>NW_027362771.1:616048741-617487788 GCF_046119375.1 Phyllobates terribilis
AAAAATACTGTTTGGGCGCACGGCAGGGCTCGGAAGGGAAGGAGCGCTATTTGACTTTTTGATTGTAAAATTTGCTTGAATAATTAGCGGACGCCATGTTGTGTTTGGAGAGCCCATGTGTGCCCAAACTTTGGAGCTCCCCCACAAGTGACCCCATTTTGGAAACTAGACCCCCCAAGGCACCTTTCTAGATGCATAGTGAGCACTTGGAACCCCCAGGTGCTTCACAAATTGATTCGTAACAATGAAAAAGTGAAAAAAAAAACACTTTTTCATTTTATGAATCAATTTGTGAAGCACCTGAGTGTTCCAAGTGCTCACAATGCATCTAGATAGGTGCCTTGGGGGGTCTAGTTTCCAAAATGGGGTCACTTGTGGGAGAGCTCCAATGTTTGGGCACACAGGGACTCTCTAAATGCAACATGGTATCCGCTAACAAATTGAATGGAAAATCGGCTCAAATTGTTAGCGGACGCCACATTGCGTTTGGAGAGCCCCTCTGTGCCCAAACTTTGGAGCTCCCCCACAAGTGACCCCATTTTGGAAACTAGACCCCCCAAGGCACCTTTCTAGATGCATAGTGAGCACTTGGAACCCCCAGGTGCTTCACAAATTGATTCGTAATAATGGAAAAGTGAAAAAAAAAACACTTTTTCATTTTTACGAATTAATTTGTGAAGCACCTAGGGGTTCCAAGTGCTCACTATGCATCTAGATAGGTGCCTTGGGGGGTCTAGTTTCCAAAATGGGGTCACTTGTGGAGGAGCTCCAATGTTTGGGCACACAGGGACTCTCCAAATGCAACATGATATCCGCTAACAATTTGAGCCGACAATTTGTTAGCGGATATCATGTTGCATTTGGAGAGTCCCTGTGTGCCCAAACATTGGAGCTCCTCCACAAGTGACCCCATTTTGGAAACTAGACCCCCCAAGGCACCTATCTAGATGCATAGTGAGCACTTGGAACCCCTAGGTGCTTCACAAATTAATTCGTAAAAATGAAAAAGTGTTTTTTTTTTCACTTTTTCATTTTTACGAATCAATTTGTGAAGCACCTGGGGGTTCTAAGTGCTCACTATGCATCTAGATAGGTGCCTTGGGGGGTCTAGTTTCCAAAATGGGGTCACTTGTGGGGGAGCTCCAATGTTTGGACACACAGGGGCTCTCCAAACGCAACATGGCGTCCGCTAACAATTTGAGCCGATTTTCCATTCAATTTGTTAGCGGACACCATGTCGCGTTTGGAGAGCCCGTGATGTGCCTAAACAGTGGAGCTCCCCCACAAGTGTCCCCATTTTGGAAACTATACCCCTCAAAGATTTTATTAAGGTGTATAGTGAACATTTTGAACCCAGAGGTACGGCACATTATTTGTTTACATTAGGTCATCATATTGAATAAGTTTTCATTATTCTTGAGCGCAAGTGCTCGCTACTTGAGTTTGCATCGGGTACTCAGGTATGCACCATGTACAGCGTGTGCTCGAGTGACATGCTCGAGTCCCTGCTCCGCATGTTTCACGGTTATTAGACACCCAAAAAAAAACATGCGGGGATCGCTCATGCATGGCAGGCAATCCCCGTAAAGTTTTTTGGCCGCGAAGCATATGGGGCAGAGACTCGAGCATGTCACTCAAATACCCACGATACTAAATGCATACCAGAGCACCCGATGCAAACTCAAGTAGCGAGCACTTGCTCTCAACACTAGTCGCCATATCGTCATCTTTTTTTCTTACTTTTGAAAAAAATCCCAACCCCAGCCCTAACCCTAGCACAACCCTAGCCCCAGCACAACCCTAGCCCCAGCACAACCCTAGCCCCAGCACAACCCTAGCCCCAGCACAACCCTAGCCCCAGCACAACCCTAGCCCCAGCACAACCCTAGCCCCAGCACAACCCTAGCCCCAGCACAACCCTAGCCCCAGCACAACCCTAGCCCCAGCACAACCCTAGCCCCAGCACAACCCTAGCCCCAGCACAACCCTAGCCCCAGCACAACCCTAGCCCCAGCACAACCCTAGCCCCAAACCCAGCCCTAACCCTAGCCCAATCCTAACTCAAGAGTTTATTTTTGACGCCGTTCCTTGTGCGGTATAAGTGATTAGACGACTTTATTCTTCGGGTCGGTGTGATTACAGCAATGCCAGAATCATATGGGGTTTTTATGACTGACAGCTGTCACACACTAAAAGACGCATTTTTTGTAAAATCTAGTTTTTGCATCGCCATATTTTGAGAGCTATAATTTTTCCAGATTTTGGCACAGTCATGTGACGGCTCGTTTTTTGCGGGATGACTTGACGTTGTTAATGGTGGCATTTTCAGGCACGTGACATTTTTTGATCGCTTTCTATTCCGATTTTTGGGAGGCAGAATAAACAAAAACCAACAATTCAGGAATTGTTTTTTTTTTTTTTTTTTTTTTATTCTGTTCCGCGTGTGGTAAAATTGATGAGGCAGCTTTACTCTTCGGGTCAGTACGTTTACAGCGGTACCACATTTGTATCATTTTTCTATGTTTTGGCGCTTATACACAATAAAAGCTATTTTATAGAAAAAAATATTTTTTAGTATCGCTTTATTCTGAGAGCTATAACTTTTTTATTTTTCGGCTGATGGAGCTATATGGCGGCTTGTTTTTTGCGGGACGAGATGACGTTTTCAGCGGTATCATTTTTATTTATATGCGTCTTTTTGATCGCGTGTTATTCCACTTTTTGTTTGGCGGTATGGTGATAAAGCATTGTTTTTTGCTTGGTTTTTTTTTTTTTTTTTTTACCGTGTTCACTGAAGGGGTTAACTAGTGGGACAGTTATAGGTCAGGTTGTTCCGGACGCGGCGATACCAAATATGTGTACTTTTATTGTGTTTTTTTTTTTTTTTTTTTTTTTTATAATAATATTTATTGATGGGTAGATTATATTTTTATTTTTGGTGTATTTTTTTTATTTTTTTATAATATTTTTGCACTTTTTTTTTTTTTTTTTTTTTTTCCACTTTCACACAGTTTATACACTTTATTACTTTGTCCCACTCTGGGACTTTCACTTTTTTTTTTCTGATCGCCTGCATGGCACAGGAATGGAGCACCATCCCTATGCCATGAAGGCTGTCAGAAGTACACAGTGTGAAGATTGCTTGGAGATGCACTGCGCATGTCCAAGCAATCTTCCTGCTCTCTGGTGACCCGGATGTTGTCATGACGACATCGGGTCGTCATGGCAACACCCGGGAAGCCTTTGCAGACTGCACTGGAAGCCGGAAGAGGAGGTGAGTATCGCCGATCACCTCCCCTTGCCCCCGCAATGCCGCGATCGACTTCGATCGACTTCGATCGCAGCATCGCGGGGGTTAATGTGCTGGGAGCGGTGCGTGACCGCTCCCTGCACATAGTACCGGGTGTCAGCTGTGACAATCAGCTGACACCCGGCGGCGATCGCACCCGCACAGCCTGTGTGCGGGCGCGATCGCGATGACGTACTAATACGGGTCTGGCTCTTAAGTCCCAGGGCACAGACGCGTATTAGTACGTCAGATGTTATTAAGGGGTTAATAGGACAACAATGTATAATTTCATAACTTATATCCTGCAACTTAGAACTAAGGAATAGGAGGGAAAAGCTGTCCCTGCACTGAGACTCTGCTTTACCCTACGCTGGGGTGGGTGCCCTATTCCTTATGAATAGCCCCACCGAAACTCCTGCACTGAATTCAAACGAAGACCTGTAAGAAAGGGAAAGGGGTCCCTAAAAAAAAAGATGTAAGGACTGGGAGCAAAAGCAGGAGACCTCCTAACAGAAAAGTTAGTTGCAGAAACGAAAATTAAAGGAAACAAAACTGGTGGAATAAGAAGTCCCAGGATAACAATAGTCCAAAGCAAGAAGAACTAAACAAGGCTACTTAGCCAGAGCATGAGCGTTACAACACTGATGTCCAGCGGGGAATGGGAGCCAGGTGCTGGGTAATAGTGCAGAGATCACGTGACCAAGAAACCCAGCACCAGAGGAAAAGGCTACAAGCCAGCAAACCACAACAAGATGGCCGATGGTAAAACAACATAGATTCTAACAATAACTCCAATAAAGTCCAAAAATCTTTGTATACTATTTAAAGTGCCCATACAATTTGTAGCAATTCAGAATAATATACGAAAAAGGAGAGAAAGGAGTCTATGCTACTAAATACTAAAAAAAAAATTGTTCATTTCACAATAGATTAAAATATGAAAATGGGGGCAAAGATAATCAAACAAAATCCCAGTACAGGTGCTACAGAGTAGGTTCACAGAATGCTGCATGGGTCCATATGGAAGGTAAATCTTGAAATGGGCTGATCTCAGCTGTTCGTACTAATGAGGGTAACCTAATAGGTTGATGTAATATGTCTCATCCCTTATAAACCATGGTGTCTCATCAACCCTGCGCTAAGCAAGGATATAAAAAAAAATCAATGTACAGATGTTAAATAAATCTAATTACCAATGGTCCTGAGTGGTGGCACTCCAGTCACCTAATCCCCAACGCGTGTTTTGCTATATTGGCCTTTTTGCAGGGGCCTGACCAATGATAGTGTGCTCTTTAAGTACAAGGACCTTGTGGTCACATGGGCTACTTGGTCCAATAATGGTGGTTTGTTTTGGCGCATGCACGCCGGTAACCCGGTCCCATGGCAACCCACCAAGCCTGTCACTCCACCATCTCGGTGAAGTTATTATATTACACTGTCTGCAATCAACTGATGTCTGTAAATGAAATGTTTATCAACACTACCTGCCATGAGCACAAATGACATTTATGTGTAGGGCCATGTCAAACCATTCTCATATAGAAGTCAAAAATTTATAGGTAGATATTCATATTTTTGGACCATTGTTTTGTTTATATATGAATATTACATACAACCAACTAATTATCATGTAATCTATAACATTATATGAGGTGCATAGTGGTACATAATATCTAATGTTGAGGTTCAAGGTGCCATCCAAAATGACTCCACACGGATATGTGATCATGTTGTCCAAATTATTATGCACTGACCCGCATGCATGATGGAACATTGGGATCAGACCTCTAGGTATTACTTGAAAAAGAGGCAAAAGGTAAAGTATACATAAACCACAAACAATATTCAAGTCTTTAGTTGGTGGTTGTGTAATTTTAAGGACAAAAAACATTAAATATCAGTGAACTGGGTGGTGGGGACTACAAAAGAAACCCAAAGATTCATTCAATCCTTTTGGGACCATAGTATTTAAGAGTGATCCATTTATGTTCTTTTTAGGCGAGGAGGCATTTTGTCCGCTGATCCCTCTAACCATAAAGTATTTTGGGTTACATTGGTGGTATGTTCTAAAGTGGCGCGGTATGGTTTTTAATTGGGAAGGGTCAATGGATGCCTCAGCTGCCATAATATCTTGTGCATATTCACGCGTACGTTGTTTAAGCTGTCTTGACGTTTGCCCTAAAACGTACATTGGCCTATCGCAGGTACCATAGGATATAACCGGAGTCGTAGTACAGGTAATGTGTTGACGAACGGTAAACGCTTTAAAAGATTGCCTTTCGTGTGGAAACTGCAGGGCCACATCATCACACGGGAGACCTCCTAGTGACGCGCCCCCTGGGCCGTGGGGTACTTGGTAGCCAGGCCGGTCGATGCTGGGAGTTGTCACGGTGGCAGTGACCCAGGGCGGTCAATTGAAAGGGGAATAAAGTTGTTTTAGTGAGATAATGTTCGTGACGCCATCTGTGCTATGCGGCTATATGGGGCTGCCGCTGCGGTGAAGATCCTCTGGAGCTGATGGTGACGCAGCAGAGTTGGTTCTGCTCTCCACAGGCAAAGCTTGGCTCCAGAGCAGTGTATGATGATTTTGAGGTAGATGTTGCTGGTGCTGTGTAGTCTAGGGCTGGTGATGGCGCAGCAATAATTCCGGGACACAGTGGGGTGCAGTCTTCAGGTTTTACTCCGTTGTTCAAGACTCCAGGTTACCAGGGCCAGTGTGTAACCTCCCACGTCGAACTGTGTTCACCAGGGAAGGGGTTCAGCAGCTCTCAAGTATTTTAGGAGTACTTAGAACGGGGTCCCGTTTAAGGTGCCTTTCCCGGTCGTCTTCCCTGCGCTGGCTCTCACCCTCCTGCCCTGCGTCTCACAATCAGTGTCCCAAGCCGGTAGCCTCGGGTCTTGTCGGGCGACTTGCAATCCCCTGGACCCTACGCGGCCACCTTTTCGGCAATGTAATTGTGGTGGCTAGCAGCTGCACCTTGCAAGTACAGCAGTCTCCGGTTATCTAGCGGAGCCTGGTTGCTCTCCACTAGTTTAGGGGCCGGTCCCCTCTGCGGCCTGATCCCTCCACGTCCGTGTAGATTCGGGTGCACGGGTGGTATCTGCACTCGCCGTGCCCCTGGGATTCTCTCTTTGGTCTTTTGGTCTTTGGTCTTTGGTCTTTGGTCTTTGGTCTTTGGTCTTTGGTCTTTGGTCTTTGGTCTTTGGTCTTTGGTCTTTGGTCTTTGGTCTTTGGTCTTTGGTCTTTGGTCTTTGGTCTTTCGTCTTTCTCTTTACCCCTGATCTACTTTCTCCATCCACACCCACTACATGGTTCCACCCTCCAGCTAGGGACCAGGGACTGTGCTCTCCCTTAGAAGCAATCTCTCCTCTCCCTACTGAAGTGGAGTGTATTGGATGCAAGTGTGGGTCTCTGGTAGTACCCCATCCTTACCTGAGAGTGGGTTACCACACCTCTGGGTGAGATGCAGTACCTCTGTGGTGACTGAATCCGCAAGGGAGCCACACTAGCAAAGGCCCTCGTGAGCCAAAAGGGGTTCCTATGCATAGGAATGTAATTACATTGGGTCAGGAGGTCCCTCAGATTCTTGCTCCTCCTTGCAGTCATCTGCAGCTGGTCTCACAAATACTATGAAAGGTAAGGTTCAGTTTTTAAAATGTTCCAATGTAGATTCAAGCAATCCCTCAGTGTTCCATTCACCATTGCATGTGGCGATGAACCGTACGTTTTCTTCTTGGGATTGCTGTTTTTTAAATGAGGGACATGGTAATGCTTCTCTTGTGCTCTTAATATCTGAGACGGCCATGTATGATGCTGCGGTTGCTATAGCCGCATGCTCTGAAGCGTCCCTCCCCAAATCAATGGCCTGTATTTCAAGTGAGGAGCAGATGCGGGTGACCAGAATCGGGTCACTCTGTAATTGCATACTATTGACCGTAGACAGGATGTCCGTTGTGTCTTGCGCATAGAGGGCAGTGTCTCAACAATGGCTTTTAAATAATGGTCTATACATTTACAAATGGGGTCACAAGCCCCACCCATTTTGGACACAATCGGACGCCCTGGTGGATCAGTTGGATTTTTATGTATTTTGGGTATGAAGTACATAGTAGGAATCTTAGGGAATTTGGTAAAAAGCCTTCATTTTTTTTGGGGGGGTAATTATCCCCTTCTCAAACACTTGACAGAGAATGATTTCTAACTCTGCAGAAAAGGCTGTTAGGGGGCTATGGGGGTAATCTGATATACTTTTTTTTTTTGTCGTCCCTCAGATGTGTTAAGGCCTTTTTCTGATATAACACATTGGGCAATAAAACAATTTACCCTCCCCACACCCCCCTTTGTCCGCCGGCTTAATATGGGGAAATCTGGTTGACTGTTCCCTCAATAGATTATACTACATACTCGATGCCTCTGGGGCCTGCTCCCTATGGAGATCCTCGAGGGCATGCAGGGCCTCCCTCTTCGAATTGCTGTTGAATGGTTGTTCTCCTGTTCCTCTGCTGTGTATTTTCTTAGGGATTAATTTTCTTGAAAACCAATGTTTTCCAAGCAATAAAAAGACCTTTATCGAAGGCGTTAGTGGGAGAGAAAGAGGGGCCCTTAGCTAGTACTTCCTCAGAGTATGTGTGAGGGTGTGATGAGAGAGATTACCTGTATGCCCTTTTTATTCCTTTTATCCTGGTGGTTGTTATAGGATATCTTGTGTTTTAATGGATTGTATATCTTTAATAGGCCTATCATTACGTGTTTCAGTCTGTTTGGAACCATCCTGTATCGCTTCATCGGCTGTATATGATGTAACAGACATGGACCTAGGACGAGACCTTCTCCCAGGAAGCGTTCGTTTATGATTCCATCTATATTCCGAATTATATGTTTATCATTCATGTCGCTTTGAAATTTTTTGGTTTTATTTCAGATATTTTTTTCCCCCATTTCTGGAATTCCTTTTCTAATTCGCAGTTTAGAGGGGTTAGACTCTGTGGCAAGTCTATTTTTAATTTTGTTTTGTAGTCTGAATTTCTACAACCCCTGGAATCACCGGGCTCTGAGGATGTTCATTCAGTGGTTTAATGTTGTTAAAAAAAAGCAGATCACAGACATGGCACAAAACTAAAGTCATTTCAAATGGCAACTTTATGGCTTTAAGAAACACTAAAAGAAATCAAGATTAAAAATGGGGTACTCAGTAAGGGTAATTTTTCAGACCAAGCAGAGGGAAAAAGTCATAAGTTACTTACCGGTAACAGGATTTTTCGGAGACCATGACAGCACCCTTATATTCCCTCCCTTCACCTTATGGGAGCACTTCTCATCTATTAATTACAATCTTCTCTCACTTAGTGGTGTTGTATAAAAATAACATTTTTATGATTGTTTTGCTATGTCTACTAACCGGGCGGTCCTCTCAATGCTCTGTAATCCAAACTGAGGCGAGAGGGAGGGCCGCCCCCTTTTAAGCCTGTAGGTTTCCTGTCCTTGGTGGGCGGATCCCCTCTCTCGTGGTGCTGTCATGGTCTCCGAAAAATCCTGTTACCGGTAAGTAACTTATGACTTTATCGGTCGACCATGACAGCACCACGAGAGAATTGCAGAGATGAAAAAGTCTAGGGAGGGACCACAGCCTGGAGCACCCTTCTCCCAAATGGGAGGTCAGATGAAACTCCCAAATCCAGTCTATAGTGCCTATAGAAGGTAGATGGAGAAGACCAGGTAGCAGCCTTACATAGGTCTTCCATCGAGACGCCTGTCTTCTCCGCCCATGAGGTTGCCACCGCCTGGGTAGAGTGAGCCTTCAACCCCTGTGGCGCTTCCTCACTGCTGGAGACATAGGCTAGAGTAATGGCCTCCCTGATCCACCTAGCTATGGTGGATTTAGCAACCTTAAGCCCCTTTCTAACTCCTTGGTAGGAGATAAACAAGGAACTATCTTTCCTGAAAGCCTGGGTGACCGAAAGGTACCTAATCGCACATCTCCTTACATCTAAGGTATGGAACTCTGCCTCTTTTTGGTTACTTGGATAATGACAGAACGAGGGTAGTATTATGTCTTGGAGTCTATGGAAACAGGAAACTACTTTAGGGAGATATGCTGGGTCAGTTCTAAGAATTATTCTATCGTCCAGGATCTGAATGAAAGGTGGGGCTGAAGACAGAGCCTGGATGTCACTAATCCTTCTAGCTGATGTTAGAGCTATTAGAAGCGCTGTTTTAAGGGAGATGGACTTAAGGGATGCTGAATCTATTGGTTCAAAGGGTGAACCAGTTAATGCATTTAGAATTAAATTTAGATCCCAGGGTGCTAAATTGCTTTTGATAACAGGCCTGGATCTAAACACAGCTTTGATTAAACGAGAAATCCAGTAATTTCCTGCCAAGTCAGTTATATAGGGCACCTAATGCAGAGACTTGGACTTTAAGGGTGCTTTTTGCCAACCCCCAACTCGAGGCCTTTCTGTAAAAATTCTAAAATTTTACTAATTGGCGCTGCCTCACCAACTGTAGAACCAGAGAAAGATCAAAAATTTTTTCCAAGTTCTAGCGTAAATCCTGGTAGTGACAGGTTTTCTACTACGCATTAGTGTAGTCATTAGATCTCGGGAGAATCCTTTGCATTCTAACAGGGACCTCTCAAGTTCCACACCGTCAAGTGGAGGCCAGGAGCTTGAGGATGACTATTGGACCCTGGCTGAGGAGATCCGGAATTTCGGGTAGGACCCAAGGATCGGAGATGGACATGTTCCTCAGGCATGAGAACCAGGGTCTCCTGGGCCAAAAGGGGGCGATCAGAAGGACCCTCGCCTTGTCCTCTCTAATCTTTCTTAGAACCATGGGAAGGAGTTTCAGTGGGGGGGGGGGGGAGGCGTAGGCCAGACTGAAATCCCAAGTTATTTGGAGAGCGTCTACTGACGGGGGGTTTTCTCTGGGATTGCAGATTCACGATTCATCACTGAATGAATGTCTTTCATCCAGTCATCCACAGTCCATGATTGCTTTTCCTTAGCCCATTGTAACCTTGTTTTTTTTCTGTTTAGGTGTTAATGATGGCTTAGGTTTAGCTTTTCTGTAAGTAAATCCCATTTCCTCTAGGTGGTTTCTTACAGCTCGGTCACAGACATTGACTCCAGTTCCCTCCCATCCGTTCCTCATTTGTTTTGTGCATTTCCTGTTTTGGAGACCTATTGCTTGAAGTTTCCAGTCTTGACGCTTCGATGTCTTCCTTGGTCTACCAGTATGTTTGCCTTTAACAACCTTCCCATGTTTGTATTTGGTCCAGATTTTAGACACAGCAGACTGTGAACAACCAACATCTTTTGCAACATTGCGTGATTTTACCTGCTTTTAAGAGTTTCATAATCCTCTCCTTTGTTTCAATTGACATCTCTCGTGTTGGAGCCATGATTCATGTCAGTGCATTTGGTGCAACAGCGCTCCAAGGTGTGATCACTCCTTTTTAGATGCAGATCTAATTTTGATGTAGGTGTTAGTTTTGGAAATGCAAATTTACAGGGTGATTCCATAATTTTTTCATGACTTAATCAGTACATCCAAAAACTCTAATTGATCTCCATTTAATTTGGACGGGGACTGTAAACCAACTGTTTACATTCAGATCTTTAATTCAAGGAACTCCTCTCTTGTTACCAACCAGGTGATGAAAATGTAATCAATAAACCTGTACTAGACCCCTATGTTGGGATGCCGCCACCTACATTTGTCCTCAAAAACTATGGGGCACAGGGGCTCCCCATCGCAGTGCCCCTGAGCTGGTGAAAATACTTCCCATCAAAGAGGAAAAATAATAGTGGGTCAGATAATATTGGTGTTTCCATAAATTCATTGTGTCTATTAAATTTGACTTATCTATACCTCAAATATGAAAAACTCCTTCAATACCATGTGGAATATTACTATATAAAGCTTTGACATCTGTAGACTCCAAGAAGGACTTATCCTCCACATGAATACATTTCAACTTGGTGAGAACAGATGTATCCCTAATGTCTTATCAATGCCACAATTATGAATCGGTGAATCAACACCTGATACAATGGGGCATCCCCTTAATGGTATTCACCCTTTGTGTACCTTGGACTGGGTATAGAAGGTCTTCACGAGAGACTATGTAGGTAACAAGAAATCAAATTTCTTCTTTGATGTTAGGTTCATGTCTTTGGCTCCTAGTGGCACAGCACCAAGTTCCTCCCTAAATCTGGTGATGGGGTCAGCCTGTAGGACCTTGTAGGCATCCTTATCCTTCAGGATGGAAAAAAACATTCAGATAGTCTGTGTGTTCCATATTAACCAAGTTGCCCCCCCTTTGTCTGATGGTGTAATCAATCGTTCATTCTTTTCAAGGCTACTTAGTGCCAGTTTTTCATTCTCGGATAAGTTTGAATTTTCAGTCAGATTAAAAGATGGCGTTTTGCACAGATCCCTCTCAACCAACTTCAAAAAGATATCGACACTTGTTACCTCTCCCTGTGGTCGCATCTTGGTGCTCTTGTCTGAGATTCCTATATGGGGCCACCCCTATGATATCTTGAAGTAACCCCACTAAGGCTCGATAGCCTTCCAGTTCGTCCTCCATTTAATCCCAGTCTGTGGCATGGTTCACGGTCATCATGTATAAAGAATTTTGTGGCTGCTGAACTCACATGTTTGCCATCAACAGGACCAATGCAGTTGGGGAAATTGGCCACAGTTTGAAAGCCTGCTGCGACCTGCAGCCAAGTCTCCTCGGTTGAGGAAGGCATCACGATGGGCTGCAACTTCTGCCAGATGACGCTACATGTGCACCTCACAATTCTGGAAATGGTGGATTTACCAACCTGAAATTGGAGGTGCAGTGATGTATAGCGCTCTGCTGTGGCCAAAAACCTGAAAAGGAAAAATATATAATTAGAAAAGCCAGAAAAAGAAATGCAAGCCAACAGTAATTTTCCATTATTGATTACTCTGTAAAAAAATTACGGACTTTATTACAAAATACTATTCCAGCAATAGGTGCGTTTTTTTATTTTTAATTTTTTTGGGGGGGGTCGGTGTTTGGACACATTTTAGTAGTTGTTTTTTCAGCTTTTGTTTGCTCTTGAGTTCACATATCAATTCTATTTTCATTTTGTGTCTGTTTGCCTACGATGTTTGCTCTAGAGTTCACACATCAGTGACCTTTTCAATCTGATCTGTGTGCATGCTGATCTCATGGTCAAGCCAAAATTAGGTACACAGACACAGGGGAGCCATCACCACAGGGTGACTTAAGCCCCCGTCTCACATAGAGATCGCTGCTGTGTCACGGTTTTGGTGACGCAACAGCGACCTCACCAGCGATGTCGCTATGTGTGACACTTTGCAACGATCAGGCCCCTGCTGAGAGGTCGCTGATCGCTGCAAAGTGTCCTGGACCATTTTTTGGTCGTTGCCCTCCCGCTGGTCAGCACACATCGCTGTGTGTGACCAGCGGGAGCAGCGATCAGGCTGGTAACCATGATAAACATCAGGTTACTAGGGGCACACGCACACTTAGTAACCCGCTGTATATCATGGTTACGGGCCTGCTAAAGTGAGCGGTAACCTCACGCTCACTGTAGCAGAGTGGTAACCACGATAAACAACGGGTTACTAGGAGCGCGTGTGCCCCTAGTAACCCGATGTTTACCATAGTTACCAGCCTGCTCCTGCTTCAGCAGGCTCGTAACCAGGAGCAGGACATCGTTTGACAGCTCACCAGCGACCACATAGCGATGCAGCAATGATCCCTGACGGGTCGTATCATTGTCTGGATCGCTGCAGCGTCGCTATGTGTGACGGGGCCTTAACTTATCAGTTTCTCCGGTATGAGTGATGACCGTTTCCAGACATACCAGAGACAAGAGACATAATGATTGCTATTACTTTATTCTTAATTTTTACAGGTGGGGACACACTACTAACCCCCCGTCATGGTCCCTGCTGGTGCTGAGCACAGTGCCGGTAGAGAACCATGATGAGGGCAGCGTTCAGCACCGACTCCTGGGATCATCGATTGTAGTGCTGACTCCCAGAAGTCCGTCCATGTGATCCAGGTGCAGCACACGTAACGCACACAACTACAACACGGAAAACACACACGGGGTAACGGATCTCTAGAACATTTTTTGGGAAGGTGCTGGAGATATGTACATGTGAAACTGGCTATGGATGATAAATGCAGAATTGCTGAGGTGTTTCTATTATAAAAATGTACTATTGTCCTAAATCGGAGAAAAAATACCAGCTGAACAACATAATGTGGAAATAATGAATCAATAATTTTTCTGGCCATGGCAGCATATGTTCCTTGGATCTAAAAAAACAAAAAAACATTCAACTTACGGCAAGGTGATGAGCAGCCTTTCCTCAGCAGAGATGGCCCTTCGCATTCCGGTGTCTTGGTAGTCCAGGTCAGGAGAAATGAGGCTCAGCAGCCGATCAAACGCAGTAATGGTCAGACGGCAAAACTGCTGAAAATTTTCTGGAAAACTTTAGTAAAAGTAAAAAGGATTAAAATATAATTTTGTAACATAGTATACAAGCAAAACCTTCAAAAAAAAAATGGTATACACGTGTGACATTATACTTAACATATATCTTACCTCCTTAAATCCTGGTAAAGAACATTGAAGTGGCCCTTGTCCGCCCGCTCCTGCACGATGGGGTGCACCCACATCTTTTTTGGTCGTCTTCTCCTTAACCGCTCCTATGGAACAATATAGGTTGGTACGCACACTACATACAAATAATGTACCCCAAAAAAACATCTACTTTATATTACCTGCTCAACGTAGTAGTGCATGAGATTAAGGCAAGTCATCAGCAAAAGGCATGGTCTGCTGCGCCGCAGGGGCTGCAAGTCCTCTGGCATCTTTTCTCTTACAAAAAGCAAAATGTTGAACTAGAGGCGTTGAACTAGAGGCGTTGAACTAGAGGCGTTGAACTAGAGGCGTTGAACTAGAGGCGTTGAACTAGAGGCGTTGAACTAGAGGCGTTGAACTAGATTAACCCCCCCCCCCCCCCCCCCTTTTTTTTTTTTTTTTTCAATAACTTTATTTGGTCTCAAACGCATTAAATATGCAACAAAAACGCATGTGTTTTTCTGGCAAGGGAGATGAAGAAATTTTCTACTTCATTTCTGCATTGTGGGCACATAGCCTTAAGGACACAATTTATCTTAATTTCTCAACTTTAGATATAGAATAACTGTGTCCTTTTGTCTAATTGGATTTTGTCCCCAGGTAATGGCCTGTTCGTGCATTCCGTTCTAAAAAAGACGAGGGTGCAAAAGAGGACGTAACCACAGAATTGGGAGCAATTGAGGACTGATTTACATTTGTGTGCCCCTCTGTCAATGTCAACTGCTTAAATTTGGCCATCTGTCTGGAAGGTCTGACACTATACAGTGGGGCAAAAAAGTATTTAGTCCGCCACCAGTTGTGCAAGTTCTCCCACTTATAAAGATGAGAGGTCTGTAATTGACATCATAGGTCGACCTCAACTATGAGAGACAAAATGAGAAAACAAATCCTGAAAATCACATTGTCTGATATGGAAAGAAATTTTTTCAAATTTTGGTGGAAAATAAGTATTTGGTCAATTACAAAAGTTCATCTCAATACTTTGTTATATATCCTTTGTTGGCAATGACATAGGTCAAACATTTTCTGTAAGTCTTCACAAGGTTGGCACACACTGTTGCTGGTATGTTGGCCCATTCCTCCATGCAGATCTCCTCTAGAGCAGTGATGTTTCGGGGCTGTCGCTGGGTAACATGGACTTTCAACTCCCGCCAAAGGTTTTCTATAGGGTTTAGATCTGGACACTGGCTAGGCCACTCCAGGACCTTGAAATGCTTCTTACGAAGCCACTCCTTCGTTGCCCTGGTGGTGTGCTTGGGATCATTGTCATGCTGAAAGACCCAGCCACGTTTCTTCAATGCCCTTGCTGAAGAAAGGAGGTTTGCACTCAAAATCTCACGATACATGGCCCCATTCATTCTTTCATGTACACAGATCAGTCGTCCTGGTCCTTTGGCAGAGAAACAGCCCCAAAGCATGATGTTGCCACCCTCATGCTTCACATTAGGTATGGTGTTCTTTGGATGCAACTCGCCATTCTTTCTCCTCCAAACACGACGAGTTGTGTTTCTACCAAGCAGTTCTACATTGGTTTCGTCTGACTATAACATTTTCCAAATACTGTTCTGGATCATCCAAATGCTCTCTAGCAAACTTCAGACGGACCCAGACATGTAATGGCTTAAGCAAGGGGACACGTCTGGCACTGCAGGATCTGAGTCCCTGGTGGCATAGTGTTACTGATGGTAGCTGGTGTAACGTTGGTCCCGGGGGGGGGGGAGCGGCCTGTGCCCGACGTTGGGTGGTGAAGCAGAGCGGCCTGCGCGGCTTTCTGGTGGCCGCGGCCATCTTCCTAAAGCTATGATCTACAGTAAAATGGCTACCGGTCTGCGCTTGGGCGGCCATTTTCCTGTAGATCGCGGCCTCAGCAAGACACCGGCACACTGGAAAGCCGCACAGACTGCTGCTTCACCGCCCGACGCAGCTGACAGCCTGACACCGGCCCCAGCCACTCTGCCTCACTGCCGCTGCCGCCACCTTGTTCTCGGAGGAGGGAGGGCACCCCCGCTCCACCACCACCACAAGTATCCATAACATTCGGACCATAAGACGCACCCCACATTTTCCTCCCAATTTTGGGGGGAAAAAAGTGCGTCTTATGGTCTGAAAAATACGGTAAATACTTTTTTTTTTATTTTTTTTTTTTTCCCACTGTAAGGGTAGGTCCCCCTTCCCACTGGATTAGTCTTCTCCATATCTGACATATCTATATCTGAAGAACAGATGTCAGTGGGTTTTTCTTCTTGGAAATTGTAGGCCTGATTCTCCCCAAAGGCCTTCAGATCTCTCTGAAACTGGACTTGTTTTCTTTAATGACTGGTATTTTTCAACTGACGTTTGTATGAAGTTCTCCTGCCTGTCGAAATCTGGATTAGATTCCAACTTTAAGATATTAATCAATTTTAATGAGATGTATTGACGATTTATCAAACAACTTTAAATCCTCAAGAAGTAGGTGCGTAAATCTGAGTGAGGAATGAAAGGATTACTTAAGCCCCAGAGCCAACGATTCAGGGGAGGCTGTTGTGGGGGATGGGTTCAGATTGATCCCAAGACCTCTAGGGACAACTTTGTTCTTGCTGTAACTTTCTAGAGCCCCGATCTCCCACCACGCTTTCATGTTCTTTATAACCAGCATACAGTTAATTAAATTAGTTTTTAAAAATTGCATACCTCCCTCACCCTTTTGGGTATACTTTGCATCTTACAACCATGAATCTGTAGTTCACTTTTTTTTTAGCATGGCGTATTTATCGGGTCCTTTTATAGCATGAATAATAGAGAGGTCTCAAGAATATAAGTTAACATATGGAAAAACCCCTTTAAAATCAAATTTTATTAGATACATTTAAAATGGAAAAATGGACAACTGTCCACTAACTGACAAGCAATAATGCAGACTTCTAAAATTTTACCAGGGTACACGGACTCTCCCTAATGCAGTTCGACAATGGCGTCCCCGCTCCTCGGTAGCTGTCCCTGGTGTGCCCTAATATACAAGTGTCGAAGCAATCCCAAAAATAAGTCTAATAGTGTAGAAGGATCAATGCCGGTCCAAAAGACTAGATCACTATAGCGGTATAGTTCATAGGATGAGAGGGTACTATATGGTATTGAATCAAAGGTATAGCTGGAAAAATGCTACATGACCCTCTATGGTGCCTGGATGTCTGTCCTCTAACAGCAGAGGTTGGCACCCTAGAATTTGTGAAATGGAGCCCCCGTTCCATGTCAGCCGTCCCTATATAACCCTGGGTAGCCGTAATGGAGACCGATATTAGATCACCAATAACGTACAACATTATTTTTAACAGGGCTTGATGTATCAGCCAACTATATTTAAAGCACCAAGTAATATCTCTAATATACCGGATGTACTGATAGAATATGGCATTTTTGAAGAGAGAAGAATGTCGTACTTATCCAGACAGTGTTCAGATCATTGCCTCAAGGCATTTCACCGGTTGGGTTATCAGGAGGCTTGATACCAAATTTAAGGCACAAAGACAGTCCCCAGCATCCCTTCACATCTACCCCTTCTTGCTTCTCAGATAAAGTAGTTAGTTGGTACCAAAAATCTCAAACTGACTCATTAGATCTGTGGAAATCCTGACTGTGATCTGTTCAGTCCTTGTGGTGTTTGGCCCCCAACAGATCTATTTTTGTAATGGTGGACTAGAGGCTTCTTTGCTACAAAAGCTGCTTCTTGCAGTCTCCTCTGGGCAGTTCAGGTCAGTGCGTCGTTTGAGGGCTGTTATCTAAGGTGCTGTCAACTGTCGTTTTCTGAGGCTGGTAACTCTTCTGAACTTATCCTCTGCAGCACAGGCAATTTGTTTTCTTTATTGTGATTGTCTGTTTTTTTTTTGCTTTTTTTATAATCTATTAAACAAACCAGAGTTGGATCTCAGTTTGAGGGAAGGCATCAAAACAATTTAAAATTTATCCGTAATATTGAAGACCATATATTAAGAAGAATTAATGTAAAAAGCAGGGACTCTCCAAGTATATAGCCCAATGACCATGTCAGACACTTATATTTGTATCAAATGGAAAATTTCTGCATTTAGATGGCTTTGGAATCGTATATGTATGTTGCAGGTGCCATATGAGAAAGTTATATATGTTTCAATAAACCGTGATCAGCTGTTGGATATGTCTTAACTGCGGCTATGTTGCGGCTCATGCGGTGTTGGTCACATCCCTTTGTATCCATGGGACTTCCTGTTCCGCCGCGCTTGGCACGCGTGGAACGCATGACCTGTCGAGTGCGCAGGGCCGGAGGTCACAGGGAGAGGCGAGCTGCGCATGCGCACCTTCCACTAGCGGGTCCAATTCTACATTGGAGTGGCGATGTACAAAAGGGCCGTGTGTCTTAAACTTTCAAGGCAAAGGAAGGAGGAAAGAAGGAGACGAGGAGAAAATCGAATGTATTTGATGGTTACCCTATACGGATTCAATATTAATAAAATCTAATACAGACCAATTGGCCATTACTCAATATGTAAGAAGGGGGAGGGAATAGGCTGCGATAGGTGGAATGTATAAAAATATATATATGAAGGTGCCAATAAAGTGAGAATAAGGGCATCATAGTGTAAGGAAATAATAGACATAGTGCATGATTTATGAAAGTGTAAGAAGGGTATACAGGTTATAAATATGTATTTAAACCACAATTAAGGTATTGTGTAAGGAATCCATAAATAACCTTTAATCATTTATTAATTATCGTTTACATCTGGATCCAGATAGTGAACTAATGTGAATTATAGGAATTGACAGTACACAAATTATCAATGCCTAATGCATCAATATATAAAAGGGCTCTCACTATACATGAACAGACCTAAATCTTATTTATTATTTTTATCTGGGGACAAATATTAGAAAATGTTTAGTCTAGTTATCCCTTATGTACATATACTAAGCATAAAGAATACAACGTTACGTTTCAAAAGGATGGTCCAATTTGACGAGTCAAGAATGAAAGACCCAGTCCCAGATAAGTGTCCACATCAAAGGTGAAGTGCTGAATAGATCGATCCTTGGTTATCCCAAGTGGTAGATCATTCTCCATCGTCAGTAGAAATGGTTCTTTGAAGATATTCCATAAGTGTCAAGCAAGGTGTGGGAAAGACTAAGTACAGCACAGAGGGAAAGGGAACCCAGACTGTAGGGAAAGGGGGAAGTGGAGACCTCCTCCTAGTCTGGCTTACTGTCGCCCTGTCTCAACTACTGCCCCTATATTGGCTCTTCTCCAATCGCCGTCGTGACTCGCCCCGATTTTTCCTGGTGTATATAGCTAAGGCTAGGGAAGGAAGGAGATGAGCTTTAATCTATCTCCACTAAACTATAGACAACAAGGGTAGACAAACGGGGGGGGGGGGGGGATTGCTTAGCTTTAGATGACTCCAAACAAATGCACACACAGCCTCAAGCTCCAGAGGATGAAGTACTGCTCTTGCCTTAACAAGTAGAAATGAATATCGCCAGCACCTCCCTCTCAGCCACACCGGGTATTAATACACCCAGGCCAGGGAGCTAATTAGCCAGAGGGAGGTAGCCGCTGGGTCCTAGAGACAGCCAGTCTCTAAGATGTCTGTAATGCCAAATGTAGAGATCTCCTGCAACCAACTGCTGGTCGACTGTCTGTCACCTCTGACACACCCATGACACTAAGTGGATGAAAGTTCCTTTGGATAGATCCCCATCTTTTAGGATAATATCATATGATCATGTCCTTCCTCTCCTATATGAATCCTCCAATTTATTAGCTCAATGACTGAAATTTCTTGAAGTCTCTCCCAGGTTCCTCCAATGGTTTATACTCCTCCAGATCCTCTGAGGTCACACCACGTAAACCACAGCTGAGCACAAGAACCAGGTAATCTAAAATTGTATAGGATATTACAATTAGTTAGAATAATTAACTGGATTTAAAAAAACTTAATTAAAATTGCTGAATGTAGAAAGGAATAGTAAGATGTATTATAATTTTTATATTTTTTGGATGGGTAAAGAGAAGGTGAACAAAACCCCAAAGAGCCCCTACAGAGCATTGCCTCTGTTTGTGCAATCCACAGAAAACCAATCAACATAATAATTTGACACTCGCTTGGTCAACCGTGAAGGGTTATTGCCCTCCCTTAACAGAATCAGACACCAAAGCCCAAGTTTTTGCTTAGCCCTTGTGGGGCAAGTGTGCCTAGTCTGTAAATTCATCTACTCCTCTTGTTGAGCCAATGTTTTTCCAAGGTCCCCACCTCTGATATCCTTGTCAATTTGGTCTATTGCTTTTATTTTTAACCCTTGAGATCACTATTGTGATGCAATTTAAAAGTTTCGTCAGAGTTTTGAGGGTATTGATGTCCTCTGTTGTGGCAGATTTTTCAACGTCCAATGCGTGCTGCCTTGTTTTTAATTCGCGTCTCTCGAGTCCCACACACATCTTGCCACATGGACATTGAGCATGGTATAGCACTCCCTTCATTGAGCAGAATAAGGTTTTTCTGATTTCAAATGTTCTTGTGCTGTTATGATTACCAAGATTTTTACTCTTTATTACATTTCTGGAAGCCTTACACCTCCTGCAGGGGAAGAAACCAAATTTGGGCAGATTTTCTGTATTTCCCTTTTGGTCAGAATTGGGTTTGTAGTGACTGCACTTGAGCCCTTTAGGTTTTTGGAACGTCTTGCTACTATAGTTGGTGTTCTAGGTAGACTTCTTTTTGTAGGACCAGGTCCATGAGTAGAATTTTCCACTGCTTCTTGATGGTTGTGAGTTCTGGCCGCTGGTTGTTCTAGTTGGTGATTAGCCGAATCTGGTTTGTATTACTCTGTTCCTCTCTCTTATCCCTATTGCCATTTAGCAATTTACTGTTTTTGGAAGCTTGTTTTAAGCCTTTTGCTATATCCTCTATCCGTAAATCTTCTCCTTAGATCTTGTGCTTGTTTTTGAAATGCTTCATCCTCTGTACAGATCTTTTTATCCTCAAACTTTCCTGTAGGAATTCCTCTAATTGTTGAGGGAAGGTGAGTTGATGAACCATGGAGTAGTGTTAGTGGACGGAGGTTTTCTAAATACGTCTGTCGTGATCTGGCCATCTAAAGAAGTTGTGATATGGAGATCCAGGAAACTGTGTCCTCCCATATTGAAAAGTTGGTTTAATATTTAAATTGTTAGTGAAGATGGTCCATCAAAACAGTTAATTGGTCCATCGAGCCCTCCCACACAAACCTGATATCGTCAATAAATCTCATCCATCCTTGTACAATGTCCATTCCTTTAATGTCGTCATTATGAAAGATGGTTCTTGCATGCCCCTAGAAAAAGATTTGCATATGCAGGGGCACAGGAGACCCCCATTGCTGTTAGGTTAACAATTTGTATTGGTACAATGTCTTTGGAGTAAGGTCAAAATCAAATTCACCAAAGGTCTTTCCAGGTTGCTTTCATGAAGATATAAAGAGACTGCATTTAACCATCTTGATGTTTAGTAGAGGAGTACAAAGCCTCTACATCTGCCGTCACCATACTTGTGCCCTCATCTAATTGTAGGAGATCTTATCTTTTCAAAGCTTCTATCGTATCTCTTAATGTATGAGGGAGATGTGAGTACCAACGGTTTAAGGTAAAAATCAGTCACTGTACAGATTTCACAAGCACCACAGTTTCCTGAGACCATTGGTCTTCATGGAGGATCCAGGTGGTCTTTGTTCAGTTTTGGCCGTATGTAAAATGTTGGTAGCTTTAAGATGTAGGGTTGTTATGGTCTGAAGCTTCCTTATGGGAATGATCTCTTCGTACGCCTTTTTTATGCCTGAAAGTCAAAAGATCAGAACACTTTTTCTCGTCTGTGTAAGTGCTATGGTTCATCACCACCAAGATGCCTCCTTTATATTACAGTATTTTAAAATAAATTATTTTCCTTCTCATTGGGGTCAAATTAGAATTAATCATTTGGGCGGCGAAGTTTAACCTCCGTTAACTCCACTGCTTTTTGTGAAAATGACCATACTGGACAGTTCATCTGAAGGAGGCATTTTGGTGCTTTTTAGATCTTATTTATTGAAGAACCCTTGTCCGATCCTCTGTGTCCTGCTAAAATCCAAACATCAGGTAGGTCGTCTCCTGATATTTCTAATTCTTGGCACTCTGTCCTACCTGATCTCTTCATACAGGGTGGCCCATGGAAAAGTAGCCTGCGTCCGGTGATGGTAAAAGATGAACGAGCAAGTGGATTATTTTTATTCACTTCCAAGTCCCATGAGATGCTGACAGTGGTCCTCGTTCACATCTATTCTCCTCTGGGCACATCGGAGCATGTCGGCTGATACTGCTTGCAGCTCTTCTTCAGTGATGCATTGGATAGTGCTTTGATTTATCATTTTATCTTTTTTCTTTTTTCCTTGTGTTCTTCTAGAGTATGTGGATTGTTGTCGTACACTTTCCGTTTTTAAATTTTCCTACAAATAAACCGCATGAGAACAAGTGTGGGAAATGTGGTGGCCATAACCCTGACTCGGTTCTCTTCTCCGTAAACCGTTAATGAACCCGTCCCAGTGAGTCTTGTGAGGTATGGTGAGTTGCCCTCGTTTGCTGGGAAAATCATGACACTTTTTTTTTTTTTTGTTTTCTTCTCAATTGTATACCTGGACGACTTTTAAAACCGTTTTGCAATCTACAGTATTCAGTGTATCTGAAGATAACTGGACCTACTATTCGTATTCCCGACACCAAAAGCTAATTTTCTGGTTGGGAAGTGGTGTTTTGTGATCCTAAATGGGAACCTTCAGTGGACCAGTACTTCACATTCTGGGGATTTTACATGACCTGATAACTGGAACGAAGCCTCATCCATCATGAAGTACAGAAATGGGTCAAAATGTCCTTCAGCAGTCAGTCGGCAGCCACGTGAAAGCTTTTGCATTAAAGTAGCTCATGATACACCAATATGCTAAAATGGTTTTCAAGCTGATTTTTGGCAGCTACTTGCAATCCGCTGCTGAATTTCATGTACGACTTTGGCCATCCTGATCGATGGAGGCCTTGGATTTTGCTTGTGACCGAGCCAGTTTGATGCCATTTCAGAACCAAACCCTTATTACAGTCTGCTGGTGATCTTGTTCCTGGTACTTGTCGGCGAAGGCCTCTTGTGTTTCCTTAATTGATCCACTTTGCACATGGCCTGCCACAATCGCTATTCACTGTTCCAGTGAGAACGCCATCTTAATGACACTGAACAGGAAGACCAAATAAATCCTCAACTGTGTCTCGCCCAGGGGGGATATATGGGGGAGACTCGGTACCCGGGCCTTTACCTCCTTGGGATGTCGCAGCAGTCGGCTCCCGGGCCCGTCCTCTGGGTCACTCTTTAAAAGGGGTTTTAGTGTTTTTGTTAGCAGTTTGTCTCGTGACGCCACCTGTGGTTCCCGGTAATGGTTACCGGCGCTGCTGCAGACCTCCGGGGGTGATGGAATGGCAGCTGAGATGTTTCTGCTCCCCATAGGTGGAGCGGGCCCCCGGGGCAGTGTAGGTGCAGATGGTGATGCTGGGCGTTGTACTGCAGGTGCGGTGGGGTGATGGAAATAACCGACAGTGGAGTGCAGTCATCTGAGTTTACTCACAGTTCTTTTCAGGTTCCTCAGGTGCACTGTCCAGGTGTCAGACTGCCGCGTCGCGCTGCGCTTGCCAGGAAGGGGTTCAGCTCTCCTTCAGGTATATTGGAAGCACTTAACGGGACCCCGTTTCCTTATGTTCCTTCCTTGGCCGACTTCTCGCACCGGGTCTTCTCCCTCCTGCCCTGTGTTCCCCCACACAGGGTCCCAATCGGGTGCTCTGAAGTCCCTCTGGGCAACCTGGAGTTCCTGGACCTACTTGCTGCCCTCCTTGGCGACTAGATTGAGGCTGTGGCAACTGCACCATAGAAGTGCAGAAACCCCATGTTTTTCCAGCCGAAACCTGGAGTAACACGGCTGGTCCAGGGACCGGTTCCCTTCCTGCGGCCTGATCCCTCTGACACTTGGCAGATTCGGGCGTACGGGTGCCGTCCTGCACTCGCCGTACCCCCTTGGATCCCTTCTGTTCCTGGAGCATTCCTCCCTTGCTCCCCTCTCACTCCTGGGCCTTCATCTTACTAGGCCCCACTCTGGAGCAGAGCTCCTGAAGAGACTCTGCTCCCCTCCTCTCCTTACTACTCACTTCACTGCACAGTACTGCACTGCCACTTTAAGATGGCTTCCCTTTATATATACCTCCTATAAAAGTGCTCCCCTGTTCTGCGTCCTCCACACACACCCACTACTGGTTCTCCCTCTGTTTGGTTCCCCCACTCCATCCAGGGACGGGGCTCAGCAGAACACAGTGCATCTTGCCCTTCCATTGTAGTGTTGAATGTGGGTGTTTGGGTCCCGGGCAGCACTCCCTCCTTGCCTGAGAGGAGGACACACCACACCTCTGGGTGAGGTGCAGAACCCCTGTGGCAACTGAACCCTCAGGGATGCCACACTGAACATGGGGTGACACCAGGTATAGAGAGGGATCAAGGGGTTCGGGGCTCCTACTAATAGTGCGGCACTGAACTAGGAGGTGGCTACTTCAAAGGCAACCCTGTAAAATCTGCCACTACAAATTCACTGAGAATAGTCAAGTCTTTCAGGGTCTCCAAAAAGTCTGACCTTCCCCCTATTACCCCATGTCCTGGAGATCGATCTGCCCCTCCTTCCTTCTTGCTTCCACATCAGACTATTTGAGGAGTTACCTGTGACCGGCGGTGTCGGCTCCTTAGTCACTTTTGAAGGGTTTTTTTTCACAGTAAGTGCATAAATCTCACGGAGGAGCTATTGAATTCTGCAGACTCCCGCAATTAGATTCCAGGTGCTCTAGATCTGGTGTCACCTTGAGACCCTGAAGGACTGTGGAGTTCTTAATGTAGTTCTCCAAGGACCGAACCTCCCGCCATATTATGATATTCTCCTTCTACCCACTGTGCAGGTCAGGAGATGGTTTTCACGCCGGCTGTGTGAGGTGGTGGTGAATTCTGCTTCTGTTGGAAGATGCAATAAATCCAACAGGTGCATATTCATTTTATAAATGGATGATACAATCAGAAAAGCCTATTGCTAGGTTGGGAAATCAAAAAAAAAAAAAAATGGGCCCCTCCAATTATGTAGACGGGGAAGTGTATAAATTGGCTAAAATATGAACTTTTATTTGAACGAATTTCCAAAAATATAACTAGTAATAAACACGTGAAAAGACTAGCACCAGTCTGGAGATCAGGAAACCTAAGAAAAATGAGAAAATGCATGAATATCTGTATTCATCAAGAATTCAAATGTGAACATGTACCCATCTAATATACAGACAACGGGCACCTGCCAATGGCCATCTATCAACAATCAAATGCTTAGGGAAATGGCATCACAATATACAGAACAAGGGGAAGAGGAGAGTCTGCTGACGAGACCCGGTGTAGCCACCGCACGGAGCCGCCCGGGTGCAGCAAATGGAAGAGTCCTCCAGCGGTACGGCAGGTGGTTACAGATGGACTTCAGCTTTATGGTTTGATAAAATTATGGCAGTTCCTCTAACGGGCAAAACCAATGTGTTTTGGCTACAAAGCCTTGCTCATGGTTAGAATGTATAAATGAACTGTCTCTTACATAGTATATCCCAGCGGGCACATCTCGGCCAATAAAAGCCAACCAAGTAATTGGTGTACCTGATGACATTAGAAAAAAGTGTAAAGCTCCATCTCTCAAGGAATAAACTCTTAAATGTATTTAATCCCAGACCAATTCAAATGTCCAAAGTCCATTACATGATGAAATTTCAGGTCCTGGGGAAAGAGCCAATGACATTGGTGATGCAACACTATTGTAATGTGGTCGGTCCTAAGTGTTTCTCTATTATACTACTTTTTGCTTTTTACATCCTATAACATTGTCTAAACCTCAGAAGTGAGAGTGAACTTGCTCAGTACTATTCAGAGCCCCTATGTGCGTTTCACCCTGCTTCCTCAGGGGGCATTTTGTGAAATGAAGAGGTTTGTGGGCTAATATACTAGTTAACTATCCACAGTTGACACAGCAAGTTCATCCCTATCTTCTTGGCCGTTAACACGAGTGTCTCGCATGGCGCATCTCGCGTCTGCTCCCGGGCAGATGGAAGATCCTTTTCCTGCTTCCGGGGCACAAGTCAAACCCTGACCCTATGGTAACAGGTGCCCATGCCTCACTTTACCGTACTACACGAGGAGGAACCCAGGAGTTATGGTGGTGCATGCACTTTGAGACAGTGTGGTGGCAGTATATGGGTGGATCGGTGCTGGGCGGAACAGCCGTGGGACTGGGCTGTGGTGGCCCTGTTGGAGCAGCTAGCTGTAGTAAATGGATGAAGGACTGTGGCTGCTTCTGGGACATATTGTTAGTGTTCACACCACAAAGTGATTGCTATACCTGACATATTTACTAATGAAAATACAAGTTATATAACGAAAGAAGAAAAATATAAAAATATATGAAATAATTAAACTAAATCAAAATAAAATATTACAAGTAAATGAGCAAAAATTATGGGAATGAAAATAGAAAATAAAGGTAAAAATAACCAAACTAAAGGTACGATTAATAAACTCATAAAAATGTATAAAGTGTAGAATAAATTATTTAGAAATCATATAAAAACTGTGGATGCAAAAAAAATCCCATGTTAATATGTAAGAGCCCTATGGGGATACATGCCATAAGGTGAGCACAAAACGGCATATCAGGAGACCGTGAATAGTACACGACTGCGGGGACCCCAACCAAACCCCGACACGTTTAGGCCCCCACCGCCCCTTTCCCTTGCCAATAATATACCAGGTACAACTTAATGGGTGAAGATCGGTCACAGCTTTATTAAATTATCCTTTTATTTCCTTTTAGAAAGACATTTAACTTCTCAAACCAGCTCGTTGCCAAATGCCCTGTGTGTCGTCACAGGCAAGTCAGCCAGCAAGCGCAACTCTCCAACATGTCCTTCATTTCCAGGCCACGGAGGATCATGCGTACCCGTATGCAGGACTCCGACCCCCACCCATCTCTTATAGTGCTTGCTCGACTCCATCTTGGAGTCCTGACGAGAATGTCTAGTCCAGTGTCCATGAGGTGCACTCCATCGGGCCTTAGAAGGTTGGCATTGTCCCCTTCCAGTTGGCGGTGCCTATCACTACTCCGCCTCTGTCCCTTACGAATTTTGCCATCTGTGCATTAGTTGTCAACCTCGTGCGTTCGATGGCCGCGATTTCTCGTGCACCTCGCCACACCGCTGTTGGCACAATCTCTGACCACACTATTGTCAGTTTGTGGGAAAATTCTCTGAACTGCTCCGTATCTAGCTTCATCATTGTGATCAATTCTGCGCTCTTGTGATGGCAGAGGTCGTTTACACCGCCATGTATGACCAGGATAACCAGACCTCTTGCCTCTCTCCCGATGTCGACCACCTCCAGGAGTACCTGTGGCCACTGTGGGCCTCTTATGCCTTTCCAATTAAATTTGGTTTCCCTAAACCCCCAATTCCTCCCTCCTTGGGGCTCTTTTGCCCGTTGTTCTGCCCAGTAAATGAATTGGTTGCCTACTACCAAAACTGTTGGCTTTGTCACCTGGAAGAAAACAAACTGCGTTATGTTAACAAGTCAGGTCTTGTGTATCTCGTGAAACACGCGGATTGCCATCTCCCTATCCTCTGAACTTCTGTTTCAGGCAATCCTGCTTTTGCTGCTTCTTTGGCTGTGCCTATGCGGAATTAGTGTATCATAATCATTGGGGTGGTTCCCTGCTGTTAGGCATTTAAATATTGATTGGAACTGGTACCTCGTTAGTGGAGATCAGTCTAGATGGGATAGGAAGAAACTGCCTTGTTGCCTTATACCTAGATATTTTGACTAACTTTAACCGTACAAGCTGCCCCATTTGTGGGGTGTAACTGCACCCAAGTGCCCCTGCCGGGTGGGTCCACTTTGGATTTGCAGAAGCGTATAATGTTATTGGCTATGACTAAATGTTCGTGGATTAAGCCTCCTCTGGCGCTGTTTTTGGATCGAGGGACTAGTTTGCTTATGTATAGCGCCCCAAAGAAGGCGATCACAAAGGCGACAATCAGGAGTGGCATGTTACTGATGTTAGGGATATGATGTGGGTAAGCAATCTTAATGACACGGGACGTCTACACTCCTTGCTTGGCTGAGCCCTTTTCCACCCTTTTTAAGGCTTGTCTGATGATGAATCTTTGTCACGTCACCCCAATTCAGTAGTTTGAAATGAAATGCCACTCCGGCCTGCCACTGATATGCCTCTGTTCACTAGCTGGTGGATATATTCGATGGTGACTTCTAATCTGGCTAGGTCGCATTGGTCGACTCGTCTGCTTGCCACTAATCGTGTCCTCTTCCCATGCCTTACCATATGCTTGCCATGTTGATGGCGCGAGTGACGCTCGGATTAGTGGCATCAGTTGCTCGCCACCAGATCCCAGAAGGAGAGGGGGCAGAGGGAGCCTGACAGATGGGCATTGGGGAGAAGCTCTCTGAAAACCTGCCAATTAAATTGTGATAATGCGTTGGCAGTAGGGTTATTTCCCTCCGGGCCGTGGCTAGCACGGAGCCATATATTGTGGTTTAGGTGTAGGAGGCCTAGCACTTGAGGGGACGATGATTCCATCTGGTTTATGCAGTGCGCCAGACTGATTTTTTTTTTTTTTTAATTTTTTGGTTAAGAAACAGATGTTTTTGTTAGCCAGGCGCGTGCCCCATAGTTCTAGTGCTGCCACTATCGGAAATAGTTTGAGGAGCGTCTAGTTTTGTCAGTCCTTGCTCAGCCCAATAAGGGGGCCATAGGCCTGTGCTCCATGGGTGTCTAGTATCGCTGAGTAACCGCCAAATTCTGCCATCGCGGTGAATAATTTTAGGTCATTGTTGGATGTTTCTGCTGACATGAATAACGTGTGACTGTTTAATGACTGTAAGGAAGGTTTTCCACACTTCTTCTAAGTCTGTCCTTAGCTGTCGGATTCTGATTTTATGACTCATTTTGGATGCACCTTTTGTTGTGAGTAATATGCAACGAGAAGACCCTGCCGACTGGCATCACCCGGCTTGCAAACACAAGGAGCCCTAGTAACACTTGCATCTGCTGTAGGGTTACTTTCTGGCAGTGTTCCTCCTGTACCTCCTTGCACAAAGGCGGAGGTAGCGGTCCTGCTGCTGGGTTGTTGCCCTCCTACGGCCCCCTCCACATCTCCTGGTATACTGGCCTGTCTCCTAGTAGCGCCTCCTGCCTCTGGACACTACGCTGACAGACACAGCAAAGCTTCTCGCCACAGCTCGCATTGCTGTGCCATCCTGGATGAGCTGCACTACCTGGGCAACTTCTGTGGGTTGTAGAGTCCATCTCATGCTACCATGAGTGTGAAAGCACAACCAACATCCAAAAGTGACCAAAACATCAGCCAGAAAGCATTGGTACTGAGATGAGGTCTGTGGTCCCCACCTGCAGAACCACTCCTTTATTGAGGGTGTCTTGATAATTGTCAATAATTTCCATCTATTGTCTATTCCGTTTGCACAGCAGCATGTGAAATTGATTGTCAATCAGTGTTGCTTCCTAAGTGGACAGTTTGATTTCACAGAAGTTTGATTTACTTGGAGTTTTATTCGGTTTGTGTTCCTTTTATTTTTTTGAGCAGTGTAGAAAAGAACAAATGCCAAAATAGACAACCATATAATTTAAAACCCTAAAATCATGCAATTATAGAAATGGTGCAAAACTCTGCACTTCACTGAGACCCTTTTGGGTGGGCACAGTTCACTTTCATTATCCATTTTGCCAACCTCTTCTTCTTCCAATTTCCTCCTTGTGTATTAATATGTACACGGTAAATCCTAAAGGCTTGTAAGGAGTCCGCATTGCAGTTATGCTACAGCTTGAAATGTTTTGGTCTTGAACTGTATATTTTTGCTGCATTCATGATATCTCACATCATCCCTGATGCCTTCAGTTGTCTTGGTTAGCCCCCCATACATGAACTTACAGAGGCATGTCACACAATAGACCACACCAATAGTGTCGCATGTGATATGCTGTGATTTTACAATCCAGTTTACCATCACTTGATTCAGAATCTAACATGCGACCCATATTTGGGCATGCTATATAATAATTACACGGGAAAAATCCCCACTTTGGTCCTTTTTAGAGCCAAAAATGTTTTTGTTGTTGGGGCCCTCGTAGAAGCTGTGCAGTAGAAGTCCCAGAGAGGGGTCATTTAGCATTTCTACCTTTTGGAACCCAGAGACGGGTCGAATGACCTGAAGGATTTTAGCCAACATCCTAGAATCACCGTCTCTTGTTCTGTAATTAAGGCCATTACTGTCGCACCACAGGAGGTGGTTGTTTTCCATTGGGTTTAGCCATTTAGTTTCTAGTTAGTTCTATTCAGTTTATTGTATTTGATAATATAAAGACTATACATATTGTGTTTAGCAAAAAAGCACTGAAACAACGAATCATTTTTTATATATTTTAAATAGAGAATTAGAAATTTTAGAGCAAGGTACAGCTGTGAGTAATGACCAGAAGCATTTGTGTCTAAGGCCTCAAGCACACTAGCGAAAAAAAAATCGTGCGAAAATCGCATCACAATGCGATGTGATTTTTTTTTTTTTCTTTTCTGCGTTTTGCCAATGTATTTCAATGGCACCAAGCACACCTGCGACTTTTTTCATAGATGCGATTTTCCCTGCAATTTTTTTTTTTTTTTTTTTTTCTTCGTGCAAAATTCACACGAGGACTGAAATTTCGGTGTGAAAAATATACAAAAGAACAACTATTTGTTTCCATGCTTTTTATTTTATTTTTGTTTATTTCACACCAACATCAACAATAGTCACTTTTTCAAGATGAGCGGTGTATAAGCGGCATGGCCAAAGAAATGTGACAAGACCATGAACAAGAAAACAATATCCTCAAATTATACAACAGGGGGGGGGGGGGGAGGGTAAAGACAACTACATGGGGGTAGGGGAGTAAAGGAGCACGCATCAAAGGATGCTTTTTATTTTTGTTATAAAAATAATAAAAAAAAATACAAGGAATAAAACAAAACAATTCCACACATTTACAATAGGCTGCAGTGGGGGGCTGCGTGTGTGTGAGTGGCATGTCCTTGTGTGACTAGCATTTCAGCAGTCTGTCTGCACTGTCGGAACATACCTGGCACTGCCTGGGTATGTCCCTGGTACATTTGCCACACGTGTATTTGTAGCAGTCAACACATCTCTCAGTTGCACAATTGTTCATACATGGATGGTTGACCGGACACTTCGCTCTTTTGCCAGGGCTGGGTGTGGAAGGTTGTTGCCGAAGGAGTTTCTCCTTGCGTGCCTTCTTTTCAGTCACATGAGAGCCACCTAACTCTTTTGCAAACTCAACCAGGAAGTCCACCCGTCTCTCCTGCACCCCAGTGCATGCCTGATAAAAAAAACATGAGCATTCAGTGCTGCCATGTCAATCATGTTGTGGAACACGGCGACTGGCCATCTCCGTGTTCCTGCATAAACGCTGTACTCCCGCACCATCTGGTCCATTACATCTTCACTGCACTTTTTGTGGTTGCATTGTGTGACAGTGTTTGGCTTTCTTTTGTTAGTATCCTCAGTCTCAACCACGCTGTGCATGCTGCTGAGAATGTAGATGGCCAGTGGTTGAAAACACCTGAGTGGTGATTTCAGTGCGGTCCATCTGTCTAGCGGATTGAGGAATTTCCCGGCGACTCTTGTTGACTGTGCCGAGGATAGTGGTTTTCCGGCTAAGCAGTCGTTGTGCAAGTGACAATGATGTAAAGAAATTGTCCATGGTTACAGTTCTGCCCTTGTCCATGAATGGTTCCATCAGCCTCATCACAACAGTTTCGGACAGTCTCTCCCCGCTGGGACGACTGGGGTCCTTGCCAAGATATGGGAGGACATTACAGATGTACTTTGATTTCAAGTCGCAAGCCACCCAAAACTTGATGCCAAACTTGTCTGGTTTTGTTGCAATGTATTGCAGAAAACAGCAGCGAGTCTTTGACAGGAAAAGCTGTTCATCAATAGTGATGTCGGCCAGGGTTGTAGGATGCGATGCAGTTGGTGACAAATGATCTCCACACATCGGAGATTGCAGCAAACTGATCGGTCTCCACTCGCTCACTGCGTGTGAACATGTCGTCAAAGCGTAGGTGTTGCATGATGTCTTGGAAGCGGTTTCGGGTCATAGTTGCAATGATCCTTGGCTTTGCCAGGTTTTCTGACCAGCTGTCACGTAGTGATGGAACCTTGGTCACCCCCCGCAAGATAATGACTGAAATAATGCCATTAGTTCCGGGAGACCCATGAACCAATCCACCTGCTCCGTGTGACGTGCATGTTGAGTAGTCCATTCTTGAATGCTACGAAGCATGTCAAGAGTGATTAAAACAGCGGAAGCTCTGAAGGCGACTCCGGACACTTCGTCTGGCCTTAGCACTTGGCTCTCCATCTGTAGGGTACGGTTCTATTGGGGTGAAATGGAGACGTTTCCCCACTTGTACTTCACACCACAATGTGCCATCTTTTGCGGTCTGTCGGCTCACTCGCCAACCAAGCTCTCTTTTTTGGTAGAGGAGAAGTCTCCTCATCTGCAAGATAAATTTCAAATTAACATTTTGTTTTGGTTCTAAATAAAAAAGATAGTCAGGAAATAAAAATAGGTAATTTGAAAAATCTAGCCTGAAGACTGCTCAGAGTCCAAATCCAGTTGAAGGACTGTCTTCTCCATCCGAGTCAGAAGGGTTGGTGTTGCTCAGGATCAGTTCCAATGCCTGTTGAATGGTGTGCCTTCTCTGCATTTTGTTTCTTGTGAACAAAATAGGTGAAGCAGTCACCTATTTTTCCCCCACAGCACAAAAGGCTGCATGGAAATTTGCTAAGGTGTTAGCAACCTTATGCATATCCCCTGCACAACAATGCAGCTGGGGGGTGGGCAGACACTCAGGAGCAGCTTACATTCTTTTGTTTACACTTTTTGTTTTCAGGTGATGAACAATGGATGAGGTGGTGGCAAAGGAGAGAGAGCAGGAGGAACGGGGACCATTCACATCAATATCAGTCCAGTCAACCACACGTCTTGTAGGATATGTTTCTGTACCAAAAGGAGCAGCTCGGCTACACAGTTATAGGGCATACAGTGAGTGCAATGCCTACCAAAAATTTCGAGGCACTCCAATGCCCCTTGGAAGTGACATGGAGGTCAGAGGGCCTGAACTAAACCGTTTTTTCCATTTATAGCAACTGGGTCTCCTGTATACTGTTGGCCTAAGCAGCAAATGGAAGGCTTTCCAAAAATGATGAGGAAATGTAATGCCCCTTGAAACAGACGTGGATTACAGAGTACTAAAAACCTTCTATCCATTATAGGGGAGTGGGTCTCCCTTAGTGTTCGCCTATGCATTGAAAAGCAAAAGGTGACTAAAATTAGGAGGAAATGCAATGCCCCTTGGAAGAGCTGTGGAGTTCAGAGTGGTTCAACAAGATGGTTTTAATGCCCCTTGGAAGAGTGGTGGAGGTCACAGTGGAATAAAAAGACAATATCAATGACCCTTGGAAGAGACGTGGAGGTCACAGTAGCTTAACAAGACTATTTTAATGCCCCTTACAAGAGCCATGCAGTACAGCATATTAAATACATTATTCCCATTATTGGGGAGTGGGTCTCCCATAGTCTTTGACTATGCCTTTCAAGCAAAAGCTGCCAAAAATTAGGACGGAGGAACTTGCAATGCTGGTAACATGGACCATGGTCACCCTGGTGGTAGAGGCTGAGGATAAGGAGAAGAGCAAAATACAGCCGAAATGAGGAAGCGTATACCCATGTGTGGGTGTGAAGCGGTGCATGGGAATACACCTCCCGAAATAAAACAGTGGATTTGACTTTGTTACTCTGCTGTCATTTGGTGGTGATGAGAAGTCTGGCCCAATACAGCACTTGTTCATTTTGATAAGGGTCAGCTTGTCAGCATTGTCATTTGACAGGCGAGTGCGCTTATCAGTTATAATTCCCCCAGCAGCACTAAAAACACGCTCCGATAACACGCTAGTGGCAGGGCAGGCCAGGACCTCCAAGGCGTACAGAGTGAGTTCATTCCAAGTGTCCAGCTTGGATACCCAATAATTAAAAGGCACAGAGGAATCACGAAGGACGCTGATATGGTCGGCAAGGTACTCCCTCACCATCTTTTGAAACTTTCCACTCCTTGTGAGAGTACCCCGCACCTCAGGGCCTTTAAGCTGGGCGGGTCTCAGAAAACTGTCCCAGAACATTGACAGTGTTCCCCTGCCTCTGCTGGATTGGAGCTGTCTCTCTTGCCTGTACGCCTTGGTTGGGCAACGAACTGTGACTTCTGCCGCTAGCGTGTTCAGATGGGAATTTTTTTTTTTTTTTAAAAGTTCTGCACCAAGGGGTTTCTTGTACTACCCCATTTTTTGTAGACCTCTCCACCTCAGGAATAAGAGTGAAAGTTCTCCTTGTAGCGGGCGTCTAAAAGGGTCACCGACCAGTAATGACTGTCACCCAAAATTTTGACAACACGAGGGTCACGGTTAAGGCAGCGTAACAAAGTCAGCCATGCGTGCCAGACTGGTAACGGGCAAGACTTCCGTGTCCTCACCAAGATGACGACTGACCATGCCCCCCCCCCCCCGTCCTCAGGCCACCCACGCTGAACAGACGGTATGATAGTTGTACAGGTACTACCGTCTACAGTGCATGATACCACCTCCTGTTCTTCCTCCTCCTCTCCCTCATTGTCCCCCAATGCACGTTGGGATGAGATGAGGCTGGGCTGTGTGTAATCGGCTGCTATGGCTTCTTGATGCTTCTCATCATACTCTGGCTGCAATGCCTCCTCTTTAATTCTCTGCAGAGAGGGTTGCAAAAGACAGACAAGTGGGATGCTGACGCTAATGGCATCATCGGCACTCACCATCTTGGTGGCCTCCTCAAAGTTTGTCAGGATGGTACATATGTCAGACATCCAGGTCCACTCATGAGGTCTTATGTGTGGAGTCTGACCTGAATATCGACGGCCTTGTTGCAGCTGGTACTCCACAACTGCTCTCTTCTGCTCAAATCCTTAGCAACATGTGGAGGGTAGAGTTCCAACGTGTGGGGACATCACACACCAGTCGGTGTGCCGGAAGCGGCAAACGCTGCTGCAATACAGCAAAGGCGGCAGAAGCTGTAGCCGACTTCCGAAAATGAGCTGACAGGCGGCGTACTTTGACGAGCAGATCTGGCAACTCTGGGCACGATTTAAGAAAGTGCTGAACCACGAGGTTAAGCACATGAGCCAGGCATGGTACGCGTGTGATCTCGCCTCAGAGCTGCCACCAGGTTACGGCCATTGTCAGACACGACCATGTCTGGATGTAGGTTCAGCGGTCTCAGCCACAGATCTGCCTGCTCTTTCACAGCTGTCCACAACTCACAAGCAGTGTGAGGTTTATCACCTAAGCTTGAGTTTCAGCACAGCCTTTTGCCGCTTGGCTGAGGCAGTGCTTCCAGCTTGTAACTGATGTGGTGATATCTGAGATGGAGGCTGAACATGAGAAGGAAGAGGAGGATGAGGTGCATGAGCTGTTGACTGTGGGGGCAACCCTGATTGACCTATGGCCCGCAATCTTTGGTGTCAGGAGGACCCGTTCCGTCCCAAGGTCCGACTGGGTCCCGGCTTCCACTATGTTTACCCAGTGTGCCGTCAGGGAGATGTACCATCCCTGGCCACAAGCACTTGTCCACGTGTCCGGTGGACTCTCCCAGTAACTGCGTTGTTGAGGGCACGGCAGATGTTTTGGGACACGTGCTTGTTTAGTGCGGGGATGGCACACCGGGCAAAATAGTGTCAGCTGGGGACCGAGTACCGAGGGACGCCACCGCCATAAGGTTGCGAAAGGATTCAGTCTCCACCAGCCTAAAAGGCAGCATTTCCAATGCAAGCAGTCGTGAAATGTGCGAATTTAGGACTGTGGGGCGTTGGCTGCAAATTTGTGCTTTCGTTCAAAGGTCTGGGATATGGACAATTGAATGCTGCAGTGGGACGTGGACATGGATGTTGATGCTGTTTCTTGACAAACTGCCATAACAAGTGAAGACTGAGAGGAAGGGGCATCTTTGCATGCAGTATGGACAGGGGATTTCCTTGAACGCACAACCGAGGGTTCTCTTACAAGCACAACAGCGGAAGAAGCGGTGGTGACACCCGCTGACACTGGTCGTGGACCCTGGGGTTCGCCCCACAAAGTCAGGTGCTTTCCTGTCATGTGCCTGATCATGCTGGTGGTGGTCAGGCTGGTAGTTTTGTCACCCCTGCGGATGCTGGCCTGGCAGGTGGTACAAATGGCCTTTTTGGGGTTATCAACAGAATCTTTAAAAAAAATTCCAGACTCTGGAAGACCACCTGGTTGTACTGTCAACTTCCCTCGTGTTGGTGTTACGGGGAACGGTTGCCCGCCTTCTGTCTGCGGCCACCACACTGCTTCTTCCTGCCTGTTGGCGTACTCTGCCTCCCTCCCCCTGTGTGCTGCTGGCCTCGCTCTGCGTGTCCTCCTGCCACGTTGGGTCAGTTACTAGATCATCCACCACCTCCTCCTCATCCGCACCACGATCCTCCTCCTCACTTTGTGGCAATTGTCTTGTCACCGTCCACCTCTTGTGCCAAATTGCCAGCGTCGCCTTCCTGTGGCTGTGGCTGATCAAATATTTGGCCATCGCTACATGGGATCTCCTCTTCCACCACTTCAAGGGGAGCAGTCGAAGGTGCCAAATATGGAAATGGACCAGTGAACAGCTCTTCAGAGTGTCCAACTGTGGGATCAGTTGCTGTCTGACGACACTCGGCATGGTGGGGGGAAGAAGTATCAGGGTGAGGAGGAGTATGCGGTCAAGACTCACGGCTGCTAAGACTTGACCGTGTGGAAGACAGACCGGAGGTGGTGGTGCCCAGGTGACGAAGTATTATCTGCTATCCAATTAATAACCTGTTCACACTGATCAGTTCGCAATACTGGTGTGTGCTTCCCTAGTAATTTGGTCAAGAACTGGGAGCGAGAAGATGTGGCTGTTGGTTGTGGCACATTTTGACCTTGGCCACGGCCCTGTCCTCTGCACGCACCATCACCAGAAAGTCCAGTTCCACATCCCTTGCCCATTGTAAATGAAGTAAAATAGCTTACACTCGCACCATCAATGGCAAAAGGGTAATAAAAAGGAGATTATAACCGTGGAAGAGGAAAACCACAGTTCTATTTCTCTGGCCTGCACCAGACTCTTTTAAACAGATATATTTGTGTCTGAACACTCAGACACTCAATTTCTTTTTGAGGTGGGGGGAGGGATACCAAAATGTTAAGGCTGGTATTTTTACAGTCTGAGGAAAAAAAAGAGGATTTAGATGGGGAAAAAAGTATTTTTCCTGGCCCCTGAAACCTGGAGCTAAGTCTAGCAATTTGACCAGCAGCAGCACACAGGACTGTAATGCAGTGTTTGTTGGTATAACCACTGCATCTCCTATACAGCCTGCCTGTCTGCCTGATATCTGGGATGGATATTAGTCCTCACAAGGACTGTTTGCTTGAATTTGCAGGCATAAAGACTCTACACTAACTATTTCGCAGTATAAATCTCTCCCTAGCTCAGCAGCACTGTCCCTACACTGTCTGATCCGGAGCGACTGTGTCCAATATGGCGGAGCCCGGTTTTAAATACTCGAGGTGACGTTGTGCGGCCAGCCAATCACTGTAATGCCCACAAACAACATGGCTGCGGCATTACAGTGACTGGCTGGCTGGCAATCCCTGCAAGTTCATTGGCTCTGTAAAGAGCGCCCAACATGCGGGGCGGAGACCCGAGCTCCCGCCCGAGTAACCCGAAAATGCTCGGTGCACGCCAAACATTCAGAGTAGTGAGATGATCGGGTGAGTACCAAGCAGTGTCGAGCATGCTCGCTCAACACTAAATGGCTATATATTAGATATGTATAGATATTGTATGGCGGCGTTGTTCACACCGTGCAGTAACTAAGGCAGTGACCCAAGCAAGTCCAACATAAGCAGCTTTTATTCAGCACTCACAGGTAAAACAAAGTCCTTCGATTTGCAGCTGGGTTAACAGAAGTCCATAACAACGGTATGGCAGTAAGGGGGCACTCAGTCTGATGGGTGCAGAGCCTTCCTGTTATGTTCTGCTACCAAAGCTAAGGAAAGAGAGGAGATCTGTCCCTACTATAAGACTCAGCTGAATCTCTACGATGTAACAGGGAACCTGATCCTGCGATCAGACCTGCTAAAGTCCTAATCTAGTCTGTACGGAGACCTATAGATGTGAGGAGGGAATCCCTACAAGTACTAAGGACTGGGAGGAATATGGGACACCTCCTAACAGAAATAGTAGCAGACAGACGAACAAACAAAATAGATAGAACATAGAGGTCCGTAGACCAAGCAAACTAACAGTTAGATACAGAGCACAGGCTAGCTAGAAAGTAGATATACAATGAAGTCCAGCAAAGCCAGAAGGGCGGAGCAGGATTAAATAGGCCAACAAGGTCATGTGACCAGCAAAGGAAAAAAAACCTAACAGCAAGGTTCTAACAGTACCCCCCCTTCTAAGAGGATCCTCCGGATCCCCTAGGACCAGGCTTATCAGGAAATCTCCTGTGAAACGCTCTGATAAGTCTGGACGCGGAAACATCATCTGACCTCACCCAAGAGTTATCCTCGGGTCCGAAACCTTTCCAGGCCACAAGATACTGCAAACTACCTCTATACCGTCTAGAGTTAAGGATGCGAGAAATTTCATATTCCCCGTCCTCCACCACCGGAGGAACAGAGGCAGAGGCGTCACCATCCGACACAACAGCTTTTTTTAACAGAGAGACATGAAAGACCGGATTAATTCTCCAGGAGGTAGGAACCTCCAACCTAACAGCAGATTGGTTGACAACCTGAAGCACCTTAAAGGGCCCTACAAACTTGGGACCCAATTTCTTAGAAGGAATCCTCAACCGCAGATTCCTAGAGGACAACCAAACCATGTCACCAACAGCGAACAAAACCTCCTGTCGTTTCCTATCAAAGTAGTCTTTAGATTTTCTGTTGGCCTCCTGAAGATTACCACGCACATCCGTCCAAACTCTTTCCAAATCACCGGAAAAATTCTCCTCCTCAGGCACGGCAGATCCCAACTTGGAGAACGACCCAAACGACGGATGTCTCCCAGAACAACAAAAAAAAGGCGAACAACCAGCAGAAGAAGATGTATGATTGTTCAGAGCAAATTCGGCAAGTGGCAGAAACTCAGACCACCCCTCTTGATTGTCTGCCACAAAACAACGCAAGAACTGCTCAACATCCTGGTTTTTCCTTTCTGTCTGGCCATTAGATTCAGGATGATATCCGGACGAAAACGACAAATGAATTCCCAACCTGTCACAAAAGGCACGCCAAAAACGAGCCACGAACTGAGGACCCCTATCAGAAACAATGTCAGTAGGAACGCCATGAAGTCTGACAATTTCCTTGACAAAGGCCTTAGCGAGAGTTTTAGCGCAGGGCAGTTTGACGAAGGGGACCAAGTGACACATCTTGCTAAAACGGTCCACGACCACCCAGATGACAGTAAAACCCTCAGAGGAGGGAAGGTCAGTTATAAAGTCCATAGCCAAATGTGTCCAAGGAGCACTGGGGACCTCCAAAGGACAAAGCAACCCCGCAGCAGGAGTATGTGAGGACTTAGATCTAGCACATATAGTACATTGGCGCACCCACTTAATGACTTCCTTCTGCCATCCAGGCCACCAAAAACTGCAACCCACCAGTCTCTTGGTCTCAGATTCCGGGATGACCTGCCAACCGAGATTCGTGACACTCAACAAACAAATCTCTCCTAAAGGTCCCAGGCACAAACAACCTCCCCTGAGGAGTGTTAGATGGGGCATTCTCCTGTGCTTTAAGAATCTCATCTTCCAAAACGGAGTCTAAAGCAGCTATCACAACACCTTCTTGTAAAATGTTTTCCTCTTTCTCAGCACCGACTATGGGAGAAAAACTGCAAGACAAGGCATCCGCCTTAACATTCTTAGTACCAGGGATGTAAGTAACGGAGAAATTAAACCGCGAGAAAAACAGTGCCCACCTAGCCTGACGGGCATTCAGGCGCTTGGCAGCATCAAGATATATCAGATTTTTATGATCCGTAAGAACCTGAACGGGAAATTCCGCACCTTCCAAGAAGTGGCGCCAGTGTTCAAATGCGAGTTTAATAGCCAATAATTCCCGATTACCAATATCGTAATTCAGTTCAGTCTCCGAAAATTTTTTTGAAAAAAAGGCACAGGGGTGTAATCCATCCCCGTTATCCTGAGACAATACTGCGCCAACCCCCACAGAGGAAGCATCAACCTCAACCAAAAACGGCCTAGTAACATCAGGCTGCATAAGGATGGGAGCAGAGGTGAACCTCTCCTTGAGATACACAAAAGCTTCAATGGCCTCAGAAGACCACTGAACCGCATCAGCACCTTTCCTGGTGAGATCAGTCAGAGGTTTGACAATACTAGAAAAATTTTTTATGAATTTTCTGTAGTAATTGGCGAAACCCAAAAACCTCTGTATCGATTTCAAACCAATAGGCCTAGGCCATTCCTGCACAGCCTGAACCTTAACCGGATCCATCTCAAAACCCTCGCTGGAGATAATGTAACCCAAAAAACTAATTCTCTGTACAGCGAACTCACATTTCTCCAGCTTGGCAAAAAGCGAATTGTCCATTAATAACTGTAATACCTCACGCACGCTCCGCCAATGAGACTCCAGATCTGGCGAATAAATCAAAATGTCATCCAAATACACAACCACATTTTTACCGATCAAAGGTCTAAGGATGTCATTAATCAGATTCTGAAAAAATGCAGGAGCATTAGTAAGACCAAAAGGCATAACCAGATTCTCAAAATGACCCACAGGAGTGTTAAAAGCAGTCTTCCATTCATCACCCTCCTTCATGCGCAACAAATTGTATGCCCCTTTAAGGTCAATTTTAGAGAACCACTTGGCCCCCAATAACTGGTTAAACAGATCAGGAATCAATGGCAGTGGGTAAGGATTGCGTACCGTAATTTTGTTAATCTCACGAAAATCCAGACAAGGACGTAAACCGCCGTCCTTTTTTTTTACAAAAAAAAATCCAACCGCCACAGGAGACTTAGAGGGCCTAATGTGACCGGCGGCCAAACTTGTCTGTATGTATTCCTCCAAAGCCTTCCTCTCAGGAATAGTAAGGTTAAATAAACGACTTTTAGGAAGAGTCGCTCCAGGGACAAATTCAATAGAACAATCATAGTCTCTGTGGGGAGGCAAAACCTGCGATTCCTTCTCAGAAAAAACTCTCCAAAAATCCTGAATAGGAACAGGCAATTCTCCCCTATCCAAAGCTGCAATACGCCCGTTACAACACTTGTCATAACATTTATGGCTCCAGGATTTAATTTCACTGGTAGACCAATCCAGTACAGGATTGTGAAATTTTAACCAGGGCAAACCCAATATTACTGGAGAAGGCAAGCTATTCAACACTACCAAATCCAATTTCTCATGGTGAACACCATTAATAGTGAGCGGAAATTCACTGACCTTGAGAGTAATATTCTTCAAAGGGGAACCATCCACCGAAACCACAGCAATGGGGGATGATAAAGGTTCAGGTTTTAAATTGAGTTTTTCCACGAATCCCCCATCAATTACATTCAGTGTAGACCCGCAATCAACAAACACCCGAAATTCCATTAATTTTTCCTGAGCAATCGTGGAAGCAGCTAAAAATATACCCTTGGAATTTAAACAGGCAATACGGGCGTGACTGACCATTTTTTTTTCTTTCTTCATACGAAGCTCACAGCCTTTAATCAAATGACCAGATTTTCCGCAATAGAAACACAAGCCTTCTGAAAAACGACGGTCTTTTTCTTGAGAGCGAGGTGCCACCGATCCAATCTCCATCGGTTCACCACTGTTAGTACACACATTATCATAACCAGAAACTGACATAGCAGAGGATTTGCTCTCATTAACCCTAGCACGCAGTCTTCTATCCACCCGTATAGCTAATTGCATAGCCTGTTGCAAATCCTCAGGTGTAGGATAAGCAATTAGCAGGTCTTTAACCCTTTCACTGAGCCCAGCAAGAAATAGACTTTTCAGAGCAGAATCGTTCCACCCTGTTTGAGTGGACCAACGACGAAAATGAGTACAATATTTTTCGACATTACCTGATCCTTGTTTTAAACGTCTCAACTCAGTCTCAGCTGATGCCACATGGTCAGGATCATCATATAATAGTCCTAAAGCAGAAAAAAAACTATCCACTGATCTGAAGCATGTATCACTAGGTTGCAAAGAAAAGGCCCACTCCTGAGGCTCTTTGCGCAAAAGTGACATTATGAACCCTACGCGCTGGGATTCATCCCCAGAGGACTTGGGTCTCAAACGAAAATACAATAAGCAAGCATTTTTAAATGAAAAAAATTCTCGATGTTCACCAAAAAATAAATCCGGCAAACATACCTTAGGCTCCAAGAAATATGCTCCAGGACAGTTACTCACGTGCTGACGGAGCTCGGCCACTTCCAGAGAGAGTCCCTGCAGGTGTTTAGCCAAATCCTGAACCGACACCATGATGGAACAAAAAAAAAAAAAAAATCTTTCCTTAGAGAATTTGCAGGCTGGACTTACTGTTATGTTCTGCTACCAAAGCTAAGGAAAGAGGAGATCTGTCCCTACTATAAGACTCAGCTGAATCCCTACGATGTAACAGGGAACCTGATCCTGCGATCAGACCTGCTAAAGTCCTAATCTAGTCTGTACGGAGACCTATAGATGTGAGGAGGGAATCCCTACAAGTACTAAGGACTGGGAGGAATATGGGACACCTCCTAACAGAAATAGTAGCAGACAGACGAACAAACAAAATAGATAGAACATAGAGGTCCGTAGACCAAGCAAACTAACAGAGTTAGATACAGAGCACAGGCTAGCTAGAAAGTAGATATACAATGAAGTCCAGCAAAGCCAGAAGGGCGGAGCAGGATTAAATAGGCCAACAAGGTCATGTGACCAGCAAAGGAAAAAAAACCTAACAGCAAGGTTCTAACACTTCCCAGACGTCGGTTCAGCTACACACAGGCCCGCCAAGCTTTCCTCCTTTGCTCCTAGCAGGTCCCAACAATGAACAACACTAATCCTTAGTGCAGGGTTTTTAAAGGACCTGTGGCAAGAGCCACTGGAAAACCTGGGTTGGAGGGAGGAGGCAGCCCCACTGCCTTCCTGTAGCCTCTTCCAAGAAATGAAGGCCCTGCCAGGTTTTACTACTCTGCCTTAGCCAGGTAGCCTGACCAGGTCAATGCTCACCTTCATTCCTGCATTGCAGCCGCAGCTGTGTCTATGACTGCAATGCACTCCAATGGGTTTAATAATTCTCTGTACACATCTGGGGCATATATACCGCCCCGCATATACGATCCCAGTCACTGCCTCACATATCCCACCCTCTGTTCAAACTTGTGGGGTTGAACATTGATTACCATACAGGGTGCCCGGGACAGGGCATGGGCGTTTGCCTGCGACTTCCCAGGGCGATGTTCTACAGAGAAACTGAAATTCTGCAGTGACCGAAACCACCTGGTGACTCGCACATTCCTCTCCTTGGCGTTCCTCATCCATACCAAGGGTGAGTGGTCCGTCACCAAGCGGAACTGACGCCCGAGTAAATAACGTAGCAATTCCAAGGCCCACTTAATAGCCAAACACTCCTCCTCTACCACGCTATAGTTTCTCTCTGCCAGGATAAGTTTTCTACTCAAGTAGGTGACCGGGTGCTCTTCACCATTCGCTTTTTGTGACGATACCGCCCCCAGACCTACCTCCGAGGCATCTGTCTGTACAATGAAGGTTTCCTTGAAGTTGGGACTGATGAGGATCGGCTGTCCACACAGGGCCAACTTAATGGACTGAAGCGCTTCTTATGCCTGAGGGTTCCACCGAACCATTACTGATTAATTCCCTTAAAGAGATTGGTCAGGGCCACCGTTCTCCCAGCAAAATTAGGTATAAACCAGTGGTAATACCCAAGGAATGCCCTCACCTGCTTTGTACTTGACGGTTTAGGTCAGTTTTTTTTATGACCTTGAGTTTGATTTGAGGCTTGATAACTCCTCGGCCAATCACATACCCCAAATATCGGGCTTCCTCTAGCCCTATCTAGCCACATTTTTTTGGGTTTGCTGCGTATGCCAGTCGGTGCTAAAGATAATATCTAGATACACGGACGCATACGCCTGATGGGGCCTGATGTCCATCAGCCTCTGGAATATAGCCGGGGCCCGCGTAACCCAAACCCTCCGGAGTTATGAATGCGGTATTTTCCTTCGCCGATTCCGTGAGAGGTACCTGCCAGTAACCCTTGGTGAGATTGAGCGTGGTAAAGTACTGGGCCTGCCCCAGTCTTTCAATCAGCTCATGCACTCTGGGCATTGGATATAGGTCAAATTTTGACACTTCATTTTATTTCCAGAAATCATTACAGAAGCGTAACAATCCGTCTGGTTTCGGAATCAGTACGATGGGTCTAGTCCACTCACTCCGTGATTCCTCGATGACGCCTAACTGGAGCATTTGTTTTACCTCAGCCGTGATGGCTTGCCTCCGGGCTTCGGATACCCGGTACGGTCTCATTCTTACCCTTACCCCAAGTTCGGTGACAATGTCATGTTGGAGAACTGTAGTCCTACCTGGTAGCTCTGAGAACACGTCGGTATTCTGCTGGACCAGCGAGCGAGCCTCCCGTCGCTGCTGTTTAGTGAGAGCATCACTTATCTTGACCTCTCCTCCGGACGCATCCCTGGCTGAAGGTAGAAAACTCTCTGGCGGCATGCCCGAAGTGATGTCTGTAACTAAACACTCTCGATCTTTCCAAGGTTTTAGCAGGTTTACATGATAAAGCTGCTCTGGTTTCCTCCTTCTGGGCTGATGCACCCGGTAATTTATCTCCCCCCACCTTTTCTCGTACCTCATATGGCCCTTGCCATATGGCCCTTACTCTCGGCTGTGGGTACCAGTGCCAGCACCCAATTGCCCTTGTTACAAGACCTGACTGTGGCTTTTATTATATGTACGCTTCTGTGCTGCCTGGGCATCTAATAGATGTTCTTTCACAATGGGCATAACCGCTGCGATCCGGTCCTGCATACTAGCCACGTGTTCAATTATACGCCTATGTGGAGTCGGCTCTTGTTCCCACGTCTCTTTGGCTACGTCCAACAGACCCCTAAGGTATCTGCCGTACAATAACTCAAAGGGAGAGAACCCTGTGGAAGCCTGGGGTATATCACGGACGGCAAACATCAAATAGGGTAGCAACATGTCCCAATCCCTTCCGTCCTTAGAAACTACCTTTTTTAACATGGACTTGAGGGTTTTATTGAACCGCTCTACTAGCCCGTCGGTTTGAGGGTGGTACACCAAGGTGCGCAATGGTTTTATTTTTAGCAGTTTGCACAGTTCCCTCGTCACCTTGGACATAAAAGGGGTCCCTTGATCATTCAGGATCTCCTTAGGTGGCCCAAGGCGACAGAACATTACAAACAGTTCTCGTGCAATTAGTTTCGCCGAGGTGTGGCGTAGCGGTACAGCCTCCAGGTACAGGGTAGCATAGTCGACGACCACAAGTATATGTTGGTGGCCACAAGCGAATTTTACAATGGGCCCTACAAAGTCCAGTGCAATCCATTCAAAAGGTACCTCTATCACTGGCAGAGGTACCAATGGGCTTCGGAAACTGGCGGTGGGTGTGGTCAGTTGACATTCGGGCCAGGATTCGCAGTACTTCTGGACCTCTGCGCAAATTCCAGGCCAAAAGAATCGCTGCAAGAATTAGTTCTTGCGTCTTTGTAACCCCTAAGTGTCCACCCAGCAGGTGTGTGTGCCATCTCCAGAACCGCCCGACGGTACGACTGAGGTACCACTAACTGTTCTATGACCTAGTTCCTGATTTTGTCTACCCTGTAGAGCAACTCGCCGTTGACTACCATGCGTGGAAATACAGTATCTGCACCGGGCTGTTGACCTACGCCATTTACTTCTAACACACTTTCCTGCGCCTGAGTCAGGGTGGGTTCCTGTAGCTGAGCTGTCCCAAACTTGTCCTGGGACACTTCCAGCTCGGGGATTGATGAGGGTCTCCTCAACCTCTCCTGCCAGCACCTCTAGGGGAGATCTATCGGGGGTCACACTCTGTCCCTAGGTTGGACACCCCTATGGCAGGTACCCCTCACTCGGGTTCATCAGGTTCAGCGCCTGTAACAAATTTTACCGGGGGGGGGGGCGACTTTGTGTTTTCCACAGAGTCCAGAACAGGCAAGACTCTTCCCAACACAGTCCCATAAGGAAGAGTTTTTACCAACCCCACCACATGTTTTAGGTCACCACATGGCGTGGACACAACTACCTCTGCGGTTGGGTATTCTCAGAGGTCCCCGTGGATACACACAACCCCGACTGTCCGTCCACTGGGGTTGTCTCCTGCCACCAGCGACCCATGTACCAGAGTCACTAGGCTCCCTGAGTCTAGGAGAGCCTCCTTGGGGTACCCATTTAACCAGTACCTGGCACAGTTGGGGCTCATTGTCCGAGGGGTCGGCACTCATAGTGCAGACTTTCTGGGCATACATTGAGACCCGGCGGTTATACCCGCAGCCCATGGGCTCCGTAGTCAGGGGGCAGTTAGCAACCACAGGTCCCAGCTCCTGACACCGTCAGCACCTAATGGTGGGGTACTGTTAGTTCTTATGGCCGTTTGGGAGGGAACCGGTCTTCTGCTACTCTCACTCCGGGGTACCCCTTCAGCACGGGTACGGTGCTGACTGTCCTCAGCAGAGGGACGCGACCCCTTTCCCGGTTCCTGGGTTTGCAGGGATCGGCGTGACAGCCGCGAGGGGGCAGAGTCCGGATAAAGTCCTAAGTGGCCGAGTAGTGCTCGATCAGGCTGACCACATGGTCGAGGGTGCCGGGGTCCCCTTGCTCCACCCAATGTTGGACAGCGGCCGGCAGAATCCTCACCAGCCGGTCGACCACCAGCCTCTATACCATCTGGGCTGGAGTCAGACTCAGGCTGGAGCCACCTCTTTATCAGCTGCAGAAGGTCCTAAGCATGAGACCGGGAGGATCGGGTCTCCACATAAGCCCATGAAAATACGCGCTGAGCCCTCATGTATGTATTGACCTCCAGTCGGGCAAGGATCTCACCTTTTGAGCCTCTGGTAGTCCTGGGCGTCCTCTCGACTGAGGTCGAAGTAGGCCTTCTGGGCATCGCTGACCAAAAACAGGGCCACCACTTCAGCCCACTGGCCAGCTGGTAGGTTTTCCCGCTCTGCTGTGCGTTTGTAGATAGTCAGGAAGGCTTCCACATCGCCCTCCGGTCCCATCTTCCTCAACGCTGAGCGTACCTTGTCCCGGGCCTCTCGACGTTTCGGAATAGGCATTGTAGCAGTTTCCCGCAGGGCAGCGATCTGTTGCAGCAACAGTTCATTTGTTTTCTTGCTGCTCCTGGTACAGTAGCTGCTGCTGTTCCCACTCCTGCTGTTGCCGCTGGAGACTCAGGTGCTGCTCCTGCTGTTGCCACTGGAGACTGCAGCTGCTGCTGCTGGGTGAGTACCAACTGCTTTAACAGCTCCTCCATTTTGTCCACGGGGTGGGGCTGAAAGGTGGCAGGCCGAATTGTGGTCATGCAGCTGCCAGTGGGGTATGCCTCAGTCACAATGCCCGCATTCTCCACCAAGCCGTAAGGCGCCGGTGTTCACACCGTGCAGTAACTAAGGCAGTGACTCAAGCAAGTCCAACATAAGCAGCTTTTATTCAGCACTCACAGGTAAAACAAAGTCCTCTGGTTCGCAGCCGGGTTAACATAAGTCCTTAACAACCGTTGCCGGGGGCAATGGCCGCGCCGCAACGCTCAGAGCCTGATGGGTGCAGAGCCTTACCAGACTCAAGTTCAGCTACACACAGGCCCTCCAAGCTTTCCTGCTATGTTCCTAGCAGGTGCCAACACTGAACACTAGCTGTTAATGCAGGGTTTTTAAAGGACCTGTGGCAAGAGCCTCCTCCAAGAAATGAAGGCCCTGCCGGGTTTTACTCCTCTGCCTTAGCCAGGTAGCCTGACCAGGTCAATGCTCACCTTCATTCCTGCATTACAGGTGCAGCTGTGTGTGTGACTGCAATGCACTCCAATGGATTTAATAGGTCTCTGTACACATTCTGGGGCATATATACCGTCCCTCGTATACAATCCCCGTCACTGCCTCACATACACACACACATATATATATCTAGATCGATATATAGTGGAATATCCATTATAAATGTAAACAAGCAAATCGTTCTTTGACTGAGCAGCATCTCTCCCTCCTCTGCCTGTTTCCGGGGTAGACCGGGACGAGCATAGCGGCGTCGGGCGTTATATAGACCTGATGACCATGTGCGGCCAGCCAATCACTGTAATGCCCACAACCAACATGGCTACGACATTACAGTGCGTGGCAGGCAATCCCTGCATGTTCATTGGCTCTCTAAAGAGCGCCAAACATGCAGGGAAGAGACCCGAGCTCCCGCCGAGCAACCTGGAAATACTCGCCGAGCTTCTCGAGCACCGTGATGCTCGGGCGAGTACCGAGCACGTTAGCTCATCACTAATAGAAAGCCATCCTGTAGATATATTTCACAACCTCCCTCATACTATACATTTACACCCTTTAGTGCCTTTCATGTGTCAATTAAGGTGTTTAATCAAATTTAAAAAAAACAAAACAAAAAAACGAGGAGCGGCCCTTCCCCAATTGTAAACCTGTACATATTTAATTCTGCTGTCAGCTTACAGCTCGGCCTCTCTCAGGAATAACAAAGCACCATTCTTCTGTGCCCATAGGTAAAAGGCGACCTGAGCCTGTGCATTCCAGCAAAGTAAATTCTCTAGTGTGCGTCAGTATAAGTGATCAGTCACCAAAGTGGGATTACAAGCATGTTTTTCCCCTTTCAAAGTGGAAACTATGCCCAAAGGTAGAACGCAATCTAGTGTTCTAATAACAAAAGTTAAGAATACATACAGGAAAACCCTTGTATAAACATGTACAACAAAACAGACATACACCTTACCTGTCCAGGTGAGCGTACAGGTCATCATAATGGTAACTGGGCCTGGCCTTCTGGTGGAGCCTCAGCCTACGCCGAGGATGCTGAGCAGTGTAGAAATGCTCAGCATCTCCACCAGGTAGTATATTCCATGGAGGCCTGAGAACAGAGACATCATTTGAAGAAGAGTGATCATGCAAAATTGGGAAATTTACAGTACTACACAATTACTGGCAATCCATGTATCGTCAGTGTACATCAAGTGACATTCAAAGTAATTCTTAATGATAACGAGGCACCATGAAAATGCTCTGCAATCTATGAGCAAGATACTCTGAATAGCTTAATATAGGTTTATGAGAAAAGGTTCAGTACAAGGGAACGTTCACACACAGCAGAAATCCTGCATATTTTTCATCCAGATTTGAATGCTGAAAAATGGTAGTGGAACACAGTTGCAGCCAGGGCTGTGGAGTCAGAGACGGAGCCCATTTTGGTGGAGTCGGTATAAAATGGACCGACTCTAACTACGAAAGTATATAGTAAATTGGGTACAGTAGTTTAATGCAGTTTGTGGGGAATATTGTTTTTCATAAGAATTTGGGCAAGTTATGAAATGTCCTATTCCTGATCTGAGATGAATCTGTGCTGCAGTAAATTTATCACTTACACATGAGCCGCGTATGAGGGAGTCGTGGAGTCGTGGAAATGGAGGAGTCGGAGGTTTGGCTTACCGACTCCACAGCCCTGCCTACTGTACCCCACCTCAACTCCCAGGGCAAAGTATGGTGACTCCAACACAGTATAATCCCCCAACTGTGACCCCCACACAGCCCTGGTTGCAGCAAATGAAATTGGGAAACATCTCCTCATGAAATAAATGGACAGAATGCGGTGACTGCATTGCTACCACACAGAAACAAATACAACCGCACAGAGCATGCGAAGGTATGTGAATATTCCAAACTGTACCACCACTGTACATACTGTACACAATTCAGGTACTTGATCTATTGGTGTGAGCCCATCTGCTAGAGACGAGGCAGGCAAATGGAAATCTACACTATCAAACTAATCTGTCCTGGTCTCGGCCTAGTTTTACATATTTAAAGGGCACATAGGATCCAGCTTTAACAACCAACCTTTGAGATAAGTGCCGTATGAAAGCAGTCACTGCCCCAACAAACCAGATGAATAAGCACCTCCTAAGAAAATGAAATGTTACCCCAACTGCATTGCTATACAATAGAGACAATACATTATAAGCCGTAATGCGGTACAAATTTATGTATTTGATTATGGCCTTACTCGGCACGCTCACATTACAGCTTGTATACCATTGTAGTGCAGTCACAGCAACCTGTACCCATGGCCTTATTTCATCTTGTAGGAGGCGCTTGGTAATATAATTTTTCCAGTGCACATTTAAGGGTAAATTACCCTATACACGGTGAGGCGTAGACAGCAAGAAGCTTTTGTATACATTTGTACAGGGAAGGCTGTCAATCACTGATCCACCCACTCGACTTTAAAGCATAGAAAAAGCAGGGACATGAATAACTACTGAATAATTTCACCATAATCCTGCATATCAATCTGCTCAGCTCCTTCGTCTATCACACTGTCTGCAGGCCAGACAAATTTAATGGGACTTTTCCCTTTGTATGCGATTTTTGCATTAACGTATCAATTTACAAGTGCTTCTCCGTAAATTAGAATAATTTACAAAACCCACCTGCAAAGGCTTCCCAGTTTAAAAAGATCCCTTAGTCTGTTTCAGTAGGCTCCATAATCATGAGGAAGACTGCTGACTTGACAGATGTCCAGAAGGTATTCATTGACACTCCAAAAGGAGGGTAAGCCAGAAAAGCTCATTGCTAAAGAAACTTGCTGTTCAGAGTGCTGCATCCAAGCGTATTAACCCTTTCGTGACCTTTTAGATTTTCAGTTTTTGCATTTTCGTTTTTTGCTCCCAGAGCCATAGCGTTTTTATTTTTTTTTTGGGCAATATGACCGTGTGAGGGCTTATTTTTTGCGGGACGAGTTGTACTTTTAAATGACATTACTAATTTTACCATATAGTGTACTGGAAAACAGGAAAAAAATTCCAAGTGCTGTGAAAAAAAATGCTATTCCACAGTTTGTTTTTGTTTTCTTTCCACATTCACTGGATGCTAAAATTGACCTGCCATTATTATTCTCCAGGTAATTTCGAGTTTGTAGAAACCAAACATGATAGTTTTTTCATTTAAGTGGTGAAAAAAAAAAATCCAAAGTTTGCTTAAAAAAATAAATAAATAAAAAAATGGCGCCATTTTCCGACACCTGTAGCTTCTCCATTTTTCGGGATCTGGGGCCGGTTGAGGGCTTATTTTTTGCGCGCCGGGCTGATTTTTTTATTGATACTATTTTGGGGTAAATACGATGTTTTTGAATTTTATTGCAATGTTGCGGCGATCAAAAAAATGTAATTCTGGCGTTTGGAATTTTTCTCATTACGCCGTTTACCGATCGGATTAATTTTTTATATTGATCGCGCGATTCCGAACGCGGCGGTACCAAATGTGTATGTGAGGGTTTTTTTATTTTATTTTGAATGGGGCAAAAAGGGGGGTGATTTAAACTTTATTTTAATATTTTTCAAAAAAATTTTTTTTTTATACACTTTCTGCATGCTTCTATAGTCTCCATAGGAGACTAGAAGCAGCAACTGTCTGCTCGCTTCAGCTACAGAGAGGTGATTAACAGATCACCTCTATGTAGCAGAAATGCTCCTGTGCTATGAGCGCCAACCACTAGGTGGCGCTCATAGCGATCTTTACATGACAACCACTGGGGTCTGCTGCAGACCCAGGGTTGTCATGCCCACCCATCGATGACCTGCGATCACGTGACAGGGTCACAGATGGGAGGGGTAAGTGACGGGAGGAAAAAGTGTGGCAGGAAAAAGGTGCACAAGCAACCGGGATAACCGCAGCCTGGAAAGGATTGTTAAGAAAACGCCTTTCAAATTTGGGGGAGAGTCACAAGGAGTGGACTGCTGCTGGAGTCATTGCTTCAAGAGCCACCACACACAGACGTATCCAGGACATGGACTACAAGTGTCACATTCCTTGTGTCAGGCCACTCATGACCAATAGACAACGTCAGAAGCGTCTTACCTGGGCCAAGGAGAAGAAGACCTGGACTGATCTCAGGGGTCCAAGGTGTTGTTTTCAGATGAAAGTAAATTTTGCATTTCATTTGGAAATCAAGGTCCCAGAGTCTGGAGAAAAAGTGGAGAGGCTACAATCCAAGCTGCTTGCGCTCTGGTGATGTTTGGAGAGTCATGTCATCTGCTGATCAGCGCAGCCATCTACCAGGAAATTTTAGAGCACTTCAAAATGCTTGTTGGCAGAGGGAAGCATGAAGTTGGAAATTTAATTCTCCAGCAAGTCTTGGCCCCTGTCCACACTGCCAAAAGTACCAATACCAGGTTTACACACAACAGTATCACTGTGCTTGATTGGCAGCAAACTCACCTGACCTTAACCCCATAGAGAATCTATTATAGAGAATCTATGGGGTATTGTCAAGAGGAAGATGAGAGACACCAGACCCAACAATGCAGACGAGCTGAAGGCTGCTATCAAAGCCACCTGGGCTTCCATAACCCCTCAGCAGTGCCACAGGCTGATCGCCTCCATGCCACAGGCTGATCGCCTCCATGCCACAGGCTGATTGCCTCCATGCTGCATTGATGCAGTAATTGATGCAAAAGGAGCCCGACCAAGTATTGAGGGCATTTACTGATCATACATTTCGGATTTTAAGAACATTTTTCAAGCATGTGTTATAAACTATTCTAATTTGCTAAGATAATGACACTTGTGTTTTCATTGGCTGTAATCCATAATAATCAACATTAAAAACAGAAACACTTGAAATATATAAAAGTCATTACAAGCAGTGATCTAATATACAAGTTTCACTTTTTGTATTGAAGAACTGAAATGAACTTTTTGATGATATTCTAATTTTGTGAGAAGCACCTGTATTTCCTACAGGTGATGGTCTTTTTTGATGTCCAGCTATACTGTTGTAGTTTAATTCAGTCAGTAAAAGATCAGCTAGGGTTTCTCTTTTCTGTTTATGTTCTTTACTCTGCAACCATCTTCTGTTTCTTTGGGAAGTAACGACTTATTTTCTAACAGTACGTATTTAAGCTGTCACGGACATACTGCAACACAGAAGAGCCGGAAGATCGCAGTGTCTGGTTTCACCAAATGCTGCACTGATTAATAGTATGTGAAGCAGTTATAACAAGTGCAGGTTTTTCCCTTTCTGCCATTGCAAGGGTTTTTCAGTTCAGTTGATCTCCTGGAGCTCTCCATTCTGAATTGCCTCAGCTGTTCTGTGTTTGCCAGTGATTGTTCTACTTCTTGGTTAGGTGTTGGAGTTATTCAGTATTTGGATTAGGCATTTGGAGATTGTTGAGTGGAGTTGGTTTGCATGTTTATTTTTATTTTCTTATTTGGCTTCTCCCACCTATCCCCTACCCTGTGTTCCACTCCATTTTTATGAGTATACTTTTATGATTGTAGTTTTCTTTCATCACGGTCTGTCTTCCCTTGTGTGTCTGGTTAATGTTATCCTATACACTTCAGCATCACAGCTCCCTTGGTGGGGGGAGGGGGAAATCAGATAAAGTTTAAGATAAGAACATAGCAAGGTACGTGACCCAAGCGTCTCTACCTTCCGGTGTAATCAGGGGAACAGGGATTCACTATGTTGCCCCTAGTTCGAGGGATCAGGTAAATGCCCAAAGTCTCTAGTCACTACTAGTGATGAGCGAGCATGCTCGCCACTGCTCGGTGCTCGCCCGAGCATCTAAGTACTCGATAGGATTGATAGGAGCACTGGTTGTCACTCATTAAGTCCATGCCTCAGAGACTGCAAGCTGTTATTAAAGCCAGAGGTGGTGTGCCGGTGTACAAGTGCCCCTGACAGTCGCACATGGACAACCTTCACATGAATTCAGGAATCACAAACACATTTGATAAGACAGAGTGTAGCAATACGTATTGATGAATAATATTGAAAAATACATTACCAGTATAAATTACATCCAAGAATCACTATGTTATACAAAATCAATAATGAGAAGAAGAGGATGAGGGGGGGGATAGCAGATGTAGGTCAATCTGAAAGGGGAAGAACAGAATCCCTAGGAACTGGTCACATTTTCAGAAGCCAAATTCAGACCTTCAGAGGCTAATGTGCCCAATTTGAAAATCCAAAAACTTTTAATAATCAAACTCACCAATCGATCAGAAACAGTATCAAGTACATGGTCAATGATGGTAAGCCTCATATCTCCTGGGTCTTTTTGATGGACAATACTGAAGTGTTTCGATATGCTATGTAATTGGTAACCCATCCGGATATTGTGTCTGTGTTTATTTAGACGTGCATGCATAGTTTGTATCGTTCGGCCCACGTCCTGGAGGTCACATGTACACTCCAGTAGGTAGATCACGTGTGTTGATTGACAATTCACGTCATGTTTAATAGAAAATTTCTTTCCTGTGGTGTGTGATGAGAAAATCTTTTGGGTGCCATTTTGAATGGCTCTACAACATAAACACTTTGGCGTATTGCACGGAAAACACCCCGGACAGAAGCCATCCTGTGTTGGCTGTATTTTGGACTTCAAAGATGTATTACTTGGCGCTATTAAATTTCGTAGGTTTTTATTCTTCCTATAAATGATACTTTGTTTATTAGGTATGAAAGGCCCTAAAATTGGGTCGCCCCTCAAAATAAACCAAAATTTATTCAGGATACTGTGAATAGTGACTCTAGATTGACTAAAAGTAGTAACCATACTCCATTTAGTCAAATCTGAGGCTATTTTATTTTTACCAGTGGATGACTCAATCCTATCAATGCACATGTCCTGGGTAAGGGCCCTAGTTCTGGAAAAGGCATCCTTCAATAGTTTTTTGGGGTAGCTTTCTGTAAAACAGTTTTCTCAATATTTTAGATTCCACCAAAAATTGAGGATCTCTGGTGCCGATTTTTCGGACCCTACAATATTGCCCATAGGGAACACTGGTGATCCACTGTGGGAGATGTCCACTATGAAACCTCATAACTATTTACATCCACTGGTTTGAAAAAGGTTGATGTGCACAATCTTCCCATCGTGTCAAAATGCACCATCAGGTCCAAGAATCACTTTAGCGCTCCATAGACAGTTTCCCAGCCCCTCCTTGAGGGCCAGTGGCAGGAGCAGCTTTGTGGATCTAGTATTTAACCTTCCCTGTAATTCCCTCCCTACTTGTCAATTGAGGACCTGCGGCGAGTGAGCCTCTTTTCAAACTCATAGGACCTGCGGTGACGCGCATTCGGTCCAGAGTCACGTGGTCTGTGGTTGGTCATGTGGTCCGCGACCAAGAACCCGGAAACGGTGAACACATCCAGCAGTCCGCAGGACACAGCACATGGGGAGCCCACCGGCTTGCACCACGCCGTGAGACTCTCCCTCCCTCTATCCTCTGGCAGGGGTGCACAACTCGGTTAGGTGAGTGGCCATTTTTAATCCACATTGGTCCATCTGGTCCTTCACATAGCGCACGTCTCTCCTCCTTTTCCTATCTGTGCCTTGTGACAGGTCACTGTGCTTTCAATGACCGGCCTATTTTACATACTGACTTTGCAATTTCTGTGTCACATTGAAATTTACATTCTCAAAATGGCCACCGCGGCCCCCAGCGCATGCGCAGTAGCATCTCGTTTGCTTAGAGATGATACTGCGCATGCGCGGGCGCCATTTTGCTTTTGGAAGAAGAATTTGGGTGCAGCAATAAATTAGTCCTAATTACTGGCATACTATTCTTATTACATGAAGATCTTTTTGGATTCCAAACAGAACCCTTGCTTATGTTAGATGGACAGCTGAATATCTAATCATACACTTTCTATATTCTGGCTTGCTGTATAACCGTAGGGACTGCATTTCAGTCTATTCTTGATCTTACCTCACTAGATTTTAAAAATTTCAAGCGTCATTTTATGTTGTAATTTTGAATAAAGCATATAAATTTTACTGAGGGCAAAGCTCTAAGTTTTTGTAGATATTCCATTGAACCATGGAGATTACTATAACTTTGAGCCACAATCATATACTCAATTGGATTAATCCGTTTATGACGTGGTACGTATTAGTACGCACCAAGTCATAACCCCCGGTTCAGCGCGGGCTCCGATGCAGAGTCCGCGCTGAACCGGGCACACGTCAGCTGATCTATACAGCTGACGAGCCTGCAACAGCCGCGGGTGGAATCGCGATCCACCCGCGGCTGTTAACTAGTTAAATGCCGCTGTAAATCTGACAGCAGCATTTAACAGCGCCGCGCTGGAAGCACGTCACTTACCCCATCCATCGGTGACCCCGTCACATGATCGGGGTTGGCATGACAATTCGGGGTCTGCAGCAGACCCCTGTGGTTGTCATGGCCAGATTGCTATGAACACCGCCCAGTGGTCGGCGCTCATAGCAGGTGAGCAAATCGGCTACATACAGGCGATCTGCTCATCGCCCATATGTAGCACAGCCAATCAAGAAAGTGCTGATTCCAGTCTCCCATGGAGACTGTTGAAGCAAGTAAAAAATTCCAGAACTACGTTTTATTGGTCACCTCAATAGTGCAATAACGGGCGATCAAAACATCGGATCTACCCCAAAATCATATCAATGAAAACAGCTCAAAGTGCAAAATATAAGCCCTCACCCAGCCCCAGATCCCAAAAAATGTAAACGCTACAAGTCTCTGAAAATAGTTTTTTTTGTTTTTTTTTTTTAAGCAAACTTTGGATTTTTTTTCACCACTTATATAAAAAGAACCTATACATGTTTGGTGTCTACGAACTCGTAATGACCTGGAGAATAAGGCTGTGTGCCCACTATGCATTTTAAACGTTTCCGCAGTGGCAATGCTGCTGCAGAAACTCTTTAAAAAAAAAAAAAAAAAAAAAAAGCTTGGTACAAGGTCTGCCATGTTCCCCAATGATAATCCGCTGCGGATTATTATTGCAGAAAAATATGCAGCACTACCAATTATTTTGCGAAAGCGCAGCGTTTTTGCCGCCATTGACTTGCATTGGAACGCATGGAATCCTCATCACTGGATCTGCAGATGCGGATTCCATGCATTTTAATGTGCGGATGGTACCCGGGTTTGGAGAAGAGGAGACTCTCCTCCGGACCTGGGTACCATAGTACCCGTATATAAATAAAATAAAAAAATATACATTATACTTACCTTCTGATGGTCTCCAGTGTCCTTAGCGATCGTCTTGGCTTGCCGGCAGCTAGCGATGGTCTAAAAAGGACCTGCCATGAATTCATTTAGTCATGTGACGGGTCACACGACGGACCTGCCGACGTCAGCGTTTAGTCTACCGCGAGCTGCCGGCAAGCCAGGACAAGGACACTGGGGGCCATCAGAAGGTAAGTATATATTTATTTTTTTACCATTCTTTCGGTCACACTATATGAATCCATTCCGGTTGCAAGGATTTATATAGTGTGACCAACTTGTCAAGCACTTTCCAAGTGATGCTAAAATTGCTTGGAAAGCGCTTGTCAACCTGCATGCGGAAATGCATAACGCTTCACTTCCACTTGTCCCTAGCAGGAAAAACGCATGTGCAATCCGCATGTGCAATCCGCATGTGCAATCCGCATGTGCAATCCGCATGTGCAATCCGCATGTGCAATCTGCATGTGCAATCCGCATGTGCAATCCGCATGTGCAATCCGTATGTGCAATCCGCATGTGCAATCCGCATGTGCAATCCGCATGTGCAATCCGCATGTGCAATCCGCATGTGCAATCCGCATGTGCAATCCGCATGTGCAATCCGCATGTGTTTTTTCTGCCAGGGAGATGCAGAAACACTCAGGAAAAAATCCGGAGCATTTCTGCCTCGTGGGCACATAGCCTAATAATGGCAGGTCAGTTTTAGCATTCAGTGAATGTGGTAAAAAAAAACAAACAAACAAACAAAAAAAAACCACACAACTGGAATGGCACTCTTTTGCAATTTCACCGCACTTGGAATTTTTTCCCGATTTTCCATAATATGATAAGGTAAAACGAGTGATGTCGTTCAAAAGTACAACTCACCCCACAAAAAATAAGCCCTCACACGGCCATCTTGACCAAAAAATAAAAAAAAGTTATGGCTCTGGTAGCAAAAAACGAAAATTCAAAGACTGATAATGCTCCGGTCATGAAGGGGTTAAATATTGAGGACCACATGGTTTAACTAACACGATGTTCTCAAATTGTATTCTGTGAATTGAATGATATTAATGTATTATACCTGTTACGCTCCTAGGTGGCTCATGTGGTTCGTGGACCCACTGTGCCGTGAGGTGGACTTAGCCTGGAGGCGCGTGACTATGCAGCTACCTTGATGTTCATACTTGTGCGGCAGGTAACCGCCAGGTGCCACTCGGGGACACGCTCAGCCAGTGACAACAAGACGGCCACTTGGGGACATGCTCAGTTCTGGCCTATATCACTGAAACAACGCCGGTATGAGAGGAGTATATGGCATTTTTAGTTTATAAGGGGAAATGACGTATTTAAGAAGGAAAAAGGGAAATCCACCGGCACATCTGACAGGAAATGATTAAAATTTCTCTTTATTGGAAAAAAAACATACTAAAAATGAGACCTCAGAAACTTGACGCGTTTCTGGTGTATACAACACCCTTATTCATAGGGCGACTGAGGCAACATGTAACAGACCAGACTTTATACCAAACTTGCAATGAATAAGCAAAAACAGTAGGTGGAGCTCAAATCAGTGCTGCAGGTGATGACCATAAAGAAATGAATATAGTGCTATGAATGATAAAGAATTCATAAAGCAAAAGGAAAAAAAAGAAAAGAAAAAAAAAAAAAAAAAAAAAAAAATTTTGGTCACAATCACTAATAAATGAATAAGTCATTTTTGAAATTCATGCCTCGGGGATATTTAGTGTCCAGGGTCAATATCCAGTAGGCATCTCTTATAGCTAATTGTTTCTGTCAGCTGCCACCCCCCCCCCCCCCCCCCAAATGGAATGATCAACTTTTTCAATCCCAAAAAAAGATAATCAGGAAAGATCTCCTCTATGTAATGGGCTGAAATGTTTAACTGCCCCAGAATAACCAGAGTTACCGCTGCTGATGTTACCATTGTGCTCAGCTATCCTTTTTTTGTGTGGTGTAACCTACATATTGTAAATTGTAATCTACTGCATACATTGCAAAATCTGCATGACTGGTCTCACAATTAATAAATGCTTTGCTAGAATGTGACATCCTCAGAGGAACTGAAAGTGTGTTTCTTATTATTCGCATACATACATTGCATCTGCTTAATGCACATTTGTAGAAACCCGTGGCTGAAAGCCAGGATGAGGGGATTTTACATTGCATGTCAGGCTGGGCGATGGCATGTCACCAAGTGATCGGCCTCTTTTAGCTACCGCCTGACAGCCACCATCTAGGATTGTAAGAAGGCGGTTGTCTTGATTTACCACTGGTAAATATTTCTGGATAATGCTCATAATAGTATGAAACTGCCTGCTAAAGGCAGTAGAAAAAATAGTGGTAGAGGGAGAAACCGATTTGAGTGTTTTCCCTGTACCATATAACAAATTATCACGTGGAATATTGTGCACTTTTTTAAATGCTTGATTCACTCTGGACCTATTGTATCCCCTATCTTTCAGCCTGTTCTTAATGATTTTACTTTCCCTGACAAAAACCTCTTCGCTAGAACAAATCCTTCTAGCTCTAATAAATTCCCCCTTAAGCCCCCGTCTCACATAGCGAGATCGCTCCTGTGTCACGGTTTTGGTGACGCAACAGCGACCTCACCAGCGATGTCGCTATGTGTGACACTTTGCAACGATCAGGCCCCTGCTGTGAGGTCGCTGATCGCTGCAAAGTGTCCTGGACCATTTTTTGGTCGTTGCCCTCCCGCTGGTCAGCACACATCGCTGTGTGTGACCAGCGGGAGCAGCGATCAGGCTGGTAACCATGGTAAACATCGGGTTACTAGGGGCACACGCACACTTAGTAACCCGCTGTTTATCATGGTTACGAGCCTTCTAAAGTGAGCGGTAACCTCCCACTCACTGTAGCAGAGTGGTAACCATGATAAACAGCGGGTTACTAGGAGCGCGTGTGCCCCTAGTAACCCGATTTTTACCATAGTTACCAGCCTGCTCCAGCAGGCTCGTAACCAGGAGCAGGACATCGTGGAAAGCTTCTTTCCACGATATCGCTGCTCCCCTGATCGTTGGTGAGCCTGCCTGTTTGACAGCTCACCAGCGACCATATAGCGACGCAGCAACGATCCCTGACAGGTCGTATCGTTGTCGGGATCGCTGTAGCGTCGCTAAGTGTGACGGGGCCTTAAGGGATAGCATTCGTAACGCCTCCGGTGTGAACTGGAGGTTAAAAGAATGGTATTTCCAGCAGTGTCATTCCTATATAAAGATGAATCAACCCTATTAGTGGTAAGGTTGCCATATAACATAATGTCCAAAAAAGGAATATTAGTAGTTAAATGACTACATGTAAACCAAACATTGCAATTGTTGGAATTCAAATATAGAACAGAATCTGAATATGTGGACGCGCTCCCATTCCAGACCAGGAGCACGTCATCCACATATCTACCAAACCATACCAAAGATGAAATGAAAGGATTATTGGCAGAAAAAAATATATATTTCCTCCCACCAAGCCATGAAGCGAATAGCGAGTGAAGGTGAGAATTTCGAACCCATTGGGGCTCCCAACTTCTGAAGAAAAAATTTTGACTGGAACAAAAAAAAAAAAAATATGCTGAAGTAAATAATCAAGTGACAATAAAATGAACTGCTTGAGAGGTAACGAATAGGCACTATAATTGTCCAAATGATATTTCGCGGCTACCATGGCTGTGGTGTGAGGAATAGAAGAATACAGATTTATTACATCGCATGTTGCAAAAGGAATAATCTGAATGCCGAGCACAATTGTCAAAAACCTTCAAAACAGTGTAGTGATTGTGACCAAAAAAATTGTTTTTTTCCTCTTTATTGCTGAATTGTGGCTTCCATTGGTTTTTATGATAATCACTCTGGTATGTTCAAGGGTTGATATTATGTGAATTATTATTGCAATTATATTTGTCCATTCAGAATAATAGACATGTTGGGTATGAATTATTTATCATTTATTATCTTATGCTCGCCACCTGTATGGTTTGTAACTTCCTCTGCGGCACTGATTTGAGCTCCACCTATTGTTTTTGCTTATTCATTGCAAGTCTGATATTAAGTCTGGTCTGTTACATGTTGCCTCAGTCGTCCTATGGATAAGGGTGTTGTATACACCAGAAACGCGTCAAGTTTCTGAGGTTTAATTTTTAGTATGTTTGAAGTTTTTTTTTTCCAATAAAGAGAAATTTTAATAATTTCCTGTCGGATGTGCCGGTGGATTTCCCTTTTTTCTTTTTCATTTGCTTGTGATCACCATATGTCAGCAGGATGGACTCCAGCTGACATATGGTTTTGAAATCGACAACGTGGTAAGCTTTCTACAATTCCCTTCCCCTCCTTCCACGCCATTCTCTATTGAAGAAGGAGTTGTCCTAGCCATGGACAACACTGGTAAGATAAATAAGACTTACCCAGTTTCAGATGGATTGAAATTTCTGTTAACTCTGCCCTGTTGGGAGACAAAAAAGCGCATATTAGGATTTTCATAGCACTTTAAAGCCAAGTTCAATCCACCCCATCAACTCGAACATGCAGCCCAACCTGCAGGCCTCATTCGGACTTCCATTTGTTATCTATGAGCCCTAACAGATTTTTTTCACAAATAGAACTTGTAGCCTTTCTAGTCAATGAGGGTGTTCAAGTGTCCGTGGATTTTTGTGGACAGAGGGTCTGCATCAACACATGTAGACATGTCGAAAATTGATCCGAGTCATGGATTAAACTCGCCAACACAAGTCTGTGGGTCTGTGAAAATAATAATCTGAGAGCACTCAGATGCCACCTCTGTGCAATCTGTGTAATGTCTTATTTTCACGTTTGCTCGACAGGAGAAGTTTGAGAAAAGGTCTCCGCTGCAAAAAAAAAAAAGAAAAAAATCCTGATGAAACTGATGGTAAAAACTGCCACAATGACCAAAGACTGAAAAATCTGACCCAAAACATTGATGAAAATCAGTCTCCTCTGCGTTGGAGAAAAATCACCAATGGCCATGAGATCTCGGAGCAGGAAGAGTTGATCAGCTTAATGTACAGTTTATTTAGAAAAGCTACAATGTAAGCCGGGTTTTATTTTACCCTGCCTCCTTCTGAGCATTTCAGACAAGAGGGTGGTTCTCAGAGACTGACTGAATACACACATCCAAGGAAGGCTGAAAATCCAGGTAGCACCACACGCCTAACTGAAAAGTCCAGAATGATCAGACCCCCACGACCAATATGTTATGGTCTATCCTTTGTTGTTTTCCTGCCAAGAAATCTCCAAAAAACAAGCCTGTTTTCACCTTCATGACCAGCCAAATTTACAAATCTGACCAGGAATGCTTCAATGGATACCACTGATTTTGAGATTGTACTTCATGATAGTGGTGAAATTTGTTTGACATGACTGGCGTTTGTGAAAATGAGAAATTTGGTGAAAAGTTTGAAAATTCCACAATTTTCAAACTTTTACTTCTTACGCCCTTAAAACAGAGATATGTCACACAAAATGGTTAGAACATTTGCCACATGTCTACGTTACACCGGCATCATTTTTTAAACAAATTCTTTTTTGTTAAGAAGTTACAAGGGTTAAGAGTTCATCAGCAATTTCTCATTTTTTTTTCAACAAGCATTTACAAAAGACTTTGTTAGGGACCCCATCACGTTTGGTAACTTTGGGAGCCTATATGACAGAAAATATCCAAGTGACACCATTCTAAAAACGGCACCCCTCAAAACCACTTTCTAGAAGTTTAACAACCCTTTAGGCGCTTCACAGAAACGAACCCCTTCACCACCTTGGTTTTTCCATTTTTGCTCCCTTTCTTCCCAGAGCCATGACTTTTTATTATTTTTTGGTCATTATGGCCGTGTGAGGACTTGTTTTGAGGGACAAGTTGTACTTTGAACGACACCATTGATTTTACCATATCGTGTGCTGAAAAGCAGGAAAAAAAATTCCAAGTGCGGTGAAACTGCAAAAGAAAACGTCCAACTCCATAACTGTTTTTTGTCTTTTTTTATGTTCACCAAATGCTAAAACTAACCTGGTAATCTAATTCTCCTGGTAATTACGGGTTTGCCCAGGTTATTTATGGGGTGGGAAAAAAACAAAACAAAAAAAACACACCACCATTTTCCACGACCCGTAGAGTCTCCATTTTTCGGGATCTGGGGCTGGGTGAGGGCTGATTTTTTTGTGCCCTGAGCTGATGTTTTTAATCTATATTTTGATCGCCCGTTATTGCAACCAAAGTAGTTCTGGTGTTTTGATTGTATTTCTTGTTGCGCTGTTTACAGATCGGACTAATTATTTTTATATTTTGATAGATCAGGCGTTTCTGAACGTACTTTTTATATATTTTTCACGGTTTTATTTTGAATGGGGCGATTTGAACTTCATTTTTTAACTTTTTTTTTTATATTTTTTAAAAATGTTCCCTTTTTACATGCTTTAATAGTCTCCATAGGAGACTTGAAGCTGCGATCTTGTGATCGCTCGTGTTACACATAGCAGGGTGATCTGCTATGAGCACTGGCCAATGGCTGGCTCTCACAGCAGTTCGCCAATGACAACTACAGGGGTCTCCTGCAGTCCCCGGGTTGTCATGCAAACCCATCAGTGCCCTGCGATCATGTGAGGGGCACCGTTGGACTGAGCTTATCACACTGGAAATGCATCATTATGTATATTGCCGCTATCAGAGACTGAGAGCAGAATTTAACATGTTGACAGCCGCGGGTGGATCGAGACTTCACCCGCAGCTGTTAGGGGCACATATCAGCTGATGAAATCAGCCCTCATGTGCCTGAAAAGGTGTGGGCTCATCGCCAGATCTCGCATCAAAAAGAGGGAGGCGGCCTATGACGTATATACACACATCATAAGTCGTAAAGGGGTTGAAGCAATGTGGACGAAAAGAAAATAAAATAAAAAAAAAAAAAGGTACAACTCCTCCACCCCCCCCCCCCCCCAGAAAATTTTTTACTTTAGCCCCAATATTTTTTTATTTTCGCAATGGTAATAGGAGACAATGGACCTCAAAATTTGTTGGGCAATTTCTCCCGAGTATGCTGATACCCCATATGTGGGGGAAAGATACCGTTTACGACCAAAAAGTCAAATGGTGCTCCTTCCCAAAAATGGCTGTAATCAAGAGCGGATGCCATGTCACATTTGGAAAGCCCCCGATATGCCTAAGTAGTGGAAACGCCCCACAATTGAACCCTTTTTTGGACACTAAACCCCTAACGGAATTTATCTACATGTGTGGTGATCACCTTGAATCCCCAGGTGCTTCACAGAAGTTTAACGTAGAGCCATGAAAATGAAAAGTTTTTCACACGAAAATGTTTTTTTTTAGCTCTAAATTTTTTAAGGAGACCACGAACCCCAAAACTTATTGTGCAGTTTCTCCCAAGTACGGGGGGGGGGGGGGGGGGGGGGGGGAACTACTGTTCTTCCTTTGCAAGGCCTGCCGTGCGCCCAATTGACGATTTGGAATGCAGATTTGATGGAATTGTCTGTGTTAGTCATGTCATGTTTGGAGAGCCCCCTATATGCCTAAACAGTGGAAACACCTCACAATAAAACTCTTTTTTTGGAAACTAGACCCTTTAAAGGAATATACGTGTGGTGGGCACCTTGAACCCACAGGTGCTGCATAGAATTATATGTGTGTATGTGTGAGCCCTAATTTTTCTAAAGAATAGCAGGAGAAAATGGACTCCAAAATTTGTTGTGACGTTTCTCTTGAGTACACGGATACCCCATACATAGTCGAAAACAACTTTTGGGGCACAGTGCAAAGCTCAGAAAGGAAGGAGCGCCATATCGGAATTCAGATTTTACTGGAATGGTATGCGAGTGCCATGTCACATTAGCAGAGCTACTGAGGTGGCCGATCAGCCAAAACACACTAGTGATGAGTGAGCAGGCACGCTACTGCTCGGTACTCGCCCGAGCACATCACTGCTCAAGATGCTCAGAGCTCGCAGAGTATTTCCGGGATTGCTAGGCGGGAGCTCGGGTCCCCTCCCTGCATGTTTGGCGCTCTTTACAGAGCCAATGAACATGCAGGGATTGTCTGGTACAAACTGTAATGCAGAAGCCATGTTAGTTCTGGCATTACAGTGATCGGATGAATCTGTGCGGCCAGCCAGTCTATATCAGAACTGGCACCGCCATGCTCGTCACAATCTACTCCGAAATCAGGCAGTATAGGGAGAGGTGCTGCTGAGCTAGAGAGATTTCCTTGTTTCTTAGTTAGTGTATGTACACCACAATATATTATACACATACCCATCTCAACTAACAGTCCTTCTGAGGACTAATCCAGCTGCATAGCTATCAGTGCTAAGAAGGCAGGCAGTGTATATGGCAGACTGCAGTGCATATAGCACAAGAGGCTCCATTCCAGTTCTGTCTGCTGCTGGTGCTTTTACAGATATTTCTAAAAAATAGCCCCAGATATCAGGGGCCAGGAATATTTTTTTTTTGGATCTTAATCCTCATTTGCTGAAAAAGCAATCCAGTGAACACTGTTTTTCTGCTCCATTTGCTTGTTGGCACTGAAGAATACAGCCAGGTCCTTTCCATATTACAGCACTAAAAATCCAGCTATTTAAAACTGTGCTTTTCTGTCACACGGATCACTTATCACTGCAGTTCAAATCCAGCCATTTGTAGTGAAAGTGAAAAACATTGTACTCCATTTAAAATGGGTAAGGCAAGGGACTGGGAAGTGGACGTGATTGTGATGATGGTGCATGCAGAGGACAAAGCGGAGGCCGTGGGCTAGCTGAAATTGTGCCACAACAAACATCTACAGCTTCTCGCTTGACCTTCCTGTCCCAATTAATAGGGGCCCGCAGCACACCACTATTGAACACAGAGCAGTGTGAAAAGGTTATTGGATGGATAGCAGATAATGCTTCCAGTCACTTAGCCACCACCAACTTGTCTTCCACACGGTCAAGTCTCAGTAGCTGTGAGTCTGGGCCGCATATTCCTCACCCTGAACCTCCTTCCTCCCACCATGCCGAGTGCCCGGAGACAATTTATCCCATACATGGACAATCTGAAGAGCTGTTTACTTTCCCATTTATAGATTCGGGCCTCTCGCCCGGTCCACTTGAAGCGGGGCAAGAGGAGATCGCATGTAGCAATGCCCAAATATTTGAGTAGCCACGTTCACACGAAGGCGACGGTGGGAAAGTGTCACAAGAGGTGGAAGATCATGAGACACAATTGCCAGAAAGTCAGGAGGAGGACCAGAGTGTGGAAATGGAAGACGAGGTGGTGGATGATATAGTAACTGACCCAACCTGGCGGGATGACATGCAGAGCGAGGACAGCGGCACACAGGGGGAAGGAGGCAGAGCACCCCAACAGGCAGGAAGAAGCAGTGTGGTGGCCGCAGAGAAAAGGCAGGCAGCCGTTCCCCGTAACACCAACACAAAGGAAGTTGCCAGTACAACGGTTAGGACTTCCCGAGTCTGGTTGTTTTTTACAGACTATGCCAATAACCCAAAAAAGGTCATTTGCACCACCAGGCCAGCATCAGCAGGAGTGGCAAAACGACCAGCCCGAAAACCACCAGCATAATCAGGCACATGGCAGCAAAGCACCTGACTTTGTAGGCTGAACCCCTGGGTCCAGGAACAGTGTCTGCGGGTGGCACCACTGTTTCTTCCGCTGTTGTGCATGCAAGCCAATCCCCTGTCCATGGTGCATGCGAAGATGCCTCCTGCCCTGCACCTGTCGTTGTACACTCTCAAGTAGCAGCATCAGGAAGCAAGCACGTCCTTGTCCCAGAGCAGCGTTCAGTTGTCCATACCCCAGTCTTTGGAACACAAGCGCAAATACGCAGCTAGCACCTGACAGGCCACAGTGCTAAATTCCCAAATTTCACGACTGCTTGAGCTCGAAATGTTGCCTTTTAGGCTCGAGGAGACAGAAGCATTCCGCAACCTGATGGTGGTGGCCGTCCTTCGGTGCTCAGTCACCATCCGCCACTATTTCTCCCGGCGTGCCATCCCCGCATTACACAAGCACGTGTCCCAAAACATTAGTCGTGCCCTCAACAATGCAGTTACCGGGAAAGTCCACCTAACCACGGACACGTGGACAAGTACATCTCGCTGACGGCACACAGGGTTAACATAGTGGAAGCCGGGACCTAGTCGGAACTTGGGACAGAACGGGTCCTCCTGACACCAAAGATTGCGGGCCATAGGTCAATCAGGGTTGCCCCCACAGTCAACAGCTCATGCACCTCATCAGCCTCCATCTCCGAAATGACATCAGTCACAAGCTGGAAGCACTGCCTCGGCCAAGCGGCAACAGGCTGTGCTGTAGCTAATATGCTTAGGTGACAAATGCACAATGCTGAAGAGTTGCGGACAGCTCTGAAATAGCAGGCAGATCTGTAGCTCACACCGCTGAACTGACAGCCAGGCATGGTCATGTGTGACAATGGCCGGAACCTGGTGGTGGCTCTGAAGCGAGGCGAGCTCACACACGTACCATGCCTGGCCCATTTGCTTAACCTTGTGGTTCAGCGGTTTCTCAAATCCTACCCGGAGCTGCTTGTTAAAGTACGCCGCCTGTGTGCCAATTTTAGAAAGTCACCTACAGCTTCTTCAGCCCTTGCCGCGTTTCAGCACCGTTTGCAGCTTCCGGCTCACAGACTAGTATCTGATGTCCCCACGCGTTGAAACTCTCTACACAGCAGATGTTGGGAAGGATTTGTGAGCAGAAGAGGGCAGTTGTTGAGTACCAACATCAACAAGGCCATCGGTATTCAGTTCAGGCTCCACACAAGACCTCAGGAGTGGACAAGGATGTCACACATAGGTACCATCCTCCAAAACTTCGAGGACTCCACCAAGATGGTGAGCGGCGATGACGCCATAATTAGCGTCACCATCCCGCTTCTCTGTCTTCTGAAACGCTCTCTGCTCACAATCAAAGAGGATGCATTGCAGGCGGAGCATGATGAGATGGAGCAAGGAACCATACAGGGTGATTACACACAGCCCAGCCTCATCTCATCCCAACGTGGATTGGGTGACAATGAGGAAGAAGGGGAGGACGAATAACAGGAGCTAGTTTCATGCACTATAGACGGTACTACCTGCACAACATTCATACCGTCTTGTTCAGCGTGGATGGAGATGGAGGAGGAGCGCATGGTCAGTCATTCTCTTGGTGAGGACACGGAAGTATTGCCTGTTAGCAGTCTGGCACGCATGGCTGAGTTTGTTACGCTGCCTTTCCCATGACCCTCGCGTTCACAAAATTTTGGGTGACAGTCATTACTGGTTGGTGACACTTCTACCGGGCAGTACCAGAAGGCCCTTGTTGCGGAACCATTAAAAAAATTCCCATCGGAAAACGCTGGCGGCAGAGGGCACACTTCGTTGGACAACCAAGGAGTACAGGCGAGAGAGACACAAATGCAATAGAGCATAGGCAGGGGAACACTGTCAAAGTTCTGGGACAGTTTTCTCAGACCTTCTCATCACACAGGCCAAGAGGTGTGGGGTACTCTCAAAAGGAGTGCAAAGTTTGGGAAGATGCTGAGAGTACCTTGCTGACCGTACCAACGTACTCCGTGATTCCTCTGTGCCTTTTAATTATTGGGTATCCAAGATGGATACGTGGAATGAACTTGCGCTCTACGCCTTGGAGGTCCTGGGCTGCCCTGCCACTACCGTTTTATCAGAGCGGGTTTTTAGTGCCGCTGCTGAAATTATAATTAATAAGCACATCCGCCTGTCAACTGAAAATGCTGACAGGCTGACTCTTATAAAAATGAACAAGAGCTGGATTGGGCCAGACTTCTCAACACCACCGAATGATGGCAGCATAAACTCAAATCCAGTGTCTTTTCTTGGGAGGTACCGTATATTCCCATGCACCTCTTCACACCCACACATGCGTATATGCTTCCTGATTTTGGCTATTTGCTCTTGTCCTCCTCCTTCTCCTCATCCTCCACCACCATATCACCAGGGTGACCGTGGTCCGTGATGCAACACCCACATAATTTTTTTAAAGGGTGTTTATGATGCCCGTAAAAAAATATAAATATAAAAAAATATATATATATATATATATATATATATATATATATATATATATATATATATATATATATATATATATATATATATATATATATATATATATATATATATATATATATATATTATACACAGTATGTACATGTATACCCCCCAGGGGTAAATGTTTGTCAGCCCATACACTTAGTGCACGGGCATTACAAGTATAAGAGACCAGCTTCTTTCTAATAGGAACATTTTTTTTTATGAGGCCCTCCAAGTCTCTTCCAAGGGGCATTGGAGTGCCTTCCAATTTTTGGCAGCCCTTGCATTCACTGCATAGGCCAACACTATGGGAGACTCTCTCCTTTCTAATGGGAATTTGTCATTACTGTGGCCCTGCTCTGTGTCTTTAAATTCTTAGCGGGGTTTTTCCCAAATTTTGGCAGCCCTTGCAGTCACAGCATGGGCATTACCACTATAGGAGAGCCGCTCCTTTATAATGGGAACATTTTTGTTACTGAGACCCTCCTCTGTCTCTTCAAAGGGGTATTTTGTTGATCCAAATTTTTGGCAGCCCTTACTGTTATTGCGTATGCAGTGACTGCATGGGAGACCCGCTTGTTAATAATAGGAACAACAAAGCCTAGTCGGCTGATGGCTCTCTAACAATAGAGAGGGCCGACTGCTGGCCTTTTAAGAATAGTAAGGGCTGCCTGATGGCCCTATAAAAATAGGCTTTATGACTTTCAGAGTCCCTCCATCATAAATAAAACAGGATGTGTCTGATGTGTCACACACCACATTGCCAGATAAGGTTGTAAAATGTTAAATTTACATTTTCCGGTGAATGCATTTGTCTTAAAAAAAAAAAAATAACGTAAAAAAAACCCAAAACAATAAGATCTTTCTTTAGTATAAAAAACGGCGTCACCAATTTAACCTCAATGTAATCACATTGTTCAGCTGCTGCACCTCCTCCTCCATCTCTGAAATGATCACATCAGTCACAAGCTGACAGCACTGCAGCACTGCCTTGGCCAAGCGGCAACAGGCTGTGCTGAAGATAACATGCTTAATTGACAAACCGCCCAGTGCTGCAGAGTAGTTGAAAGCTGTAACAGCAGCCTGATCTGTGTCTCTCACCGCTGAACATACAGCCAGGTATGGTCGTGTGTGACAATGGGCGGAACCTGGTGACGGAGAAATGACAGCCGGAATAGATACGGTTTCCCTCTATGCCAGTCCTTTCACCGAGCTAAATACAACTCAGGAAAAAAAAGCTGTGGACTGGCTCTGTACTGTCCCAGGCCACATTCACCTGTCCACGTGTTTGTGGTTAGGCGGTCCTTCCCAGTAAGTGCACTGGGGAGGGCACGGGTAATGTTGTGGGACCCATGCTTGTGGAAGGCGGAGACTATACTGGGAGAAACAGTGGCGGCTGGGGACAGAGTATGGACACCCGGCTGCTGCCAGGATGAGGTTGTGAAAAGCTTCCGCCTCCACGAGCCTAAAAGGCCACATTTCAAGTGAAAGCAGCTGCCCAGAAATCTGGCAGTTTAGTATTGCGGCCTGTGGGTGGCAGCCTGCATACTTGGGCTTGCATTCCAAGTATCAAAAAACTAAGCAGATGGTGGTCTCTATCAACATTATGTCCTCACCTTGGCACTATGAACTCTCCTGAAGTAGAAGCCAGGGCCAACCAGAGGAGTCTCCGGTTTTCTGGTGGGTCTGTCCATCCCTGCTAAGAAGCAGCCCTGGCTAAGAAAAGTGTTGCGGGGAGGGTTCCCGGACACTATATGACTGCTTTTTTAATGTGGATCGGACGTGCTTATGTATGTTATTTCTCAAACTGCATTGCAGATCAGGCCACTGCCCAACTCTGTAGTCATGAAATTAAATGCGCAAAGAAAGGTGTGTGTGTCTGTGTACGGGTTGGATGTTGGATATATAAACCCTGCTTGATGGGAGACAGGTGTGTTCTGTGAGAGAGGCGTAAGGCCTGTTCCCGTGTGTGTGGGACACCGACCGTGTGAGGCCGAGTGAAGCCTGGCAGCCCGAAAGGCCGAGACTGGATCTTGAGTGGATGCTAGTGGCCTTGGAAGGCAGAGGCTTGATGAGTCCTGAAAGGCAAAGCCTGGGTCCTGTGTGGATGTCAGTGGCCTTTGAGGGAACGACGGCTAGAGACCCCTACCTGGGAAGCCGCAAAGCCACAGTGGTGGCAGAGTAATGGACTGAGACAGCTAAATCCGGCAAAAGGTAATACACTACGTTATATGGACATTGCTATGGACATTGCTATATGATTACCTTGCGGAAGGCTGTACATGGAGCAAGTGGGCCGGTGTGTCACTTAGCTCCTGAATATTGTATATGTGTGTCGGCGTGCCACTGAGTTGGACCCAGTCCTATGCGGTTTATGAAGTAATAAACTGCTGTATTGAGAAAATACCGGAAAGACATTGCACGTGTGCATTGATTGTCGGAGCGAAGCGAGTATTCCCCACTATGTCTAGCGCTGCCTTATATTATAAATATATATATTACACAGACACAAGGATATCAATATCTAGGAGGGTTAGTACAGGGTATGTAGGGCTAGTAAGTAAAGAAGTTACAGGGGAAGAGAGATACTCAGCCATGTGTTATGTCCATCTCCAAGAGTCAAAAGGGGTCTAGCACATGTGGGCTCTGGGGTTGTAAGTCCAGCACAGGAAATGATGTCTTCTTCCCCGCCCACTGGCTACAGTCTTTGTTCATGTCCAGCCATACTCGCAAAGCCTGTTTTAGCACATGGCTGGACATTCTGTTGATCCTCTCTTCAACAGCAGCAAACAGACTGAAACACATGGGGAGATGGGGGCCAATATATACATGTATACTTCTCTGCTAGCATGCAGATACGTATATACACGTACAACCTGGGACACTTCCCTTTACAGATGGCCACTCGTTTTTCTTTACTTAGCTGCTTTTTTCTTGCCATAATACAAATTCTAGCAGTCTATTCAGTAGGACTATCAGCTGTGTATCCACCAGACTTCTGCACAACACAACTGATGGTCCCAACCCCATTTATAAGGCAAGAAATCCCACTTATTAAACCTGACAGGGCACACCTGTGAAGTGAAGACCATTTCCGGTGACTACCTCTAGAAGCTCATCAAGAGAATGCCAAGAGTGTGCAAAGCAGTCATCAAAGCAAAAGGTGGCTACTTTGAAGAACCTAGAATATAAGACATATTTTCAGTTGTTTCACACTTTTTTGTTAAGTATATAATTCCACATGTGGTAATTCATAGTTTTGATGCCTTTACTGTGAATGTACAATTTTCATAGTCATGAAAAGACAAATATCTTTTAAATGAGAAGGTGTGTCCAAACTTTTGGTCTGTACTGTGTGTGTGTGTGTGTATAATATACACAGGCCAGAGAGAGGTAGTCGCTGGGTCCTAAATGCTTCCTCCTATCTAGGCTGCTGTCTGTAATGCCAAACGTGGAGATCTCCTGCAAACCACTGCAGGAGGACTGTCACCTCTGACACACCTGTGACTGAAGGTACAAGTGACGCGCCCCCTGGGCCATGTTCAAGGGATACCCGGAGCCGGATCTGTATGGGGGTAGTAGTCCTTGTGGCGGTGACCCGGTCCGTGCCCAGGGTGTCAAACTAAGTGGCAGTCTATGACAATGGATGTTAACTTGGATGTCGACTACGCCACCCGTTGAGTGCGGCTTTGAAGCCGCCGCTGCAGGGCAGTCCGCTGAGGCCGGTGGTATATGTGCAGCAGTGATGGTATAACCCCCAACGGGAGGGGTATGGCCTCAGGGCAGCAGGTGTGGATGATGGGGGTTGTGATGATGCAGGAAGGAGAGGCAGAGTCAGGAGATGCAGTTTCAGGGTTTTTACTCACTGATGTTGATTTAGTCACTCTGGCCTTGAGTGACCACCCGAGCCGTGCTGCGTCCACCAGGTCCTGGACTCTGCTAACCCCCAGGCAGTCCGGAGCATGGTCCTGAGCTTCCCTGTCTCTCTCTTCCTCCTGGCTGTTCCCACCAGGGATCCACCTTTGGCCGGCTCCCTCGGGTCTCTTGGTGGTCAAACCTCCTCTGGGTTCCCTGACCCTATGCTTGGTGTGCCTTTCTGGTGGATTTGGTGAGGGTCGTGGCAAATCTGGACCACGACCTCCGGTTCCTGGCTGAGGATTAGTGGCCTCCACCAGTTCGGGTTCCGGTACCCGTGTCCGCCAACCCTTCACCCTTTCTGGTCTGTTTCTGGGTTCTTGGGGTTCCCTCTGTCTTTCTCTCTGGGTCCTTCTTACTTCTCTCTCTCTGCAGGCCTTGCTCTGGAGCTGGGCCCAGCCGGAGCCACAGCTCCCTGTCAGCCCTCCTGGCTGAGCTCCTCTGCTCGGCTTCTCCTCAGGCTGAACTGAACCCTGATCTAAGATGGTGCCCACCTTATATACTCCCTCTATGTGTGAGCCCAGGTGACCAGCACCCTATGAGCTCCTAGCTTTACCCAGAGTACTCCCCCTATCTGCCCCTACACTACTGGGATGTTCCACCCCCCTCCCACTCCAGCCAGGGACAGACGCTGTCGTACCTGCACATTTATCTGGTGGGAGTACCGTAGTTCTGTCCCCCGGAAATGGGATGTATGTAGTGCATGCAGCCTTCTGAGCTCAGTCCCACACTCCATCCTTACCCGGGAGTGGAATACCACACCTCTGGCTTGAAGTGTAATACCCCTGTAGCAGCCGAGTCCTCAGGGTGCTACACAAGCACCGCTAGGGGAATGGTGAGGCCAGAACAAGTAGAGGTGGTTTTGGATTGGATGGCTGAGTGCCTCCAGTCGCTTTGCTTTGTCTTCCAACCAGTCTCCTGCTGAAGGTACAGATTTTGCACCCATGTCCCATGGTCATTTGTCTTCCACCCCCTTGCTAATAAGGCAAGCAGTCTGAGCCCCAAGTCATGCAACAGTCACTTCTGCTTTTTGATGACTCCGCTGACTGTGGTTCCAGGGGTCATCCACCTGGTTGAGGACTGGGTGTAACCTCAAGCTGGGGGATTTTTTTTTTTTTTTAGCGATCATTTATTCCATGGTGCTGTACATGAGGGGTTACATACAAAACACAAATAGAAATTACAATGAACAAAAATAAGTGATAGACAGGTACAGAGGGGAGAGGACCCTGCGCTTGAGGCTTTGCAGGATAATGGGGAAGTAGACAGTAGGTTCGGGGGCTGCAGCAGCTCCGATGTTGGTGAGGTGGTTGCGGGGTTATTGCAGGCTGTAAGCTTTTCTTATGACATGGGTTTTCAAGTTCCGCTTGACAGTTTCGAACATGGTGGTTAATGGGATTCATTGGGCCACAGAATTCTACAGGATGAGGGATATGTTCGGCAGAAGTCTTGCAGGCGATTGGGTGAGTAATGTATAATTGTGGAGGAGAGAAGCAGGTCTTGGGCGGTCTGGAGATTACGTGGTGGGAGATTAGTTCATAGATATATGGGGGAGACAGATTATGGACGGCTTTGTAGGTCAGTGTTAGTAGCTTGAAGTGATACATTGGGTAATTAGGAGCCAATAAAGGGATGTGCAGAGGGAAGAAGTGAGGAGAAAGGTGGATCAGTTGGCCAGCAAATGGAAGGACAGACTGGAAAGGTGAGTGTTGGCAGGGAGGCCACAGAGGAGAATATTACAGTAGTTGAGGCAGGAGATGAGAGCATGCACTATTTTAGTAGTTTGAGGGTTGAGTAAAGGATGGAATCTGGAAATATTTGTGTTGGAGGTGGCAAGAGCTTGGATGTTTGATTTGAAGGACAAGGCAGAGTCGAGGGTTACAATGAGGCCGTGGACTTCAGGTACAGGGGAAAGCGTGGTGTCATTTATTGGTTTGTGAAAATTTCAGCCTACCAAACGAGAGAAGCAGCGGCAGTAGTGTCCGACTGCTGCATCCAGGTTTCTGTAAGAACCAGAAGGTTAAGGGAATTGGAAAGGAAAAAATTGTGAATGTAAGTTAGTTTGATACTTCATGACCATGCATTCCAGAGGGCACAATTAAGAGATGTGAGAGGGTGTGGTGCCCAGGGGATGGAGACTACTCGGCGCCCGGGCCTTGATGCCTGGTCTTGGGGGATGTCGCGGTGGTCAGCGTCCTCGGGCCCGTACCCTGGGGTCTCTCTTAAAGAAGGTGAATAGGTATGTCAAAGTTGGTGACGCCACCTGTGGTGTCTGGTGAGGATCACCAGCGCTGCGGCAGTCCACTGAGGCCGGTGTTGTGGCAGCCTAGATGGTATCGCTCCCCACAGGTGGAGCAGGGCCTCAGGGCAGCGTAGGAGGGGGGATGCAGGACAGAGGGGACCCAGCCGGGTCAGAGCAAGAATAGGAGCACACACTAAAGTCACTTCTGTACCTTTTACTGGTGTTAGTTCAGGAACACCTCAGAGCACTGTAGGGTGAGGGGTGCACGTCCGCATTCTCCCCAGTGAGCGAGTGTACGGCCTCCTATTTCTTGCCTCTCTGTAGTAAGTTTCTGACCAGCCTGGAGCTAGGCCTAACTTGGTTTCAGTCCTGCACCGGCTGACTTTGTGGTAGGGCCTTCTCTTGGAGCTCGCTCTCCCTGCTTGCGGGGCCTGCCTCTGTTACGTATCAGCTCTTGGGTGATCCTGGGACCTGAAGTCTTCCAGGGGTCTCCGGTTGACGTCTCTACAGGGGGATATACGGCCCTGTAGATGCGGACTAGGTGTCCGGTATATGCTTTCTGGGTGAGCTGTACAGCTCCTCTGCCCCCAATGCTACTCACTCCTCTAGCCTTCGGCCTACTCGGGGCCCCTACTAGGCTATACACACTGGCAGTTAGCTGGCTGCCTCTTCTGCTGCTCTCTGAGCGTCAGCACGCTCCTAGCTCACTAACCTGAGCTGCTTGGGTCTAGCTTGGCCTACCTCTGCAGACTGACTTCTGCAGGAACTGGCTCTGGCTGCAGAACTGTTTCTCTGTCTGAGCCTAGGCTAAACTGAAACTAGACTCTCTAACTCCACCCTCCAGTGTCCTATATATGTTCCTATCTGGGCTCCCTCTGGTGGTCTGATGTACGGTGGAGGTGTGTGTATGCTCTGAGGGCCTCTTGTCTAGAAATCCATCTATGCACCCCTCAGGGATCTGTGGCACTATTGCGCAGCAGGGCGCCACAAGGGCATGCACTGAATGTTAATAAGATTAACAGGGTTACTATGTACAGCTGGAAGAGTTATCTATACTACAGGGATGCAGGCCCAGGGTTGGGGGAGATGTCACCAGTGACTAGGAGAAGAAAAGAGCAGGTGGTGCAATGACTTGTATGAATATTTTGAGTGCTGTATGGTGGTTTGGAGAGGGCGAGACAGGTCAGTAGAGCCTGAGTTATACCTGGGAGAGTGGGGAAGGGAAGGGCTGAAGTGCAGAGTGCTCAGAATGTGGGAGAGGTGAGCGAAAGCAGAAGGTAAAACATATGAAGCAGAGTGATCTGACCAACACATAATGCGGTAGAACTGACCAAGAAGCATGTTTGTTTGACTATCTGGTACAGCTTACCAGTCTCCTGCCCTGTCCCACTGCCATGTATAATTGCCATTGTAACACTTTAAAATATTGCACTTGGAGATATATTGCATATGTGCTCTCCCTAGCCAGATCAGAATATATAGTCAGGATCTGCTAGAGTCTACAACCAATTGACCTCATTGAATAATTCGGCAATTGGCACAAGACCAGAGCAGGCATTACTCAGCGCGATAAACAACCCATGTTGAATAGAGACCATAAAACAGCTGTGAAAGAGTTTGTCATGGCAAATACTAACTTGGATATATAGCCTCATACACATATTTGGGTCAAGGTTTCCCCAGAAACCTGGCACTTAGTCTGGGCACCTGCATCAGTCACTAGTGCCTACAAGCTGAGGGCTGTGGTTTCCATCTGAGGAGAAGCTCGTGCTGTGATGTTGGTTTTGGTGATGGAAGTTGAGGGAAATTCGTGGCTGAACATCCTCATCTGTGACCGGTCTCTTACTAGAGATGGTTTCTTTTTCTTTTATGCTTTCCTGAAGTAAAATAATCTGGGTCCTCGCCCTTGGATTCCTCAACTGTCATCACAGCAATGGCTTCAGATTTATGGAGGGAGGCGCTCCAGGAACACTGACGGCACCCACAGTGAACTGTGCCGTGTGTATATATTATATTATGGCATTGCATGTCCTCTATATGACCTGCCCCCAGGGCCGTGGGGCACCCGGAACCGGGCTTCTATGCGATGCTGGGGGTAGTAGTGGCAACCCGATCCCGTGGCTCAGGGTGGTCAGACCAAATGGTGGCAGTCTATTTATCAGTATTTTGAATGTCCAACTACGCCACCCGTGGATTGTGGTCAGGGATGACCGCCGCTGCAAGGCAGACCGCTGAGGCTGGTGTTGTGAGCGAAATACGCTCTCTTCTATGCCTTCTGAACTCCAAATTAATAAGATTTGTTTTACGAGCGCTCAGGAAATCAGTACAGCACAGCCAGGAATGGTGTACTAGAAAAAGACTTCTCCTTTATTAACACATGTGACACTTTAAATAGGGTCAGAGACAAAGGAATAGTTCCCTCTGACCTATGAACCAATAGTAACCATAGGGGAGTGAACAGTAATGTGAAACCTCACTGCCCCTCAGTGTTACCTGATGACCATTACATAAGAGTGAAGACAAAATGGATACCACAGACAAACAAGATGGATTCTTTTCTCACACATTTCCCCCCTTTTGTGACCAATTATGGCATCTCAGTAGGTATATAGGAGCGCGCTAGTCGCGTCCTCGGGACTTTCCTACCTGCTTCACCTCAGTTCCCTAACTAAACACCTATAATTGTATCACAACAATGGATCTGTTCTTGTCTGGGGTCCATAGTATACAATCCGGGGTTCTGTGACACGGTTTTCCTTACATATAAACCCTGAGTAACTTAGGTGTAACATAAATCAGCGCTTTTACGGCTACATATATCAACAAGCAGAATAATAATAATTGCATACATGTATAATCCCTGAGAGCCCCCCACCTAGACCCTTCAACCAATTAGTGGGATTCAGGAAAGAGAATGTTTCTCCCACCAGGAGTCCTTGTCTGCGTCATGTTCCTGTAACCACTTATCCCTTATCTCGGTTATCTTCTGTATATCAGTCCTAACCTGGAGATTTCCCATAACGTCCATGTAATGACAACATGCGGGACTGATGATTTGACACATCCCACCATAGCGGTCAGGTGGTCCAGCACTATGGTGTGTTGTCAGTGACTACAATCAGCTGCTTCTGTATTATATTAGATGCATTAAGGACATCAAGCACCTGGAAGATCTGGTCATCTAGATAATCAGTCGCCTCTACCAGCTTATCCCACATCTGCATTATGGACGGGTAAATCCATACACTGCTCACAATCTTATTTGCCACCCCCATTTCTACAAGATGCGGTTTACCCTTGGGTCTGGGATGGTCTGCAGCTCGTCTGTACAGTGTGTGTAGAGGGATTGCTTTAACATTTACTCTGGTGTGAGGCACTATGAAGGTTGATGGGATCAGGAAGGCCGGTGTGCAGACCCCTATGAAGTTATTAGGTAACCACTTGTAGGCCTGATGTCCACATACAATGTACAAACTCTCTGGTGCTCTCATAACAGTGTTATTGAATAGACTAGTAATCCATTTGGACAACAAGGTGGAGCTTAATATGTCCATCATCTCTTCCTGATACTGAGTGTCATTTGACATTATACCTGATATCAGACTTTCCAAGGTGACGTTTACACAGTGAAGCTCAGGATTGAGCGTGGCATCGACCGCTACACACTGTGTGATGTCAGTACAGACCCGTTATACTCAGAATACTCCGCTATACACTGTGTGATGTCAGTACAGACCCGTTACACTCAGAATACTCCGCTATACACTGTGTGATGTCAGTACAGACCCGTTATACTCAGAATACTCCGCTATACACTGTGTGATGTCAGTACAGACCCATTACACTCAGAATACTCAGCTATACACTGTGTGATGTCAGTACAGACCCGTTATACTCAGAATACTCCGCTATACACTGTGTGATGTCAGTACAGACCCATTATACTCAGAATACTCCGCTATACACTGTGTGATGTCAGTACAGACCCATTACACTCAGAATACTCAGCTATACACTGTGTGATGTCAGTACAGACCCGTTATACTCAGAATACTCCGCTATACACTGTGTGATGTCAGTACAGACCCATTACACTCAGAATACTCAGCTATACACTGTGTGATGTCAGTACAGACCCGTTATACTCAGAATACTCCGCTATACACTGTGTGATGTCAGTACAGACCCATTACACTCAGAATACTCAGCTATACACTGTGTGATGTCAGTACAGACCCGTTATACTCAGAATACTCCGCTATACACTGTGTGATGTCAGTACAGACCCATTACACTCAGAATACTCAGCTACATACTGTGTGATGTCAGTACAGACCCATTACACTCAGAATACTCCGCTATACACTGTGTGATGTCAGTACAGACCCGTTACACTCAGAATACTCCGCTATACACTGTGTGATGTCAGTACAGACCCGTTACACTCAGAATACTCAGCTACACACTGTGTGATGTCAGTACAGACCCATTACACTCAGAATACTCCGCTATACACTGTGTGATGTCAGTACAGACCCATTACACTCAGAATACTCAGCTATACACTGTGTGATGTCAGTACAGACCCATTACACTCAGAATACTCCGCTATACACTGTGTGATGTCAGTACAGACCCATTACACTCAGAATACTCGGCTACACACTGTGTGATGTCAGTACAGACCCGTTACACTCAGAATACTCAGCTACATACTGTGTGATGTCAGTACAGACCCGTTACACTCAGAATACTCCGCTATACACTGTGTGATGTCAGTACAGACCCGTTACACTCAGAATACTCGGCTACACACTGTGTGATGTCAGTACAGACCCGTTACACTCAGAATACTCGGCTACACACTGTGTGATGTCAGTACAGACCCATTACACTCAGAATACTCCGCTATACACTGTGTGATGTCAGTACAGACCCGTTACACTCAGAATACTCAGCTACACACTGTGTGATGTCAGTACAGACCCGTTATACTCAGAATACTCCGCTATACACTGTGTGATGTCAGTACAGACCCATTACACTCAGAATACTCCGCTATACACTGTGTGATGTCAGTACAGACCCGTTACACTCAGAATACTCCGCTATACACTGTGTGATGTCAGTACTAGAGATGAGCGTTCTACTCGAACTGTTCGCCAATCTCAAATTCGAGCTGTTTTGGGCGGTGTTCGAGCCGGTCGGCGAACACGAACAATTTGAGAAAAATTCGGCTGTTCGAGGTTATGTTCGATAACTGTTCGTGCACCAAAATCATAACTGGATTTTTTCTCAGTAATGATGAAAATTAATGTTAATACGCAGTTTGAGTGTACAGCGGGGCGGGGGGAGGGGCAGGGGATGGATCTCTGCAGGAACAATGAAGATCTCCATTTTTTTTTCTCTTTCCCGCATTTGCAGTGGGGAGGTGCAATCTGTCAGCCTATCAGCAGCGCACACACGGAGCGAAGTGCTTTTTTTCACACAAGCAAGGGCATGTGTCATTGGCAGTGTATGTCACATGTCCTTGCCCTATAAGACCAAGCCATTTTCCCCGTCGCCACCATTTTCTCACTGCTGCAGCTGCGTGTTAGACGGCACCGCTGTTGCTGTGTGCGCTATACCTTGTTAATTTCAAGCCAATTTTCGCACAAATCTACAGCTAGCTTGGGAGTAGGGAATAGTTGTGATTGCAGTCCTTTTAAGGACTAGGTTACAGCATTTCCTACGACTTTTATCAGGCAGGTCTGTGCTCTTAAATAGATAGGTTGGGAGTAAAGACTAATTGTAATTGGAGTCCTTTTCAGGACTAGGTTACATCAGTTCCTATCAGTTTTTGCCAGGCAGGTCTGTGCCAGTGCTGTGCAAGTTTTTTTCACAGCATTTGGCTGAATCTAGCAAAGCTAATCCTTTTTGGCCTATTGCAGAGTGTGTTAGTCAGTGGAGTAGCCTATCTGTGTTGCAAGATATACCACCTGTGTATAGAATACCAATTTTTTTACTGCACCTAGTGAAGTAAAATCTTTTGGGCATAGCATCATTCTATTAGTCCATCTATACTGACCTCCATCAGGTTGCAAATTTAATATAATTTTTTTCTGCATCTAGCTCTGAAAAAATATTTGGCCTTCTAGCAGTGTGTGGGACTTGGTCTATTAGTCCATCTATACTGACCTCCAGCAGGTTGCAAATTGAATAAAAAAAATTTCTGCATCTAGCTCTGAAAAAATATTTGGGCTTCTAGCGGTGTGTGGGACTTGGTCTATTAGTCCATCTATACTGACCTCCATCAGGTTGCAAATTGAATATAATTTTTTTCTGCATCTAACCCAGCCAATAGTTTTGGCCTAATACCACAGTTTGGCCACTCAGCTCTGCTCGGTTACCATCCATTGTTTTTTTGTGCAAACAACTCCAGAGTTGTGAATTAGTTAACCACCAAAATGAGTGGAAAAAGGCCTGCTGCTGGTGGAAAGGGGAATAGGCGTGTTGGGAAGGGGAAAAAAGGTTGTGTCCGTGGGGTAGGTGCAGAAGAAAGACCATCTTCCAGCCAAACTAAAATGTCTACTTCTTTTAGCGGACAATGTGATAAGATCCCTTTCTTACGGCCACGCCAATCGCTACAAATTCCAGATGAGGCACAAAAACAGCAGGTGCTTCAACGGATATCAAGTGCTCCTTTAAGTGGGCTCTCCTCCACATCAACTTCAACATCACAAATACTCCAGTCCTCAAAGGTGTCACCCAAATCGCACTTGCTTCCTCACAGCTCCCAAATCTCCAGCTGCCCGTCTGAGTATGAGGTAGAACAGATGGTTGAGTCTGCAGAGCTGTTTACTCATACTATAGCCTGGGAATCAGAGGTCGACTCCAGCGCTTCTGTGAATCCAGACGAGGAAATGATCTGCACTGATGCCCAGAATCTTTGAGTCGGATCCAGGACCAGACGCAGAAGGTTCTGACCATAATGTAGACCCTCATTCCCAAACTGTAACTCCTGTTGGTGGAGACAATGAGGAAGACGATGATAAGACTCAAATACCTGATTATAGCGACAACTTTAGTTTTTTGTCAGGGCAGGAACAGGTTGGCTCTGAGGACGACGGGTGTGATAACGCACAGGGTGATGATGATGAGGTCGGAGATCCCACTTACTGTCAACCCACAGTCAGCCAAGAGATGAGGTCAGCAGAGGAGGTGGAGGAAGATGCTAGTGACGACGAGGTCAGGTTGCGCCTTCCTGGACAGAGACGTAGTACTGGAAGCACGTCAACAACTGCATCCTCAAACACAACTCTGCCTCTCACCACAAGTCGTGGTGGCTCTTCAGGTCGCATGGGTGCCAAGCCTTGCATAGCCTGGGCATTTTTTCAGATCGATAAAGATGACCCAACTCGTGTTATCTGTAACATTTGTCAGCAAAAGCTAAGTAGAGGCCAAAAAATACATAGTTTGAGTACTTCATGCATGAACCGGCACATGGACATGAAGCATAAGTTGCAGTGGGAAGCTCAGTGTGCTACAATGCGGCCTAGCCGGCCGGGCCAACCACCGTCTGCCATATCTTGTGCATCCGCGGCCTCTTCATCCTCTGTGACTGGGGGGACAGCAGTCACACCTGTTTTGGGGCGCAGACCTGCCACCTCTTTACCCGCAACAGCCAGCGTGATTGGCAGGTCATCATTTTCTTTGGAGGTGGTAACACCAGCTGGTCTTGAGCGCTGTCCGACATCGATAGCACCACCTTTGGATCAAGGCAACCTAACATGTCCGCCTGCATCTTCCTCACAGACCGGCAGTTTGCCGGGGACACCCTTATCAACCCCGTCTAAGCACAATAGCCAGCCCTCGGTCCCTCAGATGTGGACAAGTAAAAGACCATTTCCTCCTAGCCATGAGAAAGCTAAGAGGTTGAATTTCACCATCTGCAAGCTCTTGGCTACAGAAATGCTGCCTTTCCGCCTGGTGGACACAGAGGATTTTCGAGACCTTATGTCCGTCGCAGTGCCCCAGTACCAGATGCCCAGTCGGCACTACTTCTCAAAGAAAGGTGTGCCTGCGCTCCACCAGCATGTCGCACACAACATCACCGCTTCTTTGAGAAACTCTGTGTGTGACAGGGTGCATTTCACCACAGACACTTGGACGAGTAGGCATGGACAGGGGCGTTACATGTCGCTGACTGGGCACTGGGTAACTATGGTGACAGCAGGACAAGGGGCTGCTGTCCAAGTCTTGCCGTCCCCACGAGTTGTGCGTCAATCCTCTTTATGTCAAAGTTCCTCCACTGCTTCTGCCTCCTCAACCTCCTCTCGGTCTTCCACCTGCACCCAAAGCCTGTCTGGTCATGCCACAAGCTTTCTAACTGCGCAGAAGGGATCCTGCACACCTCCTTACTATGCTGGCAGAAGGGCTCAACGTCATCAGGCGGTTTTTACATTGAAATGTCTGGGAAATGTGAGTCACACAGCTGAGGAGTTGTGGTCAGCTCTGGAGAACCAATTTCATGAATGGTTGTCTCCACTGGACCTGAAACCAGGGAAGGCCGTGTGCGACAATGCTGCAAACCTGGGTGCGGCCCTTCGCCGGGGCAATGTCACACACGTGCCTTGTATGGCTCACGTGTTGAACCTGGTTGTCCAGCAATTTTTAGCCCACTATCCCAGACTAGATGGCCTTCTGCAGAGGGCACGGTCGCTGTGTGCTCACTTCCGCCGTTCGCATCCCGCAGCTCAGCGACTTGCATCTCTACAGAAGTCGTTGGGCCTGCCACTTCACCGGCTAAAATGCGATGTGCCTACCCGGTGGAATTCAACTCTGCACATGTTGCAGCGACTGTGGCAGCACCGACAAGCCCTGGTGCAATACGTTCTGACGTATAGCCTGGGCCAACGAGATTCAGAGGTGGGGCAAATCACGCTGGAGGAGTGGTCTCAGATCAGGGACCTATGCACCCTTCTGCACAGTTTTGAAATGGCGACGAAGATGTTTAGTGCTGACGATGCCATTATCAGCATGACTATTCCGGTGATTTACATGCTGGAGCACATGTTAAACAGAATTCGGAGTCAGGTGGTGGCACAAGAGGAGGTGGAGGAAGAAGAGGAGGAGGAGTTGTATGCGGAAGGGCTAACATCTGCAAGGTCCAGACGGTCGGCAGCACCAAGGCGGCAGGCATGTGAGGGTGGGGGAGATGGTTTTACCAGGGCGCATGGTAGCAGCCAAACTAGTGAGGAAGGTGCAGGAGCCCAGGAAGAAGTGGAGGACGAACTGATGGAAGACTCATCAGATGAGGGAGACCTTGATCACATTTCTGTTGTGCGAGGTTGGGGGGAGAGGACAGAGGAAGGAAGCATGATTGTTACCTCGCCACCAACAGAACAGGGACTTGGTGCTCCTGGATGCGCAACACACATGAGTGCCTTCTTGCTGCACTACCTGCAACATGACCCTCGAATTGTGAGAATTAGAAATAATCCTGACTACTGGGTTGCCACACTGTTAGATCCCCGGTACAAAAGTAAATTTGCAGAAATTATTCCTGCCATAGAAAGGGATGCACGCATGCAGGAGTATCAGCAGAGACTGTTGCAGAATCTTACATGTGCTTTTCCACAAAATACCAGTGGTGCACGTAGTGAATCTCACAGTTCCAACTTGCCAACCGTGGGACCGTCAAGTGTTCAGCACTCAAACCGTAACAGAACCACAGTATCTGCTGGTAACATCAATTTTGCGGAATCATTTCACCACTTTTTTAGCCCATCCTTTGCAAGGCCACAGGAGACAAGAAGTCTGACACATAGTCAACGCCTAGAGACGATGGTACAGGAGTATCTCCAAGTAAACATTGAAGCCACGACTGTGTCACTGGACCCTTGCTCTTTTTGGGCTTCCAATCTGGATAAATGGCCGGAGCTAGCCACTTACGCCTTGGAGATCTTGTCATGCCCCGCAGCCAGCGTTCTGTCTGAACGTGTGTTCAGCGCTGCTGGTGGTGTGCTGACAGATAAGCGCACGCGGCTCTCCACTGATAATGTAGACAGACTCACGTTCATAAAGATGAACAAATCATGGATCCGAAACGACTTTTCTACCCCTGTGTCATCCTGGGGAGAGTAAAAGCTTGATGATTGGTTAAAATCACCCTACCAACCGTTTTAAGCTTTCAAATTACTAATCATGTTTATCTGTATCTTGACTGGAAAATAATTTGGGCTTTGTAGCAGTGTGCAGCACTGATCCTATTAGGCCATCTATACTAAAGCTTCACCAGATTTAAAATTAAAAATAATTTTTAGCTGCATCTAGCCCGGAAAATAATTTTGGGGCTCCGAGATGCGCAAGACACATGTGCCTTCTTGCTGCACTACCTGCAGCATGACCCTCATATTGTCAGAATTCGAAGTAATCATGACTACTGGGTTGCCACACTCTTAGATCCCCCAAACTTTTCGATCAACCTTTTCATTTTAATAAAGACCAAAAAAATGGTCATTTTTGAAATTATAAGCATTAGCAGGTTGTTAGAAACTGAAATCAAACAGTTTTCAACTCAAAACTTTATTCTAGGTGATGTTACATTTTCACATAGGACCCCTTGTTCGAAAGGAGCTTCTGAACTCTCTCGTCCATTGAATTTGTCAGGTTTTGGATGGTTTCTGCTTCAATTGTTTTGCATGAGGACAGAATACCCTCCCAGAGCTGTTGCTTAGATGTGAACTGCCTCCCGCCATCATAGACACTCCTTTTAATGATGCTCCAAAGGTTCTGAATGGGGTAGAGGTCAGGGGAGCATGGGGGTCACACCATAAGTTTGTCCCCTTTTATGCCCATATCAGCCAGAGATGCAGATGTTTTATGTGCAGCATGAGATGGTGCATTATCATGCAGAAAAATGATCTTGCTGTGAAATACACGGTTCTTCTTCTTGAACCATGGCAGGAAGTGCTGTTTGAGAAAATCCACATACATTATGGAGTTCATCTTTAGCGCCTTCAGGGATCCTAAAGGGGCCGACAATCTCTCTCCCCATGATTCCAGCCCAAAACATTACTCCACCTCCTCCTTGTTGGCGCTGTAGCCGTGTTTGCGTGGGGTGTCCATCAACCAGCCATCCTCCACTCCATCCATCTGGACCATCGAGCGCTGCACGGCACTCATCCGTGAACAAAACAGTTTTGAAATCAGTCTTCATGTAATGTTTGGCCCACTGGAGCCGTTTCTGCTTGTGTGAAGTGGATAGAGGAGGTCGACAGGATGGCGTATGCACAGCTGCAAACCTCTGAAGGACCCTGCATCTTGTTGTTCGGGGGACGTTGGAGGCACAAGCAGCTTCAAAAACTTGTCTGCTGCTATGACAAGGCTTTTTTGCCGCTGCTCTTTCAACCTGACGTAATTGCCTGTAGGAAAGAGTCCTCAATTTGCCCTTATCAGCACGCACACGTGTGTACTGTGAATCAGCTACATACTTCTTGATTGCCAAGACACTTCATCCTGATCATCGCACAATGTTGATTGTAGTCATGCCTTGACCTAAACACTCCACAATTTGTTGCTTCTCAGCAGCCGACACATCCTTTTTCTTTCCCATTTTGGCAGAAAATGTAGGCTGCTTAATAATGTGAGAGAGCCTTCTTAAGTAGTCTTGCCTTTCATTGGACACACCTGCCAAACTAATTAGCACAGGTGTCTGCAATTGCTTACAGTGATATAAAGAGCCCTGACACACATCACCATCAATGAGTTTAACTGACAAACAAACAAATTCTTCCCTTATCACTCCTAAACACTTTTTGCATAATAATTTGGAACGCGGTGTACATGTGCTTTTCTCACAAAACACCAGTGGTTCACGTAGTGAATCTTCCAGTTCTAACTTGCCAACCGTGGTCTGTATGGAGTTGTTCAATAAAGGGCCCAAAATTAAGATAACATAGATGGGAGAGGTCTCTATGAATAGGAATTCCTAAGTATTTGATACCCTGTGAGGGCCAGGCAAAGGGAAAGTTGGACTGGATGGAATCCTATATGGATTTGGGGAGGGAGACATCGAGGGCCTCAGACTTCGCTGCATTGATTTTAAAATTTGACCATGTAACAAAGTGATCTATTTCAGCCATAACAGCAGGGATGGATATATGTGATTGAGTGATATATACTAGGACATCATCAGCAAATAGAGAGCACTTGTACTCGGTGCCTCCCACCTCAATCCACCTAATATTGGGGTTATGGCGAATTGATGAGAGCAGGTGCTCCGTCACTAGGATGTATAAGAGAGGGGACAGAGGACATCCCTGCCTTGTCCCATTGGTGATTGTGAAAGGTGATGAAAATGTTCTGATGCACCCCCTGGGCCTTGGGACACCCGGAGCCGGACCCTTTTTGGTGGATGCTGGTGGTTGTAGTCTTCGTGGCGGCGATCCGGTTCCGTGGCTCAGGGCGGTCAAACCAGTGGCGGAACTATTTATGTGGTTTTGATGTTTAAATGTCCGACTACGCCACCCGTGGATTGCGGTCAGAGTGAACCGCCGCTACAGGGCAGACCGCTGAGGCTGGTGTTGTGGGTGCAGCAGAGCGTAGCATAACTCCCCACGGGAGGAGTATAGCCTCAGGGCAGTGTATGCGGAGGATGGGGGTGATGGTGCAGGGCAGCAGCAGTAACGACACGGAGTCAGTGATGCAGTTCAGGGCCTTTACTCACAGTTCTTATTATCCAGACCACGTCTGCAGGTAACGGCTGCCCACGTCGTACTGTGCTCACCAGGTGAGGGGCTCAGACAACTCCCAGATAACTTTGGAGCGCTTCACAGGACCCCCTTTGTGTGTCCTTTGTCTGGCCTTTCTTACCAACACTTCTGTCCGGCTGCCTCGGGCCTCCTCTTGGTAAACTTGGCGCCAGTTTCCCTGACCCTATGTGGTGCCTTCCTAGCGGGTGGAGCAAGGGGCTGCGCCACATAAAATGTCAGAGCCTCCGGTTTCTAGCTGAGGGTCGTTTCCTGCCTCCACTAGTTCGGGGACCGGTCTCCCCCTTTGGCCTGACCCCTCCACGCAGGTGGATTCGGGCGTGCGGTGGCGACTCGCCCGTCCGCACCCCTGGGATCCCTTCATTCCTCGTTCCTGGAGCCTTCTCCGCTCCTCTTCCTTCCTTCTCCCTCTTGCAGGCCTGGGCCTCTGTTACTAGGCCCGCCTCCGGAGCAGAGCTCATGCAGAGCCCCTGCTCCCTGCCACTTCTGCTCAGACTTCTCTGCACTGAACTAAGATGGTGCCCACCTTTTATACTCCCTTCTCAATGCACCCAGGAACTGCTTCCTCCCTGCTCCTGCACTGCAGGGTTCCCCTTCCTCAGTGTTCCCTCCCCCCACTCCAGCCAGGGACAGGGACTGTCGTGCCCATCTCAGGGGCATATTGGTCGCCCTGCCCCACGGCAATGTGGTGTAATGCATGCAGGTGTCGGGTCCTGATCCACACTCCATCCTTATGTGAGAGTGAGATATCACACCTCTGGGTGAGGTGCAATACCTCTGTAGCAACCGAGCCCTTGGTGCTACAGTTCCATTTATCTTCAGCCTAGGTGACGTATTGTGATACAGGGCCGTGATTTTGGCTATAAAAGGGTCCCCTAGACCCCTACCCCAAGCTTTTTAAGAGAATCATATATGGCGTGCCAGGAGACTCTATGGAATGCTTTCTCAGCATCCAACGAGAGTATCTACTTACAAATTTTTAACTGCATCTAGCCCAGGAAATACTTTGTGCATAGTAGCAGTGTCTGCTAGTCAGCGGATTATCCCGGCTGTTAAGCAAGCTACACCACCTGTAGTTTGGACACTTAATTTTTTCAAAGGAAATGCTTTGGGACCACGGGATACTTAGTGAAGAGCATCAGGAGGCACCCCAAGGCATAGGGGCTGGGACTGGCACTAGGATGCCTTGCGGTGGACAACCGAGCTCGATCCTTATAAAAGCTTTTTAACTGCAGCAGCTTTAGTGGACGCTACTGGAGCTGGAATTACGCGGCTGCTGGCATGAGACTTGCCCTCCAATAGATCCTTGTAAATGGATTTAAAGTGTATTCATTCAAATTAGAGAGACAATTTAAATTAAAAAGCTTAGAGCTGCCTCCACCACAGGGGGGCTCTCTCGACCCACCAGAGGACAGGCACCAGTATTGGGAGAGGGGGGCTGGCCGTCAGGGTTCACCGCGGCTCTGGCACAAACCCGGCGACATGGAGGTGGCACGGGCAGGAACGGACTGGCCGTCTCGGCTTCTCACTTTTTGGATTTTAGAAGGGCATGACATGCCTATATCTGTGTCTCCCCCTCCTTTTACTCCTCCACCTCTTTTATTTTCGCATGACTATATGTACTTGTCACTTTTCCAAGTGTTAGTTGTGTCTTCTGAGCAGTTTGTCAGCTTTTGGACACCTTTGAAGGTGTTTTCTATGTGTTTCTATGTGTTTTTGTTTGCCTGCCATTGGTTTTAACGGTGTTCGACGAACAGTTCGGCGAACACACGGGTGTTCGACGAACCGAACTCGAACACTACGGGGGTGGCTCAACACTAGTCAGTACAGACCCGTTACACTCAGAATACTCCGCTATACACTGTGTGATGTCAGTACAGACCCGTTACACTCAGCTACACACTGTGTGATTTCAGTACAGACCCGTTACACTCAGCTACACACTGTGTGATGTCAGTACAGACCCATTACACTCAGAATACTCAGCTACACACTGTGTGATGTCAGTACAGACCCGTTATACTCAGCTACACACTGTGTGATGTCAGTACAGACCCGTTATACTCAGCTACACACTGTGTGATGTCAGTACAGACCCGTTATACTCAGCTACACACCGTGTGATGTCAGTACAGACCCGTTACACTCAGAATACTCCGCTATACACTGTGTGATGTCAGTACAGACCCGTTACACTCAGAATACTCAGCTATACACTGTGTGATGTCAGTACAGACCCGTTACACTCAGAATACTCAGCTATACACTGTGTGATGTCCGTACAGACCCGTTACACTCAGCTACACACTGTGTGATGTCAGTACAGACCCGTTACACTCAGAATACTCAGCTATACACTGTGTGATGTCAGTACAGACCCGTTACACTCAGAATACTCAGCTACACACTGTGTGATGTCAGTACAGACCCGTTACACTCAGCTACACACTGTGTGATTTCAGTACAGACCCGTTATACTCAGCTACACACTGTGTGATGTCAGTACAGACCCGTTATACTCAGCTACACACTGTGTGATGTCAGTACAGACCCGTTATACTCAGCTACACACCGTGTGATGTCAGTACAGACCCGTTACACTCAGAATACTCCGCTATACACTGTGTGATGTCAGTACAGACCCGTTACACTCAGAATACTCAGCTATACACTGTGTGATGTCCGTACAGACCCGTTACACTCAGCTACACACTGTGTGATGTCAGTACAGACCCGTTACACTCAGAATACTCAGCTATACACTGTGTGATGTCGGTACAGACCCGTTACACTCAGAATACTCCGCTATACACTGTGTGATGTCAGTACAGACCCGTTACACTCAGAATACTCAGCTACACACTGTGTGATGTCGGTATAGACCCGTTACACTCAGAATACTCAGCTACACACTGTGTGATGTCGGTACAGACCCGTTACACTCAGAATACTCAGCTACACACTGTGTGATGTCGGTATAGACCCGTTCCACTCAGAATACTCAGCTACACACTGTGTGATGTCAGTACAGACCCGTTATACTCAGCTACACACGGTGTGATGTCAGTACAGACCCGTTATACTCAGCTACACACTGTGTGATGTCAGTACAGACCCGTTATACTCAGCTACACACCGTGTGATGTCAGTACAGACCCGTTACACTCAGAATACTCCGCTACACACTGTGTGATGTCAGTACAGACCCGTTACACTCAGAATACTCCGCTATACACTGTGTGATGTCCGTACAGACCCGTTACACTCAGCTACACACTGTGTGATGTCAGTACAGACCCGTTACACTCAGAATACTCCGCTATACACTGTGTGATGTCAGTACAGACCCGTTACACTCAGAATACTCAGCTACACACTGTGATGTCAGTACAGACCCATTACACTCAGAATACTCAGCTACACACTGTGTGATGTCGGTATAGACCCGTTACACTCAGAATACTCAGCTACACACTGTGTGATGTCGGTACAGACCCGTTCCACTCAGAATACTCAGCTACACACTGTGTGATGTCAGTACAGACCCGTTATACTCAGCTACACACGGTGTGATGTCAGTACAGACCCGTTATACTCAGCTACACACTGTGTGATGTCAGTACAGACCCGTTATACTCAGCTACACACCGTGTGATGTCAGTACAGACCCGTTACACTCAGAATACTCAGCTACACACTGTGTGATGTCAGTACAGACCCGTTACACTCAGAATACTCAGCTATACACTGTGTGATGTCAGTACAGACCCGTTACACTCAGAATACTCCGCTACACACTGTGTGATGTCAGTACAGACCCGTTATACTCAGAATACTCCGCTACACACTGTGTGATGTCAGTACAGACCCATTACACTCAGAATACTCCGCTACACACTGTGTGATGTCAGTACAGACCCGTTATACTCAGAATACTCCGCTACACACTGTGTGATGTCAGTACAGACCCATTACACTCAGAATACTCCGCTACATACTGTGTGATGTCAGTACAGACCCGTTACACTCAGCTATACACTGTGTGATGTCGGTACAGACCCGTTACACTCAGAATACTCCGCTATACACTGTGTGATGTCAGTACAGACCCGTTACACTCAGAATACTCCGCTATACACTGTGTGATGTCAGTACAGACCCGTTACACTCAGAATACTCAGCTATACACTGTGTGATGTCAGTACAGACCCGTTATACTCAGAATACTCCGCTACACACTGTGTGATGTCAGTACAGACCCATTACACTCAGAATACTCCGCTACACACTGTGTGATGTCAGTACAGACCCGTTATACTCAGAATACTCCGCTACACACTGTGTGATGTCAGTACAGACCCGTTATACTCAGAATACTCCGCTACACACTGTGTGATGTCAGTACAGACCCATTACACTCAGAATACTCCGCTACACACTGTGTGATGTCAGTACAGACCCGTTACACTCAGCTATACACTGTGTGATGTCGGTACAGACCCGTTACACTCAGAATACTCCGCTATACACTGTGTGATGTCAGTACAGACCCGTTACACTCAGCTACACACTGTGTGATGTCAGTACAGACCCATTACACTCAGAATACTGTAGAGAAAGCGACGTCTCTGGATCTTATCTGGATGCAGCTGCAAGAGGTGAAGTTCGGATAACAGGAGAGGTCAGCACGACTAGAAGCCCAAGGCATTCCTGTCGGTCTTAGAGGCAGACCACTCCTGTTGAACAACCACGGCTCTGTCACCCGTGCAGCTACAGGCAAACGTACAGCTCTTTCCTGTTATCTAGCTTAGTGGGAAAAGTGCGGTTACTCTAATAGAACATTTCTTTCAGTCACTGGAATGGCTTAATAAGGCATCGTATTGGAGCTCACAGGACTGTGAGTGCAAATCCAACAGTCTTTTGCTAATGTACTTGTGTCCATGTCTTTTAAAAGTACTTGGTGATGTCTAATGAATTTATTATCTCAGTCATCATTCAGAACTTCATTTAATGTCTTTGCTAGAGGCAATGCCACCACTATCTCCATTAGAACTTGTAAAATGGTCATCACTCTGCTGGTGGAGTGACTCGTTTACAGTGGCTGGCGTGTATCCAAGTGGATTTTCCCTCAAGCTTCACCTAAGTTGCTGTGGTCAGAAGAACTTGGAATGGCCCATCAAATCTTGGATCAAGGCTTTTTCTGACGTGTCTTTTTAGGACCACCCAGTCTCCAGGCTTGAGATCATGTTCTCCAGACACTGATTCAGGGTCTGGAATGGAAGAATACACCTGTTTATGCACGGTTTAGGCGATTATGCAAGACTTGCACATAGCTAGTCAGGCTGTCATTCTGCATCTGAAGTGACTGTGAGAAATATAACCCTGTTCTAGGTACTGAACCAAAAAGTATCTCGTATGGATTGAGACCTGTTCTTATACTTGGAGTGTACCTTATTGAGAAAAGAGCTAGAGGCAAGCATTCGGTCCATGGTTTGCCGGTTTCCTCTTTTGCCTTCTGAATCTTTAACTTTAATGTCCCATTCAGTCTTTCTACCTTCCCACTACTCTGTGGATGGTAAGGTGTGTGTAAACCCTGCTCAATTCCCAAAGACTTTAAGATCTCTCTCATGATCTCTCTAGTGAAATGTGTACCTCTATCACTTTCAATCATGTCAGGAACCCCATATCTACATACCACCTCCTCCATGAGTTTTTGAGCAGTAACCTTTGCTGTTGCTTTCTGCACCGGATATGCCTCAGGCCAACCTGAAAAGAGATCAACACACACAAGCACGAACTCATATACCCCTACTCGTGGTAGTTGTATATAGTCAATCTGCAATCTCTGGAACGGGTAGAGCGGACGAGGGGTGTGTTTCTGCGGGGTCTTCACAGCTTTCCCTACGTTGTCAGGCACATGTCATACAAGACTGCGTGTGCCTGACCGCCTGGATACTGGACCCTGGCACCACCCATACCTTGTCTACCAAAGCGCACACAGCTGTTTTTGACAAATGTGTTAGTCCATGGGTTACCTGGGCCGTCACTGAGTAAAGAGCTGGCGGCAGGCAGAGCTTACTGCCCTTTTTCCACAAACCTTCCTCAGTCAGCTGGGCTCCCTGCGTCTCCACTCCTTTTCCTGTTGAACCACCTGTTTCTGCAGGGATTTAAGAATATCAGGAGTGACAGGTGCCACTGAGGTCACGGTCTGTACCGCTGCTAAACTCTCAACTCTCGGCCTCTTTGCTGCTTCCTTGGCGGCAGCATCCGCACAAGCATTTCCTCTGGCTTCATTGGTGTCAGCTCGAGTGTGAGCTTTATACTCACTATGCCAAGGTTAGTTTGTAACAGGAGAGCCTTCATCAGGGCCCTTACGCTCTCTGTGGTTTTATAGGTTTTTCATGTGACTTTAGGCAAGATCTACTATCTACACACACATTGGCAGTCTTACCCTCTGCCGCTTTACACGCCTCAGTGAGTGCCCTCAGCTCTGCCTCCTGTGCCGATAGGTGAGGAGGGAGTGGTTCAGCTTTTATTACCTCATGTTGTGTGATCACAGCGTATCCAGTGTAGAACCGACCAGCATCTTGGCATTTGGATCCATCTACAAAAAAACTCAAAATTTGCATTAGCAATGGGTTCAGCTGAGACATATTCAAACCCTGCCATCTCTTGCTACATCAGAGCTACACAATCATGGGGTGTATGTATTTCGCCTATTTCCTCCTCTGTCAGAGAACGTAAAAATAGTTCCTTTTCCCCATCTTTCCCCCCTTTTTGAATCCAATGGCAGAAGCTTAACTGGATTTAAAACTGTACGTCGTTTGAGGTCTACATTTGGGGGAATGAGGAGGGTACATCGAAGACATAGTTGCTGGGTCATTGAAATGTGCCTAGGATATTCCTGACTGAGGACACCATGTATTGTCACGTTGAGTGTAAATTGTGACCTTGTAATCAATAACTATTTCTGTGGCCTTTTCAATCATGGCTTGAACCGCAGAAATGGCTGTAACACAACAGGGTGCACCTCTGGCACCAGGATCCAGCCTAGCTGAGTAGTAGGCCACTGGTCTTTGTAGTTTTCCTGTGTTTTGGGGTAATACAACCTACTGTATTGTGACTTTTCTTTCCTCTGTGAAATGTCTGGTGTATTGTGACATGCCATGTCCTAAGAAGACTACCTTCTGGTGATAAACCTGTGGTTTCTTTTTATAGGCTTTACATGTACGTTCTGCTAGGGAACACAAAAGTGAGATAGATGACTCCTGACATGAGACTTGGCCAGAACAAAGTAATAAATCGTCCACATACGCTAAACTAAAACATCACAACCTGCAAACATGGAGGAGTCTACACATTTTCAAAATAAGAAAACATTGCAAAACTAGACATTATCGGTGAATTCTGAGCACCTTGTGATAGCACTATCCTTGTAAATTGTTTATGACCAAGGAAAAATAAATAAATAAAAACAAATACCAGCAGTCTGGGTGCAGAGGCAGGGAAAATAATGCATTGTCTAAGTAAATCACCATGAAATGCTTTGATGATTTCTCAAAGACAAACATTAATTGCATACAGACCTGGATGCCCAGTATATATTAAGGAAAAAATAAAAATGTAAAAATGTGCCTGGAGTTCATTTTAATCATTGAAATAGAACCTCTAAAATTTGAATTTCTGTCATTATAATTTCTATCTAGTGATTTTCAATAATTAGGATGAAGGGAAAGTCATTCCCAGCTATCTGCTATGTGAGTGGGGGCTGCTGCATTCCTGTCTCCCCCCCTTTTTCTATGGTAAAGAAAAAAAACTTACTCTTTGTTCTGCAACTTTGGATCAACTCTTGCTCCACCCCTTTGGATACTTGTAGCAAATCCTTTGGGTCCTTCCCCCTCCACTCTGGGCGCGCTTTTACAAGTCCCTCTCTAATTGGTTTCTTTAACCCATCCACAAAAGCATCTCTCAATATACGTATATTAAGTGTCCCCTGGTAAATTTCCCATATCTGTCCAAGTCATCTGTAAACAGGCAAAATATTTTTCTACAGCTTCATTTTTTTTCTTGAGTTATGTCATTTAAAGATATAGATTGTCCTCTCTGTTTTGTCAATGCCCAACGCTGCAACTTCTTACAATAGTCTTCCCCTGACTCTAATGTCTGTAAATATTCTGTTCCAGGTCTGTCAATCAGATAGTCTTTTGACCGTCCTGTCTCTTGCTTTATAATATGTGCAGTCATATCTCCTCCTTTTGCGTCTACTAACGATTCTAAATCCTGCCATGTACTGTTCTATATAACCTGTATCTGCTGAATTTGTCTAGAGAAAGGAACAGACTTCTCGTCAGGGTCAGGAAGTTGTTTCATCACTTTGTGAGGGGGGCCATGCCTGTGTGAGGAGTACTGGTCGTTGGTATGTGAGAGTATCCTCTATCAGTCCCCCCCTTCTCACTGCTCTCTTCCCCCTCCCCATCCCATGTAATTAGCTCTGGGGGAGGAGGTGTACTATCAGCTACCACATGCCTCTTTGTTATAACTCAATAGGAGCATTTGGGGAATTTAATTTAGATTTAGTTATCTTTCAATTTGAACAGTTATTTTTCCATCCCAAATACTGTACATGTCCACCGTCCTGGTCCATTATAAGGAGGAGGTACTGATGATTCTGTCTCATGAAGTCCATTCAGTCCATTGTCAAAAGCACTCACACAATACTTTTACTTAAGGCCCCGTCACACATAACAAGATCGCTAGCGAGATCGCTGATGAGTCACGTTTTGGTGACGCAATAGCGATCTCGTTAGCGATCTCGTTATGTCTGACAGGTAGCAACGATCAGGCCCCTGCTGTGAGATCGCTGATCGTTACAAAGCTTCCTAGACCATTCCTGGGTCGTTGCGCTCCCGCTGGGCAGTGTGCATCGCTGTATTTGACACCTTGTCAACGACCTCGCTAGCGATTCAGAACTGAGACACTTAGAGGTGCATAAATTGGACTTTTCTGCGTTCATCGTCCCCGATTGGTGGTCGCTACTGCGTCCTTGTTTTTTCAGATCCCACCAGCGTTCTCCGACTGTGACTCCACTTTGAACAAATCAGACATCTTTAGCGAAGTAGGTATTGTTTGGGGTCTCAAATGAGTTTCCATTTTTAATTCATTTATAGGACATCTACCAATTATCTGCTATCATTGCTCTTCAGGGAGGGAGGGCTTGGCTTCTATCTGTATATATATGCTTTTGCATGGGCAGATATTTTAGGGGTCTCGTGCACACACACCCACACAGCACGTTTTCTGACACGCTGTCGTGGCCAACCGCTTCAGAGTTTTTCATACGCCAATTAACATGAAGCTTAAATCAATAGACTCTGTTCTTTTGGCCTGTTGCACGCTTCAAAACTTTCTTCGTCGACGTGATGCAATTACATACTGTCCGCCTGGCTTTGTGGACTCTGTGGACCGAGCCAATGGGGAAGTGGAGCTCGGTGAATAGCGTGCAAACGATCCTGCAATTGCAGGCCTTCAACCAGTGGGACATGGCGGAAACGCCCATGATGCGAAGACCTGCCGCGACAACTGCTGCCAGTATTTTAACGGTCCTGGTGCCCCATCACACATAACGAGATCGCTAACGAGATCGCTATTGAAGCCAAGCCCTCCCTCCCTGAAGAGCAATGATAGCAGATAATTGGTAGATGTCCTATAAATGAATTAAAAATGGAAACTCATTTGAGACCCCAAACAATACCTACTTCGCTAAAGATGTCTGATTTGTTCAAAGTGGAGTCACAGCCGGAGAACGCTGGTGGGATCTGAAAAAAACAAGGACGCAGTAGCGACCACCAATCGGGGACGATGAACGCAGAAAAGTCCAATTTATGCACCTCAATGCGTCTCAGTTCTGAATCGCTAGCGAGGTCGTTGACAAGGTGTCAAATACAGCGATGCACACTGCCCAGCGGGAGCGCAACGACCCAGGAATGGTCCAGGAAGCTTTGTAACCATCAGCGATCTCACAGCAGGGGCCTGATCGTTGCTACCTGTCAGACATAACGAGATCGCTAGCGAGATCGCTATTGCGTCACCAAACTCATCAGCGATCTCGCTAGCGATCTCGTTATGTGTGACGGGACCTTTAGTGCTTTTCTCACACTTTCTGCACTAATTACTTCCAGAGCCAACATTCTTTTTACCTGCTCAGCCTTCTCCCTGAACACATACCGACCAGACCCCCCCTGTGGGGAATTTCAGTCATTTCAGCATTCTTTTACTATCCGTTATGGAATCCTTGCCTTCACGTTATCTGCACATTCTACTTTTTGCTGTCTTTCCACTGGGTTTCTGTCTCCATTTACTCGACAAGTTTCCCATACTTGCCTCAAAATCAGTGCTAGCACAATATCAACAATAGGCACAAAGCCAAGGGTCCAATAGGCAGGCACACAGCCACAGATCCTATTATTCTGTAGAGTAGTCCATCACAAAGCCACAAATACTACAATACAGCCTGTAAATGGTCCATAAGATACCCTTCTGGTGAGATGATCAGTCTCATCAGCCAAACAATATTCAGCAACACAACAATCCTCTAAGTATAAGTACCACTATATCACACTCATACACTGATCAGATCACATGCACACAGTTCAAAAAGGCATAGGTAACTCTTCCCAGTTCTTGGACTAGACTATTAATTGCAAAAATAACTCACCCGGATTGGAGGTGAACCAGCTCACAGTAAAATTGAAATACTATTGTAAGAATAAGCATCTTACCTTATGCTGCAGCGTTTGAATTCACTTTTACTGGAGAGTCCTCCTCACTCTAGATCCGGATGGTATAATGCGCGTCTAGTACCGGGTTTCGGCACCAAATTCTGTGAGCGAAATACGCTCTCTTCTATGCCTTCCGAACTCCAAATTAATAAGATTTGTTTTACGAGCACTCGGGAAATCAGTACAGCACAGCCAGGAATGGTGTACTAGAAAAAGACTTCTGCTTTATTAACACATGTGACACTTTAAATAGGGTCAGAGACAAAGGAATAGTTCCCTCTGACCTATGAACCAATAGTAACCATAGGGGAGTGAACAGTAATGTGAAACCTCACTGCCCCTCGGTGTTACCTGATGACCATTACATAAGAGTGAAGACCAAATGGATACCACAGACAAACCAGATGGATTCTTTTCTCACAGTGTGCAGCATAGGGATAGGATAACTCCCCATGGGAAGAGGGTAGCCTCAGGGCAGTGTAGGTGAATGCTGGGGGTGATAGTGCAGGCCGCAATATTAAGAGTTCAGAGTCTGCTTCAAACAGTCCAGGGTCTTTATTGCAGATGTTATTACTGACCCAACAGGAGTACCGGTTAGGAATGGGCCTGGGTGTCTGAGAGCATTCGGGCGAGCCCCACTGGTCAGGGTGAGTGTGTAGGCCTACCGTTCTCTCTATGCTCTTTCTGACTATCCCCCTCTTCTTGGTGTAATAGCCCACATCCCTGAGCTGGCCGTGTACTTTGCCTGTATTGCTTGCGACTTGGGCCTTAGGTACCTTTTTGCTTTCTCCTGCTGTACTGGTCCCTTTGTGTGGCGGAGCCTCCAGGCTTCTTAGGCCAAGGGACCTGAAATCCCTCGCGGGTTGGTTCTCTGCTGCTGGGCTTGCAACCCTGACAGCCTCGGACCCCAATGTCCGGTGGTGATTCTCTCAGCCAGGACCGGCTCTCGTCGCCTCTGTCCCTGGCTCGCAGTCTCTCCTCTGCCTCACAGACTCCTCAGCTGCTGCTGACCTGTCCCTTCCTCTAAGGAACCCTTCTGGTCACTTCAGAAGTGGGTTCTGGTCTCTCTAACCCTGCCCCAGTTCCAGCTTTTATAGGGCAGCCTGCTCCCCCTACTGGCCTGGGACAGGAGGTGCTGCATGCTAATGGTCCCTGACCAGGGAAACTCCCTCCAGCTCTCAGACACAGCCTTTAATATTTGTGGCATCCAGGCCTGGGGTGACACATACATATCGAGGGTAGGTGGTAAAGATACTAGAGGTTTGAGGTAGGAATCTATCCTGTCGTATTATGCTTCACAAAGTCCTTCATTCCCAGAAACAATGGGGCGTCCTGGTGGATCACTCTTACTTCAGTGTAACTCGGGTGACTGACCTTCTGTCTCGGGATTATAAGGTAGTTTCTTATAACATCGGGTGTTTCTAAGTTGTCTGTCTGCTTCCCGATCATACATGATGTTGGGCCAGATGACGAGGTTCCCGCCTTTTGTCATCTGGTTTGGAGATGACCTCAGACTAAGACTACAGTTCCTTTAAAGCCTCCCTCTCCGATCTATCCAGATTAGATGGATGATGTTGCCTTTGCTCGACATCATCTAAAGAGACCAATCTAACAAATATATCCACTGCAGGGCAAGTATTGAACGGAGGAAATATTTTTGACTTTTTTGTATGATGTGTGGGGAACGTACTCACTCTTGCCATCGGCTCCTCATCAGCAAGTGATTCCAAAATGGCTAAGGCTTCTTGTTCCTTTGTGTTGGAAGGTCCCCCTGTGTTGGCTTGTTGAAAGAAACCTTTTAGAAGTAGTTTTTGTGCAAACAGATTGACCTCCTTAATTGTAGAGATAGTATGGGATGGCGATGGGCAGCTTCTTTGTAAGGTCCAGATTGAGGTAGGGTGACTCTGGTGGGGGTATGGAGGTAGCGCAGAGGTAGACATCAGACTGAGAGGTGAGGATGGAGCTGCTGATTCTGATCCATATGTGGCGGTCTCCTCTTAATCGGTTTGATGTACGGTTGGAAGTCCTCTTTATACCAGACCGATATTCCTCCTCAGCAGCGGCCCTGTTTGATGTTTTTATTTTTCAGGGCAGGGACGGAGATTTCCCTGAATCCAGTGGGCACCAGGGATTCGTTTCAGCTCTGGTCCAGGTTTCCAGAAGGATCTGGATGTCTATATTTTTCAGTCTTTGTGTAAAGTCGGGGTCATTTGTTTTACGTCCAAAGGCCGAGGTGTTCAGGCCTTGGATGTTCCAGCTGCTAATAGTGAGTTCATTGTTTCTATTTGACTTGTGTGCGTATACCTTGTAATGAGTGTGATTGTGTAGGACACACCGGATTTCTGACTGGTTTATTAATGACGTTCGTTTCATCCAGTCACATTAATATTTTGCACAATGAGCTGAGCAGGGTCTTTATCTCCTCCATGTCTCTGCTCTGCATTTCTCTTCTCTGGATGTCTGTGTTTTGTATGTCTCTGTGTGAGGCTGGTGGTCTCCTTCGTGGTAGTATTCTCTGATGGTCCAGTTTTGAGTGCGGGTGTTTTTTTCCAGTTTTTTGTGAGATAATTGTGGTTTCCTGTCTTTTCATTGCCGGGGGTCTTTCCACAGAATTTTGGCTGGTGTTAGGTCCAAGCCAAGGGTCTCTGTTTAGTATGATGTCCTTCAGCTCCTTGGCCAGGAGGCTGACCCCTTGTTTGTTGAGGTGCTTGCTTTTATACAGGTGATGGTGATTTATGGAGGGGTGTTGTGCCAGAGTCACTCCTGGCACAGATTTCATTCTAGTTGTTGGGTCCATGTTGATGTTCTGGATAGTTTGGCTGGTTATATCCGTTCTTGGGAGCAGAGATGACCGAATGATTTTGCTTTCCGGGAGTTTTAGTTGTCGTCCTTACTAGTTGGGCCAATTGTCCTGCGATCTGCTGGTGCCGTTCTGGCAGGTTGTTTGTGCCGGTGTGTATTAGAATATGATTTGGGTTGGTAAATCGTGGATTATTGATGACTGTTGTCACCTGTTCAATGGTTGCACAGCGGATTTTATTGACTCTTCTTCCTGGGAATAGACGCTGCATGTTTAGGTACTTCCCATTTGAGTCCATTATTAGGACGATATCAGGACTTTCTAATGTCACGGGTGGGTTATGTGACTGCTGATGGGGGTCTGTGCTGGAGACTATGCTGGTGGCAGGTCCTGTTCTCTCTAATATGGATCTGGTTTCTGGTTCACTTCTATTAGTTTCAGGTTTGTTCGTATTGTTGGGGTTATTTGGCATCTGTCTCCTGGTCAGTGGAGCTCGCGTTGTCGGCACCCATTTCTCGTTCCCGTGGCCCCCTCTTAGTTCAGATGTCCAGGTATCTGTGGTTTTTGCTTTTCCACCTCCTGTCTCAGCCTGGCATTTTCTTGCTTCAGTTCACACATTGCTGTTCTTATTTCCTGCGGTTCAGACCTGTGCTCACATTTCAGTTTCTCATTGATTACTTGGTCATTTGCATTTCTGTCACCAGGGTTTCTTTGAAGCTCTTGCTTAAATTGTACAAAGTCTCTTTCTAGTTGAGCTAGAAGGTCTCTGAGGGTCTGGGGCGAGGGGTGTGAAGCATTGGGGGCAGCAGTGGTGTTCCTGGATATGGCTCTAGGGGGGTGGACATCAGAGGTGGCTGGGACTTGTTGTTCCTTATGAGTTTGGGCCTGGAGTTTAATATAAGGGAAACTGTCTAGAAATTGCTGTAGATTGTCCTCAGCCCCTTGTACCAGGACGGTGCCGGTGTTGTACAGGCTGATGGTAAGTGAGTGGCACTCGTCATCTTCATGGTCTCTCATTCTGATCTGCCGACCCTTACGGTTATCAGACTTGGTTATATATTTATATTGCTGGCACAGGGCGGTGTGCCAGGCCATTGGGTGGTGTGTGAAGAATAACACATTGGTTTTTCTTCTACCTTCTTCTTTAGAAGTAAAGTCATCATAGAGGGTCTCTGGGTTATCTCTAATTATGGCATGTTTTATGGTTTTATTGCTCTTCTGCCCTTCAGAGAATGTGGTCTCCAGGATCTCGGACCCCCTGCTGGCTTGTCTCCAGATCAGTGCAAACATTTACTTTCTTCTGAATGTCTTGTACTAAATTGAAATTTTCCATTTCTGTAATAATTGTAATTCTTATTTCTGAGAGGTGTAACTTCTAGAAAGACTATGGGTTGTGGTGGGGCTGCAGGATGGTCCTACCTGTGGATGCTCAGTGACGCGCCCGCCGGGCCGTGGGGTACTCGGCAACCCGGGCCTCCTTATATGGTTAGAGGGGTAGGATATCACAGTGGCTGGCCCGGTCCGTGACCCGGCACGGTCAGCGAAAGCTTGGTTGGGGGTTTTAGGTTATAGGGGAAAGAGGAATGTTTGTACCACCACCCGTGGTGCCTGGTGAAGACCACCAGCGCTGCAACAGTCCTCTGAGGCCGGTGTTCAGGCAGCTTAGTTGGTACGACTCCCCACAGGTGGAGCGTGGCCTCGGGGCAAAGTAGTGGTGTGTGTAGAGCGATGGCGGGTGCAGTGCCGCATAGTAAAGAACAGACAGAGGCGGTAGATGAAGTCATCCAGGTCTTTACTCACTTTGATGTTTTATCAGCCGCAAAGATTCTCTCTGCGTCTCACGGCGAGCTGCGGCCGCCAGGGTGGGGTTCAGCACTTCCCAGGTATTTCAGGAGCACCAGTCAGCACCCCGCTCTAGTGTGTTCCTCTCTTGCTTGTCTTCTCCCACCTTGTGTTCCCCACTGAGTCCCGTACGAGTACTGCGATGTCCCTTGTGGGTAATGTATAGTTCCCAAACCGACTGTGTGCCCTTCTTGGTGACTGGTGGTGAGAACGTGGCGTAAGGCCGGGTCCTTCTGGATAAACTCGGATTAGGGAATACAGGTGCCGACTCCGCTCCGTCCGTATCCCCCTGGGATCCACTAAGCCTCCGGACTTTTCTGACAGACGTGGAGTACAAAGTCAGATATCGGGGTCTGGTCACCCCTCTTGCTGCAGGATCCCTCTGGCTAGGCTAGAATGAGGTATACAGGTGGCGACTCCGCTCCGTCCATACCCCTTGGGTTCCTTTCGCCTGTGGAGCCCATCTCCTCTGCTCCCCTCCTGGGCCTTCTTGCATGGACCCTGACCGGGGACAGAGCCGGTTATAACTCTGCCCCGCTCCCCATCTCGAGGCCTGAGACCGAGGACCGTGGACCCTCAGCCGGCTGCAGCCTTGTGCTGACTTGCCATCCATAGAGGCCACAACCAAAGACCTTGAACTTAAGATGGCCTCCAGTTATATATGAATCTAGTAAAGTGCTTCCTCCACCCTCACTCACTACTTGGTTCCCCCTCACTTTGGTTCCCCCCAACTCCTCTATCCCGGCCCGGGGCAGCACTATGGTGCATTTAGGCCCCCTACAGAACTGGAGTGGTGTAGTGTTGAGTGTGTGGTTTGGGGTCCTGTGTAGTGCTCCATCCTTACCTGAAAGAGGAGATACCACACCTCTATCTGAGGTGCAGTACCCCTGTGGCGACTGAACCCTCAGGGGCGCCACACTCAGTCCTCTGGATGTCAGACCTGGTGCCACCTGTTTGCTGTCTGTCCTCCAGCAGATTCTTGTTTAGTCCTTTTTAAATCTTCTAATTTATCTTTTTCCACAGGAATACAGAGCAACAAGACAAAATTCCTAAAATCAGTAATAATATGAACATAGACCTAATGATACCCCACACACCGTATCACACCATCACCGCTCCCCGACACAGCCCACTACATTAGTACCCGATGGCAGGAGTTGATTCCCTCCTGGGCAGCTGCGGGCGGTGGTCAAGAGGTGAGGGTTGGCTGCAGATCAGATTGGGGGCATGCTGGGTGGTGAGTGGGGGCAGGATCTGCCTGAGGGGTGAAGAAGGTTTTATGCTTTAATAGTTACACAGTGATTATAAAAACAAAGACCAATCAAGGTGGCAAACAAAGTAAGCAAAACTGATGATATTGAGAAATGACAAAATAATAAACCCTAAACATTGTTTTGGACAATGTTTTCTTCTGGGGGTCTGACTGGTTTACATGAGGGTAGGAGAACAATTGAACACAGATTAAGAATTGTATGTCCTCAATCTAGAACCTAATATGGGATGGGATGATGGGGATGTTTGGAGGGAATTCCCACATGTCCATCTGTGCTATGGCCATGGTCCCATGCATCACTACCCTACAATCACGATAAATAACCCATTACATTCTGATCTATCAAACCCTTCAATCCGCAATGAAATCAGTCAAAACCTCTGGCCAAAGACTGATTAACTCCATCCACACTAACACCACTGAAGGTGGAAATGGCGAGCGGAGAACAGAACGAAGCCAACTCCCATTGGGAAAATGGTTCACCAGCTCTTGGCCGTGTCTGTGGCTCCACTGCTAGTGGTCAGGGCTCCGTTATTCTGGTCTTGGCTATAGAAGAAAAAAATCTTTTTAAAGGCCTCTGCCCAAGAGTTACAATGTAACGAAAACTGACCTGGAAGTATAAAACTGAAGGTGGGACTTTTTGAACCAAGTGTTCTCCTCTCCAGTCTCCTCCACCACATTGTACCCGGCTATTTATTGTAGATCTACAGGTAACACTGGTGGATTTTGCATATTAATAATTACACCCCTATGTGTTTTCTTGTATATCTACATAGATAAGTCTCGTCTCCTCCCGGATACATTATATATGTGTAAATGCTGCTCACCTCCTGGACCTGTGTGGGTGCGGAGTGTGCGCCCTCGTGGGCAGGGTCCACTCTCCTTATGGGCCGGTCACTTTTCTTGTATTTCTTGTGTCGGTCATGTTTGTTTTTTATCTACTGGAACAATTACAGTTTTAATGAAGATATTGTTGTGACCGATTTAAACTTTTTAGTTTCCTTGTAGAGGAGAACCTCTATAGACCGGATGTAGCAGAGCGACCATGATCCGTGCGCCATGATGGCTCAGTGAGCTCAGCTCGTGCTGCACTGGTTTCTCCTTCAGTCCTATGGAAGCCACCAGGGAATCCATGACCCCATGGGCTGGGCCGGAGGACAAAGTCTGCTCTGCTACATCTCTACCATGGAATAAAGAATTCTTCCACCATTGGAATAAATAGAATATAGTGTACAAGTCCCATAAATGACTGGAGGCTTGTCTCCCTCCTCACCCCCTCTGCGCTGTGTGTTACCACCTTGTACCGGCTGAGTAGGGACATTAGATTGTAAGCCTTTGGGGTCAGCTCTTTATGGGATATAGCTGTGTAACTCTGTGTAATGTCAGCGTTTCTCTGGCTGTAATGTACGACAACCTAAAAAAGACTTAATAAAATGTATGGACTCTTAACTGTGTGAAGTTTGTGAGTGTGAATCTCTGGCATATGACATGGGAGGTGAAATCCATCATCAAATATGTCATAAGATGTATAAAAATAAGGTGGATTTATAAAGACCCCAAAAAGTGTCCGTACTTATTGTAATAACCCCCCGCACCCACCAGATAGCTGACCAGAATATTGCCAAAAAACCCTAAATTCTAGTCGGTGTCGGCTTCTTATAGAATTACATTGTTACACAGTGGTATAAGGGTCGGGGGTCGGACCAGATTATAAAGAGTACACCCCTCACCGCTGACCTAGGATGGCACCTCCCACCTGCCCAGCATTTAGTAATCCCATCAGACAGGGAATGTTATATATTATACTGGGAGCTCCACCATCCGGGAACGAAAAGCCCCCAATGGCCATACAGGGATGTGATCAGCTGTGGGGTGACCCGACCTCTGGATCTCCCACAGACTTGTATGGCCGCCTCATCTACAGGTCACTGTGATGGCGGGTCAGACTGAATCCAATACCGGATTTACAGCTGCGGGGATTGAGCCTGGAGGACATGGTCTGCACTAAGGTGGAGAGGGGTCCGGGCCACAGAACAACCAGCAGTCACCACTAGGGGGAGCTCACTACATACAGATTTATACAGCCACCACTAGGGGGAGCTCACTACATACAGATTTATACAGCCACCACTGGAGGGAGCTCACTACATACAGATTTATACAGCCACCACTAGAGGGAGCTCACTACATACAGATTTATACAGCCACCACTAGAGGGAGCTCACTACATACAGATTTATACAGCCACCACTAGAGGGAGCTCACTACATACAGATTTATACAGTCACCACTAGAGGGAGCTCACTACATACAGATTTATACAGCCACCACTAGGGGAGCTCACTACATACAGATTTATACAGCCACCACTAGAGGGAGCTCACTACATACAGATTTATACAGTCACCACTAGGGGGAGCTCACTACATACAGATTTATACAGACACCACTAGAGGGAGCTCACTACATACAGATTTATACAGCCTCCACTAGAGGGAGCTCACTACATACAGATTTATACAGTCACCACTAGGGGAGCTCACTACATACAGATTTATACAGCCTCCACTAGAGGGAGCTCACTACATACAGATTTATACAGTCACCACTAGGGGGAGCTCACTACATACAGATTTATACAGTCACCACTAGAGGGAGCTCACTACATACAGATTTATACAGCCACCACTAGGGGAGCTCACTACATACAGATTTATACAGCCACCACTAGGGGGAGCTCACTACATACAGATTTATACAGCCACCACTAGGGGGAGCTCACTACATACAGATTTATACAGACACCACTAGAGGAAGCTCACTACATACAGATTTATACAGCCACCACTAGAGGGAGCTCACTACATACAGATTTATACAGCCACCACTAGAGGGAGCTCACTACATACAGATTTATACAGCCACCACTAGAGGGAGCTCACTACATACAGATTTATACAGTCACCACTAGAGGGAGCTCACTACATACAGATTTATACAGCCACCACTAGGGGGAGCTTACTACATACAGATTTATACAGTCACCACTAGGGGGAGCTCACTACATACAGATTTATACAGACACCACTAGAGGGAGCTCACTACATACAGATTTATACAGCCTCCACTAGAGGGAGCTCACTACATACAGATTTATACAGTCACCACTAGGGGAGCTCACTACATACAGATTTATACAGCCTCCACTAGAGGGAGCTCACTACATACAGATTTATACAGTCACCACTAGGGGGAGCTCACTACATACAGATTTATACAGTCACCACTAGAGGGAGCTCACTACATACAGATTTATACAGCCACCACTAGGGGAGCTCACTACATACAGATTTATACAGCCACCACTAGGGGGAGCTCACTACATACAGATTTATACAGCCACCACTAGGGGGAGCTCACTACATACAGATTTATACAGCCACCACTAGGGGGAGCTCACTACATACAGATTTATACAGCCACCACTAGGGGGAGCGCACTACATACAGATTTATACAGCCACCACTAGAGGGAGCGCACTACATACAGATTTATACAGCCACCACTAGAGGGAGCTCAGTACATACAGATTTATACAGCCACCACTAGGGGGAGCTCAATACATACAGATTTATACAGCCACCACCAGGGGGAGCTCACTACATACAGATTTATACAGCCACCACTAGAGGGAGCTCACTACATACAGATTTATACAGCCATCACTAGGGGGAGCTCACTACATACAGATTTATACAGCCACCACTAGGGGGAGCTCACTACATACAGATTTATACAGCCACCACTAGGGGGAGCTCACTACATACAGATTTATACAGCCACCATTAGGGGGAGCTCACTACATACAGATTTATACAGCCATCACTAGGGGGAGCTCACTACATACAGATTTATACAGCCACCACTAGGGGGAGCTCACTACATACAGATTTATACAGCCACCACTAGGGGGAGCTCACTACATACAGATTTATACAGCCACCACTAGGGGGAGCGCACTACATACAGATTTATACAGCCACCACTAGAGGGAGCGCACTACATACAGATTTATACAGCCACCACTAGAGGGAGCTCAGTACATACAGATTTATACAGCCACCACTAGGGGGAGCTCAATACATACAGATTTATACAGCCACCACCAGGGGGAGCTCACTACATACAGATTTATACAGCCACCACTAGAGGGAGCTCACTACATACAGATTTATACAGCCATCACTAGGGGGAGCTCACTACATACAGATTTATACAGCCACCACTAGGGGGAGCTCACTACATACAGATTTATACAGCCACCACTAGGGGGAGCTCACTACATACAGATTTATACAGCCACCATTAGGGGGAGCTCACTACATACAGATTTATACAGCCATCACTAGGGGGAGCTCACTACATACAGATTTATACAGCCACCACTAGGGGGAGCTCACTACATACAGATTTATACAGCCACCACTAGGGGGAGCGCACTGCATACAGATTTATACAGCCACCACTAGGGGGAGCTCACTACATACAGATTTATACAGCCACCACTAGGGGGAGCGCACTGCATACAGATTTATACAGCCACCACTAGGGGGAGCTCACTACATACAGATTTATACAGCCACCACTAGGGGGAGCGCACTGCATACAGATTTATACAGCCACCACTAGGGGGAGCTCACTACATACAGATTTATACAGCCACCACTAGGGGGAGCGCACTGCATACAGATTTATACAGCCACCACTAGGGGGAGCTCACTACATACAGATTTATACAGCCACCACTAGGGGGAGCGCACTGCATACAGATTTATACAGCCACCACTAGGGGGAGCTCACTACATACAGATTTATACAGCCACCACTAGGGGGAGCGCACTGCATACAGATTTATACAGCCACCACTAGGGGGAGCTCACTACATACAGATTTATACAGCCACCATTAGGGGGAGCTCACTACATACAGATTTATACAGCCACCACTAGGGGGAGCTCACTACATACAGATTTATACAGCCACCACTAGGGGGAGCTCACTACATACAGATTTATACAGCCACCACTAGGGGGAGCGCACTGCATACAGATTTATACAGCCACCACTAGGGGGAGCTCACTACATACAGATTTATACAGCCACCACTAGGGGGAGCGCACTGCATACAGATTTATACAGCCACCACTAGGGGGAGCTCACTACATACAGATTTATACAGCCACCATTAGGGGGAGCTCACTACATACAGATTTATACAGCCACCACTAGGGGGAGCTCACTACATACAGATTTATACAGCCACCACTAGGGGGAGCTCACTACATACAGATTTATACAGCCACCATTAGAGGGAGCTCACTACATACAGATTTATACAGTCACCACTAGGGGGAGCTCACTACATAGATTTATACGGCTACCACTAGGGGAGCTCACTACATACAGATTTATACAGCCACCACTAGAGGGAGCTCACTACATACATATTTATACAGTCACCACTAGAGGGAGCTCACTACATACAGATTTATACAGCCACCACTAGAGGGAGCTCACTACATACATATTTATACAGTCACCACTAGAGGGAGCTCACTACATACAGATTTATACATCCACCACTAGAAGGAGCTCACTACATACAGATTTATACAGCCACCATTAGAGGGAGCTCACTACATACAGATTTATACAGTCACCACTAGGTGGAGCTCACTACATACAGATTTATACAGCCTCCACTAGAGGGAGCTCATTACATACAGATATATACAGCCACCACTAGGGGGAGCTCACTACATGCAGATTTATACAGTCACCACTAGAGGGAGCTCACTGCATATATTTATACAGCCACCACTAGGGGGAGCTCACTACATATATTTATACAGCCACCACTAGCTGAAGCTTGCTCTATATACAGGTTACGCTCACAGGTGGTGCATGTGGTTCCTATTTTTCAATCTTTCCCTGTTTCCATAGATGCATGTGTAATAAAGCATTTTTATAGTTATAACATCACCTCTCTGTCGTTCATACTGGCTCTGGCCATCCCCCCCCCCCCTATATTAACCTAGGAAGGGTCATAGCTAAGCGGCTACCTGGTGTTCACTGGAGCTCCTGATCATGGCGTCAGGCTTGTGCTGCAGGTAGCCGCAAGGTACCACTCCTAGATAGTCCCCGGTATTGCAGCTGCTGCCCCCCAGAGTCAGGTTTGCGTATACAGACTTGGGCTCCGTGCAGACTACTAGGCCCTGGATCTTCTAGCAGAACAGTTACTGATGTGGATAAGGACTCCGGTTCCATTCGGCCTACTCGGTTCAGGATCCTCTGCAGGTTGGTGTACGTGCCCACGATCAGGAATAGTAGCGTTTTGGATGCAGAGTATTTTTGCTGCGTCCAAAACGCTGCGTTCTAATTACCGCATTTGTGTTTAGGTAATATGCGAATGTGTCATTAGATGAGGTAATCTATTGGGGAAAATATGCACAGGAGTCAAGTGTCTTCACTCCACGCCAGAAATGAACTTGGTGTGGCTCATAAACCCTCACCTAAGGTGAGTGTACGCTCAGTTAAAAAGAAGCACAGTGGCCATGGGATCTCTAGAAATCCCATCCCCTGTGCTTGTCCTGTACAACGCAGTGAAAAAAAAAAATGCTGCATCCAAAGGCTACTATTCCTGATCGTAGGTACAAACCCTAACCGTTATGCAGTGGGCACATACCCTCCCTGCCCCCGCCTCACTACCATGGGGTCTGACCGGGCTGATTTGGAGACTGATATGATCATCCGGATACAAGGAATACTCGGATATGCACACGGATCTCAGATACTGATTCATGTACCGCCGACGTGGCTTCAGGGTGCGGGCACTGGTCCCGCAAAGAGTAAGGACTAAGGGTTCAAGACACAGGCCACACCAGGACTAGGAACTACAGGTTCAGGACTGGCCACACAAGGATCAGGGGACTTAACAACTCACTAGTTCCATTAACGATACCATGTTGCTTCGGTGGTGTCTTTTTTACGAGGTTCCTCCCATTTAATGGCTGGGAGTTATCTTGCAGGAGCGCGCACTGGCCCTTTAATAACAGGGTGTGTCCGTACACTAGACGCACAGCAGAGAACCAGGAAGGTGCGAAAACGCCAGGGGACTTGCTGCGTGGCCGGGGCAGTGAGTATGTCGGTGTCTCTACATGGAGGGGGAAGGGGAGCCATGCGGGGAAGCCGGCAGTGGCGTTAAAGTGCCCCCTCTTCTTCAAGGCTACAAGGACTCTGCAACGAAGTTGCAGGCCGTCACCTCTACATGGACTCTCGTGACTTTTCCACAACGTCTTCTGTCCACTAGAAGAAAGGTAACTATCTCACCAGCTTCACAGCTAGAATGCTTCTCTCCATCCTCAGCATCACAAATTGGCAAATAACACGGACATATTTGGTGTCTCTGTAATTGTAGACACCAGCAGGGCAATCCGATGGCTCACGGGAATCGGTAAATTTTTTTTTCCATATTAAACACACAAAAAATTTATTAAAATTGTAATGCCGAGGCAGTGTTCACACAGAGCGTAAATGCTGCGTTCATTCTGCTGTTTTTTTTCTGCAGGTGTCCGCACCGCACAACACAATAACTATCTCCTCTGATTATTTGATGTGATTTTGGCGCAGATATGAAGCAGAGTTATTAACGCTCTTTTAATAGTACAGAAAAGTTTTAATTTTGCGCTTAAAAATGCAGCAGCGAGGGGGAGTTATGCCTTTTCTTTTTCAGAAGAAGCCGAGGAGAAAAAATACACAGCCGAAAACAAACAAAGAAAGAACGGACCTGCTGCAGATGTAAACGCACCCGCAACCCGGACAGGAAAAATACGGATCTTGTGCACAGATCTCCAAAATTCTCCTAGAAATGCTTGCATCAGGATTCCCATGCGTTTTTAGGGCCAATTCCTTGCGGAAAAAAGCGCATCAAAAGCGCACCATGTGCAGAGAGCCTAAATGCTGCGTAGTTTCTGCTGCTTTTGTTGCACAAAAATTCTGCTGATCTGTGCGGTTTTGGTGCTTTTTTTTTTTGTCTTGTCTTCCATCTGGAGCCTAAAAAAACGCATGTAAAAAAAACTGCAGATCCTTTATTAAGTGCAGAATTAAAACTTCTCTGTAGTATAAAAGCGCGGCTTCACATCTGCACCAGAAACGCATCAAATCACAGGGAGAAGATTGTAAGGCTCCGTTCCCACCATCCGGAGCGGGCTGCGGGCCTGACGCTGCGGAGAAGACGCCGCCGGCTTCCGCTCAATATGCTAATGAGCGGCACCATTTTTTTTCCACATGTGGACTGTCCCCATGGAGATTAGGTCTATAGGTAAAGCCCGCATGCGGACCCGCAGGAGGAATAGACATGCAGCGGTCTGGAAAGACACGCCGCATGTCCGTGTCTGCAGATGCACAGCGATCACTGATCGTGTGCGCATACCCTTATTCACACAGTATTTCTGCCACGTGTGAACACGGCCTTACAGACACCAGAATCCAGATGTCATGTAGTAACGCAAGATGAGAAAGTTCTGGCGGCTCCGACTGTGAATAAGTAACAAAAAAATAATCCACAACTAGAGATGAGCAGGACGGACGGATGACGTCCCGCCAGTCCTGGGTGATCAAAAGCTGCCGGGGACACCGTAAGGTGGGAGATTCACGACCTCCCTCCAGCCGCCAGGTACCACAGACCTGGACACTGGACTGGAGACCCGGGAATCCAACTCTTCTGGAGATTGAACCGTTCCTTCTCCAGGATGAGGGAGCGCCCCCTTGTCTTTTGTGGGGGTTTTCCATGAAGCCGGTTTTGACCAGACTTTTTGTTTGGACCATTTATGTACTTGTACAAGTGAATCAAATCCACCCTTCATTATGGGGAAACATCAAATCCTGAGAAGAAGCATCTAAGCCCCTCCGAGCCCCCATCACTTTGTCTCCTCTGTACTTATCTTATTCCAGGATGTCATTTCTATGGACTGAACTGCATATTCCAGATGAGGGGGCACTAACGCTGTGTACAGTGGTTGTATTACGTCCTGTCCCGCGAGTCCATGTCTCTTATAATACATGACAATATCCTGCTGGCTTAGCAGCTGCTGACTGACATTGTGCTGTTTAGTCTGTGATCTACAGTACGGCCAGATCCTTCTCTACAAGTGACTCTCCTAGTTTATCTCCCTCTAGAATACATGGTGCCCACATATTATTACTGCCCATCTGCAGAACTTTACATCTCTCCACACTGAACCTCATTTGCCAAGTGTTTGCCTCCATAATCCCCACTAGGGGGCGCTCTTGTATGTTCCACCTGCATTGATCTGTAAGGTTTTTAATATAGGCAGTATAGGTACCGTCCCAATTTAGGGTCACCTTGCCGCTGGTGGGACGGCTTGTATACTTTTTTTGATCAAAAATAGTTCACTAAGTACCCTATATTTATTATGCAACTTTGCTTTACATTTATATATAATTATGGTAGGGTATGAGATATATTTTTGTCTTGCTTCTTTTTTGCTAGTGTGAACATGCCTCTGTTTCTTGTATGTCTGCCATCTTAGACCTCAGTTCACATTGTCTGGTTTTTTGACTTGTTTGCATTCTGTGCAATTTAAGGGTGTGGCATGCCCTTTGTTGAGCTGATTGGTATATATGTAGCTTACCACGGGCCTAGGTGGTCTGGAGTTGGGACCCGGTCCTATTTGTCTACCCTTTTATATGCATTACTTCCACTTTGATATACAGTAAGGTTTTTAATATAGGCAGTATAGGTACCGTCCCAATTTAGGGTCACCTTGCCGCTGGTGGGACGGCTTGTATACTTTTTTTGATCAAAAATAGTTCACTAAGTACCCTATATTTATTATGCAACTTTGCTTTACATTTATATATAATTATGGTAGGGTATGAGATATATTTTTGTCTTGCTTCTTTTTTGCTGCATTGATCTGTTGTATCGGCCTTTAGTGCTTGTATCCATTGTAGACGGTCCTGGGATCCGGTCGCTCTCAGCTGAAGTCCCTTCTCTGAAGGTTCTCAGCCTCCGGATATATACAAGGTTACTGTTTACCAAAAAGCCTTTGACTGCATCCTATTGTTCTCTGTTATCAGCCACTGCAGCTGAAAAGTAAGATTTGTTTTTTAAATAAATGATATTTATACAGAAGATGCTTCTATGTCTTTGTTAAGGTAAATATTTATACTTTGCTTTGATTATTATTTAGACATTTATATCTTTGATAATTTAGTATTGGCTTTATAAGTGTTATTCATTAAAGCAATAACACAGGGCGTTGTCTCTGATATAGAGGGGTCTTTGTGAGAAGCTTTCTTTGTTACAGAAGCCATAGAAAGCTGGGGAGAATCAGTTTCCAGGAATTTGGCAACTTCCAATAATTTCCGACCTTGTTATCCCCAATTACAATCTCTTCTTCCTTAGGTGATGTGAAGCCATTCCTGTCTCTTATCTCTGTGGTTGTAGTAAAGACTTGTGAGTGGACATCTGAGATCAGACAAGCCTGGTGCACAGACAGACACAGGTTGTGCGCCTCTACCTCCCATCCATCCACTCTCTGATTTCATCAAAACTGGAAAACGTGTGAAACCTTTTGAGTTTCTCCTGAAGCTTTCCCTACAGGTTTCCACATCAGTCACCTGCCCGCTGCTGCTCCATCCATGAGGATTATTCTTTATCTATGGTCAAAATATCTCACAGCTGAGGGTTTGGTACAATTGCATCCAGTCTAGACAATCTCCAGTGTTGTCCAGGTTGTGGTTTGTTACCTGCACTGATACATTCTAACAAACTATCAGAGAGAAGATGCTGCTGTTTCTAGCTCACAGAGGATTCTATAGACTGTAACAAATAATCAGCGGTGAGAATGTGTCTGCAGCCCCCAACACAGACATCCACAGTGCCCCCTACAGTAACAGCGGCTTCCACAGCGCCCCCACAATAACAGCGGCTTCCACAGCGCCCCCACAATAACAGCGGCTTCCACAGCGCCCCCACAATAACAGCGGCTTCCACAGCGCCCCCACAATAACAGCGGCATCCACAGCGCCCCCATAATAACAGCGGCATCCACGGCGCCCCCACAATAAAAGCGGCATCCATGGCGCCTGCACAATAAAAGCGGCACCCACACAATAAAAGCGGCACCCACACAATAAAAGCGGCACCCACGGCGCCCCCACAATAACAGTGGCATCCACGGCGCCCCCACAATAACAGCGGCATTCACGGCACCCCCACAACACCAGCTGCATCCACGGTGCCCCCACAACACCAGCGACATCCGCGATGCCCCCACAACACCAGCAACATCCATGGTGCCCCTACAATAACCGCGGCTTCCACAGTGCCCCCACAATAACAGCAGCTTCCACCGCGCCCCCACTATAACAGCGGCTTCCACAGTGCTCCCACAATAACAGCGGCTTCCACAGTGCCCCCACAATAACAGTGGCATCCACGGCGCCCCCACAATAACAGCGGCATCCACGGCGCCCCCACAACACCAGCTGCATCCACGGTGCCCCCACAACACCAGCGACATCCGCGATGCCCCCACAACACCAGCGACATCCGCGATGCCCCCACAACACCAGCGACATCCATGGTGCCCCTACAATAACCGCGGCTTCCACAGTGCCCCCACAATAACAGCAGCTTCCACCGTTCCCCCACTATAACAGCGGCTTCCACAGTGCTCCCACAATAACAGCGGCTTCCACAGCGCCCCCACAATAAAAGCGGCTTCCACGGCGCCCCCACAATAAAAGCGGCATCCACGGCTCCCCCACAATAACAGCGACATCCACGGCGCCCCCACAATAACAGCGACATCCACGGCGCCCCCACAATAACAGTGGCTTCCACGGTGCCCGCACAATAACAGCGGCTTCCACGGTACCCCCACAATAACAGCGGCTTCCACGGTGCCACCATAATAACAGCGACATCTACAGTGCCCCCATAATAACAGTGACATCCACAGTGCCCCCATAATAACAGTGACATCCACAGTGCCCCCATAATAACAGTGACATCCACAGTGCCCCCCATAATAACAGTGATATCCACAGTGCCCCATAATAACAGTGACATCCACAGTGCTCCCATAATAACAGTGACATCCACAGTGCTCCCATAATAACAGCGATATCCACAGTGCTCCCATAATAACAGTGATATCCACAGTGCCCCCATAATAACAGTGATATCCACAGTGCCCCCACTATAACAGCGGCTTCCACAGTGCTCCCACAATTATAGCGGCTTCCACAGCGCAGCCCCAACAATAAAAGCGGCATCCACGGCTCCCCCACAATAACAGCGACATCCACGGCGCCCCCACAATAACAGCGACATCCACGGCGCCCCCACAATAACAGTGGCTTCCATGGTGCCCGCACAATAACAGTGGCTTCCACGGTGCCCCCACAATAACAGCAGCTTCCATGGTGCCACCATAATAACAGTGACATCCACAGTGCCCCCATAATAAGTGCCATCCCTGGTGGATGTGAGGCTACTCTGCCGGTCACTGGTAAATCTCTTCTTTTCGGCTGGTACCTGTTCACACACTGTCGCACTTATCTAAAACATTTGTGGAAAACTTTTCGGCATAAAAGAAAAAATAAAACAAAGTCGCTTCTTAGAAAGTCGCAATTGATGAATTTGCTGCAAAACAAATTTGAACCTAAAACCAGAAGCTGCGATCAGAGATCGGCCTCGTTCACACACTCAGTATTGGGTCAGTATTTTACATCAGTGTTTGGTGAGGAGAGGAGCAATCAGAGCAGAGGTATAATAGGAACTCGTCACCACTTCTGGATTTATCACTCGCTCCTGGTTACAAATACTGATGTAAAATACTGACCAAATCCTGACCGTGTGCACGTGGCCTTACGAGTACTTCTGGCCGTATGTTCCTGCAGCGCCATCTCGTGGCTGCTCCTTGGCTCATGCAGGGCTGGGCGGCTGAAGCTCCGCCCACTCATGACGACCAATGGCTGCATAATTGTAAAATCAAATGCCGCGTGATTGGCTGTCGCAGTGCAAAAAAATCACCCCATGTCTTATCCTCAGGACCTGGGTGACATCTGCCCGACCGCCCTCACCCTCCTCCATGATCAGTACAGGCTCTGCTCTCACCCTCCTCCATGATCAGTACAGGCTCTGCTCTCGCCCTCCTCCATGATCAGTACAGGCTCTGCTCTCGCCCTCCTCCATGATCAGTACAGGCTCTGCTCTCACCCTCCTCCATGATCAGTACAGGCTCTGCTCTCACCCTCCTCCATGATCAGTACAGGCTCTGCTCTCACCCTCCTCCATGATCAGTACAGGCTCTGCTCTCACCCTCCTCCATGATCAGTACAGGCTCTGCTCTCACCCTCCTCCATGATCAGTACAGGCTCTGCTCTCACCCGCCTCCATGATCAGTACAGGCTCTGCTCTCACCCTCCTCCATGATCAGTACAGGCTCTGCTCTCACCCTCCTCCATGATCAGTACAGGCTCTGCTCTCACCCTCCTCCATGATCAGTACAGGCTCTGCTCTCACCCTCCTCCATGATCAGTACAGGCTCTGCTCTCACCCTCCTCCATGATCAGTACAGGCTCGTCATCACCTGACAGCAACCAGCTCCTCAGATGGGAGGCACCTCTGAGGAGTCATTAGGGCGGAGTCACCAGGGGCTGCAGTGATTGGCTGCTGGAGGCTCCCTCTATAACCTGCAGCTGCTCCTCATCCTGACAATTATCTGCAGCTTTGTGTGTGAGCTGTGCACAGTGTGGAGCCTCAGCTCCAGGGGAAGGTACAGGAGATGTCTGCACTATGGAGGGGGGCACATAGAGACATGTGGGTGATATGGAGGGGGGCACATAGAGACATGTGGGTGATATGGAGGGGGGCACATAGAGACATGTGGGTGATATGGAGGGGGGCACATAGAGACATGTGGGTGATATGGAGGGGGGCACATAGAGACATGTGGGTGATGTGGAGGGGGGCACATAGAGACATGTGGGTGATGTGGAGGGGGGCACATAGTGACATGTGGGTGATATGGAGGGGGGCACATAGAGACATGTGGGTGATATGGAGGGGGGCACATACTTATAGACATGTGGGTGATATGGAGGGGGGGCACATAGAGACATGTGGGTGATGTGGAGGGGGGCACATAGAGACATGTGGGTGATATGGAGGGGGGCACATAGAGACATGTGGGTGATATGGAGGGGGGCACATAGAGACATGTGGGTGATATGGAGGGGGGCACATAGTGACATGTGGGTGATATGGAGGGGGGCACATAGAGACATGTGGGTGATATGGAGGGGGGCACATACTTATAGACATGTGGGTGATGTGGAGGGGGGCACATACTTATAGACATGTGGGTGATGTGGAGGGGGGGCACATAGAGACATGTGGGTGATATGGAGGGGGGCACATAGAGACATGTGGGTGATATGGAGGGGGGCACATAGAGACGTGGGTGATATGGAGGGGGGCACATAGAGACATGTGGGTGATGTGGAGGGGGGCACATACTTATAGACATGTGGGTGATGTGGAGGGGGGCACATACTTATAGACATGTGGGTGATGTGGAGGGGGGCACATACTTATAGACATGTGGGTGGTGTGGAGGGGGGGCACATACTTATAGACATGTGGGTGATGTGGAGGGGGGGCACATACTTATAGACATGTGGGTGATGTGGAGGGGGGGCACATACTTATAGACATGTGGGTGATGTGGAGGGGGGGCACATACTTATAGACATGTGGGTGATGTGGAGGGGGGGCACATACTTATAGACATGTGGGTGATGTGGAGGGGGGGCACATACTTATAGACATGTGGGTGATGTGGAGGGGGGACACATACTTATAGACATGTGGGTGATGTGGAGGGGGGCACATAGAGACATGTGGGTGATGTGGAGGGGGGCACATAGAGACATGTGGGTGATATGGAGGGGGGCACATAGAGACATGTGGGTGATATGGAGGGGGGCACATAGAGACATGTGGGAGATGTGGAGGGGGGCACATAGAGACATGTGGGTGATATGGAGGGGGGCACATACTTATAGACATGTGGGTGATGTGGAGGGGGGGCACATACTTATAGACATGTGGGTGATGTGGAGGGGGGGCACATACTTATAGACATGTGGGTGATGTGGAGGGGGGGCACATACTTATAGACATGTGGGAGATGTGGAGGGGGGGCACATACTTATAGACATGTGGGTGATGTGGAGGGGGGGCACATACTTATAGCCATGTGGGTGATGTGGAGGGGGGGCACATACTTTTAGCCATGTGGGTGATGTGGAGGGGGGGGGCACATACTTCTAGCCATGTGGGTGATGTGGAGGGGGGGCACATACTTATAGACATGTGTACACTTGTTAATTCTAGATGAGACCCCCTATAAAGTCTCCGCTCCCCCTTTCCGCAGGCTCCGGTGCTGTAGGACTGAGCTGCCGTCTCTATTCTGACCACAGACTTTTCCCTCTCGCTGCTCTTTGCTTCTTGCTGGGGCAAAACTGAACCAAAAACCTAAATGACATCCCCGGCGTTCCCGGACCGTGACCTCGGCGCGCATCGGTGTCTGCAGCGGATTCTCCCGTTATATCGGATCCGGTTTCCTGGTAAGGATCTTTGTGCCTCCAGCATTGTCATTGTTGCGTCTGTTTGCAGCACTCCGGCTCCATCTAGTGGCTGAATGTATTTATCAGCACTAGCTGTTTGTTCCCCTGCTCTTCCTGTCCCTTGCTCTGTAGTGGTGCATTGTGGGAAGAAGCAGCTCATTCCCTCAGAGTGGTGTACAGAGGACCTCCACCATCTTGCTCCCCTTGTGGTGGTCTCGCTGGTCAGGGGGATTATGTAGAGGTGGTCTGCAGATCCCTCAGACTCTCCCTGGAATTAGTCAGTACATGTATAAGGCGGCTGAGCCATTAACCCTCCATGGAGGCGGCTCCTGCTGGAAGCTGTGAGACCGGAGGGGTCTGCTCTCCCCGATCCTCTCACTTATTACTGGCTGGTATCTGTAGTTCTCCAGTAAGGATGAGTTCTGTGCTGTGTCCCTATGACAACTCTGCAGGGTTCTGTGACGCTCTCCTCCTCCATCTACTGTCTCTGGAGCACAGACCCACCAGTGTAAGAGCAGGGGGTCCGGCTCTCGTCACCCCCGGTCAGGGCGTGATACAGCGCACAGCATTGTCCTGTACGGGGGGCGTCGGCGGGGCCGTACCCCTGGAGGGATCACACTGTACAGCACAGAAGGATCCTGCAGTCACTGCACCATCACTGCTGCTGGCGGCCATGCTGACAGTTTCCCTCTATAGTAAAGTGGTTACTAATCCCTCTACAGACACAACTATCACTAGTAGTTAATAATATCCTCTTCATCGGCCATTCTAGACCCTTCCTAGCAGAATGTGTACCGTTCAGATAATGGGGGTTATAGTCCACCCATCTGTCTCCCGTGTATGGAATGGATGTTCTCTTTATTTTCAGATTCTGGTCCTTGGTGTTATCTATACTGGAGAATCCGGAGTCCTCACTGATGAGAAGCTTCTTATCTCTACTGCCCCCTAGTGGCCGGTATCCTGGAGCACCTGTAAGGACTGGTGGAGCTCGCTGATGGGAGTCTATATGCTGCCCCCTAGTGGCCGGTATCCTGGAGCACATGTAAGGACTGGTGGAGATCACTGATGGGAGTCTATATGCTGCCCCCTAGTGGCCGGTATCCTGGAGCACATGTAAGGACTTGTGCTGATCACTGATGGGAGTCTATATGCTGCCCCCTAGTGGCCGGTATCCTGGAGCACATGTAAGGACTTGTGCTGATCACTGATGGGACTCTATATGCTGCCCCCTAGTGGTTGGTATCCTGGAGCTCATGTAAGGACTGGTGGAGATCACTGATGGGAGTCTATATGCTGCCCCCTAGTGGCCGGTATCCTGGAGCACATGTAAGGACTGGTGGAGATCACTGATGGGAATCTATATGCTGCCCCCTAGTGGCCGGTATCCTGGAGCTCATGTAAGGACTGGTGGAGATCACTGATGGGAGTCTATATGCTGCCCCCTAGTGGCCGGTATCCTGGAGCACATGTAAGGACTGGTGGAGATCACTGATGGGGAATCTATATGCTGCCCCCTAGTGGCCGGTATCCTGGAGCACATGTAAGGACTGGTGGAGATCACTGATGGGAATCTATATGCTGCCCCCTAGTGGCTGGTATCCTGGAGCACATGTAAGGACTGGTGGAGGTCACGGTGTTGCCTGTGATCTGTAGTTACTAATGGGTTTCCTTATTTGTAGGGTTTCTTCTGACGGTTCCCGCTGAGGATTCTCCACACTTTCTTGCTCGGATCTCGCTGAGTTCCTGCCGCATATACAGGTGTAGTAAGGTGAGTGAGAATGTAGCTATTTGTCTAGGACTGGACTATGGGATGGGTCTTCATTATAAGATTCAGATGATTGGGAGATAATGTGCTGGACCCCAGAGCAGACACACCTTGGCGTACGACGCTGCTAGGTCCCACCTCATACACCACTTGTGTCCAGCTGGTGCAGTTCTCAGCTGATAGTTGTGGGGGAGTCAGCTGTCAGACCACCATAGTTCTCATGTTGATGACCTATCCTGCGTATTAGTAGTTTAGCCCCTTATTCTGTGTGTTCCACACGCTGCCCTGTTTCTGGTGCAGGAGTTATCGCCAGGACCATATGTTCTCCTTGTGCCTCCATATGGTTTTTCATGTTTCCGTCAGACTTGGTCTATGATCCGTTTGATATGCAGAAGTAGTGCTTTTGCTTCCAAAGCATCCACCAACTGTTACAAATAACACAAGCACAGGAGACAGGAAGTGTTGTGCTTCAGAAGCATCCAGAAACTAGAATGGTCAACAGTCACAGGAGACAGTGAGTGTTGTAGCAGAGCCCCAGGGGGATTGTGGGGAACTTGTTTACTGTCAGGCTGGAGCTGAAGAGAAAGGTGGTGTGTTAGCTGTATCTGACCGAAGGCAACTGAACAGGATTCAGATCAGGAGAGAAACTAAATGCTGGTCAGATAATACTCTGCACTGTTCAGGGAGTTTATCGGGCAGGAAGATAAGGACTGGAAGGAATTGTCACTGGGATCATCTCCCTCATCAAACCCCCCCCCTCCTCCCCCTCCATCTAATTGCAGGATAAAGAATGCTGTTTACTATTGAGTCCTAGTGAAGGAAAAGCCTGTGATTGTGTATGAATAGATGTGTGCTGCTAAGAGATCTAATCTATGCTGCATACTGCTACTGTAATACTGTGCCTTGTAAAGAAACTACTGTATTGTTACTGGAGCCGGTTGCTCAAGAAACTCACTGTACTGTAATGAAGATTGTTGCTGTAATATCCCTGAATTGGACTGGCCGTGCTTCTGATTAAATTCCACTGTTGAAAAAAGACTCTTGTCAGATGTGTCTGGTCAGCTATTGAATCTATCGTGTGCCTGAGAGAAGCTGCAGCACATGGTCTATGGTGACCATGAGTAACGGTTCCCCCAGGATTCCAGAGAATTCATGAAACCCTTCTCACCCCTATCTGAACCTAGCGGTGTGCGTGTAACACATTCTTGGTTACTCATGACCCTTAGAGGTTACATAGTCATTAGTCCCTTCTAATATCTCTGGGGAGTGAAATTGTCTAGGAAAATTCCTGATGTCCATCGATAGAACCACAGCCTTCATAGTTCTGAAGGATGTTGGTCAGTAGATATTTGGGAGGATCGGGTAAATATTTCATCCATTGTGTGACCAGCTTTGTCTGATTTCAGGGTCTCCGTCTTCTCCATCACATGGATCCATCCTGCTGAGAAGAACCAGAAAGCTAGGGCCTCAAGTGACGGAGTGATTCTCCAGTATCCGGTGACTTTATACTCTTATCTAACAGTTGCCGATGGCTTTCTGGGGTGAACAATTCCACCTTGAAGGTACAACACGGATAAAATGAGCTTCTCGCGACAAGATTAATGGTGAAGTTGAGTGTTGGGTCTGATGAGAGAATTCGGGTCTTAAGTTGTCTTTTTTAAATGATCAGTAAGACTCTGTTCCAGGTTTTTGAAAGAACCAGATTGTCAACTGGTCACCGGCCATAAAGAACGTCCTCCGAGCAATGGTTTTATGTAACTTGTGATCTGCCACCAAACACAACTCTCATGACTAGGTTGCCAGGAACGTCTACGCATATCTACTCCCCCACGATCCTCGTTCAGAGATGCTAGGGCTACCAGCGTGGTTTAAAATCTGGCTTGGATGTGCCCACCATGTTAAGCCTTCTGCATACTACTTCACATGCAGAACACTGAAGGTCGTTGTCCTCCTTTTAGGGAAAGTAACTTTTTTCAATGCTAAGTGTGTGGTTTTGTTTTGTTTTGGTTTTTTGAAACATGCCTAAAAATTATTTTTGGCTCAATACACACTTAAGTATAGGGGGAGAAAACAAACCCTAAAAATGGGCAAACGCTTTGAATTTTGAATTTACAACTGGATTTTCATTAATGCTGGTCGTCCAGTAAGACCATAATTCCATGTGTTCCCTTAGGCACTAGCTGCAGCCGACAGAAAAAAATGCTGCAGGTGTACGTCCAACAGTGGTCCTCTCTAGAGAAGCCGTGGCATCTGTCCACCACTGTGCCCCGATGTGAGACTTTACACCGCACGGGTCACTTGTGTCTTCTCATCACATACAGCACCTTCTCCTAACGATGCTTCCATAAATGCCGCTATATCTACATGGACCTGTTCCTTCAGGACTGGTTAGAGAAACGTGAAATCTCTAAAAATTTCTACAAATGATTGGTCCTGACCCTGCGCTGGTCATGGCTGGATCCACTTGTGGAGCTACCAGTCCTGTCAACTGGTTTTTCTTCTACCTCCCAATAGGGAGGTGTTGCCTGTTCCTGCTGATGGGGTTTTCTGTCCTGAGAAGAAGCTTTTAGCATTTAAGACACATTTGGGGCAGGAATGCTCGGATATGAGGGATCATTGGCCGGTTCTCTTATGGATCTCCAGTTGTCTTTACTCTTGGAGGTTGGAACTGAAACATGAATTCCCAGATTTCCTTGGCTGAGTTCTTGTGGTCGTTTGCACTGAGATGTTGATATGTTTATACAGTATGATGGGAGGTCTGTATACCTCACCGGTGGATGTCCTGTCCTCCACCGCGCACACCACCCATTGCTGATGCTACGTCTTCACTATGATTATTGGTGTCCCTATAATATAGGAAGTTTTGGAAGTAACTATAGTATGAGAAGGACACCTGGCTCACATACGACCAATGTTATACAACAGACCCTTGTTGGTCACTTTGCGTTGAGGTCCATGAGCTTGTTGTCCGGCCACAGTTTCGAGATCAGATGTCATCTATTGTGGTAGATGGAGACATATGGGATATGATAGCAGCAGGATAGCTTTGATATATGTAACTCTAGGAACATTGACTAGTTGTCAGTGTCGGATGTTTGCACTAGTGTGGAGACTTCATCCTCCTGGGGTGATTTTTGTCTCTAGATCATTTTCTCTAATATTCAGCCTTTTCTGTCCTCCCTCTCGGTGTATAGTGACCGGCCTTCTGAACCAGATGTAGGACTTTAAATTACTCTCCACACTTCTAAAGCCTTAGAAATGGGTCAAGTTTATATTCTTTCGATCACTCACATTAGTGGAATTTCAGATACAAAACTTGACTGGCACTGATCCGATCATGGACCTGTGTCCTTGGGGTAAAGAAATAATGGTTGAAGTTACATACAGTTAGGTCCATATATATTTGGACAGACAACATTTTTCTAATTTTGGTTCTAGTGGAATATTCTTGAATGGCCAAGTCAGTCACCTAATCTCAACCCAATTGAGCATGCATTTCAGTTGTTAAAGACTAAACCTCAGACAGAAAGGCCCACAAACAAACAGCAACTGAAAACCACCACAGTGAAGGCCTGGCAGAGCATCAAAAAGGAGGAAACACAGCGTCTGGTGATGTCCATGAGTTCAAGACTTCAGGCAGTCATTGCCAACAAAGGGTTTTCAACCAAGTACTAGAAATGAACATTTTATTTACAATTATTTAATCTGTCCAATTACTTTTGGTCCCTTTAAAAACAGGGCGGCACATGTTAAGGAGCTGAAACTCCTAAACCCTTCATCCAATTTTAATGTGGATCCCCTCAAATGAAAGCTGAAAGTCTGAACTTCAACTGCATCTGAATTGTTTTGTTTAAAATTCATTGTGGTAATGTCTAGAACCAGAATTAGAAAAATGTTGTCTCTGTCCAAATATATATATGGACCTAACTGTAGGTTGGGAGGGAGGGGGGGGCTGGTCCATCAAGTTCAACCTTCCTCCATCAGTTGTACATTTTGTCTAATTTAACTGTAACCCACAATTTTATGTGTAGCGAGTAAATCGTCCAGCCCTTGTATAAAGCTGTTCTAGTGTCGGCCATCACTACCTCTTGTGGTCTGACTGCTCTGACTGTAAAGAACCCTTTCCTATTAAGCTGCCGGAATCGCCTTTCTTCCACCCATAATGAGCCCCCTGGTCCTTAGTGTGGTCTTTAGAAGGAATAAGTCCTGTGCTCGTCCTTTGTACTGACCACACATATATTATACATGTAAATGAGATCTCCTCTGAGTGGTCGTTTTTCTAAGCTAAACAAGCTGAACTTTTCCAACCTCTCATCACATGAGGCTTCTGTCCCGTGTAATGTAGGAGAGGCCTCCGTCCCGTGTAATGTAGGAGAGGCCTCTGTCCCGTGTAATGTAGGAGAGGCCTCTGTCCCGTGTAATGTAGGAGAGGCCTCTGTCCCGTGTAATGTAGGAGAGGCCTCTGTCCCGTGTAATGTAGGAGAGGCCCCCGTCCCGTGTAATGTAGGGGAGGCCCCCGTCCCGTGTAATGTAGGGGAGGCCCCCGTCCCGTGTAATGTAGGGGAGGCCCCCGTCCCGTGTAATGTAGGGGAGGCCCCCGTCCCGTGTAATGTAGGGGAGGCCCCCGTCCCGTGTAATGTAGGGGAGGCCCCCGTCCCGTGTAATGTAGGGGAGGCCCCCGTCCCGTGTAATGATCTAGTTGCTGTCTTAGAACTGACTATAACTCCTGAATATCCTTTTTTTTAAAATGTGGAGCCCAAAACTGGATCCCATATTCTAGATCAGGGGTCCTCAAACTACGGCCCGCGGAGGACTTTTATCCGGGCTATGAGCGGAGGAGAGCGGTGCCATTGCTCAGGGCCCCGGCAGCCGGATACTTAACTCTCCCCGTGCCTCCGCAGATCCGCTGTCTTCCTGCTCTGCGCTTCCTGTCATGTCTCAGGTCAGAGGGCGCGGTGACGTCTTTACACCGCTCCCTCCCGAGTGCCGTCACAGGCAGCGCAGAGCAGGACAACGACGCCGCGACGCTGGAGTCCAGACCCGAGTAGAGCAGCGGCAGCAGGTGAGGAGGAGGGAGGTGAGTATTGGATTTTTATTATTTATTTATTTTTTTTAATGTATGGAGGCATAGGTCATTATATGGGGGGGTGACATCCTGCATGGGGCATTATATGGGGGGGTGACATCCTGCATGGGGGGTGACATGCTGCATGGGGCATTATATGGGGGGGGTGACATGCTGCATGGGGCATTATATGGGGGGGTGACATGCTGCATGGGGCATTATATGGGGGGGTGACATGCTGCATGGGGCATTATATGGGGGGGGTGACATGCTGCATGGGGCATTATATGGGGGGGTGACATGCTGCATGGGGCATTATATGGGGGGGTGACATGCTGCATGGGGCATTATATGGGGGGGTGACATGCTGCATGGGGAATTATATGGGGGGGGTGACATGCTGCATGGGGCATTATATGGGGGGGGGTGACATGCTGCATGGGGCATTATATGGGGGGGGGTGACATGCTGCATGGGGCATTATATGGGGGGGGGTGACATGCTGCATGGGGCATTATATGGGGGGGGGTGACATGCTGCATGGGGCATTATATGGGGGGGGGTGACATGCTGCATGGGGCATTATATGGGGGGGGTGACATGCTGCATGGGGCATTATATGGGGGGGGGTGACATGCTGCATGGGGCATTATATGGGGGGGTGACATCCTGCATGGGGGGTGACATGCTGCATGGGGCATTATATGGGGGGGGTGACATGCTGCATGGGGAATTATATGGGGGGGTGACATGCTGCATGGGGCATTATATGGGGGGGGTGACATGCTGCATGGGGCATTATATGGGGGGGGTGACATGCTGCATGGGGCATTATATGGGGGGGGTGACATGCTGCATGGGGCATTATATGGGGGGGGGTGACATGCTGCATGGGGCATTATATGGGGGGGGGTGACATGCTGCATGGGGCATTATATGGGGGGGGTGACATGCTGCATGGGGCATTATATGGGGGGGGGGTGACATGCTGCATGGGGCATTATATGGGGGGGTGACATCCTGCATGGGGGGTGACATGCTGCATGGGGCATTATATGGGGGGGGTGACATGCTGCATGGGGCATTATATGGGGGGGTGACATGCTGCATGGGGCATTATATGGGGGGGGTGACATGCTGCATGGGGAATTATATGGGGGGGTGACATGCTGCATGGGGCATTATATGGGGGGGGGTGACATGCTGCATGGGGCATTATATGGGGGGGGGTGACATGCTGCATGGGGCATTATATGGGGGGGGGTGACATGCTGCATGGGGCATTATATGGGGGGGGTGACATGCTGCATGGGGCATTATATGGGGGGGGGGTGACATGCTGCATGGGGCATTATATGGGGGGGTGACATCCTGCATGGGGGGTGACATGCTGCATGGGGCATTATATGGGGGGGGTGACATGCTGCATGGGGCATTATATGGGGGGGTGACATGCTGCATGGGGCATTATATGGGGGGGTGACATGCTGCATGGGGCATTATATGGGGGGGGTGACATGCTGCATGGGGAATTATATGGGGGGGTGACATGCTGCATGGGGCATTATATGGGGGGGGGTGACATGCTGCATGGGGCATTATATGGGGGGGGGTGACATGCTGCATGGGGCATTATATGGGGGGGGTGACATGCTGCATGGGGCATTATATGGGGGGGGTGACATGCTGCATGGGGCATTATATGGGGGGGGGGTGACATGCTGCATGGGGCATTATATGGGGGGGTGACATCCTGCATGGGGGGTGACATGCTGCATGGGGCATTATATGGGGGGGGTGACATGCTGCATGGGGCATTATATGGGGGGGTGACATCCTGCATGGGGCATTATATGGGGGGGTGACATGCTGCATGGGGCATTATATGGGGGGGTGACATGCTGCATAGGTCATTATATGGGGGGGTGACATCCTGCATGGGGCATTATATGGGGGGGTGACATTCTGCATGGGGCATTATATGGGGGGGGTGACATGCTGCATGGGGAATTATATGGGGGGGTGACATGCTGCATGGGGCATTATATGGGGGGGTGACATGCTGCATGGGGCATTATATGGGGGGGGTGACATGCTGCATGGGGCATTATATGGGGGGGTGACATGCTGCATGGGGCATTATATGGGGGGGGTGACATGCTGCATGGGGCATTATATGGGGGGGGTGACATGCTGCATGGGGCATTATATGGGGGGGGGTGACATGCTGCATGGGGCATTATATGGGGGGGGTGACATGCTGCATGGGGAATTATATGGGGGGGTGACATGCTGCATGGGGCATTATATGGGGGGGTGACATGCTGCATGGGGCATTATATGGGGGGGGTGACATGCTGCATGGGGCATTATATGGGGGGGGGTGACATGCTGCATGGGGCATTATATGGGGGGGGGTGACATGCTGCATGGGGCATTATATGGGGGGGGGTGACATGCTGCATGGGGCATTATATGGGGGGGGGGTGACATGCTGCATGGGGCATTATATGGGGGGGGGTGACATGCTGCATGGGGCATTATATGGGGGGGGTGACATGCTGCATGGGGCATTATATGGGGGGGGGTGACATGCTGCATGGGGCATTATATGGGGGGGTGACATCCTGCATGGGGGGTGACATGCTGCATGGGGCATTATATGGGGGGGTGACATGCTGCATGGGGCATTATATGGGGGGGTGACATGCTGCATGGGGCATTATATGGGGGGGGGGTGACATGCTGCATGGGGCATTATATGGGGGGGTGACATCCTGCATGGGGGGTGACATGCTGCATGGGGCATTATATGGGGGGGTGACATGCTGCATGGGGCATTATATGGGGGGGGGTGACATGCTGCATGGGGCATTATATGGGGGGGGGGTGACATGCTGCATGGGGCATTATATGGGGGGGTGACATCCTGCATGGGGGGTGACATGCTGCATGGGGCATTATATGGGGGGGGGTGACATGCTGCATGGGGCATTATATGGGGGGGGGTGACATGCTGCATGGGGCATTATATGGGGGGGGTGACATGCTGCATGGGGCATTATATGGGGGGGGGGTGACATGCTGCATGGGGCATTATATGGGGGGGTGACATCCTGCATGGGGGGTGACATGCTGCATGGGGCATTATATGGGGGGGGTGACATGCTGCATGGGGCATTATATGGGGGGGTGACATGCTGCATGGGGCATTATATGGGGGGGTGACATGCTGCATGGGGCATTATATGGGGGGGGTGACATGCTGCATGGGGAATTATATGGGGGGGGTGACATGCTGCATGGGGCATTATATGGGGGGGGGTGACATGCTGCATGGGGCATTATATGGGGGGGGGTGACATGCTGCATGGGGCATTATATGGGGGGGGGTGACATGCTGCATGGGGCATTATATGGGGGGGGTGACATGCTGCATGGGGCATTATATGGGGGGGGTGACATGCTGCATGGGGCATTATATGGGGGGGGGGTGACATGCTGCATGGGGCATTATATGGGGGGGTGACATCCTGCATGGGGGGTGACATGCTGCATGGGGCATTATATGGGGGGGGGTGACATGCTGCATGGGGCATTATATGGGGGGGGGTGACATGCTGCATGGGGCATTATATGGGGGGGGTGACATGCTGCATGGGGCATTATATGGGGGGGGTGACATGCTGCATGGGGCATTATATGGGGGGGGTGACATGCTGCATGGGGCATTATATGGGGGGGTGACATGCTGCATGGGGCATTATATGGGGGGGTGACATGCTGCATGGGGCATTATATGGGGGGGGTGACATGCTGCATGGGGCATTATATGGGGGGGGTGACATGCTGCATGGGGAATTATATGGGGGGGTGACATGCTGCATGGGGAATTATATGGGGGGGTGACATGCTGCATGGGGCATTATATGGGGGGGTGACATGCTGCATGGGGCATTATATGGGGGGGGTGACATGCTGCATGGGGCATTATATGGGGGGGGGTGACATGCTGCATGGGGCATTATATGGGGGGGGTGACATGCTGCATGGGGCATTATATGGGGGGGGTGACATGCTGCATGGGGCATTATATGGGGGGGTGACATGCTGCATGGGGCATTATATGGGGGGGGTGACATGCTGCATGGGGAATTATATGGGGGGGTGACATGCTGCATGGGGCATTATATGGGGGGGTGACATGCTGCATGGGGCATTATATGGAGGGGGTGACATGCTGCATGGGGTATTATATGGGGGGGGTGACATGCTGCATGGGGCATTATATGGGGGGGGTGACATGCTGCATGGGGCATTATATGGGGGGGTGACATGCTGCATGGGGTATTATATGGGGGGGTGACATGCTGCATGGGGCATTATATGGGGGGGGTGACATGCTGCATGGGGCATTATATGGGGGGGGTGACATGCTGCATGGGGCATTATATGGGGGGGGTGACATGCTGCATGGGGCATTATATGGGGGGGGGTGACATGCTGCATGGGGCATTATATGGGGGGGGGTGACATGCTGCATGGGGCATTATATGGGGGGGGGTGACATGCTGCATGGGGCATTATATGGGGGGGGTGACATGCTGCATGGGGCATTATATGGGGGGGTGACATGCTGCATGGGGCATTATATGGGGGGGGGGTGACATGCTGCATGGGGCATTATATGGGGGGGTGACATCCTGCATGGGGGGTGACATGCTGCATGGGGCATTATATGGGGGGGGTGACATGCTGCATGGGGCATTATATGGGGGGGTGACATGCTGCATGGGGCATTATATGGGGGGGTGACATGCTGCATGGGGCATTATATGGGGGGGTGACATGCTGCATGGGGCATTATATGGGGGGGTGACATGCTGCATGGGGCATTATATGGGGGGGTGACATGCTGCATGGGGCATTATATGGGGGGGGTGACATGCTGCATGGGGCATTATATGGGGGGGGTGACATGCTGCATGGGGCATTATATGGGGGGGGTGACATGCTGCATGGGGCATTATATGGGGGGGGTGACATGCTGCATGGGGCATTATATGGGGGGGGTGACATGCTGCATGGGGCATTATATGGGGGGGGTGACATGCTGCATGGGGCATTATATGGGGGGGGTGACATGCTGCATGGGGCATTATATGGGGGGGGTGACATCCTGCATGGGGGGTGACATGCTGCATGGGGCATTATATGGGGGGGTGACATCCTGCATGGGGGGTGACATGCTGCATGGGGCATTATATGGGGGGGGTGACATGCTGCATGGGGCATTATATGGGGGGGGTGACATGCTGCATGGGGCATTATATGGGGGGGGTGACATGCTGCATGGGGCATTATATGGGGGGGTGACATGCTGCATGGGGCATTATATGGGGGGGGGTGACATGCTGCATGGGGCATTATATGGGGGGGGTGACATGCTGCATGGGGCATTATATGGGGGGGTGACATGCTGCATGGGGCATTATATGGGGGGGGGTGACATGCTGCATGGGGCATTATATGGGGGGGGGTGACATGCTGCATGGGGCATTATATGGGGGGGTGACATGCTGCATGGGGCATTATATGGGGGGGGTGACATGCTGCATGGGGCATTATATGGGGGGGTGACATGCTGCATGGGGCATTATATGGGGGGGTGACATGCTGCATGGGGCATTATATGGGGGGGGGTGACATGCTGCATGGGGCATTATATGGGGGGGGGTGACATGCTGCATGGGGCATTATATGGGGGGGGGTGACATGCTGCATGGGGCATTATATGGGGGGGGTGACATGCTGCATGGGGCATTATATGGGGGGGGTGACATGCTGCATGGGGCATTATATGGGGGGGGTGACATGCTGCATGGGGCATTATATGGGGGGGGTGACATGCTGCATGGGGCATTATATGGGGGGGGTGACATGCTGCATGGGGCATTATATGGGGGGGGTGACATGCTGCATGGGGCATTATATGGGGGGGGGTGACATGCTGCATGGGGCATTATATGGGGGGGGTGACATGCTGCATGGGGCATTATATGGGGGGGTGACATGCTGCATGGGGCATTATATGGGGGGGTGACATGCTGCATGGGGCATTATATGGGGGGGGTGACATGCTGCATGGGGCATTATATGGGGGGGTGACATGCTGCATGGGGCATTATATGGGGGGGTGACATGCTGCATGGGGCATTATATGGGGGGGTGACATGCTGCATGGGGCATTATATGGGGGGGTGACATGCTGCATGGGGCATTATATGGGGGGGTGACATGCTGCATGAGGCATTATATGGGGGGGTGACATGCTGCATGGGGCATTATATGGGGGGGTGACATGCTGCATGGGGCATTATATGGGGGGGTGACATGCTGCATGGGGCATTATATGGGGGGGGTGACATGCTGCATGGGGCATTATATGGGGGGGGTGACATGCTGCATGGGGCATTATATGGGGGAAACAGCCTGCCTATTGGGGACCTATGCTGCCTATTGGGTACAGTTACCTACCTATTGAAATACCGGTTGATTTAACTTTACTTGTTCTTCATTTCAAATATTGTATTTGTTCCTGTATTGGTTTTTTTTACTACAAAATAAGATATGTGCAGTGTGCATAGGAATTTGTTCAGTTTTTTTAAAAACTATATTCTGGCCCTCCAATGGTCTGAGGGACCGTGAACTGGCCCCCTGTTTAAAAAGTTTGAGGACCCCTGTTCTAGATGTAGCCTCATCAGTGATTTATAAAGGGGTAGCCGTACATTGGGATTGCAGGATTTTCTCTTTATATAAATCCTGAAATCTTGTTTGCTTTTGCAGCTGCTGCTTGACATTGAGTGCTGCTGCTAGGCTTACTTGTAACCAGAACATTATGGTTTTCCCTTTCTCCTCGCAGTGTGGCACCATATGGTGTTCCTGGGACCAATCATGGGGTAAGTGGTGGTGGAATGTACTGGGCAGATGATGCTGTAGTTTAAAACGTCTACATTACTTGACCATAAGGTCAGGTTGTTGTCCATACATCGTCCCCAGAATCCAATCTGGGAGGGTCTATAACTTTGCACCAGAAGAGGAGCAGTTTAGTTTATGTGGGAGCATAAGGGTTGCCCCCGCAGAGCCCTGACTGGTGGTACAACGTCTGGTTTACCAGGAGATAACTGTTGGTGAGGATAAAACAGTAATGACCCTAAATTATCCAGATTGTTCTGTCTCCTCATAAGGCGATTGGCGGTATAGCTGATTGATGATCTGCTGTGAGATTTATTTATCTTTCCCTTGCCTTATCTGAGACAGGGTCAGCGCACACTCGGCGTCCGTAGACTTGAATGTAGGACCACAGCGAGGTGCAATACTAGACTTAGTTTATTTAAAACCAGATCCAGAAATACTACGTGTCAGTACAATACTGTAACTTTCTCTGAAGCCACTGACGTCAGTTGCTGCTGGTCAGAAATTGATAACTTAGCTAGCCCAGTAAATGGCACCTGCTCACAGCAACTGTGACTGTGAAATGGCTGCCCGGACTAAGTGACCCACCAAATGCCATGCAAAGCCGCGCCCGGTATAAACCAACTCAATTGGAACAAACGAGTGAGCGGTAAAGAAATAAGTTGTGCATTTGTTTACCTGCTAAATGCAAGCCAACCAGCTGAATAGTAGTGATCTCTGGGGGGACAGCACATTGTCAATGCTTCCCCTCACCGTTCTGCAGTTGGGTGGGTCTGGGTGTACATAAGTGACTTCTTCACCCTTCTGCTTATCTGCACAGCATTTTATGGAGGGTCCTGGAAAAAGCGTTGAGAGGTCTATACCTTTCCCCCTCTTCAGCCTATATAGCCCCATTTCTGGCCAGTTTGCCAGGGTTGTGTATTCTATAGAGGTGATCGTACAGGGGCTGATTGAGACCATTTAGAAGGATCCTATGATTTGACATCTAGACATGAAATGGAGGTCATGTGTAAAGGTTGCAAGAGTCATTCCATTTTATGATTTTACAATGGATCTGATGACACGTGTACAGTACGAAGATTGGTTTTCAGACTGGCACATTCCTTGTTAGCAACAACATCTCAGCAATGTGGCATAAGTGACTTGAATGCTTCTTTTCCATGATATCTTTCCGTCAGTCTGTAGCCCATGTTTGCTGTAGTACCCGTGCTCCGGCCAGGTCAGCCTAGTCCTCTCTTTCTATGCTTCCAGGAGTGGTTTACACGTTGCCTTTTCAGCCTCGCTCCTCTCTAGCTGACATGGGCCCCACAACCCACAGCTCTACTTCTGGCTTCCAGTTGTGACCAATGTAGCTGAGCTCTCCTTGTCGCTTCCACTTCCCAGGAACCCATATATTCTCGCTGTACTAAGATCTAGACTGACACATTATCCAGTGCAGTTACAGGGTTTCCTACCTCAGAAAATGAGGCTTAATCAGCCACTATACCTGTGACTATCTTCACTACTAAATGCTGACTCGTTGTAACCACAAAGTCTGTCTTCTCATCTGTAGGGCCAGATAATTGTTACAGGGGTTGTCCAGGCTTTGGGTACAAGACTGCAGCCCCTCTGTGCTCACTGTCGGGATTCTCTGTCAGGAGCAGCATTTTTGCTTACTTCCAGCCACATTCCAACTAGACATGTCTGGCCTCGCTCAATACACTTGCATGGAGCAAGGAGCATGTCTAGTCTGCATGTGACTGCACGTGTATAGAGCACACACTTGCAGTCATATCCCCACTTGCTACTGGCATCGGAGAATCCTGATGTGAGGATTCACAAGTTCTCAAGCCAACTCCAAACTTTGATAACCTCTTTAACTCTTCTGTGCCCTGCATCTACGTCATGCAGTTGTATTTGGAAATTAGCAGAGGGGGAATGATCCCAGACAGAACAATTGCATGAAACAGAACATGGTTGACGCGCCCCCTGGGGCCGTGGGGTGCTTGCTAGCTAGGCCGGTCCTTTTTGGGGTAGTCACGGTGGCAGTGACCCGGACCATGGCCCAGGGCGGTCAATGAAGAGTCAATTGGGGGATAATGTTTTTGGGGATTAAGTTTGTGACGCCACCCATGGTATGCAGCTATATGGGGCCGCCGCTGCGGTGCAGAGCTACTGGGGCTGATGGTGACGCAGCAGAGAGAGTGCAGCTTTCCACGGGCAGAACTAAGCCCCAGGGCAGTATATAGGCTTTGATGAGGTAGATGTTGTTGGTGACGCGCCCCCAGGGCCATGGGGTACTCGGCAGCTGGGCCTCTAGATGCCGGCTGGCGGGGAATATCACGGTGGCTGGCCCGGTCCGTGACCCAGGGCGGTCAGTGCAAAAAGGGGGTTTTGTAGAAAGTTCGTGACGCCACCTGTGGTGTCTGGTGAGGATCACCAGCGCTGGAGAAGTCCTCTGAGGCAGATGTTAGGGCAGCTTGTGATGGGACGGCTCCCCACAGGTGGAGCAGGCCTCAGGACAGTGTAGTTGGAGAGTGGGTCGCGCTGGGGGTCGTAGTGCAGGGGGAGCGATGGCGCCGATGAAGAATGGACAGAGGCAGTGCAGTGCAGTCATCTAAGATTTTACTCACAGTTCTTAAGACACTTCACAGGTGCACTATTCAGGTAAAGGCCTCCCGCATCGCGCTGCGTTCACCGGGCCGAGGTTCAATCCTTCCTCAGGCAACTTGGAAATACCTGGCAGAACCCCACTTTCTCGTGTTCCTATTTTGACCGTCTTTACTCTGGTCCTTCTCCCTCCTGCTCTGCGCTGCCCACCCTCAATCCCGCTCTGGAGTCCTTCCTGTACGTCGCATCCGGGACCTACTTGACCCTCCTGGGGATTAGAATGCAGCAGTGATCCCGCTGTCTTCTGACAGATGCGGGGCGTACGGGTGCCGTCCTGCACGTGCCGTACCCCCTGAGATCCTTTCTGTAGAACGGAGCCTACTCCCTGCTCCCCTCCAGGGCCATCTGACCTGGCCCTACTTGTGGAGCAGAGCTCCTAATGAGACTCTGTTCCCGGACTGTTCTCCTGAACAGCTCCCTGGAACTTGCACTACTACTGACCTGCCACCCTAAGATTGCTTCGCTATATATACTCCTACTAAAGTGCTCCCTCTATCTACTGGTTCCCCCTACCTTTGGGTTACCCCCCCATTCCAGCCAGGGTCAGGGCTCAGCAGAAACATACATTGCGTCTTGCCCCTCTAGCCGGCCTGGAGCGGTGTAGTGTTGGATGCCGTTGTTTTGGGGTTCTGTGCAGCACTCCCATCTTACCTGAGAGTGGGATACCACACCTCGGTGAGGTGCAGTACCTCTGTGGCGACTGAACCCTCAGGGGCGCCACACTGGTAGGGGTAGTGCAGGGCTGGTGATGCAGCAATAAATCAAGGGTGCAGTCTTCAGGGTTTACTCACAGTTCTTGGGCAGTTCCAGGTTACCACTGCAGCCAGTCATAACCGCCCACGTCGTCCTGTGTTCTCCAAAGAAAAAGGATCCAGCCAACTCCCAGGTAGTTCAGATACACTTAGTCGGGACCCCCTTCTTATGTGCCTCTCTGGCTGTCTCCCTGCGCCTCACAATCACTGTCCCAAGCCAGTGGCCTCGGGCTTTGTCGGGCGACTTACTCAGTCCCCTGGACCCTATGTGGCCACCATTTCGGCTGCAACACCTTGAAAATGCTGCAGCCTCCGGTTGGCTAGCTGAGCCTGGTTGTTCTCCACTAGTCTGGGGCCGGTCCCCTTCTGCGGCCTGGTCCCTCCACTCAACGGTGGTCGGGTGGATGCGGGTCCCATGGAAAGCTCCCGTTCCCCTGAGACCCCCCCCCCCCCCCCTCTGTCTCTTCTTCCTTCTTCTAGGCCCCCTCCTGTCTGGACCTGTGACAATCAGTACCTCCCTCTTGGGCTTACAGCCCTGACTCCACACCTGAACACCTTCCTTCTAGATGTTTTTACCCTTCTTTTATACTCTTCCTTCCGTGCTCCACTAAACTACTTCCTCCACCCACCTCCTCTACTTGGCTCCATCCCCCTGACAGGGACCAGGCCTTGGCTCTCCCTCAGGAGCAATCTGGACCTTCCCTTATGGAGTGGTGTAGTGTTTGGATGTGAGTGTGTGGGTCCTGGGAGTTGGGTACCACACCTCTGGGTGAGGTGCAGTACCTCTGTGGCGACTGGACCCGCCGGGGTGCCACATGGACAATGCTGCAATATAACACATCAGTCCTCATAACTTCAGGGGGTTTCTTCTTCTGCCACAGTCTTGTTCATGCGCTGCCTCCATCTTACTAAAGGAAAAGTAAATCCATCCCCAACCTGTGTGGTTAGAATCCTACATTGTACCTGTAAGGCCAGCAGAATATTACAGGGGATATCCGGGACTTTGTAAACATATAGTGCGTAAGCAATAAGGAGGTAGTTCCTACCTGTTGTGTCCGGCGCCATTCTTCCCTGGCACACAGGTCACAGACCGCTCCTGCCGGAGATTCAGCTGCTTCTGATGTCCTGTCAATGGGGCGAGTCTGCCAACCTTGCCGGATCCCCGCAGCCTAACTGCCCATTATATTTGTAGGCTTTTAGTCCAGCAGAGGCTTGTTTGATTAAATATTATGCTTAGGGTCTTGGAGAAAGGTCACCTTGCCGTGGCTGATGGGCTCACATCAATTGGCCATTGTATGTGATAAATGCCTTCATTTTATAATTACATTCTGTACAGCAGTAATACCGCTCACATTTCATATATTCACGGTTTCCATAATGTACAAGAGAAAAAGAGCGGCCTCTGCAGTCATGGCAGCTTGCAGCTGTTCACACTTGATTTATCCTTTAAGGAGATGCTGGTCAGTTTTTCTTTTTTCCTCCTTACTACACTATAGAGGAGATGGGATTGTGCTGAAACTTATGAAGTTGATTCTTGACGTTCTGCTCAGTAACAGATGCTGATGCCAGACAGGGCTGTGTATGAGAAGATCTGGCCGATATCCTGGACTCTCCCTCCTGACAGCGGAGGTTGGCCCCCTAGGGGGAAGGGTTGTGGCGCCCCCGCTCCTCGGTGGCTCGCCCTGGGGTCCCTCACTATCCCTATAGCTAAGATTAAAGGAGGCCCCTCTTCCTATACAGAGAGAGACCTCAACGCTAAGGGGAATGCAGGTTTTATAACAATGATATACAGTGGTGGCCAAAAGTATTGGCACCCCTGCAATTCTGTCAGATAATACTCAGTTTCTTCCTGAAAATGATTGCAATCACAAATTCTTTGGTCTTATTCTCTTCATTTAATTTTCATGCAATGAAAAAAAACACAAAAGAGAATGAAGCAAAAATCAAATCATTGATCATTTCATACAAAACTCCAAAAAAGGGCCGGACAAAAGTATTGGCACCCTCAGCCTAATACTTGGTTGCACAACCTTTAGCCAAAATAACTGCGAACAACCGCTTCCGGTAACCATCAATGAGTTTCTTACAATGCTCTGCTGGAATTGTAGACCATTCTTCTTTGGCAAACTGCTCCAGGTCCCTGATATTTGAAGGGTACCTTCTCCAAACTGCCATTTTGAGATCTCTCCACAAGTGTTCTATGGGATTCAGGTCTGGACTCATTGCTGGCCACCTTAGGCTGCCAGAGGCAGCAAAGCAACCCCAAAACATCAAGGAACCTCCACCATGTTTGACTGTAGGGACCGTGTTCTTTTCTTTGAATGCCTCTTTTTTTTCCTGTACACTCTATGTTGATGTTTTTTCCCCAAAAGCTCTACTTTTGTCTCATCTGACCAGAGAACATTCTTCCAAAACGTTTTAGGCTTTCTCAGGGAAGTTTTGGCAAACTCCAGCCTGGCTTTTTTATGTCTCGGGGTAAGAAGTGGGGTCTTCCTGGGTATCCTACCATACAGTCCCTTTTCATTCAGACGCCGACGGATAGTACGGGTTGACACTGTTGTACCCTCGGACTGCAGGGCGGCTTGAACTTGTTTGGATGTTAGTCGAGGTTCTTTATCCACCATCCGCACAATCTTGCGTTGAAATCTCTTTTCCGTCCACATCTAGGGAGGTTAGCCACAGTGCCATGGGCTTTACACTTCTTGATGACACTGCACACGGAAGACACAGGAACATTCAGGTCTTTGGAGATGGACTTGTAGCCTTGAGATTGCTCATGCTTCCTCACAATTTGGTTTCTCAAGTCCTCAGACAGTTCTTTGGTCTTCTTTCTTTTCTCCATGCTCAATGTGGTCACACAAGGACACAGGACAGAGGTTGAGTCAACTTTAATCCATGTTAACTGGCTGCAAGTGTGATTTAGTTATTGCCAACACCTGTTAGGTGCCACAGGTAAGTTACAGGTGCTGGTAATTACACCAATTAGAGAAGCATCACATGATTTTTCAAACAGTGCCAATACTTTTGTCCACCCCCTTTTTTAAGTTTGGTGTGGAATTATATCCAATTTGGCTTTAGGACAATTCTTTTCGTGTTTTTTCATTGAAGAGAATAATACCAAAGAATTTGTGATTGCAATCATTTTCAGGAAGAAACTGAGTATTATCTGACAGAATTGCAGGGGCGCCAATACTTTTGGCCACCACTGTATGTGTATCATGGCCGGTTTTTCTTCTCATAAGGCCCGCTCACCCAGAGTCCCTCCCCAAACACCAAATCATTTCCTGTAGCTGCGATTGTCGAGCGCCCTCCATAGGCTCCAGTGTGGAAGGCATCGGGCGTTGGAGCGCATGACCGGATGGGACGGTTTTTCACATCCGACCTAGACACCGCATATCCGGTCATGACACTAATTTCGTCCTCCTCCAGGACTGCATTGCTGACAACCGCATATCAGTCTACACTGGAACGCAAGTCAGTCCGGATGTGATGGCGGCCATCCTTTACTCCCGATAAGGGTTTTGGTAGAGCAAGGGACAAGGGGAGCCAGTATTACATAGTACGAGTTTATGGATAGTTGGATATTCCGCGCCCCATCGGCAAAGGGGACAATTGGCTAAATGGCAAGTCATAAAGTTAGGAAAATGTCAGGTCCACACACGGGTTAGATTATAGGAAGCAGGCATATGAGATCTGTTCATTTAACCCTTTGGGGCCAGGGAACCCATCCTAAATATCCACTCACTTTCCCTTTTTGAGGGTCATCTTGTTGTGATCACCCCGTCTCGGGTTAGATTTAACCCCCTCAATAATGCTAAAGGAAATACTATCCGTCCCTCCTCGATGGGCAGTTCTCATGTGTCTGGACAGGGGGTGTCCTGTTCATTCCTTGCGTAATCCCGTGGGCAGGGGCATGTCGCCATATAGACCACCCCAGCAGTTTTACAATTTTGAGAAATCCCTCTGATAGAAGGTTTTTCCCGTGGCAGAGCTCATGAATGATTTATGCAGCCATTTCTGCTGGTGGATGAGGCCATCACCACATTTATAGAAACCACATGGTTTATGATCGAGCCAATGTACCCCAATTTTAGTATTTTTTTTTTTTTAAATAGCCATGTACCCAGAGATCTTTTATAGAGCGTCCTTTTCTGAATGTTACCGGAGGGTACTGCCCCACGACCTCCCTCAGGTTCGGATCCATGAGTAGAACATCCCAATGTTTTCTGAGTATATCCCTAACCTGATGGTGTTGGTCATCAAACTTTCCAATGATCCTCCATGATTTCATTTTGGGAGGTCCCTCTAAAATTTTGTTTTAGTAGAGCTTGTCTGTCTGTTCTTTTTGCTGCAATATTAGGATATGTTGAGGGTACCTTTTTTCCCTAAATCTCTCATGCATCTCTGCTGACGGTCTCTGAAATGTTTTGACATTAGAGCAGTTCCTCCACAGTCTGAGGAACTGTCCTTTCGGGATTCCCTTTCTAAGGGCGGCCGGGTGGTGGCTATCCCACTCTTTTGTGGTGATGGGTTTGTGCTTCGATCCTTTGGGTCAAGGTTCTCTGACATTTTTAGATACAATAAAAACCTATAAGCACATCACTAAATCTTGTATAAAGAACCAGGCCTACTAGATTCGGCTGGGGACCCTGAGCAGAAGACAGGAGGGGGTGACCACCGATTCTTGCTTCTATTGTTGCCGGCTGTATTGCCCTTCAGCTCTATATAGGGAACATGAACCTACACATTGTCAGGGCTTCTGTGGGGTCTGGCAATCCCATAATCGCTGTTTATCTGCCGGCATAGCAGATCTATGGAGTTCTATCCGACCCAAATCAGCTCTGCCAGGGATTAGTTACTCGTGGACTGTTCTCCACTGTGACTGGGGCTTCTATGGATGCCCCCGATAGCAGTGGAAAAATGATCCATTAAGGGGGAAAAAAATCTCTTGGGTGGGGGAAATCTGTATGTTGTCTACTCCAATAGATTTCTTGTTTTTACTTTCTAAAAAATAAATAAATTAGAAAGCAGTACATTAGGCATCTACATGACTGTAATAACGTAAAAAATGAACAACTTATAAATTAAATAGTCAATATCATCTGATCCATCCATCAACATAATAGATGTATAGAAATTACAAGATGCCGAGATGCGGCTATAGTGGAGAAACCACTAGGACACCCCCAGATAAAGCCGAAAAGAGACCTGGAGTCACAAATCCAAAATAGTAAAGAATATATCAACATTTATTAAGTTACAAATGTCATAAACTACATAATTAAGGGAATCGGCAAAGAGAAAGGACACAGGAGTTTAGAGCTGCTGACTCCATATTGTGACGGGCACGGGGGGTGTATGACATTATAACTTTACATTTTGATATTTTTTACTATTTTGTTCTTCTAATATCCCTCAAACAGCTTTAATAAATCCCTTGTTCTGCATAAGTCAGTGGGGGGTGGAGGCGGGTATGGCTGCTGAAAGGGGGCGGCCAAAATGGAAAACAAAGTACAATAAACCCATAAGCTGAAATCCGCCTTTTAGCCGCTTTCTTACAATCCTTCCTTCCCCTGGGAACAATATTTCTCCAAGATGAAGAACTGGTTCTCAGAACAATAACTGCACAAACTGGTGGATTTAGTCTTCAGAAGATCCAATTACTTATAGAGCTTTATTGCATCTATTCCTCTGAGCGGAGTCTGTAATGGGGCCTCCATATAAAGTGGACCTCTACATTTGGGGTGGCAGTGGTCCCTCTGGGGTGAGGTGGCAGCGGGGTTATTGTGGGTTGTAGGATTTTATGCACAGATACATTTCTCTACTGAATATTTTCCCATATAGGACACAGATATGCTCAGGTAGTGAGGACCAGGGTCCAGGAACGCTCGGGAGACATCTTGGAGACTGTTGTGTGAGGAACCTAGAAGGTGGAGGTCCCATTATTCGTGGGGAGATTAGTTTGGAGATGTGTGGGGTGGGGGACACACTATGGAAGATTTAGTCTAATGGTTAGTAACTGATTACTCTGTATAGAGGGGAGAGGTGGATTATTTGGACAGCAGAGTTGTGAGTGAGCAGTAAAATACTGGCCAGCAGATGGCGACATAACAGTCTGCATTTGTTTACCTGCTAAATGCAAACCAACCAGCTGAATAGTAGTGATCTCTGGGGGAACAGCACATTGTCAGTGTTTCCCCTCACCGTTCTGCAGTTGGGTGGGTCTGGGTGTATATAAGTAACCTCTTCATCACCCTTCTGCTTATCTGCACAGCTTTATATGGAGGCTCCTGGAAAAAGGGTTGAGGTCTATGCCCCCCCCCCCCTCTTCAGCCTATTGAGCCCCATTTCTTGCCAGTTTGCCAGGGTTGTGTATTCTATAGAGGTGATCGTACAGGGGCTGATTGAGACCATTTTAGAAGGATCCTATGATCGCAAGAATCATTCTGTTTTATGATTTTACAGTGGATCTTGATGTACAGTACGAAGACTGGTTTTCACACTGGCACATTACTTGTTAGCAACAACATCTCAGCAATGCGGCATAAGTGACTTGAATGCTTCTTTTCCATGATTTCTTTCAGTCTGTAGCCGATGTTTGCTGTAGTACCCGTGCTCCGGCCAGGTCAGCCTAGTCCTCTCTTTCTATGCTTCCAGGAGTGGTTTACACGTTGCCTTTTCAGCCTCGCTCCTCTCTAGCTGACATGGGCCCCACAACCCACAGCTCTACTTCTGGCTTCCAGTTGTGACCAATGTAGCTGAGCTCTCCTTGTCGCTTCCACTTCCCAGGAACCCATATATTCTCGCTGTACTAAGATCTAGACTGACACATTATCCAGTGCAGTTACAGGGTTTCCTACCTCAGAAAATGAGGCTTAATCAGCCACTATACATGTGACTGCCTTCACTACTAAATGCTGACTCGTTGTAACCACAAAGTCTGTCTTCTCATCTGTAGGGCCAGATAATGGTTATAGGGATTTTCCAGGCTTTGGGTCCAAGACTGCAGCCCCTCTGTGCTCACTGTCGGGATTCTCTGGTGTCAGGAGCGGCATTTTTGCTTACTTCCAGCCACATTCCAACTAGACATGTCTGGCCTCGCTCAATACAATTAAATGGAGCAAGAAGCGTGTCTAGTCTGCATGTGACTGCACGTGTGCAGATCGTATACTTGCAGTAATATCCCACTTGCTACTGGCATGGGAGAATCCTGACAGTGTGCAGTGTGCGTGCTGTGAGGATTCACAAGTTTTCAAGCCAACTCCAAGCTTGGACATCCTCTTTAACTCTTCTGTGCCCTGCATCTACGTCATGCAATTGTATGTGGAAATCAGCAGAGGAGCAATAATCCCAGACAAAACAATTGCATGAAACAGAACATTGAAAATGCTGCGATATAACACATCAGTCATCATAACTTCAGGGTGTTTCTTGTTCATGCGCTGCCTCCATCTTATTAAAGGAAAAGTAAATCCATCCCCAACCTGTGTAGTTAGAATCCTACATTGTACCTGTAAGGCCAGCAGAATATTACAGGGGATATCGGGACTTTGTAAACATATAGTGCGTAAGCAATAAGGAGGTAGTTCCTACCTGTTGTGTCCGGCGCCATTCTTCCCTGGCACACAGGTCACAGACCGCTCCTGCCGGAGATTCAGCTGCTTCTGATGTCCTGTCAATAGGGCGAGACTGCCAACATTGCCCTGACAGCCGGATCCTCACTGCCTAACTGCCCATTATATTTGTAGGCTTTTAGTCCAGGAGAGGCATGTCTGATGAAAGGTCACCTTGCCGTGGCTGATGGGTTCACATCAATTGTCCAATGTATGTGATAAATGCCTTCATTTTATAATTATATTCTATACAGCAGTAATGCTGCTCACATTTCATATATTCACTGTCTGCAGAGGCTGCTCTATTCTCTTCTACATTATGCAGTCATGGCAGCTTGCACCTGTTCACACTAGATTTATCCTTTTCTGAGATGCTGGTCAGTAGTTTTTGTTTTCCTTCTTACTACACTATAGAGGAGATGTCATTGTGCTAAAACTTATGAAGTTGATTCTTGAGGTCCTGCCCAGTAGCAGGTGCTGATGCCAGACAGGACTGTGTATTAGAAATTGATCTAATCAATCCTTGGTGTAATAATGACCTTTACGTTTACGGGGCTTTAACCTCGTGTTGTTGTAAACTTACAGCTCAGGATTAATTGCTCCTTCTCTTGATATCTACATGTAGTGATGTGGTAAACCTTCTTCTTTAGGGAGAACTTTGGAATAGACAGCAAAGGGTCTTCACATTGCCAGTGAGATTCAAATCAAAATAAATCAATGATGAAGGGAGACACAATACATGTGACATGCATTGTCAGCAGGTAGTGTGTGGCAGCTAAGACTCACCATATTTATTAGCTAGAGAAAGCGGAACTACAACCGTTACATGCAACTGAAGAGGAAACCAAAATAGATGATCAGTGATGACACACTTCCCATGGCCCAATGTAAACCATCTTGTCAGGAAACTCACAAGGAAATCAGTATCTTAGTCAGACATTCAATGATGCAAGTTTTAAACAAACGACTAGAGACCTAGAAAAGCATATAATTGTTTCCAAATAATGAAGCCAGATATAAAATATTAACCATAACAACTCCTCCTTTATTTAAAAAAAAACATTTATTCATCAGCTACTTCCCCATGCTATAAAAGCCTGGAAGGGACGAATCCCGTTCAGACAAATATCTTGCTTGTAAATCTCATCATATGTTTACAGGAGAAGTGATATTATATTTTGCAGGCCTGTGATACTTAACCTTGGGTGTTTTCTTGCATAGTCTCTTAATAGCAAATATACTAATCCTGGCAAGAATATACACTAGTAATATCAAAATTCCTATTTGTAGAATACCTTGTAGGATGCCCATTAGCCATCCACCTATACCCTGGAACCAATTGACTGGATTAAGAAATGAGAAAGTGTCGCTCCACCAGGAATCTTTGACATGATGATCTTGGAGCCACGCATCCCTCATTTCTCTATTTTGGTCTTTTCCTGGACATTTCCTGTAGGGTCTATGTAGTGGCCACAGGTAGGACCTATTATCTGACACATCCCGCCCTCTCTAGCAGCCAAGTAATCTAGCACTATGGAGTGTTGGTTAGTAACTGCAATTAGCTGTTTTTGTACAGTATTAGATGTATTGAGAACGTCAAGAATCTGGAAGATCTGGTCATCTAGATAATCAGTCGCCTCTACCAACTTATCCCACATTTGCAGTATGAATGGGTAAATGAATAAGACGCTGACATTTGTTAGCCACCGCCATTTCTACAAGATGCGGTTTACCATCTGGTCTGGGTTTGTCGTCTGCAGGTGTCGTTTGCAAGGTGACATTTACACAATGAAGCTTAGGACTGAGAGTGGCATCAACCGCTATACACTGCGTAGTAGTGGTAGCAGATCCATTACACTCTGAATAGTCAGCTGTAGAGAAAGGAAACCCTCTGGATTTTATCTGAATACAGCTGCAAGAGGTAAAGTTCGGATAACAGGAGAGGTCGACACGACTGGTCCCCCAAGGCATTTCAGTCTGACTTGGAGGTGGAGCACTCCTGTTATACAACAACCATGGCTCAGTCGCCCAAGCAGCTACAGTTAGACCTACAGCCTTCTTATTTTATTCTTGGGAAAAGTGTAGCTACTTATTAGACTAAGTAAAACATTTCATTCAAAGTCGGTAGAATAGCTAAATAAGGCCTAGTATTGGAGGATATTGGACTATGGGTGCATATCCCACAGTTCTTAGGACGGTCATTACAGTTCATGTCTTGGTGATGCTTTATCAGTTTGTTATCCCAGTTCTCTTTTAGTACTTCATGGAGAGTTAGGGCAAGGGGTACGGTTCCTATCGCCATAGTCCAAACAAACAGGGTCCTCATCTTTCCTGCTGGGGTTCAAGACCTTTTTACAATGGCTGGCGTGGATCCGTGTGTCCTTGCCTTGAAGCTTGACCGTAGTGGCAGTGGTTACCAGCACTTGGAATGGTTCACTGTATCTGAGCTCCAGTGGTCTCCTCGTATGTCTCTTTACCACGACCCAGTCTCCTGGTACCAAAATGTGAGTGCCGCTGAGGCAATTGGGGTCTGGGATAGAGGAACACGATTATGAGTAACAGTCAAATGTTTATGCAACTCCAGAACATATTCAGTGAGAACCATAGGAGGCCTGCAGCTGCTGCGGGAAATACAACCCTGTCTTAGGGACACTACCAAACAGTATTTCATATGGGGACAGCTTCTCCCTCCCCCTTGGGGCGGTCCTCACTGAATACAACGCTATGGGCAAACAATCTACCCAGGACAAGTGTTTCGTCCATGCACTTTTGAATTTTAGTCTCAAGGTACCATTGATGCGTTCCACCTTCCCACTACTTTGTGGATGATGGGGAACATGGAAAGCCTGTTCTCTCAAGAGTAACCCTTATTTGTTTCATTAGTTCCCCAGTAAAGTGGGTTCCTCTGTCACTTTCTATAGTTTCGGGCACCCCATATCTACAAACCACTTCACTGATCAATTTTTTAGCAGTAGTTTTTGTGTTTTCTTTAGTCACTGCCCAAGCTTCTGGCCACCCAGAGAAAAGGTCAATGCATACCAGGGCGTATTCATAATTACCCACCTTAGGTAGCTGCATGTAGTCCACCTGCAGTCTCTGAAATGGGTAATCCTGCTTTTGGTGTGCATTTCCGTGGGACTCGAATAGGCCTACCAGGGTTATGTTTTGCACAAACTAGATATTCTTGAACATGCTTAACAGCCGTATTCGGGAACCCTGGGGCACATACCAGTTTTGTAGCATCACTGCACACATAACACCCTTTGAGTTATGCACCGGAGAATGTGCAAGGGCAGCCATCATGGGGAACAGGCAGTGTGGAAGGCAAATACGTTTACCTGTTATACCCCTGACACTGACTGTACGGCGCCCGCTTTGACCCATGCATTCTGCTCTTGGGGGGAGGGGAGCCTGGGTCTGGAAGACCTGCCGTAGTTCGAGGTCCACAGCCACTGGGACCAGCGCAGGGGATGTTTCCTTATTTGAAAGGGGGCTTCCAGCACTCCCTGACTGAGTCTCCTGGGGTTCCCGCACTTGCTATAGCCAGTATCTGTCAGAGGTAATCGTGCTGCTTCCTTAGCCGCCTGGTCGGCCAAGTCATTCCCTACTGCAAGGGGAGTTTGTTCGCGAGTGTGTGCTGACACTTTGACTATGGCTGCCCTTCGGGGAAGGGTGAGTGCTGGGAGTAGCTGCTCTACCGCTTGTGCATTCCTTATAGGTTTGCCAGCAGAGGTCAAGAAATTACGGCTTTGCCAAATGGCGCCAAAGTCATGTGTAACACCATAAGCATATTGCGAGTCAGGAAATACATTGATTTCTTTACCTTTTCCCAGATTACACGCTGCAGCGAGTGCTTTAAGCTCTGCCTCTTGCGCGGAGCAGCTGGAGCGGAGTGGTTCTTGTATCGCTGCCTTACCATTGTGGACTACTGCATACCCGGTGATGAACCGTCCTTGTTCACTGTCCCAAGCTCTGGAACCATCTACAAAATACTCAGCAGAGGGGTTAGTGAGTGGTACATCAGTAATATTTGCCAAGCCCTTTATTTCAACTTCCATCAATGCCTGACAATCATGATCATGTACCATATTAAACTGAGCTTCCTCATCTGCTAATTTGAAAAACAGGAGCAAATCTTGGCTCATGGTCTCTCCCTCTTCTCCATCCTGATACTTTCCTCCCTTTTCTAAATCCACTGGTAGTAGTGTAGCTGGATTTAGAACATTACAGCGTTTGATAGTTACAGTGGTGGCCAAAAGTATTGGCAGCCCTGCAATTCTGTCAGATAATACTCAGTTTCTTCCTGAAAATGATTGCAATCGCAAATTCTTTGGTATTATTATCTTCATTTAATTTGTCTTCAATGAAAAAACACGAAAAGAATTGTCCTAAAGCCAAATTGGATATAATTCCACACCAAACCTAAAAAAGGGGGTGGACAAAAGTATTGGCACCCTTTGAAAAATCATGTGATGCTTCAGTAATTGGTGTAATTACCAGCACCTGTAACTTACCTGTGGCACCTAACAGGTGTTGGCAATAACTAAATCACACTTGCAGCCAGTTAACATGGATTAAAGTTGACTCAACCTCTGTCCTGTGTCCTTGTGTGACCACATTGAGCATGGAGAAAAGAAAGAAGACCAAAGAACTGTCTGAGGACTTGAGAAACCAAATTGTGAGGAAGCATGAGCAATCTCAAGGCTACAAGTCCATCTCCAAAGACCTGAATGTTCCTGTGTCTTCCGTGCGCAGTGTCATCAAGAAGTGTAAAGCCCATGGCACTGTGGCTAACCTCCCTAGATGTGGACGGAAAAGAAAAATTGATGAGAGATTTGAACGCAAGATTGTACGGATGGTGGATAAAGAACCTCGACTAACATCCAAACAAGTTCAAGCTGCCCTGCAGTCCGAGGGTACAACAGTGTCAACCCGTACTATCCGTCGGCGTCTGAATGAAAAGGGACTGTATGGTAGGATACCCAGGAAGACCCCACTTCTTACCCAGAGACATAAAAAAGCCAGGCTGGAGTTTGCCAAAACTTACCCGAGAAAGCCTAAAACGTTTTGGGAGAATGTTCTCTGGTCAGATGAGACAAAAGTAGAGCTTTTTGGGGAAAAAGCATCAACATAGAGTGTACAGGAAAAAAAAAAAAAAGACATTCAAAGAAAAGAACACGGTCCCTACAGTCAAACATGGTGGAGGTTTCCTGATGTTTTGGGGTTGCTTTGCTGCCTCTGGCACTGGACTGCTTGACTGTGTGCATGGCATTATGAAGTCTGAAGACTACCAACAAATTTTGCAGCATAATGTAGGGCCCAGTGTGAGAAAGCTGGGTCTCCCTCAGAGGTCATGGGTCTTCCAGCAGGACAATGACCCAAAACACACTTCCAAAAGCACTATAAAATGGTTTGAGAGAAAGCACTGGAGACTTCTAAGGTGGCCAGCAATGAGTCCAGACCTGAATCCCATAGAACACCTGTGGAGAGATCTCAAAATGGCAGTTTGGAGAAGGCACCCTTCAAATATCAGGGACCTGGAGCAGTTTGCCAAAGAAGAATGGTCTACAATTCCAGCAGAGCATTGTAAGAAACTCATTGATGGTTACCGGAAGCGGTTGTTCGCAGTTATTTTGGCTAAAGGTTGTGCAACCAAGTATTAGGCTGAGGGTGCCAATACTTTTGTCCGGCCCTTTTTTGGAGCTTTGTGTGAAATGATCAATGATTTGATTTTTTTTCTTCATTCTCTTTTGTGTTTTTTCCTTGCAATCAAATTAAATTAAGATAATACCAAAGAATTTGTGATTGCAATCATTTTCACGAAGAAACTGAGTATTTATCTGTCAGAATTGCAGGGGTGCCAATACTTTTGGCCACCACTGTATATGGGGAGGTGTAAGGAGTGAGACTTCATATTTTGTCAACCTTGATCGTGAGCGTTGATGGGTCTGAGCCGGTTGGCGTATTTCAGATACAGCATGAGGAACTTGAAGTGTGAGGGGGCTTCCTAACACTATGTCCTGTCATTTTTAACAAGTTCTGAAGCAGCCGCCACAGCTCTAACACAAGTAGGAGAACCCATAATGACTGGATCAAGGGTTACAGAGTAATACCCTAGAGGGCGCTGCCTACCACCATGTTCTTGGGTAAGGACACCAGACGCATGTCCAGCCTGTTCGCGGCAGTACAAAGTAAAAAAACTTGTCATAATTCGGTATACCTAGAGCTGGTGAGGTAGAAAGTGAGCTTGAGGGTGTGAAATGCATCAATAGCCTCAGAATTAATGGTGACAGGCTCAGTTTTGAGGCATTGGAACAATGGGGCCATAATACTAGAGGCATTTCATATCCAGAGACGGCAGTACTGGACTAGGCCCAAGAATGCCCGAAGGGATTTGGTAGATCTTGGAAGGGGTATTTTTAGTATAGCGTCAATCCTCCCTGGGCTGAGATGCTTAATGCCTGGAGACAGGCAATGCCCAAGGAAAGTGACACTGGACTTGTACAATTGGAGTTTATCTTTTGAAGCTTTGCACCCATTTTTTGCTAAGAATATCAGCAGAGATTGAGATTCATTGTGGCCTATCTGGTCAGTGGTGCAGCAAAGGAGAAGGTCATCCACATATTGTAAGAGTATGGTGGATGAATCAAAGGGGCACCAGTTATCGAGTACAGTCTTTAGGGATGTGGAAAATAAGGAAGGGGAGTTGGCAGCGCCCTGAGGAAGGACTGCCCATGCATACTGAGCACCTCTGTGGGTGAAGGCAAAATAAGAGGTACACTCCATGGACAAGAAGACAGAGAAAAAAGCATTGGCCAGATCAATCACTGTGAAACAGGTGGCTGTGGAGGGGACCTGATTCAGGAGAGTATGGGGGTTGGGTACAAGTGGAGTATCCACTATAGCTACTGCATTAACTGCCCTAAGATCATGTACCATACGACAGGATTCTGGCTGTCCAGGAGGGGTTTTCTTTTTGACTGGGTACAGGGGAGTGTTAAATGGGGAGGTTATAGGAGTAACTAGACCTCTTAACAAGAGCTCCTGGACATTCTCATGTATTGCCGCATCCTGAGCAGCACTTAAAGGATACTGCTTTATACAGGGGGGTTGGGCACCTGGTTTACTGTTTTACAGTCACCGGAGGGATGGGTAGTTTTCCCACATCAAGTTTGCTACATGCCCACAATTGACTGGGTATATCCTCAAGCCAAACAGGATGGGAATGAGGTTTAGAGCCTGTATTGTCTAGAACTGTGGGAATTGTTACGGATAGAAGACTACACAATGTGTCATCATCCAGGGGGGATGGTCGTCTGGGGGCCATCTGGAGTGAATTCTATGCCGGCCCCAATTTTCTGCAACACATCTGTTCCCAACAAATTAAAAGGCACATCAGGGGAAACTAAAACCTGGGTTACAATTGAAATTGAGTCATGCAAATTTAACCGGAGAGGAGGAGTCATTTGTAATTTAGTAAGTCGTCCCTCTACCCCTTCACAAGCCACATAGTCGGGGGACAAAATGTCCTCTGGAACATGTTCTTGCATTAATACTGTACGGGCTGCTCCAATGTCTACCATGAATGAAATAGTTTGTCCCTCCCCCAGGGACACGGGGACAGTGAGTGTGGGTCCCCGGGGCAGAGGGAGACGTCTGGATTGCCAGTTTCCTATGGAGGGGGCTGGGCAGTGGCTGTTGATTTTGTGGGACATTTGATGGATAGATGTCCTTTTTTCCAGCAAGACCAACATTCTACATTGCTGTAATCTATTTCCTCCTTGGTGGTTAATTCCTCCTCTCCCCCCATCTTCCCTTCCTGGGCTGCACAGGAGCCAGGTTAACCCTTTTCTCTTTGACATGCTTTCTAGTTCAGCACCTCGGGCAATTTCCCATTGCATATTGCGCCACTCCGGGCGACTAGTGCGTCCTACAGTCTGAACCGTAGGTTTAAGACCATTCATAAAACACTGCAACAATAATCTGCGATCCTTATCATCATTATACTCATATCCAAAATCCAACCATGTTTGTTCTAATACAGAGGCATATTCTGAGACTGACTGAGCCTTATCCTGTACTACAGTTTGTAACAGGTCTTGTTTTCTATCCTGCTCTGCCCGTGCCCAGTTTTGCATCCTTTGTATAAACGCCCGACCCGACTCTGATGTATTTTTAATGGCCGGTGCCTGGCCTGGCAGCATCTGAGTAATTTCCATAAGTAAGGGGTCACTGCCTTTCTGCACAATGACAGAAACTAGATGATCCCATGTGGCCCGATATGCCTCCTGAACACCCTGGAGGCGCATACTAAATGTTAAGGGGGTTTTTCGGGTAGCTGTGTAGCGAGGGCAATAAGTTCACTGGGGGTCCAAGGCCGATATGTTTCTATTGGCCATACTTGGAGGGGGGGGGGGCGTCGTGTACCTGAACATTATCAACCATCGTAGGAGGTTGAAACTGTACATGACTAGTGGTCCTCATAGGGAACAGAGGCACCCTGGGTGTGAAGACCCACAGGACCTGCAACAATTAACCCCAGGGGGATTCTGATGACCACAATGTCTGCAAGTCCATGCCATTGACAAAGCATAAGGCAGGGGTGCTGAAGGGGGTGCAGAATCTACATCAGGTACAGAGACTACAGGGGTCTGAGAGTTTTTCAAACTGTCATAGATTACTTAGACAGTTCCATGCCTGGTTTCCTCTGATTTATGTTCACTCATTGAGAGACGTTTTGCTACTTCTAACCACATCCTAGCCTGCTCTAGTTTGTTTTTCTTTCAACCATCCTTCCCAATTCCAGATATATTTCTTCCATTCCTTCTCCTCTAAATTTCCCCACTTTCCCATACCAAATTTCCTCAATATTTCTTATCCCTCTACTGCTTCTTTCCCTTTCAGTCTCTCCACTATCTCACATGCTGGAACTGGGGCCACGCGCTTTGGGTCAGTCAATTCCTTACTGTTGCCAGTCCGCATGACTGCAACCACTGTGCCAGAGTTACCTCAGAACTCTCTTCAGCACACACAGAGCCTCTCAAACGCTAAATTTGATCCCGTCTCAGTCTCCTCTGAGCCTTGGAAGACAGATCTTTAAGGAAGTACTAACACAGATTTTCCAGCCGTGTGAGCTAGGGAGATTCTTACACACTACCAAAAAAATACCAAGCCTACTGCTCCACCTACTATTGCAATTATTTCTACATGATCATATAACATTTCCTAGTTCAAAGGTTTTCCTTCTACACCTTGTAAAGGCTCTGCGTGACAATGATATCTGCAATAAGTGTTAGTATAAAAAGTATGTTTCCCAGTCTGGGTATGCAGGCTAAGCAAGAACTTCAGCTACTATAATTTTCCCTTTCTTGAGCTTACACAAAACAGACACTGAGGACAACGATTCTGATTCATCAAAAACGACTTAATACGTCATTCAATGCACACTGCTCAATCGCTGATATTAATCCCCCTGCTGTATTCGGGCTAAAAACTGCATTTAGTTACCCCTTTCTTGAGGGTGCCCTTATCAATTTACAGGGGAATTCCATACCCTCCAGGTACTACCTTACCGTGAAGGATTCCTCTGTTATAGGCAATCTCACACCTAACGGGATCCCTTATCAAGCAGAGACTGTAGTACCTTATTGGTCAATCAAAAATCATTCAGTCCCATATTCAAGGATCCTCATAGTTTACAATATCATACCAGACATTTATGACGTAGACAAAACAAACATAAAACAATCCTCCGACTCCTGAAATATACAGAAGAACTGCGGAGGTGCCTAATCCCGACATGCTGGGCAAGGTTGGTTACTCGTCACTTCATTCAACCGTCATTCAATCGTCAATCATGCATCTAAAAACCACATTGAAACATATAAGACAAATTCAATCACTGGCTAGTGTTCAAAAATGATTGTCTTGTTAGGACCACCAATTACCCGTCCTGGAGCCCTCTAGTTAGTACTGAATTAGTAGTAATACAAGGGATTACTTACCGTGGATTTTATTCAGTAATTCCCAGAGAGATCCTGGGAGGGAGAAGGTTTAAACCTGGTAAGTTGTATATATCGTGGGCTATTTAAATAAAATTCTAGGTACATAATTAATTCCCATGAGTTTCAGGCGTTTCGTATTGCCTCCATGGCAGTTCTAATTGAACATCAGAGACACTACTTCCTTGGCACAATATCACCCATGTGTTCTTGCTCTGCGTCTGAAGTCCCGTATGGTTTTACCCACATATTCTAGTTCAGTCGCAGGAGGCTTTGTATATTACTGTTCAGCAATTTATAAAGTGTTGGACCCCATAATCTCTTTCCATGATATAGCTTCTGAAGGTGGTACCTGTTTTAATGTATTGGCACACTACAGGGTTATTACATCTGTAACATCCCTTACATAGGTTTGTTATCCAGCCATGTGGACGGTGTTGGTGTTTTTTTTTGTAATTGCCATATACCAATCTGTCATTTTAATGATTTTCCTCTTCTGTGCGTGATCTGGGGGTCATCAGTCAATTTGATCCCGATAGCCTCATCCATAAGGAGAACTGCCTAAAGTTTGATAACTGGGCACATAAGTTTGTGAGATCCTTTAACATGGGTGGTAATGAACCTTACACATTTGTTTTCTAGGCATAAGTAATTCTGATCGGTTCTTTTTTTTTGGCTTCATGGTAAGCCATGAGAATATTGTAGGATAACCCCTTTCTCTGAACCGGCTTCTTGGCTCCCTCGCTTCTTTTTCAAAAATGTAATCGCTCACACTATTCCTCCGGATCCTGAGGTATTGGACTTTTGAGGTGTAGTGGATGGCTGCTTGCCCACCTTGGCAATGAATTTGTTGCTTTAGGTTTTCTAAATGCATGTGTTGAGTTGACAGTGTCTTTGATCATAATGTCTAGGAATGGCAGGGAGGGACCCCCCTATATAATGGAGGTTAAGCAGAGACCAATGTCATTATGGTTGTGTTGCTACAAAGTCATCTAAATCAACTTTTGGCCCCTCCAGACTATGAAAATGTCATCAATGTAGCAGCTCCAGACATCAAATCTGTTTCGTGGAGTCCTTTTATGCCCCCTCCAAACACTCTCGTTCCTTCTCATTAGACCAAGAACAGATTTGTATAGGTTGGCTATAAATGCTCTGCTCCTTATTTTGCTGTAGGGATCATATTAAAATATTCATGATCGGTTCTAACTTTTTTTTTTTTTTTATATGAAGGAGGAATGTAACAGGGAATATCGGATCACTTACTAGTGCTACATTTCCATAACCAATGGAGACCGATAAAAATAACCAATGTTGACCGTTGTACCGTATGATGGCAATTGTGGCAAACTATGGACAGGATAGCTCGATATGAGTACATGCTGATTATGTCTGGACGACCACAAGGTTCTGGAAGTCCTTGAACATTGGAGCTTTAATAAAAAAAATTACTGCGTGATTGCATAGCTCCAACAAGCAGAAGATTTCATCACTATGGATTTTCCTACTTAATTTGTAGGTAAATGGAATAAATCCAGGAACTTCATAAAATCTTGTACTTTATTGAATCCGTTTAAGAACAATATAGCAAAGATGTCACAACCCCTCGGAGATGGAAGATTGGCAAACTAGTCTTTCCTGTGGCGCTGTCAGTTTAGAAGCACCGGTCTTTTCTCAATTTGTTTTTTTTTTTTTCCATGTTCACTTTGTAGCCCTCATTTTTAACCGGTTGTGAATCGCGTGTTAAAACCACCTGCATCTGCTGTTGGTTAGGCTGCAACATGTTAGCCAACAACCTGCTGTAGGCTTTTTTTTCTTGGATGTATTAATGTCCATTCTGGTGCTGTCATGTACAAGTTCTGCTTGTCCCTTGGCATGGATCTTAGGTGGCCTGCTATTGATAACCCAAATTTATCAAGCTCCACCTCTTTGTGGACCCTGTCCATAAGACTGAGGGTGCGAGTAGTGAGGGCTTCAAGTGCACTATTCCCAACCTCTTGGCTTTTGGCCTTTTTACTTGCCGCCCTTCTCAATGCCACGAGACGGGCAGAACCAGCCCCCATCCCAATTGGGCCTAGACGCACCACCAGCAGAGCTACCTTCAGCGTGAGAAGCAGGAGCACCAAGTTAAAGAATAACCTTTAACCTATTAATCTCTACTGATTCTCTGAGACCTGTTTCTTGATGCCAGACAATGTTTTTTTTTCCCTCCATTGGGATCTTTAAGGTGATTGTATAACTGTAGGCAAATGTTTCATCTATGAAGTTGCAGACAGGTACGTGGATGGAACAGTGCAGAGAATGAGGACTCCGTAGTAATTTCACCAACAGATATTTATTTGATTAACACTGATGTGATGCCTACGACACAATATCAAAGCGTAAAGCCAACAATGGAACTACAGTAAACTATTATACAATGAGAATACAGCAATTTGTCTATACTGGGTATTAATACGATTCTATTCACATACTATTCTATTGTTACTAGTGAACGACTATTGTCAGGGAAGTCTTGTACTTACTACCTTCACCAGAAGTGTCACAGTACTATTGGGCCTGTCGGTCGTTAATCTTAGGCAATATGGATCGTCGTACAAACCCTAACGGGAGTCTACAATGCTACTCCATTAGGCCGCCAGTCCCTTATCAATCACTCTGCTCACCCGTTGCGCGCTGGCCGCCATAGTCCTCTGAAGCACCGCCGTAGTCCCGTTTTGTACCATACGTCTACATCGCAAGTTACAGCTCACGCGAACGTCTCTCTCCTGTGGCCTCCTCTCTGCCCTGGCTCTGGTCACCCTGTTCTTCACTCTGATCTGGTTACTCTGTAATGGTAACTCAGTTCCTCACTCTGATCTGGTTACTCTATTCTGGTTACTCGATTTCTCACGCTGATCTGGTTACTCATAATGGCCACTATAAGCAAGCTTCACTGCACCGCACGTCCGTCCTGCTACAGGTCCACAGAAGAGGATAATATGTGGCACTCGTGCAGTAACTGATTCGGGTGCACAAGGAGGGTGTCCAACCCGTATATCATATAGAGCAGAAAAACTTGGCACTCTCTTTGAAAATAAGTTCCTTTTATTTGCGTTCATGTAAAAGTTAAATGTTTTCGGTCCTGGTACAGACCTTCATCAGAACTGAAAGGGGAAAGTGGGTATAGAGAAAAAGGCCATCAAATTGCTGCATAAATTCATAGATATCGTATACATAAGAATGCATCTATATAATGATTCCTGTAACATAGTTTTTAAGGTTGAAGGAAGACTAAGTCTATCTAGTTCACCCCATAGCCTAACATGTTGATCCAGAGGAAGGCAAAAAAAAAACCATGTGGCAAACACCAAGCTCCACATTGGGGAAAAAAATTCCTTCCCGATTCCATACGACAATCAGACTAGTTCCCTGGATCAACGCCCTATCAAGGAATCTAGTATATATAACCTGTAATATTATACTTTTCAAGAAAGGCATCCAGGCCCGTCTTAAATGTTAAATGTCATTACACATCATGCGGCAGAGAGCTCCATAGTCTCACTGCTCTTACAGTAAAGAATCCCCGTCTGTGATTATGATTAAACCTTCTTTCCTCCAGACGTAGAAGATGCCCCCTTGTCCCCGTCTCAGGCCTCAGAGTAAAAAGATCAGTAGAAAGGTCTTTGTACTGTCCCCTCATATACTTGTACATAGTAATAAGATCACCCCTAAGCCTTCGTTTTTCCACAGTAAATAACCCCAAGTGTAATAACTTGTCCTGGTATTGCAGACCCCCCAGTCGTCTAATAACCTGTCTTGGTATTGCAGACCCCCCAGTCCTCTAATAACCTGTCTTGGTATTGCAGACCCCCCAGTCCTCTAATAACCGGTCTTGGTATTGCAGACCCCCCAGTCCTCTAATAACCTGTCTTGGTATTGCAGACCCCCCAGTCCTCTAATAACCGGTCTTGGTATTGCAGACCCCCCAGTCCTCTAATAACCGGTCTTGGTATTGCAGACCCCCCCAGTCCTCTAATAACCTGTCTTGGTATTGCAGACCCCCCAGTCCTCTAATAACCGGTCTTGGTATTGCAGACCCCCCAGTCCTCTAATAACCTGTCTTGGTATTGCAGACCCCCCCAGTCCTCTAATAACCTGTCTTGGTATTGCAGACCCCCCAGTCCTCTAATAACCTGTCTTGGTATTGCAGACCCCCCAGTCCTCTAATAACCTGTCTTGGTATTGCAGACCCCCCAGTCCTCTAATAACCTGTCTTGGTATTGCAGACCCCCCAGTCCTCTAATAACCTGTCTTGGTATTGCAGACCCCCCCAGTCCTCTAATAACCTGTCTTGGTATTGCAGACCCCCCCAGTCCTCTAATAACCTGTCTTGGTATTGCAGACCCCCCCAGTCCTCTAATAACCTGTCCTGGTATTGCAGACCCCCCCAGTCCTCTAATAACCTGCCTTGGTATTGCAGACCCCCCAGTCCTCTAATAACCTGTCCTGGTATTGCAGACCCCCCAGTCCTCTAATAACCTGCCTTGGTATTGCAGACCCCCCCAGTCCTCTAATAACCTGTCTTGGTATTTGCAGACCCCCCCAGTCCTCTAATAACCTGCCTTGGTATTGCAGACCCCCCCAGTCCTCTAATAACCTGTCTTGGTATTTGCAGACCCCCCCAGTCCTCTAATAACCTGCCTTGGTATTGCAGACCCCCCAGTCCTCTAATAACCTGCCTTGGTATTGCAGACCCCCCCAGTCCTCTAATAACCTGCCTTGGTATTGCAGACCCCCCCAGTCCTCTAATAACCTGTCTTGGTATTGCAGACCCCCCCAGTCCTCTAATAACCTGTCTTGGTATTGCAGACCCCCCCAGTCCTCTAATAACCTGTCTTGGTATTGCAGACCCCCCAGTCCTCTAATAACCTTGGTCGCTCTTCTCTGCACTAGTTCAGCTATGTTTTTCTTATACACCGGAGACCAGAACTGCACACAGTATTCTAAGTGTGGTCGCACTAGTGACTTGTATATAGGTAAAATTATGTTCTCCTCATGAGCATCTATGCCTCTTTTAATGCATCCCATTATTTTATTTGCCTTTGCAGCAGCTGCCTGACACTGGCCACTAAACGTGAGCTTGTCGTCCACCAATACACCCAGGTCTTTTTCAGTGACAGTTTTGCCCAGTGTTTTACAATTAAGCATATAATTATACATTTTACTTCCTCTGCCCAAGTGCATTACCTTACATTTATCCCCATTAAAGCTCATTTGCCATTTATCAGCCCAAGCTTCTAGTTTACATAGATCCTCCTGTAAGTACAGGTGTCATTGTTGACTTAATGGAGGATGGTTTTTATGAAGTTAACTAGGAAATACAGCAGTGATGATAGAGAGAGATATAGATATATATATATATATATATATATAATATATATATATAATATTTTTTTAAATCAAAAGGTAGAGACATACAATCTGATGTAATCAAGATGGGAGGAAAGGATGCAGGAACTTCCATATGAGAAGTGTGGAGGGATCCAGGCATAGGTCACTGATTTACACAGGTCCAGTCACCAACCCCTCCACTTTTCTGCCCTTATGGTCCTTTTAATAATTAATAACTCTGCCACTGTCACCTGACTTGGTGTCTCCTGCAATCTCTTCCCCTCAGGAACCATGTGCTCCTTCCTCCTGTTCCTGCTGATGCAGTTCTTGCTACTTTCTCTTGTCCTGCAACATTTGACCAGCAGATGGCGGTGCCTGCTTCCTAACACTCTATTGGGCCTCAAACTGTGGAAATCTCTCATTTGTTCGTCTCCTTACAAACTCTCATTAGGACCTTTTGCAGATCCACTTGTACCGGTCATACTTGTAATCCATGTGATGTGCCCTTCAGGAGCATCGAATAACTTTTGATCCATTTAGCTACATCTGGTTAAGAAGCTTGACAACTTCATCACATAGGAATTGCTCATTCACCCCAATCATATATGGGGCAATTGTAGAGGACATTTGTGATTTCCCTGATCTAGCTTTTCAGAGAAGTATGCTGTCAGCTCTTCCTCATTGCACAACCTTCAGCAAATGCTGAGCCATATCGCCATACTGGTACATTTATATATCCCACAATACAGGAGAACAGAGGAAAGGGTTAAAACATCTCAGAATAGAAACTGCATACATTAAAGGGAGCCGGTTGTAATAGTTTCACCCTCAGTGGGTCTCCATGGATCGGTTATAGTATGGAAGGTTATAGTATGGAAGGTTATAGTATGGAAGGTTATAGTATGGAAGGTTATAGTATGGAAGGTTATAGTATGGAAACTAAAAAAATAACTAACTTGTGAATTTAAACATCCGGACAAACATTGTCCATTAATTCACTATGTCCCAACAAACACTTCAGAGGGCGACCTGTCAACAGTTTTGGGCCATAAAGTACGGGCAGCACCTGTAGTTCGTTTCAGTATATAAAACAAAACTCCTTTTCTTACAGTCCCCTACGCCTGAAGCTTGGTGTAGATGACTATAAGAAAAGGTGTTTTTGAACGCATTCAGTCTTTTAAAAAAAAAAAAAAAGTGTATAGAACGACCAACAGGTGCTGTCTGTATTTTTTATGGACCGAAAATGGTGACTGGGTGGGGGGTAATTAATTCTACTGAAAGTGATGGAAGTCCGGCTCGTAGCCATACCCTGGGAACATGTCCTGGGAGAAGCTGGTGTTCTGAGATGGGCCAGGATGATGAGATGCTCCAGGGGCTGGTGGTCGACCGTAACTTCCATGGGCCTCTGAAGGTTCTGGCCGATATGCTGCAACCTACCCAAAATGCTGGGTTGCAACTGCTGGTGGTGGAGGCCCACTGGGATGAAACAAATTAAATATCCCAGTTATTAGTGCTGGTGCCGAGAGCTAGACATGAGCGTTGTTCTACTCGAACTGTTCGCCAATCTCAAATTCGAGCTGTTATGGGCGGTGTTCGAGCCGTTCGGCGAACACGAACGATTTGAGAAAAATTCGGCTGTTCGAGGTTATGTTCGATAACTGTTCGTGCACCAAAATCATAACTGGATTTTTTCTCAGTAATGATGAAAATTAATGTTAATACGCAGTTTGAGTGTACAGCGGGGCGGGGGGAGGGGCAGGGGATGGATCTCTGCAGGAACAATGAAGATCTCCATTTTTTTTTCTCTTTCCCGCATTTGCAGTGGGGAGGTGCAGTCTGTCAGCCTATCAGCAGCGCACACACGGAGCGAAGTGCTTTTTTTCACACAAGCAAGGGCATGTATCATTGGCAGTGTATGTCACATGTCCTTGCCCTATAAGACCAAGCCATTTTCCCCGTCGCCACCATTTTCTCACTGCTGCAGCTGCGTGTTAGACGGCACCGCTGTTGCTGTGTGCGCTATACCTTGTTAATTTCAAGCCAATTTTCGCACAAATCTACAGCTAGCTTGGGAGTAGGGAATAGTTGTGATTGCAGTCCTTTTAAGGACTAGGTTACAGCATTTCCTACGACTTTTATCAGGCAGGTCTGTGCTCTTAAATAGATAGATTGTGGGAGTAAAGACTAATTGTAACTGGAGTCCTTTTCAGGACTAGGTTACATCAGTTCCTATCAGTTTTTGCCAGGCAGGTCTGTGCCAGTGCTCTGCAAGTTTTTTTCACAGCATTTGGCTGAATCTAGCAAAGCTAATCCTTTTTGGCCTATTGCAGAGTGTGTTAGTCAGTGGAGTAGCCTATCTGTGCTGCAAGATATACCACCTGTGTATAGAATACCAATTTTTTTACTGCACCTAGTGAAGTAAAATCTTTTGGACATAGCATCATTCTATTAGTCCATCTATACTGACCTCCATCAGGTTGCAAACTGAATATAATTTTTTTCTGCATCTACCTCTGAAAAAATATTTGGGCTTCTAGCTGTGTGTGGGACTTGTTCTATTAGTCCATCTATACTGACCTCCATCAGGTTGCAAATTAAAAATAATTTTTTTCTGCATCTAGCTCTGAAAAAATATTTGGGCTTCTAGCAGTGTGTGGGACTTGTTCTATTAGTCCATCTATACTGACCTCCATCAGGTTGCAAATTGAATATAATTTTTTTCTGCATCTAACCCAGCCAATAGTTTTGGCCTAATACCACAGTTTGGCCACTCAGCTCTGCTCGGTTACCATCCATTGTTTTTTTGTGCAAACAACTCCAGAGTTGTGAATTAGTTAACCACCAAAATGAGTGGAAAAAGGCCTGCTGCTGGTGGAAAGGGGAATAGGCGTGTTGGGAAGGGGAAAAAAGGTTGTGTCCGTGGGGTAGGTGTTAAAGCAACAGTAACATCTGCAGAAGAAAGACCATCTTCCAGCCAAACTAAAATGTCTACTTCTTTTAGCGGACAATGTGATAAGATCCCTTTCTTACGGCCACGCCAATCGCTACAAATTCCAGATGAGGCACAAAAACAGCAGGTGCTTCAACGGATATCAAGTGCTCCTTTAAGTGGGCTCTCCTCCACATCAACTTCAACATCACAAATACTCCAGTCCTCAAAGGTGTCACCCCAATCGCACTTTCTTCCTCACAGCTCCCAAGTCTCCAGCTGCCCGTCTGAGTATGAGGTAGAACAGATGGTTGAGTCTGCAGAGCTGTTTACTCATACTATAGCCTGGGAATCAGAGGTCGACTCCAGCGCTTCTGTGAATCCAGACGAGGAAATGATCTGCACTGATGCCCAGAATCTTTATGAGTCGGATCCAGGACCAGACGCAGAAGGTTCTGACCATAATGTAGACCCTCATTCCCAAACTGTAACTCCTGTTGGTGGAGACAATGAGGAAGACGATGATAAGACTCAAATACCTGATTGGAGCGACAACTTTAGTTTTTTGTCAGGGCAGGAACAGGTTGGCTCTGAGGACGACGGGTGTGATCACGCACCGGGTGATGATGATGAGGTTGGAGATCCCACTTACTGTCAACCCACAGTCAGCCAAGAGATGAGGTCAGCAGAGGAGGTGGAGGAAGATGCTAGTGACGACGAGGTCAGGTTGCGCCTTCCTGGACAGAGACGTAGTACTGGAAGCACGTCAACAACTGCATCCTCAAACACAACTCTGCCTCTCACCACAAGTCGTGGTGGCTCTTCAGGTCGCATGGGTGCTAAGCCTTGCATAGCCTGGGCATTTTTTCAGATCGATAAAGATGACCCAACTCGTGTTATCTGTAACATTTGTCAGCAAAAGCCAAGTAGAGGCCAAACAATACATCGTTTGAGTACTTCATGCATGAACCGGCACATGGACATGAAGCATAAGTTGCAGTGGGAAGCTCAGTGTGCTACAATGCGGCCTAGCCGGCCGGGCCAACCACCGTCTGCCATATCTTGTGCATCCGCGGCCTCTTCATCCTCTGTGACTGGGGGGACAGCAGTAACACCTGTTTTGGGGCGCAGACCTGCCACCTCTTTACCCGCAACAGCCAGCGTGATTGGCAGGTCATCATTTTCTTTGGAGGTGGTGTTGAGCGCTGTCCGACATCGATAGCACCACCTTTGGATCAAGGCAACCTAACATGTCCGCCTGCATCTTCCTCACAGACCGGCAGTTTGCCGGGGACACCCTTCTCAACCCCGTCTAAGCACAACAGCCAGCCCTCGGTCCCTCAGATGTGGACAAGTAAAAGACCATTTCCTCCTAGCCATGAGAAAGCTAAGAGGTTGAATTTCACCATCTGCAAGCTCTTGGCTACAGAAATGCTGCCTTTCCGCCTGGTGGACACAGAGGATTTTCGAGACCTTATGTCTGTCGCAGTGCCCCAGTACCAGATGCCCAGTCGGCACTACTTCTCAAAGAAAGGTGTGCCTGCGCTCCACCAGCATGTCGCACACAACATCACCGCTTCTTTGAGAAACTCTGTGTGTGACAGGGTGCATTTCACCACAGACACTTGGACGAGTAGGCATGGACAGGGGCGTTACATGTCGCTGACTGGGCACTGGGTAACTATGGTGACAGCAGGACAAGGGGCTGCTGTCCAAGTCTTGCCGTCCCCACGAGTTGTGCGTCAATCCTCTTTATGTCAAAGTTCCTCCACTGCTTCTGCCTCCTCAACCTCCTCTCGGTCTTCCACCTGCACCCAAAGCCTGTCTGGTCATGCCACAAGCTTTCTAACTGCGCAGAAGGGATCCTGCACACCTCCTTACTATGCTGGCAGTAGGGCTCAACGTCATCGGGCGGTTTTTACATTGAAATGTCTGGGAAATGTGAGTCACACAGCTGAGGAGTTGTGGTCAGCTCTGGAGAACCAATTTCATGAATGGTTGTCTCCACTGGACCTGAAACCAGGGAAGGCCGTGTGCGACAATGCTGCAAACCTGGGTGCGGCCCTTCACCGGGGCAATGTCACACACGTGCCTTGTATGGCTCACGTGTTGAACCTGGTTGTCCAGCAATTTTTAGCCCACTATCCCAGACTAGATGGCCTTCTGCAGAGGGCACGGTCGCTGTGTGCTCACTTCCGCCGTTCGCATCCCGCAGCTCAGCGACTTACATCTCTACAGAAGTCGTTGGGCCTGCCACTTCACCGGCTAAAATGCGATGTGCCGACACGGTGGAATTCAACTCTGCACATGTTGCAGCGACTGTGGCAGCACCGACAAGCCCTGGTGCAATACGTTCTGACGTATAGCCTGGGCCAACGAGATCCGGAGGTGGGGCAAATCACGCTGGAGGAGTGGTCTCAGATCAGGGACCTATGCACCCTTCTGCACAGTTTTGAAATGGTGACGAAGATGTTTAGTGCTGACGATGCCATTATCAGCATGACTATTCCGGTGATTTACATGCTGGAGCACATGTTAAACAGAATTCGGAGTCAGGTGGTGGCACAAGAGGAGGTGGAGGAAGTAGAGGAGGAGGAGTTGTATGCGGAAGGGCTAACATCTGCAAGGTCCAGACGGTCGGCAGCACCAAGGCGGCAGGCATGTGAGGGTGGGGGAGATGGTTTTACCAGGGCGCATGGTAGCAGCCAAACTAGTGAGGAAGGTGCAGGAGCCCAGGAAGAAGTGGAGGACGAACTGATGGAAGACTCATCAGATGAGGGAGACCTTGATCACATTTCGGTTGTGCGAGGTTGGGGGGAGAGGACAGAGGAAGGAAGCATGATTGTTACCTCGCCACCAACACAACAGGGACTTGGTGCTCCTGGATGCGCAAGACACATGAGTGCCTTCTTGCTGCACTACCTGCAACATGACCCTCGAATTGTGAGAATTAGAAATAATCCTGACTACTGGGTTGCCACACTGTTAGATCCCCGGTACAAAAGTAAATTTGCAGAAATTATTCCTGCCATAGAAAGGGATGCACGCATGCAGGAGTATCAGCAGAGACTGTTGCGGAATCTTACATGTGCTTTTCCACAAAACACCAGTGGTGCACGTAGTGAATCTCAGTTCCAACTTGCCAACCGTGGGACCGTCAAGTGTTCAGCACTCAAACCGTAACAGAAACACAGTATCTGCTGGTAACATCAATTTTGCGGAATCATTTCACCACTTTTTTAGCCCATCCTTTGCAAGGCCACAGGAGACAAGAAGTCTGACACATAGTCAACGCCTAGAGACGATGGTACAGGAGTATCTCCAAGTAAACATTGAAGCCACGACTGTGTCACTGGACCCTTGCTCTTTTTGGGCTTCCAATCTGGATAAATGGCCGGAGCTAGCCACTTACGCCTTGGAGATCTTGTCATGCCCCGCAGCCAGCGTTCTGTCTGAACGTGTGTTCAGCGCTGCTGGTGGTGTGCTGACAGATAAGCGCACGCGGCTCTCCACTGATAATGTAGACAGACTCACGTTCATAAAGATGAACAAATCATGGATCCGAAACGACTTTTCTACCCCTGTGTCATCCTGGGGAGAGTAAAAGCTTGATGATTGGTTAAAATCACCTCCCCAACCGTTTTAAGCTTTCAAATTACTAATCATGTTTATCTGTATCTTGACTGGAAAATAATTTGGGCTTTGTAGCAGTGTGCAGCACTGATCCTATTAGGCCATCTATACTAAAGCTTCACCAGATTTAAAATTGATAATAATTTTTAGCTGCATCTAGCCCGGAAAATAATTTTGGGGCTCCGAGATGCGCAAGACACATAAGTGCCTTCTTGCTGCACTACCTGCAGCATGACCCTCATATTGTCAGAATTCGAAGTAATCATGACTACTGGGTTGCCACACTCTTAGATCCCCCAAACTTTTCGATCAACCTTTTCATTTTAATAAAGACCAAAAAAAATGGTCATTTTTGAAATTATAAGCATTAGCAGGTTGTTAGAAACTGAAATCAAACAGTTTTCAACTCAAAAATTTATTCTAGGTGATGTTACATTTGCACATAGGACCCCTTGTTCGAAAGGAGCTTCTGAACTCTCTCGTCCATTGAATTTGTCAGGTTTTGGATGGTTTCTGCTTCAATTGTTTTGCATGAGGACAGAATACCCTCCCAGAGCTGTTGCTTAGATGTGAACTGCCTCCCGCCATCATAGACACTCCTTTTAATGATGCTCCAAAGGTTCTGAATGGGGTAGAGGTCAGGGGAGCATGGGGGTCACACCATAAGTTTGTCCCCTTTTATGCCCATATCAGCCAGAGATGCAGATGTTTTATGTGCAGCATGAGATGGTGCATTATCATGCAGAAAAATGATCTTGCTGTGAAATACACGGTTCTTCTTCTTGAACCATGGCAGGAAGTGCTGTTTGAGAAAATCCACATACATTATGGAGTTCATCTTTAGCGCCTTCAGGGATCCTAAAGGGGCCGACAATCTCTCTCCCCATGATTCCAGCCCAAAACATTACTCCACCTCCTCCTTGTTGGCGCTGTAGCCGTGTTTGCGTGGGGTGTCCATCAACCAGCCATCCTCCACTCCATTATCTGGACCATCGAGCGCTGCACGGCACTCATCCGTGAACAAAACAGTTTTGAAATCAGTCTTCATGTAATGTTTGGCCCACTGGAGCCGTTTCTGCTTGTGTGAAGTGGATAGAGGAGGTCGACAGGATGGCGTATGCACAGCTGCAAACCTCTGAAGGACCCTGCATCTTGTTGTTCGGGGGACGTTGGAGGCACAAGCAGCTTCAAAAACTTGTCTGCTGCTATGACAAGGCTTTTTTGCCGCTGCTCTTTTAACCTGACGTAATTGCCTGTAGGAAAGAGTCCTCAATTTGCCCTTATCAGCACGCACACGTGTGTACTGTGAATCAGCTACATACTTCTTGATTGCCAAGACACTTCATCCTGATCATCGCACAATGTTGATTGTAGTCATGCCTTGACCTAAACACTCCACAATTTGTTGCTTCTCAGCAGCCGACACATCCTTTTTTTTTCCCATTTTGGCAGAAAATGTAGGCTGCTTAATAATGTGAGAGAGCCTTCTTAAGTAGTCTTGCCTTTCATTGGACACACCTGCCAAACTAATTAGCACAGGTGTCTGCAATTGCTTACAGTGATATAAAGAGCCCTGACACACATCACCATCAATGAGTTTAACTGACAAACAAACAAATTCTTCCCTTATCACTCCTAAACACTTTTAGCATAATAATTTGGAACGCGGTGTACATGTGCTTTTCTCACAAAACACCAGTGGTTCACGTAGTGAATCTTACAGTTCTAACTTGCCAACCGTGGTCTGTATGGAATTGTTCAATAAAGGGCCCAAAATTAAGATAACATAGATGGGAGAGGTCTCTATGAATAGGAATTCCTAAGTATTTGATACCCTGTGAGGGCCAGGCAAAGGGAAAGTTGGACTGGATGGAATCCTATATGGATTTAGGGAGGGAGACATCGAGGGCCTCAGACTTCGCTGCATTGATTTTAAAATTTGACCATGTAACAAAGTGATCTATTTCAGCCATAACAGCATGGATGGATATATGTGATTGAGTGATATATACTAGGACATCATCAGCAAATAGAGAGCACTTGTACTCGGTGCCTCCCACCTCAATCCACCTAATATTGGGGTTATGGCGAATTGATGAGAGCAGGTGCTCCGTCACTAGGATGTATAAGAGAGGGGACAGAGGACATCCCTGCCTTGTCCCATTGGTGATTGTGAAAGGTGATGAAAATGTTCTGACGCACCCCCTGGGCCTTGGGACACCCGGAGCCGGACCCTTTTTGGTGGATGCTGGTGGTTGTAGTCTTCGTGGCGGCGATCCGGTTCCGTGGCTCAGGGCGGTCAAACCAGTGGCGGAACTATTTATGTGGTTTTGATGTTTAAATGTCCGACTACGCCACCCGTGGATTGCGGTCAGAGTGAACCGCCGCTGCAGGGCAGACCGCTGACGCTGGTGTTGTGGGTGCAGCAGAGCGTAGCATAACTCCCCACGGGAGGAGTATAGCCTCAGGGCAGTGTATGCGGAGGATGGGGGTGATGGTGCAGGGCAGCAGCAGTAACGACACGGAGTCAGTGATGCAGTCCAGGGCCTTTACTCACAGTTCTTATTATCCAGACCACGTCTGCAGGTAACGGCTGCCCACGTCGTACTGTGCTCACCAGGTGAGGGGCTCAGACAACTCCCAGATAACTTTGGAGCGCTTCACAGGACCCCCTTTGTGTGTCCTTTGTCTGGCCTTTCTTACCAACCCTTCTGTCCGGCTGCCTCGGGCCTCCTCTTGGTAAACTTGGCGCCAGTTTCCCTGACCCTATGTGGTGCCTTCCTAGCGGGTGTAGCGAGGGGCTGCGCCACATAAAATGTCAGAGCCTCCGGTTTCTAGCTGAGGGTCGTTTCCTGCCTCCACTAGTTTCGGGGACCGGTCTCCCCCTTTGGCCTGACCCCTCCACGCAGGTGGATTCGGGCGTGCGGTGGCGACTCGCCCGTCCGCACCCCTGGGATCCCTTCATTCCTCGTTCCTGGAGCCTTCTCCACTCCTCTTCCTTCCTTCTCCCTCTTCCAGGCCTGGGCCTCTGTTACTAGGCCCGCCTCCGGAGCAGAGCTCATGCAGAGCCCCTGCTCCCTGCCACTTCTGCTCAGACTTCTCTGCACTGAACTAAGATGGTGCCCACCTTTTATACTCCCTTCTCAATGCACCCAGGAACTGCTTCCTCCCTGCTCCTGCACTACAGGGTTCCCCTTCCTCAGTGTTCCCTCCCCCCACTCCAGCCAGGGACAGGGACTGTCGTGCCCATCTCAGGGGCATATTGGTCGCCCTGCCCCACGGCAATGTGGTGTAATGCATGCAGGTGTCGGGTCCTGATCCACACTACATCCTTACCTGAGAGTGAGATATCACACCTCTGGGTGAGGTGCAATACCTCTGTAGCAACCGAGCCCTCAGGGTGCTACAGTTCCATTTATCTTCAGCCTAGGTGACGTATTGCGATACAGGGCCGTGATTTTGGCTATAAAAGGGTCCCCTAGACCCCTACCCCAAGCTTTTTAAGAGAATCCTATATGGCGTGCCAGGAGACTCTATGGAATGCTTTCTCAGCATCCAACGAGAGTATCTAATTACAAATTTTTAACTGCATCTAGCCCAGGAAATACTTTGTGCCTAGTAGCAGTGTCTGCTAGTCAGCGGATTATCCCGGCTATTAAGCAAGCTACACCACCTGTAGTTTGGACACTTAATTTTTTTCAAAGGAAATGCTTCGGGACCCCGGGATACTCAGTGAAGAGCATCAGGAGGCACCCCAAGGCATAGGGGCTGGGACTGGCAGTAGGACGCCTTGCGATGGACAGCCGAGCTCGATCCTTATAAAAGCTTTTTAACTGCAGCAGCTTTAGTGGACGCTACTGGAGCTGGAATTCCGCGGCTGCTGGCATGAGACTTGCCCTCCAATAGATCCTTGTAAATGGATTTAAAGTGTATTCATTCAAATTAGAGAGACAATTTAAATTAAAAAGCTTAGACCTGCCTCCACCACAGGGGGGCTCGCTCGACCCACCAGCGGACAGGCACCAGTATTGGGAGAGGGGGGCTGGCCGTCAGGGTTCACCGCGGCTCTGGCACAAACCCGGCGACGCGGAGGTGGCACGGGCAGGAGCGGACTGAACGTGTCGGCTTCTCACTTTTTGGATTTTAGAAGGGCATGACATGCCTATATCTGTGTCTCCCCCTCCTTTTACTCCTCCACCTCTTTTCTTTTCGCATGACTATATGTACTTGTCACTTTTCCATGTGTTAGTTGTGTCTTCTGAGCAGTTTGTCAGCTTTTGGACACCTTTGAAGGTGTTTTCTATGTGTTTCTATGTGTTTTTGTTTGTCTGCCATTGGTTTTAACGGTGTTCGACGAACAGTTTGGCGAACACACGGGTGTTTGACGAACCGAACCGAACTCGAACACTACGGGGGTGGCTCAACACTACCGAGGGCATAGGTGATGGCGCATCAATTGCCATGACCAGAGCGTTGGCTGCTGTCATGTACAAGTTCTGCTTGTCCCGTGGCATGGATCTTAGGCGGCCTGCTATTGATAACCCAAATTTATCAAGCTCATCCTCTTTGTGGACCCTGTCCATAAGACTGAGGGTGCGAGTAGTGAGGGCTTCAAGTGCACTACTCTCAACTTCTTGGCTTTTGGACTTTTTACTTCCCGCCCTTCGCAATACCACGAGACGGGCAGAACCAGCCCCCATCCCAGTGGGCCTAGACGCACCACCAGCAGAGCTACCTTCAGCGCGAGAAGGAGGAGCAGCATCAGCAGCAGACCCCGGCGCGACGCCCGCTGCAGAGGCGGGCGAAGCAGAAGGACCAGCACCATGAGGATCCGGAGAAGACCGGAGAAATAAGTCCTCTGAATCCTCTTCTGCTCCGTGGTCCATGCTGGTCCATGCTGGTCTCCTTGTGTAACGTAGATGTCGTGGCCCTTATATTGCCCTCAGTGCTGTAGAAAAAAGGGAAAAAAAAGAAGGCGGCCTGTTAATACAACGCTATGAAAGAAATTTTGTTTACAAATAATTATTGTGAAATGACCTCCGCAAACTCCTGCTGGTCAAAATGAAGGCCGGCTGGTCTGCATAGGGAACTTCTCTTCTCAGGGGTGATGAGCCGCTTCGGGCCGGACTCTGATTTCATGACGCGGTCGGTGACAGAGCGCCACCTTTTTTTATCATCCACTGAAATTATTATTTTTTTTTTTATGTACTGCATTTCAAACATAAGTAAAATTACACATTTGTATGACAAAATGGTACAAATATCCCAAAAAATAAACGTACAAATTTTTTTTTTTTTTGGGACACTTTATCCGCATCTACCCACAGCGGGTAAATTTCTTGGACGACAGCGGGCCAAGCGTCTCTTCCCCGTTGCTTATCTTTGTACAGTTCGCTTGCCCGGTCCCATAACTCTGGATACTTCTCCACCTACAATGTATTAACATTACATCAGTGAATTACTAAACTAAAAAGGGTGTAATTAAGATAATTATACATATACGTGCGCGCGCGCGCACACACACATACAAAAGCTATGCAGATATGTACGCATGTGTGTATACATGGGCACACACACCAGAACAACCCACCCCCAATATCCAATTACGGCTCTCGCGCGTCAGAACCTCCGGTACCAGTGGTGATGGCTTTTTCCGCACATACCGGACACACAGACCCATTTCAATGTATATTTGGTCATGTTTATCTGCAGTAACGTAGATATGCGGATGTGAGAAACTGCCCTACAGCGTATGCAGGAGCTTTAGTGAATGAACCTACATACGCTGTACAATCTTGCGTTTCAATGTATTAAAAATTGGGTGGGCTCCCTCGTAATTTTAATAACAAGCAGAGGGAAAGCAGACGGTTGAGGGCTGATGTTATAGTCTGGGAAGTAGCCAATAATCATGGCCCCTTCCCTTGCTATTAATACCAGGCCGCAGCAGTTAGCTTAACCTTTACTGGCCGTTCTACAGGGGTACCCCCCCAAATAAAAGACATGGGGTCCCCCTATAAATTGTAGCCAGCAAAGGCTAGGCGAACAGCTGCGACCTGATATTAACCCCTTAACCCCCGAGGGTGGTTTGCACGTTAATGACAGGCCAATTTTTACAATTCTGACCACTGTCACTTTGAGGTAATTAGTCTGGAACGCTTCAACGGATCCCCTGATTCTGAGTGTTTTTTCGTGACATATTGTACTTCATGATTGTAGTAAAATTTCTTCGATATCACTTGCGTTTATTTGTGAAAAACACGGAAATTTGGCAAATTTTGAAAATTTTGCAATTTTCAAACTTTGAATTTTTATGCCCTTAAATCAGAGAGATATGTCACACAAAAGAGTTAATAAATAACATTTCCCACATGTCTACTTTACATCAGCACAATTTTGGAACCAAAATTTTTTTTTTGTTAGAGAGCTATAAGGGTTAAAAGTTGACCAGCGATTTCTCATTTTTCCAACAAAATCTACAAAACCATTTTTTTAGGGACCACATCACATTTGAAGTCACTTTGAGAGGTGTTTGACAGAAAATACCCAAAAGTGACACCATTCTAAAAATTGCACCCCTCAAGGTGCTCAAAACCACATTCAAGAACTTTATTAACCCTTCAGGTGCTTTACAGGAATTTTTGGAATGTGGAAGAAAAAAATGAACATTTAACTTTTTTCACACTAATGTTACTTTAGGCCCAATTTTTTTTATTTTCACAGGGGTAACCAGAAAAAATGGACCCCAAAGTTTGTTGTGCAATTTCCCCTGGGCACGCAGATACCCCATATGTGGGGAAAAAACACTGTTTGGGCGCACGGCAGGGCTCGGAAGGGAAGGAGCGCCATTTGACATTTTGATCGTAAAATTTTCTTGAATAATTAGCGGACGCCATGTTGCGTTTGGAGAGCCCCTGATGTGCCTAAACATTGGAGCTTGATTCGTAAAAAGTGAAAAAAAAAAAAAAAAAACCTTTCATTTTTACGAATCAATTTGTGAAGTGCCTGGGGGTTCCAAGTGCTCACTATGCATCTAGATAGGTGCCTTGGGGGGTCTAGTTTCCAAAATGGGGTCACTTGTGGGGGAGCTCCAATGTTTGGGCACACAGGGGCTCTCCAAACGCAACATGGTGTCCCCTAACAAATTGGAACCATGTCGCGTTTGGAGAGCCCCTGTGTGTCTAAACATTGGAGCTCCCCCACAAGTGACCCCATTTTGGAAACTAGACCCCCCCCCCCCCAGGGAAGTTGTATAGATGTGTGGTGAGCCCATTGAACCCCCAGGTGCTTCACAGAAAATCATAATGTTGACTTGTGAGAAAAAAATAAAATAAATAAATTTTCCACAAAAATGCAAAAAAAAATATTTTCACAAGGGTACCAGGAGAAATTGCACCCCATAAGTTGTGCAATTTCTCCTGAGTACGCATATACCCCATGTGTTGGAAAAAACTACTGTTTGGGCGCATGTAAGGGCTCGGAAGGGAAGGAGTGACTCTTTTGAACGCAGACTTTGATGGAATGGTCTGCGGGCGTCATGTTCTCAGAGCCCCTGATGTGCCTAAACAGTGAAATGCCTAACAAGTGCCCCCTTTTTGGTAGTGGTAGTTGATTTTTGAATTTTGTAATTTAGTGTTATACATTAGTTGTGTAGGACAATCTGATGAACACTACACAACTGATGTATGACAACCTGACGAACACTACGTCAGCTGTGCAGTGTTCGTCAGGTTGTCATACTTCAGAAATTAATTCAATAGTCCATCGAAGTATGGTACCTTTTGAAGCAGTCTTTCATGCACAGTCCAGGTTTGTCGGGGCAGGTGTCACATTGATAAGTGGTGTCTTTGTGTATTCCCCTTCGGTAACACACTCGGCACCTCTTTTGTGACTTTCCTTTTTTTCCGCTGTGAGGGATCTGCCCTGGGAAATGCTGGCCCGGTACAATTCTCGGTCCTTCAATTCCAGAAGTACTGGGGCCCGCTCCGTCACCGCTGCCAAATATCAGGGCCTTGATAACTGGTTCCTGAAACTGAAGAAACGACGCAGAAGTCTGGCCTGCACATTGTGACAGAAGGAAAGCGTTGTGCATTGCCATCTGTACAATGTGCACGGCCAGCTTCTTGTACCACACTCTGGCCTTTCTCAAAGCACTGTACGGCTGGAGGACTTGATCAGAGAGATCAACTCCCCCCATGTACTTGTTGTACCCCACTACAGTCTGGTTTAGCGACCTGTGTAGTGGAACCTCTTACAGCGCTGAGTGTGCTGCCATCACCATGTATGGTGGTCAAGGAAAGGACATCCCTTTTGTCCTTGTACTTGACCATCAACAGGTGGTCGCTACATTGGGCTCTGCTCTCACCCCTTCTGAGCAGCTGCCCAATTAGCGTCTTTGGGAGGCCTTTCTGATTTTTGCGGACAGTACCGCAGGCTGCGGTACGTCGCACAGAGTGACTTGAAGAGAGGGACACTGGTATAAAAGTTATCCACGTAGAGGTGATAACCTTTATCAAGCAGTGGGTGCACCAAGTCCCACACAATTTTCCCACTCGCTCCCAGAGCAGGGGGGCATTCAGGGGGTTCAATCCGGGAGTCCTTCCCTTCATAAACTCTAAACTTGTGAGTGTATCCTGAGGTACTCTCACAAAGTTTATAAAGCTTGATCCCGTACCTTGCCCTCTTACTGGGCAGGTACTGCCGGAATCCAAGCCGCCCCTTAAAAGAGATTAAGGACTCATCCACGCAGATGTCCCTTTGGGGCACGTACACTTCACCAAACTTGTTGTTGAAGTGTTCGATGACCGGCCGAACTTTGAAAAGACTATCAAAGTTCGGGTCATCGCGTGCAGGACACCTTGCATTATCTTGGTAATGCAAGAACTTGTAGATGGCCTGAAAGCGTGTCCGGGGCATGACCATTCGGAACACTGGAGTGTTATACAAAACGTCAACACTCCAGTATTGCCGAAGCTCGGGCTTCTTCAGGATCCCCATAAGAAGGACCAGGCCCCAAAACTTCATCATTTCTACTGCGTCTACAGGAGACCAGTTAGAAAATGACGAAGAGGGGTTTTGTTCTATAAATTGATGAGCGTATAAATTAGTTTGGCCCACCATGAGGTTTATAAAATCCTCAGAGAAAAAGACTTTGAAAAAGTCTATTTCTGTGAGGCCGGTGGTGTCCAACTTGATTCCTGATTTCGCCACGAAATCAGGAATCAGCGGCTCATAATTTTCGGGGGGCGAAGTCCATATAGGCTCAGTAGTGGGGGGCGCTGGAACATCTATCCTGCGACGACGGCGGGGCGGGCCAGCAGAACCTGAGGAAGAGGAGGAAGAAGAGAAGGAGGAAGACTACGAGGAGTCGGAAAAACAAAGAAATGTGGGATCCTCATCCTCACTGTCAGTGTCGGAGGCAAGAATAGCGTATGCCTCCTCCGCTGAATACGGAGTTTGGGATGAGCAGGACATTGTTATGTTTGTGGTGCGTGTGTGTCAGTACTTTTAGAGTGTGTGTGGAAAAAAAATACTGTATGTGGTGCAAACAGCGAGCACGAGTGTGAATTTGTGAACTATGTCACCGATCAATACTCGGCGGCTGCTGGATGTGCGCACAGATGTGTGGGGAGTGGGAAGAGGGGAATTGGGTTGGATGAGGGGAGATCAGAGATTACTTACCAAAGTCCTCTGTTCTTCTTTCAGGAGCAGGAGCCCAGCGCTGGTGACAGGGAGCCCGGCGCTGGAGATCAGAACCAAAAGAATTAACAGGGACACTGGGATGAGGCAGATTGGGGTGGGAAGGGGGGTAAAAAGACAGGGGAGTGGGAAGAGGGGGATTGGGGTGGATGAGGGGAGATCAGAGATGGACTTACCAAAGGGTCAGCTGGACTGGAACAGAAGACCCAGACCAGGAGCCCGGCGCTGGTGACCGGGAGCGGAGCTGGAGACTGCTGCAGGATGCAGAAAAAAAGGTAAGGTGGGGGGGTGGGGGGTAAAAAGAGGAGGGAGGGGGTATTGGGGTGGATGAGGGGAGAACAGACTTGCCAAAGTCTTCTCTGCATGATCAGCAGCAAGATCAGCAGCAGGCTTTGGAGCAGGAACCACAGCAGGTCAGGAGCAGAAGATCCAGGAGCAGCAGCAGCAGCGACTGGAACAGGTGAGAAGATGGTGTTGTGGTGTCACAGAATATTCTGTGGCACTACAAGGCCCAGCACGGACACATCAGATGTAACCACTCTGTATAAATCCTCACCAAGTGTGAGGGTCTGCAGGGCAGTCACAGGGTGATGATGGGGTGGTGACAGGTGGAGGTAATCTGATTGGAGCAATCAGAGTACCTGAATACAGGTGACCAGGCGGTCACAGGGAGGTGTCACCTCTGTGACCCCCCCCCCCCCCTGTGGTGCATCCTGTGCCCCAGCCATCTGATTGGTGCAATCAGTGTCACCAATCAGACATAGCTGGAGCAGAGCACGCACCACAGGAGGTCAGAGAGGTGACACCTCCCTGTGACCGCCGGTCACCTGTATTCAGGTACTCTGATTGGAGCGATCGATTATGACATCGATCGCTTGAATCACATTACAGGGGGTCATGCGGCAGTGACAGGCAGGTCACAAGCTGGTAACCGCCCCATGACCGCCCTGTCACCGCGATCAATGTGATCGGCGATTGCACCGATCATAGCAGTCCGGGGCCAGGGCTGGGGTGTCCTAGGAACAGCCTAGGATCGGTGCTCTTAGGAGCACCGATCCTAGGCTGCAGATCACTGTTTCCGGCAATCACATTAAAGATATGACGTACTAATACGGGTCTGGCTCTTAAGTCCCAGGGCACAGACGCGTATTAGTACGTGAAATGTTAAGGGGTTAATAGCCTAGAAAGGGGCCATGGTTATAGGCCCCCTCCCAGGCTAGCTATAATATCAGCCCTCAGCCACCCCAGATTTGGCGCATCATATTTGTGGCACTTAGCCTCGCTCTTCCACGCTGCCCTGGTGCGGTGGCAGGGGGTAATAGCGGGGTTCATGTCAGCGCCAGCTGCCATGAAGCCCAGGTTAGTAATGAGGGGCGTCTATAAGACACCTCCATTACTAAACCTAGAAAGAGTTAAAAAAAAAAAATAAATAAATAAAAAATACCCAGAAAAAAATAATTTAATCGAAATAAACCACACAATTTTATTCAATTCTCAATTGAATAAATTAACAACTTGAATAAGCGTAAGCCACTGACTGAGGTCACCGGAGTGCATTTAGTTAGCGCAGCTCCGGCTTTACGTCATTGTATCGGCGGCGCTCGTTTAGAGCGGTCACATTTTATGTGTCTGCTCTAAACTTGAAATCTTCGTGGGACACTCGATTTGGACTACTACGGAGGGGTAAGGATATGGTTGTGGTTTTATTTTAGTTTTTAATACAGGAGATCAATGGCTTCGGGGAATTGGGTGTCTAGGTGAGTATAGGTATATTTTTATTTTAGGTGGCGATCAGCGGGGACAGGTAATGTATGAACTAATTTATTTGAAGGTAACCACTGGCCACCAATTCAATTTATTTGGGACCCAAAAAAATGGGGACAATAAATTACTAAAAAATGTATGGGGGCAAAAATATAAACATTGGGGCAATTTATGGGGGACATTAGGGCACTTATCAGCAGGATCAGGCTGATGGGAACTACTGCTCCCATTGAACTGATCCTGCTGGCACTAGTGGATCGGGGACAGACATAAGCCAATGTGACACTACTACTCCCATCAGCCTATGTCTGCCTGTACGCAGACCCTTACCACACTAATCATGACAGGGACATTCAGGTCCATTCTCTTGTAATATCCCAGGTGCTCGGCCATGATCCAGGAAGACTGGAATGGTATGGGATTCTCATCTTCCTGGATTTATGGGATGGTCATGGGATGGCAGGTGTTAGAACCCTCCTGTTTGTTTTTTCCATCTTGTGTTTTGCGGTCACGTGACCATCTGCCTTTATATTCCAGCTCCGCCCTTGTGGCTTCGCTGGACTTCAGTGTTTGACTGCTTTGCTAGCCAGGTGCTTCGGTGCCTTTCTCTGTCAGTTCGCTTGGTCCTTCTGGGACCTCTAGTACCTTTTTAGTCCGTTTAACTTTGTGTTCTGCAACAGCTTCTCTGTTTAGGAGGTGTCCCATTTTTGTTCCAGTCCTTAGTTCTTTTAGGGACCCCTCCCCTTATGCTATAGGTCTTCGTTCAGACTAGCCGAGGACTAAGACGGGTCTGTTCGCAAGGAACAGGCAGCCCGCTCCATCGTAGGGATTCAGCTTAGTCTTAATGTAGGAAAAGTTTTCCCCTTTCTTTCCTTAGTCCTTGTTGCAGATCATAACAGCAGGAACGCCCCCACATGAGGTCACTTCGCATTTGCTGTGGTTTTGGGCTACAAAATCGCAGCAAATGCGCTTCAAATCTACAAGTAGTTTTACATATTTGCGGATTTGAAGCGGCTCAATGCAAGTCTATGGTGGGGAAATCGCCGCGATTCTGCAAAAGAATTGGTAATGCTGCGTTTTTTTCTGCAATGATGATCCGCAGCGGAAATTTCCGCAGCATGTGCACAGCACACGCGGATTGTCATTGGGGAACATGGCAGACCTTCTACCAAGCGTTTTATATGCGTTTCCGCTGTGGAATTGCCGCTGCAGAAACTCTTTAAAATGCATCGTGGGCACACAGCCTTTGAAAGGATTAGTGTCCAATGAGTCTTTGGAAAAGTCTTTTTACTGTGAGAAGATGGGTGAATTTGACATCCTTGATATTTTGAAATAAATCGGTCTCTGGTGCGGACAAAATTCAAACCCTTTTCCAGAATGGTAGGAGTGAGTAGAAGTACACTAGATGTACTGGAGTTTAATAATGGTGTCTCTTCCTCCGGATTCTTGTTGGATAATGTCTCCAGTCCACGTCCTCTCCTGTCCCCCCCGCCTCCATTTTTTTTGATCCATTTGAAGTGGCGTCTGATGTCCGATCCAGAATAAGATGCGTCCGTGTCTGAACTATTGTAATTCCATGAGGATTTAGGACGTTTATTCTCAAACCGGTATTTGGATTCATCCCTGGATTTAAGGCTAGACCTGCCATCTGAACCTTTGTTGTAGTTACTCCATGGATATACTTGGTTATTTTTGTAATCCATTATGTCCCTATGGAGGTGTGTGTGTGTTTGTTTTTTTTGGTGTTTTTTTGTTTTTACAACTAAATCCTGCCTGACCAGCATCCTAGTGCACTTTTTTGTGGCACTTTGTCACTTTTTTAAGCGCACTCTGGTTTAGACATGAATTCAGACTTTCAATAAAAAAATTTAGAGACTAATGATCCCCTTCCATGTGGTATTGTGTTTTTTTTTTTTTTTGTTTGTTTTTTATTTTTGCCCACCCTGCTGAATTTGGAGAGCTCATCCAAGGACCAGTCTCTTATTTTCCGTCTGGGTTGCGTCCTCAGATTTGTTCCTGTTGCCATGTTAGACTATAGAGAATTTACATCTATGTTTGATGGAAGAGTCTCCAAGTGCCAAACCATTGGCATGGTCACCGTTCTGGCATCCCTGTCTGCTGGGTCACTCACCCCATCACACCGTACATCACCGGTCTGCTGTCCCTGTCTGCTGGGTCACTCACCCCATCACATCATACGTCACCGGTCTGCTGTCCCTGCCTGCTCGGTCATTCACCCCATCACACCGTACATCACCGGTCTGCTGTCCCTGTCTGCTGGGTCACTCACCCCATCACACTGTACATCACCGGTCTGCTGTCCCTGTCTGCTGGGTCACTCACCCCATCACACTGTACATCACCGGTCTGCTGCCCCTGCCTGCTCGGTCACTCACCCCATCACACCGTACATCACCGGTCAGCTGTCCCTGCCTGCTCGGTCACTCACCCCATCACACTGTACATCACCGGTCTGCTGTCCCTGTCTGCTGGGTCACTCACCCCATCACACTGTACATCACCGGTCTGCTGTCCCTGCCTGCTCGGTCACTCACCCCATCACACTGTACATCACCGGTCTGCTGCCCCTGCCTGCTGGGTCACTCACCCCATCACACTGTACATCACCGGTCTGCTGCCCCTGCCTGCTGGGTCACTCACGCCATCACACTGTACATCACCGGTCTGCCTCCCCTGCCTGCTGGGTCACTCACCCCATCACACTGTACATCACCGGTCTGCTGCCCCTGCCTGCTGGGTCACTCACCCCATCACACTGTACATCACCGGTCTGCTGCCCCTGCCTGCTGGGTCACTCACCCCATCACACTGTACATCACCGGTCTGCTGTCCCTGCCTGCTCGGTCACTCACCCCATCACACTGTACATCACCGGTCTGCTGTCCCTGCCTGCTGGGTCACTCACCCCATCACACTGTACATCACCGGTCTGCTGCCCCTGCCTGTGACGCACCCCCTGGGCCATGTTCAAGGGATACCCGGAGCCGGATCTGGATGGGGGTAGTAGTCCTTGTGGCGGTGACCCGGTCCGTGCCCAGGGTGTCAAACTAAGTGTGTGGCAGTCTTGGTAGATGTTGTTTCTGTGTCGACTACGCCACCCGTTGATTTGCGGTCACAAGGCCGCCGCTGCAGAACAGTCCGCTGAGGCCGGTAGTATGTGTGCAGCAATGGTGGTATAACCCCCAACGGGAGGGGTATGGCCTCAGGGCAGCTGGTGCGGATGATGGAGGTAGTGGTAGTGCAGAAAGGAGAGTCAGAGACGTGAGATGCAGTTTCAGGGTTTTTACTCACTGATGTTGCTTTAGTCACTTCGGCCGGGAGTGACCACCCGAGCCGTACTGCATTCACCAGGTGCGGGACTCTGCTAACCCCCAGGCAGTTCCGGAGCGTGGTCCTGAGCTTCCCTCTCACTCTTTCTCCTGGCCGTCCCCACCAGGGATCCACCTTTGTCCGGTTCCCTTGGGCCTTCTACGGTAAAACCTTCTCTGGCTTTCCTGACCCTACTCTTGGTGTACCTTCCTGGTGGATGTGGTGAGGGTCGTGGCAAAACTTGACCACGACCTCCGGTTCCTGGTTAAGGGTTACTTTTGCCTCCGCCAGCTTGGGATCCGGTGCCCTCTTCTGCCAACCCTTCACCCTTTTTAGCTCACTCGTGGGATCTCAGGGTTCCCTCTTTTCTGCGTCTCTGGGCCTTCCTTCTTCCTCTCCACTACAAGCCTGGCCCTGGAGCTGGGCCCAGCCGGAGCCACAGCTCCTAGTCAGCCCTCCTGGCTGAACTCTCCTTCAGCTTCTCCTCAGACTGACTGACTGACCCTATCCTAAGATGGTGCCCACCATATATACTCCCTCTATGTGTGAGCCCAGGTGACCAGCACCCAATGGGCTCCTATCTCTATGCCCAGAGCCCCTCCCCTATCTGCCCCTACACTACTGGATGTTCCACCCCCCCCCCCACTCCAGCCAGGGACAGACGCTGTCGTACCTGCACATTTACTTGGTGGGAGTACCGTAGTTCTGTCCCCCGGAAATGGGATGTATGTAGTGCATGCAGCCTACTGAGCTCAGTCCCACACTCCATCCTTACCCGGGAGTGGAATACCACACCTCTGGAGTGAGGTGCAATACCCCTGTAGCAGCCGAGTCCTCAGGGTGCTACACCTGCTCGGTCACTCACCCCATCACACCGTACATCACCGGTCTGCTGTCCCTGCCTGCTCGGTCACTCACCCCATCACACTGTACATCACCGGTCTGCTGTCCCTGCCTGCTGGGTCACTCACCCCATCACACTGTACATCACGGGTCTGCTGCCCCTGCCTGCTGGGTCACTCACCCCATCACACTGTACATCACCGGTCTGCTGCCCCTGCCTGCTCGGTCACTCACCCCATCACATCGTACATCACCGGTATGCTGCCCCTGCCTGCTCGGTCACTCACCCCATCACACCGTACATCACCGGTCTGCTGTCCCTGCCTGCTGGGTCACTCACCCCATCACACTGTACATCACCGGTCTGCTGCCCCTGCCTGCTCGGTCACTCACCCCATCACATCGTACATCACCGGTCTGCTGTCCCTGCCTGCTGGGTCACTCACCCCATCACACTGTACATCACCGGTCTGCTGGGTCACTCACCCCATCACACTGTACATCACCGGTCTGCTGTCCCTGCCTGCTGGGTCACTCACCCCATCACACTGTACATCACCGGTCTGCTGTCCCTGCCTGCTGGGTCACTCACCCCATCACACTGTACATCACCGGTCTGCTGTCCCTGCCTGCTGGGTCACTCACCCCATCACACTGTACATCACCGGTCTGCTGTCCCTGCCTGCTGGGTCACTCACCCCATCACACTGTACATCACCGGTCTGCCGCCCCTGCCTGCTCGGTCACTCACCCCATCACACTGTACATCACCGGTCTGCTGGGTCACTCACCCCATCACACCGTACATCACCGGTCTGCTGTCACTGCCTGCTCTGTACCTCAGCCCATCACACCGTACATCACCGGTCTGCTCGGTCACTCACCCCATCACACCGTACATCACCGGTCTGCTGTCCCTGCCTGCTCGGTCACTCACCCCATCACACTGTACATCACCGGTCTGCCGCCCCTGCCTGCTCGGTCACTCACCCCATCACACTGTACATCACCGGTCTGCTGTCCCTGTCTGCTCGGTCACTCACCCCATCACACTGTACATCACCGGTCTGCTGTCCCTGCCTGCTCGGTCACTCACCCCATCACACTGTACATCACCGGTCTGCCGCCCCTGCCTGCTCGGTCACTCACCCCATCACACTGTACATCACCGGTCTGCTGCCCCTGCCTGCTGGGTCACTCACCCCATCACATCGTACATCACCGGTCTGCTGCCCCTGCCTGCTGGGTCACTCACCCCATCACACTGTACATCACCGGTCTGCTGCCCCTGCCTGCTCGGTCACTCACCCCATCACATCGTACATCACCGGTCTGCTGCCCCTGCCTGCTGGGTCACTCACCCCATCACACTGTACATCACCGGTCTGCTGTCCCTGTCTGCTGGGTCACTCACCCCATCACACTGTACATCACCGGTCTGCCGCCCCTGCCTGCTGGGTCACTCACCCCATCACACTGTACATCACCGGTCTGCTGTCCCTGCCTGCTGGGTCACTCACCCCATCACACTGTACATCACCGGTCTGCTGTCCCTGTCTGCTGGGTCACTCACCCCATCACACCGTACATCACCGGTCTGCTGTCCCTGTCTGCTGGGTCACTCACCCCATCACACCGTACATCACCGGTCTGCTGTCCCTGCCTGCTCGGTCACTCACCCCATCACACTGTACATCACCGGTCTGCTGTCCCTGTCTGCTGGGTCACTCACCCCATCACACTGTACATCACCGGTCTGCCGCCCCTGCCTGCTGGGTCACTCACCCCATCACACTGTACATCACCGGTCTGCTGTCCCTGCCTGCTGGGTCACTCACCCCATCACACCGTACATCACCGGTCTGCTGTCCCTGCCTGCTCGGTCACTCACCCCATCACACCGTACATCACCGGTCTGCTGTCCCTGTCTGCTGGGTCACTCACCCCATCACACTGTACATCACCGGTCTGCTGTCCCTGTCTGCTGGGTCACTCACCCCATCACACCGTACATCACCGGTCTGCTGTCCCTGCCTGCTCGGTCACTCACCCCATCACACCGTACATCACCGGTCTGCTGTCCCTGCCTGCTCGGTCACTCACCCCATCACACCGTACATCACCGGTCTGCTGTCCCTGTCTGCTGGGTCACTCACCCCATCACACTGTACATCACCGGTCTGCTGCCCCTGCCTGCTCGGTCACTCACCCCATCACACTGTACATCACCGGTCTGCTGCCCCTGCCTGCTCGGTCACTCACCCCATCACACTGTACATCACCGGTCTGCTGCCCCTGCCTGCTGGGTCACTCACCCCATCACACTGTACATCACCGGTCTGCTGCCCCTGCCTGCTCGGTCACTCACCCCATCACACTGTACATCACCGGTCTGCTGCCCCTGCCTGCTCGGTCACTCACCCCATCACACTGTACATCACCGGTCTGCTGCCCCTGCCTGCTCGGTCACTCACCCCATCACACTGTACATCACCGGTCTGCTGCCCCTGTCTGCTGGGTCACTCACCCCATCACACTGTACATCACCGGTCTGCTGCCCCTGCCTGCTGGGTCACTCACCCCATCACACTGTACATCACCGGTCTGCTGCCCCTGCCTGCTGGGTCACTCACCCCATCACACTGTACATCACCGGTCTGCTGCCCCTGCCTGCTGGGTCACTCACCCCATCACACTGTACATCACCGGTCTGCTGCCCCTGCCTGCTCGGTCACTCACCCCATCACACTGTACATCACCGGTCTGCTGCCCCTGTCTGCTCGGTCACTCACCCCATCACACCGTACATCACCGGTCTGCTGTCCCAGTCTGCTGGGTCACTCACCCCATCACACTGTACATCACCGGTCTGCCGCCCCTGCCTGCTGGGTCACTCACCCCATCACACTGTACATCACCGGTCTGCCGCCCCAGTCTGCTGGGTCACTCACCCCATCACACCGTACATCACCGGTCTGCTGCCCCTGTCTGCTGGGTCACTCACCCCATCACACCGTACATCACCGGTCTGCTGTCCCAGTCTGCTGGGTCACTCACCCCATCACACCGTACATCACCGGTCTGCTGCCCCTGTCTGCTCGGTCATTCACCCCATCACACCGTACATCACCGGTCTGCTGCCCCTGCCTGCTGTGTCACTCACCCCATCACACCGTACATCACCTGTCTGCTGCCCCTGTCTGCTCGGTCACTCACCCCATCACATCGTACGTCACCGGTCTGCTTTCCCTGCCTGCTGGGTCACTCACCCCATCACACTGTACATCACCTGTCTGCTGCCCCTGTCTGCTCGGTCACTCACCCCATCACATCGTACGTCACCGGTCTGCTGCCCCTGCCTGCTGGGTCACTCACCCCATCACACTGTACGTCACCGGTCTACTGTCCCGGTCTGCTGGGTCACTCACCCCATCACACTGTACATCACCGGTCTGCCGCCCCTGCCTGCTCGGTCACTCACCCCATCACACTGTACATCACCGGTCTGCTGGGTCACTCACCCCATCACACCGTACATCACCGGTCTGCTGTCACTGCCTGCTCTGTACCTCAGCCCATCACACCGTACATCACCGGTCTGCTCGGTCACTCACCCCATCACACCGTACATCACCGGTCTGCTGTCCCTGCCTGCTCGGTCACTCACCCCATCACACTGTACATCACCGGTCTGCCGCCCCTGCCTGCTCGGTCACTCACCCCATCACACTGTACATCACCGGTCTGCTGTCCCTGCCTGCTCGGTCACTCACCCCATCACACTGTACATCACCGGTCTGCCGCCCCTGCCTGCTCGGTCACTCACCCCATCACACTGTACATCACCGGTCTGCTGTCCCTGCCTGCTCGGTCACTCACCCCATCACACTGTACATCACCGGTCTGCCGCCCCTGCCTGCTCGGTCACTCACCCCATCACACTGTACATCACCGGTCTGCTGCCCCTGCCTGCTGGGTCACTCACCCCATCACATCGTACATCACCGGTCTGCTGCCCCTGCCTGCTGGGTCACTCACCCCATCACACTGTACATCACCGGTCTGCTGCCCCTGCCTGCTCGGTCACTCACCCCATCACATCGTACATCACCGGTCTGCTGCCCCTGCCTGCTGTGTCACTCACCCCATCACACTGTAAATCACCGGTCTGCCGCCCCTGCCTGCTGGGTCACTCACCCCATCACACTGTACATCACCGGTCTGCTGTCCCTGCCTGCTGGGTCACTCACCCCATCACACCGTACATCACCGGTCTGCTGTCCCTGCCTGCTCGGTCACTCACCCCATCACACCGTACATCACCGGTCTGCTGTCCCTGTCTGCTGGGTCACTCACCCCATCACACCGTACATCACCGGTCTGCTGTCCCTGCCTGCTCGGTCACTCACCCCATCACACCGTACATCACCGGTCTGCTGTCCCTGTCTGCTGGGTCACTCACCCCATCACACTGTACATCACCGGTCTGCTGTCCCTGTCTGCTGGGTCACTCACCCCATCACACTGTACATCACCGGTCTGCTGCCCCTGCCTGCTCGGTCACTCACCCCATCACACTGTACATCACCGGTCTGCTGCCCCTGCCTGCTGGGTCACTCACCCCATCACACTGTACATCACCGGTCTGCTGCCCCTGCCTGCTCGGTCACTCACCCCATCACACTGTACATCACCGGTCTGCTGCCCCTGCCTGCTCGGTCACTCACCCCATCACACTGTACATCACCGGTCTGCTGCCCCTGCCTGCTCGGTCACTCACCCCATCACACTGTACATCACCGGTCTGCTGCCCCTGTCTGCTGGGTCACTCACCCCATCACACCGTACATCACCGGTCTGCTGTCCCAGTCTGCTGGGTCACTCACCCCATCACACTGTACATCACCGGTCTGCCGCCCCTGCCTGCTGGGTCACTCACCCCATCACACTGTACATCACCGGTCTGCTGCCCCTGCCTGCTTGGTCACTCACCCCATCACACTGTACATCACCGGTCTGCTGCCCCTGCCGGCTCGGTCACTCACCCCATCACACCGTACATCACCGGTCTGCTGTCCCTGCCTGCTGGGTCACTCACCCCATCACACTGTACATCACCGGTCTGCTGCCCCTGCCTGCTGGGTCACTCACCCCATCACACCGTACATCACCGGTCTGCTGCCCCTGCCTGCTGGGTCACTCACCCCATCACACTGTACATCACCGGTCTGCTGCCCCTGCCTGCTGGGTCACTCACCCCATCACACTGTACATCACCGGTCTGCTGCCCCTGCCTGCTTGGTCACTCACCCCATCACACTGTACATCACCGGTCTGCTGCCCCTGCCTGCTCGGTCACTCACCCCATCACACCGTACATCACCGGTCTGCCGCCCCTGTCTGCTGGGTCACTCACCCCATCACACTGTACATCACCGGTCTGCCGCCCCTGCCTGCTGGGTCACTCACCCCATCACACTGTACATCACCGGTCTGCCGCCCCTGCCTGCTGGGTCACTCACCCCATCACACTGTACATCACCGGTCTGCCGCCCCAGTCTGCTGGGTCACTCACCCCATCACACTGTACATCACCGGTCTGCTGTCCCAGTCTGCTGGGTCACTCACCCCATCACACCGTACATCACCGGTCTGCTGCCCCTGTCTGCTGGGTCACTCACCCCATCACACCGTACATCACCGGTCTGCTGTCCCAGTCTGCTGGGTCACTCACCCCATCACACCGTACATCACCGGTCTGCTGCCCCTGTCTGCTCGGTCATTCACCCCATCACACCGTACATCACCGGTCTGCTGCCCCTGCCTGCTGTGTCACTCACCCCATCACACCGTACATCACCTGTCTGCTGCCCCTGTCTGCTCGGTCACTCACCCCATCACATCGTACGTCACCGGTCTGCTGCCCCTGCCTGCTGGGTCACTCACCCCATCACACTGTACGTCACCGGTCTACTGTCCCGGTCTGCTGGGTCACTCACCCCATCACACTGTACATCACCGGTCTGCTGTCCCTGTCTGTTCGGTCACTCACCCCATCACATCGTACGTCACCGGTCTGCTGCCCCTGCCTGCTGGGTCACTCACCCCATCACACTGTACATCACCGGTCTACTGTCCCTGTCTGCTCGGTCACTCACCCCATCACACTGTACATCACCGGTCTGCTGGGTCACTCACCCCATCACACCGTACATCACCGGTCTGCTGTCACTGCCTGCTCTGTACCTCAGCCCATCACACCGTACATCACCGGTCTGCTGGGTCACTCACCCCATCACACTGTACATCACCGGTCTGCCGCCCCTGCCTGCTCGGTCACTCACCCCATCACACTGTACATCACCGGTCTGCCGCCCCTGCCTGCTCGGTCACTCACCCCATCACACTGTACATCACCGGTCTGCTGCCCCTGCCTGCTCGGTCACTCACCCCATCACACTGTACATCACCGGTCTGCTGCCCCTGCCTGCTGGGTCACTCACCCCATCACACCGTACATCACCGGTCTGCTGTCCCTGCCTGCTCGGTCACTCACCCCATCACACCGTACATCACCGGTCTGCTGCCCCTGTCTGCTCGGTCACTCACCCCATCACATCGTACGTCACCGGTCTGCTGCCCCTGCCTGCCTGGTCACTCACCCCATCACACTGTACGTCACCGGTCTACTGTCCCGGTCTGCTGGGTCACTCACCCCATCACACTGTACATCACCGGTCTGCTGTCCCTGCCTGCTGGGTCACTCACCCCATCACACCGTACATCACCGGTCTGCTGTCCCTGCCTGCTCGGTCACTCACCCCATCACACTGTACATCACCGGTCTGCTCGGTCACTCACCCCATCACACCGTACATCACCGGTCTGCTGCCCCTGCCTGCTCGGTCACTCACCCCATCACACTGTACATCACCGGTCTGCTGCCCCTGCCTGCTCGGTCACTCACCCCATCACACTGTACATCACCGGTCTGCTGTCAGTCTGCTGGGTCACTCACCCCATCACACTGTACATCACCGGTCTGCCTCCCCTGCCTGCTGGGTCACTCACCCCATCACACTGTACATCACCGGTCTGCTGTCAGTCTGCTGGGTCACTCACCCCATCACACTGTACATCACCGGTCTGCCGCCCCTGCCTGCTCGGTCATTCACCCCATCACACCGTACATCACCGGTCTGCTGCCCCTGCCTGCTCGGTCACTCACCCCATCACACTGTACATCACCGGTCTGCTGCCCCTGCCTGCTGGGTCACTCACCCCATCACACCGTACATCACCGGTCTGCCTCCCCTGCCGGCTCGGTCACTCACCCCATCACAGTTTTAGTAAACTGTTCCTTAGTTTATTTTCATGGTCACATTGTATTTTTTTCACTTTCTGCTCTGAATCTTGTATCTGCAGTGTTACTGATGAAGGGCTGTTTTGACTGAAACATTTATAAATAAAATCAAGAGTTCTGGATTTCTTCCAGTGCCAGATTTTTTACTTATTACCTTACGGAATAGGATCCTACTTGAGCCCCTATTCACCAGAAGTGCCCGGTCTCCTCTGTTTCCTTGTGTCCTGAGCTCTGTCCTGTGCTTTGCTGCTCTGATCTAACGGTAGCTTGGTGTACGATGAGATTAGCCACTTATACAGTTGTGAAAATAGTAATTCGCGGGGTGATTAAACTGGATCCTTAATGTAATAGTTTAAAATACTAGCACAAAAAAATCTTTAGAGAAAGCAACTAAATGAAAGTTGTTCACTCAATCCTTCAGGTGAGATGGATTTAAGGCTAGATATCCATCTGGTTCCTTTCGGAAGGATTTTCCTATCCCAGTCACCTTCTGGGCAATGTCTCGATTCGGTCTATTCCTACAAACCTCATCCTTGTTATACAGCCGTGATGGACGACGTTGACATGTCTGCCTATTGGTGCATGTTTTGTGTTTGTCGTTTTTTTGCAATGTTCCATCATCCTCCTCCTCCTAAATTCTTAGTCTTGCCTATGTACTCTAATCCACACTGACGAGTGGCTTTTTAGACCGGCAGTTGACGACCCAATGGAGAAAATTTCTGTCACATTACCCTTGAAGGCTTTTTCTGGGGTTATTACAAGCTATATAGCTGCCTCATCTATGGCGTCCATTGAAGTTGGATTTCAGCCAAGTTAGAGACTCTTTTGATGCAAAGTGGCTGTGGACTTATCATCTGTCCTTCACCTATCTGTCCTATGTAATTTGTGAGCGAAGATTGATTAGATTACCGATTTTATCCTCATCCATCTAGAAGATGGGCCAATGTTTTTGGAGTATTTTCTTAACATCTCTTGTTCTATTTGAGAAGGTTATAATAAAGGGACAGGTGTTACCGTTGTCTTTTGGTTTTGGAGTAAGGTTAAGAAGTAATAATTAACAATGGCGCTGATTACTACAGAAGCTGCGAATTAGAGACCAAGAACCACTGTTTGTCAGAATAAGGGTAAGTATAATCAGGAGGTATAGTTTTTAATTCGCGCTAAAGTAGTGGAGAAAACTCAGAGTAGATAACGTGTGTTTTATTTAATTTAGTTTACGATTAGAAGTATTAAAAGATATTAATAAAAACAAGGTTGGTAAAATGATATAAAAGGATATAACACAATCTCTTGGACCTGGCGTAAGGACTGGGCTGCCCACTGGGTTCAGACGTGAAAGACCTGTAAGGGAATTAGAGAGTAGATTTATTGAACTCGGCTAGGGGGTGATAGACTTATAGTAATTATAGTACTTAGATCCACATATACCTGGTTAGGTGGTGAATAGGTTGCTGGGTACAGTGGATGCTGAGCCCCTTAGTAGTTCTGAAATTTAGATACCAATGTTACTTTATTATATTAGGTCCTGCTAGGAGAGGCAATGCTGCAGTGATTATATCTGTAGGTACCTGATATGATTATTAGTAAAGTACTGGATATGGTGGATGAACAGCGCTTGATTAGTTCTGAGTGGAGGTTGGGCTATGAGGCAATCGGAGTATATGAGAGTTATTAAGGGTAGTAGGGGTTTATATGAATCACCAGAAGTAATAGTGGTTTATAGAAATCACCAAGGGGTGAAGTACCTTTTCTTGTTCCGGTGTGGGAGTAGTTCTTTATCTAAAAAATGGTAGTTTGATTCGATTACCAAATGATACACATCGTGTGTGCATAAATTCTGCTTCAGAGTTTCTGTAGGGTCCAGGGATATCCTGGGGGGGGTCCTTCGTATGACTGGTGGTTCAAAATATGCCCATAGGTTTGTTAGATTAAGGTATGTTGTATACCAGTTTCGGGTCCTAAGGACCCCGTGTGCAGTAGAGCTGAGCGCTCCATTTATAATACCTGATGCGAGGATCCAGGGACGTTTGGCAGAGTCCAATTGTACTCAGTTTTGTGAAGGAGACAGAGTGTCTGGGAGCCGGAGCGAGAGCGGAGTCCCGGTCGGTGACTGCCGCTACTCGCGTGCTTCCGGGTTGGTCTTCACGCTATGCGGTGAGGGTCTGCGAGGATCTGTGCGACGTGGCGGCACGTGACACACACGTGGTCCGGAAGGTACGGTGGCTGGTTAGCGCTGACTGAGCTGGATTTAGGGACGATTCCAACGCGTTTCGAAAGCGTCTTCTTCCTTCCTCAGGGATGGTCCTATCCAGCTATAGGGCGCCCTTATATACCTCATAGTGATATGGGGCACCTGTTCACTCGTTAACGGCAAATAGTTCAATTTCACTATTTAGTCCTCTTGGTTTCAGAGTGTCCAGTTTAAAAATCCATTGGCTTTCCGCTCTTGACATCATTTTAATAAAGTCTCCCGATCTCCAGTGTATCGGTACAATTTGAATGCCTGTCACCTGGATCCCTTGAGTGGATCCATTATGTTTCTCTGAAGTGTTTGGAGAGTGGATGGCCTGTATATTTGTTTGGTATCACGTAAGTGTTCACTGATCCTAACATTCATGGGGCGTTTGGTTCTCCCCACATACGTTTTCTTACAGGGGCATTTCAAACCATAAATCACTCCCGTAGTGGTGCAGGTTCTAAAATCTAAAATGGGGTATATATCTCCTCTCCATGGCTAACGGTTTTTGGTTTGTGTGTATTTAATGTTTTACACATTTTGCACTTCTTACATGGAAAATACCCTTTGATTTTTTTGGATTAAATGGAGTGAGAGGTGGATTGCTCAGTTGGTGACCCTTTATGGTGGGTGCTATAATGTTGCCCAAGTTTTGAGCTTTTTAGGGTTCAGAAGTAGTCCGACCTTTTGTTTGGGTTGCATCATGTGCCTTTCTCACACATTTTTCAGGGTAGCTCCTTTCCAAGAATCTTTTCTTTAGATCCCTGCTTGTTTAAAAATTGTCGTCGGAGCAGTTTCTGCAAATCCTCATGAATTGGCCTTTGGGAATCCCTTTTTTGAGGGGGATAGGATGATTACTTATCCACCTATGTGTTTGTGTCATGAGTTCCCCATTACTCTAAATCAGAATATCTAGAAATGGCAAACTGTTTGAGTTGGTCTCTGAAGAAAAGTGGAGGTTCATATTTTAGTTTAGTCTATTGACAAACTCCCCAAATTGTATAAAGTCACCCCCTCCATATCACCAGAATATCATCTATATAAATAAATGTGTAGCCCAAAACAGTTTCCTCCCACCGGCCCAGGAATAAGTAACTTGGCGTAGGATGGAGAACAAGGACTTCCCATCGCTGTTCCCTTGAGCTGGTGGAAGTATCTCTTATCAAACAGATTTTTTTAGAAAGACAGACATTAAATTTGTTTTTGAAGGCTCTTTACTTCTATTAACTTGACAACCCCTACTTCTGAGAGAATTCAACTGCTTTTAGGTCTTTATCGTGCGGAACCTAAGAGTACAGTCTTCAACGTCCATACTGGTGAGTATCATGTCAGTGACGCGCCCCCTGGGCCGTGGGGTACCCAGAGCCGGGCCTGTAGACGCTGGGGGTTGTAGTCACCGTGGCGGTGACCTGGTCCTTGACCCAGGGCGGTCAAACCAGGGTAGTCGGTGTCTGTTATAGATAGTCCGACTACTTCACCTGTGGAATGCGGTTATTGGTAACCGCCGCTGCGGAGCAGTCCACTGAAGCTGGTGGTGTGCGCAGCAGGGTGGTGTAACTCCTCACGGGAAGAGTGGAGCTCAGGGCAGCGTGTATGGATGATTTTGATGATAGTGCCTGGATCAGTAATAATAACATTGAGTCTTTGCAGTGCAGTCCTAGGGTCTTTACTGGTGGTAATTATATAGGCCCCAACGGGAGTACTTGCTAGGGATGAGGGCCTGGTCAGTCCGGGAGCAATCCTAGAATTCCCCTGGCCAGGTGGAGTTGTAGGCCTGCCGTTCTGACTGTACTCTTTGGCTATCCCTCTTATACTCGTGTTGTAGCCCATGTCCCTGAGTGTGACGTGCTGTGCTCACCCGTATGGCTGGCGACTCTGATCCCGTGTATTCCTCGCTCCTCTGTGGCGGTACTGGTCCTTTCGTGTGGCTGAGCCTCCAGGCTTCTGTTGGGCCAGGAGACCTGCAATCCCCTGCCCTGCGGTATCTGCTGCTGGGCCTGAAGGGTCCCACAGCCTTGGACTCCAGTGTCCGGTCTTCTGTATGCTGTCCAGGACGAGCTATCTCCAGCTCCAGTCCTTGGCTTCTTACTTCTGTGTTCTCAACTCGTCTACAGCCCTGTCTGAGCTAACCCCGCCTCCAGATCCAGTTATATAGGGCAGGATCCTCCCCTTTCTGGCCTGGGGCAGGAGGTGTTGCATGTAGTGTGTTCCCTGACCAGGAAACTCCTGTTTTGCTCCCAGACATGGTATTACTACCACTGTGGCAACCAGACCCCCTGGGGTGCCACATCAGTCTAAAATGAGCCCCTCTAATTTACTAAGCAAATTGTTTGTGCCGTACATATGAATTCAAGAAATACGAATGGCATTAACATTTTAGATGACTAGGTTTTGAGTTGAGCCGTCTAATCCGGATACAATTGGTCTACCCTTGAGTGGGTCCAGGCCCTTATGTATTTTGGGTAGTCGGTAGAATGTCGCCATAATGGGATGTCTTGGACATATGAAATCACATTCATTATTATCTATGACTATCTAGTTCTAATTTGGCAAGTGTTTTAAAGTTCAGTAGAAAGTTGATGATAGGTTAGATGGAAGTATTTTCCCCCAGTTCCCAGCCCTTGGACCTAGCTCATCCTGGTCAATTGCTTTAATTTTTAGCCCTTCAGTCCTACAGTTATCATACAATTTTTAAAATGGGTAAAGTTTTCAATGTATTAAAGTCCTCTGTCAGTCCCCTTTTCTATATCCCTGATATGTTCCCTAACAGGTACTTTTGGTTTCCTGGTTCAGGCCAACTTAGATCTTTTTGCAGGGGCATTCGGCGTGATTAATCACACCCTTAGATGTGCAATTTAGGGATTTCCTTATATCAAAGGTTCTGGACGCATCATGATTAACAAAGTTTTTTACTTTTTACAAGATTTTTGCAAGCTTTACAAAAGCTGCAGGGGTAGAAGCCAGGGGTTTGTGTGTATTTTTTCCTTTTTGCTGCTTTATCCGGAGCATAAAGGTTATGCACCAATGAGGGTTGATTTTTTTTTTATATTTTTGATCTTTTAGCCACTATAAAAGGAGTATTTGGAAGAAGTTTTTGTAAGTATTGGGTCAGGAAGAAGGACACTCCAATGTTTCCCCAATGAGACCTCCCACTATTGTTTATTATAAGGGGTGATTAGTCTGACCTGATGTCTTTTTTGGAACCATCCATTTTCTGAAATCTTCTGAAAAGTAATTCATCTTGAGGGGTATATACAGTGAAGGAAATAATTATTGGATCCCCTGCCGTTTTTGTAAGTTTACCCACTGACAAAGACATGAACAGTCTATAATCTTAAGGGTAGGTTAATTTTAACATTGAGAGCTAGAATATCCAAAAAAAATCAAGAGAATCCCATATAAATTAGATACTGCTCACTGCAAAATGCAAAACAATTAAGTACTTGATCCCCTACAAACCATTGAGTTCTGGCTCCTACAGACCAGTTAGATGCTCCTAATCAACTCGTTACCTGCATTAGACAGCGGTCTTACATAGTCACCTGTATAAAAGACTCCTGTCCACAGACTCAATTAATCAGTCAGACTCTAACCTCTACAACATGGGCAAGACCAAAGAGCTTTCTAAGGATGTCAGGGACAAGATCATAGACCTGCACAAAGCTGGAATGGGCTACAAAACCATAAGTAAGACGCTGGGTGAGAAGGAGACAACTGTTGGTGCAATAGTAAGAAAATGGAAGAAATACAAAATGACTGTCAATCGACATTGATCTGGGGCAACATGCAATATCTCACCTCGTGGGGTATCCTTGATCATGAGGAAGGCGAGAGATCAGCCTAAAACTACACGGGGGAACTAGTTAATGATCTCAATGCAGCTGGGACCACAGTCACCAAGAAAACCATTGGTAACACATTACGCCTTAAAGGTTTAAAATCCTGCAGTGCCCGCAAGGTCCCCCTGCTCAAGAAGGCACATGTGCAGGCCCGTCTGAAGTTTGCCAATGAACACCTGGATGATTCTGTGAGTTATTGGGAGAAGGTGCTGTGGTCAGATGAGGCCAAAATTGATCTTTGGCATTAACTCAACTCGCCATGTTTGGAGGAAAAGAAATGCTGCCTATGACCCAAAGAACACCATCCCCATTGTCAAGCATGGAGGTGGAAACATTATGTTTTGGGGGTGTTTCTCTGCTAAGGGCACAGGACTACTTCTCCATCAGTGGGAGAATGGATGGAGCCATGTACCGTAAAATCCTGAGTGACAACCTCCTTCCCTCCGTCAGGACATTAAAAATGGGTCGGGGCTGGGTCTTCCAGCAAGACAATGACCCGAAATATACAGCCAAGGCAACAAAGGAGCGCAGTAAGGTCATGGAGTGGCCTAGCCAGTCTCCAGACCTTAATCCCATAGAAAACTTATGGAGGGAGTTGAAGCTCCGAGTTGCCAAGCGACAGCCTCAAAATCTGAATGATTGAGAGATCTGTAAATTCCTCCTGACATGTGCGCAACCCTCCTCATCCACTACAAAAAACATCACTGCTGTGCTTGCCACCAACAAGGGTTTTGCCACCAAGTATTAAGTGTTGCTTGTCAGAGAAATCAAATACTTATTTCTCACTGCAAAATGCAAATTTATCTAATTTATACAATGTGATTTTCTTGATGTTTTTTGGATATTCCATCTCTCAATGTTAAAATTAACCAACCCTTAAAATTATAGATTGTTCATGTTTGTCAGTTGGCAAACTTACAAAAACAGCAAGGGATCCAATAATTATTTCCTTCACTGTATGTGCCCTCCAAAAAGCCCTCCTTAATCTGCCGCCTACTATAACCGCGTTCTTCAAGCCTTCATGTCAGATCCTCTGCTTGAGTTTTGAAGCAAGTTCTATTTGAGCAAATTTTCTTTACCCTAATGAATTGTCCAATAGGTATTCCTTTTGATGGTTGAAGGCAAATGAGGAGGAAGCATGTAGAAATGGACTTTCGGAACACGTCTGGGAGGGATTCGATATGAAGATCCAGGAAATCCAGTTTTCTTTCATATTTGTATGCCAATTTAAGGTTTAGAAACACTGATGGAAAATCGTAACAAAAATAAATGATCTAAACGTTCAATCGAACCCTCCCAGACGAACCACACATCAATATAACGCATCAGTTAGTTTACATTTTCCATTCCTGGTATCTGTCGTTCTTGAAAGATCTGTCAATCCCACGCACCCAAGAAAAAGTTCACATATGAGGGGGCGCATGGAGCCCCCATTGCAGTACCCTGCAAATGTAAATTAATCTTTCCATGGAACATATAAATGTTGTGCTCCAAAACAAACTGTAGCAATCTCAAATGAAGTTCCATCAGAGGGGCGTTGATGTTACTAGATTTCAAAAACCTAGACTTTTATACCATCTACGTGTTTTATAGAGGAATATGGTGCCTCCTATGTCCGCCATTACCATGTCTCTTTTCATTTGTAGATTAAGTCTCTAACATGACCGTTGTGTTCTGGATGAAAGATGGCCGTGTGCGTACAATTGGCTTCAAGTAGTAATCTATGACCAAACAAACACTCGCAGAGACCCCCATTGACCGATACTATTGGTCTTCCTGGTAGGTCGAGCTGGTTCTTGTGCAACTTCGGTAAAAAATAAAATGTTGGTAACCTGGGGTGTAAATCTTTAATAGTATTCAACATTTTCTTTGGGATATTTTCTTCATGCGCTTTTTCCAAGATGGTAATTAATTGTAGATGAAATTGGTTCATAGGACTTCATGTAAGTGGTTTTTTTTGCAGCACATGGAGACATCAAGGATTTTATGAGCCTGTTTTCCATAAAGAGCATTTGTCCACAGAACCAAATTGTCCCCTTTGTCTGCTGGCTTTATTAAAATCTTCTCCAATGCCTGTAATTCCTGGAGGGCTGTTGATTCTTCTTTTGATGGGTTAGATCGCCATTTTGGACTGGGTGGGAGCATCTCAATTTCCGAGGTAACCATTCATGTAAAGATGTCTACTTGAGAACAGGACCCTAAGGAGGGAAAGGTTTTAGATTTATTAATAAAACCCATATGAAACTTGCCAGTATCAATGGATGTATTCTCCTCTTATAATTCCTCCAATATTTGTAACTCTTCCTTTTCTTGGGCCGTAGGGAATAAATTATCAATATCTGTTCTAAAGTGAAGGTTTTGTAGAAGTATCTTCCTGGCGAACAGATGTATATCCTTTACCACTTTGAATTGATCTAGATAGAATGACCGGGGGGGAAAGGTTGAACCTTTTTCGAGCACACATCGTTGAGGGTCCGTAATAATGTGATCTGAAAGGTTAACTACCTTCATTTGATTAGTGCTAATCTTTTAATAGTAGTTTTTCCCATATGTCCTAAGAAGGTATAGTGTTACACTTCAACGTAGATTGAACACCGTAATCTGTACCGGTGTATGCCGACAGATGAGAAGAGATTCCAACAAGGGAAAATATTAAAATTCTTTCACTTTATTGATTTCAATTAATAAAAACATATAAAAAAAACAGGGGGATAATAACAGGGCAGAGGAAAACCAACACCTTATACAGTATCTACGAGTATATAACCATTGGGTACAGTCACCTCCTCTGACTGGAACAGAAAGATATGAGAATACATTGAGTGCAGGCACTAATAGGAACGCATGAAATGCCAATGTCAGGGGTGAGTCAGAGGTGACAGTCGCCCTGCAGTTGGTTGCAGGAGATCTCTACGTTTAGCATTACAGACCTCTTCTTAGAGGCTGTCTCTAGGACCCAGCGGCTACCTTCCTCTGGCTAATGAATATCCTGCCTGGGTGTATAAATACCTGCTGTTTCAAAGTAAGGTGCTGGTGATATTCATTACTATTTGTGAAAGCAGTACTTCGTCCTCTCTGGAGCTTAAGGACATATGCGCATTTGTCTGGAGCTCTTCTAAAGCTAAGCAATTTCCCCCTGTTTGTCCACCCTTGTTGTCTGTAGAGTTTTTAGTGGAGATCGACTAGTGCTAATCTCCTCCCTTCCCTAGCCATACGCTAGGGAAAGACAGGGCAAGGTACACGTGCAGTGATTGGTGAAGAGCCAATACAGGGATGTTAGGAGAGACAGGGTGACATTAGATCAACCTAGGAGGTCTCCACTTCCCCCCCCTTTCCCTAGAGTCTGGGCTCCCTTCCCCTCTTTCCTTTGTGTTGCATTAAGTCTTTCCCACACCTTGTGTGATGCTATATTACCCTTGTGGTATATAATAACCTGCAAAACAAAGGTGCCACATTGCTGCATATTGGCTACTATCTGATTATGGATATGAGACTGGTAATACCCTCAGAAGTCACCCGGTACTCTTTGCTGAAACATATTAGTTAATGGTATATTACCTTATAGCAGGGTGGCTAGGGGATCTGCCTCAAGGCTCTGTAACCTCCTGACACCCGCCGGGCGCAGTTTTGCTCTATCGCTTCTTCCGTGGGCGTGTCACAAGGGTGGAAAACCGATGAGATTAATATATCTATAGCTTGTAACCTATATCTGAGGTCAAAGGGGATCTAGGTCCAGTGCATTCGTGCCATCATCCCATGAGAAGCCAGGCTGGAGACACTACTGCCCAGTGGAAGTAGTTGCTTTTTAATAGTGGCTAGTGATCAATAACACTCTTGATTTTTTTTCTTTTTGAATGGAGGAGGTGGGATGCCTTGAAGAACAGTATAGACCACTCTATTGCCCAGTTGTAAGAAGACCTCTTCCATATATTTAGTTTCTTATCCATTATAACAGTGGCTCCACCTTTGTCTGTGGTCTTGATCACCAGATCCTTGTCATTGATTAAGAATGTAATGCTAATCTGCTTTTTATTAGAAAAATTTGATGGACAATGGAAAGTACTCCTCTCTGTCCCGGCTGAACTCTGCAATATCTCTATCAAGTAATGCTGATAACGTGCTGCATTCATCTTTCCTTCATCTTTTACTACGTTTCCTGTGCCTTTGTAGCTCGCACATCCCCAAAAACATCAGCGATCCACCTCCATGCTTTACTGTAGGAATGGTGTTCCTTTCATCATAGTCCTTGTTGATATCTCTCCAAATGTAACGTTTATGGTTGTTTCCAAAAAGTTCAGTTTTGGTTTCATCACTCCAAATTACCTTGTTCCAGAAGTTTTGAGGCTGGTCTCTGCTGTTTGGCGTATTGTAGGCTAGATACTTTGTGGCATTTGTGCAATAATGGCTTTCTTCTGGCGACTCATCCATGCAGCCCATTTTTCTCCAAGTGCCTCCTTATTGTGCATCTTTAACGAGACAAGCAGTATGTGGATGCTGTGGTGCCAGTTAAAGTATATATATACTTTTAAATTATGCATATTTACACACATACATATATACAATGTGATCGGTGGGTAATATTTTTAAATCCTTTAGTCTTCTTTGTGATACTGGATCATGTGTCTAGACCAGTGTTTCCCAAACTCCAGTCCTCACAGACCCCACAGGTCATGTTTTCAGGATTTCCATAGTATTGGACAGGTGAGAGAATTCCTGATGCCTTTATGATACTTAGACAGGTGATGGAACACTAAGGAAATCCTGAAAAACGTGACCTGTGGGGTCCGTGAGGACTGGAGTTTGGGAAACACTGGTGTAGATAGTCCATGTTTTGTGAATCCCGTGACTATATATTGTGTCTGTGGGAATTTAACCTATTGTGTAGTGCCGGAGTAGTTCTACCAACATATTGTTTGGGACAACTACATTCTATGACCTAAATAACCTACTCAGTTTGGCATGACATAGGTCGAGATATTTTAAAGTTTTCATTAGTAGAAACTGAAATAAAATTATCTGTATTGTGTATAATGGATTTGCAGCACAGTCCAAAAACGCGGTAGCAGGGGTTGTAGAAGTTATTTTTGTTCAAGCTGGTAAGATTTTCTTGCTTGCGTAATCTACTTGGTGCCAAAATATTCCTCAATGTTGGTGCTCTTTTAAAGATTAGGGCTGGTTTCCTAAGTAGTATCTGTTTCAATATTTGGTCATTCATTAAAATGTGCCAGGTTTTTATTGGAGATTTTTTTTTTTGTGCTGTTGGTTAAATGTAGTGATTGAACTTTTAGAACATGGATTAATCAGTTATTTTTATTACATGGTCTGCCACTAAGGAGAAAGTTGACAATTTTTCTCCTTCACTTGTTTGTACGATTTTTCCACTAATTTTTTGGGGTATTTCTGTTGTAGTAATCTTTGTTTGAGGGTTTCAGACTGTACCACAATCAGATTCTGTTGTACAGTTCCTGCGGATCCTTTGGAACTGGTTGTGAGGAATATTGGTAAGCCACTTTTTATGGTGGCCACTAGTATAGTGGATGTAGCTATTAGTGTCCACTTTTTTTTTTAAAGAATGTTCTCATCAATATATGATCGTCTTTGACATATAAATTTGGGTCTAAAAAATGAATAGTGCGCTAATTGCTATCAAAGTTAAGTGATGCCCCAATTGTTCTTATTGAGGAAATTAAAAAAACAAGACATGGTCAATAATACTTCTATCTATAATGAAAATGAGGTCATCTATATATCTCCTGTAAAACACCATGCCCCTTTTTTTTAAAAAAAAAAAAAAAACCTTGATAAATTAAAATCAGTTAAAATAATCCCATAAAAATATTGGCAAAAGTTGGTGCTATGTTGGAGCCCATGGCCAGTCCTTTAACCTGATGGTAGGTTTTGTTTAAAAAAAGTAAAATTATTTTTCAATAAAAAGGAAAACAATTAAAATTGAAGGATTTCTGGTTGGATGACAGCTGTACATCATTAGATATGATGTATTCAGTGCACATCAATCCAATGTTGATGTAAATATTGCTGTACATAGAGTTCACGTCTAAACTTAAAGAGTTTTTCCACTTAATATCATGAATTAATCTGATGAGATGACTGGAATCTTGTAGATAACTCCAGAAGTTTTTAACATGCGGTTGTGGGAGTGTCAAAGGTTAGATGTGAGGGAGCCTATGCCTGAAATAATAGGTCTCCCTGGGGGATTAATAATGTCATTGTATCTTTAAAAGATAACAGTTCAGAATTCATGTATACTTTTTTTTAAGAACTTTCTTTCATTATCACTTAATATATTTCCATCCTTTTGGTTCCGATACTCAGAAGCATCCTCTCTACAGGGTTGAAGATCTCCTTATAGTAGTTTTCATCACTTAATATGCGAATGGCTTCAGAAACATTGGTGTTGTAGTCCGGTATGACTACCACCACCCTCCTTGTCAGCCGATCTGAGCACAATGACAGTTTTTTGAGCGCCACCTGCTCCTGTTGGGTCAGATTGATATCTTTTTTGGGGGGTAGAATACCAATAATCCCTTTTTGAAGTCCTGCAGTGTAATATCTCAATGTGTCTATTTGGTGGCTCCTGCTTTCCACAAGATAGGAATTGGATTTCTTTTTTTAACGGAGTGTGTTGTACTGTCATAGAGGGGTCGTGGGCTGTATCGTGTTCACTGGCCTCACCGTGGTTGATCTCGGCTCTGATGGCAAAGTGTCTCTTCAGAGTCGGTTTCCTGATAAAGGATTGAAGATCTAAAAACATCTCAATCTCTTGGTCTATTGGTGGGGCAAAACAACAGCCCTTTAGAAAGTAACTTTAATTTCATCCTCACTCAATTCATAGGATGATAAATTGTAGATGTTGGATTTCTCTGTTGTATTAAGATGTTCTACTCCCTCGCCGCTCTTTATTGTATTTTTTTTTTTTTTCCCTCCTCTACGGTATTTTTTCTTTTTCCTAGTCTCTGAAAAAAGCAGTCTAACGTCTCCTGCCCCAGGGGGAGAGCCTGGGGTAAATTAGTGATACAGTGGGATTTGTCAGTCATCGTGTTATCTACTAATTGTAGCGCTGGCGCCCCTGCCCTCTGCTAGGCAGGGACGCTGCTCCCCTCACCGCTCTGCTCCGTGCCCGGCGTCCTCTCCCCGCTCTGCTGTCAGCGCGCGCTCCTTCCCGGCGTCCTCCTCCCGCTCTGCTCTCAGCGCGCGCTCCTTCCCGGCCCCTGTGCTTAGGGCGCGCGCGCTCCCCTCCTCTTAAAGGGGCCGCGCGCGCCGTCCTAAGGAGTCCCCGGCCAATGGCCGGAGGACTTCATCATATATAAGGCACCTCCTCCAAAATGGAGGTGCCCGAGCAATGTTGTTTGCACCTGTGTCTCACCTGTGCTTCAGCCCTCAGGTCCCGTTGCCAGTTACCTGCCAGTTACCTGCCAGTTACCTGCCAGTTACCTGCCAGTTACCTGCCAGTTACCTGCCAGTTACCTGCCAGTTACCTGCCAGTTACCTGCCAGTTTCCTGCTAGTTACCTGCCTGAGGTCCGACGGTCTGCCTTACAACTCCGGTCAGTCTGTCTAAGGACCAACTTGTCCGCTCACCTGGGAGCGCACATTAGCTACCTGCCTGCCTGCCTGAGGTCCGACGGTCTGCCTTACAACTCCGGTCAGTCTGTCTATGGACCAGCTTGCCCGCTCACCTGGGAGCGCTTCTCCGCTACCTGCCTGCTTGCCAGCCCGGAGGCTCCGTTGTCACGTGCTGTGACCACCAGCTATCTCAGAGACTCTTGCCCGCTCACCTGGGAGCGCATCTCCGTTACCTGCCTGCTTGCCAGCCCGGAGGTCCCGTTGTCACGTGCGGTGACCACCAGCTATTCCAGAGACTCTTGCCCGCTCACCTGGGAGCGCTTCTCCGTTACCTACCTGCCTGCCAGCCCGGAGGTTCCGCCGTCACGTGCCGTGACCACCTGCTATTCCAGAGACTCTCGCTTGCTCACCTGGGAGCACACATCTACCATCTGCCTGCTAGCCTACCCGGAGGCTCTGCCATCACAGGTCGTACCTACCCCTTACCCAGAGACTGCCCTGATCACTTGCCGTAACTCCCTGTCCGTTCACCCAGAGACTGCCACCCGCTCCCTTACAAGGGCCGCCCCCTTGTATAGTAGCTCAGAGGTTCCGCCTCCCGGACCCGTTACAGTTTGCTCGGGCCATGGAACCCGGTGGCACCCAAGCTCCCTCGCTCTCGGACCTCTGTCTTGAACTGTCCCGTCAGAGGTCCCAACAGGAGGCCATCCTGGGTCACCTGCGGAATGTTAATACTCGCCTGAACACTCTGTCTGATCCACCAACAACCTCCGCCAGTGCCATATCTTGCAATCCGGCAGCTCCGCTGCCCACTAATACTATGGTATCCTACCCCGGACCCCGGCTCTCTGCACCTCCTCGCTTCGGAGGCGACCCCGTCCAGGCTCGGGGCTTCATAAATCAGTGCACCCTGCACTTTGAACTTTTGTCCCATCAGTTTAATTCCGACCGGGCCAAAATTGCCTTTATCATGTCCCATCTCACCGGGGAGGCCCTGGCCTGGCTAAATCCTCTATGGGAGAGAGGAGACCCCCTGGTGTCCAACTTGCCTGCTTTTCTCTCGGCTTTCCGGAAAGTCTTCGACGAACCCGGACGGAAGACCTCATCCGCATCCTCTTTGCTACGCCTCCGTCAGGAGGGTCTCACCGTGGGCCAATATGCCATACGGTTCCGCACCCTTGCCTCGGAGCTGGCCTGGGATAACGACGCTCTGGTATCCGTCTTCTGGGAGGGTCTGTCCGGTCGTATTAAAGATGAACTTGCTGGTCGGGACATTCCTACCTCTCTCGATGATCTAATAACCCTTGCCACCCGGATTGACCTACGGTTCCAGGAGCGTGCCAAAGAGGTCACCCGTGAGAGAAGGATTCCACGTTTAGCTCCTACTTTCCAGAAACCCGTCATTCCCTCCATCTCTCCCCAGGTACACTCTCCTGAGCCTATGCAGGTCGACCAGACCAAGATGGTCAAAACCCGTCAGGACTCACGCCGTGCCGAGGGGAGCTGCTTCTACTGTGGCAGTAAGGAGCACCGGATCCGTGCCTGCCCGGAGAGGTCGGGAAACGCCTGTGTCTAGGTTCGCTCAGAGAGGTCCACCTAGACAAGAATAAATCCTCTCCATCCCTGCTGTTGTCAGTTTCGATCATCTACGGGGAGAACCGTTATTTCGAACTAGCCCAACTTGACTCTGGAGCAGCCGGGAACCTTATTTCACAGTCCCTGGTTGAGAAATACCGCATCCCCACCAAACCTCTGGCTGTACCCTTGTCTGTCGCTGCCGTGGATGGGGGCCTCTTACCTCGCCCCATTCAACTCATCACCGAATCCATTACCCTGCAGGTGGGAATGCTGCATTCTGAAAGTATCTCCTTTCATGTTCTGCCTGGACTCTCTCACGCCCTCTTGCTAGGTCTGCCCTGGCTCCAGAGACATGCACCCGTGCTAGACTGGCAAACCGGAGAGGTCCTTCGCTGGGGACAAGACTGTCATAAAACCTGCCTGGTTCCCGTCCATCCCGTCCGTCCCTCTCCTACCCCAGCTAATCTACCTGGACTTCCGATTCCTTATTGGTCTTATGCAGATGTCTTTAATAAAAAGGAGGCAGAGACATTACCACCACATAGACCATACGACTGTCCCATCGATCTGCTACCCGGTACTACTCCTCCCCGTGGGCGTATCTATCCTTTATCCGCTGCTGAGACCCGGTCAATGTCCGAATATATTGAGGAGAATCTGGCCAGAGGATTCATCCGGAAATCTACCTCCCCGGCGGGAGCAGGCTTCTTTTTCGTCAAAAAGAAGGACGGCTCTCTTCGTCCCTGTATAGACTATAGAGGCCTAAACCTGATCACGGTGAAGAATAAGTACCCCCTTCCGCTCATTCCAGAATTATTTGATCGCCTGAGGGGGGCTAGGATCTTCACCAAACTGGACCTTCGTGGGGCGTACAACCTGGTTCGTATTCGTCAGGGGGATGAATGGAAGACGGCATTCAACACCCGGGACGGCCACTATGAATACCTGGTAATGCCCTTTGGTCTCTGTAACGCTCCTGCCGTCTTTCAAGAGTTGGTCAATGACATCTTCCGGGACCTTCTCTACTCCTGCGTAGTGGTGTACCTGGACGACATCTTGGTCTTCTCTCCGGATCTCCAGACTCACCGGAGGGACGTTCGTCAGGTCCTGCTCAGGCTAAGGCAGAACCATCTCTACGCTAAATTTGAGAAGTGCCTCTTTGAGCAGACCTCGCTTCCGTTTCTGGGCTACATTATCTCTCAGACCGGCCTACAAATGGATCCTGAGAAACTGTCTGCCATCGAGAAATGGCCCCGACCGGAGGGGTTGAAGGCCATTCAGCGATTCCTGGGCTTCGCCAACTACTACCGCCTCTTCATACCACACTTCTCTTCCCGGACGGCCCCAATTTCTGCGCTCACCCGTAAAGGTACTAATCCCAAAGAGTGGCCACCCGAAGCTGAGGAGGCCTTTCTTTCCCTTAAACAGGCCTTCTCTTCCGCCCCGGTGCTGCATCGCCCAGATGGCAACAAACAGTTCTTCCTGGAAGTTGACGCCTCCTCCTCTGGAGCCGGAGCGGTACTTACTCAAAAATCATCTTCCGGGAGGATGGTAACTTGTGGCTTCTTCTCTAAACTCTTCTCCTCCTCTGAGCGCAATTATTCCATAGGAGACCGAGAGTTATTGGCCATCAAACTGGCATTGGAGGAGTGGCGTTACCTGCTCGAGGGGGCTCTTCACCCGGTAATAATTTACACTGACCACAAGAACTTGGCTTACCTCCAGCATGCCCAGAGACTTAACCCGCGCCAAGCCCGGTGGTCCTTGTTTTTTGCTCGTTTTGATTTTGTCCTTCATTTTCGCCCGGCTGACAAAAACGTCAAGGCGGACGCCTTGTCTCGGTCCTTTCTGGTGTCTGATCTCGAGGAGGATCCGAAACATATCATCGATCCCGCCAGAGTAATGCAGGTGGCTCCCGTGAGTCTAAATCGTCTTCCTCCTGGTAAGACGTTCGTACCAGTACCTGATCGAGAGAAGATCCTACACTGGGGTCATTCGTCTAAACTAGCTGGCCACGCCGGTCAGAAAAAGACCCTCCAGCTTATTACCCGGCACTACTGGTGGCCTAACCTGCACAAGGATGTAATAGACTTTGTTTCTGCCTGTGTGTCCTGCGCCCGCAACAAAGTTCCGAGACACCTGCCGGCCGGCCGCCTCCTACCTCTGCCAGTACCTGCTGCCCCCTGGCAGCATATAGCGATGGACTTCATTACTGATCTACCCGTCTCTGCCGGTTGTACGGTCATTTGGGTGGTCGCTGACCGCTTCTCCAAGATGGCTCACTTCATTCCACTGCCAGGTCTTCCGTCTGCACCCGAGCTGGCTAAAGACTTTATCCGCCACATCTTCCGTCTTCATGGCCTGCCCCGTCACATCGTGTCGGATCGTGGGGTACAGTTCACTTCCCGTTTCTGGAGAGCCACTTGTAAATTGCTGGACGTCACCCTGGACTTCTCCTCCGCTTACCACCCACAGTCTAATGGTCAAGTGGAGCGGATCAATCAGAACCTGACCAGTTACCTTCGGCACTTCGTTAATGCCCACCATTCTGACTGGGTGGATCTCCTGCCATGGGCCGAATTCTCGTACAACAATCACGAGAGCGAGTCTTCCTCCAAATCCCCGTTTTTTGTAGTCTACGGTCAGCATCCTCGGATCCCGTTTCCCGTCTCCACCTCGGCGGACAATCCGGCTGCGGAATCTCTTGTTAACAAATTTTCCTCCATATGGGAGAGTACCCGGTCCGCACTCCTTCTGTCATCCGAGCGTATGAAAAGACACGCTGACAAAAAACGTCTGGACCCTCCTCAATTCCGCCCTGGGGATAAAGTCTGGCTCTCGTCCAAATATGTCCGGCTCAAGATCCCTTCTTACAAGTTAGGGCCTCGGTTCATCGGCCCACTGGAGGTCATCAGTCAGATCAACCCGGTGGCCTATAAATTGAAACTCCCGGCCAACTTACGGATCCCTAACTCCTTCCATGTGTCTCTCCTCAAACCTGTGGTGCTTAACTCTTTTTCCAAGTCTACAGGTACGCCTCCTGCTCCGGTTTCTGCTGAGGACGAGTTTGAGGTAGAGAACATTCTTGCCACCAAAAGGGTAAGAGGAAAGACCTTTTTTCTGGTAGATTGGAAGGGGTTTGGTCCTGAGGAGAGAACGTGGGAGCCCCGGGAGAACATCCATGCCCCTCTCATCCTAGCTAAATTTCTGTCTGGCCTAAAAAAGGGGGGGCCTAAAGGGGGGGGTACTGTAGCGCTGGCGCCCCTGCCCTCTGCTAGGCAGGGACGCTGCTCCCCTCACCGCTCTGCTCCGTGCCCGGCGTCCTCTCCCCGCTCTGCTGTCAGCGCGCGCTCCTTCCCGGCGTCCTCCTCCCGCTCTGCTCTCAGCGCGCGCTCCTTCCCGGCCCCTGTGCTTAGGGCGCGCGCGCGCGCGCTCCCCTCCTCTTAAAGGGGCCGCGCGCGCCGTCCTAAGGAGTCCCCGGCCAATGGCCGGAGGACTTCATCATATATAAGGCACCTCCTCCAAAATGGAGGTGCCCGAGCAATGTTGTTTGCACCTGTGTCTCACCTGTGCTTCAGCCCTCAGGTCCCGTTGCCAGTTACCTGCCAGTTACCTGCCAGTTACCTGCCAGTTTCCTGCTAGTTACCTGCCTGAGGTCCGACGGTCTGCCTTACAACTCCGGTCAGTCTGTCTAAGGACCAACTTGTCCGCTCACCTGGGAGCGCACATTAGCTACCTGCCTGCCTGCCTGAGGTCCGACGGTCTGCCTTACAACTCCGGTCAGTCTGTCTATGGACCAGCTTGCCCGCTCACCTGGGAGCGCTTCTCCGCTACCTGCCTGCTTGCCAGCCCGGAGGCTCCGTTGTCACGTGCTGTGACCACCAGCTATCTCAGAGACTCTTGCCCGCTCACCTGGGAGCGCATCTCCGTTACCTGCCTGCTTGCCAGCCCGGAGGTCCCGTTGTCACGTGCGGTGACCACCAGCTATTCCAGAGACTCTTGCCCGCTCACCTGGGAGCGCTTCTCCGTTACCTACCTGCCTGCCAGCCCGGAGGTTCCGCCGTCACGTGCCGTGACCACCTGCTATTCCAGAGACTCTCGCTTGCTCACCTGGGAGCACACATCTACCATCTGCCTGCTAGCCTACCCGGAGGCTCTGCCATCACAGGTCGTACCTACCCCTTACCCAGAGACTGCCCTGATCACTTGCCGTAACTCCCTGTCCGTTCACCCAGAGACTGCCACCCGCTCCCTTACAAGGGCCGCCCCCTTGTATAGTAGCTCAGAGGTTCCGCCTCCCGGACCCGTTACACTAATATTTTGTGATGGGTGAGAGTGGTAGTGCCCTCAGAAGTGGGTACTGTGGATGTCTCTCTGTTGCCCAATGGAGATGTGAGGGACAACGGGGTGCGATGTAGTGAGAACTTTAACAAATCTGTAATATCTGAAGGCTCATGATTAAGAGACATATCAATAGTAGCAGCCGTGAAGGATCTTCTCCTTTCTTGCATCTGGTTAATCTGTTCTTTAATTTCCTCTAGATTCTTTTTGGTTTTGGCCAACGTCTGGTAAGCCATGAGGGAATTAAGGGATCTATGTGTAGCTGAGGTGGAAGTGGAGTCCGAGGAGGATGGAAGATTAATGGCTGAATTAAGCCCGGTTTTAGCAGAGGTAATTGGCGGCTGTCATGAAGGTGCTGCTGCTGGACCCAAAACCGTAGGGATGGGGATGAGGGGAACATCGGTGTAGCTCGGGAGACACCAACTGATGTGGAAAATGAGGCACAACCCTGTGGACAATTGTCCCGAGTGGCTGGAGCAGCCGCTGTACCAGAGAAGTTGACCCTTTTAGACGGATTGACAGGTGCAGAACGCCTGGTTTGAGGTGGAATAGTTGGGTTTATGACCATATTTAATATTTTTGTTCTTATGGTTAAAGCTATTGGAAAACGTCCTACTCTTGTTCCGTGCTGAATATGGATCCACTGCCGGCTTGGGTGTAGGGGGTATTTTGCGGCTGGTGGCCGATATTGAGCTGCAATGAGTAGGTGTACTCGATCTAGAATAATCATCCCTGTCCCTTTTTGTAATTTCTTAGCTTTTTTTATAATAATCCCATGCTCATTGTGTAAGATACTAGTGGCAATGTAGCTGTTAATCTTACCAAAAGAAGGATGAGTTTCAAATGGTAACAGATTTTTAGCAATATCAAAGATACGGTTAGTAATCGCTAAACATGGTTCTGATCATTTTTTTTTTTTTTTTATGTATGCTTCTGAGTAAGCTGTGCATACAATTATTCAGAATGGAAGTCCAATCCTTATTAAAGAGTATATCCTCGGGGAACGGTGATGAGATGGTTATCCTCAAACCCCTCGGACACAGTTTTTCTTCCATATACCGTATATTCCGGCGTATAAGACGACCTGGTGTATAAGACGACCCCCCTACTTTCCTGTTAAAATATAGAGTTTAGGATATATTCACCGTATAAGACTACCCCTTTTCCAACGCATACCAAACACCGGTAAAAATAAAAAAAAAAACAGATTTGAATTTAACATGGTCCTTTTTTAATTTAAATTCTTATGACATGCAGGTATATAGCAGGAAAACTGTCACTCATAAACATATTAAAATAGGGGGGACCCCACGTCATTTTTTGGGGGGGTCCCCCATTCTAATAGCTAGTAAAGGCTAGGTATTCAGCTGGGGGCTGATATTAGTAGTCTGGGAAGCTCCGTGGGTATTACCCCCTTCCCAGGCTTCAAACATCGGCCCCAGCCGTCTGCTTAACCTCCGCTAGAGACTATAATGATGGTGGATCCCCACGCCAATTTTCTTTTTAAAAAATCCTTTATTTTAACACTAAATGACAATTGAGGGGTTAATAAAGATGCAGTCCCTAAATTATTAATTTTGTAATTAATTTTTCCCAAAAATGTTGACGTGGGGCTTCGCCATATTTTTGTGTCCAGCCAGGTACAGCAGGCAGGAACGGGCTGCCCCCAACCACCAGCTGCCTATTTGTACCTGGCCGGACACAACAATATAGGGAAGCCCTTTTTTTCTTAATTATTCCAGGAATTTCATGAAATAATTAAAAAAAAAAATACGTGGGGCTTCGCCCTGTTTTTGTGTCCAGCCAGGTACAACTAGGCAGCTGGGGGCTGGAATCCGCAGCGCAGGGAGGCCCAAGCTTTCTGGGCCACCCCCGCTGCAAATTGCAGTCCGCAGCCACCCCGGAAAATGGCGCGTTCATAGAAGCGCCATCTTCTGGCACTGTACCCAACTCATCCAGGGCCCTGGTGCGGTGGCTCACTGGGTAATAAAGGGGTTAGGGCCAGCTTGGCATTATCAGCTGGCCCTAAGCCCGAAATTCATGGGGTCACGCCAATATTAGACATGACCACCATGAATTTCTAGTAAAGTAATTAAAAAAAACACAACACCCAGAATAAAGTCCTTTAATTGAAATAAACGCACAATTCTTTATTGTTCTAAATTAAACCATACTTACCGTCACGCCCATTCCAGCTGAAGCCAACGATCTCCTGCAATAAAAGAAAAATAATAAAGCAACATCATCCTTACCTCTCCATGGTTCCCAGGACCGGTCCAGCTCTGCTACATTCACATGACAGGCTGCACCGCAGCAGAACGCTGCCGTTCAGCTTGCCATGCAGCAGACACTGAGAAGCGCAGGCATGCTTGCGCTCCTCAGTGTCTGACTGTGACGGCATCCAGATGAGCCGAGTTCATGTCCAATGAACTCGGCTCACCTCATGCACGTCACTGACAGCGTGGGAAAATTCTCCTGCTCCCCGCATGCGCAGTAGAAGTTTCCCACGCTGTCAGTGACGTGCATGAGGTGAGCTGAGTTCATTGTCGGCTCATCTGGATGCCGTCACAGTCAGACACTGAGGAGCGCAAGCATGCCTGCGCTTCTCAGTGTCTGCGGGATGACAGGCTGGATGGCAGCGTTCTGCTGCGGTCCAGCCTGTCATCTCGATGTAGCAGAGCTGAAGCTGTCGTGGGAACCATGGAAAGGTAAGGATGAGGTTGCTTTATTATTTTTCTTTTATTGCAGGAGATCGTTGGCTTCAGCTGGAATGGGCGTGACGGTAAGTATGGTTTAATTTAGAACAATAAAGGATTGTGTCTTTATTTCAATTAAAGGACTTTTTTCTGGGTGTTTGTTTTTTTTAATTTTGACTATGGGATTAGTAATGGGGGTGTCTTATAGACGCCTCTCCATTACTAACCTGGGCTTGATGTCAGCTGGCATTATAAGCTGACATGAACCCCACCACTATTACCCCCTGCCACCGCACCAGGGCAGCGTGGAAGAGCGAGGCTAAGTGCCAGAATTGGCGCATCCTATGAATGCGCCATTTCTGGGGCGGCTGACGGCTGGTGTTTCTAGCCTGGGAGGGGGCCAATATTCATGGCACCCTTCCTGGGCTATTAAAATCAGCCCCCAGCTGTCTGCCTAGCCTTTGCTAGCTATTAAATTAGGGGGGACCCCACGTTATTTTTTGGGGGGGGTTCCCCCATTTTAATAGCTAGTAAAGGCTAGGTATTCAGCTGGGGGCTGATATTAGTAGCCTGGGAAGCTCCGTGGGTATTACCCCCTTCCCAGGCTTCAAACATCTGCCCCAGCCGTCTGCTTAACCTCCGCTAGAGACTAAAATTACGGGGAACCCCACGCCAATTTTTTTTTAATAAAACCGTTATTTTAACACTAAATGAAAAGTACAGTAACCAACACTATCACAGTACTTCATATATATGTGACTGACATGTTTCTATCTATCTAATCTGTGTGAAGCTCTATTCTTTCTGTTATAAATTGTCGGGTACAGATGCTAAATTGCCGGCCGGCTTTCTTAAAGAGACGGTGCATGAAAACACTAATATTTGTTTTAATAAATCCTTTACACTAAATGACAAGTACAGTAAGCAACACTGTCACTGTACTTCATATATATGTGACTGACATGGTTCTATCTATCTAATCTATGTGTGATTCTCTATTCTTTCTATTCTAAATTGTCGGGTGCCGGCTTATGCCGCTGCTGAATTGCCGGCTTTTCATATATTGTCACAGAAGCGATGCGAACTTCCCTGCTCCGGACACAGCGCAGCGCTTCTGTGACAAGTGAAAGCTGTCGGCACAGAAGCCCTGCGCTGTGTCCGGAGCTGGGAATACGCAGCGATGTGTCAGTTTCAGCACAGAAGCGCTGACTGTCTGGACCTACCGCCGCCGTATTTTAACTCCCTCCACCTTATATTAACTCCGACATGGCAGGGATACGGCCACGGCAGCTTATTAACACCCCCAGAGTATCCCCGCATGTCAATTTCTGAAAGTTCAAAAGCATTACCGGCGTATAAGACGACCCCAGACTAGACAGAAGATTTTTCAGTCTTCAAAAGTCGTCTTATACGCCGGAATATACGGTATATGGTTAAAAAAAAAAAACGAATGTCTAATTCAAGTCTTCATCTTTTAATAAATCTTCAAAATCATAGTTTTTTTTCATATGGCTTGTATCATCCTCACTGAAATTTTGATACATTCCCAGTTATTTCATCAGACATCGACGGTATATTACCTATGGCTTGTTTGATAAGCTGTTCTCTTGATGCCATGCGGCTGTTTGAAATATTCCATGTCAGAAATTCTGATGCGCAAATGCCCATAAAACCGAATAAAGCTGTGCCCGGCCAGAACGGTTTACAACTCAAAGAAGTAAAGAAAATTGGGTGTTCAAATAGCGCTGAAATCCGATGACCTTTTCAGGGTTGTGACATGCACAAAGCTATAAAACGAGGTGCTGCAACCGGCACGAATCTCCAGGGATCCTTAACGAGACGAACAGTATGTGGATGCGGTGGTGCCAGTGAAAGCTGCATTAATGATGATTTATTTACTGGGACACTCCTGAGAAGAGAAATGTGCTTTCAATTGGAGGTCCGTTTCAAGTTGAAATGTATCAAACGTATAAGGGCAAAACAATAGCCCTTTCTGAAAAAGGGATAAGGTTCCTAGAAGATGTATATTGACAACTAAAGGGTTACTTATCGCTGGGATCTTTGTATGCTTGGTCATTTCTGACATTCCTGAAACATTGACCATTCCCCTCTCCGTCATGGTTTCATTTTTGGTCTGGTCTATCGTGTGCTTTAAAAAAAAAAAAAAAAAAAAAAAAAGTGGTGTTTTAAAGAGGCCTCCTATGCCATTGTCCAAATTGGAGTAAGAAATTTTTGCCCAGTAGTGGAACCTGGATGGAGTTTGTGAGAAAAAATGTCGCTGTATGTGACACGGAGAACTACCTCAACAAATTCAAGGCATTTTTTTTTTTTTTCTTTGACTCCTGACGCTGGTCTTTTAAAAAATGTGTTGTACCTTTTTGATCCTTATCTGCTGTAAGATCCTGGGGGTGTGATGTAGAGGATAACGGAGTTTTAGTTGCACTCCCTTTCTCACGGGCAGGTGAGATGGACTTCTGTACCTGATCATATTCTAAACTCATTAATTCAAATGTGCATTTGTTCAAAAGTGTTACAGAACTGTTTATTCTCCTTGAAAACTGTTGGACATTGACTATGTCCTTTTAGACCTTCTTTGTACCTTGAGCTACTCTGGTATGGTAACATAATGCAATTCATGATTCAATAGGTGCTTTGATTCTCGTTCATAGTCCTGAGACTTCAGTTCATGTTTGGGAATCTGTAAAAATAACAAAAAAATCACTGCGAATAGTAACTTGCCTGATATCTGCAGATTCAGTCGTGGTGTAAGAGAAAACTTCACTTATGTCGAATTCGGGATGCTTGTAGTAAAGGACATGGATATGAATAGTATAGATAGGAAATGCGGTGCTCTAAGAGGGTCCAATCCTGTACTGATACAAATAGAAACGAAATCCGGCACACTGAAATTGTAAATGAAGGTGAAATTTATTCAATGCAAATTGTCATTTCAGTCTATACGACCTTTATCAAACAAACACTGTGATAACTGTATACCATAAGAGGTCTGGCCATAGGGCAAAGAGGAATAAGGGACTGCTCAGGCTCCGAGCGGTGGGCAAAGAGGAATAAGGGACTGCTCAGGCTCCGAGCGGTGGGCAAAGAGGAATAAGGGACTGCTCAGGCTCCGAGCGGTGGGCAAAGAGGAATAAGGGACTGCTCAGGCTCCGAGCGGTGGGCAAAGAGGGATAAGGGACTGCTCAGGCTCCGAGCGGTGGGCAAAGAGGGATAAGGGACTGCTCAGGCTCCGAGCGGTGGGCAAAGAGGGATAAGGGACTGCTCATGCTCCGAGCGGTGGGCAAAGGGGGATAAGGGACTGCTCATGCTCCGAGCGGTGGGCAAAGAGGGATAAGGGACTGCTCATGCTCCGAGCGGTGGGCAAAGAGGGATAAGGGACTGCTCATGCTCCGAGCGGTGGGCAAAGAGGGATAAGGGACTGCTCATGCTCCGAGCGGTGGGCAAAGAGGAATAAGGGACTGCTCATGCTCCGAGCGGTGGGCAAAGAGGGATAAGGGACTGCTCATGCTCAGAGCGGTGGGCAAAGAGGAATAAGGGACTGCTCATGCTCCGAGCGGTGGGCAAAGGAATAAGGGACTGCTCATGCTCAGAGCGGTGGGCAAAGAGGGATAAGGGACTGCTCATGCTCCGAGCGGTGGGCAAAGAGGAAGAGGGGGACCGCTCATGCACCGAGTGGTGGGCAAAGAGGAAGAGGGGGACCGCTCATGCACCGAGTGATCTCCCTGCTAGACATACCGCAGAGAACCCCCGCGACTCCTACAGCCTACCTGCCTCTATCCACTCCCTAAACCGGGAGCCAAGTAAATGCCAACCATTTCCTTGCAGCACCAGGGGCTGTACATCTCCCTACTAGGACAGGAAACCACTGAAGCGGGAGAAGAGGCTCTGCTTTTTAACCCTAGAACGCATACCTGGGGCCTCGCAGGCCCGCCCTGTTAATTGTTTTCTATTTTCTGCAAGATTTCTTTAGTTAGAATTTTGAAACTCTAGGTATTCCTCAGGTATATAGTTTTGTCATTTCCAGTTGGTCATTTATTTATTATTTGCACACGGGCCTAAAAGGCCCTAGGTATGAAGTGTAGATTTTTATGGTCATGCGTTATAGGGTTAAATCTGTAGGTTTCCTGTTCTTGGGGTGGATTCTGTCTCTCTCTATGGTGCTGTCATGGGGATAGGAAAATATACCTTATTTACAATGTTAAAATAACATTTATTTCCATCGTGCTGTGTCTCTATCAAACACCAGGAGGCGCAGTATTGTCTATTGGATATCGTCAGGGAATAACCACACACAGAGGGATGACACCGGCGAGATCACGCGATATCTCACCGTGCTGTCATGCTGTCAGTATTTCGTCCGTAGTCGCTAGCACTCTATCCAAACTACTCGCTGCGTAGGTATTGGCAAGCGACCAGTGAACATATGGCATCACACCTCCTGGATTCCAATGCATGGAATCCGTGTTTACGCCCTCCGTACGGTCACTGTTGACTTCACAATAGCCCAATTATTAATATTCTCTGCCACCACAGGCTGAGTTTGAAATATAATACAGGCCTGGCCGGATGCCTGCATTTTGATAACGTATATGGCTTCGGGGAACGATTACAGAACAAAAGAAACAGAACTATTACATTTTATATTTAATCTAAAAGGGAGGCAGTGTTTAAGAAAAATATATACAAGGATGTTACAAAGGAGACATTAAAATACATAAGCAGTTTCATAAAATAAACAGGATAAAAGATAACTTACACTATACGATCGCTTAGATGATTCAATATAGGTGGAGGAGGGGCTCCCCAGTTGGAGTATGCGGTTATTGAACAGGACCCGATGCTTATAATTCTTATTCCCTCCCTGGAAATGAGTGCTCCTGTACTGTCCATGAGTTCTCTTATACCTAAGGGGAGATCTGGCCACACGCCCCTTGTGGTGACATCATGTGGGCCGATCTCCAGCCTGTACATTTTTCTTAAAAATGCTAGCTTCTGCAATAACTCATTGCTCATTGATTGCAGAAGCGTGCAAACGACTCCTTTTTTTTTTTTTCCCTTATGATTCAGTCTCCAGTTAAAGACCACACATCGCACAGCTGCAGTCTGCTATTCTAGTGTTTTTGCACTACAGCTCCCTGATTTGGCTTGCAACAATGAAAAACTATGGATACATTCCTGGGCTGATTCTGTCACTAGAAATATAGGTCCCATTATTGCTGGATCTATGGAACTCATGATATTTCATATTTCATTTCAGAGTCGACCTGGCTATAGCTGGTGGCCGGGAATTGTTTGTGAGTGCCTTTGAACTTGACAAACCATTTCCTCTTTCCTCCAAACTCTGGCCTGGGAGAAGGTGTCAATCTGTCTCAGGTCTGTGTTAAGAGGAAATACATTTACATTTTAGTTAGCGTGTAACACTTCATGGTTTTGTTTGTGTAAGCTATTTCTCAGGCTTGTGTTAATTGGGGCTTTTGGGCTGAGCAGAAGGGGAATAAAGGAGGGGGGGTGATTAATATTTCCCTGACATAGATAATGTCAGGAAAAGGTTATTTCATATTTACCTGACAGATCTTAATACGTAAACTAAACTGATACCATAGGAATGGTTAGTATAATATTAGGTCTCCAGGGATAGTGCAATATTTGGTCTCTTGGAAACCTAATCAGAAGACCATTTCCTATAATTCATATTTTTGTCCAGGGGCCTAAAGGATTGATGGTACCCTCTAGGGAATTGTTTATATTTTAAAAAGTAACTACTCTTATACACTATAATGAATTCCTGCAGCCACTAGTTCTGATAATGATAAAAGTGGCAGCCACTACTGTCACCCACAGCAGTAGCTGCTACAAAGATGCCCTATATCTAAAGAATTGCCTAAGGATTAGAGATTTGATGGTCACCCTCCAAAAAAAAACCAAAAAAAACCTTTATATAAAGTATTGTTTATTAGGCAGCAGCTATTGTAATTGTTGGCTGAAGTAGTAGCAGGAATGTACTAAAAACGTCAAGGTGGTGACCTATTGAACCACACATGGATAGGCAGGTGACCTAGTAAGTCTGACAATCAACCTGACCTTCCAACTGGTGGTAACAAGCGAGTTAAATGTGTGAAAACTCTTGATCTTATGACAAAATCAGACATAGAATTAGTGTTCATGTACCCGTCCGGCACAGCAAGACAACCGCTCTGTCAAAACTGAAGTATTGTCTTTCAATATTCCTTCATTAACAGATGATTAACTTTTTGGAAAAGACAAATGGTGAATGAGCCTAAACATCCCTATCTGTGATGAAACCGCTTCTTATCTTAATCAGCTAGACCTTTAGATTTGTTAAGCCAGGAGAAATACACTTAGTTGACTTTTGAATGTATGGGTTTCTTTAGCTTGTCAAGAAGGACCGTGACTCGGTGTTTGGAAACAATGATGTTTGTTACTATGCTAATTGCATATTGTGCTAAGCTGTTTATTTACAAGAGCCCCCTGCTATACCAACTGTGTAAATTAATTAAATGCACAAACTATGAGACCTGAGCCGTGTGGAATAATATCACCCCTAACCCTTGATCTGTGGGTGTGTACTTCAAAAAGACATATGCCTCTGTAGCAGTGAGAATTGAAAGACTTTAAAAGGAGAATCAAAGATCAGAGAGACTTCAGGACAGCTAGTCTTGGTAGCATGGCTCCATCCAGAGAGGCACAGATTTGGATTTTACATGATTCCAGCCTAAGGGTACACTGCCCTGACTGGAAAGATACAAATCTGCTCCATTGACCATCAGAGAGCCCATGGATACATTTGGGTAGACCAGGTTGGGACTATTGTCACCTGGTCTACCCATGGATATGTTTGGGGTTGCCAGGTGGGGACCCTCTGGTCACCTGGAACCCATGGAAACATTCAGAGAATAGGACCAGCCTGTCATCTGGCCCCATGGAAACTGAGGTCAGAGTGGGACCCTCAGGTCTCCTGGCCTTGTACCTTGAACTGTCAGCTTCCTAAGCTTGCCGCTACCTTCTCTCTGTGGGGGCTTGCCAAAAGCGGGGGGACCACTAAATATGAAAATTTGGGGGCTGTGCTTGGACCTGAGATGTGCCCCAAACTCTCTTCCATTTGGATCATTTGAGTTTGGACATTTTGATATTCGAAAGTAGATATTGAGTTGCTAGAAAAAAACAAAATGGGTCCCTAGAAATGAAGAAGAGAAAAATTCCAAACTTAAATCCATAACACAATAAGGCTGCACTATTGACATTGAGATACTGCGACTAAGCTCACTTGGGACTTTGCCTTCAGTGGAACTTCCCATTTTACCTTTTAGTTTTGTTAGATGGGGACAACAAATTGCTGAATATGCTCAATCTCATGGAGTCCCTTGTTTAAAAAAAAAAAAAAAAAATCAACAAGCTCCTGGGTGGCGAACAGCCAGTGGTCCTGTAGGACTGGTTTCAAGGACAGCAGACCCCAGATGAAAACAGTTTTGCAATAAAAGATGAAGCCATACATAGGTTGGGGTATGAGAAACACCAATTTGGGGTAGTAATAAGAGAATATAGCATTCCACCAAGTGGTACCCACCGTGTGATTTTTATAAGCATTATAGACTGAACCCTGGTAAACAAACCATTCGGAACATCTCTGGGGGTCTCTGAACCATTACATATCCTAGAACAGCCAAGTCCTGTAGCCAGTCGTTCATAGTTTTAGCAACCCTGGGATTCATATCGGCCATCCAGTCTGTCAAACACAATTTTTTTTATTTTTTGTCAATTGTATAGTGGACTGTGGTAATCGGAGACCAAATATCGATTTATACTGGTTAAACCAATTTTATTTTTGGATCTTCCTCTAAATACCACAACAAAAGTCCTTCTTTTTTTTTCATGTATGCATAACTGCTTTGGGAAGTTTTAGTTTTATTAGTTGAATTTGGGAACTCTGCTGTAAATGCTACAATAGATCCTTAAGGGCTTGGACCAAATTTGTCCACCCACCCCCAGCCCCAGTATAATAAAACTCAACACTTGAAGTCTGTGCTGGAAGGACTGTAGCTGCTAATGGCACCTGAGGAACCGCGCTGGTTGAACCAATGCCAAGGAAGTGAAACATCTCAACTGAAGATCAGGCTCTGGTCTCCTACTGTTCTACTAAAATACCTGCTAAAGCTTCTAGAGCCACATGAGGCGCCATTAGATGAAGAACACCAGTGGAAGCCCTGAAACGCCGGCTGCCACCTGATATGTAACTGCAGTGTGGATGACTAGGTCTGCGGACTGATCACTGGCGGCGACGTGCCATGAAGAACCTGGTGCAGATTTAGGATGTTAACCCCCACCTTGATCTTACAGGTTGCCTGGCAGCAATGCTGAAACCCACCATGAATGAGGGGCAAATCAGTACTTAATTGTTAGGGGTTCATTTCAACAGAGGAAGGTATGGACTGCTGCATCATTGGGTTGAGTCACAGATTATACCTGGTCCACATGTTACTGCAGTTTGAAACTTCTCCGCAGCAGACTAGCTTTACTGCTGGGACTCTCCATAATGATGCTGCAGACACCGCCATCAGTATAGAGGAAAGGACTTTCAGGAGGGCCCTTTTGGGCTCCTGTGCCAATGCACCACCGCATGTTTGAAGAGGGGAGGCAGAGGGTTGCTACTGACACGCTGTAGGCCGGAACTGACTTCTCTTCGTCCCTCTATAGAAGAGGGGACAAAGGATGGAGTGGAGTGTGATGAAGGATTTTCTGTACTCCCTGTTACATCATCCATGGGACCGGAACGGACTTCATACAAAAGATCTTAGGTCCGGATTAACAGACTCTCACTTTTACTATGCAATTCTTCCATACGCAGCTGCAGCATACAGATCAAGACACAGCCTTTAGTTTAATGAAGTACCCTTGGTTGTTCCTTTCCAGTCCTCGTCCTCATCCTGTCCTGAGACCCAACATTATCCACTTCTGTAACTGTGCCGGCGTCCAGATCGAGTATCAAACGTGTCCCCATACAATTCTGACAACTTGCACTATTAAAACACTTTCTCCACTGCTGTACCTGGAATCTGTCTCCCTGTCTGTTCAGTCTTCCTCCAACACTCCACACTCTGGAACAGGACCTACACAGGTCCTATGCTATTGGGGTCGTGGACCCAGATTTTGGGTATTCTTGGCAGAACCTACACCCTGGCAGACTCTGTGCTTAACTCAGTCTGACTCTTCCTCTGACTGTCTACAACTTGGAAATTGTTTTCTTTAAAAACTGTTTTAAACCCTCCCAGCTAATGATGCAATCTCATTCGACCCCTGAATTTAACAATCGAATGTCTTAGTAATGTAGTGTAAACTAAATCCCTGTCTATTGTATGGTTTTCCCCCCTGGGCAGACCCCCCGCATCCTAGGGACGGCCTTAGGCATAGTGTATAGGAGAGCTGGCATACCATAACAGCCATAGGGATAAAACGCAGCAAAACAACGTGAAACCACAACTCAGTAACCCCTTCTTGACTCTGCGTCTTCTCAGCCCTTCACCCTTCTACATGCTTACCAGGATTACCATTTTTTCAAGCGGTAGCAGAACAAGAGGGGAAATGACTGTCGTGTCTGGGGATGGGTATACCAAGCGGTCTGCTGGCCCTCACCCTGCTGTTCAGTATTAATGAGTGAGGCAGTATTCTCACCGACAGTGTATTGCTTGTGGAGCCCGTCAAGTAGGCGAGATAAAAAGCCATCACCTTCGACCTGCATCCTGGTCATAAAGACCGATTGGGGCAGCTTTGTCAGCCTTACCTAGTACAGCGCATTTGAGATGTAAAAAATTGTTCTTTTGATGGATGTCTAATCTCCTGTCCAAATGGTGTTTGACCCCCCCCCCATGCTTTTTTTGACACTAGGACCTTTTTCTTAAAGACAAGGATGCCATCCACAGTAAGATGACCGCTATAACAATATACACAAAGCTCTACTATGAAAAAAAAAAACTTTTAAAACTAAGCCATGTTTGATTAGAGGATTGGGAACTAAAAAAAACTGGGTGAAAGATTGTCGCCTAATGATGGTGCGTTTCTTGCAACTACACCGCAGCTAGATGGCAAAATTGAAGCAAGAGTGTGTATTTCTGTATACTTTGTCTAACATTAGAAAATCATCGGCTGTACTGGGTATAAAGGATTAATTTATCAAACTTTTATTCCTGTGATATCTACTGTAATGAATGAGCTCAGAGGTCTATTTTATATTTCACTGTTATGTACACTATCTAACGCCCCAGAAGGATAACCACTTTTCTTGAGTCTCAGATTCAATTGTTTGGTTTTGTGAATGTTATCAGAAGAATCACTACCGTTCTTTTTGGCTTGAATGTATTCGCCTACGGGTATTGACTTTGGCAACATTTTTGGGGTGACTACTTTTTACGATGCATAATTATATTGCCGGCGAGTTGTTTGCGGAACATAGAAGTAGAGAGTGTTACCAGATCTGCCGATCAACTTCAGATCTAAGAAGGAAATGTTAGATGGGTTACGATCAATGAATATTAACTACAATAACTTCAATTTACAGTTAGAGTGGTATGGCAGATACATCACTGCTCCATATGAGGAGCAGATCGTCAATATATTTGCCATACCAGAAAGAAATTCATTTTGTGGAGAAGGAGAATACAAGAACCATTCCTCCCAATTTTGCCAGGGAGGGTGGAAATTTTGCCTCCCCCCCCCATAGAAACTCCTCTATGCTGTAAATTTAAAAAGAATTATCAAACAAAGTTTTGAGTATAATAGCTATACTACTCAAGGTGAGAAATCAAAGCTTCGATTGCTACGTGCTGCGGGATCTAAGTGTATAGTGAGAGCACAAGAAACGAAAAAACAGAGATCAAGAATCCAAGATAAATGTGCAAAATATTTAATTTTTTATTGGGTCAAGTTACAAGATAAATCGGGGTGGGAGAAAAAAACAGAAGTAAAAGGATAATTCCCGGTGGCAATCTGGAACAAATCACTTATAGACAGAAGATACATATATACATATACACGTGTACAATAAGCACCATGGCATAAATATTAAGAAAAAGTGCAGATATAAAATATATACAGTATGTCACAATCCTCTCAATAAATGTTAAAATCGCAAGAAAGTGTATAAAAATGCTGATTATATGCCAACAGACAATGTAAAATACACATGAATAAGTATAAAGAATCACCCCAACAGGACGGAATAAGGTGCTAGTGATTTAACTGCCTCAAATGGGATATATAATATATTCAATAGATGTCCCATATCGATAGAAAAAAGTACTTTATAGGATCCCCATATTGAGTACATATATTTACTGGCCACTCTTTATATGAAATATTAAAAGCTCACCTGGAACTGACCTGTGAATTTATTATTATTTTATAATTATAGTAGTGCAGTATTTTAATGTTGACGTTCAGAAGTTTCTCAAAATCCACAATTTCGCTAAAGCTTACTAATTGTTCCTCAGGAATACCCAGGGATGCATGTATGGCTTCAGCACGACTCCGTAAAACTGAATCAGCAACAGAAGTGTCGGCCACCAGGGCGCACACACTAGCGGCGAAGCAGATTTGTGCTGTCATTGTTAGTCATACAACCAGCGCCTCTTTTGTTTAATGATTTGACTACTCTATAGATTTCAACAAGCGTCTTTTTGCCCCACCGCGTCTGGTTTTTAATTATTTTTACGACTAATTTGAGGGAATTGGATGCTATGCATTCAGCGTTACTTTGCAGTGTGCGAGTGTCAGGGAAATATTATCAGGAAAATGTTCGTCCATATTTGCCTGACATAGATGTTCACCCCCTCCCTTATTCCCCTTCTGCTCAGCACAAAAGCCCCAATTAGCACACGCCTGAGAAGTAGCTTACGCAAAGGATGCCAGCCAAGGAGTGTTATAACTTCTTTAGGAAGCAAGCATCTTGTCTCTGAAAGACGCAGGAGGTAATTAAAATGCTGGCTTGCACTAATTTGCATGTAACCATGAGGCTGCTTCCTGAGGCTCAAAGGGAAATTTTCAGACGCGCTGCCTCCGATATGAACTATGAAATATTGTGAGTTCCATATGTCTGACAGTAACATGACCCATATGTTTAGTGACCAAATCAGCCCAGGAATGCATCCATAGTTTTCCAGGGCTGTAAGCAAAATCAGGGAGATGTAGCGCATAAACACCAGAATAGCAGACTGCAGCTATGTCATGTGATTTAAATAAAGATAAAATCAGAAGGGAAAAAATGACGTAGTTTGCAAGCTTCTGCGATCAACAAGTGGTGAGTTATCGCAGAAGTTAGTGTTTTTAATAAAAATGTACAGGATGGAGACCGGCCCACATGATGTCACCACAAGGGGCGTGTGGCCAGATCTCCCCTTGGGTATAAGAGCATCCATGGAGAAGACAGGAGCACTCATTGCCAGGGGGAATAAGAATTATAAGCAACGGGTCCTGTTCAATAACTGCATAATCCAACTGGGGAGCCCATCCTCCACCTATATTGAATAGTCTCCATTATCTTATAGTGTAAGTTATCATCTTTTATCCTGTTTATTTAATGTAACTGCCTATGTATTTTAATGTCTCCTTTGTAACATCCTTGTATATATTTTTCCTAAACACTGCTTCCCTTTTGGATTAAATATAAAATTTAATAATCGTGTTTCTTTTTGTTCTGTAATCGTTCCCTTCCCCGAAGCCATATACGCTACCAAAACGCAGGCATCCAGCCAGGCCTGTATTATATTTCAAACTCGGCCTGTGGTGGCAGAGAATAATAATTGGGCTATCGTGAAGCTGACAGTGACCGTACGTAGGGCGTTAAACACTGATTCCATGATTTGACATCCCCCGAGGTGTGACGCCATACACTCACTGGTCGCTTACCAGTACCTACGTAGAGAGTAGTCTGGATTGCGTACTCGCGACTACAGACGAAATAAGGACAGTGGGACCGCAAAGGCGAGCGTGCGTGATCTCCCCGGTGTCGTCTCGCCTGTGTGTTGGAATTGCTGACAGCGAGCAACAGAATTTAAAAATGTTTCAGAGCTAAAATCGTTCCTTTGATTGTTTTGTAGTGAAAATAGGATGTAACGTCTCACCGCCTTCAAGTCTTGATTGAACGAAGTCACCAAAATCAAAGTCTCTAATGATTCTGTCCAGCAGCCACTGAATGGTATTGGGCACAACATTTAGGGCCTCTACAAATGATTTGAATACGCTCTAAATTTACAAATCTGAAATGGTCAACGTACATACGTGCGTTGAAATTGCGGACATCTTTGATGGTGGTAAAAATACTGATTGGTCTACGTTCATCACATTATCATCACTATTACCCACAAATGCTTCATCCTTTTCATTTTCAGCGTGTATTTCCAGATGCTCCCTGCTTTGAGCAATTGGAGACACGTTGGGCCTAACACCTCCAGGGACATCTTGGATGTGTAAAGATGGACTCTGTGCCTGTATCAACAGCTGAGGGTTTTGTGTAGTTATTGGGCTGTGAGTTGCCTCTCGTCGCCTTCTAGCTGCTAGTGATCGTTTCGACCTAACCAACAGCGTTTGAGCATGTTTACTCTCGATCTAGAAGATCTCTGGGGGACTATTTTAGACAATTTCTGCAGACCATAACCGACCATTCTTGGTCACATCAATTTATTTTTATTAGGGTCTGATGATGCAATAGCATGCTCCCTTTTGAATTCATATAGTTCTTCGATAATGTCAGGTGTTGGGTATGCATTTATCAATTATTTTTTTTTTATACGTTTCACAGAAATATTTTAGTTTTATTCTGGTGGATTTTGCATTGGGCGTACTGACCAGACATAGCGGTAAGCATGTTGAGCTGTTCATCAGAAGATGTAGCGTCAACGCTCTGCTTTTTACTTACTTTTCGATTTGAAACTGCTCATTTCTTTAGAGGGATTAAAAGTTCAAAATCCTTAGACAAACCTGCAGGAGTATTATCTACCGGAGGCTCGGTATGACGCACCCGTATATTGTCCAGTTTCATAGACTTCGGAGCTGAATTTCTGGGACGCTTGGTGGTCGCGTATCTAGCCTCGCAAATCACAACGCTGATTGGTGGAAGAGGAGTTGTTCTCACAGCTGCATTATCTCTTTGCGGAGGATTCTGCACCGATCCGTAATTACGCTGTTGCCGTACTCGAGGTTAATGAGCAGATGCAGCTAAAAGAATTACAGGTGTCGGGTAACCATGTTTCATTGTAAAATTGTTTGTATAAAGACAGTATAGAATGGACTAAATAAATTCTTACAAGAACGAGCTGAGTATTGTACGTCCGCAGACCCAGGATTAGTTGATTTCTCATTGATCGATGTCGATGGGAATATTCTCTTTTGGAAAAAATTTTTGGCCACTAGTCTTTCATCTGTAAATAAAATGTCTAGATACACATGTTTAATCAGATAATACACATATAGTAATAATTAGCAAAAATAAGTGTCCTAATTGCTTACTGCACCCTGCTGTGCGCATTTGGATACAGATCGTCTAGTTACTGCTGGTAATAAACCATAATTATCTGTAATCGATTGGTGCAAATTATCATTGTTTGCATCATCAGTAACATCTTCAAAGGCTTCACAATTCAGTGTTTAAAATATTGTTAAATCCAGGAACTACACTCTTCTTAAATAAGAGAATGAAATGATATATAATTATTAATCTGCGAAAGAAGAGCTTAATCCACACAAGCGAACACTCCATTCGTTCTATCCAATATAATGCCTACCTAACTGGGAATTTGTAGAAATGGAATCAAAATGCTGGATAAATTATAATGCGATTATTAACTAGATCTGTGCAATGAATGAACTATTTAGCAATATAATATCATCCATCTATTAAATATTATATTACATATCTGGATAAATTATAATAATTCCATTACCGATCTATACAATGGAAGGACGCAGCTTATTACTAACAACAAATAGGAAATAATAGAACAGATGCTGAGCAGCAGTGGAACAATCCTTTTCTTTCTCGGTATAGAGTGTAACGACCTGACTTGAGTGAGACCTCTGGCACAAAAAAAAGTACACCCCTCCACAGCGTAACAACCAGTCATGATATCTTTTATATTAAGGCATCTCAGCTGCTGGTTTTTAAAATGAAATAACTTTTCGAGACGATGCATCTTCTCCGTATGTTCCATTATTTACCGGCGAGAAGACTTAATATCGGAATCGCAAAGCCTAAAAGAGGCTCTGACTTGGCATACGCTTCTTTTTTTCTTTATGCCGTGGTATTTATCACTCATGGTTCTTCTAACTTTACGCCACTTTTTTAGTATATTTTTTTTTGGCGATCTTTCAGAGGGATTCGTCCTCTTTAAATTTCCCCAATGGCTGTAATTAAATCGCGACTTGCGTTTGCACAAAATTTAGATTTTCTGACACCAGCGTTTTTAAGAGATCCCAGTTACGACGTATTCTCTCACACCTCTTTTACGACACTATGTCCGCAGCGTAGAATGTCTGATTTTTGTGTGAAATTCACTTTTCAGAAGTATTTTTTTTCTTTTGAACATAGACACAGAGGGGTAAAGCTGGAGGAAACGGGACCCTCCTCGAGCGAAGATCCTCAGGGGTATTGACTCTTAAGTCTAGCGTTAAATACCCATAAGGTTCCCTCGTTGCATCCTCAAAATCTTCTAAGAAAAAAACGTGTAATTCCCGGGTAAATCTGTCGCCCTAGTGTTACAGTTCAGTGACCTTTGATTTTAATTGCGGTGTTTGTAATTGATTTTTATTCAATAAATATTATAATTGTATGAATAAGGTGTCTCATTTACAAAGTGAATAAACAAATCTTTTATTACTAATCAATTGGTTTCAACAAGGAAAATAATTATTGGTCGTATAAATAATAACGATGAAATAATTCTGCTGACAATATCAAAATACGGGGAAACGTAACAGGAATCCATTTGATATCAATGATGAACTTTATACGGTCAATAATTTCTTCCGTTAAGCAATGTATCAAAATACTTATAAAAGAGAATAATTATTGGTCAGATAAAGAGCCTGATTAAGGGAAACGTGACAACTAGCAAATTAATATCATTTTGATATCAATTTGATTGTTTTATACACTTTGATAGGGGCGGGGCACCTGTCAGATTACTTTTGACGACTTATCCCTCCCCCTTACTACTCCTAGCAACCCAGCGATTTTTTTTAGAGAAAAGTGTGTTTTAAAAGCAAAAACTAGGCCTTGGTTTTTAGAAGAAATTTAATTCTTTAGTTTGACAAATCTGAACCCCAATTAACGAGGGAAACTAAAATGCAGAATAACACTACAGGGTCGTTGTGTTTTTTTTTATGACGTTTTCTGATACCCAAGAAGCTGGCCATGGGTCGGCTGACCAAACTCCGCTGTAAAAAAAATATATACTATAACTGACACTAACTGAAACATCGAAAAACAAAGAACGAGTCAGGAGCGGGATATACATTTGTCCTGCCAACGATTCCTACCATTAAAGTTATTTAAAATTTCAAGCCAATAACAATGTCCTCCTTGACCTCCTTTACTAATCCGAATACGAAATTTTGGAGACTTGTAACCCTTTTGAGGCGTCATAAAGACGCTTGAAAAAATATTCGCTCCATAGGAAGGATCCATAGCGCAAAATTTAAAAGATTGTAATTCTTTTAATGTTACTTTTAACCTTCATTAAAAAAAAAAAACTTTTTAGGCAAAATTATAAACTTATTCAACTTATCAGCTGAAAGATTACATTCCATCCTCTCAGAATCTACAATTATGCCAAAAAATTCCAGTCGGTAACATGGGTGAACCATTTTTTTTTTTCCTTGGCTATTGGTACGCCAAAATGAAAACTTAACTGCAAAAATGTGTATTTAAGTTCAAGCATATGGGCGACTTCGCTGGACCGATGAATAGAAAGTCATCTAGGTAGTGTAGAGCTTCACCTAACCTCATATTGAACTGACCACTGGATGAATGGTGGAAATGCTTCAAACTAGTGACATGACAGGGAAGGCATTTATCAAGATAAAATTTTATCTTCGAAATAGAAACCTAGAGGACTGAAACCCAACGAATTAACAGGCAACAGCCTAAAAGCCAATTTAATATCGGACTTTGCTAGTAATGCATTCCTACTAGTGTTGAGTGAGCACTAAAATGCTCGGGTGCTGGAAGCTCGGGCCGAGCTCACTGTGATACTCGGGTGCTCGACCGGAGCAATGAGCCCAATGTTAGTCTATGGGAGACTCGAGCATTTTTGCGGCGGCACCCCCGGCAGTCTTTTAAAAGCCTAAAAAGTGCCCAAAACGATAGTGACAGTGCTCAAATGACATGGGGACAGCATGGGGATCGCCTCAGGAAGCATTTCTGATGCCCAGGTCACTGCTGTCAACAACGTGGTCAGAGGTATTAAGCCACTTTTACCGGCTCACAATAAAATGTTCAAAAACAAAAGTGAAAGTGCTTTCCTGTGAAATATGTTAAGGATAGTGTTGAGCGATACCTTCCGATATCAGGAAATATCGTATCGGATTGGATCGGACCGATACCGAAAAAGTATCGCATATCGCCGATTCCGATACCGGAAACCAATGCAAGTCAATGGGACAGAAATATCGGAATGAAAATAAACCCTTTCTTTCCTTGTAGGTTAATTCTACATGAAGGAAAACAGCTAAGGATAATGTAGAATGTATTACGCGAAAAGCCGGCAATTCAGCAGCGGCATACACCGGTACCCGACAATTTACAACAAAAAGAAAAGAGCATCACACATAGATTAGATAGATAGAACCATGTCAGTCACATATATATGAAGTACAGTGACAGTGTTGGTTACTGTACTTGTCATTTAGTGTAAAGGATTTATTTAAAAAAAAATTGGCGTGGCGTTTCCCGTAATTTTAGTCTCTAGCGGAGGTTAAGCAGACGGCTGGGGCAGATGTTTGAAGCCTGGGAAGGGGGTAATACCCACGGAGCTTCCCAGGCTACTAATATCAGCCCCCAGCTGAATACCTAGCCTTTACTAGCTATTAAAATGGGGGACCCAAATAAAAAAAAAAATGACGTAGGGTCCCCCCTATTTTAATAGCTAGCAAAGGCTAGGCAGACAGCTGGGGGCTGAATTAATAGCCCAGAAAGGGTGCCATGAATATTGGCCCCCTCCCAGGCTAGAAACACCAGCCGTCAGCCGCCCCAGAAATGGCGCATTCATAGGATGCGCCAATTCTGGCACTTAGCCTCGCTCTTCCACGCTGCCCTGGTGCGGTGGCAGGGGGTAATAGGGTTGGGGTTGATGTCAGCTATAATGCCAGCTGACATCAAGCCCAGGTTAGTAATGGAGAGGCGTCTATAAGACACCCCCATTACTAACCCCATAGTCAAAGTTAAAAAAAAAAAACACACAAACACCCAGAATAAAGTCCTTTAATTGAAATAAACACACAATTCTTTATTGTTCTAAATTAAACCATACTTACCATCACGCCCATTCCAGCTGAAGCCAACGATCTCCTGCAATAAAAGAAAAATACTAAAGCAACATCATCCTTACCTTTCCATGGTTCCCACGACAGCTTCAGCTCTGCTACATCGAGATGACAGGCTGGACCGCAGCAGAAAGCTGCCATCCAGCCTGTCATCCCGCAGACACTGAGAAGCGCAGGCATGCTTGCGCTCCTCAGTGTCTCGCTGTGATGGCATCCAGATGAGCCGAGGTCATGTCCAATGAACTCAGCTCATCTCATGCACGTCACTGACAGCGTGGGAAAATTCTCCTGCACTCAGCGCTTCAGCGTGAGAATTCTCCCACGCTGTCAGTGACATACATGAGGTGAGCTGAGTTCATTGGACATGACCTCACCTCATTCACGTCACTGACAGTGTGACACCCCCATTACTAACCTACAAAGTGTTAAAAAGAAAAAACACACTACACCCAGAAAAAAATAATTTATTTGAAATAAACCACACCATTTTATTTAATTCTTAGTTTACTAAAAAAAATAGTTCCCTGTCCACGTTCCTGCGCTGATCTCCCATGCACAGCTGTCACATCTGGAGATGGTGACAGCTGTCATGGCTGCTGTAAGCTCACGCTGCCGGGAACACGTCCGCTCCCGGCAGCGGGAGCCACTGACTGAGGTCACCGGAGTGCATTCAGTCAGCGCAGCTCTGGAGACCTCCTTTACGGCACTGCTGTACCGTGGGAATTTCTCACGATACAGCAGGGCCGTAAAGGAGCTGACCGGAGCAGCGCTGCCTGAACTCCGGTGAACCCGCTTATGCAATGACGGGGCTGCTTTACGGCCTCGTCATTCTAGCGGCGGCAGCGGTTCAGAGCGGTCACATTCTATGTGGCTGCTCTAAACTGGAGATCATCGTGGGACACTCGTGGACTACTCCGGAGGGGTAAGGATAAGGTTGTGGTTTATTATTTTATATTTTATTACAGGAGATCGATGGCTTCAGGGAATTAGGTGTCTTGGTGAGTATAGGTGTAGTTTTTTATTTTTTACTTTATTTTAGGTGGTGATCGGCGGGGACAGGTAATGTATGAACTAATTTATTGTAGGTAACCACTGGCCACCAATGACATGTATTTAACATTTATTGGGGACACAGTAGGACAATTTAAATAGCAGGATCAGGCTGATGGGAACTACTGCTCCCATCGAGCTGATCCTGCTGGCAGGAGTGGACGGGGGACAGACATAGGCCGATGGGAGTAGTAGTGTCACATCGGCCTATGTCTGCCTGCACGCACACACCCGCAGACATCGCACACACTCGCAGACATCGCACAGACACCGCGCACACACCCACAAACATCGCACAGACCCCGCGCGCAGACACCAATCATGACGGGCTGATCGTCTGGGAGGTGACGCTGTGCAGCCAGCCAATCACTGTAATGCCCACAAACAACATGGCTGCGGCATTAGTGACTGGCTGGCAATCTCTGCATGTTCATTGGCTCTGTAAAGAGCGCCAAACGTGCAGGGCGGGGACCCGAGCTCCCGCCCGAGTAACCCGGAAATGCTCGGTGCTCGCCGAACATCCCGAGTAGCGTGATGCTCGGGCGAGTACTGAGCAGTGTCGAGCATGCTCGCTCAACACTAATTTCTACCGTAATCTGAGCAAATCTACTGCCATGTCAGAAGAAGCAGAACTCGCAGATGCTTCGTTTTTGTCTTTCGTCGCTTAAAGAGGAACCTTGTGGAAATGACAGATGAGGGATTAATCTAAAGGTCCCTGGTTCTTTTTTTGGGGACTAAGTCAACGGGGACACTTTCTCAAATTGTCAAAAGGAGGTGAATCAAAAAAACCAGCAATTCTATCAAACTGCAACTCTTTAAGGATTTTTTTCTCTAGCTACGTTCTTATCGGAGTTTAACGATTTCAAATTATCTGACAGAAGGCAGCCTGTCCCTTTTTTTAAAATTCCGGAACAAAAAAACCCTTGAGAAAAGCCTACTTGAATTAGTTTCCTATTCAATTGATCTGGGTCTAGCTCGAGCCAAGGAAGCATTCTTTCCAGCTTCACTGGCGTCGACGCTCTTTAGATCCTGCTCGCTTGTGACGTGCTGTTGTGTATTCTATGAATTATGCGTGAAACACTTAGACATTGGATGCGTCTGACGCGCCCCCTGGGCCGTGGGGTACTCGGTGCTGGGCCGGTCGTTGCTAGGGGAGATGTCACAGTGGCGGTGACCCGGTCCGTGACCCTGGGCGGTCAGTAGAAAGGGGAAATTATTTACAGGGGAATTTAAAGTTCTTTTTATACAGTTCGTGACACCACCTGTGGTATGCGGCTATATGGAGCTGCCGCTGCGGAGCAGGTCCTCTGGAGCTGATGGTGACGCAGCAGAGTTGGTTTAGCTCTCCACAGGTAGAGCTTAGCTCCAGGGCAGTGCTGAGATGTTATGGTTGTTGGAGTTGTGGGGCAGGGAGTGATGGCGCAGCAATAATTTCACACAGTGGGCTGCAGTCTTCAGGGTTTACTCACAGTTAAGTTCGTCAGGTTATACTTTCCGGACTACGACCTCCCACGTCGCGCTGCGTTCACCAGGCAGGGGTTCAGCAAACTCCCAGGTGTTTCAAGAGCGCCTGACAGGACCCCCTTCTATATGCCCTTCTCAGCCGTCTTCCTGCGCTGGCCCTCACCCTTCTTGCCCTGCCCCTCGCCAAACAATGTCCCAAGCCGGTATCCTCGGATCTTTCTGGGCAACCTGGAGTTCCCTGGATCCTATGTGGTTACCTTTTTGACGACTTGAGTGCGGATGTGGCAACTGCACCCTGAAAGTACAGAAGCCTCCGGTTTCCAGTTGAACTTTTTAATTCTCACTAGTTAGGGGCCGGTCCCCTCTGCGACTCAATCCCTCCGCCGTCTGGCAGATTCGGGTATACGGGTGGCCTCCAGCACTGCCCGTACCCCTGGGATCCCTTCTTCGTTCCTGGAGCCTTCTTCCTGCTCCTCTCCTCCTCAGTCTGTCCTGGGCCTCTCTCTATGCCCGCCTCCTGAGCAGAGCTCCTGCTCCCTCTACATCTCCTCCTTTCAAACTCTACACACTCCCAAGATGGCTTCCTTATTTATATCTTAAGTGCTCCCCTAATCTGTTTCCTACACCCACTACATGGTTCCCCCTCACTTTGGTTCCCCCCACTCCAGCCAGGGTCAGGGCTCAGCAGGAAAGTGACGCATCTTTCCCATCCAGCCGGACTGGAGTAGTGTAGTGTTGGATGCTGGTGTTAGGCTCCCGGGCAGTACTCTATCCTTAACTGACAGTGAGATACCACACCTTTGGGTGAGATGCAGTACGTCTGTGGCAACTGAACCCGCAGGGGCACCACATGTCTCTCCCCCCCCCAAAAAAAAGGCACATTCCTGTCGTAAACTACTGTTGTTCAACCATTTACAAGAAGTTTCATTAAATGCGAAACAGATTTCCCTTTTATTAAGTCAGGGGGGTTGCCTACTATTAAAGTACCTTTGTGGGAGTGTAAGGTGCCCCAGCGAGGTAGTCGTGGGTGAGCTGTAGCCCATGCTCGCTCTGATACCCTACAAAGTGTGTCCTCCCTTTGATCTAATCTGCTGCGGTGTATGTGGTGTTTTCCACTTACTTCTGACCGGCCGGTCTCTTCTGTCTCCAGGGATTTCTCTTCTGGAACCAGGGCAGTAATGAATTCAGAGGACAAAGTTCATAACAATAACGGGGACTTTAATGGGTAACTGGGAATATTTACAGGCAGGTATAAAGCATAAGGCCCAACGGGTTGTCATTAGTGATGAGTGAGCATGCTCGCCACTGCTTGGTACTCGCCCAAGCATCTCACTGCTCGAGATGCTCGGAGCTCGCCAAGTACTTGCGAGATGCTCGGGCGGGAGCTCGGGTCCCCGTCCTGCATGTCTGGCGCTATTTAGAGCATCAATCATGCAGGGATTGTCTGCCACTCACTGTAATGTCACAGCCATGGTGGTTGTGGCATTACAGTGATTGCCCAAATGGATGGGAACAGTGCTCACAGTGAAACATGAAAAGCCGGCAATTCAGCAGCGGCATACACCGGTACCCGACAATTTAGAACCGAAAGAATAGAGCATCACACATAGATTAGATAGATAGAAACATGTCAGTCACATATATAAGAAGTACAGTGATAGTGTTGGTTACTGTACTTGTCATTTAGTGTTAAAATAAAGGATTTATTTAAAAAAAAATTGGCGTGGGGTTCCCCGTAATTTTAGTCTCTAGCGGAGGTTAAGCAGACGGCTGGGGCAGATGTTTGAAGCCTGGGAAGGGGGTAATACCCACGGAGCTTCCCAGACTACTAATATCAGCCCCCAGCTGAATACCTAGCCTTTACTAGCTATTAAAATGGGGGACCCCCAAAAAATGACACGGGGTCCCCCCTATTTTAATAGCTAGCAAAGGCTAGGCAGACAGCTGGGGGCTGATATTAATAGCCTGGGAAGGGTGCCATGAATATTGGCCCTGTCCCAGGCTAGAAACACCAGCCACACCAGAAATGGCGCATCCATAGGATGCGCCAATTCTGGCACTTGGCCTCGCTCTTCCCACTGCCCTGTAGCGGTGGCAGTGGGGTAATAGGGCTGGGGTTGATGTCAGCTTATAATGCCAGCTGACATCAAGCCCAGGTTAGTAATGGAGAGGCATCTATAAGACACCCCCATTACTAACCCCATAGTGAAAGTGAAAAAAAACACAAACACCCAGAATAAAGTCCTTTAATTGAAATAAACACACAATTCTTTAATGTTCTAAATTAAACCATACTTACCATCACGCCCATTCCAGCTGAAGCCAATGTCTTCTGCAATAAAAGTAAAAAAATAAAGCAACCTCATTCTTACCTTTCCATGGTTCCCAGGACGGCTCCAGCTCTGCTACATTCACATGACAGGCTGGATCGCAGCCGAAAGCTGCCATCCAGCTTGCCATGCCGCAGACACTGAGAAGCGCAGGCATGCTTGCGCTCCTCAGTGTCTGGCTGTGACGGCATCCAGATGAGCCGAGTTCATGTCCAATGACCTCTGCTCACCTCATGCACGTCACTGACAGCGTGGGAGAATTCTCCTGCTCAAGCAGTGCCGGCAAATGACGTCACCACTTGAGCAGGAGAATTCTCCCACTCTGGGATGGCATTGAGATGACAGGCTGGATCGCAGCTGAGCGCTGCCATCCAGCATTCCATCCTTCATAGACACTGCAGAGCGCAGGCATGCTTGTGTTCTGCAGTGTCTCTGAAGGATGACAAGCTTGGGCCTCCCTGTGCTGCAGATTCCAGCCCCCAGCTGCCTAGTTGTACCTGGCTGGACACAAATATAGGGCGAAGCCCCACATCAATTTTTTTTTTAATTTCATGAAATAATTTAAAAAAAAAAAAATTGATGTGGGGCTTCGCAGTATATTTGTGTCCAGCCAGGTACAGCAGGCAGGAACGGGCTGCCCCCAACCACCAGCTGCAAATTTGTACCTGGCCGGACACAACAATATAGGGAAGCCCTTTTTTTTTATTATTTCATGAAATAATAAAAAAAAAAAAAAAAAAAATGTGGGGCTTCGCCCTATTTTTTTGATTCCTAGGGGGAGGGAAATTAACTTTGTTCACACATTAAGGAGACATAAATTTATGAGTTACAGACACTGAAAGTTTGTGAAGTTAGTGTCTGTGTGTGTGTCTGTGTGTGTGTCTGTGTGTGTGTCTGTCTGTCTGATCATTCAATTAACTGATTATACACGTGTAACACTTGTGTCTCAATCTCCCGTCAATGTTGCCCTTTATACCACAAGTAGAGACTGCACTTTCTCTTGGCAATTTGAAATGGAAACGATCAGTAGCTCACCCCTCCTAAGCCGTCTATAAGGGCATGTAGGTCACAGGAAGCTGAATAAAATGATACCTTGATCTCTGTGATCTGAGAGCAGACTCGGTCATTACATGTCTCACACTGGTAACTTTTCTCTTTTTAATGAGCTATGTAGGCAGATTCTCATGCAGATCCATGTCTGGAACAGCTTATTAACATATAAGAGAAACATGATTTTTCTGGATAAAAGATTGGATCGCAAATATGTAAGGTGTCATTTTATTCAGCTTCCTATGGCCTGCTTATCCATATGGACTGCTCAGGAGGGACGAGACTACTGACGGATTCCCTTTTTAAAAGTATTTTTTCTGACAGGAGGCAGTATAAATGGTCTAATGACGCATTTCTGGTGTGCAATGCATCCATCAGGCAAGGGTGAATTTTTTTGTGTTATGACTCCAGGTAATCGGGTTGTACTCCTAAGTGAAGGATTCAAGTTTCTGCTATATCTTTGACTACTTGCAATGGAGAGTATCTCAATGTCTCCTCCAAGTGTTTTGTGTTTTTTTTTTTAATTCTGGTCACCCGTCCAGGTGAGTCTCCCTTCGCCCTTTAAAGACGCCAGGAATATGGCATGGCTCATATAGCTTTTGTTTTTTCTCTTTGGAGAGATGCAGCCCTACCTTTTTGTTGGTTGCTCATTAGATTATTAGATGGGGCTTCCCCCTTGTACTATAGAGGGTTTAAATCAACATGATGGAGTTCTGTCCTCCCCGTGATTTGTGTGGTTCTCCTCTGGGTTCTCCGGTTTCCCTTTTACAGTGCCAAAGACATTAATAATGTGTAAATTAGATTGTAGGCTTTTCTATGGACAGTAAGTGATAACTTTTTGAAAAGCAGTACTGAAACATGCCCCACAGATTATTTCTCTTACTTATAATGATCCCATGGACTGTTTCTTCAAGCATGTAACTTTACTATAGAGATATTAATAGCTGTATGTGTTCAGACATTGACGTCTCTAAATTTACTGTACCTATGAGATGCTGCTTACAAAAATCTTGACTTTAAAAAGCTGTTACTTTACCAACCCAGTTGACAAAATGAGGCTTTCTACATATCCGACTCCTTTTCTTTTATTGAAGAAAAATACAATCTTAAGTCTACAATCAAACTGGCATTGCTTGGGGTAACTGAGGTCCCCATTGCGGTCCCCCTTATCTGAAAATATAGTGTTTCCATATGGAAAATGTTATGGCTTTCTTATTTTAAGCCCTTGCATGCTTTAATAGTAAAGGACAGTGCTTACAAAGCAACCAAACAAGGTGTCATAAAAAGCAAGTAAAATTAGTTAAAAAAAAAAAAAAAAGACAAATTACAAAATACCTAAAACCATAAAATTCTTAATGTGTTGCATTGGTCTCCTACCCTCAGGAAAACCATTCAGACCAATTTTTTTTTTTTATCCAAAACAATGTTGTGTTCTCAGTCTAGAGTCTGCTAGCAACTAACAAGGGATGGGGTGGTGATGTTCAAATGGGATAAACACATGTGCATCTGCCCAACTGCCAGGCCTCATGCATCCCTACCCAAGGTGAATAACCCATTATATTCAGATCTAAAACGCTTCAATTAGAAATGAATGTCAACATCTCTGATCATAGACTGATTCCATCTTCGCTACCACCACTGGAAGTAAAGCTAAGGAAACACTCCGCAGACACCAGCTGTGCTAAGCCATCTATCTCCTATTCACTTATATGGGAACAATATAGTTCACCAGTTTTTGGCTGTTACTGTGGCTCCACTGCCCGTTGCCAGAAATCATGTAGAATGAAAGCCCTCGTGGGCAGGGTCCGTTCTCCCTGTGGGCCGGTCACTTTCTTTGTATTTGTGTCTGATCTTATGTATAATATATTTTATGCACTGGAAATTGTCATGTTCATGTAAAATGTCACACTTTAAAAAGTTTAATTGGTCACAGCACTTTATTAAGTCTCCTTTTATAGATGATCTACTCTCTATATACCTGATGATGTAGCAGAGCGACACTGATGACTTTTATAACTTTCTCTGTGTATCATGATGGCTCGGTGAGCTCAGCTGGTGCTGGATTGGTTTCTTCAGTCCTATGGAAGCCGCCAGGGAATACAATAAAGTGTACAGATCTCATAAATTACTGGAGGCTCGTCTCCCTCCTCACCCCCTCGGCGCTGTGTGTTACTACCTTGTACCTTTTTAAATATGTAAACTAGATTGTAAGCCTTTGGGGCCAGCTCTTTATGAGATGCAATGGTCTAACTTGATGTAATGTCACCATGCTTTATTAGAATTGCAGAGAAATTACCAAGAAAAGACTTAATAATAAATTTCATGACCTTTTTAAATGTGTGGAATGGTTTGTACTAACCTTTTGTGTCGGCATGGGAAGTAGATGTGAAATATGTCAGGAGATGAGGGGTATGAGGCTTTTTTTTTATTTTTTTTCAAGCCCAAAATACATGCATTTGTTACTGGCTTTCATTAAAATTTTTCCACTTTTTTGCTGTTCTAGGCTTCGTGTCTTGCGGTTGGTGAGCGCCTCCTGTGGTTGGTGAGCGCCTCCTGCGGTTGGTGAGCGCCATCTGATGGAGCGTTTTTAATGCTTTAATCTGTCGTCTTTACTGAGCTGATTTATAATTGCACCAATCTTCAGCTGTGATGTGGTCTGTGGTCATAAATTGGCCAATAGGGGCTCAGTAATGGGCAGCTTGAGCTTTTTCTGATGTACAAGTCAGTGACTCTTTTTTTTTTTTTTTTTTTTTTTCTGCAGAACACAAAGGCTAGAGAAGGAAAATGGTGAAATTTTTTTTTTAATAAAATTATGCATTTCGGGACGGTGAGGAGAGGGCTGGTCTATAGAACAACCTGTAGTCAATGGTCCACTGATCTGTGCAGAGGTCTTCTCATAAACACCACTAGAGGGAGCTCGCAGTGGACAGATTTATGTAATAATCACTGCATTTATGGAGCAACCATTAAAGGGGTTGTCCACTACTTGGTTGTTGATGAGCAGTGGGCACACCACCCATGAAGACTCCAGAATGGCTTGAGGGGATTTGTTGTGCTCCTGGTCTATACAGATAAGATGATAGAAATCTGCCTCCACAAATATCGGATCACATTAGTCCACTAAGAACATGGGGTTTTGGGGTCACTAGAAGGAGATCCTTGTGACAATCATGCACTTTTCATTAATCCCTCTTCAGTTGGTTGCAGTAAATATACAGGTGCATCTCACTAAATTAGAATATCAAACAGTTCAATTTATTTCAGTTCTTCAATACAAAAAGTGAAACTCCTATATTACATAGTCATTACACGCAGAGGGATCTATTGTATAGGGTCATTACACGCAGAGGGATCTATTGTATAGGGTCATTACACGCAGAGGGATCTATTGTATAGGGTCATTACACGCAGAGGGATCTATTGTATAGGGTCATTACACGCAGAGGGATCTATTGTATAGGGCCATTACACGCAGAGGGATCTATTGTATAGGGCCATTACACGCAGAGGGATCTAGTGTATAGGGCCATTACACGCAGAGGGATCTAGTGTATAGGGCCATTACACGCAGAGGGATCTAGTGTATAGGGCCATTACACGCAGAGGGATCTAGTGTATAGGGCCATTACACGCAGAGGGATCTAGTGTATAGGGCCATTACACGCAGAGGGATCTAGTGTATAGGGCCATTACACGCAGAGGGATCTAGTGTATAGGGCCATTACACGCAGAGGGATCTAGTGTATAGGGCCATTACACGCAGAGGGATCTAGTGTATAGGGCCATTACACGCAGAGGGATCTAGTGTATAGGGCCATTACACGCAGAGGGATCTAGTGTATAGGGCCATTACACGCAGAGGGATCTAGTGTATAGGGCCATTACACGCAGAGGGATCTAGTGTATAGGGCCATTACACGCAGAGGGATCTAGTGTATAGGGCCATTACACGCAGAGGGATCTAGTGTATAGGGCCATTACACGCAGAGGGATCTAGTGTATAGGGCCATTACACGCAGAGGGATCTAGTGTATAGGGCCATTACACGCAGAGGGATCTAGTGTATAGGGCCATTACACGCAGAGGGATCTAGTGTATAGGGCCATTACACGCAGAGGGATCTAGTGTATAGGGCCATTACACGCAGAGGGATCTAGTGTATAGGGCCATTACACGCAGAGGGATCTAGTGTATAGGGCCATTACACGCAGAGGGATCTAGTGTATAGGGCCATTACACGCAGAGGGATCTAGTGTATAGGGCCATTACACGCAGAGGGATCTAGTGTATAGGGCCATTACACGCAGAGGGATCTAGTGTATAGGGCCATTACACGCAGAGGGATCTAGTGTATAGGGCCATTACACGCAGAGGGATCTAGTGTATAGGGCCATTACACGCAGAGGGATCTAGTGTATAGGGCCATTACACGCAGAGGGATCTAGTGTATAGGGCCATTACACGCAGAGGGATCTAGTGTATAGGGCCATTACACGCAGAGGGATCTAGTGTATAGGGCCATTACACGCAGAGGGATCTAGTGTATAGGGCCATTACACGCAGAGGGATCTAGTGTATAGGGCCATTACACGCAGAGGGATCTAGTGTATAGGGCCATTACACGCAGAGGGATCTAGTGTATAGGGCCATTACACGCAGAGGGATCTAGTGTATAGGGCCATTACACGCAGAGGGATCTAGTGTATAGGGCCATTACACGCAGAGGGATCTAGTGTATAGGGCCATTACACGCAGAGGGATCTAGTGTATAGGGCCATTACACGCAGAGGGATCTAGTGTATAGGGCCATTACACGCAGAGGGATCTAGTGTATAGGGCCATTACACGCAGAGGGATCTAGTGTATAGGGCCATTACACGCAGAGGGATCTAGTGTATAGGGCCATTACACGCAGAGGGATCTAGTGTATAGGGCCATTACACGCAGAGGGATCTAGTGTATAGGGCCATTACACGCAGAGGGATCTAGTGTATAGGGCCATTACACGCAGAGGGATCTAGTGTATAGGGCCATTACACGCAGAGGGATCTAGTGTATAGGGCCATTACACGCAGAGGGATCTAGTGTATAGGGCCATTACACGCAGAGGGATCTAGTGTATAGGGCCATTACACGCAGAGGGATCTAGTGTATAGGGCCATTACACGCAGAGGGATCTAGTGTATAGGGCCATTACACGCAGAGGGATCTAGTGTATAGGGCCATTACACGCAGAGGGATCTAGTGTATAGGGCCATTACACGCAGAGGGATCTAGTGTATAGGGCCATTACACGCAGAGGGATCTAGTGTATAGGGCCATTACACGCAGAGGGATCTAGTGTATAGGGCCATTACACGCAGAGGGATCTAGTGTATAGGGCCATTACACGCAGAGGGATCTAGTGTATAGGGCCATTACACGCAGAGGGATCTAGTGTATAGGGCCATTACACGCAGAGGGATCTAGTGTATAGGGCCATTACACGCAGAGGGATCTAGTGTATAGGGCCATTCCACGCAGAGGGATCTATTTCACGTGTTTATTTCTGTTAATGTTGATGGCTGACAGCCAATGAGAACACAAGTCATTATCTCAGTAAATTAGCTGGTGTTATAATAATTTTTAATTCACTGCTCATATTACATAGATGTAACACACATTTCTCCACACTGAACCTCATCTGCCAAGTGTTTGCCTCCATAATCCCCACTAGGGGGCGCTCTTGTATGTTCCACCTGCATTGATCTGTTGTATCGGCCTTTAGGCTATGTGCCCACGTTGCATTTATGAAGCAGAAAATTTCTGCTTCATTTCTGCAAGTCCTCTCCCGGAAAAACGCATGCGGAATTCCGCACGCGTTTATCGCGCATTTTTCGCGCGTTTATCACGCGTTTTCCACATGCGGAATTGCCTTGCGTTTTTTATGCATTGGACAAAGGCAATTCTGCTTGCGGAAACGCAAAATTAAATGACATGCTGCGGATTTTTGAACGCAGCATAAACGCTGCGGAAAAATCCGCAGCATGTGCATAGAACTTGCGGAATCCCATTGGGGACCATGGGGTGCGGATTACCTAGCGTTTCACAAGCGTTTATGCTGCGGAAATTCCGCATCAAAAACGCTTGAAAAACGCTACGTGGGCACACAGCCTTAGTGCTTGTATCCATTGTAGACGGTCCTGGGATCCGGTCGCTCTCAGCCTCCGGATACATACAAGTTTTTTGCTTACCTAAAAAGCCTTTGACTGCATCCTATTGTTCCCTGTTATCAGCCACTGAAGTCGAATATCAAGGATTTATTTAAAAAAAAAAAAAAAAAACTACCGTATTTCTACAGAAGACGCTTTTCTTATCAAACCCGCTGCCCCGAACCTCATGCTGATTCATTAACTACTTCCAAGATCTCTGGCCGTTCTGTGATCATTCCAGCAGAGAAAGTACAGGAATAATATTACTCACAGCTGAGGGTTTGTTACAATTGCATCCAGTCTAGACAATCTCCAGTGTTGTCCAGGTTGTGGTTTGTTACCTGCACTGATACATTGTAACAAACGATCAGAGAGAAGATGCTGCTGTTTATAGCTCACAGAGGATTCTAGAGACTGTAACAAATCCTCAGCTGTGAGAAGTGTCAGGTGTGTACAGAACAGTAACAGGAAGCTCCTGAGCCCCAATACAAGAGCCGGTGGGGTGGTGAGGGGTCTCCAGTGCCCGGGCAGTGATGTGTAATCCGCCCCCAACCTGTGCAGCATCATCTCTCCTCGAGTCCTTCCACCTGTCCCGTCCCAAACTCCTGTATGGAAGAAATACTGACGTCGTCATAGTTCACACTAGAGTTATTTACTTTCTGCTGAAAAGATATAAAATGTTGCGTTTTTATTTATTCATGATTTATTTCAACTTCTTATATTTTTTCGATATGTAAATCTTTTATTATTGTAGCCCTAAGCTTAGTCATAGCCCAAACCCCAGCCGCAGCCCAAACCCCGCTGCAGCCCTAAGCTTAGTCATAGCCCAAACCCCAGCCGCAGCCCCAAACCCCAGCTGCAGTCCCAAACCCTGCTGCAGCCCTAAGCTTAGTCATAGCCCAAACCCCAGCCGCAGCCCCAAACCCCAGCCGCAGCCCCAAACCCCAGCTGCAGCCCCAAACCCCGCTGCAGCCCTAAGCTTAGTCATAGCCCAAACCCCAGCCGCAGCCCCAAACCCCAGCTGCAGCCCCAAACCCCGCTGCAGCCCTAAGCTTAGTCATAGCCCAAACCCCAGCCGCAGCCCAAACCCCAGCTGCAGCCCAAAACCCCAGCCGCAGCCCCAAACCCCGCTGCAGCCCTAAGCTTAGTCATAGCCCAAACCCCAGCCGCAGCCCTAAGCTTAATCATAGCCCTAATCCTGGCCACAGCTCTAAGCTTAATCATAGCCCTAACCCCGGCCGCAGCCCTAAGCTTAATCATAGCCCAAATCCCGGCCGCAGCCCAAACCCCGGCCGCAGCCCCAAACCCCGCTGCAGCCCTAAGCTTAGTCATAGCCCAAACCCCAGCCGCAGCCCTAAGCTTAATCATAGCCCTAATCCTGGCCACAGCCCTAAGCTTAATCATAGCCCTAACACCGGCCGCAGCCCTAAGCTTAATCATAGCCCTAACCCTGGCCGCAGCCCTAAGCTTAATCATAGCCCTAACCCTGGCTGCAGACCCAACCCCCGGCCGCAGCCCAAACCCCCAGCCACAGCCCCAAACCCCGCTGCAGCCCTAAGCTTAATCCTAACCCTAACCCTGGCTGCAGCCCAAACCCCAGCCACAGCCCTAAGATTAATCATAGCCCCTAACCCGAGCCGCAGCCCTAAGCTTAGTCATAGCCCAAACCCCAGCCGCAGCCCCAAACCCCGCTGCAGCCCTAAGCTTAGTCATAGCCCAAACCCCAGCCGCAGCCCTAAGCTTAATCATAGCCCTAATCCTGGCCACAGCCCTAAGCTTAATCATAGCCCTAACCCCGGCCGCAGCCCTAAGCTTAATCATAGCCCTAGCCCTGGCTGCAGACCCAACCCCCGGCCGCAACCCAAACCCCAGCCACAGCCCCAAACCCCGCTGCAGCCCTAAGCTTAATCCTAGCCCTAACCCTGGCTGCAGCCCAAACCCCAGCCACAGCCCTAAGATTAATCATAGCCCTAACCCCGGCCGCAGCCCTAAGCTTAGTCATAGCCCAAACCCCAGCCGCAGCCCAAACCCCAGCGGCAGCCCCAAACCCCGCTGCAGCCCTAAGCTTAGTCATAGCCCAAACCCCAGCCGCAGCCCTAAGCTTAATCATAGCCCTAATCCTGGCCACAGCCCTAAGCTTAATCATAGCCCTAACACCGGCCGCAGCCCTAAGCTTAATCATAGCCCTAACCCCGGCCGCAGCCCTAAGTTAATCATAGCCCTAACCCTGGCTGCAGACCCAACTCCCGGCTGCAGCCCTAAGCTTAATCCTAGCCCTAACCCTGGCTGCAGCCCAAACCCCAGCCACAGCCCTAAGCTTAATCATAGCCCTAACCCCGGCCGCAGCCCTAAGCTTAGTCATATCCCAAACCCCAGCCGCAGCCCAAAACCCCAGCCGCAGCCCCAAACCCCGCTGCAGCCCTAAGCTTAGTCATAGCCCAAACCCCAGCCGCAGCCCTAAACTTAATCATAGCCCTAATCCTGGCCACAGCCCTAAGCTTAATCATAGCCCTAATCCCGGCCGCAGCCCTAAGCTTAATCATAGCCCTAACCCCGGCCGCAGCCCTAAGCTTAATCATAGCCCTAACCCCAGCCGCAGCCCAAAACCCCAGCCGCAGCCCAAAACCCCAGCCGCAGCCCCAAACCCCGCTGCAGCCCTAAACTTAATCATAGCCCTAATCCTGGCCACAGCCCAAACCCCAGCCACAGCCCTAAGCTTAATCATAGCCCTAACCCTGGCTGCAGACCCAAACCCCCAGCCACAGCCCCAAACCCCGCTGCAGCCCTAAGCTTAATCCTAGCCCTAACCCTGGCCGCAGCCCAAACCCCAGCCACAGCCCTAAGCTTAATCATAGCCCTAACCCCGGCCGCAGCCCTAAGCTTAATCATAGCCCTAACCCCGGCCGCACCCCTAAGCTTAATCATAGCTGTAACCCCGGCCGCAGCCCTAAGCTTAATCATAGCCGTAACCTCGGCCACAGCTCTAAACTTAATCATAGCCATAACCCCGGCCACAGCCCTAAGCTTAGTGATAGCCCAAACCCCAGCCGCAGCCCAAACCCCAGCCGCAGCCCAAACCCCAGCCGCAGCCCAAAACCCCAGCCGCAGCCCAAAACCCCAGCCGCAGCCCAAAACCCCAGCCGCAGCCCAAAACCCCAGCCGCAGCCCAAAACCCCAGCCGCAGCCCAAAACCCCAGCCGCAGCCCAAAACCCCAGCCGCAGCCCAAAACCCCAGCCGCAGCCCAAAACCCCAGCCGCAGCCCTAAACTTAATCATAGCCCTAACACTGGCTGCAGACCCAAACCCCCAGCCACAGCCCCAAACCCCGCTGCAGCCCTAAGCTTAATCCTAGCCCTAACCCTGGCCGCAGCCCAAACCCCAGCCACAGCCCTAAGCTTAATCATAGCCCTAACCCCGGCCGCAGCCCTAAGCTTAATCATAGCCCTAACCCCGGCCGCAGCCCTAAGCTTAATCATAGCCCTAACCCCGGCCGCAGCCCTAAGCTTAATCATAGCCCTAACCCTGGCCGCACCCCTAAGCTTAATCATAGCTGTAACCCTGGCCGCACCCCTAAGCTTAATCATAGCTGTAACCCTGGCCGCACCCCTAAGCTTAATCATAGCTGTAACCCTGGCCGCACCCCTAAGCTTAATCATAGCTGTAACCCCGGCCGCACCCCTAAGCTTAATCATAGCTGTAACCCCGGCCGCAGCCCTAAGCTTAATCATAGCCGTAACCTCGGCCACAGCTCTAAACTTAATCATAGCCGTAACCTCGGCCACAGCTCTAAACTTAATCATAGCCGTAACCTCGGCCACAGCCCTAAGCTTAATCATAGCCCTAACCCTGGCTGCAGACCCAACCCCCAGCCGCAGCCCCAAACCCTGCTGCAGCCCTAAACTTAATCATAGCCCTAACCCTGGCCGCACCCCTAAGCTTAATCATAGCTGTAACCTCGGCCACAACCCTAAGCTTAATCATAGCCGTAACCCCGGTCACAGCCCTAAGCTTAATCATAGCCCTAACCCCGGCCGCAGCCCATAATCCTGGCCGCAGCCCTAACCCCGCCCGTAGACCTAAGCTTGATCATAGCCCTAACCTCGGACGCAGCCCATAACCCCGGCCGCAGCCCTAAGCTTAATCACAGCCCCTACCCCGGCCGCAGCCCTAAGCTTAATCATAGTCCTAACCTCGGCTGCAGCCCATAACCCTGGCTGCAGCCCTAAGCTTAATCATAGCCGTAACCCCTGCCGCAGCCCTAACCCGAGTCGTGGAAGAACAGAGACCTGCTGGACAACCTCTTGCCTCTCATGTCACTTGTAATCTTGTGAGGAGCGACAGAGTGCAGCCTGTGTTCTCAGTCTCTGCCTATGGAGAGCGCAGTAGCTGATGACAAACTCTTCTTCGCTGCTGTTATCAGCATAGATGTCAGAGCTGCTTCGATCCTCTAGCTCGCTGGGCTGTCACTCACTGCACTTCTGAGCCGCTGCAAAAAGGGACTGGGTGCAATTTGGTCCCCCCCCATCACAATATTGCACCATTGATTGGACCCTCTCTTTACCATGGGCCATTTGTAAAACTTGTCTTTGAGCTCCTCACTGCTCTCCTTCACCCCCTTCTGCGGATTTCTCTGCATGTAATGACAAATATCTCAGCCGCCTATAAAAACGTTGCGCACTAATGCAACGGAATCTGTAGATTCTTAGCACCGCAGTAACGGAGACCTCTTCAGGTAGGAAATGGTACTGCAATGAGTAGTCCATCCAGTTCTCGAGGACTAATTACCAGGGGCCACTGCCCCCGACCCACCCTTATGTATGTAGGTGTATACGTTGAGGATTTATACATTTTCTAAAGTTCTAGATGTTCCACAGTCATTAATGGTGAACGTCCATTGCAATCTGCAGTGTATTATTGACTCAGGGAGGAGATGGTCTGCAGAGCGCGCTCAGTATACACCGCGCACAATGTTCTGCATGATGTCACTGTAATGTAAATTCACTACCGGGAAAAAGATTAGGAAAAAAACATACGATATGGGATACAACGGAGGATGGCGTGAGGTCTGTACCGTATAACACCTCCGGGTTATTATCTTATAAAATTCATAATTGAATTACATCTAAATAGGACTGAAATATCTCCTTACGTGCCCCCCAAATTGACCCCTTTTTTTAAGAAATAGCTGAAGTTCAGACTGCCAGGAGCCACCACTAGGGGGAGCTCACTGGCTACAAGTTATACATTGAGCTCAATAATAAAACTGTATGCGAGAAATTCCTATGCTCCCTCTAGTGGTGGCTACAGGAAGCCAGAATTTCATCATTTTACCTTTTTCAATGTATGGGGATTTGGAGCTCTGTAGCATAAAAATGTAGCTCTGAACTTCTTAGGTTTTGGGCCAATCCATACTTGTTAGAAGGTCCCTCATCAATAAGGAGATCACAAAGTGTTCCTCGGATTTGACCCGAGTGATCAGTCGTAATCCATTTCTCTGCAGCACAGGTGAAAATAACCATTATACCGCACCCTTTCATATTAATGGGATGCCTGTGTAGGTCCTCCAGAGAGAAATACATTCATGGTCGTGTCTGATGGATGACTTCCGGTCCAGTTCAGTACTGCTGAAGGTCTACTGCCCCACAATCAATCGCATCAGAGTTGAGGGTTCTGTGTCTGGATCAGGAGACCCAGGCCACTTTGTCCATGCATGAATGGCCTAAAAGAAGAGGATCCTAAATAATCCCAAATTGGGTTCAACGCCTGTGAAAGGTGGCCATTCATGCATCCATTAAAGTCAACAGGCCATTGTGTAACGTATGGGTCAAGTGGCCCACTGGTACAAGTCTTCACTATGGCCAGTCGTGAAGGATACGTAATGGACAACCCTTTACATCCCACTCCTGCCCCTTAAGTGCCATTAAGAACCTGTATGATAATGGCTGCAGTAAAGGGTTAACTGCATCTCTCCACTTCACTCCCAGCCTCCTATAAGTAACTTGGTACATTTTAATCCAGCATGATGGCCTCATTAATGATTAATTGACCCAGACAAACTTGACCTGAAGATATAATAGTGCACACAGGAAAGCTGCTACTTCACATAGTTCAGGTAAGAAGCAAAGAAAGCCAGTGGAGACTTCAAGCCAGAGGAGAGCAGAACTTCCGAGAACATTAATAGGGAAATAGCCCCTTTAAGACACTAATTTTGACTGGATTTATGACCGGACACCTTGAAGACCCTAAAAACCCAGCATGAGCTTCTCTCAGTGGATCTCCTCTGTCCTTCAGCTCCAGAGACCAACATCTTCTCACCACCATCTTCTCAATGAAAGCCAACCGCTACAGACCTGGCAAATCTCAAGCCAAGTGGAGCTCACCGGAGCACGAAACATTGACTCCGAAACATTGAATGATCTGTTCCAAGAAAGAATGACCGTAATAGGAGGAAAGGAGAATGTTCTGCTGGTGGGGGAGACTGGATACAGTCCAGAAGATGAGGGCGGCACTAGTGGGACTTTAGAAGAATTGTCATCTGCTCTCTTTGAGTCTCCCAAAAAGGCCAAGAAACCCAATAAAAACACCACTGATGGATCCAACACTTCTCTGACTTGTTTCACCTCAAGTTCTCCATCAAAATCAAGGATGTTGGACTTTCCCATCGTTCTAGCAGTGTTTCGGGTAAGACTTATAATGGACGCTTCAAACTCCATTAAAGAGATCTTGAAGGACATCCGGCTGAGGACGAGGGAGTTTCGATCCGCAATTGTAGGAATTGTCTACTCTGTGGAAACCTTCAAGGACGAGAAAAAGATGGAGTCCATGGAAGAGCTGAGAAAGCTGATGAGTCAGGTGTTCAAGGATCAGCCATTGGGGGTCTGCTGCTACAACCGCTCTGAACCCAGGTCTATCCTGGAGGTCAAGCGGGTCATTACCAAAACCATGGGACTGATGGCAACAGGTATATACCTTACTGTTACTTTACCTCCCTAATTACTATACATGAAGTGTTCCTACCTGTCATATTCTAACCCCACAGAAAACTGGTCCTGTACATATGTATGTACACCGTGACTGCACCAGCAGAATAGTGAGTGCAGCTCTGGAGTATAATACAGGAGGTAACTCAGGATCAGTAATGTAATGTATGTACACAGTGACTGCACCAGCAGAATAGTGAGTGCAGCTCTGGAGTATAATACAGGATGTAACTCAGGATCAGTAATGTAATGTATATACACAGTGACTGCACCAGCAGAATAGTGAGTGCAGCTCTGGAGTATAATACAGGATGTAACTCAGGATCAGTAATGTAATGTATGTACACCGTGACTGCACCAGCAGAATAGTGAGTGCAGCTCTGGAGTATAATACAGGATGTAACTCAGGATCAGTAATGTAATGTATGTACACCGTGACTGCACCAGCAGAATAGTGAGTGCAGCTCTGGAGTATAATACAGGATGTAACTCAGGATCAGTAATGTATGTACACAGTGACTGCACCAGCAGAATAGTGAGTGCAGCTCTGGGGTATAATACAGGATGTAACTCAGGATCAGTAATGTAATGTATGTACACAGTGACTGCACCAGCAGAATAGTGAGTGCAGCTCTGGAGTATAATACAGGATGTAACTCAGGATCAGTACAGGATCAGTAATGTAATGTATGTACACAGTGACTCCACCAGCAGAATAGTGAGTGCAGCTCTGGAGTATAATACAAGATGTAACTCAGGATCAGTAATGTAATGTATGTACACAGTGACTCCACCAGCAGAATAGTGCGCGCAGCTCTGGAGTATAATACAGGATGTAACTCAGGATCAGTACAGGATCAGTAATGTAATGTATGTACACAGTGACTCCACCAGCAGAATAGTGCGCGCAGCTCTGGAGTATAATACAGGAGGTAACTCAGGATCAGTAATGTAATGTATGTACACAGTGACTGCACCAGCAGAATAGTGAGTGCAGCTCTGGGGTATAATACAGGATGTAACTCAGGATCAGTAATGTAATGTATGTACACAGTGACTGCACCAGCAGAATAGTGAGTGCAGCTCTGGGGTATAATACAGGATGTAACTCCGGATCAGTAATGTAATGTATGTACACAGTGACTGCACCAGCAGAATAGTGAGTGCAGCTCTGGAGTATAATACAGGATATAACTAAGGATCAGTAATGTAATGTATGTACACAATGACTGCACCAGCAGAATAGTGAGTGCAGCTCTGGAGTATAATACAGGATGTAACTCAGGATCAGTACAGGATCAGTAATGTAATGTATGTACACAGTGACTCCACCAGCAGAATAGTGCGCGCAGCTCTGGAGTATAATACAGGAGGTAACTCAGGATCAGTAATGTAATGTATGTACACAGTGACTGCACCAGCAGAATAGTGAGTGCAGCTCTGGGGTATAATACAGGATGTAACTCAGGATCAGTAATGTAATGTATGTACACAGTGACTGCACCAGCAGAATAGTGAGTGCAGCTCTGGGGTATAATACAGGATGTAACTCCGGATCAGTAATGTAATGTATGTACACAGTGACTGCACCAGCAGAATAGTGAGTGCAGCTCTGGAGTATAATACAGGATATAACTCAGGATCAGTAATGTAATGTATGTACACAGTGACTCCACCAGCAGAATAGTGAGTGCAGCTCTGGAGTATAATACAGGGTGTAACTCAGGATCAGTAATGTAATGTATGTACACAGTGACTGCACCAGCAGAATAGTGAGTGCAGCTCTGGGGTATAATACAGGATGTAACTCCGGATCAGTAATGTAATGTATGTACACAGTGACTGCACCAGCAGAATAGTGAGTGCAGCTCTGGAGTATAATACAGGATATAACTCAGGATCAGTAATGTAATGTATGTACACAATGACTGCACCAGCAGAATAGTGAGTGCAGCTCTGGAGTATAATACAGGATGTAACTCAGGATCAGTACAGGATCAGTAATGTAATGTATGTACACAGTGACTCCACCAGCAGAATAGTGCGCGCAGCTCTGGAGTATAATACAGGATGTAACTCAGGATCAGTACAGGATCAGTAATGTAATGTATGTACACAGTGACTGCACCAGCAGAATAGTGAGTGCAGCTCTGGAGTATAATACAGGATGTAACTCAGGATCAGTAATGTAATGTATGTGCACAGTGACTGCACCAGCAGAATAGTGAGTGCAGCTCTGGAGTATAATACAGGATGTAACTCAGGATCAGTAATGTAATGTATGTACACAGTGACTGCACCAGCAGAATAGTGAGTGCAGCTCTGGGGTATAATACAGGATGTAACTCCGGATCAGTAATGTAATGTATGTACACAGTGACTGCACCAGCAGAATAGTGAGTGCAGCTCTGGAGTATAATACAGGGTGTAACTCAGGATCAGTAATGTAATGTATGTACACAGTGACTGCACCAGCAGAATAGTGAGTGCAGCTCTGGGGTATAATACAGGATGTAACTCCGGATCAGTAATGTAATGTATGTACACAGTGACTGCACCAGCAGAATAGTGAGTGCAGCTCTGGAGTATAATACAGGATATAACTCAGGATCAGTAATGTAATGTATATACACAGTGACTGCACCAGCAGAATAGTGAGTGCAGCTCTGGAGTATAATACAGGATGTAACTCAGGATCAGTACAGGATCAGTAATGTAATGTATGTACACAGTGACTCCACCAGCAGAATAGTGCGCGCAGCTCTGGAGTATAATACAGGATGTAACTCAGGATCAGTACAGGATCAGTAATGTAATGTATGTACACAGTGACTGCACCAGCAGAATAGTGAGTGCAGCTCTGGAGTATAATACAGGATATAACTCAGGATCAGTAATGTAATGTATGTACACAATGACTGCACCAGCAGAATAGTGAGTGCAGCTCTGGAGTATAATACAGGATGTAACTCAGGATCAGTACAGGATCAGTAATGTAATGTATGTACACAGTGACTCCACCAGCAGAATAGTGCGCGCAGCTCTGGAGTATAATACAGGATGTAACTCAGGATCAGTACAGGATCAGTAATGTAATGTATGTACACAGTGACTGCACCAGCAGAATAGTGAGTGCAGCTCTGGAGTATAATACAGGATGTAACTCAGGATCAGTAATGTAATGTATGTGCACAGTGACTGCACCAGCAGAATAGTGAGTGCAGCTCTGGAGTATAATACAGGATGTAACTCAGGATCAGTAATGTAATGTATGTACACAGTGACTGCACCAGCAGAATAGTGAGTGCAGCTCTGGGGTATAATACAGGATGTAACTCAGGATCAGTAATGTAATGTATGTACACAGTGACTGCACCAGCAGAATAGTGAGTGCAGCTCTGGGGTATAATACAGGATGTAACTCCGGATCAGTAATGTAATGTATGTACACAGTGACTGCACCAGCAGAATAGTGAGTGCAGCTCTGGAGTATAATACAGGATATAACTCAGGATCAGTAATGTAATGTATGTACACAGTGACTGCACCAGCAGAATAGTGAGTGCAGCTCTGGGGTATAATACAGGATGTAACTCCGGATCAGTAATGTAATGTATGTACACAGTGACTGCACCAGCAGAATAGTGAGTGCAGCTCTGGAGTATAATACAGGAGGTAACTCAGGATCAGTAATGTAATGTATGTACACAGTGACTGCACCAGCAGAATAGTGAGTGCAGCTCTGGGGTATAATACAGGATGTAACTCAGGATCAGTAATGTAATGTATGTACACAGTGACTGCACCAGCAGAATGGTGAGTGCAGCTCTGGAGTATAATACAGGATATAACTCAGGATCAGTAATGTAATGTATGTACACAATGACTGCACCAGCAGAATAGTGAGTGCAGCTCTGGAGTATAATACAGGATGTAACTCAGGATCAGTAATGTAATGTATGTACACAGTGACTGCACCAGCAGAATAGTGAGAGCAGCTCTGGAGTATAATACAGGATGTAACTCAGGATCAGTACAGGATCAGTAATGTAATGTATGTACACAGTGACATACTCCAGAGCTGCACTCACTATTCTGCTGGTGCAGTCACTGTGTACATACATTACATTACTGATCCTGAGTTACATCCTGTATTATACTCCAGAGCTGCACTCACTATTCTGCTGGTGCAGTCATTGTGTACATACATTACATTACTGATCCTGAGTTATATCCTGTATTATACTCCAGAGCTGCACTCACCATTCTGCTGGTGCAGTCACTGTGTACATACATTACATTACTGATCCTGAGTTACATCCTGTATTTTACTCCAGAGCTGCACTCACTATTCTGCTGGAGCAGTCACTGTGTACATACATTACATTACTGATCCTGAGTTACATCCTGTATTATACTCCAGAGCTGCACTCACTATTCTGCTGGTGCAGTCACTCTGTACATACATTACATTACTGATCCTGAGTTACATCTTGTATGTACACAGTGACTGCACCAGCAGAATAGTGAGTGCAGCTCTGGAGTATAATACAGGAGGTAACTCAGGATCAGTAATGTAATGTATGTACACAGTGACTGCACCAGCAGAATAGTGAGTGCAGCTCTGGAGTATAATACAGGATGTAACTCAGGATCAGTAATGTAATGTATGTACACAGTGACTGCACCAGCAGAATAGTGAGTGCAGCTCTGGAGTATAATACCGGAGGTAACTCAGGATCAGTAATGTAATGTATGTACACAGTGACTACACCAGCGGAATATTGAGTGCAGCTCTGGAGTATAATACAGGATGTATCTCAGGATCAGTAATGTAATGTATGTACACAGTGACTGCACCAGCAGAATAGTGAGTGCAGCTCTGGAGTATAATACAGGATGTAACTCAGGATCAGTAATGTAATGTATGTACACAGTGACTGCACCAGCAGAATAGTGAGTGCAGCTCTGGAGTATAATAGAGGATGTATCTCAGGATCAGTAATGTAATGTATGTACACAGTGACTGCACCAGCAGAATAGTGAGTGCAGCTCTGGAGTATAATACAGGATGTAACTCAGGATCAGTAATGTAATGTATGTACACAGTGACTGCACCAGCAGAATAGTGAGTGCAGCTCTGGAGTATAATACAGGATGTAACTCAGGATCAGTAATGTAATGTATGTACACAGTGACTGCACCAGCAGAATAGTGAGTGCAGCTCTGGAGTATAATACCGGAGGTAACTCAGGATCAGTAATGTAATGTATGTACACAGTGACTGCACCAGCAGAATAGTGAGTGCAGCTCTGGAGTATAATAGAGGATGTAACTCAGGATCAGTAATGTAATGTATGGACACAGTGACTGCACCAGCAGAATAGTGAGTGCAGCTCTGGAGTATAATACAGGATGTAACTCAGGATCAGTAATGTAATGTATGTACACAGTGACTGCACCAGCAGAATAGTGAGTGCAGCTCTGGAGTATAATACAGGATGTAACTCAGGATCAGTAATGTAATGTATATACACAGTGACTGCACCAGCAGAATAGTGAGTGCAGCCCTGGAGTATAATACAGGATGTAACTCAGGATCAGTAATGTATATACACAGTGACTGCACCAGCAGAATAGTGAGTGCAGCTCTGGAGTAAAATACAGGATGTAACTCAGGATCAGTAATGTAATGTATGTACACAGTGACTGCACCAGCAGAATAGTGAGTGCAGCTCTGGAGTATAATACAGGATGTAACTCAGGATCAGTAATGTAATGTATGTACACAGTGACTGCACCAGCGGAATATTGAGTGCAGCTCTGGAGTATAATACAGGATGTATCTCAGGATCAGTAATGTAATGTATGTACACAGTGACTGCACCAGCAGAATAGTGAGTGCAGCTCTGGAGTATAATACAGGATGTAACTCAGGATCAGTAATGTAATGTATGTACACAGTGACTGCACCAGCGGAATATTGAGTGCAGCTCTGGAGTATAATACAGGATGTATCTCAGGATCAGTAATGTAATGTATGTACACAGTGACTGCACCAGCAGAATAGTGAGTGCAGCTCTGGAGTATAATAGAGGATGTAACTCAGGATCAGTAATGTAATGTATGGACACAGGGACTGCACCAGCAGAATAGTGAGTGCAGCTCTGGAGGATAATACAGGATGTAACTCAGGATCAGTAATGTAATGTATGTACACAGCGACTGCACCAGCAGAATAGTGAGTGCAGCTCTGGAGTATAATACAGGATGTAACTCAGGATCAGTAATGTAATGTATGTACACAGTGACTGCACCAGCAGAATAGTGAGTGCAGCTCTGGAGTATAATACAGGATATAACTCCGGATCAGTAATGTAATGTATGTACACAGTGACTGCACCAGCAGAATAGTGAGTGCAGCTCTGGAGTATAATACAGGATGTAACTCAGGATCAGTAATGTAATGTATATATATATACAGTGACTGCACCAGAAGAATAGTGAGTGCAGCTCTGGAGTATAATACAGGAGGTAACTCAGGATCAGTAATGTAATGTATGTACACAGTGACTGCACCAGCAGAATAGTGAGTGCAGCTCTGGAGTATAATACAGGATATAACTCAGGATCAGTAATGTAATGTATGTACACAGTGACTGCACCAGCAGAATAGCGAGTGCAGCTCTGGAGTATAATGCAAGATGTATTTTATATATTCTTATAGTTAAATCTAGAGTTAATGTGATAAACTCCTGAGTGTATTAGATAATAATTATATTTTCCCAGTGTGTTAATCACACTACAAATAATGATGCAATGCTGATAGCTGTGCACACAGTCTCTCATTAACTGCTTCTCAACCAACAGATTTCTCTGAACTTCTCCATAGCACAAACATTTTTTTTTTTTTTAAATATTTGCCCTATTCTTAATTCTGACAATTACTTTCCGGCATGAATCCTTATCTCTTTCTTTTCTGCTTATTTATATTTTCCTTTAAATCCAATGATTTAAAATTGAGAAAGTAAAAAATGCTGAAATTTAAAAACAAAAATTTTTTTCTTTACAAAATTTATCAACATTTTGGACAGATTTTCACAACATTTTGAGTTTCCTTGGTCCTAGATGTCTACATCAGTGGGATACATCTTCTTGTTAGCAATCCAATTTATTTCTTTAAACCCCTTGGAAAGACTCATTCCTCATGGGAAGCCATCAGTCCTGCCCCCGCCAGCTCGTTCCATCTCTTCCTTATCAAGTGACGAATGTCACCGTTGTGTGCAGTCACGCAGGAGAGCCTGATAGCGCACCACCCGTGCCACGTCAGATTTATTTTAAGACTCCCTGGAAAAATACCAATAGTGTTTTTATAGTTGAAGAGGGGCACAATAAGCATTTTTTTTTGTCTCCATTACCCATGAAGAGGTTCGGAGTCAACATTAGGTCATCAGAAGCACCATCAAGTCATCCAAAGGTGGACATGTACATCAGATAGCGGTCAGCCAACATCTATCTCCCCCATACACTTGAATGGTTCACCATGGGCTATCTTCCTCATTGCCTATGGCCCCATTTTCTTCTAAGATTGCACCAAAATTTCCTACATTTACAATGCAGTTTCCAAATTTGTTCCACAGATGGATATCAGTCAATAGAAGATGACCTCATTCAGTTGGAAAGATCATTTCGAGAACTCGTCGTCCAGTTGGGAGGTAAAGAGAGATTTCTTATCCTCGGGAATATCTGTCCTTCCGCCCGAAACTCTGAAAAAGCTCGGGTTTTTAAGGAGCTTACTAAAGCCCTGTTTGATGATGATCTTTATAAAATCGACAACTCTGAAGAAGACGGCAAATCGGTGACACCAGAAAACCAAAAGAAAGAGTGTGTACAGCTCCCCGAACCCAAGTCCTTCCCTTACCTGCTCATCTTGGTGGTCTTTCGCTCAACGTTCCTGAAGGAGGAGGACAACATGGCCCAGGTCAAGGAGATATTTACCGACATCAAATCGAGGCTTACCAGGAGTTCAACCCGAGTGATCGGGGTGGTTTGTAGTGACGAGCCTCTAGCAAAAGCTGAAGAGCTGACATTTCATATCCTGTTGCAAAAGATCCTATGTCAGACATTTAGTCGTCGTCCAACCGGGGTCTGCAGCTTTGTGAGGACAAACCTGGAATCAGTGGATGGGATGAAAATATGTGTGTGTAATGTCCTAAAAATGTCTTAAAAGACCTCTTTAGATGATCGCCATGTCCTAAAAGAAAGACCACCTCTTGAATATCATCACTTTATCCTAAACCAATTGTTGCATTGTTTCCTCAAAGAGGTGTCTACATATATCATGAAAGATTATAACATATCAAGCTCTTTCCATCCTTGATGACCTTTTGCTCTACATGCCCAAAGATGAAGTCAAGATTGCTCAGGTCATAGTAGTACTGATGGTCCCATGGTCATCTCCTCAAACTGTTTGTAGCTATGAGAGTCTTGAAGGGGCCGGAGCATCAGACTCTCATGTGAAAGATTGTATGTCTGATTTCCACTTGATAATTTATTTGTTCCTGCCTTGATCTTCAGACTTGCCCAAGGCCTGGGCAAAGTTATGTTATGGGGGAGATGGTTATCATCAATGTAGTACTTCATAGACTTGAGAAATTTTTCATTTTTTTTTTACTTTTTCTCACGGCTTGAGCTTGTCGGCTATACATTACAGTCTGGAGGTATCAAATATATTAGATGTTCAAACAAATTTACTATAGTATATGATTGTATCATAACATTGAGAATAAAAACTAGATTAAAGGATTATTACATGTAAGATTCAAACTGTGTTGTGCCTTGTAGAGGCCATTATAGTATTTGGAACATTTTGTGGAGGCCGTTATACTGTATGGATGGCTGTGTGGAGGCCGTTATACTGTATGGATGGCTGTGTGGAGGCCATTATACTGTTTGGATGGCTGTGTGGAGGCCATTATACTGTTTGGAGGGTATGTGAGGAGTATTATACTGTTTGGAAGGTTGTGATGGGCCATTATGCTGTGTTTAGGGCTCTGTGGGGGTCATTATACTATTTGGAGGATATGTGGGGAGTATTATACTGTGCGGAGGGCTGTGTAGGGGCCATTATACTGTGTGGAGGGCTGTGTAGGGGCCATTATACTGTGTGGAGGGCTGTGTAGGGGCCATTATACTGTGTGGAGGGCTGTGTAGGGGCCATTATACTGTGTGGAGGGCTGTGTAGGGGCCATTATACTATTTGGGGTTTTTAGTAGGGGCCATTGTACTGTTTGGAGGGCTGTGTGGGGGCCATTATACTGTGTATGGGGTTCATAATACTGTTTGAAAGGTTATATGATGGGCCATTATGCTGTGTTTAGGACTCTTTGGGGGTCATTATACTATTTGGAGGGTATGTGGGGAGTATTATACTGTTTGTATGGCTGTGTGGGGGCCATTATACTGTTTGTAGGGCTGTGTGGGGGCCATTAAACTGTTTGGAGGGCTGTGTTGGGCCCATTATACTCTTTGGATGGCTGTGTGGGGGCCATTATACTATTTGGATGGTTTACTGGGGGCCATTATACTGTTTGGAGGGATGTGTGGGGCCTTTATACTATTTGGGGGGTTTAGTGGGGGGCATTATACTGTGTGGAGGGCTGTGTGGGGGCCATTATACTATTTGGAAGGTTTAGTGGGTGCCATTATACTGTTTGAAGGGTTTAGTGGGGGCCATTATACTATGTGGAGGGTTTAGTGGGGGCCATTATATTATTTGGAGGGTTTAGTGGGGGCCATTATACTGTTTGTAGGGCTGTGTGGGGAGCCATTATACTGTATTATACTGTTTGTAGGGCTGTATGGGGTCCATTATACTGTGTGGAGGGCTGTGTGGGGCCCATTATACTGTGTGGGGGCCATTATACTATTTGGATGGTTTAGTGGGGGCCATTATACTATTTGGGAGGTTTAGTGGGGGCCAATATATTGTGTGGAGGGCTGTGTGGGGGGCCATTATACTGTTTGTAGGGCTGTGTGGGGGGCCATTATACTGTTTGTAGGGCTGTGTGGGGGGCCATTATACTGTTTGTAGGGCTGTGTGGGGTCCATTACACTGTGTGGAGGGCTATGCGAGGGTCATTATACTCTGTGGAGGGCTGTGCGGGGGTCATTATACTGTGTGGGGGCCATTATACTATTTGGAGGGTTTAGTGGGGGCCATTATACAATGTGGAGGGCAGTGTGGGGCCCATTATACTATTTGGAGGGTTTAGTGGTGGCCATTATACTGTTTGTAGGGCTGTGTGGGGTCCATTATACTGTGTGGAAGCCATTATACTGTGTGGAGGGCTGTGTGGGACCCATTATACTGTGGGGACCGTTATACTATTTGGATGGTTTAGTGGGGGCCATTATACAATTTGGGAGGTTTAGTTGGGGCCATTATACTGTGTGGGGGCCATTATACTATTTGGAGAGCTGTGTGGGGGCCATTATACTATTTGGATGGTTTTGTGGGGGCCATTATACAATTTGGGAGGTTTAGTTGGGGCCATTATACTGTGTGGAGAGCTGTGTGGGGGCCATTGTACAGTGTGGGGGCCATTGTACAGTGTGGAGGGCTGTGTGTGGGGGGGGGCATTGTACGGTTAGGAAGGCTATGTTTGATACCAAGGGTATCTTAGCACATGGGAACACCTAAGGGGCTTCAATAGGAGCAAAATTCTGTGATCCCATTAATTATCCTCACAACCCTTTTAAGAGGATGGAAAGTGAATGTTTTTTCCCCCCAAACATGATCAGCTTCTACTGACTTTGCTGCCCAGGCTCCTTGATTAACCCCAGATATCTGACATAACAGCCACCTTGCCCCCAAGGCCCCTTATGCTAGCTGCAATGGCCTCACTCCTCCATAACCCCTTCCTACCTCCTGTATAGTCTCATCCACTCGGCAGAAGCCGGGTCTCATCAGGATGTAGATGCAATTAATAAGTGGTGACTGAACACCTGAGATACCTGGAGTTCTGGCCAAAGCCCCCCACGCCATGTGCCCCCGCTCTGCCATGCCACTGCAGTAAATGAACGCGTCATTCTGGGATCATTGATTTGGTGGCAGCAGAACTGCGGAGTTTTGCGCTCAATAGGTAACACGCATTTCTTTATTTCATACCCAGCACTTCGCTCTCTGAACACGTAAAAAAAAAATAGTAGAAAACTCCTTTAGTGGAAAAAATATTGATTTCACTGAAAGCAAAAGTCTGTATACAATGAGCTCCCCCTAGTGGTGGCTTCAGATGGCAGCTATGCCAGTGTCTCCCTCACCTCCTAAATGGGCCCCAGAACAATGTCATAACTGCTGTCGAGTTGCATTTTCTGTATTTTTTTTCCGTATGTTTTGCCGTGAAAAAAAAAATGCAGCATTTTACTGCACCAGCAAAGCAGATGAGAATTCTGACCGCTCATGCACACAATGCTTCTTTTTTCCTTGCAGATGTGAAGCAGTTTCAAATCTGCACGATGTCAATTATTTTAGTATTTCTGCATTCAAATGAAGGGGGGAAAAAGTGGCATCAAAAACACACCAAAAAAGTGAATATTTAATGCAGTTTATGTACTGCCACGAGCCAGGTTTTGGGTGCTGCAATGTCTGCTGCACATACTTCAGGTGTGCACGATCCCTTAGTGAGGAATGTGCTGCATCGGGAAAATGTAAAGTCCAGTATTTACTTTGGCTTCACATAAGGAAGCGAAGCGCGATCAGTGTAAGGAGGAGGTGAAGGAAGAATCCTGTAGAAATGCAGAAAGTCAATAAACGTTTCCTGAATTGTGGCCCCTGTCCTACATCTAACACAGAGCCCCATAGTGGCGGGGGCTGCAGCTGCAGAGCCGGTGCTAGCGCAGGGGGCTGCAGCTGCAGAGCCGGTGCTAGCGCAGGGGGCTGCAGCTGCAGAGCCGGTGCTAGCGCAGGGGGCTGCAGCCGCAGAGCCGGTGCTAGCGCAGGGGGCTGCAGCCGCAGAGCCGGCGCTAGCGCAGGGGGCTGCAGCTGCAGAGCGGGTGCTAGCGCAGGGGGCTCCAGCTGCAGAGCCGGTGACGCACAGATTCCTCCTCTGCTCCGTCTCACACTTATTCTTTCAGTATCTCAATTAATATTGATAGTTTGCACAGAGGTGAATCGAGGTTTTCCGGCAGCCATGGTAAAACTTCAGTCTGACGCCAGCTCTTATGCACATCTTAAGCAGCTTGAGTAGTTGTCAAGTCACCACTTCCATGGACCGTGTGTCTCCGAAAAGAAGACAGGATCTTATATTATTTTTTGCTCTGAATGAGTTGAGGCTTATATATATATATATTTTTTTTTTCCATGAACAACAATCCACATTAATTCTTGAACAAAAAATCAACATTCAAATGTAATCATGTCATCACACACTGCGCATACATACACGTGTATATACCCACACACTCCGCATACATACACGTGTATATACCCACACACTGCGCATACATACACGTGTATATACCCACACACTCCGCATACATACACGTGTATATACCCACACACTCCGCATACATACACGTGTATATACCCACACACTCCGCATACATACACGTGTATATACCCACACACTGCGCATACATACACGTGTATATACCCACACACTCCGCATACATACACGTGTATATACCCACACACTGCGCATACATACACGTGTATATACCCACACACTCCGCATACATACACGTGTATATACCCACACACTGCGCATACATACACGTGTATACACCCACACACTGCGCATACATACACGTGTATATACCCACACACTCCGCATACATACACGTGTATATACCCACACACTGCGCATACATACACGTGTATATACCCACACACTGCGCATACATACACGTGTATATACCCACACACTCCGCATACATACACGTGTATATACCCACACACTGCGCATACATACACGTGTATATACCCACACACTGCGCATACATACACGTGTATATACCCACACACTGCGCATACATACACGTGTATATACCCACACACTGCCCATACATACACGTGTACATACCCACACACTGCGCATACATACACGTGTATATACCCACACACTCCGCATACATACACGTGTATATACCCACACACTCCGCATACATACACGTGTATATACCCACACACTCCGCATACATACACGTGTATATACCCACACACTCCGCATACATACACGTGTATATACCCACACACTGCGCATACATATACGTGTATATACCCACACACTCCGCATACATACACGTGTATATACCCACACACTCCGCATACATACACGTGTATATACCCACACACTCCGCATACATACACGTGTATATACCCACACACTGCGCATACATACACGTGTACATACCCACACACTGCCCATACATACACGTGTACATACCCACACACTGCCCATACATACACGTGTATATACCCACACACTGCGCATACATACACGTGTATATACCCACACACTGCGCATACATACACGTGTATATACCCACACACTGCGCATACATACACGTGTATATACCCACACACTGCGCATACATACACGTGTACATACCCACACACTGCGCATACATACACGTGTACATACCCACACACTGCGCATACATACACGTGTACATACCCACACACTGCGCATACATACACGTGTATATACCCACACACTCCGCATACATACACGTGTACATACCCACACACTGCGCATACATACACGTGTACATACCCACACACTGCGCATACATACACGTGTACATACCCACACACTGCGCATACATACACGTGTACATACCCACACACTGCCCATACATACACGTGTACATACCCACACACTGCCCATACATACACGTGTATATACCCACACACTGCGCATACATACACGTGTATATACCCACACACTGCGCATACATACACGTGTATATACCCACACACTCCGCATACATACACGTGTATATACCCACACACTGCGCATACATACACGTGTATATACCCACACACTGCGCATACATACACGTGTATATACCCACACACTGCGCATACATACACGTGTATATACCCACACACTGCGCATACATACACGTGTACATACCCACACACTGCGCATACATACACGTGTATATACCCACACACTCCGCATACATACACGTGTATATACCCACACACTCCGCATACATACACGTGTATATACCCACACACTCCGCATACATACACGTGTATATACCCACACACTCCGCATACATACACGTGTATATACCCACACACTGCGCATACATACACGTGTATATACCCACACACTCCGCATACATACACGTGTATATACCCACACACTCCGCATACATACACGTGTATATACCCACACACTGCGCATACATACACGTGTATATACCCACACACTCCGCATACATACACGTGTATATACCCACACACTCCGCATACATACACGTGTATATACCCACACACTGCGCATACATACACGTGTATATACCCACACACTCCGCATACATACACGTGTACATACCCACACACTGCGCATACATACACGTGTACATACCCACACACTGCGCATACATACACGTGTACATACCCACACACTCCGCATACATACACGTGTATATACCCACACACTCCGCATACATACACGTGTATATACCCACACACTGCGCATACATACACGTGTATATACCCACACACTCCGCATACATACACGTGTATATACCCACACACTCCGCATACATACACGTGTACATACCCACACACTGCCCATACATACACGTGTATATACCCACACACTCCGCATACATACACGTGTATATACCCACACACTGCGCATACATACACGTGTATATACCCACACACTGCGCATACATACACGTGTATATACCCACACACTGCGCATACATACACGTGTATATACCCACACACTGCCCATACATACACGTGTATATACCCACACACTGCCCATACATACACGTGTATATACCCACACACTCCGCATACATACACGTGTATATACCCACACACTGCGCATACATACACGTGTATATACCCACACACTGCGCATACATACACGTGTATATACCCACACACTGCGCATACATACACGTGTACATACCCACACACTGCGCATACATACACGTGTATATACCCACACACTCCGCATACATACACGTGTATATACCCACACACTCCGCATACATACACGTGTATATACCCACACACTGCGCATACATACACGTGTATATACCCACACACTGCGCATACATACACGTGTACATAGCCACACACTGCGCATACATACACGTGTACATAGCCACACACTGCGCATACATACACGTGTACATACCCACACACTCCGCATACATACACGTGTATATACCCACACACTGCCCATACATACACGTGTATATACCCACACACTCCGCATACATACACGTGTATATACCCACACACTCCGCATACATACACGTGTATATACCCACACACTCCGCATACATACACGTGTATATACCCACACACTCCGCATACATACACGTGTATATACCCACACACTGCCCATACATACACGTGTATATACCCACACACTCCGCATACATACACGTGTATATACCCACACACTCCGCATACATACACGTGTATATACCCACACACTGCCCATACATACACGTGTATATACCCACACACTCCGCATACATACACGTGTATATACCCACACACTCCGCATACATACACGTGTATATACCCACACACTCCGCATACATACACGTGTATATACCCACACACTCCGCATACATACACGTGTATATACCCACACACTCCGCATACATACACGTGTATATACCCACACACTCCGCATACATACACGTGTATATACCCACACACTCCGCATACATACACGTGTACATAGCCACACACTGCGCATACATACACGTGTATATACCCACACACTCCGCATACATACACGTGTATATACCCACACACTCCGCATACATACACGTGTATATACCCACACACTCCGCATACATACACGTGTATATACCCACACACTCCGCATACATACACGTGTATATACCCACACACTCCGCATACATACACGTGTATATACCCACACACTCCGCATACATACACGTGTATATACCCACACACTCCGCATACATACACGTGTATATACCCACACACTCCGCATACATACACGTGTATATACCCACACACTCCGCATACATACACGTGTATATACCCACACACTGCGCATACATACACGTGTATATACCCACACACTGCGCATACATACACGTGTACATACCCACACACTCCGCATACATACACGTGTATATACCCACACACTCCGCATACATACACGTGTATATACCCACACACTGCCCATACATACACGTGTATATACCCACACACTGCGCATACATACACGTGTATATACCCACACACTGCGCATACATACACGTGTATATACCCACACACTCCGCATACATACACGTGTATATACCCACACACTCCGCATACATACACGTGTATATACCCACACACTCCGCATACATAAACGTGTATATACCCACACACTGCCCATACATACACGTGTATATACCCACACACTGCGCATACATACACGTGTATATACCCACACACTGCCCATACATACACGTGTATATACCCACACACTGCGCATACATACACGTGTATATACCCACACACTGCGCATACATACACGTGTATATACCCACACACTCCGCATACATACACGTGTATATACCCACACACTGCGCATACATACACGTGTATATACCCACACACTGCGCATACATACAAGTGTATATACCCACACACTCCGCATACATACACGTGTATATACCCACACACTGCGCATACATACACGTGTATATACCCACACACTGCGCATACATACACGTGTATATACCCACACACTGCGCATACATACACGTGTACATACCCACACACTGCGCATACATACACGTGTATATACCCACACACTCCGCATACATACACGTGTATATACCCACACACTCCGCATACATACACGTGTATATACCCACACACTCCGCATACATACACGTGTATATACCCACACACTCCGCATACATACACGTGTATATACCCACACACTGCGCATACATACACGTGTATATACCCACACACTGCGCATACATACACGTGTATATACCCACACACTCCGCATACATACACGTGTATATACCCACACACTGCGCATACATACACGTGTATATACCCACACACTCCGCATACATACACGTGTATATACCCACACACTCCGCATACATACACGTGTATATACCCACACACTCCGCATACATACACGTGTATATACCCACACACTGCGCATACATACACGTGTACATACCCACACACTGCCCATACATACACGTGTATATACCCACACACTCCGCATACATACACGTGTATATACCCACACACTGCGCATACATACACGTGTATATACCCACACACTGCGCATACATACACGTGTATATACCCACACACTGCGCATACATACACGTGTATATACCCACACACTGCCCATACATACACGTGTATATACCCACACACTGCCCATACATACACGTGTATATACCCACACACTGCGCATACATACACGTGTATATACCCACACACTGCGCATACATACACGTGTATATACCCACACACTGCGCATACATACACGTGTACATACCCACACACTGCGCATACATACACGTGTACATACCCACACACTGCGCATACATACACGTGTACATACCCACACACTGCGCATACATACACGTGTACATACCCACACACTGCGCATACATACACGTGTATATACCCACACACTCCGCATACATACACGTGTATATACCCACACACTCCGCATACATACACGTGTATATACCCACACACTCCGCATACATACACGTGTATATACCCACACACTGCCCATACATACACGTGTATATACCCACACACTCCGCATACATACACGTGTATATACCCACACACTCCGCATACATACACGTGTATATACCCACACACTCCGCATACATACACGTGTATATACCCACACACTCCGCATACATACACGTGTATATACCCACACACTGCGCATACATACACGTGTATATACCCACACACTGCGCATACATACACGTGTATATACCCACACACTCCGCATACATACACGTGTATATACCCACACACTCCGCATACATACACGTGTATATACCCACACACTCCGCATACATACACGTGTATATACCCACACACTCCGCATACATACACGTGTATATACCCACACACTCCGCATACATACACGTGTATATACCCACACACTGCGCATACATACACGTGTATATACCCACACACTGCGCATACATACACGTGTACATACCCACACACTGCGCATACATACACGTGTATATACCCACACACTGCGCATACATACACGTGTATATACCCACACACTGCGCATACATACACGTGTATATACCCACACACTCCGCATACATACACGTGTATATACCCACACACTCCGCATACATACACGTGTATATACCCACACACTCCGCATACATACACGTGTATATACCCACACACTCCGCATACATACACGTGTATATACCCACACACTGCGCATACATACACGTGTATATACCCACACACTCCGCATACATACACGTGTATATACCCACACACTCCGCATACATACACGTGTATATACCCACACACTCCGCATACATACACGTGTATATACCCACACACTCCGCATACATACACGTGTATATACCCACACACTCCGCATACATACACGTGTATATACCCACACACTGCCCATACATACACGTGTACATACCCACACACTGCCCATACATACACGTGTACATACCCACACACTCCGCATACATACACGTGTATATACCCACACACTGCCCATACATACACGTGTACATACCCACACACTCCGCATACATACACGTGTATATACCCACACACTCCGCATACATACACGTGTATATACCCACACACTGCGCATACATACACGTGTATATACCCACACACTGCGCATACATACACGTGTACATACCCACACACTCCGCATACATACACGTGTATATACCCACACACTCCGCATACATACACGTGTATATACCCACACACTGCCCATACATACACGTGTATATACCCACACACTGCGCATACATACACGTGTATATACCCACACACTGCGCATACATACACGTGTATATACCCACACACTCCGCATACATACACGTGTATATACCCACACACTCCGCATACATACACGTGTATATACCCACACACTCCGCATACATAAACGTGTATATACCCACACACTGCCCATACATACACGTGTATATACCCACACACTGCGCATACATACACGTGTATATACCCACACACTGCCCATACATACACGTGTATATACCCACACACTGCGCATACATACACGTGTATATACCCACACACTGCGCATACATACACGTGTATATACCCACACACTGCGCATACATACACGTGTATATACCCACACACTCCGCATACATACACGTGTATATACCCACACACTGCGCATACATACACGTGTATATACCCACACACTGCGCATACATACAAGTGTATATACCCACACACTCCGCATACATACACGTGTATATACCCACACACTGCGCATACATACACGTGTATATACCCACACACTGCGCATACATACACGTGTACATACCCACACACTGCGCATACATACACGTGTACATACCCACACACTGCGCATACATACACGTGTATATACCCACACACTGCGCATACATACACGTGTACATACCCACACACTGCGCATACATACACGTGTACATACCCACACACTCCGCATACATACACGTGTACATACCCACACACTCCGCATACATACACGTGTATATACCCACACACTCCGCATACATACACGTGTATATACCCACACACTCCGCATACATACACGTGTATATACCCACACACTCCGCATACATACACGTGTATATACCCACACACTCCGCATACATACACGTGTATATACCCACACACTCCGCATACATACACGTGTATATACCCACACACTGCGCATACATACACGTGTATATACCCACACACTCCGCATACATACACGTGTATATACCCACACACTGCGCATACATACACGTGTATATACCCACACACTCCGCATACATACACGTGTATATACCCACACACTCCGCATACATACACGTGTATATACCCACACACTCCGCATACATACACGTGTATATACCCACACACTGCGCATACATACACGTGTACATACCCACACACTGCCCATACATACACGTGTATATACCCACACACTCCGCATACATACACGTGTATATACCCACACACTGCGCATACATACACGTGTATATACCCACACACTGCGCATACATACACGTGTATATACCCACACACTGCCCATACATACACGTGTATATACCCACACACTGCCCATACATACACGTGTATATACCCACACACTGCCCATACATACACGTGTATATACCCACACACTGCGCATACATACACGTGTATATACCCACACACTGCGCATACATACACGTGTATATACCCACACACTGCGCATACATACACGTGTACATACCCACACACTGCGCATACATACACGTGTACATACCCACACACTGCGCATACATACACGTGTATATACCCACACACTCCGCATACATACACGTGTACATACCCACACACTGCGCATACATACACGTGTACATACCCACACACTGCGCATACATACACGTGTATATACCCACACACTCCGCATACATACACGTGTATATACCCACACACTCCGCATACATACACGTGTATATACCCACACACTCCGCATACATACACGTGTATATACCCACACACTGCCCATACATACACGTGTATATACCCACACACTCCGCATACATACACGTGTATATACCCACACACTCCGCATACATACACGTGTATATACCCACACACTCCGCATACATACACGTGTATATACCCACACACTCCGCATACATACACGTGTATATACCCACACACTGCGCATACATACACGTGTATATACCCACACACTGCGCATACATACACGTGTATATACCCACACACTCCGCATACATACACGTGTATATACCCACACACTCCGCATACATACACGTGTATATACCCACACACTCCGCATACATACACGTGTATATACCCACACACTCCGCATACATACACGTGTATATACCCACACACTCCGCATACATACACGTGTATATACCCACACACTGCGCATACATACACGTGTATATACCCACACACTGCGCATACATACACGTGTACATACCCACACACTGCGCATACATACACGTGTATATACCCACACACTGCGCATACATACACGTGTATATACCCACACACTGCGCATACATACACGTGTATATACCCACACACTCCGCATACATACACGTGTATATACCCACACACTCCGCATACATACACGTGTATATACCCACACACTCCGCATACATACACGTGTATATACCCACACACTCCGCATACATACACGTGTATATACCCACACACTGCCCATACATACACGTGTATATACCCACACACTCCGCATACATACACGTGTATATACCCACACACTCCGCATACATACACGTGTATATACCCACACACTCCGCATACATACACGTGTATATACCCACACACTCCGCATACATACACGTGTATATACCCACACACTCCGCATACATACACGTGTATATACCCACACACTGCCCATACATACACGTGTATATACCCACACACTGCCCATACATACACGTGTACATACCCACACACTCCGCATACATACACGTGTATATACCCACACACTGCCCATACATACACGTGTACATACCCACACACTCCGCATACATACACGTGTATATACCCACACACTCCGCATACATACACGTGTATATACCCACACACTCCGCATACATACACGTGTATATACCCACACACTCCGCATACATACACGTGTATATACCCACACACTCCGCATACATACACGTGTATATACCCACACACTTATGTAATAATAATAATATTTTTTATTTTTATAGTGCCAACATATTCCGCAGCACTTTACAAATTTTAAATGTGCAAACACATGTGTATATATACACCCTGCATATACACACACTGCGCATACATACACGTGTACATACCCACACACTGCGCATACATACACGTGTATATACCCACACACTGCGCATACATACACGTGTACATACCCACACACTGCCCATACATACACGTGTATATACCCACACACTCCGCATACATACACGTGTATATACCCACACACTCCGCATACATACACGTGTACATACCCACACACTGCGCATACATACACGTGTATATACCCACACACTCCGCATACATACACGTGTATATACCCACACACTCCGCATACATACACGTGTATATACCCACACACTCCGCATACATACACGTGTATATACCCACACACTGCCCATACATACACGTGTATATACCCACACACTCCGCATACATACACGTGTATATACCCACACACTCCGCATACATACACGTGTACATACCCACACACTGCGCATACATACACGTGTATATACCCACACACTCCGCATACATACACGTGTATATACCCACACACTGCCCATACATACACGTGTATATACCCACACACTGCGCATACATACACGTGTATATACCCACACACTCCGCATACATACACGTGTACATACCCACACACTGCCCATACATACACGTGTATATACCCACACACTCCGCATACATACACGTGTATATACCCACACACTCCGCATACATACACGTGTATATACCCACACACTGCGCATACATACACGTGTATATACCCACACACTCCGCATACATACACGTGTATATACCCACACACTGCGCATACATACACGTGTATATACCCACACACTCCGCATACATACACGTGTATATACCCACACACTCCGCATACATACACGTGTATATACCCACACACTCCGCATACATACACGTGTATATACCCACACACTCCGCATACATACACGTGTATATACCCACACACTCCGCATACATACACGTGTATATACCCACACACTCCGCATACATACACGTGTATATACCCACACACTCCGCATACATACACGTGTACATAGCCACACACTCCGCATACATACACGTGTACATAGCCACACACTGCCCATACATACACGTGTATATACCCACACACTGCCCATACATACACGTGTATATACCCACACACTCCGCATACATACACGTGTATATACCCACACACTCCGCATACATACACGTGTATATACCCACACACTGCGCATACATACACGTGTACATACCCACACACTGCGCATACATACACGTGTACATACCCACACACTGCGCATACATACACGTGTACATACCCACACACTGCGCATACATACACGTGTACATACCCACACACTGCGCATACATACACGTGTACATACCCACACACTGCGCATACATACACGTGTACATACCCACACACTGCGCATACATACACGTGTACATACCCACACACTCCGCATACATACACGTGTACATACCCACACACTGCGCATACATACACGTGTACATACCCACACACTCCGCATACATACACGTGTACATACCCACACACTCCGCATACATACACGTGTACATACCCACACACTCCGCATACATACACGTTTATATACCCACACACTCCGCATACATACACGTGTATATACCCACACACTCCGCATACATACACGTGTATATACCCACACACTGCCCATACATACACGTGTATATACCCACACACTCCGCATACATACACGTGTATATACCCACACACTCCGCATACATACACGTGTATATACCCACACACTCCGCATACATACACGTGTATATACCCACACACTCCGCATACATACACGTGTATATACCCACACACTCCGCATACATACACGTGTATATACCCACACACTCCGCATACATACACGTGTATATACCCACACACTGCGCATACATACACGTGTATATACCCACACACTGCGCATACATACACGTGTACATACCCACACACTGCGCATACATACACGTGTATATACCCACACACTGCGCATACATACACGTGTATATACCCACACACTGCGCATACATACACGTGTATATACCCACACACTGCGCATACATACACGTGTATATACCCACACACTCCGCATACATACACGTGTATATACCCACACACTCCGCATACATACACGTGTACATACCCACACACTGCGCATACATACACGTGTACATAGCCACACACTGCGCATACATACACGTGTACATAGCCACACACTGCGCATACATACACGTGTACATAGCCACACACTGCGCATACATACACGTGTACATAGCCACACACTGCGCATACATACACGTGTACATAGCCACACACTGCGCATACATACACGTGTACATACCCACACACTGCGCATACATACACGTGTACATACCCACACACTGCGCATACATACACGTGTACATAGCCACACACTGCGCATACATACACGTGTATATACCCACACACTCCGCATACATACACGTGTATATACCCACACACTGCCCATACATACACGTGTATATACCCACACACTCCGCATACATACACGTGTATATACCCACACACTCCGCATACATACACGTGTATATACCCACACACTCCGCATACATACACGTGTATATACCCACACACTCCGCATACATACACGTGTATATACCCACACACTCCGCATACATACACGTGTATATACCCACACACTCCGCATACATACACGTGTATATACCCACACACTGCCCATACATACACGTGTATATACCCACACACTCCGCATACATACACGTGTATATACCCACACACTCCGCATACATACACGTGTATATACCCACACACTCCGCATACATACACGTGTATATACCCACACACTGCGCATACATACACGTGTATATACCCACACACTGCGCATACATACACGTGTACATAGCCACACACTGCGCATACATACACGTGTACATAGCCACACACTGCGCATACATACACGTGTACATACCCACACACTTATGTAATAATAATAATATTTTTTATTTTTATAGTGCCAACATATTCCGCAGCACTTTACAAATTTTAAATGTGCAAACACATGTGTATATATACACCCTGCATATACACACACTGCGCATACATACACGTGTACATACCCACACACTGCGCATACATACACGTGTATATACCCACACACTGCGCATACATACACGTGTATATACCCACACACTCCGCATACATACACGTGTATATACCCACACACTGCGCATACATACACGTGTATATACCCACACACACTGCGCATACATACACGTGTATATACCCACACACTGCGCATACATACACGTGTATATACCCACACACACTGCGCATACATACACGTGTATATACCCACACACACTGCGCATACATACACGTGTACATACCCACACACTGCGCATACATACACGTGTATATACCCACACACACTGCGCATACATACACGTGTATATACACACACACTGCGCATACATACACGTGTATATACCCACACACTGCGCATACATACACGTGTATATACCCACACACACTGCGCATACATACACGTGTATATACCCACACACACTGCGCATACATACACGTGTATATACCCACACACACTGCGCATACATACACGTGTATATACCCACACACACTGCGCATACATACACGTGTATATACCCACACACACTGCGCATACACTGTGAAGACTCGGGTCTCTTGTGGGCTGAATACTACTCGGACAACACAGGGTGATGGTAACACAATAAAGCAATACTTTGGTGGTTTAATAAACAGACAATAACATATAGAACAGTCCCAGCAAATACCCAAGATGGTGCAAATGACAGAATGTCGCCCTTTCGCTGGCCACGGGGATTAGAGCAGCTGTGACTTCCAGGGTCGACTGCCCCACCCGTGGCACCCCTCTTTGGTAGGCACCCACAGAGAGGAGGAAATGACAAGCTTAGGAAGCTGACAGTCCAATGGAGGTACATGATCAGGTGATCGGATGGTCGCAACATGGATTCTTCAAAATGTCTCTGAAGGTGCAGCAATGGTCAAAGGAGCAGATCAATGTTCTTCCAGCTGGGGCTGTGGTCCCGTAAGCAGACATTCCACTTGGAACAGAGGCAGAGACCCCTTTATATAGTTCACAACTGTCCTTCAAGCTATCATCCACAGGTCAAGGGGAAGGGGTGATGGTATTAACTTGCATTGTCTGAGCATCCACAGTTCATCTCCCAGTGTTGACTTGCAAACATTGAAGGATAAACTATAAACACCCAAACAATGTAAGTCAACAATCTGCATAATGTGTAATCAACATATTAGCAAACAGCATTGTTCAATGACCCTGCATCCCTGTCTTGCAAAGATAACAGTACAATACACTGTAGGAACTGATATAAGAGGTAAATAACAGCCATTTATCAATTTACAAATATCAAGTCAACCTACAAGAAGAGCTAACGTGTAGACTCATGGATAATAGTTATGTCTCGGGGCCCAGTGAATTTAGTTCTGGCATAATTAAGAAGAAATTCTGTGTTGTCACATACACGTGTGTATATACACACTGCACATAAACACACTGTACACACACATGTATATACACACACTATACACAAACACGTATATACATGTATATAATCCAAAAAGTAGGCAGTGTTTGCAAAAATAGACAAAAATGTTACAAAATGGAGAAAACAATGCAGTATAAAGAATTACATATAATAAAAAGGCATAACAAAAGAAAAGTACTAAACCTGATGTCATGGAAATTATGCAGGTTGTAGTGGAGGGAAGTATTCCTTTTTTAGGCAAACGATACAGCACACAGCGCACTGTGTCTTACAGGACTGACACTGACCATAGTTGGGCATTTGCTTTTATTAACACAAGTCACGCCCACATCATGGGATGTGGCTAGGTCTTTAGAAAATTATGGGATGCCCAACTTTCACAATATCTTCGTCGCTGGAGGTCCCAGGTGGGAGATATTAATGCCTTACTTCCATTCTTGATTTTGGCTAGCCATAGACAGGAAACATGGCATATATATTGTCATCCATCTGCCCAATGTTAATGTGGAGGTGCTTCCGCAACCGTCCAGTGATGTAAGACAATGCATTGCGTTTGCTACTTCGTCACGATGCCAAAAATATGTCTCTCATATCTGTCATATCTATGCCGTTCATAAAAAATAATCAATATTCATAACTTGGAAAAGATGGACAAAGGAGCTCAAAGTAGTCTGTTTACAGTTCTGTGTAAATTGGGATTCAAGGGACATAAGCCTGTAGCCTCTCACATTCCTCTGCAATGTGGGTATGGAATTCACGTCTGTGATCCATCAGATAACCAACTTTAATTATATGTTTTCAGCAGGATGGGGTCCCAGCCAAGAATAAGAGTCATGTAGAGGCTAATAGTGTGTTAGCCTTGCTTCAATGTTTACTTATGAGAACTATGAGGTGGCTTTATAGATTTTACAATTATAGCTATGACACTGTCTATATATATATATATATATATATATATATATATTGCCCTTTTGTGTCATGCTGTCTATCTCAAGCACATCTTGCGGGAACTACAGGTGCTCCACCAATGTGACATCTCTTACAGCCGGCTCTCCAGAGCTCCCCTTCTGCGTAAGAACATTTTTTTGGAAACCCCACCTGGCTGGTGTCCTAGTTCTCTGTTCTTCTCAGCACAAGGAATTTGTGCATCTGATTGTTGCAGCCACACATTGACTGTCTTCCTTCTCCTCAACTCTTTTTATAGTCTATGTTACGATAGTGGTAACAAGTGTCCGCAGCCAACATCACAGTCATACATTCAATACCTATGTCTAAAAGAATCCTGAAAAAAAGGTTATACCTCCCAGAAGAGCAGTCAAATCAGCACATAGACCCGTGTGGGAGGCCATATTATATGTCCTAAGCTGAGAAGATACCAGTGCCATTAAGGAAGTACAGACGCTGGGGTTGTTTGTAGGTTATCTGGATACTTGGGACTTTGCTGCGTGTCCCAGACTTACAGCTTCTGTGACTCTACAGGCTCCAAACCACCCTAATGGTCAAACAATAACCGTCCCAGAGGAAAAAGAATGTGACTGCCGGGGAGATGCATAATGCCTTATCTACGACTGAGAAGAAAGCAGGCAACAAACTCCAGACGACTCACGTGTTGTCAGTGGATGAGTAACTATCCAGGGTAGGCAGCAAAAAAACTCTCAAAGTGAAAAAAAAAAAAGTTCGGAATGAACACGTACAAATACAGGGCACGGTCAGATATCTCTGCGTTAGGGGACTTTCACATGTCAGTGTCTCCAGGACATGTGGTGACAGTTTTCACGTGCACTTCAGACACTGACACATATAGACACATTCAAAAGAATGGGTCTGCGCACATGTCAGTGTGTTTCCACGGACCGTGTGTCTGTGGGCAAACATGCTGCCGTGTCTGTTTTTTTCACGCATCATGGGCCACAAAACATCCCACACATGTGCACACTGATGACACACGGATGACATCTGTGATATCAGTGTGACTCAAACTGGCTCCTGGAAAACAGTGGTACAGTTAGTGCTGATCCCTGGCGCTGCCTGCTGGAGGCAGCTCTCATCATTGTCCCCTGCTGGCGCTGAATCAGCACGAGCACAGGACAATGTTGAGAATTGTATTCAGCCCCCGCTGTCTACATCAAGTATAAAATGAAGGATAAAATAAAAACACATTATACTCACCTTAACACCTAACCCGCTGAAGCTATTATCCCCTGTAAAAAACAAAACTGAAAAATACAATATCCCTCACCTGTCTGAAGTTGAAAGAATCCATAGTGTCCCGCGCAATAATCCATTTGTGCGACGTGCTCTTCAGCATGAGCGGTGGCATGAGGCGACTGCTCATGCTGAAGAGCAGGGGAAAACGACTCGCTAAAGCGAGCTGGCCCCTGAACTGCGGTGACCTCAGTGAGCTTAGCGCAACACTTGTAAAGTTTATGAATACAACTTTCAACATTGTCCCCTGCTCACACTGATCTCAGGCCCAGCAGGGGACAATGATGACAGTTGCCTCCGGCAACTGGGAACAGAGCAAACTGTGGTGGCTTTTCTCAGGCGCCGCTATGTGTTATTCTGATGTGGCACACGGTTGACACATGTATGCGACACATGGACACAGATATCTCAGGTACTGGCTTTTCCAGCAATGGAAATATCAGGACATGTGAAGGAGGCCTTGGGTGAAGCTTCCGCAGAGACGCCTGAGGTTTTACTTTATAAAGAGGCAAAAAGAGGAATATAGATGGATCGCGTCTATAGGGAAAATCTCTGCACATTGCAGCCCGTGTATAAGCCATAAAGGTTCCTCTGCTGGTAACAGCCGATAACAGTGATGGCACCAGGGCGGTATGTGGCACATTATTCACCAGGAGATGTGAAGGGCGGAGGACACATTCTGGGTGAAGAGACGACGCTCCCCCGACTGACAGCAGCTATTATCTGCTCTGTACTCTAATCAGCCACAAGCTACAAGGAAGGAAGAACACAGCGAGAAAGTATAAATGGAGCACAAAATGGTAACACTAACACTCGGGGTACGGGATATCGACACTGGCAGGTGGGGTACATGGTAATGACACTGACACTCAGGGTGCAGGATAATGACACTAACACTCGGGGTACAGGATAATGACACTCGAGGTACGGGATAATGACACTGACACTCAGGGTGCAGGATAATGACACTCGGGGTACAGGATGATGATGATGACACTGGGGGTACAGGATAATCATACTCACATTCGGGGTACAGGATAATGACGCTGACACTCGGGGTATAGGATAATGACGCTGACACTCGGGGTACAGGATAATGACACTGTTTCTCGGGGTACAGGATAATCACACTGACACTCGGGGTACAGGATAATGACACTGACACTGGGGGTACAGGATAATGACACTGACACTTGGGGTACAGGATAATGACACTGACACTCGGGGTACAGGATAATGACACTGACACTCGGGGTACAGGATAATGACACTGACACTCGGGGAACAGGATAATGACACTGACACTCGGGGTACAGGATAATGACGCTGACACTTGGGGTACAGGATAATGACGCTGGCAGGTGGGGTACATGGTAATGACACTGACACTCAGGGTGCAGGATAATGACACTAACACTCGGGGTACAGGATAATGACACTCGAGGTACGGGATAATGACACTGACACTCAGGGTGCAGGATAATGACACTCGGGGTACAGGATGATGATGATGACACTGGGGGTACAGGATAATCATACTCACATTCGGGGTACAGGATAATGACGCTGACACTCGGGGTATAGGATAATGACGCTGACACTCGGGGTACAGGATAATGACACTGTTTCTCGGGGTACAGGATAATCACACTGACACTCGGGGTACAGGATAATGACACTGACACTCGGGGTACAGGATAATGACACTGACACTTGGGGTACAGGATAATGACACTGACACTCGGGGTACAGGATAATGACACTGACACTCGGGGTACAGGATAATGACACTGACACTCGGGGAACAGGATAATGACACTGACACTCGGGGTACAGGATAATGACACTGACACTGGGGGTACGGGATAATGACGCTGACACTTGGGGTACGGGATAATGACGCTGAAACTCGGGGTACAGGATAATGATGCTGACACTGGGGGTACAGGATAATGAAACTGACACTCGGGGTACAGGATAATGAAACTGACACTCGGGGTGCGGGATAATGACACTGACACTCGGGGTGCAGGATAATGACACTGACACTCGGGGTACAGGATAATGACTGACACTCGGGGTACAGGATAATGACGCTGACAGTGGGGGTACGGGATAATGACACTGACACTCGGGGTACAGGATGATGATGATGACACTTGGGGTACAGGATAATCATACTGACATTCAGGGTACAGGATAATGACACTGACACTCGGGGTACAGGATAATGACGCTGACACTCGGGGTACAGGATAATGACGTTGACACTCGGTGTACAGGATAATGACGCTGACACTCGGGGTACAGGATGATGATGATGACACTTGGGGTACAGGATAATGATACTGACATTCGGGGTACAGGATAATGACACTGACACGCGGGGTACGGGATAATGACGCTGACACTCGGGGTACAGGATAATGACAGACACTCGGGGTACAGGATAATGACCCTGACACTCGGGGTACAGGATGATGATGATGACACTTGGGGTACAGGATAATGATACTGACATTCGGGGTACAGGATAATGACACTGACACTCGGGGCACAGGATAGTGACACTCGGGGTACAGGATAATGATACTGACATTCGGGGTACAGGATAATGACACTGACACTCGGGGTACAGGATAATGACGCTGACACTCAGGGTACAGGATAGTGACACTCAGGGTACTGGATAATGACACTGACATTCAGGGTACAGGATAATGACACTGACACTCGGGGTACAGGATAATGACGCTGACACTCGGGGTACAGGATGATGATGATGACACTTGGGGTACAGGATAATGATACTGACATTCGGGGTACAGGATAATGACACTGACACTCGGGGCACAGGATAGTGACACTCGGGGTACAGGATAATGATACTGACATTCGGGGTACAGGATAATTACACTGACACTCGGGGTACAGGATAATGACGCTGACACTCAGGGTACAGGATAGTGACACTCGGGGTGCAGGATAATGACACTGACACTCGGGGCACAGGATAGTGACACTCGCGGTACAGGATAATGATACTGACATTCGGGGTACAGGATAATGACACTGACACTCGGGGTACAGGATAATGACACTGACACTCGGGGTACAGGATAATGATACTGACACTCGGGGTACGGGATAATGACACTGACACTCGGGGTACAGGATAATGACGCTGACAGTGGGGGTACGGGATAATAGTACTGACACTCAGGGTATGGAATAATGACGCTGACACTCGGGGTACGGGATAATGACACTGACACTCGGGGTACAGGATAATGACGCTGACAGTGGGGGTACGGGATAATAGTACTGACACTCAGGGTATGGAATAATGACGCTGACACTCGGGGTACGGGATAATGACACTGACACTCGGGGTACAGGATAATGACACTGACACTCAGGGTACAGGATAATGACGCTGACAGTGGGGGTACGGGATAATGACACTGACACTCGGGGTACAGGATAATGACGCTGACAGTGGGGGTACGGGATAATAGTACTGACACTCAGTGTATGGAATAATGACGCTGACACTCGGGGTACAGGATAATGACGCTGACACTCGGGGTACAGGATAATGACACTGATAATCGGGGTCAGGGATAATGACGCTGACACTCGGGGTCAGGGATAATGGACTGACACTTGGGGTACGGGATAATGGTACTGACTCTCGGGGTATGGAATAATGACGCTGACACTTTGGGTACCGGATAATTACGCTGACGCTCGGGGTACGGAATAATGAAGCTGACACTGGGGGTACAGGATGACACTCGGGGTACGGGATAATGACACTCGGGGTACGGGATAATAACACTGACACTCGGGGTATGGGATAATGACACTGAGAGTCGGGGTACAGGATAATGACACTGACACTCGGGGTACGGGATAATGACACTGACACTCGGGGTGCAGGATAATGACGCTGACACTCGGGGTATGGGATAATGACACTGAGAGTCGGGGTACAGGATAATGATACTGACACTCGGGGTACGGGATAATGACACTGACACTCGGGGTACGGGATAATGACACTGACACTCGGGGTACAGAACATTACTTTGATGTTCCAGTTGCAATAAGTTAAGCCCCATGGAGGTGTTGCAGATGTAATTGTTTGGTGCTGCGACGTTTTGCCTGGAATCTGAACGCACAATGCCAGGAGGCTTCAAGAACAGCAGACATTTATTAGTATCCAAGATAATATAATCCAGGGATGATCCTGACTAGTAAGCGGCGACCCAGGTCTCACACTGATGGACATAGAAGGAAAACCCTGTGGGGACTGGAACCAGTTCATCACTTGGAGGAAAAGCCATAAAAGAGAACAGGACAGAAGGACGAGTATTCAGCGCTTCCTCCGATAACTGGGACTGTGCCCACAGTGTGTGACAGTATTATATATTTAGAGGCACAGTGTGTGACAGTGTTATATATTTAGAGGCACAGTGTGTGACAGTATTATATATTTAGGAGCACAGTGTGTGACAGTGTTATATATTTAGGGGCACAGTGTGTGACAGTGTTATATATTTAGGGGCACAGTGTGTGACAGTGTTATATATTTAGGGGCACAGTGTGTGGCAGTATTATATATTTAGGGGCACAGCGTGTGACAGTATTATATATTTAGGAGCACAGTGTGTGACAGTGTTATATATTTAGGGGCACAGTGTGTGACAGTGTTATATATTTAGAGGCACAGTGTGTGGCAGTGTTATATATTTAGGGGCACAGTGTGTGACAGTATTATATATTTAGAGGCACAGCGTGTGACAGTATTATATATTTAGGAGCACAGTGTGTGACAGTGTTATATATTTAGAGGCACAGTGTGTGGCAGTGTTATATATTCAGGGGCACAGCGTGTGACAGTATTATATATTTAGAGGCACAGTGTGTGACAGTGTTATATATTTAGGGGCACAGTGTGTGACAGTGTTATATATTTAGAGGCACAGTGTGTGGCAGTGTTATATATTTAGGGGCACAGTGTGTGACAGTATTATATATTTAGGGGCACAGTGTGTGGCAGTGTTATATATTTAGGGGCACAGTGTGTGACAGTATTATATATTTAGGGGCACAGTGTGTGACAGTGTTATATATTTAGGGGCACAGTGTGTGACAGTATTATATATTTAGGGGCACAGCGTGTGACAGTGTTATATATTTAGGGGCACAGCGTGTGACAGTGTTATATATTTAGGGGCACAGCGTGTGACAGTGTTATATATTTAGGGGCACAGCGTGTGACAGTGTTATATATTTAGAGGCACAGTGTGTGACAGTATTATATATTTAGAGGCACAGTGTGTGACAGTGTTATATATTTAGGGGCACAGCGTGTGACAGTGTTATATATTTAGGGGCACAGCGTGTGGCAGTGTTATATATTTAGAGGCACAGTGTGTGACAGTGTTATATATTTAGAGGCACAGTGTGTGACAGTGTTATATATTTAGAGGCACAGTGTGTGACAGTGTTATATATTTAGGGGCACAGCGTGTGGCAGTGTTATATATTTAGAGGCACAGTGTGTGACAGTATTATATATTTAGGGGCACAGTGTGTGACAGTATTATATATTTAGGGGCACAGTGTGTGACAGTGTTATATATTTAGAGGCACAGTGTGTGACAGTGTTATATATTTAGGGGCACAGTGTGTGACAGTGTTATATATTTAGGGGCACAGTGTGTGACAGTGTTATATATTTAGAGGCACAGTGTGTGACAGTGTTATATATTTAGGGGCACAGTGTGTGACAGTGTTATATATTTAGAGGCACAGTGTGTGGCAGTATTATATATTTAGAGGCACATTGTGTGGCAGTGTTATATATTTAGAGGCACAGTGTGTGGCAGTGTTATATATTTAGAGGCACAGTGTGTGGCAGTGTTATATATTTAGGGGCACAGTGTGTGACAGTGTTATATATTTAGGGGCACAGTGTGTGACAGTATTATATATTTAGAGGCACAGTGTGTGGCAGTGTTATATATTTAGAGGCACAGTGTGTGGCAGTGTTATATATTTAGGGGCACAGTGTGTGGCAGTGTTATATATTTAGGGGCACAGTGTGTGACAGTATTATATATTTAGGGGCACAGTGTGTGACAGTGTTATATATTTAGGGGCACAGTGTGTGACAGTATTATATATTTAGAGGCACAGCGTGTGGCAGTGTTATATATTCAGGGGCACAGCGTGTGACAGTGTTATATATTTAGGGGCACAGTGTGTGACAGTATTATATATTTAGGGGCACAGTGTGTGACAGTATTATATATTTAGGGGCACAGTGTGTGACAGTGTTATATATTTAGGGGCACAGTGTGTGGCAGTGTTATATATTTAGGAGCACAGTGTGTGACAGTGTTATATATTTAGGGGCACAGCGTGTGGCAGTGTTATATATTTAGGGGCACAGCGTTTGGCAGTGTTATATATTTAGGGGCACAGCGTGTGACAGTATTATATATTTAGGGGCACAGTGTGTGACAGTGTTATATATTTAGGGGCACAGTGTGTGGCAGTGTTATATATTTAGGAGCACAGTGTGTGACAGTGTTATATATTTAGGGGCACAGTGTGTGGCAGTGTTATATATTTAGGGGCACAGTGTGTGGCAGTGTTATATATTTAGGGGCACAGTGTGTGACAGTGTTATATATTTAGAGGCACAGTGTGTGACAGTGTTATATATTTAGGAGCACAGTGTGTGACAGTATTATATATTTAGGGGCACAGTGTGTGGCAGTGTTATATATTTAGGGGCACAGTGTGTGGCAGTGTTATATATTTAGGGGCACAGTGTGTGACAGTGTTATATATTTAGGGGCACAGTGTGTGGCAGTGTTATATATTTAGGGGCACAGTGTGTGGCAGTGTTATATATTTAGGGGCACAGTGTGTGACAGTATTATATATTTAGAGGCACAGTGTGTGGCAGTGTTATATATTTAGGGGCACAGTGTGTGGCAGTGTTATATATTTAGGGGCACAGTGTGTCGCAGTGTTATATATTTAGAGGCACAGTGTGTGGCAGTGTTATATATTTAGAGGCACAGTGTGTGACAGTGTTATATATTTAGGAGCACAGTGTGTGGCAGTGTTATATATTTAGGGGCACAGCGTGTGACAGTATTATATATTTAGGGGCACAGCGTGTGACAGTGTTATATATTTAGAGGCACAGTGTGTGGCAGTATTATATATTTAGGGGCACAGTGTGTGACAGTGTTATATATTTAGGGGCACAGTGTGTGACAGTGTTATATATTTAGAGGCACAGTGTGTGGCAGTGTTATATATTTAGGAGCACAGTGTGTGGCAGTGTTATATATTTAGGGGCACAGTGTGTCGCAGTGTTATATATTTAGGAGCACAGTGTGTGACAGTGTTATATATTTAGGGGCACAGTGTTATATATTTAGAGGCACAGTGTGTGGCAGTGTTATATATTTAGGAGCACAGTGTGTGGCAGTGTTATATATTTAGGGGCACAGTGTGTGACAGTGTTATATATTTAGGGGCACAGTGTGTGACAGTGTTATATATTTAGAGGCACAGTGTGTGACAGTGTTATATATTTAGGAGCACAGTGTGTGACAGTATTATATATTTAGGAGCACAGTGTGTGACAGTATTATATATTTAGGGGCACAGTGTGTGACAGTGTTATATATTTAGGAGCACAGTGTGTGACAGTATTATATATTTAGGAGCACAGTGTGTGACAGTATTATATATTTAGGGGCACAGTGTGTGCCAGTATTATATATTTAGGGGCACAGTGTGTGACAGTGTTATATATTTAGGGGCACAGTGTGTGACAGTGTTATATATTTAGGAGCACAGTGTGTGACAGTATTATATATTTAGGGGCACAGTGTGTGACAGTGTTATATATTTAGAGGCACAGTGTGTGACAGTGTTATATATTTAGGGGCACAGTGTGTGACAGTATTATATATTTAGGGGCACAGTGTGTGGCAGTGTTATATATTTAGGAGCACAGTGTGTGGCAGTGTTATATATTTAGGGGCACAGCGTGTGACAGTATTATATATTTAGGGGCACAGTGTGTGGCAGTGTTATATATTTAGAGGCACAGTGTGTGACAGTGTTATATATTTAGGAGCACAGTGTGTGGCAGTGTTATATATTTAGGGGCACAGTGTTATATATTTAGAGGCACAGTGTGTGGCAGTGTTATATATTTAGGGGCACAGTGTGTGACAGTGTTATATATTTAGGAGCACAGTGTGTGACAGTGTAATATATTTAGGGGCACAGTGTGTGACAGTGTTATATATTTAGGGGCACAGTGTGTGACAGTGTTATATATTTAGGAGCACAGTGTGTGACAGTATTATATATTTAGGGGCACAGTGTGTGGCAGTGTTATATGTTTAGGAGCACAGTGTGTGGCAGTGTTATATATTTAGGGGCACAGTGTGTCGCAGTGTTATATATTTAGGGGCACAGTGTGTGTCAGTGTTATATATTTAGGAGCACAGTGTGTGACAGTGTCATATATTTAGGGGCACAGTGTGTGACAGTGTTATATATTTAGAGGCACAGTGTGTGGCAGTGTTATATATTTAGGGGCACAGCGTGTGACAGTATTATATATTTAGGGGCACAGTGTGTGACAGTGTTATATATTTAGGGGCACAGTGTGTGACAGTATTATATATTTAGGAGCACAGTGTGTGACAGTATTATATATTTAGGGGCACAGTGTGTGACAGTGTTATATATTTAGGGGCACAGTGTGTGACAGTATTATATATTTAGGAGCACAGTGTGTGACAGTGTTATATATTTAGGGGCACAGTGTGTGACAGTGTTATATATTTAGAGGCACAGTGTGTGACAGTGTTATATATTTAGGGGCACAGTGTGTGACAGTATTATATATTTAGAGGCACAGCGTGTGGCAGTGTTATATATTCAGGGGCACAGCGTGTGACAGTGTTATATATTTAGGGGCACAGTGTGTGGCAGTGTTATATATTTAGGGGCACAGCGTGTGACAGTATTATATATTTAGGGGCACAGTGTGTGACAGTGTTATATATTTAGGAGCACAGTGTGTTACAGTATTATATATTTAGGGGCACAGTGTGTGACAGTGTTATATATTTAGGGGCACAGTGTGTGACAGTGTTATATATTTAGGGGCACAGTGTGTGACAGTGTTATATATTTAGAGGCACAGTGTGTGGCAGTGTTATATATTTAGGGGCACAGTGTGTGACAGTATTATATATTTAGAGGCACAGTGTGTGGCAGTGTTATATATTTAGGGGCACAGTGTGTGGCAGTGTTATATATTTAGGAGCACAGTGTGTGACAGTATTATATATTTAGAGGCACAGTGTGTGGCAGTGTTATATATTTAGAGGCACAGTGTGTGGCAGTGTTATATATTTAGGGGCACAGTGTGTGACAGTATTATATATTTAGAGGCACAGTGTGTGGCAGTGTTATATATTTAGGGGCACAGTGTGTGGCAGTGTTATATATTTAGGGGCACAGTGTGTGACAGTGTTATATATTTAGGGGCACAGTGTGTGGCAGTGTTATATATTTAGGGGCACAGTGTGTGGCAGTGTTATATATTTAGGGGCACAGCGTGTGACAGTATTATATATTTAGGGGCACAGTGTGTGACAGTGTTATATATTTAGGGGCACACTGTGTGACAGTATTATATATTTAGAGGCACAGCGTGTGGCAGTGTTATATATTCAGGGGCACAGTGTGTGGCAGTGTTATATATTTAGGGGCACAGTGTGTGGCAGTGTTATATATTTAGGGGCACAGTGTGTGACAGTGTTATATATTTAGGGGCACAGTGTGTGACAGTGTTATATATTTAGAGGCACAGTGTGTGGCAGTGTTATATATTCAGGGGCACAATGTGTGGCAGTGTTATATATTTAGGGGCACAGTGTGTGACAGTGTAATATATTTAGGGGCACAGTGTGTGACAGTGTTATATATTTAGGGGCACAGTGTGTGACAGTATTATATATTTAGAGGCACAGTGTGTGACAGTATTATATATTTAGGAGCACAGTGTGTGACAGTGTTATATATTTAGAGGCACAGTGTGTGGCAGTGTTATATATTCAGGGGCACAATGTGTGGCAGTGTTATATATTTAGGGGCACAGTGTGTGACAGTGTAATATATTTAGGGGCACAGTGTGTGGCAGTGTTATATATTTAGGGGCACAGTGTGTGACAGTATTATATATTTAGAGGCACAGTGTGTGACAGTGTTATATATTTAGGGGCACAGTGTGTGGCAGTGTTATATATTTAGGGGCACAGCGTGTGACAGTATTATATATTTAGGGGCACTGTGTGTGACAGTATTATATATTTAGAGGCACAGCGTGTGACAGTATTATATATTTAGAGGCACAGCGTGTGGCAGTGTTATATATTCAGGGGCACAGCGTGTGACAGTGTTATATATTTAGGGGCACAGTGTGTGGCAGTGTTATATATTTAGGGGCACAGTGTGTGACAGTGTTATATATTTAGGGGCACAGTGTGTGACAGTGTTATATATTTAGAGGCACAGTGTGTGGCAGTGTTATATATTTAGGGGCACAGTGTGTGACAGTATTATATATTTAGAGGCACAGTGTGTGGCAGTGTTATATATTTAGGGGCACAGTGTGTGGCAGTGTTATATATTTAGGGGCACAGTGTGTGGCAGTGTTATATATTTAGAGGCACAGTGTGTGGCAGTGTTATATATTTAGAGGCACAGTGTGTGACAGTGTTATATATTTAGGAGCACAGTGTGTGGCAGTGTTATATATTTAGGGGCACAGTGTTATATATTTAGAGGCACAGTGTGTGGCAGTGTTATATATTTAGGGGCACAGTGTGTGGCAGTGTTATATATTTAGGGGCACAGTGTGTGGCAGTGTTATATATTTAGGAGCACAGTGTGTGGCAGTGTTATATATTTAGGGGCACAGTGTGTGGCAGTGTTATATATTTAGAGGCACAGTGTGTGACAGTATTATATATTTAGGGGCACAGTGCGTGACAGTATTATATATTTAGGGGCACAGTGTGTGACAGTATTATATATTTAGAGGCACAGTGTGTGACAGTATTATATATTTAGGGGCTCAGTGTGTGGCAGTGTTATATATTTAGAGGCACAGTGCGTGACAGTATTATATATTTAGGAGCACAGTGTGTGGCAGTGTTATATATTTAAGGGCACAGTGTGTGACAGTATTATATATTTAGAGGCACAGTGTGTGACAGTATTATATATTTAGGGGCACAGCGTGTGGCAGTGTTATATATTTAGGGGCACAGCGTGTGGCAGTGTTATATATTTAGGGGCACAGTGTGTGACAGTATTATATATTTAGGGGCACAGTGTGTGACAGTGTTATATATTTAGGGGCACAGTGTGTGACAGTGTTATATATTTAGAGGCACAGTGTGTGACAGTGTTATATATTTAGGGGCACAGTGTGTGGCAGTGTTATATATTTAGAGGCACAGTGTGTGACAGTATTATATATTTAGAGGCACAGTGTGTGACAGTATTATATATTTAGAGGCACAGTGTGTGACAGTATTATATATTTAGAGGCACAGTGTGTGGCAGTGTTATATATTTAGAGGCACAGCATGTGGCAGTGTTATATATTCAGGGGCACAGCGTGTGACAGTGTTATATATTTAGGGGCACAGCGTGTGGCAGTGTTATATATTTAGAGGCACAGTGTGTGACAGTGTTATATATTTAGGGGCACAGTGTGTGGCAGTGTTATATATTTAGAGGCACAGTGTGTGACAGTATTATATATTTAGAGGCACAGTGTGTGACAGTATTATATATTTAGAGGCACAGTGTGTGACAGTATTATATATTTAGAGGCACAGCGTGTGGCAGTGTTATATATTTAGAGGCACAGCATGTGGCAGTGTTATATATTCAGGGGCACAGCGTGTGACAGTGTTATATATTTAGGGGCACAGTGTGTGACAGTGTTATATATTTAGGGGCACAGTGTGTGACAGTGTTATATATTTAGGGGCACAGTGTGTGGCAGTGTTATATATTTAGAGGCACAGTGTGTGACAGTGTTATATATTTAGAGGCACAGCGTGTGACAGTATTATATATTTAGGAGCACAGTGTGTGGCAGTGTTATATATTTAGGGGCACAGTGTGTGGCAGTGTTATATATTTAGGGGCACAGCGTGTGACAGTGTTATATATTTAGGGGCACAGTGTGTGGCAGTGTTATATATTTAGGGGCACAGCGTGTGACAGTATTATATATTTAGGGGCACAGTGTGTGGCAGTGTTATATATTTAGGGGCACATTGTGTGACAGTGTTATATATTTAGGAGCACAGTGTGTGACAGTATTATATATTTAGGGGCACAGCGTGTGACAGTATTATATATTTAGGAGCACAGTGTGTGGCAGTGTTATATATTTAGAGGCACAGTGTGTGGCAGTGTTATATATTTAGGGGCACAGTGTGTGGCAGTGTTATATATTTAGGGGCACATTGTGTGACAGTGTTATATATTTAGGAGCACAGTGTGTGACAGTATTATATATTTAGGGGCACAGTGTGTGACAGTGTTATATATTTAGGAGCACAGTGTGTGACAGTTTTATATATTTAGGGGCACAGTGTGTGACAGTATTATATATTTAGGGGCACAGTGTGTGACAGTGTTATATATTTAGAGGCACAGTGTGTGGCAGTGTTATATATTTAGAGGCACAGTGTGTGACAGTGTTATATATTTAGAGGCACAGTGTGTGACAGTGTTATATATTTAGGGGCACAGTGTGTGGCAGTGTTATATATTTAGGGGCACAGTGTGTGACAGTATTATATATTTAGAGGCACAGTGTGTGACAGTGTTATATATTTAGGGGCACAGTGTGTGGCAGTGTTATATATTTAGGGGCACAGTGTGTGACAGTGTTATATATTTAGGGGCACAGTGTGTGGCAGTGTTATATATTTAGAGGCACAGTGTGTGACAGTATTATATATTTAGAGGCACAGTGTGTGACAGTGTTATATATTTAGGGGCACAGTGTGTTTGACAGTGTTATATATTTAGGGGCACAGTGTGTGACAGTGTTATATATTTAGGGGCACAGTGTGTGACAGTATTATATATTTAGGGGCACAGTGTGTGACAGTGTTATATATTTAGGGGCACAGTGTGTGACAGAATTATATATTTAGAGGCACAGCGTGTGACAGTGTTATATATTTAGGAGCACAGTGTGTGGCAGTGTTATATATTTAGGGGCACAGTGTGTGACAGTATTATATATTTAGGGGCACAGTGTGTGACAGTGTTATATATTTAGGGGCACAGTGTGTGACAGTATTATATATTTAGAGGCACAGTGTGTGACAGTGTTATATATTTAGGGGCACAGTGTGTGACAGTATTACATATTTAGGGGCACAGTGTGTGGCAGTGTTATATATTTAGGGGCACAGTGTGTGACAGTATTATATATTTAGGGGCACAGTGTGTGACAGTGTTATATATTTAGGGGCACAGTGTGTGACAGTGTTATATATTTAGGAGCACAGTGTGTGGCAGTGTTATATATTTAGAGGCACAGTGTGTGACAGTATTATATATTTAGGGGCACAGCGTGTGACAGTGTTATATATTTAGAGGCACAGTGTGTGGCAATGTTATATATTTAGGGGCACAGTGTGTGACAGTATTATATATTTAGGAGCACAGTGTGTGGCAGTGTTATATATTTAGGGGCACAGTGTGTGACAGTATTATATATTTAGGGGCACAGTGTGCGACAGTGTTATATATTTAGGGGCACAGTGTGTGACAGTGTTATATATTTAGGGGCACAGCGTGTGACAGTGTTATATATTTAGAGGCACAGCGTGCGGCAGTGTTATATATTTAGAGGCACAGCGTGCGGCAGTGTTATATATTTAGGGGCACAGCGTGTGACAGTGTTATATATTTAGGGGCACAGTGTGTGACAGTGTTATATATTTAGAGGCACAGTGTGTGACAGTGTTATATATTTAGAGGCACAGTGTGTGACAGTGTTATATATTTAGAGGCACAGCGTGTGACAGTGTTATATATTTAGAGGCACAGTGTGTGACAGTGTTATATATTTAGAGGCACAGCGTGCGGCAGTGTTATATATTTAGAGGCACAGCGTGCGGCAGTGTTATATATTTAGGGGCACAGCGTGTGACAGTGTTATATATTTAGGGGCACAGTGTGTGACAGTGTTATATATTTAGAGGCACAGTGTGTGACAGTGTTATATATTTAGAGGCACAGTGTGTGACAGTGTTATATATTTAGAGGCACAGTGTGTGACAGTGTTATATATTTAGGGGCACAGCGTGTGACAGTGTTATATATTTAGAGGCACAGTGTGTGACAGTGTTATATATTTAGGGGCACAGTGTGTGACAGTATTATATATTTAGGAGCATAGTGTGTGGCAGTGTTATATATTTAGGGGCACAGTGTGTGACAGTGTTATATATTTAGGGGCACAGTGTGTGACAGTGTTATATATTTAGAGGCACAGTGTGTGACAGTATTATATATTTAGGGGCACAGTGTGTGACAGTGTTATATATTTAGGGGCACAGTGTGTGACAGTGTTATATATTTAGAGGCACAGTGTGTTGCAGTGTTATATATTTAGGGGCACAGTGTGTGACAGTATTATATATTTAGGGGCACAGTGTGTGACAGTGTTATATATTTAGAGGCACAGTGTGTGACAGTGTTATATATTTAGAGGCACAGTGTGTGACAGTATTATATATTTAGGGGCACAGTGTGTGACAGTGTTATATATTTAGGGGCACAGTGTGTGGCAGTGTTATATATTTAGAGGCACAGTGTGTGACAGTATTATATATTTAGGGGCACAGTGTGTGACAGTGTTATATATTTAGAGGCACAGTGTGTGGCAGTGTTATATATTTAGAGGCACAGTGTGTGACAGTGTTATATATTTAGAGGCACAGTGTGTGACAGTATTATATATTTAGGGGCACAGTGTGTGACAGTGTTATATATTTAGGGGCACAGTGTGTGACAGTGTTATATATTTAGAGGCACAGTGTGTTGCAGTGTTATATATTTAGGGGCACAGTGTGTGACAGTATTATATATTTAGGAGCACAGTGTGTGACAGTATTATATATTTAGGGGCACAGTGTGTTGCAGTGTTATATATTTAGAGGCACAGTGTGTGACAGTATTATATATTTAGGGGCACAGTGTGTGACAGTGTTATATATTTAGGGGCACAGTGTGTGACAGTGTTATATATTTAGGGGCACAGTGTGTGACAGTGTTATATATTTAGAGGCACAGTGTGTGACAGTGTTATATATTTAGAGGCACAGTGTGTGACAGTATTATATATTTAGGGGCACAGTGTGTGACAGTGTTATATATTTAGGGGCACAGTGTGTGACAGTGTTATATATTTAGAGGCACAGTGTGTGACAGTGTTATATATTTAGGGGCACAGTGTGTGACAGTGTTATATATTTAGGAGCACAGTGTGTGGCGTGTTATATATTTAGAAGCACAGTGTGTGACAGTATTATATATTTAGGAGCACAGTGTGTGACAGTGTTATATATTTAGGAGCACAGCGTGTGACAGTGTTATATATTTAGGGGCACAGTGTGTGACAGTATTATATATTTAGGGGCACAGTGTGTGACAGTATTATATATTTAGGGGCACAGTGTGTTGCAGTGTTATATATTTAGAGGCACAGTGTGTGACAGTATTATATATTTAGGGGCACAGTGTGTGACAGTGTTATATATTTAGGGGCACAGTGTGTGACAGTGTTATATATTTAGGGGCACAGTGTGTGACAGTGTTATATATTTAGAGGCACAGTGTGTGACAGTGTTGTATATTTAGAGGCACAGTGTGTGACAGTATTATATATTTAGGGGCACAGTGTGTGACAGTGTTATATATTTAGGGACACAGTGTGTGACAGTGTTATATATTTAGAGGCACAGTGTGTGGCAGTGTTATATATTTAGGGGCACAGTGTGTGACAGTGTTATATATTTAGAGGCACAGTGTGTGACAGTATTATATATTTAGAGGCACAGTGTGTGACAGTATTATATATTTAGAGGCACAGCGTGTGGCAGTATTATATATTTAGAGGCACAGTGTGTGACAGTGTTATATATTCAGGGGCACAGTGTGTGACAATATTATATATTTAGAGGCACAGTGTGTGGCAGTGTTATATATTTAGAGGCACAGTGTGTGACAGTGTTATATATTTAGGGGCACAGTGTGTGACTGTTATATATTTAGGGGCACAGCGTGTGACAATGTTATATATTTAGAGGCACAGTGTGTGACAGTATTATATATTTAGGAGCACAGTGTGTGACAGTATTATATATTTAGGAGCACAGTGTGTGGCAGTGTTATATATTTAGGGGCACAGTGTGTGACAGTGTTATATATTTAGGAGCACAGTGTGTGGCAGTGTTATATATTTAGAGGCACAGTGTGTGACAGTGTTATATATTTAGAGGCACAGTGTGTGACAGTATTATATATTTAGAGGCACAGTGTGTGGCAGTGTTATATATTTAGAGGCACAGTGTGTGACAGTGTTATATATTTAGGAGCACAGTGTGTGACAGTGTTATATATTTAGAGGCACAGTGTGTGACAGTGTTATATATTTAGAGGCACAGTGTGTGGCAGTGTTATATATTTAGAGGCACAGTGTGTGACAGTATTATATATTTAGAGGCACAGTGTGTGGCAGTGTTATATATTTAGAGGCACAGTGTGTGACAGTGTTATATATTTAGAGGCACAGTGTGTGACAGTGTTATATATTTAGAGGCACAGTGTGTGGCAGTGTTATATATTTAGGAGCACAGTGTGTGACAGTATTATATATTTAGAGGCACAGTGTGTGGCAGTGTTATATATTTAGAGGCACAGTGTGTGACAGTGTTATATATTTAGAGGCACAGTGTGTGGCAGTGTTATATATTTAGAGGCACAGTGTGTGACAGTATTATATATTTAGAGGCACAGTGTGTGGCAGTGTTATATATTTAGAGGCACAGTGTGTGACAGTATTATATATTTAGAGGCACAGTGTGTGGCAGTGTTATATATTTAGAGGCACAGTGTGTGACAGTATTATATATTTAGAGGCACAGTGTGTGGCAGTGTTATATATTTAGGGGCACAGTGTGTGACTGTTATATATTTAGGGGCACAGTGTGTGACAGTATTATATATTTAGGGGCACAGCGTGTGACAGTATTATATATTTAGGAGCACAGAGTGTGACAGTATTATATATTTAGGAGCACAGTGTGTGGCAGTGTTATATATTTAGAGGCACAGTGTGTGACAGTGTTATATATTTAGGGGCACAGTGTGTGACAGTATTATATATTTAGGGGCACAGTGTGTGACTGTTATATATTTAGGGGCACAGTGTGTGACAGTATTATATATTTAGGGACACAGCGTGTGACAGTATTATATATTTAGGAGCACAGTGTGTGACAGTATTATATATTTAGGAGCACAGTGTGTGGCAGTGTTATATATTTAGAGGCACAGTGTGTGACAGTGTTATATATTTAGAGGCACAGTGTGTGGCAGTGTTATATATTTAGAGGCACAGTGTGTGACAGTATTATATATTTAGGGGCACAGTGTGTGACTGTTATATATTTAGGGGCACAGTGTGTGACAGTATTATATATTTAGGGGCACAGCGTGTGACAGTATTATATATTTAGGAGCACAGAGTGTGACAGTATTATATATTTAGGAGCACAGTGTGTGGCAGTGTTATATATTTAGAGGCACAGTGTGTGACAGTATTATATATTTAGGGGCACAGTGTGTGACAGTGTTATATATTTAGAGGCACAGTGTGTGACAGTATTATATATTTAGGAGCACAGTGTGTGACAGTGTTATATATTTAGAGGCACAGTGTGTGACAGTATTATATATTTAGGAGCACAGTGTGTGGCAGTGTTATATATTTAGAGGCACAGTGTGTGACAGTATTATATATTTAGGGGCACAGTGTGTGACAGTGTTATATATTTAGAGGCACAGTGTGTGACAGTATTATATATTTAGGAGCACAGTGTGTGACAGTGTTATATATTTAGAGGCACAGTGTGTGACAGTATTATATATTTAGGGGCACAGTGTGTGACTGTTATATATTTAGGGGCACAGCGTGTGACAGTATTATATATTTAGGGGCACAGCGTGTGACAGTATTATATATTTAGGAGCACAGTGTGTGACAGTATTATATATTTAGGAGCACAGTGTGTGGCAGTGTTATATATTTAGAGGCACAGTGTGTGACAGTGTTATATATTTAGAGGCACAGTGTGTGGCAGTGTTATATATTTAGAGGCACAGTGTGTGACAGTGTTATATATTTAGGGGCACAGTGTGTGACTGTTATATATTTAGGGGCACAGTGTGTGACAGTATTATATATGTAGGAGCACAGCGTGTGACAGTGTTATATATTTAGAGGCACAGTGTGTGGCAGTGTTATATATTTAGAGGCACAGTGTGTGGCAGTGTTTTATATTTAGAGGCACAGTGTGTGACAGTATTATATATTTAGAGGCACAGTGTGTGTCAGTGTTATATATTTAGAGGCACAGTGTGTGGCAGTGTTATATATTTAGGGGCACAGTGTGTGACAGTGTTATATATTTAGGGGCACAGTGTGTGACAGTATTATATATTTAGAGTCACAGTGTGTGGCAGTGTTATATATTTAGAGGCACAGTGTGTGACAGTGTTATATATTTAGGGGCACAGTGTGTGACTGTTATATATTTAGGGGCACAGCGTGTGACAGTATTATATATTTAGGAGCACAGCGTGTGACAGTGTTATATATTTAGAGGCACAGTGTGTGACAGTGTTATATATTTAGAGGCACAGTGTGTGGCAGTGTTATATATTTAGAGGCACAGTGTGTGACAGTGTTATATATTTAGAGGCACAGTGTGTGGCAGTGTTATATATTTAGAGGCACAGTGTGTGACAGTGTTATATATTTAGGGGCACAGTGTGTGACTGTTATATATTTAGGGGCACAGCGTGTGACAGTATTATATATTTAGGAGCACAGCGTGTGACAGTGTTATATATTTAGAGGCACAGTGTGTGGCAGTGTTATATATTTAGAGGCACAGTGTGTGGCAGTGTTTTATATTTAGAGGCACAGTGTGTGACAGTATTATATATTTAGAGGCACAGTGTGTGTCAGTGTTATATATTTAGAGGCACAGTGTGTGACAGTATTATATATTTAGAGGCACAGTGTGTGGCAGTGTTTTATATTTAGAGGCACAGTGTGTGACAGTATTATATATTTAGAGGCACAGTGTGTGGCAGTGTTATATATTTAGGGGCACAGTGTGTGGCAGTGTTATATATTTAGGGGCACAGTGTGTGACAGTATTATATATTTAGGGGCACAGTGTGTGGCAGTGTTATATATTTAGGGGCACAGTGTGTGACCGTATTATATATTTAGAGGCACAGTGTGTGACAGTATTATATATTTAGGGGCACAGTGTGTGGCAGTGTTATATATTTAGGGGCACAGTGTGTGACAATATTATATATTTAGGGGCACAGTGTGTGACTGTTATATATTTAGGGGCACAGTGTGTGACAGAATTATATATTTAGGGGCACAGTGTGTGACAGTATTATATATTTAGGGGCACAGTGTGTGGCAGTGTTATATATTTAGGGGCACAGTGTGTGACAGTGTTATATATTTAGGGGCACAGTGTGTGACTGTTATATATTTAGGGGCACAGTGTGTGGCAGTGTTATATATTTAGGGGCACAGCGTGTGACAGTATTATATATTTAGGGGCACAGTGTGTGGCAGTGTTATATATTTAGGGGCACATTGTGTGACAGTGTTATATATTTAGGAGCACAGTGTGTGACAGTATTATATATTTAGGGGCACAGTGTGTGGCAGTGTTATATATTCAGGGGCACAGCGTGTGACAGTATTATATATTTAGGAGCACAGTGTGTGGCAGTGTTATATATTTAGGGGCACAGTGTGTGACAGTGTTATATATTTAGGGGCACAGTGTGTGACAGTGTTATATATTTAGGGGCACAGTGTGTGACAGTGTTATATATTTAGGGGCACAGTGTGTGGCAGTGTTATATATTTAGAGGCACAGCGTGTGGCAGTGTTATATATTTAGGGGCACAGTGTGTGACAGTATTATATATTTAGGGGCACAGTGTGTGGCAGTATTATATATTTAGGGGCACAGTGTGTGACAGTATTATATATTTAGGGGCACAGTGTGTGACAGTGTTATATATTTAGGGGCACAGTGTGTGACAGTGTTATATATTTAGAGGCACAGTGTGTGGCAGTGTTATATATTTAGGGGCACAGTGTGTGACAGTGTTATATATTTAGAGGCACAGTGTGTGACAGTATTATATATTTAGAGGCACAGTGTGTGACAGTATTATATATTTAGAGGCACAGCGTGTGGCAGTGTTATATATTCAGGGGCACAGTGTGTGACAGTATTATATATTTAGAGGCACAGTGTGTGGCAGTGTTATATATTTAGAGGCACAGTGTGTGACAGTGTTATATATTTAGGGGCACAGTGTGTGACTGTTATATATTTAGGGGCACAGTGTGTGACAGTATTATATATTTAGGAGCACAGCGTGTGACAGTGTTATATATTTAGGGGCACAGCGTGTGGCAGTGTTTTATATTTAGAGGCACAGTGTGTGACAGTATTATATATTGAGGCACAGTGTGTGGCAGTGTTATATATTTAGAGGCACAGTGTGTGACAGTATTATATATTTAGAGGCACAGTGTGTGGCAGTGTTTTATATTTAGAGGCACAGTGTGTGACAGTATTATATATTTAGAGGCACAGTGTGTGGCAGTGTTATATATTTAGAGGCACAGTGTGTGGCAGTGTTATATATTTAGGGGCACAGTGTGTGGCAGTGTTATATATTTAGGGGCACAGTGTGTGGCAGTGTTATATATTTAGGGGCACAGTGTGTGACCGTATTATATATTTAGAGGCACAGTGTGTGACAGTATTATATATTTAGGGGCACAGTGTGTGGCAGTGTTATATATTTAGGGGCACAGTGTGTGACAATATTATATATTTAGGGGCACAGTGTGTGACTGTTATATATTTAGGGGCACAGTGTGTGACAGAATTATATATTTAGGGGCACAGTGTGTGACAGTATTATATATTTAGGGGCACAGTGTGTGGCAGTGTTATATATTTAGGGGCACAGTGTGTGACAGTGTTATATATTTAGGGGCACAGTGTGTGACAGTGTTATATATTTAGGGGCACAGTGTGTGACAGTATTATATATTTAGGAGCACAGTGTGTGACAGTATTATATATTTAGGAGCACAGTGTGTGGCAGTGTTATATATTTAGGGGCACAGTGTGTGACAGTGTTATATATTTAGGAGCACAGTGTGTGGCAGTGTTATATATTTAGAGGCACAGTGTGTGACAGTATTATATATTTAGAGGCACAGTGTGTGGCAGTGTTATATATTTAGAGGCACAGTGTGTGACAGTGTTATATATTTAGAGGCACAGTGTGTGGCAGTGTTATATATTTAGAGGCACAGTGTGTGACAGTATTATATATTTAGAGGCACAGTGTGTGGCAGTGTTATATATTTAGAGGCACAGTGTGTGACAGTATTATATATTTAGGGGCACAGTGTGTGACTGTTATATATTTAGGGGCACAGTGTGTGACAGTATTATATATTTAGGGGCACAGCGTGTGACAGTATTATATATTTAGGAGCACAGAGTGTGACAGTATTATATATTTAGGAGCACAGTGTGTGGCAGTGTTATATATTTAGAGGCACAGTGTGTGACAGTATTATATATTTAGGGGCACAGTGTGTGACAGTGTTATATATTTAGAGGCACAGTGTGTGACAGTATTATATATTTAGGAGCACAGTGTGTGACAGTGTTATATATTTAGAGGCACAGTGTGTGACAGTATTATATATTTAGGAGCACAGTGTGTGGCAGTGTTATATATTTAGAGGCACAGTGTGTGACAGTATTATATATTTAGGGGCACAGTGTGTGACAGTGTTATATATTTAGAGGCACAGTGTGTGACAGTATTATATATTTAGGAGCACAGTGTGTGACAGTGTTATATATTTAGAGGCACAGTGTGTGACAGTATTATATATTTAGGGGCACAGTGTGTGACTGTTATATATTTAGGGGCACAGCGTGTGACAGTATTATATATTTAGGGGCACAGCGTGTGACAGTATTATATATTTAGGAGCACAGTGTGTGACAGTATTATATATTTAGGAGCACAGTGTGTGGCAGTGTTATATATTTAGAGGCACAGTGTGTGACAGTGTTATATATTTAGAGGCACAGTGTGTGGCAGTGTTATATATTTAGAGGCACAGTGTGTGACAGTGTTATATATTTAGGGGCACAGTGTGTGACTGTTATATATTTAGGGGCACAGTGTGTGACAGTATTATATATTTAGGAGCACAGCGTGTGACAGTGTTATATATTTAGAGGCACAGTGTGTGGCAGTGTTATATATTTAGAGGCACAGTGTGTGACAGTATTATATATTTAGAGGCACAGTGTGTGGCAGTGTTATATATTTAGAGGCACAGTGTGTGACAGTGTTATATATTTAGGGGCACAGTGTGTGACAGTGTTATATATTTAGGGGCACAGTGTGTGGCAGTGTTTTATATTTAGAGGGACAGTGTGTGACAGTATTATATATTTAGAGGCACAGTGTGTGGCAGTGTTATATATTTAGAGGCACAGTGTGTGACAGTGTTATATATTTAGGGGCACAGTGTGTGACAGTGTTATATATTTAGGGGCACAGTGTGTGGCAGTGTTTTATATTTAGAGGCACAGTGTGTGACAGTATTATATATTTAGAGGCACAGTGTGTGTCAGTGTTATATATTTAGAGGCACAGTGTGTGACAGTATTATATATTTAGAGGCACAGTGTGTGGCAGTGTTATATATTTAGAGGCACAGTGTGTGACAGTGTTATATATTTAGGGGCACAGTGTGTGACTGTTATATATTTAGGGGCACAGCGTGTGACAGTATTATATATTTAGGAGCACAGCGTGTGACAGTGTTATATATTTAGAGGCACAGTGTGTGGCAGTGTTATATATTTAGAGGCACAGTGTGTGACAGTGTTATATATTTAGAGGCACAGTGTGTGGCAGTGTTATATATTTAGAGGCACAGTGTGTGACAGTGTTATATATTTAGAGGCACAGTGTGTGGCAGTGTTATATATTTAGAGGCACAGTGTGTGACAGTGTTATATATTTAGGGGCACAGTGTGTGACAGTGTTATATATTTAGGGGCACAGTGTGTGACAGTGTTATATATTTAGGGGCACAGCGTGTGACAGTATTATATATTTAGGAGCACAGCGTGTGACAGTGTTATATATTTAGAGGCACAGTGTGTGGCAGTGTTATATATTTAGAGGCACAGTGTGTGGCAGTGTTTTATATTTAGAGGCACAGTGTGTGACAGTATTATATATTTAGAGGCACAGTGTGTGTCAGTGTTATATATTTAGAGGCACAGTGTGTGACAGTATTATATATTTAGAGGCACAGTGTGTGGCAGTGTTTTATATTTAGAGGCACAGTGTGTGACAGCATTATATATTTAGAGGCACAGTGTGTGGCAGTGTTATATATTTAGAGGCACAGTGTGTGGCAGTGTTATATATTTAGGGGCACAGTGTGTGGCAGTGTTATATATTTAGGGGCACAGTGTGTGACAGTATTATATATTTAGGGGCACAGTGTGTGGCAGTGTTATATATTTAGGGGCACAGTGTGTGACCGTATTATATATTTAGAGGCACAGTGTGTGACAGTATTATATATTTAGGGGCACAGTGTGTGGCAGTGTTATATATTTAGGGGCACAGTGTGTGACAATATTATATATTTAGGGGCACAGTGTGTGACTGTTATATATTTAGGGGCACAGTGTGTGACAGAATTATATATTTAGGGGCACAGTGTGTGACAGTATTATATATTTAGGGGCACAGTGTGTGGCAGTGTTATATATTTAGGGGCACAGTGTGTGACAGTGTTATATATTTAGGGGCACAGTGTGTGACTGTTATATATTTAGGGGCACAGTGTGTGGCAGTGTTATATATTTAGGGGCACAGCGTGTGACAGTATTATATATTTAGGGGCACAGTGTGTGGCAGTGTTATATATTTAGGGGCACATTGTGTGACAGTGTTATATATTTAGGAGCACAGTGTGTGACAGTATTATATATTTAGGGGCACAGTGTGTGGCAGTGTTATATATTCAGGGGCACAGCGTGTGACAGTATTATATATTTAGGAGCACAGTGTGTGGCAGTGTTATATATTTAGGGGCACAGTGTGTGACAGTGTTATATATTTAGGGGCACAGTGTGTGACAGTGTTATATATTTAGGGGCACAGTGTGTGACAGTGTTATATATTTAGGGGCACAGTGTGTGGCAGTGTTATATATTTAGAGGCACAGCGTGTGGCAGTGTTATATATTTAGGGGCACAGTGTGTGACAGTATTATATATTTAGGGGCACAGTGTGTGGCAGTATTATATATTTAGGGGCACAGTGTGTGGCAGTGTTATATATTTAGAGGCACAGTGTGTGACAGTGTTATATATTTAGAGGCACAGCGTGTGGCAGTGTTATATATTTAGGGGCACAGTGTGTGACAGTATTATATATTTAGGGGCACAGTGTGTGGCAGTATTATATATTTAGGGGCACAGTGTGTGGCAGTATTATATATTTAGGGGCACAGTGTGTGGCAGTGTTATATATTTAGGGGCACAGCGTGTGACAGTTTTATATATTTAGGGGCACAGCGTGTGGCAGTGTTATATATTTAGGGGCACAGTGTGTGACAGTGTTATATATTTAGGGGCACAGTGTGTGACAGTGTTATATATTTAGAGGCACAGTGTGTGGCAGTGTTATATATTTAGGGGCACAGTGTGTGACAGTATTATATATTTAGAGGCACAGTGTGTGACAGTATTATATATTTAGAGGCACAGCGTGTGACAGTATTATATATTTAGAGGCACAGCGTGTGACAGTGTTATATATTCAGGGGCACAGCGTGTGACAGTGTTATATATTTAGGGGCACAGTGTGTGACAGTTTTATATATTTAGAGGCACAGCGTGTGACAGTGTTATATATTTAGAGGCACAGCGTGTGACAGTATTATATATTTAGAGGCACAGCGTGTGGCAGTGTTATATATTCAGGGGCACAGCGTGTGGCAGTGTTATATATTCAGGGGCACAGCGTGTGGCAGTGTTATATATTTAGGAGCACAGCGTGTGACAGTGTTATATATTTAGGGGCACAGTGTGTGACAGTGTTATATATTTAGAGGCACAGTGTGTGACAGTGTTATATATTTAGGGGCACAGTGTGTGACAGTGTTATATATTTAGGGGCACATTGTGTGACAGTGTTATATATTTAGGAGCACAGCGTGTGACAGTATTATATATTTAGGAGCACAGCGTGTGACAGTGTTATATATTTAGGGGCACAGTGTGTTACAGTATTATATATTTAGGGGCACAGTGTGTGACAGTGTTATAAATTTAGGGGCACAGTGTGTGACAGTGTTATAAATTTAGGGGCACAGTGTGTGACAGTGTTATATATTTAGAGGCACAGTGTGTGGCAGTGTTATATATTTAGAGGCACAGTGTGTGACAGTGTTATATATTTAGAGGCACAGTGTGTGACAGTGTTATATATTTAGGGGCACAGTGTGTGGCAGTGTTATATATTTAGGGGCACAGTGTGTGACAGTATTATATATTTAGAGGCACAGTGTGTGACAGTGTTATATATTTAGGGGCACAGTGTGTGGCAGTGTTATATATTTAGGGGTACAGTGTGTGGCAGTGTTATATATTTAGAGGCACAGTGTGTGACAGTATTATATATTTAGAGGCACAGTGTGTTTGACAGTGTTATATATTTAGGGGCACAGTGTGTGACAGTGTTATATATTTAGGGGCACAGTGTGTGACAGTATTATATATTTAGGGGCACAGTGTGTGACAGTGTTATATATTTAGGGGCACAGTGTGTGACAGAATTATATATTTAGAGGCACAGCGTGTGACAGTGTTATATATTTAGGAGCACAGTGTGTGGCAGTGTTATATATTTAGGGGCACAGTGTGTGACAGTATTATATATTTAGGGGCACAGTGTGTGACAGTGTTATATATTTAGGGGCACAGTGTGTGACAGTGTTATATATTTAGGGGCACAGTGTGTGACAGTATTATATATTTAGGGGCACAGTGTGTGGCAGTGTTATATATTTAGGGGCACAGTGTGTGACAGTATTATATATTTAGGGGCACAGTGTGTGACAGTGTTATATATTTAGGGGCACAGTGTGTGACAGTGTTATATATTTAGGAGCACAGTGTGTGGCAGTGTTATATATTTAGAGGCACAGCGTGTGACAGTATTATATATTTAGGAGCACAGTGTGTGGCAGTGTTATATATTTAGGGGCACAGTGTGTGACAGTATTATATATTTAGGGGCACAGTGTGCGACAGTGTTATATATTTAGGGGCACAGTGTGTGACAGTGTTATATATTTAGAGGCACAGCGTGTGACAGTGTTATATATTTAGAGGCACAGTGTGTGACAGTATTATATATTTAGAGGCACAGTGTGTGACAGTATTATATATTTAGAGGCACAGCGTGCGGCAGTGTTATATATTCAGGGGCACAGTGTGTGACAGTATTATATATTTAGAGGCACAGTGTGTGACAGTATTATATATTTAGGGGCACAGTGTGTGACATTGTTATATATTTAGGGGCACAGTGTGTGACAGTATTATATATTTAGAGGCACAGTGTGTGACAGTGTTATATATTTAGGGGCACAGCGTGTGACAGTGTTATATATTTAGGAGCACAGTGTGTGGCAGTGTTATATATTTAGGGGCACATTGTGTGACAGTGTTATATATTTAGGAGCACAGTGTGTGACAGTATTATATATTTAGGGGCACAGTGTGTGGCAGTGTTATATATTCAGGGGCACAGCGTGTGACAGTATTATATATTTAGGAGCACAGTGTGTGGCAGTGTTATATATTTAGGGGCACAGTGTGTGACAGTGTTATATATTTAGGGGCACAGTGTGTGACAGTGTTATATATTTAGAGGCACAGTGTGTGACAGTGTTATATATTTAGGGGCACAGTGTGTGGCAGTGTTATATATTTAGGGGCACAGTGTGTGACAGTATTATATATTTAGAGGCACAGTGTGTGACAGTGTTATATATTTAGGGGCACAGTGTGTGGCAGTGTTATATATTTAGGGGCACAGTGTGTGGCAGTGTTATATATTTAGAGGCACAGTGTGTGACAGTATTATATATTTAGAGGCACAGTGTGTTTGACAGTGTTATATATTTAGGGGCACAGTGTGTGACAGTGTTATATATTTAGGGGCACAGTGTGTGACAGTATTATATATTTAGGGGCACAGTGTGTGACAGTGTTATATATTTAGGGGCACAGTGTGTGACAGAATTATATATTTAGAGGCACAGCGTGTGACAGTGTTATATATTTAGGAGCACAGTGTGTGGCAGTGTTATATATTTAGGGGCACAGTGTGTGACAGTATTATATATTTAGGGGCACAGTGTGTGACAGTGTTATATATTTAGGGGCACAGTGTGTGACAGTGTTATATATTTAGGGGCACAGTGTGTGACAGTATTATATATTTAGGGGCACAGTGTGTGGCAGTGTTATATATTTAGGGGCACAGTGTGTGACAGTATTATATATTTAGGGGCACAGTGTGTGACAGTGTTATATATTTAGGGGCACAGTGTGTGACAGTGTTATATATTTAGGAGCACAGTGTGTGGCAGTGTTATATATTTAGAGGCACAGCGTGTGACAGTATTATATATTTAGGAGCACAGTGTGTGGCAGTGTTATATATTTAGGGGCACAGTGTGTGACAGTATTATATATTTAGGGGCACAGTGTGCGACAGTGTTATATATTTAGGGGCACAGTGTGTGACAGTGTTATATATTTAGAGGCACAGCGTGTGACAGTGTTATATATTTAGAGGCACAGTGTGTGACAGTATTATATATTTAGAGGCACAGTGTGTGACAGTATTATATATTTAGAGGCACAGCGTGCGGCAGTGTTATATATTCAGGGGCACAGTGTGTGACAGTATTATATATTTAGAGGCACAGTGTGTGACAGTATTATATATTTAGGGGCACAGTGTGTGACATTGTTATATATTTAGGGGCACAGTGTGTGACAGTATTATATATTTAGAGGCACAGTGTGTGACAGTGTTATATATTTAGGGGCACAGCGTGTGACAGTGTTATATATTTAGGAGCACAGTGTGTGGCAGTGTTATATATTTAGAGGCACAGTGTGTGACAGTATTATATATTTAGGGGCACAGTGTGTGACAGTATTATATATTTAGGGGCACAGTGTGTGACAGTATTATATATTTAGGGGCACAGTGTGTGACAGTGTTATATATTTAGAGGCACAGTGTGTGACAGTATTATATATTTAGAGGCACAGTGTGTGACAGTATTATATATTTAGAGGCACAGTGTGTGACAGTGTTATATATTTAGGGGCACAGTGTGTGACAGTGTTATATATTTAGAGGCACAGTGTGTGACAGTATTATATATTTAGAGGCACAGTGTGTGACAGTGTTATATATTCAGGGGCACAGCGTGTGGCAGTGTTATATATTCAGGGGCACAGTGTGTGACAGTATTATATATTTAGAGGCACAGTGTGTGACAGTGTTATATATTTAGGGGCACAGTGTGTGGCAGTGTTATATATTTAGGGGCACAGCGTGTGGCAGTGTTATATATTCAGGGGCACAGCGTGTGGCAGTGTTATATATTTAGGAGCACAGTGTGTGACAGTGTTATATAGTTAGGGGCACAGTGTGTGACAGTGTTATATATTTAGGGGCACAGTGTGTGACAGTGTTATATATTTAGGGGCACTGTGTGTGACAGTATTATATATTTAGAGGCACAGCGTGTGGCAGTGTTATATATTCAGGGGCACAGCGTGTGGCAGTGTTATATATTTAGGAGCACAGCGTGTGACAGTGTTATATATTTAGAGGCACAGTGTGTGACAGTGTTATATATTTAGAGGCACAGTGTGTGACAGTGTTATATATTTAGGGGCACAGTGTGTGTCAGTATTATATATTTAGAGGCACAGTGTGTGGCAGTGTTATATATTTAGAGGCACAGTGTGTGACAGTGTTATATATTTAGGGGCACAGTGTGTGACAGTATTATATATTTAGAGGCACAGTGTGTGACAGTGTTATATATTTAGGGGCACAGTGTGTGACAGTGTTATATATTTAGGGGCACAGTGTGTGTCAGTATTATATATTTAGAGGCACAGTGTGTGGCAGTGTTATATATTTAGGGGCACAGTGTGTGTCAGTATTATATATTTAGAGGCACAGTGTGTGGCAGTGTTATATATTTAGAGGCACAGTGTGTGACAGTGTTATATATTTAGGGGCACAGTGTGTGACAGTATTATATATTTAGAGGCACAGTGTGTGACAGTGTTATATATTTAGGGGCACAGTGTGTGACAGTATTATATATTTAGAGGCACAGTGTGTGACAGTATTATATATTTAGAGGCACAGTGTGTGACAGTATTATATATTTAGAGGCACAGTGTGTGACAGTGTTATATATTTAGGAGCACAGTGTGTGGCAGTGTTATATATTTAGGAGCACAGTGTGTGACAGTGTTATATATTTAGGGGCACAGTGTGTGACATTGTTATATATTTAGGGGCACAGTGTGTGACAGTATTATATATTTAGAGGCACAGTGTGTGACAGTGTTATATATTTAGGAGCACAGTGTGTGGCAGTGTTATATATTTAGGAGCACAGTGTGTGGCAGTGTTATATATTTAGGAGCACAGTGTGTGACAGTGTTATATATTTAGGGGCACAGCGTGTGACAGTGTTATATATTTAGGGGCACAGCGTGTGACAGTGTTATATATTTAGGAGCACAGTGTGTGACAGTGTTATATATTTAGGAGCACAGTGTGTGACAGTGTTATATATTTAGGGGCACAGTGTGTGACAGTGTTATATATTTAGGAGCACAGTGTGTGGCAGTGTTATATATTTAGGAGCACAGTGTGTGACAGTGTTATATATTTAGGGGCACAGCGTGTGACAGTGTTATATATTTAGGAGCACAGTGTGTGGCAGTGTTATATATTTAGAGGCACAGTGTGTGACAGTGTTATATATTTAGGGGCACAGTGTGTGACAGTATTATATATTTAGGGGCACAGTGTGTGACAGTATTATATATTTAGAGGCACAGTGTGTGACAGTGTTATATATTTAGGGGCACAGTGTGTGACAGTGTTATATATTTAGGGGCACAGTGTGTGACAGTGTTATATATTTAGGGGCACAGTGTGTGACAGTGTTACATATTTAGGGGCACAGTGTGTGACAGTGTTATATATTTAGAGGCACAGCGTGTGACAGTGTTATATATTTAGGAGCACAGTGTGTGGCAGTGTTATATATTTAGAGGCACAGTGTGTGACAGTATTATATATTTAGAGGCACAGTGTGTGACAGTGTTATATATTTAGGGGCACAGTGTGTGACAGTGTTATATATTTAGGGGCACAGTGTGTGACAGTGTTATATATTTAGGGGCACAGTGTGTGACAGTGTTACATATTTAGGGGCACAGTGTGTGACAGTGTTATATATTTAGAGGCACAGCGTGTGACAGTGTTATATATTTAGGAGCACAGTGTGTGGCAGTGTTATATATTTAGGGGCACAGTGTGTGACAGTGTTATATATTAAGAGGCACAGCGTGTGACAGTATTATATATTTAGGGGCACAGTGTGTGACAGTGTTATATATTTAGGAGCACAGTGTGTGGCAGTGTTATATATTTAGAGGCACAGTGTGTGACAGTGTTATATATTTAGAGGCACAGTGTGTGACAGTATTATATATTTAGGAGCACAGTGTGTGGCAGTGTTATATATTTAGGAGCACAGTGTGTGGCAGTGTTATATATTTAGGGGCACAGTGTGTGACAGTATTATATATTTAGAGGCACAGTGTGTGACAGTGTTATATATTTAGGGGCACAGTGTGTGACAGTGTTATATATTTAGGAGCACAGTGTGTGGCAGTGTTATATATTTAGAGGCACAGTGTGTGGCAGTGTTATATATTTAGGGGCACAGTGTGTGACAGTGTTATATATTTAGGGGCACAGCGTGTGACAGTGTTATATATTTAGAGGCACAGCGTGTGACAGTGTTATATATTTAGAGGCTCAGTGTGTGACAGTATTATATATTTAGAGGCACAGTGTGTGACAGTATTATATATTTAGAGGCACAGCGTGTGGCAGTGTTATATATTTAGAGGCACAGCGTGTGACAGTATTATATATTTAGGGGCACAGTGTGTGGCAGTGTTATATATTTAGAGGCACAGCGTGTGACAGTATTATATATTTAGGGGCACAGTGTGTGGCAGTGTTATATATTTAGAGGCACAGCGTGTGACAGTGTTATATATTTAGGGGCACAGTGTGTGTCAGTGTTATATATTTAGGGGCACAGTGTGTGGCAGTGTTATATATTTAGAGGCACAGCGTGTGACAGTATTATATATTTAGGGGCACAGTGTGTGGCAGTGTTATATATTTAGAGGCACAGCATGTGACAGTATTATATATTTAGGGGCACAGTGTGTGGCAGTGTTATATATTTAGAGGCACAGCTGGTGACAGTGTTATATATTTAGGGGCACAGTGTGTGTCAGTGTTATATATTTAGGGGCACAGTGTGTGGCAGTGTTATATATTTAGGGGCACAGTGTGTGACAGTATTATATATTTAGAGGCACAGTGTGTGTCAGTGTTATATATTTAGGAGCACAGTGTGTGACAGTGTTATATATTTAGAGGCACAGTGTGTGACAGTATTATATATTTAGAGGCACAGTGTGTGACAGTGTTATATATTTAGGGGCACAGTGTGTGTCAGTGTTATATATTTAGGGGCACAGTGTGTGGCAGTGTTATATATTTAGGGGCACAGTGTGTGGCAGTGTTATATATTTAGAGGCACAGTGTGTGACAGTATTATATATTTAGAGGCACAGTGTGTGACAGTGTTATATATTTAGGGGCACAGTGTGTGTCAGTGTTATATATTTAGGGGCACAGTGTGTGTCAGTGTTATATATTTAGGGGCACAGTGTGTGGCAGTGTTATATATTTAGGGGCACAGCGTGTGACAGTGTTATATATTTAGAGGCACAGTGTGTGACAGTATTATATATTTAGAGGCACAGTGTGTGACAGTATTATATATTTAGAGGCACAGTGTGTGGCAGTGTTATATATTTAGAGGCACAGTGTGTGACAGTATTATATATTTAGAGGCACAGTGTGTGACAGTATTATATATTTAGAGGCACAGTGTGTGTCAGTGTTATATATTTAGGGGCACAGTGTGTGGCAGTGTTATATATTTAGGGGCACAGTGTGTGGCAGTGTTATATATTTAGAGGCACAGTGTGTGACAGTATTATATATTTAGAGGCACAGTGTGTGACAGTGTTATATATTTAGGGGCACAGTGTGTGTCAGTGTTATATATTTAGGGGCACAGTGTGTGACAGTGTTATATATTTAGGGGCACAGCGTGTGACAGTGTTATATATTTAGAGGCACAGCGTGTGACAGTGTTATATATTTAGGGGCACAGTGTGTGTCAGTGTTATATATTTAGAGGCACTGTGTGTGACAGTGTTATATATTTAGGGGCACAGTGTGTGGCAGTGTTATATATTTAGGGGCACAGTGTGTGACAGTGTTATATATTTAGGGGCACAGTGTGTGACAGTATTATATATTTAGGGGCACAGTGTGTGACAGTGTTATATATTTAGGGGCACAGTGTGTGACAGTGTTATATATTTAGGAGCACAGTGTGTGGCAGTGTTATATATTTAGAGGCACAGTGTGTGGCAGTGTTATATATTTAGGGGCACAGTGTGTGACAGTGTTATATATTTAGGGGCACAGCGTGTGACAGTATTATATATTTAGGAGCACAGTGTGTGACAGTATTATATATTTAGGGGCACAGTGTGTGACAGTATTATATATTTAGGGGCACAGTGTGTGGCAGTGTTATATATTTAGAGGCACAGTGTGTGACAGTGTTATATATTTAGGGGCACAGTGTGTGACAGTGTTATATATTTAGAGGCACAGTGTGTGGCAGTGTTATATATTTAGAGGCACAGTGTGTGACAGTGTTATATATTTAGAGGCACAGTGTGTGGCAGTGTTATATATTTAGGGGCACAGTGTGTGACAGTGTTATATATTTAGGGGCACAGTGTGTGACAGTATTATATATTTAGGGGCACAGTGTGTGACAGTGTTATATATTTAGGGGCACAGTGTGTGACAGTATTATACAGTCATGGCCAAAAGTTTTGAGAATGACACCAAAATGATATTTTCACATGATTTGCTGGCCTCTGGTTTTTATTAGTGTTTGTCTGATGTTTCTATCACATACAGAAATATAATTTCAATCATATTATGAGGACCAATAGGTTATATTGACAGTTAGAATGAGTTAATGCAGCAAGTCAATATTTGCAGTGTTGCCCCTTCTTCTTCAAGACCTCTGTAATTCTCCCTGGCATGCTCTCAATCAACTTTTGGACCAAATCTTGACTGATAGCAGTCCATTCTTGCATAATCAATGCTTGCATTTTGCCAGAATTTGTTGGTTTTTGTTTGTCCACCCGTCTCTTGATGATTGACCACAAGTTCTCAATGGGATTCAGATCTGGGGAGTTTCCAGGTCATGGACCCAAAATCTCTATGTTTTGTTCCATGAGCCATTTAGTTATCACCTTTGCTTTATGGCAACGTGCTCCATCATGCTGGAAAAGGCATTGTTGGGCGCCAAACTGCTCTTGGACGGTTGGGAGAAGTTGCTCTTGGAGGACATTCTGGTACCATTCTTTATTCATGGCTGTGTTTTTAGGCAAGACTGTGAGTGAGCCGATTCCCTTGGCTGAGAAGCAACCCCACACATGAATGGTTTCAGGATGCTTTACAGTTGGCATGAGACAAGACTGGTGGTAGCGCTCACCTCTTCTTCTCCGAATAAGCTGTTTTCCAGATGTCCCAAACAATCGAAAAGGGGATTCATCAGAGAAAATGACTTTGCCCCAGTCCTCAGCAGTCCACTCCCTGTACCTTTTGCAGAATATCAGTCGGTCCCTGATGTTTTTTCTGGAGAGAAGTGGCTTCTTTGCTGCCCTCCTTGAAACCAGCCCTTGCTCAAAGAGTCTCCACCTCACAGTGCGTGCAGAAGCACTCACACCAGCCTGCTGCCATTCCTGAGCAAGCTCGGCACTGCTGGTAGTCCGATCCCGCAGCTGAAACAGTTTTAAGATACGGTCCTGGCGCTTGCTGGTCTTTCTTGGGCGCAATGGAGCCTTTTTGACAACAATGGAAGCTCTCTCCTTGAAGTTCTTGATGATGCGATAGATTGTTGACTGAGGTGCAATCTTTGTAGCTGCGATACTCTTCCCTGTTAGGCCATTTTTGTGCAGTGCAATGATGGCTGCACGTGATTCTTTAGAGATAACCATGGTTAACTGAAGAGAAACAATGATACCAAGAACCAGCCTCCTTTTAAAGTGTCCAGAGATGTCATTCTTACTTAATCATGACTGATTGATCGCCAGCCCTGTCCTCATCAACACCCACACCTGTGTTAATTGATCAATCACTAAAACGATGTTAGCTGCTCCTTTTAAGGCAGGACTGCAATGATGTTGAAATGTGTTTTGGGGGTTAAAGTTCATTTTCTGGGCAAATATTGACTTTGCAAGTACAGTAATTGCTGTTAAGCTGATCACTCTTTGACATTCAGGAGTATATGCAAATTGCCATTACAAAAAATGAAGCAGTAAACTTTGGAAAAATTACTATTTGTCTCATTCTCAATACTTTTGGCCATGACTGTATATTTAGGGGCACAGTGTGTGACAGTGTTATATATTTAGGGGCACAGTGTGTGACAGTGTTATATATTTAGGGGCACAGTGTGTGACAGTGTTATATATTTAGGAGCACAGTGTGTGGCAGTGTTATATATTTAGGGGCACAGTGTGTGGCAGTGTTATATATTTAGAGGCACAGTGTGTGACAGTGTTATATATTTAGAGGCACAGCGTGTGACAGTGTTATATATTTAGAGGCACAGTGTGTGACAGTGTTATATATTTAGGAGCACAGTGTGTGACAGTATTATATATTTAGAGGCACAGTGTGTGACAGTGTTATATATTTAGAGGCACAGCGTGTGGCAGTGTTATATATTTAGAGGCACAGTGTGTGACAGTGTTATATATTTAGAGGCACAGTGTGTGACAGTATTATATATTTAGGAGCACAGTGTGTGACATTGTTATATATTTAGAGGCACAGTGTGTGACAGTATTATATATTTAGGGGCACAGTGTGTGACATTGTTATATATTTAGGGGCACAGTGTGTGACAGTGTTATATATTTAGAGGCACAGTGTGTGACAGTGTTATATATTTAGAGGCACAGTGTGTGACAGTGTTATATATTTAGAGGCACAGTGTGTGACAGTATTATATATTTAGGGGCACAGTGTGTGGCAGTGTTATATATTTAGAGGCACAGTGTGTGACAGTGTTATATATTTAGGGGCACAGTGTGTGACAGTATTATATATTTAGGGGCACAGTGTGTGACAGTGTTATATATTTAGAGGCACAGTGTGTGACAGTGTTATATATTTAGAGGCACAGTGTGTGACAGTGTTATATATTTAGGGGCACAGTGTGTGGCAGTGTTATATATTTAGGGGCACAGTGTGTGACAGTATTATATATTTAGGGGCACAGTGTGTGACAGTGTTATATATTTAGGGGCACAGTGTGTGACAGTGTTATATATTTAGGGGCACAGTGTGTGACAGTGTTATATATTTAGAGGCACAGTGTGTGGCAGTGTTATATATTTAGGGGCACAGTGTGTGACAGTATTATATATTTAGGGGCACAGTGTGTGACAGTGTTATATATTTAGGGGCACAGTGTGTGGCAGTGTTATATATTTAGGGGCACAGTGTGTGACAGTGTTATATATTTAGGGGCACAGTGTGTGACAGTATTATATATTTAGGGGCACAGTGTGTGACAGTGTTATATATTTAGAGGCACAGTGTGTGACAGTATTATATATTTAGGGGCACAGTATGTGGCAGTGTTATATATTCAGGGGCACAGTGTGTGACATTGTTATATATTTAGAGGCACAGTGTGTGACAGTATTATATATTTAGGGGCACAGTGTGTGACATTGTTATATATTTAGGGGCACAGTGTGTGACAGTATTATATATTTAGGGGCACAGTGTGTGGCAGTGTTATATATTTAGAGGCACAGTGTGTGACAGTATTATATATTTAGGGGCACAGTGTGTGACATTGTTATATATTTAGGGGCACAGTGTGTGGCAGTGTTATATATTTAGGGGCACAGTGTGTGGCAGTGTTATATATTTAGGGGCACAGTGTGTGACAGTATTATATATTTAGAGGCACAGTGTGTGACAGTGTTATATATTTAGGGGCACAGCGTGTGACAGTGTCATATATTTAGGAGCACAGTGTGTGGCAGTGTTATATATTTAGAGGCACAGTGTGTGGCAGTATTATATATTTAGGGGCACAGTGTGTGACAGTGTTATATATTTAGGGGCACAGTGTGTGACAGTATTATATATTTAGGAGCACAGTGTGTGACAGTGTTATATATTTAGGAGCACAGTGTGTGACAGTGTTATATATTTAGAGGCACAGCGTGTGACAGTGTTATATATTTAGAGGCACAGTGTGTGACAGTATTATATATTTAGGGGCACAGTGTGTGACAGTATTATATATTTAGGGGCACAGCGTGTGACAGTGTTATATATTTAGGAGCACAGTGTGTGGCAGTGTTATATATTTAGGGGCACAGTGTGTGACAGTATTATATATTTAGGAGCACAGTGTGTGACAGTGTTATATATTTAGGAGCACAGTGTGTGACAGTGTTATATATTTAGAGGCACAGTGTGTGACAGTGTTATATATTTAGAGGCACAGTGTGTGACAGTGTTATATATTTAGAGGCACAGCGTGTGACAGTGTTATATATTTAGAGGCACAGTGTGTGACAGTGTTATATATTTAGAGGCACAGTGTGTGACAGTATTATATATTTAGGGGCACAGTGTGTGACAGTATTATATATTTAGAGGCACAGTGTGTGACAGTGTTATATATTTAGAGGCACAGTGTGTGACAGTATTATATATTTAGGGGCACAGTGTGTGACAGTGTTATATATTTAGAGGCACAGTGTGTGACAGTGTTATATATTTAGGAGCACAGTGTGTGACAGTATTATATATTTAGGGGCACAGTGTGTGACAGTGTTATATATTTAGAGGCACAGTGTGTGACAGTGTTATATATTTAGGGGCACAGTGTGTGGCAGTGTTATATATTTAGAGGCACAGTGTGTGACAGTATTATATATTTAGGGGCACAGTGTGTGACAGTGTTATATATTTAGAGGCACAGTGTGTGGCAGTGTTATATATTTAGAGGCACAGTGTGTGACAGTGTTATATATTTAGAGGCACAGTGTGTGACAGTATTATATATTTAGGGGCACAGTGTGTGACAGTGTTATATATTTAGGGGCACAGTGTGTGACAGTGTTATATATTTAGAGGCACAGTGTGTTGCAGTGTTATATATTTAGGGGCACAGTGTGTGACAGTATTATATATTTAGGAGCACAGTGTGTGACAGTATTATATATTTAGGGGCACAGTGTGTTGCAGTGTTATATATTTAGAGGCACAGTGTGTGACAGTATTATATATTTAGGGGCACAGTGTGTGACAGTGTTATATATTTAGGGGCACAGTGTGTGACAGTGTTATATATTTAGGGGCACAGTGTGTGACAGTGTTATATATTTAGAGGCACAGTGTGTGACAGTGTTATATATTTAGAGGCACAGTGTGTGACAGTGTTATATATTTAGGGGCACAGTGTGTGACAGTGTTATATATTTAGGAGCACAGTGTGTGGCAGTGTTATATATTTAGAGGCACAGTGTGTGACAGTATTATATATTTAGGGGCACAGTGTGTGACAGTATTATATATTTAGGGGCACAGTGTGTGACAGTGTTATATATTTAGGGGCACAGTGTGTGACAGTGTTATATATTTAGAGGCACAGTGTGTGACAGTGTTATATATTTAGGGGCACAGTGTGTGACAGTGTTATATATTTAGGAGCACAGTGTGTGGCAGTGTTATATATTTAGAGGCACAGTGTGTGACAGTATTATATATTTAGGAGCACAGTGTGTGACAGTGTTATATATTTAGGAGCACAGCGTGTGACAGTGTTATATATTTAGAGGCACAGTGTGTGGCAGTGTTATATATTTAGAGGCACAGTGTGTGACAGTGTTATATATTTAGAGGCACAGTGTGTGACAGTATTATATATTTAGGGGCACAGTGTGTGACAGTGTTATATATTTAGGGGCACAGTGTGTGACAGTGTTATATATTTAGGGGCACAGTGTGTGACAGTGTTATATATTTAGAGGTACAGTGTGTTGCAGTGTTATATATTTAGGGGCACAGTGTGTGACAGTGTTATATATTTAGGGGCACAGTGTGTGACAGTGTTATATATTTAGGGGCACAGTGTGTGACAGTGTTATATATTTAGAGGCACAGTGTGTTGCAGTGTTATATATTTAGGGGCACAGTGTGTGACAGTATTATATATTTAGGGGCACAGTGTGTTGCAGTGTTATATATTTAGAGGCACAGTGTGTGACAGTATTATATATTTAGGGGCACAGTGTGTGACAGTGTTATATATTTAGGGGCACAGTGTGTGACAGTGTTATATATTTAGGGGCACAGTGTGTGACAGTGTTATATATTTAGAGGCACAGTGTGTGACAGTGTTATATATTTAGAGGCACAGTGTGTGACAGTGTTATATATTTAGGGGCACAGTGTGTGACAGTGTTATATATTTAGGAGCACAGTGTGTGGCAGTGTTATATATTTAGAGGCACAGTGTGTGACAGTATTATATATTTAGGGGCACAGTGTGTGACAGTATTATATATTTAGGGGCACAGTGTGTGACAGTGTTATATATTTAGGGGCACAGTGTGTGACAGTGTTATATATTTAGAGGCACAGTGTGTGACAGTGTTATATATTTAGGGGCACAGTGTGTGACAGTGTTATATATTTAGGAGCACAGTGTGTGGCAGTGTTATATATTTAGGAGCACAGCGTGTGACAGTGTTATATATTTAGGGGCACAGTGTGTGACAGTGTTATATATTTAGGGGCACAGTGTGTGACAGTATTATATATTTAGGAGCACAGTGTGTGACAGTGTTATATATTTAGGAGCACAGCGTGTGACAGTGTTATATATTTAGAGGCACAGTGTGTGACAGTGTTATATATTTAGAGGCACAGTGTGTGACAGTGTTATATATTTAGAGGCACAGTGTGTGACAGTATTATATATTTAGGGGCACAGTGTGTGGCAGTGTTATATATTTAGAGGCACAGTGTGTGACAGTGTTATATATTTAGGGGCACAGTGTGTGACAGTGTTATATATTTAGGGGCACAGTGTGTGACAGTGTTATATATTTAGGGGCACAGTGTGTGACAGTGTTATATATTTAGAGGCACAGTGTGTGGCAGTGTTATATATTTAGGGGCACAGTGTGTGACAGTGTTATATATTTAGAGGCACAGTGTGTGACAGTATTATATATTTAGAGGCACAGTGTGTGACAGTATTATATATTTAGAGGCACAGCGTGTGGCAGTGTTATATATTCAGGGGCACAGTGTGTGGCAGTGTTATACTGTCACACACTGTGCCGCTAAATATATAACACTGCCACACATTGTGCTCCTAAATATATAACACTGTCACACACTGTGCTCCTAAATATATAATACTGTCACACACTGTGCCTCTAAATATATAACACTGTCACACGCTGTGCCCCTAAATATATAACAGTGTCACACGCTGTGCCTCTAAATATATAATACTGTCACACACTGTGCCCCTAAATATATAACAATGTCACACACTGTGCCCCTAAATATATAATACTGTCACACACTTTGACCCTAAATATATAACACTGCCACACACTGTGCTCCTAAATATATAACACTGTCACACACTGTGCCCCTAAATATATAATAGTCACACACTGTGCCCCTAAATATATAACACTGCCACACACTGTGCCCCTAAATATATAACACTGCCACACACTGTGCCCCTAAATATATAATAGTCACACACTGTGCCCCTAAATATATAACACTGCCACACACTGTGCTCCTAAATATATAACACTGCCACACACTGTGCCCCTAAATATATAACACTGTCACACACTGTGCTCCTAAATATATAACACTGTCACACGCTGTGCCCCTAAATATATAACACTGTCACACACTGTGCCCCTAAATATATAACACTGTCACACGCTGTGCTCCTAAATATATAATACTGTCACACGCTGTGCTCCTAAATATATAACACTGCCACACGCTGTGCCCCTAAATATATAACACTGTCACACACTGTGCCCCTAAATATATAATACTGTCACACACTGTGCTCCTAAATATATAACACTGTCACACACTGTGCCCCTAAATATATAACACTGTCACACACTGTGTTCCTAAATATATAACACTGTCACACGCTGTGCCCCTAAATATATAAGACTGTCACACACTGTGCCCCTAAATATATAACACTGTCACACACTGTGTTCCTAAATATATAACACTGTCACACACTGTGCCTCTAAATATATAACACTGTCACACACTGTGTTCCTAAATATATAACACTGTCACACGCTGTGCCCCTAAATATATAAGACTGTCACACACTGTGCCCCTAAATATATAACACTGTCACACGCTGTGCTCCTAAATATATAATACTGTCACACGCTGTGCTCCTAAATATATAACACTGCCACACACTGTGCTCCTAAATATATAACACTGTCACACACTGTGCCCCTAAATATATAATACTGTCACACACTGTGCCTCTAAATATATAACACTGTCACACACTGTGTTCCTAAATATATAACACTGCCACACACTGTGCCCCTAAATATATAATACTGTCACACACTGTGCCCCTAAATATATAACACTGTCACACACTGTGCCCTTAAATATATAACACTGTCACACACTGTTCCCCTAAATATATAACACTGTCACACACTGTGCCCTTAAATATATAACACTGTCACACACTGTGCCCCTAAATATATAACACTGCCACACACTGTGCCCCTAAATATATAACACTGCCACACACTGTGCCCCTAAATATATAACACTGCCACACACTGTGCACTAAATATATAATACTGTCACACACTGTGCCCTTAAATATATAACACTGCCACACACTGTGCCCCTAAATATATAACACTGTCACACACTGTGCCCCTAAATATATAACACTGTCACACACTGTGCTCCTAAATATATAACACTGCCACAGGCTGTGCCCCTAAATATATAACACTGCCACACACTGTGCTCCTAAATATATAACACTGTCACACACTGTGCTCCTAAATATATAACACTGCCACACGCTGTGCCCCTAAATATATAACACTGCCACACGCTGTGCCCCTAAATATATAACACTGCCACACGCTGTGCCCCTAAATATATAACACTGCCACACACTGTGTCCCTAAATATATAACACTGCCACACACTGTGCTCCTAAATATATAACACTGTCACACACTGTGCTCCTAAATATATAACACTGCCACACGCTGTGCCCCTAAATATATAACACTGCCACACGCTGTGCCCCTAAATATATAACACTGCCACACGCTGTGCCCCTAAATATATAATACTGTCACACACTGTGCCCCTAAATATATAACACTGCCACACACTGTGCCCCTAAATATATAACACTGCCACACACTGTGCCTCTAAATATATAACACTGCCACACACTGTGCCTCTAAATATATAACACTGCCACACACTGTGCCTCTAAATATATAATACTGTCACACACTGTGCCTCTAAATATATAACACTGCCACACACTGTGCCTCTAAATATATAACACTGTCACACACTGTGCCTCTAAATATATAATACTGTCACACACTGTGCCTCTAAATATATAACACTGCCACACACTGTGCCTCTAAATATATAATACTGTCACACACTGTGCCTCTAAATATATAACACTGCCACACACTGTGCCCCTAAATATATAACACTGTCACACACTGTGCCCCTAAATATATAATACTGTCACACGCTGTGCCTCTAAATATATAACACTGCCACACGCTGTGCCTCTAAATATATAATACTGCCACACGCTGTGCTCCTAAATATATAATACTGTCACACGCTGTGCCCCTAAATATATAACACTGTCACACACTGTGCTCCTAAATATATAACACTGCCACACGCTGTGCTCCTAAATATATAACACTGCCACACGCTGTGCCCCTAAATATATAACACTGTCACACGGTGTGCCCCTAAATATATAATACTGTCACACGCTGTGCCTCTAAATATATAACACTGCCACACGCTGTGCCCCTAAATATATAATACTGTCACACGCTGTGCCCCTAAATATATAATACTGTCACACACTGTGCCCCTAAATATATAATACTGTCACACACTGTGCCCCTAAATATATAATACTGTCACACACTGTGCCTCTAAATATATAACATTGTCACACACTGTGCTCCTAAATATATAATACTGCCACACACTGTGCTCCTAAATATATAATACTGTCACACACTGTGCCCCTAAATATATAATACTGCCATCCACTGTGCCTCTAAATATATAATACTGCCATCCACTGTGCCTCTAAATATATAATACTGCCATCCACTGTGCCTCTAAATATATAATACTGCCATCCACTGTGCTCCTAAATATATAATACTGTCACACACTGTGCCCCTAAATATATAATACTGTCATACACTGTGCCCCTAAATATATAATACTGTCACACACTGTGCCCCTAAATATATAATACTGTCACACACTGTGCCCCTAAATATATAACACTGTCACACACTGTGCCCCTAAATGTATAACACTGTCACACACTGTGCCCCTAAATATATAACACTGTCACACACTGCGCCCCTAAATATATAACACTGTCATACACTGCGCCCCTAAATATATAATACTGTCATACACTGTGCCCCTAAATATATAATACTGTCACACAGTGTGCCCCTAAATATATAATACTGTCACACACTGTGCCCCAAATATATAATACTGTCACACACTGTGCCCCTAAATATATAACACTGCAACACACTGTGCCCTTAAATATATAATACTGTCACACGCTGCTGTGCTCCTAAATATATAATACTGTCACACACTGTGCTCCTAAATATATAACACTGTCACACACTGTGCCCCTAAATATATAACACTGCAACACACTGTGCCCTTAAATATATAATACTGTCACACGCTGCTGTGCTCCTAAATATATAATACTGTCACACGCTGCTGTGCTCCTAAATATATAACACTGTCACACACTGTGCCTCTAAATATATAACACTGCCACACACTGTGCCCCTAAATATATAACACTGTCACACACTGTGCCCCTAAATATATAATACTGTCACACACTGTGCCTCTAAATATATAACACTGCCACACACTGTGCTCCTAAATATATAACACTGTCACACACTGTGCCCCTAAATATATAATACTGTCACACACTGTGCCTCTAAATATATAACACTGCCACACACTGTGCTCCTAAATATATAACACTGTCACACACTGTGCCTCTAAATATATAATACTGTCACACACTGTGCCTCTAAATATATAACACTGTCACACACTGTGCCCCTAAATATATAACACTGCCACACGCTGTGCCTCTAAATATATAACACTGTCACACACTGTGCCCCTAAATATATAACACTGTCACACACTGTGCTCCTAAATATATAACACTGCCACACACTGTGCCCCTAAATATATAACACTGTCACACACTGTGCTCCTAAATATATAACACTGCCACACACTGTGCCCCTAAATATATAACACTGTCACACACTGTGCTCCTAAATATATAATACTGTCGCACACTGTGTCCCTAAATATATAATACTGTCACACACTGTGCCCCTGAATATATAATACTGTCACACGCTGTGCCCCTGAATATATAACACTGCCACACGCTGTGCCCCTGAATATATAACACTGCCACACACTGTGCCCCTAAATATATAATACGGTCACACACTGTGCCCCTAAATATATAACAGTCACACACTGTGCCCCTAAATATATAATACTGTCACACACTGTGCCCCTAAATATATAATACTGTCACACACTGTGCCCCTAAATATATAATACTGTCACACACTGTGCCCCTAAATATATAATACTGTCACACACTGTGCCCCTAAATATATAATACTGTCACACACAGTGCCCCTAAACATATAACACTGTCACACACTGTGCTCCTAAATATATAATACTGTCACACACTGTGCCTCTAAATATATAATACTGTCACACACTGTGCCCCTAAATATATAACACTGTCACACACTGTGCCCCTAAATATATAACACTGTCACACACTGTGCCCCTAAATATATAACACTGCCACACACTGTGCCTCTAAATATATAACACTGTCACACACTGTGCCCCTAAATATATAACAGTCACACTCTGTGCCCCTAAATATATAACACTGTCACACACTGTGCCTCTAAATATATAACACTGTCACACACTGTGCCCCTAAATATATAACAGTCACACACTGTGCCCCTAAATATATAACACTGTCACACACTGTGCCCCTAAATATATAACACTGTCATACACTGTGCCCCTAAATATATAACACTGTCACACACTGTGCCTCTAAATATATAACACTGTCACACACTGTGCCCCTAAATATATAACACTGTCACACACTGTGCCCCTAAATATATAACACTGCCACACACTGTGCCCCTAAATATATAATACTGTCACACACTGTGCCCCTAAATATATAACAGTCACACACTGTGCCCCTAAATATATAACACTGTCACACACTGTGCCCCTAAATATATAATACTGTCACACACTGTGCCCCTAAATATATAACACTGCCACACACTGTGCCCCTAAATATATAATACTGTCACACACTGTGCCTCTGAATATATAACACTGCCACACACTGTGCCCCTAAATATATAACACTGCCACACACTGTGCCCCTAAATATATAATACTGTCACACACTGTGCCCCTAAATATATAACACTGCCACACACTGTGCCCCTAAATATATAACACTGCCACACACTGTGCCCCTAAATATATAATACTGTCACACACTGTGCCCCTAAATATATAACAGTCACACACTGTGCCCCTAAATATATAACACTGTCACACACTGTGCCCCTAAATATATAATACTGTCACACACTGTGCCCCTAAATATATAACACTGCCACACACTGTGCCCCTAAATATATAACACTGCCACACACAGTGCCCCTAAATATATAATACTGTCACACACTGTGCCTCTGAATATATAACACTGTCACACACTGTGCCCCTAAATATATAACACTGTCACACACTGTGCCCCTAAATATATAATACTGTCACACACTGTGCCCCTAAATATATAATACTGTCACACACTGTGCCCCTAAATATATAACACTGCCACACACTGTGCCCCTAAATATATAACACTGTCACACACTGTGCCCCTAAATATATAATACTGTCACACACTGTGCCCCTAAATATATAACACTGTCACACACTGTGCCCCTAAATATATAATACTGTCACACACTGTGCCCCTAAATATATAACAGTCACACACTGTGCCCCTAAAGATATAACACTGTCACACACTGTGCCTCTAAATATATAATACTGTCACACACTGTGCCCCTAAATATATAACACTGCCACACACTGTGCCTCTAAATATATAACAGTCACACACTGTGCCCCTAAATATATAACAGTCACACACTGTGCCTCTAAATATATAACACTGTCACACACTGTGCCCCTAAATATATAACACTGTCACACACTGTGCCCCTAAATATATAATACTGTCACACACTGTGCCCCTAAATATATAATACTGTCACACACTGTGCCCCTAAATATATAATACTGTCACACACTGTGCCCCTAAATATATAACACTGCCACACACTGTGCCCCTAAATATATAACACTGTCACACACTGTGCCCCTAAATATATAATACTGTCACACACTGTGCCCCTAAATATATAACACTGTCACACACTGTGCCCCTAAATATATAATACTGTCACACACTGTGCCCCTAAATATATAACAGTCACACACTGTGCCCCTAAATATATAACACTGTCACACACTGTGCCTCTAAATATATAATACTGTCACACACTGTGCCCCTAAATAGATAACACTGCCACACACTGTGCCCCTAAATATATAACACTGTCACACACTGTGCCCCTAAATATATAATACTGTAACACACTGTGCCTCTAAATATATAACACTGTCACACACTGTGCCTCTAAATATATAATACTGTCACACACTGTGCCCCTAAATATATAATACTGTCACACACTGTGCCCCTAAATATATAATACTGTAACACACTGTGCCTCTAAATATATAACACTGTCACACACTGTGCCTCTAAATATATAATACTGTCACACACTGTGCCCCTAAATATATAATACTGTAACACACTGTGCCTCTAAATATATAACATTGCCACACACTGTGCCCCTAAATATATAACACTGTCACACACTGTGCCCCTAAATATATAATACTGTCACACTGTGCCCCTAAATATATAAAACTGCCACACACTGTGCCCCTAAATATATAACACTGTCACACACTGTGCCCCTAAATATATAACACTGCCACACACTGTGCCCCTAAATATATAACACTGTCACACACTGTGCCCCTAAATATATAACACTGCCACACACTGTGCCCCTAAATATATAACACTGTCACACACTGTGCCCCTAAATATATAACACTGCCACACACTGTGCCCCTAAATATATAACACTGTCACACACTGTGCCCCTAAATATATAACACTGTCACACACTGTGCCCCTAAATATATAACACTGTCACACACTGTGCTCCTAAATATATAACACTGTCACACACTGTGCCCCTAAATATATAATACTGTCATACACTGTGCCCCTAAATATATAACACTGCCACACACTGTGCCCCTAAATATATAACACTGCCACACACTGTGCCCCTAAATATATAACACTGTCACACACTGTGCCTCTAAATATATAATACTGTCACACACTGTGCCCCTAAATATATAATACTGTCACACAGTGCCCCTAAATATATAACACTGTCACACACTGTGCCCCTAAATATATAACACTGCCACACACTGTGCCCCTAAATATATAACACTGCCACACACTGTGCCTCTAAATATATAACACTGCCACACACTGTGCCTCTAAATATATAATACTGTCACACACTGTGCTCCTAAATATATAACACTGTCACACACTGTGCCCCTAAATATATAATACTGTCACACACTGTGCCTCTAAATATATAACACTGTCACACACTGTGCTCCTAAATATATAACACTGTCACACACTGTGCCCCTAAATATATAATACTGTCACACACTGTGCCTCTAAATATATAACACTGTCACACACTGTGCTCCTAAATATATAACACTGTCACACACTGTGCTCCTAAATATATAACACTGTCACACACTGTGCCCCTAAATATATAACACTGTCACACACTGTGCCCCTAAATATATAATACTGTAACACACTGTGCCCCTAAATATATAACAGTCACACACTGTGCCCCTAAATATATAACACTGTCACACACTGTGCCTCTAAATATATAATACTGTCACACACTGTGCCCCTAAATATATAACAGTCACACACTGTGCCCCTAAATATATAACACTGTCACACACTGTGCCTCTAAATATATAACACTGTCACACACTGTGCCCCTAAATATATAACACTGCCACACACTGTGCCCCTAAATATATAACACTGTCACACACTGTGCCTCTAAATATATAACACTGTCACACGCTGTGACTCTAAATATATAACACTGTCACACACTGTGCCCCTAAATATATAACACTGTCACACACTGTGCTCCTAAATATATAACACTGTCACACACTGTGCCCCTAAATATATAACACTGCCACACACTGTGCCTCTAAATATATAACACTGTCACACACTGTGCTCCTAAATATATAACACTGTCACACACTGTGCCCCTAAATATATAACACTGTCACACACTGTGCTCCTAAATATATAACACTGTCACACACTGTGCTCCTAAATATATAACACTGTCACACACTGTGCCTCTAAATATATAACACTGCCACACACTGTGCCTCTAAATATATAACACTGTCACACACTGTGCTCCTAAATATATAACACTGTCACACACTGTGCTCCTAAATATATAACACTGCCACACACTGTGCCCCTAAATATATAACACTGCCACACACTGTGCCTCTAAATATATAACACTGTCACACACTGTGCTCCTAAATATATAACACTGTCACACACTGTGCCCCTAAATATATAACACTGTCACACACTGTGCTCCTAAATATATAACACTGTCACACACTGTGCTCCTAAATATATAACACTGTCACACACTGTGCCTCTAAATATATAACACTGCCACACACTGTGCCTCTAAATATATAACACTGCCACACACTGTGCCCCTAAATATATAACACTGCCACACACTGTGCCTCTAAATATATAACACTGTCACACACTGTGCCTCTAAATATATAACACTGCCACACACTGTGCCTCTAAATATATAACACTGCCACACACTGTGCCTCTAAATATATAACACTGCCACACACTGTGCCCCTAAATATATAACACTGCCACACACTGTGCCTCTAAATATATAACACTGTCACACACTGTGCCTCTAAATATATAACACTGCCACACACTGTGCCTCTAAATATATAACACTGTCACACACTGTGCCTCTAAATATATAATACTGTCACACACTGTGCCTCTAAATATATAACACTGCCACACACTGTGCCTCTAAATATATAACACTGTCACACACTGTGCCTCTAAATATATAACACTGTCACACACTGTGCCTCTAAATATATAATACTGTCACACACTGTGCCTCTAAATATATAACACTGCCACACACTGTGCCTCTAAATATATAACACTGTCACACACTGTGCCTCTAAATATATAACACTGTCACACACTGTGCCTCTAAATATATAACACTGCCACACACTGTGCCTCTAAATATATAACACTGTCACACACTGTGCCCCTAAATATATAACACTGTCACACACTGTGACCCTAAATATATAACACTGTCACACACTGTGCCTCTAAATATATAACACTGTCACACACTGTGCTCCTAAATATATAACACTGCCACACACTGTGCCTCTAAATATATAACACTGTCACACACTGTGCCTCTAAATATATAACACTGCCACACACTGTGCCTCTAAATATATAACACTGTCACACACTGTGCCTCTAAATATATAACACTGTCACACACTGTGCCCCTAAATATATAATACTGTCACACACTGTGCCCCTAAATATATAACACTGCCACACACTGTGCCCCTAAATATATAACACTGTCACACACTGTGCCCCTAAATATATAACACTGCCACACACTGTGCCCCTAAATATATAACACTGCCACACACTGTGCCCCTAAATATATAACACTGTCACACACTGTGCCTCTAAATATATAACACTGCCACACACTGTGCCTCTAAATATATAATACTGTCACACACTGTGCCCCTAAATATATAATACTGTCACACACTGTGCCCCTAAATATATAACACTGCCACACACTGTGCCCCTAAATATATAACACTGTCACACACTGTGCCCCTAAATATATAACACTGTCACACACTGTGCCTCTAAATATATAACACTGCCACACACTGTGCCTCTAAATATATAATACTGTCACACACTGTGCTCCTAAATATATAACACTGTCACACACTGTGCCCCTAAATATATAATACTGTCACACGCTGTGCCCCTAAATATATAACACTGTCACACGCTGTGCCCCTAAATATATAACACTGTCACACATTGTGCCCCTAAATATATAATACTGTCACACACTGTGCCCCTAAATATATAATACTGTCACACACTGTGCCCCTAAATATATAACACTGTCACACACTGTGCCCCTAAATATATAATACTGTCACACGCTGTGCCCCTAAATATATAACACTGTCACACGCTGTGCCCCTAAATATATAACACTGTCACACGCTGTGCCCCTAAATATATAACACTGTCACACACTGTGCCCCTAAATATATAACACTGTCACACACTGTGCCCCTAAATATATAATACTGTCACACACTGTGCCCCTAAATATATAACAGTCACACACTGTGCCCCTAAATATATAACACTGTCACACACTGTGCCTCTAAATATATAATACTGTCACACACTGTGCCCCTAAATATATAACACTGCCACACACTGTGCCCCTAAATATATAACACTGTCACACACTGTGCCCCTAAATATAAAATACTGTAACACACTGTGCCCCTAAATATATAACACTGCCACACACTGTGCCCCTAAATATATAACACTGTCACACACTGTGCCCCTAAATATATAATACTGTCACACACTGTGCCCCTAAATATATAACTTTAACACACTGTGCCCCTAAATATATAACACTGTCACACACTGTGCCTCTAAATATATAATACTGTCACACGCTGTGCCCCTGAATATATAACACTGCCACACGCTGTGCCTCTAAATATATAACACTGCCACACGCTGTGCCTCTAAATATATAACACTGTCACACACTGTGCCCCTAAATATATAACACTGTCACACACTGTGCCTCTAAATATATAACACTGTCACACACTGTGCTCCTAAATATATAACACTGTCACACACTGTGCCTCTAAATATATAACACTGTCACACACTGTGCCCCTAAATATATAACACTGTCACACACTGTGCTCCTAAATATATAACACTGTCACACACTGTGCCCCTAAATATATAATACTGTCATACACTGTGCCCCTAAATATATAACACTGCCACACACTGTGCCCCTAAATATATAACACTGCCACACACTGTGCCCCTAAATATATAACACTGTCACACACTGTGCCTCTAAATATATAACACTGCCACACACTGTGCCTCTAAATATATAATACTGTCACACACTGGGCCCCTAAATATATAATACTGTCACACACTGTGCCCCTAAATATATAACACTGTCACACACTGTGCCCCTAAATATATAATACTGTCACACACTGGGCCCCTAAATATATAATACTGTCACACACTGTGCCCCTAAATATATAACACTGTCACACACTGTGCCCCTAAATATATAACACTGCCACACACTGTGCCCCTAAATATATAACACTGCCACACACTGTGCCTCTAAATATATAACACTGCCACACACTGTGCCTCTAAATATATAATACTGTCACACACTGTGCTCCTAAATATATAACACTGTCACACACTGTGCCCCTAAATATATAATACTGTCACACACTGTGCCTCTAAATATATAACACTGTCACACACTGTGCCCCTAAATATATAACACTGTCACACACTGTGCCCCTAAATATATAACACTGTCACACACTGTGCCCCTAAATATATAACACTGTCACACACTGTGCTCCTAAATATATAACACTGTCACACACTGTGCCCCTAAATATATAATACTGTCACACACTGTGCCCCTAAATATATAACACTGTCACACACTGTGCCTCTAAATATATAACACTGTCACACACTGTGCCCCTAAATATATAATACTGTCACACACTGTGCCTCTAAATATATAACACTGTCACACACTGTGCCTCTAAATATATAATACTGTCACACACTGTGCCCCTAAATATATAATACTGTCACACACTGTGCCTCTAAATATATAACACTGTCACACACTGTGCTCCTAAATATATAACACTGCCACACACTGTGCCTCTAAATATATAACACTGTCACACACTGTGCCTCTAAATATATAATACTGTCACACACTGTGCCCCTAAATATATAATACTGTCACACACTGTGCCTCTAAATATATAACACTGTCACACACTGTGCCCCTAAATATATAACACTGTCACACACTGTGCCTCTAAATATATAACACTGTCACACACTGTGCTCCTAAATATATAACACTGTCACACACTGTGCCCCTAAATATATAATACTGTCACACACTGTGCCTCTAAATATATAACACTGTCACACACTGTGCTCCTAAATATATAACACTGTCACACACTGTGCCCCTAAATATATAATACTGTCACACGCTGTGCCTCTAAATATATAACACTGTCACACACTGTGCTCCTAAATATATAACACTGCCACACACTGTGCCCCTAAATATATAACACTGTCACACACTGTGCCCCTAAATATATAATACTGTCACACACTGTGCTCCTAAATATATAACACTGTCACACACTGTGCCCCTAAATATATAACACTGTCACACACTGTGCCCCTAAATATATAATACTGTCACACACTGTGCCCCTAAATATATAATACTGTCACACGCTGTGCCTCTAAATATATAACACTGTCACACACTGTGCCCCTAAATATATAATACTGTCACACACTGTGCTCCTAAATATATAACACTGTCACACACTGTGCTCCTAAATATATAACACTGTCACACACTGTGCCCCTAAATATATAACACTGCCACACACTGTGCCTCTAAATATATAACACTGTCACACACTGTGCCCCTAAATATATAACACTGTCACACACTGTGCCCCTAAATATATAACACTGTCACACACTGTGCCCCTAAATATATAATACTGTCACACACTGTGCTCCTAAATATATAACACTGTCACACACTGTGCCCCTAAATATATAACACTGTCGCACACTGTGCTCCTAAATATATAATACTGTCACACACTGTGCTCCTAAATATATAACACTGTCACACACTGTGCCCCTAAATATATAATACTGTCACACACTGTGCCTCTAAATATATAACACTGTCACACACTGTGCCCCTAAATATATAACACTGCCACACACTGTGCCCCTAAATATATAACACTGTCACACACTGTGCCCCTAAATATATAATACTGTCACACACTGTGCTCCTAAATATATAACACTGTCGCACACTGTGCCCCTAAATATATAACACTGTCGCACACTGTGCTCCTAAATATATAATACTGTCACACACTGTGCTCCTAAATATATAACACTGTCACACACTGTGCCCCTAAATATATAATACTGTCACACACTGTGCCTCTAAATATATAACACTGTCACACACTGTGCCCCTAAATATATAACACTGCCACACACTGTGCCCCTAAATATATAACACTGTCACACACTGTGCCCCTAAATATATAACACTGTCACACGCTGTGCCCCTAAATATATAACACTGTCACACGCTGTGCCCCTAAATATATAACACTGTCACACACTGTGCCCCTAAATATATAATACTGTCACACACTGTGCCCCTAAATATATAACACTGCCACACACTGTGCCCCTAAATATATAACACTGTCACACACTGTGCCCCTAAATATATAATACTGTCACACACTGTGCCTCTAAATATATAATACTGTCACACACTGTGCTCCTAAATATATAACACTGTCACACACTGTGCCCCTAAATATATAATACTGTCACACACTGTGCCTCTAAATATATAACACTGTCACACACTGTGCCCCTAAATATATAACACTGCCACACACTGTGCCCCTAAATATATAACACTGTCACACACTGTGCCCCTAAATATATAACACTGTCACACGCTGTGCCCCTAAATATATAACACTGTCACACGCTGTGCCCCTAAATATATAACACTGTCACACACTGTGCCCCTAAATATATAATACTGTCACACACTGTGCCCCTAAATATATAACACTGCCACACACTGTGCCCCTAAATATATAACACTGTCACACACTGTGCCCCTAAATATATAACACTGTCACACACTGTGCCCCTAAATATATAACACTGCCACACACTGTGCCCCTAAATATATAATACTGTTACACACTGGTAAGGTCTCAGGTAAGTGACAGCTGCAGGTAGATGTGTTGTGTTTCTCCTCCACTAGGGGGCACTGTAGCGGAGGAGCGATTTAGCAGTGTAGGAGAGGAGATACAGGTTATTATTATTATTTGCATTAGTCTTCACACCTTTATTCATGTTTACACTGTAACCCGACATGTCCTGTTTGCCAGAATGGAGACGAGTCCTGTGCGGAGGCCGCTGCAATGTTTTATCCAAAATGAACTGATTGTGTCAAGATGTTGTGTAATTGTCCTACTAAAGATGCGACCATTCCTGTGGTCTTCATGGTGGTTAATAGTGAGTTAATGTGAGAGTGAGGGGGAGCGGGGCCTGGGGGGACGCGGCCGCCGGCAGCCCAGCACTTGGCTCACAATCCTGTTTACACGAGAGATACACGGAGCGGCTGAGACGACCCGCGCCGCCTCCACCACTCCAAGGAGAACTTTACTCATCTCTCGTAAAACACAGACAAAAATACATTTCCTAATTAAGAAAGTACAAATATTTATTATTTTCCATTGTCGTAAAAGCAGAAACATTTTATACACTAGAACAATCATATGCTGATTGGCAAAAGAGGAGTAATATACACAAGGGGTCAAAATTGTTGGTACCCCTCGTTTAATAAAAGAAAAACCCACAATGGTCACAGAAATAACTTGAATCTGACAAAAGTAATAATAAATTAAAAATCTATAAAAATGAACAAATGAAAGTCAGACATTGCTTTTCAATGTTTTCCTCTTAGCCATTCTTGGGTGCTTCTAGCTGTGTGTTTTGGGTCATTATCCTGTTGCAAGACCCATGACCTGCGACTGAGACCAAGCTTTCTGACACTGGGCAGCACATTTCTCTCTAGAATCCCTTGATAGTCTTGAGATTTCATTGTACCCTGCACAGATTCAAGACACCCTGTGCCAGATGCAGCAAAGCAGCCCCAGAACATAACAGAGCCTCCACCATGTTTCACAGTAGGGACAGTGTTCTTTTCTTGATATGCTTCATTTTTCCGTCTGTGAACATAGAGCTAATGTGCCTTGCCAAAAACTTCCATTTTTGTCTCATCTGTCCATAGGACATTCTCCCAGAAGCTTTGTGGCTTGTCAACATGTAGTTTGGCAAATTCCAGTCTGGCTTTTTTATGATTTTTTCAACAATGGTGTTCTCCTTGGTCGTCTCCCATGAAGTCCACTTTGGATCAAACAACGACGGATGGTGCAATCTAACACTGATGTTCCTTGAGCTTGAAGTTCACCTTTAATCTCTTTAGCAGTTATCCTGGGCTCTTTTGTTACCGTATTATCAGTCTCTTTGATTTGTCATCAATTTTCCTCCTACGGCCACGTCCAGGGAGGTTGGCTACAGTCCCATGGATCTTAAATTTCTTAATAATATGTGCAACTGTAGTCACAGGAACATCAAGCTGCTTGGAGATGGTCTTATAACCTTTAACATGCTTGTCTATAATTTTCTTTCTAATCTCCTGAGACAACTCTTTCCTTTGCTTCCTCTGGTCCATGTTGAGTGTGGTACACACCATGTCACCAAACCTCACAGTGAGTATCTGTAGCCCTATATACAGGCACAGTGAGTATCTGTAGCCCTATATACAGGCCACTGACTGATTACAAGATTGTAGACACCTGTGATGCTAATTAGTGGACACAACGTGATTAAACATGTCCCTTTTGTCACATTATTTTCAGGGGTCCCATCATTTCTGTCCAGGCCGATTTCATGAGCTTAATTTTTAAAAAAATTCTGTGGAAGCAGAGAAGCAATGTCTGACTTTCATTTGTTCATTTTCATAGATTTTTAATTTATTATTACTTTTGTCAGATTCAAGTTATTTCTGTGACCATTGTGGGTTTTTCTTTTATTAAACGAGGGGTGACAACAATTTTGACCACGTGTGTGTATATGACCATATTTTCTTATATTTATGTATTCTGGCCTCTGCAGGGTATACAGCATGGTGGTGGTCGACCATTGCTATAATGACTCCGCCGCAAAATCTGCAACTCATTAATAGGTTTTGATGCATTTTTGCTATATAATTACTGAAGATGAAATCTCCACGCCAGGTGCGAGAAAAATCCGCATTAAAATCCATCTCTAAGGCATTCAGATTATGCGTGACACTGGGGCAATATCACAGACTGCCTAGATATAGGGACATCATTGATAAACTGCGCATCCGGGATGTCCACGCCATTGTCAGGGTACGGGGGCGATCATGTGGCCATATACAGCGGCATGTAAAAGATTGGGCAAAACTCCTGTTATTGTGAACAGTTCAGCAAGTTGAAGATGAAATGATCTAAAAGGCCTAAAGTTACAGATGACACATTTCCTTTGTATTTTAGCAAAACATACATATATACAGTTGTGCTCAAAAGTTTACATACCCTGGCAGAATTTTTCCTTTCTTGGCCTTGTTTCAGAGAATATGAATGAGAACAAAAAAACTTTTTCTCCACTCATGGTTATTGGTTGGGTGAAGCCATTTATTGTCAAACTACTGTGTTTTCTCTTTTTAAATCTTAATGACAACCAAAAACATCCAAATGACCCTGATCAAAAGTTCACATACCCTGGTGATTTTAGCCTGATAACATGCACAGAATTTGACACAAATGGGTTTGAATGGCTACTAAAGGTAACATCCTCACCTGTGACCTTTTTGCTTGTAATCAGTGTGTGTGCATAAAAGCTGAGTGAGTTTCTGGGATCCAGACAGACTCTTGCATCTGTCATCCAGCCACTGATGTTTCTGGATTGTGAATCATGGGGAAAGCAAAAGAATTGTCAACGGATCTACGGGAAAAGGTAGTTGAACTGTATAGCACAGGAAAGGGATACAAAAAAATATCCAATGAATTGATAATGCCAGTCAGCAGCGTTCAAACTGTGATTAACAAATGTAGAATCAGGGGCTCTGTAAAAACCAAACCATGGTCAGGTAGACCAACAAAAATTTCGGACACAACTGCCAGGAAAATTGTTCGGGATGCAAAGAAAAACCCACAAATAACATCAGCTGAAATTCAGGACTCTCTGAAAACTAGCGGTGTGGCTGTTTCAAGATGCAGAATAAGGAGGCACTTGAAGAAAAATGGGCTGCATGGTCGAGTCGCCAGAAGAAAGCCATTACTGCGCAAATGCCACAAAGTATCTCACCTACAATACGCCAAACAGCACAAAGACAAGCCTCAAAACTTCTGGAACAAGGTAATTTGGAGTGCTTTACAATTCACAGGTTCATATACAACAGTAATAAGTAACATAGCTAAAGATAATACAATAATTACAGCAAAAAATAATGACGACCCTGCTCGTAAGAGCTTACAATCTACAATGAGGTGGGGGTGACACAAAGTCCAGCGGCTTATTCACAAGGATGGTCCGGCCATCGTGAGGGAATGGGGGGATGGATAAAGGCTGCATGAGCTCGTCACCCGCCAGTATCTGTAGCGCCTTTGGGAGTTTTAAGGCACAGTGCAATAATTATTTTGTGGTCACCTGGTATATTGCAATACTGATTTTCGATATATGCACATGTCAAATTGTTATTCATGTACTGTATTTAATATGATATTCGCCTGCGCAGTCTGGCTCCAGACAGAAGAAAGCATCCGGCTGTCACAGGTAAGAGGAGAATATGGCGCCGAAGATCGCGGTATGCGTTCGGGTCAGAGGTCGGGGCAGGAGTGCAGAGTCGGAATCGGCGCATGCACGTAGCGCGCTATCCGGCGCCATTTTAGTGAAGACACATTTGCAGTGTTTCTTCAACAAAATGGTGCTGGACAGCGTGGTATGGGCACATGCGTACTCCGGAGCCACACTCCTCCCCCAGCCTCCGGATGAGGGAGCAGGATGGGGGCAGCACAAAAGAGGATGGGGTCAGCACATACCAGGATGGGGTCAGCACATAGCAGGATGGGGTCAGCACATAGCAGGATGGGGTCAGCACATAGCAGGATGGGGTCAGCACATACCAGGATGGGGTCAGCACATAGCAGGATGGAGGCAGCACATAGCAGGATGGAGGCAGCACATAGCAGGATGGAGGCAGCACATAACAGGATGGGGGCAGCACATAACAGGATGGAGGCAGCACATAGCAGGATGGAGGCAGCACATAACAGGATGGGGGCAGCACATAACAGGATGGGGGCAGCACATACCAGGATGGGGTCAGCACATACCAGGATGGAGGCAGCACATAGCAGGATGGAGGCAGCACATAGCAGGATGGAGGCAGCACATAACAGGATGGGGGCAGCACATAACAGGATGGGGTCAGCACATAGCAGGATGGAGGCAGCACATAGCAGGATGGAGGCAGCACATAGCAGGATGGAGGCAGCACATAACAGGATGGGGGCAGCACATAACAGGATGGAGGCAGCACATAGCAGGATGGAGGCAGCACATAACAGGATGGGGGCAGCACATAACAGGATGGGGGCAGCACATACCAGGATGGGGTCAGCACATACCAGGATGGGGTCAGCACATAGCAGGATGGAGGCAGCACATAGCAGGATGGAGGCAGCACATAACAGGATGGGGGCAGCACATAACAGGATGGGGGCAGCACATAACAGGATGGGGGCAGCACATAACAGGATGGGGGCAGCACATAACAGGATGGGGGCAGCACATAGCAGGATGGGGGCAGCACATAGCAGGATGGGGGCAGCACATAGCAGGATGGGGGCAGCACATAGCAGGATGGGGGCAGCACATAGCAGGATGGAGGCAGCACATAGCAGGATGGGGGCAGCACATAACAGGATGGGGCAGCACATAGCAGGATGGGGGCAGCACATAGCAGGATGGGGGCAGCACATAGCAGGATGGGGGCAGCACATAGCAGGATGGGGGCAGCACATAGCAGGATGGGGGCAGCACATAGCAGGATGGGGGCAGCACATAGCAGGATGGGGGCAGCACATAACAGGATGGGGGCTGCACATAACAGGATGGGGGGAGCACATAACAGGATGGGGGCAGACCATAACAGGATGGGGGCAGCACATAACAGGATGGGGGCAGCACATAACAGGATGGGGGCAGCACATAACAGGATGGGGGGAGCACATAACAGGATGGGGGCAGCACATAACAGGATGGGGGCAGCACATAACAGGATGGGGGCAGCACATAACAGAATGGGGGCAGACCATAACAGGATGGGGGCGCAGGATGGGGGCAGCACATAAGAGGATTGGGGTGCACATGATAGGATGGAGGCGCTGGATGGCAGAGCATGGACCAGGATGGAGACCATATACCAATAAAAATGCTTGCCACCCGGGCGTATAACAGGTTCAATAGGTAGTATATTATATATATATATATATATATATATATATATATATATATATATATATATATATATATATATATATATATATTATTTTTTTTTATTTTTTTTTACTAAAATATAAAGGAAATGGCCTTTTAGATCATTTCATCTTCAACTTGCTTCACTGTTCACAGTAACAGTGATTTTGACCAGGGGAGCCCAAACTTATACATGTAGATCTACTTCATATATTGGAGGGGGGCACAGCTTTGTAACCTAATACTATACCTGGAGCAGACTTGTTAATTGGCAGTCAGTGCAGGTTTACAAGGTTAAATAATAACTAAGGAAAGAAACTATGTGACCCCTGAGAAAACAATGTCCAAATGTCCAGAGTGAGAGACCAGACAGTGACCAACAGGATCTTTATCACTACCGATAAGATAAAAAGCGGTTGCGTCTTAGGAAAGGACAGAGTTCTCATGTGTGTGTGTATTCGAGTGCTTTGTAACGTGGTGCTGTGTGGTAGCCATGGGCGAAGTACTTGTCTCCTGCACCCCAGCACGTTACATGAAAGTTGAGGCCCCGCTGGGTGTGTGGACTTGTGCCATGAGGGCATTACGCCCGTGCAGGCCGCTTGTAACCGATGTTGTTGGTTTGCCAGGACTAGTTGTTTCACACTTCAATGAGGGAGACCACCAGTCAAAAATGAACTTTTTAGTGAATGAGGATTTGGTAGGGAACATATACAAGGGATAGCGGGTGCACAGACTTATGGACGCTTACTTTACAATTTGAAGCATTTTCCACACAGATTCCTCCCTTATTACTTTACTCCGGGGGTCTCTATGTACAGTGTTTCTCCCTTCTTCCCCATAATCCGGCTTTAACGCTACAGTCCTGATTAACAAGTATCCTTTACTTGGCTTGTTCTGCAATTCCGCATCTTCTTTCTACTACTGGCACCTTGGAACTCCGGTTCAGGACCCTTCACTAGTCCTGTTTAATCCCGTTACCTTCCAGCATTACAAGCTTGGGGTCTCTTGGCTAGGTGTACTATCCTAGTACACATTTCTGGAAGGCCACTCTGTCTCTTAGTCACTTATTCTCCTGATCTCGCTATCCCTGCTCTTCGGTCTCCTCTCACTTAGGGTCACCCAAAAATGCGGCATTGCTCACCTTGGACCTTTAGGTCCACTCACTATGCACTCCAGGCCCTATTTGCCTCTCTGACAGGAGCTTTTCAATTTCCCAGCAGCTTAGCCCTTCACACAATGGGCTAGTCTCAGACTTTCACACTGCATTCTGGCACCCGTTCATTGGTCCCATCGGGGTTATGTCCGAACCCCCACAAAAAAGGAATAGGAGCCATAGATTGTAATGCTGCTGACAAAGAAAACGGCTGCTCTGTCGTGCAAAATTTTCGGGCATGAACGCCTACTGCAGATGGACACTCAGGTGAACTCTAATACGTCTGATGTGTAATAGAGGAGCAGTGTCTGATGTGTGTGTGACTCACCCAGGGGGATGGGGACAACTCGGTACCCGGGCCTTTGCCTGGCCTTGGGGATGTCGCAGTGGTCAGCTCCCGGGCCCGTACCCTGGGATCAGCTTTTAAAAGGGGATTATTTGTTAACTCTATGAAAGTTCGTGACGCCACCTGTGGTTTCTGGTGAGAATCACCAGTGCTGCGGCAGTCCACTGAGGCCGGTGATAAGACAGCTCGATGGTATAGCTCCCCACAGGTGGAGCTAGGCCTCAGGGCAGCGTACGGAGAGGGGGATGCAGGACAGGCGAGGCCCAGCCGGGTCAGAGCAAGAACAGGGACAGACACGATAGTCACTTCAGTACCTTTTACTGATGGAAATTCAGGCACGTCCCGGAGCACTGTAGGGTGAAGGGTACATATCAGGATCCTCCAGAATGAGCGGGTGTAGAGCCTCCTGTTTCTTGCCTCTGCGTAGTAAGTTTCTGACCTGCCTGAATCCAGGCCTAACGTTTTCTCTGTCCTGCACCGGCTGAAGTTGTGGTAGGGCCTTCTCTTGGAGTGCACGCTCCCAGCTTATGGGGCCTATGTGTCTCCTGGCTCTGTTACGTATCAGCTCTCTGGTGAACCTGGGACCTGTAGTTCTCCAGGGATTCCAGTTATGCCTTCCTGAGTCGTAGAGATCCCGGTAAGCTCGGACCCGGTGTCCGGTATATGTTTCGGGGTGAGCTGGGTAAGCTCCTCTGCCCCCACTGCTACTCACTTTCCACTCGCCTTCGGCCATGCTCGTGCCCTTACTAGGCTACTCACACTAACGGCAGCTTGCTGCGCTTCACCGATCTTATGGCGCCGGCACACCTAAAGCTCACTATTCTGAGCTACAGCTGAATCTAGACTGGGTTTACCTCTGCAGACAAATTTCTGCAAGAACTGAACTGAGAACTCTGTCCCTCTCTGACTGTGAGCAGGAACTCTGTTCTGGCTAGACTGCACGGCCTAGCTCCACCTTCCCTATTTATATACCTAACGGGCTCCCTCTGCTGGTCTGAGGTGGAAGGTGAAGATGTGTGAATGTTTATGGGGGCCTCTTGTGGAGGATTCCATCAATACACCCTTCTAGGATCTGTGGTACCAAGCGCAGCTGGGCGCCACATTCCCCCCTAGCAAAGCTCAGCACTCCCGGGCTGAAGTACATTTTAAAACAACAATAGTAAACATTAACAATGTAATAACTCTTCCCTTTATGGGAGGCACATTTCTTAAACGTTGCATAACAACATAAACAGGTACAAAGCGTCCTCAGAATTCAAGTCTCTTGTGGTGAGGTTCCCAGACAGGATGTCCATCTCACAGGGTAGAGTACTTGGTGGTTTCAGGGACCTGTCCCAAACCCTCAACGTAGGCCCTGGGGTGGCTGCAGGGCATGAAGATCCCGAGTTGGACCTCCAGTAGAGCCACTCCAGACAGGTTTTCTTCTGAGGTCACCTAAAAGGGGCACTCCAGGGAGCGCAATTATATACAATAAATAGTTTTTGGGCTACACAAAGTCCTCAGCCACGGAGTTCTTAGGTAAATAAGGAAGTAAATAGGCAAAGTGTCCATATCACTTAAACTGTTCAGTAATAAAGCAAAGCACAAAATAATATACTTATGCATGAAAATACACAATAATACAGTACAATAATACACAATACCCCAGGGGTAACTATCTACACTTGTCAGAAGTTTAACTATTTTACTCAGTGTATCTGACAGGGGGCGACCTCTCGTTGTACGTGTAGATCTGCGTAGTGCGGGGGTCTGGGTGGTATCAATGTCTGCATTTTCAGTTACCCTACCAGTTCTACGTGTGACTAAGTTGTAAAACTGCCTTAACCTCTCTCTGGGACTGGCAAGTTCACCATTGGCTGGGCCCTCTCGCTCTGTTCCTACTGGGGATCCTTCGTCCGGGGATACTTGTTGAGCTGGCTCTTCTTCAGCGCTTACAGGTTCTTCGTGCTGTGGGTAGAAGGTGATTACAGGGATGATTACTGCTCCTCCTAGTTGGGGCCAATCTGCCGGGAAATCTCCTAAGTCAATGTGTATCACTGCTTCTTTAGGCTCCTCTGGGATAACGAAAGGCACTTCTTCTTGAGGCTTTAGCAGGTCTGGACACAACTTTAGGTGATCCCTGGACACAGTTGCAGACGTTCTTCCTCCATCTCGACTAATTAAGCAGGTCTTCTTATTATCAAATCTTGAATTCAACACAGTGTAGGGTTCTTTTTCCCACTGGTCATCAAGTTTATGATTTCGTCTTTTCCTTTTCAATACTACTTTACCAGGTGTGAAGGGTTCTGCTTGGGCACCTCTGTTGTATTGAGCTTCCTGCTTATCCCTCACCCGAGTGAGACTGTCTTCAACACAGGCTTGTACTCTTCTGTACTGCTCCTGTCTGGCCGTGTCCCAGTCCTCAGTGGTCACATCCGCCTCTGGTTTTACAACACCAAGCTCCAGGTCCATGGGCAGCTTTCCTGGCCTTGCCCGCATGAGATATGCCGGAGTACAGTTGGTGGAACTTACTGGTATGTGATTGTACAGATCTACTAGGTCAGGGTAGTAGGTCTGGCCACCGATTTCTCTCCTCAAGTGGTATGGTCTTTAGCAAGTCAATGATGATGTTATTCATCTTCTCACAGAGACCATTGGTTTGTGGGTGGTACGGTGTAGTTCTTATCTTCTTACACCCGTATAGATGGCAGAACTCCTTGAACAACTCAGCCTCAAAGGCCGGGCCTTGGTCCGTCAGCACCTGCTCATGATAACCATGGGGTCTACAGAAATATGCTTGGAACGTCTTTGCTGCTGTCTCTGCCGTCAGGTCTTTGACGGGGGCGACCACCAGGAAACGTGAGTAGTGATCCACCATGGTCAGAGCATGAGAATACGCTGACCTGCTGGGGGACAGCTTGACATGGTCCAGGGCCACGATCTCTAGGGATCGAGTCATCTTGATGGGTTGCAGGGGTGCCTTCTTGCTGCTGTAGTCTTTTCTTCTTAGGCCACAGGGTCCACAGTCCCGACACCACCGCTCAATGGAGCTGCGCATTCCTACCCAGTAGAATCGACACTTCAGCAGGGTCTCTAGCTTTTTCCAGCCAAAGTGCCCCGCCTGATCGTGGTAGGCCTCCAACACCATTTGGATGTCGGTCTTGGGGACCACTATCTGCCATACCATCTCATGGGTTTTTGGATTGACGTACCTCCGGCACAGCTTCTCACGGTAGATAAACAGCCGGCTTCTCTCGTTCCACAGCTGCTTTGCTTGCAGAGACGCTTCTTTTTCCAGGGAGGAACCTTCTTGGGTTATCAGCTCCTTGATGCGGCTGACAACCGGGTCACTGTCCTGGGTCTCTTTCCAGCTGTGGTGAGGCAGGGGATTTAACGTCTTTCCACGCTGACTCCTGGAGGCTCGTTGCTCGTGGATCATCCCATTCAGGTGAAAGGCAGGTAGCTCAATCTCTTCCAGGTCATCCACTTCTTCTTCTGTGTCTGACTGGTGAGGCATCCTGGACAGGGCATCGGCGTTGGCGTTCTTGCGGCCTGCCCGGTATTTAATTGTGAATTGATAATTTGACAGCCGAGCCATCCATCGTTGTTCCAGTGCTCCTAGCTTAGCTGTTTCAAGATGGGTCAAGGGGTTGTTATCAGTGAAGGCAGTGAACTTACTGGAGGCTAGATAGTGCTTGAACCTTTCAGTGATGGCCCAGACCAAGGCCAGGAACTCTAACTTAAAGCTGCTATAGTTCTCTGGGTTCCTCTTGGTCGGGCGGAACTTCCTGCTTGCATATGCGATCACTTTCTCTTGGCCATTCTGCTTCTGACTTAAGACAGCTCCCAGTCCTTCGTTGCTGGCATCTGTATACAGCAGGAACAGTTGGCTGTAGTCAGGGTGGGCTAGGATCTCATCGCCTGTCAGGATCTCCTTCATCTCCTGAAACGACTCGGCTTGCTCCTTACCCCAGTGGAATGGGGGATTTCTGCCTTTGGGGGACTGCCCTACCAGGAAGTCTTGCAGAGGAGCTGCTTTCTTGGTGTAGTCTTTTACAAACCTCCGGTAGTATCCTACTAGTCCCAAGAACTGACGCACCTCTTTGAGGTTCTTCGGCTCCGGCCACTTCTGGATGACAGTGACCTTCTCCGGGTCTGGTGCTACCCCTTCCGGACTGACAATGTGCCCCAGGTACTGTACCTTTCTCTTGAGCAGGTGGCACTTTGAGGGTTTCAACTTCATCCCGTACCGGGACAGTGACTCAAATACCTCTGCCAGGTGCTTCAAGTGGTCCTCATACGTTTTGGAGTACACTATCACGTCATCCAGGTATAGTAACAAAGTCTCGAAGATGCGGTGTCCCAGGCAGCACTCCATCAATCTCTGGAACGTTCCGGGGGCATTGCAGAGTCCAAACGGCATACTGTTGAACTCGCAGAGTCCCATCGGGGTAGTGAAGGCCGTCTGCTCCCGATCCTCCTCAGCCACAGCGACTTGCCAGTACCCACTAGTGAGGTCAAGGGTGGAGAAGTAATTTGCAGACTTTAAGGCAGCCAGGGATTCCTCTATACGTGGTAAAGGGTATGCATCTTTATGTGTAATGCGATTTACTTGTCGGTAATCTACACACATTCTCATGCTCCCGTCCTTTTTCCTAACCAGCACTAGGGGAGCTGCCCAGGGACTACAACTATCCCTTACTACCCCCGCCTTTCTCATGTCGTGCAGCATCTCCTTCACCTTCTGGTAGTGTACTGGTGGTATAGGCCTGTAACGTTCTTTGATGGGTGGATGGTCACCTGTGGGGATGTGATGTTGAACCCCCTTAATCCTCCTGAAGTCAAGTGGATGTTTACTGAACACCTGCGCGTATTCTTGAACCACCCGGTGTACACCCTGTTTCTGATGGGCAGGAGTGGTGTCTGTCCCAACATGGAGCTGTTGACACCAATCTTCCACCTGGGTTGCAGGGTCATTATCCTCCACTTCGTCTGGTGAAGTTAAGGACTCCGCCTTGTGAATGCAGTTGTTATTTACAGCATGTAATTTGGCAACAGTGGCATAACGTGGCAACTGACCTCATCTTCCCCCACAGCCGAGAAGACGGACGGGCACCCTCCCATTGCGTACATCTACCACTCCCCTGGCGGTTAAGAGCGTGGGTCTGTGCTCGGAGCAAAGGGGTTCTACTACCGCCTGGTAGCTCTGTCCTCTAAGACCTATGGCAGCTCTACACCAGATAAACATTTCACTCATTGGGGGGATCACAGTGGGTATGGGGTCCGTCACCCACACATTACCGATTTCACCATCTGTTAACCTTACTTGCTGTTGGTACATCAGGACTCGGATCTCCCTCTGCAGCGCCCTCCTCTGTCCTGGTCTGGCAGTGTCAGCTATCTGTTGGAGCAAGAACAACACTTCTCCCAAACAGTTACCAACAATGTTAGTGCCTAGTACCATATACGGATTGGTATCATCAGGATTAGTCTCTACTACAATTAGTCCCTGGTCCTTCAGTTCCACTCTCCCCACTTTTACTGTCACATTCTTAACCCCGATTAGGTTAAGGGGGAGTCCATTTGAGGCACAAACAGAAAGATTTGGAGCTGGCGGACATAGGTCGTCCATGGACCAGAACCTCTTGTAGAGGACGTCAGTCATTATGGTTACCTGAGATCCTGTGTCCAGCAGAGCGTGCGTCGGGATGCCGTCCAGCACAATGGACAGGAAAGGTCTTCCTCCGACGAACCTGTTGAACCAGTCTGATGGGCCTGGGGAGTTTACTCCTGGGTGTCGGCCCTCGGACCCAGGGTTTTCTCGTTTAAAGGACAATTCTGGGAGGTGTGTCCGGTCTTACGGCATCGGTAGCAGGTTGGGTCCTTCTGTGGACGGCGCTGGTCACTGATCCTCATAGAGGGTGGTGTTGTCCTCCTCCTCCTTCGCATCCAGGGGACATCCTCAGGGCTATCGGCTAACAGGATTTTCCCTCCTTCCTCGGGCTCTGTCCACAGCTGCAGAGCGCTCAGTACAGTGGTCAGGGTTTTGCTCAACTGGCGCACTTCAGAGCGCAGACTGCCCAGCTCTCTAGGGGACGTTGCTGGAACCTTGGCTTCAGCAGCCACTGGGGAAAAGGTGGGTGTAGCATGCACTGGGGTAGCCCCACCTTGCTAACATTGGATGGCATTTGCTTCCAGGGGCTGCAGTCCTTTTATAGCCATGTCCTTGAGATTGTCAAAGGTGGCATCTGGATGATCTAAGGACCACCAACGCACAGTCCTGCTCTCCTCTGGAGACCTCAGTCCCCGGACAAACTGTTCCTTCAGCATTTTGTTTTCCTTTTCGATGCTGGTTGGACTAACCTGTTTCAGAGCCCGCAGGGCCCCTTGTAGACGCCAGGCATAGTCCCGAACATTGTCCTCCGGCTTTTGGGAACAGTTGTAGAACCTCATCGGGAGGTCCGTCTCAGTATGATCCTCAAAAACAGTCTGTAGCTTTTTAAAGATTGCGGACACTGACTCCTGGTCTGCGGCCGACCATGTTTCCACTTCCCGTTCCGCAGCACCAGGCAGTTGTCCTAATACAACAGCGGCCCTCTGCTTGCCTGTCATAGAGTACATGTCTAAGATACCGCATATCTTCCGTTTGAATCCAGACAGGGTATCTGGTTTGCCGTTGTACTGGGGGAGCCACTTTGCTCCAGGAGTGTACGGTAGAGTTATGGGGATGACAGGAGTTACAGGCACTGCTGGTGAAGCGGCCGCCTCGGCTTGCCCGGTGCGGGTTAAACATCAGGGCCGTTAACCGGTATTCCGGCGCCGTGCTGTTCCTCGGACATTCTGGCGCCCCCCTAGCGAACCGTGGCCTACCTTCTTTTTCTTTTCTTCCGGTAGGCCACAGCTTCGCAGGTGACCGTCGTCTTCAGGACCTTGCTTTTCTTGCGTCCTACATCAGAGCGTTCAGCAACGCTCCTTCCAGGACCTGACGCTCCCTGATTTGACGTCGAGGCGTAGGGCGTGTCCGGGGCTTCGCGCGCTTTTGCAGGTACGCCCCTCAGTTTCCCGCGGTTACGCCCTTCTTCTCGCTCAGCAGCCCAACAATGGCGGCAATCTTCACCACAGTCAAAACACGCAGTTTTTAATTAAAGGCGCACAGTACCCGGTGGCAACGGGCATAACACTCCGTCGTTGCAGCGGGCACGCGATCCTGTTCGGGGACGCCAGGAAAGATGATTCGCCCAGGGGGATGGGGACGACTCGGTACCCGGGCCTTTGCCTGGCCTTGGGGATGTCGCGGTGGTCGGCTCCCGGGCCCATACCCTGGGGTCAGCTTTTAAAAGGAGATTATTTGTTAACTCTATAAAAGTTCGTGACGCCACCTGTGGTTTCTGGTGAGAATCACCAGCGCTGCGGCAGTCCACTGAGGCCGGTGATAAGGCAGCTCGATGGTATAGCTCCCCACAGGTGGAGCTGGGCCTCAGGGCAGCGTACGGAGAGGGGGATGCAGGACAGGCGAGACCCAGCCGGGTCAGAGCAAGAACAGGGACAGACACGATAGTCACTTCAGTACCTTTTACTGATGGAAATTCAGGCACATCCCGGAGTACTGTAGGGTGAAGGGTGCATATCAGGATCCTCCCCAATGAGCGGGTGTAGGGCCTCCTGTTTCTTGCCTCTGCGTAGCAAGTTTATGACCTGCCTGAAGCTAGGCCTAACTTTATCTCTGTCCTGCACCGGCTGACGTTGTGGTAGGGCTTTCTCTTGGAGCGCACGCTCCCAGCTTAAGGGGCCTATGTGTTTCCTGGCTCTGTTACGTATCAGCTCTCTGGTGAACCTGGGACCTGTAGTTCTCCAGGGATTCCGGTTATGCCTTACTGGGACGTAGAGATCCCAGTAAGCTCGGACCCGGTGTCCGGTATATGTTTCGGGGTGAGCTGGGTAAGCTCCTCTGCCCCCACTGCTACTCACTTTCCACTCGCCTTCGGCCACGCTCGGGCCCTCACTAGGCTACTCACACTAACGGCAGCTTGCCGTGCTTCACCGATCTTATGGCGCCGGCACACCTAAAGCTCACTATTCTGAGCTACAACTGAGTCTATTCTGGGTTTACCTCTGCAGACAAACTTCTGCAAGAACCGAACTGAGAACTCTGTCCCTCTCTGACTGTGAGCAGGAACTCTGTTCTGGCTAGACTGCACTGCCTAGCTCCACCTTCCCTATTTATATCCCTAACGGGCTCCCTCTGATGATCTGAGGTGGAAGGTGAAGATGTGTGAATGTTTATGGGGGCCTCTTGTGGAGGATTCCATCAATACACCCTTCTAGGATCTGTGGTACCAAGCGCAGCTGGGCGCCACATGTGTATTAAGAGAAGGCAGTGATCTGATATATGTGAATTTGGAGGAACAGTGTCTGATGTGTGTGTATTAGGAGGTAGCAGTGATCTGATGTGTGTGTATTAGGAGAGAGCAGTGATCTGATGTGTGTGTATTAGGAGAGAGCAGTGATCTGATGTGTGTGTATTAGGAGGGGGCAGTGATCTGATGTGTATGTATTAGGAGAGGGCAGTGATCTGATGTGTGTGTATTAGGAGGGGGCAGTGATCTGATGTGTGTGTATTAAGAGAGAGCAGTGATCTGATGTGTGTGTATTAGGAGGGGGCAGTGATCTGATGTGTCTTTATTAGGAGGGAGCAGTGATCTGATGTGTGTGTATTAGGAGGGGGCAGTGATCTGATGTGTCTGTATTAGGAGGGAACAGTGATCTGATGTGTGTGTATTAGGAGGGGGCAGTGATCTGATGTGTCTGTATTAGGAGGGAGCAGTGATCTGATGTGTGTGTATTAGGAGGGGGCAGTGATCTGATGTGTCTGTATTAGGAGGGAGCAGTGATCTGATGTGTGTGTATTAGGGGGAGCAGTGTCTGATGTGTGTGTATTAGGAGAGAGCAGTGATCTGATGTGTGTATATTAGGAGGGAGCAGTGATCTGATGTGTGTGTATTAGGGGGGAGCAGTGTCTGGTGTGTATGTATTAGGAGAGAGCAGTGATCTGATGTGTGTGTATTAGGAGGGGTAGTGATCTGATGTGTGTGTAATAGGAGAGAGCAGTGATCTGATGTGTGTGTATTAGGAGAGAGCAGTGATCTGATGTTTGTGTATTAGGAGGGAGCAGTGTCTGATGTGTGTGTATTAGGAGAGAGCAGTGTCTGATGTGTGTGTATTAGGAGGAGCAGTGATCTGATGTGTGTGTATTAGGAGAGGGCAGTGATCTGATGTGTGTGTAATAGGAGAGAGCAGTGATCTGATGTGTGTGTATTAGGAGAGAGCAGTGATCTGATGTTTGTGTATTAGGAGGGAGCAGTGTCTGATGTGTGTGTATTAGGAGAGAGCAGTGTCTGATGTGTGTGTAATAGGAGAGAGCAGTGATCTGATGTGTATGTATTAGGAGGGGCAGTGATCTGATGTGTATGTATTAGGAGGGGCTGTGATCTGATGTGTATGTATTAGGAGGGGGCAGTGATCTGATGTGTATGTATTAGGAGAGGGCAGTGGTCTGATGTGTATGTATTAGGAGAGGGCAGTGATCTGATGTGTATGTATTAGGAGAGAGCAGTGATCTGATGTGTATGTATTAGGAGAGAGCAGTGATCTGATGTGTATGTATTAGGAGAGGGCAGTGATCTGATGTGTATGTATTAGGAGAGGGCAGTGATCTGATGTGTGTATTAGGAGAGGGCAGTGATCTGATGTGTATGAATTAGGAGGGAGCAGTGTCTGATGTGTGTGTATTAGGAGAGAGCAGTGATCTGATGTGTGTGTATTAGGAGAGCAGTGATCTGATGTGTGTGTGTATTAGGAGAGAGCAGTGATCTGATGTGTATGTATTAGGAGGGGGCAGTGATCTGATGTGTGTGTATTAGGAGGGAGCAGTGATCTGATGTGTGTGTATTAAGAGAGAGCAGTGATCTGATGTGTGTGTATTAGGAGGGGGCAGTGATCTGATGTGTCTTTATTAGGAGGGAGCAGTGATCTGATGTGTGTGTATTAGGAGGGGGCAGTGATCTGATGTGTCTGTATTAGGAGGGAGCAGTGATCTGATGTGTGTGTATTAGGAGGGGGCAGTGATCTGATGTGTCTGTATTAGGAGGGAGCAGTGATCTGATGTGTGTGTATTAGGGGGAGCAGTGTCTGATGTGTGTGTATTAGGAGAGAGCAGTGATCTGATGTGTGTGTATTAGGGGGAGCAGTGATCTGATGTGTATGTATTAGGAGAGAGCAGTGATCTGATGTGTGTGTATTAGCAGGGGTAGTGATCAGATGTGTGTGTATTAGGAGGGGTAGTGATCTGATGTGTGTGTAATAGGAGGGAGCAGTGATCTGATGTGTATCTATTAGGAGGAGCAGTGATCTGATGTGTGTGTATTAGGAGAGGGCAGTGATCTGATGTGTGTGTAATAGGAGAGAGCAGGGATCTGATGTGTGTGTATTAGGAGAGAGCAGTGATCTGATGTTTGTGTATTAGGAGGGAGCAGTGTCTGATGTGTGTGTATTAGGAGAGAGCAGTGTCTGATGTGTGTGTAATAGGAGAGAGCAGTGATCTGATGTGTATGTATTAGGAGGGGCAGTGATCTGATGTGCATGTATTAGGAGGGGCAGTGATCTGATGTGCATGTATTAGGAGGGGCAGTGATCTGATGTGTATGTATTAGGAGAGGGCAGTGATCTGATGTGTATGTATTAGGAGAGGGCAGTGATCTGATGTGTATGTATTAGGAGAGGGCAGTGATCTGATGTGTATGAATTAGGAGGGAGCAGTGTCTGATGTGTGTTTAATAAGAGAGAGCAGTGATCTGATGTTTGTGTATTAGGAGGGAGCAGTGTCTGATGTGTGTGTATTAGGAGGGAGCAGTGTCTGATGTGTGTGTATTAGGAGGGAGCAGTGTCTGATGTGTGTGTAATAAGAGAGAGCAGTCATCTGATGTGTGTGTATTAGGAGGGAGCAGTGTCTGATGTTTGTGTATTAGGAGGTAGCAGTGATCTGATGTGTGTTTAATAAGAGAGAGCAGTGATCTGATGTGTATGTATTAGGAGAGAGCAGTGATCTGATGTGTATGTATTAGGAGGTAGCAGTGATCTGATGTGTGTGTATTAGGAGGGGGCAGTGATCTGATGTGTGTGTATTAGGAAGGGGCAGTGATCTGATGTGTATGTATTAGGAGGGGGCAGTGATCTGATGTGTATGTATTAGGAGGGGGCAGTGATCTGATGTGTATGTATTAGGAGAGGGCAGTGATCTGATGTGTATGAATTAGGAGGGAGCAGTGTCTGATGTGTGTGTAATAAGAGAGAGCAGTGATCTGATGTTTGTGTATTAGGAGGGAGCAGTGATCTGATGTTTGGGTATTAGGAGGTAGCAGTGATCTGATGTGAATGTATTAGGAGAGAGCAGTGATCTGATGTGTGTGTATTAGGAAGGGGCAGTGATCTGATGTGTATGTATTAGGAGGGGCCAGTGATCTGATGTGTATGTATTAGGAGAGGGCAGTGATCTGATGTGTATGTATTAGGAGAGGGCAGTGATCTGATGTGTATGTATTAGGAGAGGGCAGTGATCTGATGTGTGTATATTAGGAGGGAGCAGTAATGTGATGTGTGTGTATTAGGAGAGAGCAGTGATCTGATGTGTATGTATTAGGAGGGAGCAGTGATCTGATGTGTGTGTATTAGGAGGGAGCAGTGATCTGATGTGTGTATTAGGAGAGAGCAGTGATCTTATGTGTGTGTATCAGTAGAGAGCAGTGATCTGATGTGTGTGTATTAGGAGGGAGCAGTGATCTGATGTGTGTGTATTAGGAGGGAGAAGTGATCTGATGTGTGTGTATTAGGAGAGAGCAGTGATCTGATGAGTGTGTATTAGGAGAGAGCAGTCATCTGATGTGTGTGTATTAGGAGGGAGCAGTGTCTGATGTGTGTGTATTAGGAGAGAGCAGTCATCTGATGTGTGTGTATTAGGAGGGAGCAGTGTCTGATGTGTGTGTATTAGGAGGGAGCAGTGTCTGATGTGTGTGTAATAAGAGAGAGCAGTCATCTGATGTGTGTGTATTAGGAGGGAGCAGTGTCTGATGTGTGTGTATTAGGAGAGAGCAGTCATCTGATGTGTGTGTATTAGGAGAGAGTAGTGATCTGATGTGTGTGTATTAGGAGGGAGCAGTGATCTGATGTGTATGTATTAGGAGGGAGCAGTGATCTGATGTGTGTGTATTAGGAGGGAGCAGTGATCTGATGTGTGTGTATTAGGAGGGAGCAGTGTCTGATGTGTGTTTAATAAGAGAGAGCAGTGATCTGATGTTTGTGTATTAGGAGGGAGCAGTGATCTGATGTTTGTGTATTAGGAGGTAGCAGTGATCTGATGTGAATGTATTAGGAGAGAGCAGAGATCTGATGTGTATGTATTAGGAGGGGCAGTGATCTGATGTGTGTGTAATAGGAGAGAGCAGTGATCTGATGTGTGTGTATTAGGAGGGAGCAGTGATCTGATGTGTGTGTATTAGGAGGGAGCAGTGTCTGATGTGTGTGTAATAAGAGAGAGCAGTGTCTGATGTGTGTGTAATAAGAGAGAGCAGAGATCTGATGTGTATGTATTAGGAGGGGCAGTGATCTGATGTGTGTGTAATAGGAGAGAGCAGTGATCTGATGTGTGTGTATTAGGAGGGGCAGTGATCTGATGTTTGTGTAATAGGAGAGAGCAGTGATCTGATGTGTGTGTAATAAGAGAGAGCAGTGATCTGATGTGTGTGGATTAGGTGCGGCAGTGATCTGATGTGTGTGTAATAGGAGAGGGCAGTGATCTGATGTGTATGTATTAGGAGGGGGCAGTGATCTGATGTGTCTGTATTAGGAGGGGGCAGTGATCTGATGTGTGCATTAGGAGAGGGCAGTGATCTGATGTGTATGTATTAGGAGGGGCAGTGATCTGATGTGTGTGTATTAGGAGAGAGCAGTGATCTGATGTGTGTGTATTAGGAGGGAGCAGTGATCTGATGTGTGTGTATTAGGAGAGAGCAGTGATCTGATGTGTGTGTAATAGGAGGGGGCAGTGATCTGATGTGTGTGTATTAGGAGAGAGCAGTGATCTGATGTGTGTGTATTAGGAGAGAGCAGTGATCTGATGTGTGTGTATTAGGAGGGAGCAGTGATCTGATGTGTGTGTATTAGGAGGGAGCAGTGATCTGATGTGTGTGTATTAGGAGAGAGCAGTGATCTGATGTGTGTGTATTAGGAGGTAGCAGTGATCTGATGTGTGTGTATTAGGAGGGAGCAGTGATCTGATGTGTGTGTATTAGGAGAGAGCAGTGATCTGATGTGTGTGTATTAGGAGGGAGCAGTGATCTGATGTGTGTGTATTAGGAGAGAGCAGTGATCTGATGTGTGTGTATTAGGAGAGAGCAGTGATCTGATTTGTGTGTATTAGGAGGGAGCAGTGATCTGATGTGTCTGTATTAGGAGGGGGCAGTGATCTGATGTGTGCATTAGGAGAGGGCAGTGATCTGATGTGTATGTATTAGGAGGGGCAGTGATCTGATGTGTGTGTAATAGGAGAGAGCAGTGATCTGATGTGTGTGTATTAGGAGGGGCAGTGATCTGATGTGTGTGTAATAGGAGAGAGCAGTGATCTGATGTGTATGTATTAGGAGGGGGCAGTGATCTGATGTGTCTGTATTAGGAGGGGGAAGTGATCTGATGTGTGTGTATTAGGAGGGGGCAGTGATCTGATGTGTGTGGATTAGGAGGGGGCAGTGATCTGATGTGTCTGTATTAGGAGGGAGCAGTGATCTGATGTGTGCATTAGGAGAGGGCAGTGATCTGATGTGTGTATATTAGGATGGGGCAGTGATCTGATGTGTGTATTAGGAGAGGGCAGTGATCTGATGTGTGTATTAGGAGGGAGCAGTGATCTGATTTGTGTATTAGGAGGGAGCAGTGATCTGATGTGTGTGTATTAGGAGGGAGCAGTGATCTGATGTGTGTGTATTAGGAGAGAGCAGTGATCTGATGTGTGTGTATTAGGAGAGAGCAGTGATCTGATTTGTGTGTATTAGGAGGGAGCAGTGATCTGATGTGTGTGTATTAGGAGAGAGCAGTGATCTGATGTGTGTGTATTAGGAGGGAGCAGTGATCTGATGTGTGTGTATTAGGAGAGAGCAGTGATCTGATGTGTGTGTAATAGGAGGGGGCAGTGATCTGATGTGTGTGTATTAGGAGAGAGCAGTGATCTGATGTGTGTGTATTAGGAGAGAGCAGTGATCTGATGTGTGTGTATTAGGAGGGAGCAGTGATCTGATGTGTGTGTATTAGGAGGGAGCAGTGATCTGATGTGTGTGTATTAGGAGAGAGCAGTGATCTGATGTGTGTGTATTAGGAGGTAGCAGTGATCTGATGTGTGTGTATTAGGAGGGAGCAGTGATCTGATGTGTGTGTATTAGGAGAGAGCAGTGATCTGATGTGTGTGTATTAGGAGGGAGCAGTGATCTGATGTGTGTGTATTAGGAGAGAGCAGTGATCTGATGTGTGTGTATTAGGAGAGAGCAGTGATCTGATTTGTGTGTATTAGGAGGGAGCAGTGATCTGATGTGTGTGTAATAGGAGGGGGCAGTGATCTGATGTGCGTGCATTAGGAGGGAGCAGTGATCTGATGTGTGTGTATTAGGAGGGAGCAGTGATCTGATGTGTGTGTATTAGGAGAGAGCAGTGATCAGATGTGTGTGGATTAGGAGGGGCAGTGATCTGATGTGTGTGTATTAGGAGGGAGCAGTGATCTGATGTGTGTGTAATAGGAGAGAGCAGTGATCAGATGTGTGTGGATTAGGAGGGGCAGTGATCTGATTTGTGTGTATTAGGAGGGGCAGTGATCTGATGTGTGTGTAATAGGAGAGAGCAGTGATCTGATGTGTGTGTATTAGGAGAGAGCAGTGATCTGATGTGTGTGTATTAGGAGGGGGCAGTGATCTGATGTGTGTGTATTAGGAGGGGCAGTGATCTGATGTGTGTGTAATAAGAGAGAGCAGAGATCTGATGTGTGTGGATTAGGTGGGGCAGTGATCTGATGTGTGCATTAGGAGGGGGCAGTGATCTGATGTGTGTGGATTAGGTGGGGCAGTGATCTGATGTGTGTGTAATAGGAGAGAGCAGTGATCTGATGTGTGTGTATTAGGAGGGGGCAGTGATCAGATGTGTGTGTATTAGGAGGGGGCAGTGATCTGATGTGTGTGTATTAGGAGGGGGCAGTGATCTGATGTGTGTGTATTAGGAGGGGGCAGTGATCTGATGTGTGTGTACTAGGAGAGAGCAGTGATCTGATGTGTGTGTATTAGGAGGGGGCAGTGATCTGATGTGTGTGTATTAGGAGGGGCAGTGATCTGATGTGTGTGTAATAAGAGAGAGCAGAGATCTGATGTGTGTGGATTAGGTGGGGCAGTGATCTGATGTGTGCATTAGGAGAGAGCAGTGATCTGATGTGTGTGTATTAGGGGGGGCAGTGATCTGATGTGTGTGTATTAGGAGGGGGCAGTGATCTGATGTGTGTGTAATAGGAGAGAGCAGTGATCTGATGTGTGTGTATTAGGAGGGGGCAGTGATCTGATGTGTGTGTAATAGGAGAGAGCAGTGATCTGATGTGTGTGTATTAGGAGAGAGCAGTGATCTGATGTGTGTGTAATAAGAGAGAGCAGAGATCTGATGTGTGTGGATTAGGAGGGGGCAGTGATCTGATGTGTGTATTAGGAGGGGGCAGTGATCTGATGTGTGTGTATTAGGAGGGGGCAGTGATCTGATGTGTATGTATTAGGAGGGGGCAGTGATCTGATGTGTGTGTAATAGGAGAGAGCAGTGATCTGATGTGTGTGTATTAGGAGGGGGCAGTGATCTGATGTGTGTGTAATAGGAGAGAGCAGTGATCTGATGTGTGTGTATTAGGAGGGGGCAGTGATCTGATGTGTATGTATTAGGAGGGGCAGTGATCTGATGTGTGTGTAATAGGAGAGAGCAGTGATCTGATGTGTGTGTATTAGGAGGGGCAGTGATCTGATGTGTGTGTAATAGGAGAGAGCAGTGATCTGATGTGTATGTATTAGGAGGGGGCAGTGATCTGATGTGTCTGTATTAGGAGGGGGCAGTGATCTGATGTGTGCATTAGGAGGGGGCAGTGATCTGATGTGTGTGGATTAGGTGGGGCAGTAATCTGATGTGTGCATTAGGAGAGGGCAGTGATCTGATGTGTGTATATTAGGAGGGGGCAGTGATCTGATGTGTGTATTAGGAGAGGGCAGTGATCTGATGTGTGTATTAGGAGGGAGCAGTGATCTGATGTGTGTATTAGGAGGGAGCAGTGATCTGATGTGTGTGTATTAGGAGAGAGCAGTGATCTGATGTGTGTGTATTGGGAGGGAGCAGTGATCTGATGTGTGTGTATTAGGAGAGAGCAGTGATCTGATGTGTGTGTATTAGGAGGGAGCAGTGATCTGATGTGTGTGTATTAGGAGAGAGCAGTGATCTGATGTGTGTGCATTAGGAGGGAGCAGTGATCTGATGTGTGTGTATTAGGAGGGAGCAGTGTCTGATGTGTGTGTAATAAGAGAGAGCAGAGATCTGATGTGTGTGGATTAGGTGGGGCAGTGATCTGATGTGTGTGGATTAGGTGGGGCAGTGATCTGATGTGTGCATTAGGAGGGGGCAGTGATCTGATGTGTGTGTATTAGGAGGGGGCAGTAATCTGATGTGTGTGTATTAGGAGGAGCAGTGATCTGATGTGTGTGTATTAGGAGGGGCAGTGATCTGATGTGTGTATTAGGAGGGAGCAGTGATCTGATGTGTGTGTAATAGGAGAGAGCAGTGATCAGATGTGTGTGGATTAGGAGGGGCAGTGATCTGATGTGTGTGTATTAGGAGGGGCAGTGATCTGATGTGTGTGTAATAGGAGAGAGCAGTGATCTGATGTGTGTGTATTAGCAGAGAGCAGTGATCTGATGTGTGTGTATTAGGAGGGGGCAGTGATCTGATGTGTGTGTAATAAGAGAGAGCAGAGATCTGATGTGTGTGGATTAGGTGGGGCAGTGATCTGATGTGTGCATTAGGAGGGGGCAGTGATCTGATGTGTGTGGATTAGGTGGGGCAGTGATCTGATGTGTGTGTAATAGGAGAGAGCAGTGATCTGATGTGTGTGTATTAGGAGGGGGCAGTGATCTGATGTGTGTGTATTAGGAGGGGCAGTGATCTGATGTGTGTGTAATAGGAGAGAGCAGTGATCTGATGTGTGTGTATTAGGAGGGGGCAGTGATCTGATGTGTATGTATTAGGAGGGGCAGTGATCTGATGTGTGTGTAATAGGAGAGAGCAGTGATCTGATGTGTGTGTATTAGGAGAGAGCAGTGATCTGATGTGTGTGTAATAAGAGAGAGCAGAGATCTGATGTGTGTGGATTAGGTGGGGCAGTGATCTGATGTGTGTGGATTAGGAGGGGGCAGTGATCTGATGTGTGTATTAGGAGGGGGCAGTGATCTGATGTGTGTGTAATAAGAGAGCAGAGATCTGATGTGTGTGGATTAGGTGGGGCAGTGATCTGATGTGTGTGGATTAGGAGGGGGCAGTGATCTGATGTGTGTGCATTAGGAGGGAGCAGTGATCTGATGTGTGTGGATTAGGAGGGGCAGTAATCTGATGTGTGTGTATTAGGAGGGGGCAGTGATCTGATGTGTGTGTATTAGGAGAGAGCAGTGATCTGATGTGTGTGTATTAGGAGAGAGCAGTGATCTGATGTGTGTGTAATAAGAGAGAGCAGAGATCTGATGTGTGTGGATTAGGTGGGGCAGTGATCTGATGTGTGTGGATTAGGTGGGGCAGTGATCTGATGTGTGCATTAGGAGGGGGCAGTGATCTGATGTGTGTGTATTAGGAGGGGGCAGTGATCTGATGTGTGTGGATTAGGAGGGGCAGTGATCTGATGTGTGTGTATTAGGAGGAGCAGTGATCTGATGTGTGTGTGTAATAGCAGAGAGCAGTGATCTGATGTGTGTGTAATAGGAGAGAGCAGTGAGCTGATGTGTGTGTATTAGGAGGGGCAGTGGTCTGATGTGTGTGTAATAAGAGAGAGCAGAGATCTGATGTGTGTGTATTAGGTGGGGCAGTGATCTGATGTGTGTGTATTAGGAGGGAGCAGTGATCTGATGTGTGTGTATTAGGAGGAGCAGTGATCTGATGTGTATGTATTAGGAGAGAGCAGTGATCTAATGTGTGTATTAGGAGAGAGCAGTGATCTGATGTGTGTGTATTAGGAGGGGGCAGTGATCTGATGTGTGTGTATTAGGAGGGGGCAGTGATCTGATGTGTGTGTATTAGGAGGGAGCAGTGATCTGATGTGTGTGTATTAGGAGGGGGCAGTGATCTGATGTGTGTGTATTAGGAGAGAGCAGTGATCTGATGTGTGTGTATTAGGAGGGGGCAGTGATCTGATGTGTGTGTATTAGGAGGGGCAGTGATCTGATGTGTGTGTAATAAGAGAGAGCAGAGATCTGATGTGTGTGGATTAGGTGGGGCAGTGATCTCATGTGTGCATTAGGAGGGGGCAGTGATCTGATGTGTGTGGATTAGGTGGGGCAGTGATCTGATGTGTGTGTAATAGGAGAGAGCAGTTATCTGATGTGTGTGTATTAGGAGGGGGCAGTGATCTGATGTGTGTGTATTAAGAGGGGCAGTGATCTGATGTGTGTGTAATAGGAGAGAGCAGTGATCTGATGTGTGTGTATTAGGAGGGGGCAGTGATCTGATGTGTGTGTATTAGGAGGGGGCAGTGATCTGATGTGTGTGTATTAGGAGAGAGCAGTGATCTGATGTGTGTGTATTAGGAGGGGGCAGTGATCTGATGTGTATGTATTAGGAGAGGGCAGTGATCTGATGTGTATGTATTAGGAGAGGGCAGTTATCTGATGTGTGTGTATTAGGAGGGGGCAGTGATCTGATGTGTGTGTATTAGGAGAGAGCAGTGATCTGATGTGTGTGCATTAGGAGGGGCAGTGATCTGATGTTTGTGTAATAGGAGAGAGCAGTGATCTGATGTGTGTGTAATAAGAGAGAGCAGTGATCTGATGTGTGTGGATTAGGTGCGGCAGTGATCTGATGTGTGTGTAATAGGAGAGGGCAGTGATCTGATGTGTATGTATTAGGAGGGGGCAGTGATCTGATGTGTCTGTATTAGGAGGGGCAGTGATCTGATGTGTGCATTAGGAGGGGGCAGTGATCTGATGTGTATGTATTAGGAGGGGCAGTGATCTGTTGTGTGTGTAATAGGAGAGAGCAGTGATCTGATGTGTGTGTATTAGGAGGGGCAGTGATCTGATGTGTGTGTAATAGGAGAGAGCAGTGATCTGATGTGTATGTATTAGGAGGGGGCAGTGATCTGATGTGTCTGTATTAGGAGGGGGAAGTGATCTGATGTGTGCATTAGGAGGGGGCAGTGATCTGATGTGTGTGGATTAGGAGGGGGCAGTGATCTGATGTGTCTGTATTAGGAGGGAGCAGTGATCTGATGTGTGCATTAGGAGAGGGAAGTGATCTGATGTGTGTATATTAGGAGGGGGCAGTGATCTGATGTGTGTATTAGGAGAGGGCAGTGATCTGATGTGTGTATTAGGAGGAAGCAGTGATCTGATTTGTGTATTAGGAGGGAGCAGTGATCTGATGTGTGTGTATTAGGAGGGAGCAGTGATCTGATGTGTGTGTATTAGGAGAGAGCAGTGATCTGATGTGTGTGTATTAGGAGAGAGCAGTGATCTGATTTGTGTGTATTAGGAGGGAGCAGTGATCTGATGTGTGTGTATTAGGAGAGAGCAGTGATCTGATGTGTGTGTATTAGGAGGGAGCAGTGATCTGATGTGTGTGTATTAGGAGAGAGCAGTGATCTGATGTGTGTGTAATAGGAGGGGGCAGTGATCTGATGTGTGTGTATTAGGAGAGAGCAGTGATCTGATGTGTGTGTATTAGGAGAGAGCAGTGATCTGATGTGTGTGTATTAGGAGGGAGCAGTGATCTGATGTGTGTGTATTAGGAGGGAGCAGTGATCTGATGTGTGTGTATTAGGAGAGAGCAGTGATCTGATGTGTGTGTATTAGGAGGTAGCAGTGATCTGATGTGTGTGTATTAGGAGGGAGCAGTGATCTGATGTGTGTGTATTAGGAGAGAGCAGTGATCTGATGTGTGTGTATTAGGAGGGAGCAGTGATCTGATGTGTGTGTATTAGGAGAGAGCAGTGATCTGATGTGTGTGTATTAGGAGAGAGCAGTGATCTGATTTGTGTGTATTAGGAGGGAGCAGTGATCTGATGTGTGTGTAATAGGAGGGGGCAGTGATCTGATGTGCGTGCATTAGGAGGGAGCAGTGATCTGATGTGTGTGTATTAGGAGGGAGCAGTGATCTGATGTGTGTGTATTAGGAGAGAGCAGTGATCAGATGTGTGTGGATTAGGAGGGGCAGTGATCTGATGTGTGTGTATTAGGAGGGAGCAGTGATCTGATGTGTGTGTAATAGGAGAGAGCAGTGATCAGATGTGTGTGGATTAGGAGGGGCAGTGATCTGATTTGTGTGTATTAGGAGGGGCAGTGATCTTATGTGTGTGTAATAGGAGAGAGCAGTGATCTGATGTGTGTGTATTAGGAGAGAGCAGTGATCTGATGTGTGTGTATTAGGAGGGGGCAGTGATCTGATGTGTGTGTATTAGGAGGGGCAGTGATCTGATGTGTGTGTAATAAGAGAGAGCAGAGATCTGATGTGTGTGGATTAGGTGGGGCAGTGATCTGATGTGTGCATTAGGAGGGGGCAGTGATCTGATGTGTGTGGATTAGGTGGGGCAGTGATCTGATGTGTGTGTAATAGGAGAGAGCAGTGATCTGATGTGTGTGTATTAGGAGGGGGCAGTGATCAGATGTGTGTGTATTAGGAGGGGGCAGTGATCTGATGTGTGTGTATTAGGAGGGGGCAGTGATCTGATGTGTGTGTGTATTAGGAGGGGGCAGTGATCTGATGTGTGTGTAATAGGAGAGAGCAGTGATCTGATGTGTGTGTATTAGGAGGGGGCAGTGATCTGATGTGTGTGTATTAGGAGGGGCAGTGATCTGATGTGTGTGTAATAAGAGAGAGCAGAGATCTGATGTGTGTGGATTAGGTGGGGCAGTGATCTGATGTGTGCATTAGGAGAGAGCAGTGATCTGATGTGTGTGTATTAGGAGGGGGCAGTGATCTGATGTGTGTGTATTAGGAGGGGGCAGTGATCTGATGTGTGTGTAATAGGAGAGAGCAGTGATCTGATGTGTGTGTATTAGGAAGGGGCAGTGATCTGATGTGTGTGTAATAGGAGAGAGCAGTGATCTGATGTGTGTGTATTAGGAGAGAGCAGTGATCTGATGTGTGTGTAATAAGAGAGAGCAGAGATCTGATGTGTGTGGATTAGGTGGGGCAGTGATCTGATGTGTGTGGATTAGGAGGGGGCAGTGATCTGATGTGTGTGTATTAGGAGGGGGCAGTGATCTGATGTGTATGTATTAGGAGGGGGCAGTGATCTGATGTGTGTGTAATAGGAGAGAGCAGTGATCTGATGTGTGTGTATTTGGAGGGGGCAGTGATCTGATGTGTGTGTAATAGGAGAGAGCAGTGATCTGATGTGTGTGTATTAGGAGGGGGCAGTGATCTGATGTGTATGTATTAGGAGGGGCTTTGATCTGATGTGTGTGTAATAGGAGAGAGCAGTGATCTGATGTGTGTGTATTAGGAGGGGGCAGTGATCTGATGTGTGTGTAATAGGAGAGAGCAGTGATCTGATGTGTCTGTATTAGGAGGGGGCAGTGATCTGATGTGTGCATTAGGAGGGGGCAGTGATCTGATGTGTGCATTAGGAGGGGGCAGTGATCTGATGTGTGTGGATTAGGTGGGGCAGTAATCTGATGTGTGCATTAGGAGAGGGCAGTGATCTGATGTGTGTATATTAGGAGGGGGCAGTGATCTGATGTGTGTATTAGGAGAGGGCAGTGATCTGATGTGTGTATTAGGAGGGAGCAGTGATCTGATGTGTGTATTAGGAGGGAGCAGTGATCTGATGTGTGTGTATTAGGAGGGAGCAGTGATCTGATGTGTGTGTATTAGGAGGGAGCAGTGATCTGATGTGTGTGTATTAGGAGAGAGCAGTGATCTGATGTGTGTGTATTGGGAGGGAGCAGTGATCTGATGTGTGTGTATTAGGAGAGAGCAGTGATCTGATGTGTGTGTATTAGGAGGGAGCAGTGATCTGATGTGTGTGTATTAGGAGAGAGCAGTGATCTGATGTGTGTGCATTAGGAGGGAGCAGTGATCTGATGTGTGTGTATTAGGAGGGAGCAGTGTCTGATGTGTGTGTAATAAGAGAGAGCAGAGATCTGATGTGTGTGGATTAGGTGGGGCAGTGATCTGATGTGTGTGTATTAGGAGGGGGCAGTAATCTGATGTGTGTGTATTAGGAGGAGCAGTGATCTGATGTGTGTGTATTAGGAGGGGCAGTGATCTGATGTGTGTATTAGGAGGGAGCAGTGATCTGATGTGTGTGTATTAGGAGGGAGCAGTGATCTGATGTGTGTGTAATAGGAGAGAGCAGTGATCAGATGTGTGTGGATTAGGAGGGGCAGTGATCTGATGTGTGTGTATTAGGAGGGGCAGTGATCTGATGTGTGTGTAATAGGAGAGAGCAGTGATCTGATGTGTGTGTATTAGCAGAGAGCAGTGATCTGATGTGTGTGTATTAGGAGGGGGCAGTGATCTGATGTGTGTGTATTAGGAGGGGCAGTGATCTGATGTGTGTGTAATAAGAGAGAGCAGAGATCTGATGTGTGTGGATTAGGTGGGGCAGTGATCTGATGTGTGCATTAGGAGGGGGCAGTGATCTGATGTGTGTGGATTAGGTGGGGCAGTGATCTGATGTGTGTGTAATAGGAGAGAGCAGTGATCTGATGTGTGTGTATTAGGAGGGGGCAGTGATCTGATGTGTGTGTATTAGGAGGGGCAGTGATCTGATGTGTGTGTAATAGGAGAGAGCAGTGATCTGATGTGTGTGTATTAGGAGGGGGCAGTGATCTGATGTGTATGTATTAGGAGGGGCAGTGATCTGATGTGTGTGTAATAGGAGAGAGCAGTGATCTGATGTGTGTGTATTAGGAGAGAGCAGTGATCTGAAGTGTGTGTAATAAGAGAGAGCAGAGATCTGATGTGTGTGGATTAGGTGGGGCAGTGATCTGATGAGTGTGGATTAGGAGGGGGCAGTGATCTGATGTGTGTGGATTAGGAGGGGGCAGTGATCTGATGTGTGTATTAGGAGGGGGCAGTGATCTGATGTGTGTGTAATAAGAGACCAGAGATCTGATGTGTGTGGATTAGGTGGGGCAGTGATCTGATGTGTGTGGATTAGGAGGGGGCAGTGATCTGATGTGTGTGCATTAGGAGGGAGCAGTGATCTGATGTGTGTGGATTAGGAGGGGCAGTGATCTGATGTGTGTGTATTAGGAGGGGGCAGTGATCTGATGTGTGTGTATTAGGAGACAGCAGTGATCTGATGTGTGTGTATTAGGAGAGAGCAGTGATCTGATGTGTGTGTAATAAGAGAGAGCAGAGATCTGATGTGTGTGGATTAGGTGGGGCAGTGATCTGATGTGTGTGGATTAGGTGGGGCAGTGATCTGATGTGTGCATTAGGAGGGGGCAGTGATCTGATGTGTGTGTATTAGGAGGGGGCAGTGATCTGATGTGTGTGGATTAGGAGGGGCAGTGATCTGATGTGTGTGTATTAGGAGGAGCAGTGATCTGATGTGTGTAATAGGAGAGAGCAGTGTTCTGATGTGTGTGTAATAGGAGAGAGCAGTGAGCTGATGTGTGTGTATTACGGGGGGCAGTGATCTGATGTGTGTGTAATAAGAGAGAGCAGAGATCTGATGTGTGTGTATTAGGTGGGGCAGTGATCTGATGTGTGTGTATTAGGAGGGAGCAGTGATCTGATGTGTGTGTATTAGGAGGAGCAGTGATCTGATGTGTATGTATTAGGAGAGAGCAGTGATCTAATGTGTGTGTATTAGGAGAGAGCAGTGATCTGATGTGTGTGTATTAGGAGGGGGCAGTGATCTGATGTGTGTGTATTAGGAGGGGGCAGTGATCTGATGTGTGTGTATTAGGAGGGAGCAGTGATCTGATGTGTGTGTATTAGGAGGGGGCAGTGATCTGATGTGTGTGTATTAGGAGAGAGCAGTGATCTGATGTGTGTGTATTAGGAGGGGCAGTGATCTGATGTGTGTGTAATAAGAGAGAGCAGAGATCTGATGTGTGTGGATTAGGTGGGGCAGTGATCTCATGTGTGCATTAGGAGGGGGCAGTGATCTGATGTGTGTGGATTAGGTGGGGCAGTGATCTGATGTGTGTGTAATAGGAGAGAGCAGTTATCTGATGTGTGTGTATTAGGAGGGGGCAGTGATCTGATGTGTGTGTATTAAGAGGGGCAGTGACCTTATGTGTGTGTAATAGGAGAGAGCAGTGATCTGATGTGTGTGTATTAGGAGGGGGCAGTGATCTGATGTGTGTGTATTAGGAGGGGGCAGTGATCTGATGTGTGTGTATTAGGAGGGGGCAGTGATCTGATGTGTGTGTATTAGGAGAGAGCAGTGATCTGATGTGTGTGTATTAGGAGGGGGCAGTGATCTGATGTGTATGTATTAGGAGAGGGCAGTGATCTGATGTGTATGTATTAGGAGAGGGCAGTTATCTGATGTGTGTGTATAAGGAGGGGGCAGTGATCTGATGTGTGTGTATTAGGAGAGAGCAGTGATCTGATGTGTGTGCATTAGGAGGGAGCAGTGATCTGATGTGTGTGTATTAGGAGAGAGCAGTGATCTGATGTGTGTGTATTAGGAGGGGCAGTGATCAGATGTGTGTGTAATAGGAGAGAGCAGTGATCTGATGTGTGTGTATTAGGAGGGGGCAGTGATCTGATGTGTGTGTATTAGGAGGGGCAGTGATCAGATGTGTGTGTAATAGGAGAGAGCAGTGATCTGATGTGTGTGTATTAGGAGGGGGCAGTGATCTGATGTGTATGTAATAAGAGAGAGCAGAGATCTGATGTGTGTGGATTAGGAGGGGCAGTGATCTGATGTGTGCATTAGGAGGGGGCAGTGATCTGATGTGTGTGTATTAGTAGGAGGGGGCAGTGATCTGATGTGTGTGTATTAGGAGGAGCAGTGATCTGATGTGTGTGTATTAGGAGAGAGCAGTGATCTGATGTGTGTGGATTAGGAGGGGCAGTGATCTGATGTGTGTGTAATAGGAGAGAGCATTGATCTGATGTGTGTGTATTAGGAGGGGCAGTGATCTGATGTGGGTGTCATAAGAGAGAGCAGAGATCTGATGTGTGTGGATTAGGTGGGACAGTGATCTGATGTGTGCATTAGGAGGGGGCAGTGATCTGATGTGTGTGGATTAGGTGGGGCAGTGATCTGATGTGTGCATTAGGAGGGGGCAGTGATCTGATGTGTGTGCATTAGGAGGGGCAGTGATCTGATGTGTGTGTATTAGGAGGGGGCAGTGATCTGATGTGTGTGTATTAGGAGGAGCAGTGATCTGATGTGTGTGTATTAGGAGAGAGCAGTGATCTGATGTGTGTGGATTAGGAGGGGCAGTGATCTGATGTGTGTGTAATAGGAGAGAGCAGTGATCTGATGTGTGTGTATTAGGAGAGAGCAGAGATCTGATGTGTGTGTATTAGGAGGGGCAGTGATCTGATGTGTGTGTATTAGGAGGAGCAGTGATCTGATGTGTGTGTATTAGGAGAGAGCAGTGATCTGATGCGTGTGTAATAAGAGAGAGCAGAGATCTGATGTGTGTGTATTAGGAGGGGCAGTGATCTGATGTGTGTGTAATAAGAGAGAGCAGAGATCTGATGTGTGTGTATTAGGTGGGGCAGTGATCTGATGTGTGTGTAATAGGAGGGAGCAGTGATCTGATGTGTGTGTATTAGGAGGGAGCAGTGATCTGATGTGTGTGTATTAGGAGGGGGCAGTGATCTGATGTGTGTATATTAGGAGGGAGCAGTGATCTGATGTGTGTGTATTAGGAGGGGGACAGTGATCTGATGTGTGTGTATTAGGAGGGGGTAGTGATCTGATGTGTGTGTATTAGGAGGGGGCAGTGATCTGATGTGTGTGTATTAGGAGGGGGCAGTGATCTGATGTGTGTATATTAGGAGGGAGCAGTGATCTGATGTGTGTATTAGGATGGGGCAGTGATCTGATGTGTGTATATTAGGAGGGAGCAGTGATCTGATGTGTGTGTAATAGGAGGGAGCAGTGATCTGATGTGTGTGCATTAGGAGGGGCAGTGATCTGATGTGTCTGTATTAGGAGGGGGCAGTGATCTGATGTGTGTGTATTAGGAGGGAGCAGTGATCTGATGTGTGTGTATTAGGAGGGAGCAGTGATCTGATGTGTGTGTATTAGGAGGGAGCAGTGATCTGATGTGTGTGTATTAGGAGGGGGCAGTGATCTGATGTGTGTATATTAGGAGGGAGCAGTGATCTGATGTGTGTGTATTAGGAGGGAGCAGTGATCTGATGTGTGTGTATTAGGAGGGAGCAGTGATCTGATGTGTGTGTATTAGGAGGGGGACAGTGATCTGATGTGTGTGTATTAGGAGGGGGTTGTAATCTGATGTGTGTGTATTAGGAGAGAGCAGTGATCTGATGTGTGTGTATTAGGAGGGGGACAGTGATCTGATGTGTGTGTGTTAGGAGGAGCAGTTATCTGATGTGTGTGTATTAGGAGGGGGACAGAGATCTGATGTGTGTGTATTAGGAGGGGGACAGTGATCTGATGTGTGTGTATTAGGAGGAGCAGTTATCTGGTGTGTGTGTGTATTAGGAGGGGGACAGTGATCTGATTTATTAGATACAGTGAAGGAAATAATTATTTGATCCCTTGCTGTTTTTGTAAGTTTGCCCACTGACTAAGACATGAACAGTCTATAATTTTAAGGGGAAGGTTAATTTTAAGATTGAGAGATAGAATATCCCCCCAAAAAATTCAAGAAAATCACATTGTATAAATTAGATACATTTTTTTTGCATTTTACAGTGAGAAATAAGTATTTGATTACTCTGACAAGCAGCACTTAATACTTGGTGGCAAAACCCTTGTTGACAAGCACAGCAGTGATGTTTTTTGTAGTGGATGAGGAGGGTTGCGCACATGTCAGGAGGAATTTACAGATCTCTCAATCATTCAGATTTTGAGGCTGTCACTTGGCAACTCGGAGCTTCAACTCCCTCCATAAATTTTCTATGGGATTAAGATATGGAGACTGGCTAGGCCACTCCATGACCTTAATGTGATTCTTTTTGAGCCACTCCTTAGCTGCCCTGGCTGTGTTTTGGGTCATTGTCTTGCTGGAAGACGCAGCCACTACCCATCTTTAATGCTCTTACTGAGGGAAGGAGGTTGTTAGCCAAAATCTCATGATACATGACCCCATCCATCTTCCCTTCAGTACGGTGCAGTTGCCATGTCCCCTTTGCAGAAAAGCACCCCCAAAGTATAATGTTTCCCCCACCATGCTTCATGGTTGGAACGATGTTCTTAGGGTTGAACTCATCCTTCTTATTCCTCCAAACATGGTGAGTTGAGTTAATGCCAAAGAGCTCAATTTTGGCCTCATCTGACCACAGCACCTTCTCCTAATAACTCACAGAATCATCCAGGTGGTCATTGGCAAACTTCAGACGGGCCTGCACATGTGCCTTCTTGAGCAGGAGGACCTTGTGGGCACTGCAGGATTTTAAACCTGTAAGGTGTAATGTGTTACCAATGGTTTTCTTGGTGACTGTGGTCCCAGCTGCCTTGAGATCATTAACAAGATCCCCCCATGTAGTTTTAGGCTGATCTCTCACCTTCCTCATGATCAAGGATACCCCACAAGGTGAGATTTTGCATGGTGCCCCAGATCGATGTCGATTGACAGTCATTTTGTATTTCTTACTATTGCACCAACAGTTGTCTTCTTCTCACCCAGCGTCTTACTTATGGTTTTGTAGCCCATTCCAGCTTTGTGCAGGTCTATGATCTTGTCCCTGACATCCTTAGAAAGCTCTTTGGTCTTGCCCATGTTGTAGAGGTTAGAGTCTGACTGATTCTGTGGACAGGAGTCTTTTATACAGGTGACTATGTAAGGCTATGTGCCCACGTTGCGGACCTGAAGCATATTTTTTACGCTTCTCCCTGGCGGGAAAATCGCATGCGGATATTACATGCGGTTTTCCCGCCAGGTAGAAGCGTTTGTGAGGCGTCTTTGCATGCATTTCTGCATGCGGGTTATCAAGCACTTCTCCAAGTGATTTTAGCATCACTTGGCAAAGTGCTTGACAACTTGTTCACACTATATAAATCCATGCAACCGGCAGCCGAGATGGATTTATATAGTGTGACCAAGTAATAGTTAAAAAAAAGAATCAGAATGGTAAAAAATAAAAAAATAAAGTTTATACTCGCCTACCGATACATTCTGTGCCCCGTCCGGAGTCTTGAGCGGCTCACGCTGTTGTGTGCAGGACCTGCGGTGATGTCATTGAGTCATGTGATGGGTCACATGACTCATGACGTGGCAGGTCCTTCACACAACAGCGCGACGGAGGGAAAACATCAGAAGATAAGTATAAACTTTATTTTATTCTTTTTTTTACAGGTTCTTTGGTACCCAGGTCTGGAGGAGAGTCTCCTCTCCTCCAGACCTGGGTACCATCCGCACATTGATTCCGCAGCGCTTCCGCAAAATTAATGAACATGCTGCGGATTTTTGAAAAATCCGCAGCATGGGCACTGACATTGTGGAATGCCATTGGGGACCATGGGGTGCGGATCTACATGCGTTTTACAAGCGTTTACGCTGAGGAAATTCCACAGCATATACGCTTGTAATACGCAACGTGGGCACCCAGCCTAAGACAGCTGTCTAATGCAGGTAACGAGTTGATTAGGAGCGTCTAACTGGTCTGTAGGAGCCAGAACTCATAATGGTTTGTAGGGGATCAAATACTTATTTCTCACTGCAAACTGCAAATAAATTTATCTAATTTATACAATGTGATTTTCTTGATGTTTTTTGGATATTCTATCTCTCAATGGTAAAATTAACCTACCCGTAAAATTATAGACTGTTCATGTCTCTGTCAGTGGGTAAACTTACAAAAACAGCGAGGGATCCAATACTTAGCATTAAACTGTCCTTATACAGTGAAGGAAATGTCTGTGTATTAGATAGAGGGGCAGATTTCTGATGCCTGTGTATTTGAGGGGCAGATTTCTGATGTCGGTGTATTAGATAGAGGGGCAGATTTCTGATGTCGGTGTATTAGATAGAGGGGCAGATTTCTGATGCCTGTGTATTAGATAGAGGGGCATATTTCTGATGCCTGTGTATTAGATAGAGGGGCAGATTTCTGATGCCTGTGTATTTGAGGGGCAGATTTCTGATGCCTGTGTATTAGATAGAGGGGCAGATTTCTGATGCCTGTGTATTTGAGGGGCAGATTTCTGATGCCTGTGTATTAGATAGAGGGGCAGATTTCTGATGCCTGTGTATTAGATAGAGGGGCAGATTTCTGATGCCTGTGTATTTGAGGGGCAGATTTCTGATGCCTGTGTATTAGATAGAGGGGCAGATTTCTGATGCCTGTGTATTTGAGGGGCAGATTTCTGATGCCTGTGTATTAGATAGAGGGGCAGATTTCTGATGCCTGTGTATTAGATAGAGGGGCAGATTTCTGATGCCTGTGTATTTGAGGGGCAGATTTCTGATGCCTGTGTATTAGATAGAGGGGCAGATTTCTGATGCCTGTGTATTAGAAGGCGCAGAGTTCTCTATAGATCGTCTACATTATAAGTTCTGCTGCTTATATTTCACTAGTTGTTAAAGGGACATTATTGTGTGCGCCGGTTTATGTATACATTATGTAACTTGCCTTTTAAAGGGACAGTGTCCTTCATATAAGTAGCTCAGGTCATACAGAGGCATGCATTTAATGTATGGTAATAGTTAAAGGGGCAGTGTCCTGTGTGCACAGGAGATAAGGGAGCTAAGATTAGGTAGGGAGCAGTGGAGGGAGGAGTGTCATATGACACACACACACATACACATATATACACACACACACTCAGTCTGGCAAAGTGTGAACTGGGATAACTGCTCTGGAGAGGAGACATCGGGTAAGGCTGCCGTCCTCTTAATGATTTCTTATGTGATCCAGCAGATTATGGTGGCTGGGTACAGCACAGATTGTGTGAGGGTGTGACACAGAACAAGCCCAGATTGTGTGCAGAGATTGTGTGTGCAGGACTCATATTGTGTGTCTGTACATGGCAGATAGTGTGACGAAGATTGCGAGAGCACATATGTGCAAGATGCGTGTTGTAAGCGAGTGTATGACACAGATAGTGTGTGTGTGTGATACAGATGTGTGTGTATGATACAGATAATGTGTGTGTGTATGATACAGATAGTGTGTGTGTATGATACAGATAGTGTGTGTGTGTGTGTGTGTATGATACAGATAATGTGCGTGTGTATGATACAGATAATGTGCGTGTGTATGATACAGATAATGTGCGTGTGTATGATACAGATAGTGTGTGTGTATGATACAGATAGTGTGTGTGTATGATACAGATAGTGTGTGTGTATGATACAGATAGTGTGTGTGTATGATACAGATAGTGTGTGTGTATGATACAGATAGTGTGTGTGTATGATACAGATAGTGTGTGTGTATGATACAGATAGTGTGTGTGTATGATACAGATAGTGTGTGTGTATGATACAGATAGTGTGTGTGTGTGTGTGTATGATACAGATAATGTGCGTGTGTATGATACAGATAATGTGCGTGTGTATGATACAGATAATGTGCGTGTGTATGATACAGATAGTGTGTGTGTATGATACAGATAGTGTGTGTGTATGATACAGATAGTGTGTGTGTATGATACAGATAGTGTGTGTGTATGATACAGATAGTGTGTGTGTATGATACAGATAGTGTGTGTGTATGATACAGATAGTGTGTGTGTATGATACAGATAATGTGTGTGTATGATACAGATAATGTGTGTGTATGATACAGATAGTGTGTGTGTATGATACAGATAGTGTGTGTGTATGATACAGATAGTGTGTGTGTATGATACAGATAATGTGTGTGTATGATACAGATAATGTGTGTGTATGATACAGATAGTGTGTATGATACAGATAGTGTGTGTGTGTGTATGATACAGATAATGTGTGTGTATGATACAGATAATGTGTGTGTATGATACAGATAATGTGTGTGTGTATGATACAGATAGTGTGTGTGTGTGTGTGTGTGATACAGATAATGTGTGTGTATGATACAGATAGTGTGTGTATGATACAGATAGTGTGTGTGTATGATACAGATAGTGTGTGTGTATGATACAGATAGTGTGTGTGTATGATACAGATAGTGTGTGTGTGTGTATGATACAGATAATGTGTGTGTGTATGATACAGATAGTGTGTGTGTGTATGATACAGATAGTGTGTGTGTGTATGATACAGATAGTGTGTGTGTATGATACAGATAATGTGTGTGTGTATGATACAGATAGTGTGTGTGTGTATGATACAGATAGTGTGTGTGTGTATGATACAGATAATGTGCGTGTGTATGATACAGATAATGTGCGTGTGTATGATACAGATAATGTGCGTGTGTATGATACAGATAGTGTGTGTGTAGGATACAGATAGTGTGTGTGTAGGATACAGATAGTGTGTGTGTATGATACAGATAGTGTGTGTGTATGATACAGATGGTGTGTGTGTATGATACAGATAGTGTGTGTGTAGGATACAGATAGTGTGTGTGTATGATACAGATAGTGTGTGTGTATGATACAGATAGTGTGTGTGTGTGTATGATACAGATAGTGTGTGTGTGTGTATGATACAGATAGTGTGTGTGTATGATACAGATAGTGTGTGTGTGTATGATACAGATAATGTGTGTGTGTATGATACAGATAATGTGTGTGTGTATGATACAGATAATGTGTGTGTATGATACAGATAATGTGTGTATGATACAGATAGTGTGTGTGTATGATACAGATAGTGTGTGTGTGTATGATACAGATAATGTGTGTGTATGATACAGATAGTGTGTGTGTGTATGATACAGATAATGTGTGTGTATGATACAGATAATGTGTGTATGATACAGATAGTGTGTGTGTGTGTATGATACAGATAGTGTGTGTGATACAGATAGTGTGTGTGTGTGATACAGATAGTGTGTGTGTATGATACAGATAATGTGTGTGTATGATACAGATAGTGTGTGTGATACAGATAGTGTGTGTGTGTGATACAGATAGTGTGTGTGTGTGATACAGATAGTGTGTGTGTGTGATACAGATAGTGTGTGTGTGTGATACAGATAGTGTGTGTGTATGATACAGATCATGTGTGTGATACAGATAGTGTGTGTGTGTATGATACAGATAATGTGTGTGATACAGATAGTGTGTGTGTGTGTGATACAGATAGTGTGTGTGTGTGATACAGATAGTGTGTGTGTGTATGATACAGATAGTGTGTGTGTGTATGATACAGATAGTGTGTGTGTATGATACAGATAATGTGTGTGTATGATACAGATAATGTGTGTGTGTATGATACAGATAATGTGTGTGTGTGATACAGATAGTGTGTGTGTGTATGATACAGATAGTGTGTGTGTGTATGATACAGATAGTGTGTGTGTATGATACAGATAGTGTGTGTGTATGATACAGATAATGTGTGTGTGTATGATACAGATAATGTGTGTGTGTATGATACAGATAGTGTGTGTGTATGATACAGAGTGTGTGTGTGTGATACAGATAGTGTGTGTGTGTGTATGATACAGATAGTGTGTGTGTGATACAGATAGTGTGTGTGTGTGTGTGATACAGATAGTGTGTGTGTGTGTGTGTGATACAGATAGTGTGTGTGTGTGTGTGATAGATAGTGTGTGTGTGTGTGTGATACAGATAGTGTGTGTGTGTATGATACAGATAGTGTGTGTGTGTGTGATACAGATAGTGTGTGTGTGTGTGATACAGATAGTGTGTGTGTGTGATACAGATAGTGTGTGTGTGTATGATACAGATAATGTGTGTGTGTATGATACAGATAGTGTGTGTGTATGATACAGATAGTGTGTGTGTATGATACAGATAATGTGTGTGTGTATGATACAGATAATGTGTGTGTATGATACAGATAGTGTGTGTGTATGATACAGATAGTGTGTGTGTATGATACAGATAGTGTGTGTGTGTATGATACAGATAGTGTGTGTGTGTGTGATACAGATAGTGTGTGTGTGTGTATGATACAGATAGTGTGTGTGTGTGTATGATACAGATAGTGTGTGTGTGTATGATACAGATAGTGTGTGTGTATGATACAGATAGTGTGTGTGTGTGATACAGATAGTGTGTGTGTGTATGATACAGATAGTGTGTGTGTGTATGATACAGATAGTGTGTGTGTATGATACAGATAATGTTTGTGTATGATACAGATAGTGTGTGTGTATGATACAGATAGTGTGTGTGTATGATACAGATAATGTTTGTGTATGATACAGATAGTGTGTGTGTATGATACAGATAATGTTTGTGTATGATACAGATAGTGTGTGTGTATGATACAGATAGTGTGTGTGTATGATACAGATAATGTTTGTGTATGATACAGATAGTGTGTGTGTATGATACAGATAATGTTTGTGTATGATACAGATAGTGTGTGTGTATGATACAGATAGTGTGTGTGTGTATGATACAGATAATGTGTGTGTGTATGATACAGATAGTGTGTGTGTATGATACAGATAGTGTGTGTGTATGATACAGATAATGTGTGTGTGTATGATACAGATAATGTGTGTGTATGATACAGATAGTGTGTGTGTATGATACAGATAGTGTGTGTGTATGATACAGATAGTGTGTGTGTGTATGATACAGATAGTGTGTGTGTGTGTGATACAGATAGTGTGTGTGTGTGTATGATACAGATAGTGTGTGTGTGTGTATGATACAGATAGTGTGTGTGTGTATGATACAGATAGTGTGTGTGTATGATACAGATAGTGTGTGTGTGTGATACAGATAGTGTGTGTGTGTATGATACAGATAGTGTGTGTGTGTATGATACAGATAGTGTGTGTGTATGATACAGATAATGTTTGTGTATGATACAGATAGTGTGTGTGTATGATACAGATAGTGTGTGTGTATGATACAGATAATGTTTGTGTATGATACAGATAGTGTGTGTGTATGATACAGATAATGTTTGTGTATGATACAGATAGTGTGTGTGTATGATACAGATAGTGTGTGTGTATGATACAGATAATGTTTGTGTATGATACAGATAGTGTGTGTGTATGATACAGATAATGTTTGTGTATGATACAGATAGTGTGTGTGTATGATACAGATAATGTTTGTGTATGATACAGATAGTGTGTGTGTATGATACAGATAATGTTTGTGTATGATACAGATAGTGTGTGTGTATGATACAGATAGTGTGTGTGTGTGATACAGATAGTGTGTGTGTGTATGATACAGATAATGTTTGTGTATGATACAGATAGTGTGTGTGTATGATACAGATAGTGTGTGTGTATGATACAGATAATGTTTGTGTATGATACAGATAGTGTGTGTGTATGATACAGATAGTGTGTGTGTGTGATACAGATAGTGTGTGTGTGTATGATACAGATAATGTTTGTGTATGATACAGATAGTGTGTGTGTATGATACAGATAGTGTGTGTGTATGATACAGATAATGTTTGTGTATGATACAGATAATGTTTGTGTATGATACAGATAGTGTGTGTGTGTGATACAGATAGTGTGTGTGTGTATGATACAGATAATGTTTGTGTATGATACAGATAGTGTGTGTGTATGATACAGATAATGTTTGTGTATGATACAGATAGTGTGTGTGTATGATACAGATAGTGTGTGTGTATGATACAGATAATGTTTGTGTATGATACAGATAGTGTGTGTGTGTGATACAGATAGTGTGTGTGTGTATGATACAGATAGTGTGTGTGTGTATGATACAGATAGTGTGTGTGTATGATACAGATAATGTTTGTGTATGATACAGATAATGTGTGTGTATGATACAGATAATGTTTGTGTATGATACAGATAGTGTGTGTGTGTGTGTGTGTGTGATACAGATAGTGTGTGTGTGTGTGTGTGTGATACAGATAGTGTGTGTGTGTGTGTATGATATTGAGAGTGTTCATACATACACATTATTGGGAGTAACTCTCTGCAGCGGGGTGTATTTGTGGTATTGTCCCCCGCTATCTCGCCCAGTCGGGCGGCGGTGCACAGAGCAGTCATTCAGCAGTGTGGGGCGGCGATCCGCCCAGTGTGGGGTTACATGGGGCACAACTCACTTTTTTTAGGATGTTGAAAAACCAGTTTGTGTCTGTAGGTCTCAGTGGGATTTCTCGGTATTGAAGACGTGCGGAAAACTCTGCAGCCCCCCAAGCTACAGGAAAAAGGTGAGGCGGGAATGGAGCGCAAGCTCCTGGGGCCAGAGCGTGGCGAGGGGTCACATTACTGTGCCACATCCTGGGGTCCGCAGCACTAACTTTACAGAACTGCAGAACATTGCTCCCCCTATCTCCTTACATACATAGTAGAGTATTCTGACCACTGACCTCCATACAGATCTGCAGAGCATTGCTCCCCTTCTCTCCTTACATACATAGTGGTGTATTCTGACCACTAACCTCCATACAGATCTGCAGAGCATTGCTCCCCTTCTCTCCTTACATACATAGTAGTGTATTCTGACCACTGACCTCCATACAGAACTGCAGAACATTGCTCCCTTTACCTCCATACAGATCTGCAGAACATTGCTCCCTTTACCTCCATACAGATCTGCAGAACATTGCTCCCCTTCTCTCCTTACATACATAGTGGTGTATTCTGACCACTGACCTCCATACAGATCTGCAGAACATTGCTCCCCTTCTCTCCTTCCATACATAGTAGTGTATTCTGACCACTGACCTCCATACAGAACTGCAGAACATTGCTCCCTTTACCTCCATACAGATCTGCAGAACATTGCTCCCTTTACCTCCATACAGATCTGCAGAACATTGCTCCCCTTCTCTCCTTACATACATAGTGGTGTATTCTGACCACTGACCTCCATACAGATCTGCAGAACATTGCTCCCCTTCTCTCCTTACATACATAGTGGTGTATTCTGACCACTGACCTCCATACAGATCTGCAGAACATTGCTCCCCTTCTCTCCTTACATACATAGTAGTGTATTCTGACCACTGACCTCCATACAGATCTGCAGAACATTGCTCCCCTTCTCTCCTTACATACATAGTAGAGTATTCTGACCACTGACCTCCATACAGATCTGCAGAGCATTGCTCCCCTTCTCTCCTTACATACATAGTAGTGTATTCTGACCACTGACCTCCATACAGATCTGCAGAACATTGCTCCCCTTCTCTCCTTACATACATAGTAGTGTATTCTGACCACTGACCTCCATACAGATCTGCAGAGCATTGCTCCCCTTCTCTCCTTACATACATAGTGGTGTATTCTGACCACTGACCTCCATACAGATCTGCAGAACATTGCTCCCCCTATCTCCTTACATACATAGTAGAGTATTCTGACCACTGACCTCCATACAGATCTGCAGAGCATTGCTCCCCTTCTCTCCTTACATACATAGTAGTGTATTCTGACCACTGACCTCCATACAGATCTGCAGAACATTGCTCCCCTTCTCTCCTTACATACATAGTAGAGTATTCTGACCACTGACCTCCATACAGATCTGCAGAACATTGCTCCCCCTATCTCCTTACATACATAGTAGTGTATTCTGACCACTGACCTCCATACAGATCTGCAGAGCATTGCTCCCCTTCTCTCCTTACATACATAGTAGTGTATTCTGACCACTGACCTCCATACAGATCTGCAGAGCATTGCTCCCCTTCTCTCCTTACATACATAGTAGTGTATTCTGACCACTGACCTCCATACAGATCTGCAGAGCATTGCTCCCCTTCTCTCCTTACATACATAGTAGAGTATTCTGACCACTGACCTCCATACAGATCTGCAGAGCATTGCTCCCCTTCTCTCCTTACATACATAGTAGTGTATTCTGACCACTGACCTCCATACAGATCTGCAGAGCATTGCTCCCCTTCTCTCCTTACATACATAGTAGTGTATTCTGACCACTGACCTCCATACAGATCTGCAGAACATTGCTCCCCTTCTCTCCTTACATACATAGTAGTGTATTCTGACCACTGACCTCCATACAGATCTGCAGAACATTGCTCCCCTTCTCTCCTTACATACATAGTAGAGTATTCTGACCACTGACCTCCATACAGATCTGCAGAGCATTGCTCCCCTTCTCTCCTTACATACATAGTAGAGTATTCTGACCACTGACCTCCATACAGAACTGCAGAACATTGCTCCCCTTCTCTCCTTACATACATAGTAGAGTATTCTGACCACTGACCTCCATACAGAACTGCAGAACATTGCTCCCCTTCTCTCCTTACATACATAGTAGAGTATTCTGACCACTGACCTCCATACAGATCTGCAGAACATTGCTCCCCTTCTCTCCTTACATACATAGTAGAGTATTCTGACCACTGACCTCCATACAGATCTGCAGAACATTGCTCCCCTTCTCTCCTTACATACATAGTAGAGTATTCTGACCACTGACCTCCATACAGAACTGCAGAACATTGCTCCCCTTCTCTCCTTACATACATAGTAGAGTATTCTGACCACTGACCTCCATACAGATCTGCAGAACATTGCTCCCCTTCTCTCCTTACATACATAGTAGAGTATTCTGACCACTGACCTCCATACAGAACTGCAGAACATTGCTCCCCTTCTCTCCTTACATACATAGTGGTGTATTCTGACCACTGACCTCCATACAGAACTGCAGAACATTGCTCCCCTTCTCTCCTTACATACATAGTAGAGTATTCTGACCACTGACCTCCATACAGATCTGCAGAACATTGCTCCCCTTCTCTCCTTACATACATAGTAGAGTATTCTGACCACTGACCTCCATACAGATCTGCAGAACATTGCTCCCCTTCTCTCCTTACATACATAGTAGTGTATTCTGACCACTGACCTCCATACAGATCTGCAGAACATTGCTCCCCTTCTCTCCTTACATACATAATAGTGTATTCTGACCACTGACCTCCATACAGATCTGCAGAACATTGCTCCCCTTCTCTCCTTACATACATAGTAGTGTATTCTGACCACTGACCTCCATACAGATCTGCAGAACATTGCTCCCCTTCTCTCCTTACATACATAGTAGTGTATTCTGACCACTAACCTCCATACAGATCTGCAGAACATTGCTCCCCTTCTCTCCTTACATACATAGTAGAGTATTCTGACCACTGACCTCCATACAGATCTGCAGAGCATTGCTCCCCTTCTCTCCTTACATACATAGTGGTGTATTCTGACCACTGACCTCCATACAGATCTGCAGAACATTGCTCCCCTTCTCTCCTTACATACAGTACAGACCAAAAGTTTGGACACACCTTCTCATTTAAAGATTTTTCTGTATTTTCATGACTATGAAAATTGTACATTCACACTGAAGGCATCAAAACTATGAATTAACACATGTGGAATTATATACTTAACAAAAAAGTGTGAAACAACTGAAAATATGTCTTATATTCTAGGGTCTTCACAGTAGCCACCTTTTGCTTTGATGACTGCTTTGCACACTCTTGGCATTCTCTTGATGAGCTTCAAGAGGTAGTCACCGGAAATGGTCTTCCAACAATCTTGAAGGAGTTCCCAGAGATGCTTAGCACTTGTTGGCCCTTTTGCCTTCACTCTGTGGTCCAGCTCACCCCAAACCATCTCGATTGGGTTCAGGTCTGGTGACTGTGGAGGCCAGGTCATCTGGCGTAGCCCCCCATCACTCTCCTTCTTGGTCAAATAGCCCTTACACAGCTTGGAGGTGTTTGGGGTCATTGTCCTGTTGAAAAATAAATGATGGTCCAACTAAACGCAAACCGGATGGAATAGCATGCCGCTGCAAGATGCTGTGGTAGCCATGCTGGTTCAGTATGCCTTCAATTTTGAATAAATCCCCAACAGTGTCACCAGCAAAGCACCCCCACACCATCACACCTCCTCCTCCATGCTTCACGGTGGGAACCAGGCATGTAGAGTCCATCCGTTCACCTTTTCTGAGTAGCACAAAGACACGGTGGTTGGAACCAAAGATCTCAAATTTGGACTCATCAGACCAAAGCACAGATTTCCACTGGTCTAATGTCCATTCCTTGGGTTCTTTAGCCCAAACAAGTCTCTTCTGCTTGTTGCCTGTCCTTAGCAGTGGTTTCCTAGCAGCTATTTTACCATGAAGGCCTGCTGCACAAAGTCTCCTCTTAACAGTTGTTGAAGAGATGTGTCTGCTGCTAGAACTCTGTGTGGCATTGACCTGGTCTCTAATCTGAGCTGCTGTTAACCTGTGATTTCTGAGGCTGGTGACTCGGATAAACTTATCCTCAGAAGCAGAGGTGACTCTTGGTCTTCCTTTCCTGGGGCGGCCCTCATGTGAGCCAGTTTCTTTGTAGCGCTTGATGGTTTTTGCAACTGCACTTGGGGACACTTTCAAAGTTTGCCCAATTTTTCGGACTGACTGACCTTCATTTCTTAAAGTAATGATTGCCACTCGTTTTTCTTTACTTAGCTGCTTTTTTCTTGTCATAATACAAATTCTAACAGTCTATTCAGTAGGACTATCAGCTGTGTATCCACCTGACTTCTGCACAACACAACTGATGGTCCCAACCCCATTTATAAGGCAAGAAATCCCACTTATTAAACCTGACAGGGCACACCTGTGAAGAGAAAACCATTTCCGGTGACTACCTCTTGAAGCTCATCGAGAGAGCGCCGAGAGTGTGCAAAGCAGTCATCAAAGCAAAAGGTGGCTACTGTGAAGAACCTAGAATATAAGACATATTTTCAGTTGTTTCACACTTTTTTGTTAAGTATATAATTCCACATGTGTTAATTCATAGTTTTGATGCCTTCAGTGTGAATGTACAATTTAAATACAGAAAAACCTTTAAATGAGAAGGTGTGTCCAAACTTTTGGTCTGTACTGTACATAGTAGAGTATTCTGACCACTGACCTCCATACAGATCTGCAGAACATTGCTCCCCTTCTCTCCTTACATACATAGTAGTGTATTCTGACCACTGACCTCCATACAGATCTGCAGAACATTGCTCCCTTTACCTCCATACAGATCTGCAGAACATTGCTCCCCTTCTCTCCTTACATACATAGTAGTGTATTCTGACCACTGACCTCCATACAGATCTGCAGAGCATTGCTCCTCTTCTCTCCTTACATACATAGTAGAGTATTCTGACCACTGACCTCCATACAGATCTGCAGAACATTGCTCCCCTTCTCTCCTTACATACATAGTGGTGTATTCTGACCACTGACCTCCATACAGATCTGCAGAACATTGCTCCCTTTACCTCCATACAGATCTGCAGAACATTGCTCCCCTTCTCTCCTTACATACATAGTAGTGTATTCTGACCACTGACCTCCATACAGATCTGCAGAGCATTGCTCCCCTTATCTCCTTACATACATAGTAGTGTATTCTGACCACTGACCTCCATACAGATCTGCAGAACATTGCTCCCCTTCTCTCCTTACATACATAGTAGAGTATTCTGACCACTGACCTCCATACAGATCTGCAGAACATTGCTCCCCTTCTCTCCTTACATACATAGTAGAGTATTCTGACCACTGACCTCCATACAGATCTGCAGAACATTGCTCCCCTTCTCTCCTTACATACATAGTAGTGTATTCTGACCACTGACCTCCATACAGATCTGCAGAGCATTGCTCCCCTTATCTCCTTACATACATAGTAGTGTATTCTGACCACTGACCTCCATACAGATCTGCAGAACATTGCTCCCCTTCTCTCCTTACATACATAGTAGAGTATTCTGACCACTGACCTCCATACAGATCTGCAGAACATTGCTCCCCTTCTCTCCTTACATACATAGTAGTGTATTCTGACCACTGACCTCCATACAGATCTGCAGAACATTGCTCCTCTTCTCTCCTTACATACATAGTAGTGTATTCTGACCACTGACCTCCATACAGATCTGCAGAACATTGCTCCCCTTCTCTCCTTACATACATAGTAGAGTATTCTGACCACTGACCTCCATACAGATCTGCAGAACATTGCTCCCCTTCTCTCCTTACATACATAGTAGTGTATTCTGACCACTGACCTCCATACAGATCTGCAGAGCATTGCTCCCCTTCTCTCCTTACATACATAGTAGTGTATTCTGACCACTAACCTCCATACAGATCTGCAGAGCATTGCTCCCCTTCTCTCCTTACATACATAGTAGTGTATTCTGACCACTGACCTCCATACAGATCTGCAGAACATTGCTCCCCTTCTCTCCTTACATACATAGTAGTGTATTCTGACCACTGACCTCCATACAGATCTGCAGAGCATTGCTCCCCTTCTCTCCTTACATACATAGTAGTGTATTCTGACCACTGACCTCCATACAGATCTGCAGAGCATTGCTCCCCTTCTCTCCTTACATACATAGTAGTGTATTCTGACCACTGACCTCCATACAGATCTGCAGAACATTGCTCCCCTTCTCTCCTTACATACATAGTAGAGTATTCTGACCACTGACCTCCATACAGATCTGCAGAGCATTGCTCCCCTTATCTCCTTACATACATAGTAGTGTATTCTGACCACTGACCTCCATACAGATCTGCAGAACATTGCTCCCCTTCTCTTCTTATATACATAGTAGTGTATTCTGCAGAACATTACACCACTGACCTCCATACAAATCTGCAGAACATTGCTCCCTTTACCTCCATACAGATCTGCAGAACATTGCTCCCCTTCTCTCCTTACATACATAGTGGTGTATTCTGACCACTGACCTCCATACAGATCTGCAGAACATTGCTCCCCTTCTCTCCTTACATACATAGTAGAGTATTCTGCAGAACATTACACCACTGACCTCCATACAAATCTGCAGAACATTGCTCCCTTTACCTCCATACAGATCTGCAGAGCATTGCTCCCCTTATCTCCTTACATACATAGTGGTGTATTCTGACCACTGACCTCCATACAGATCTGCAGAACATTGCTCCCCTTATCTCCTTGCATACATAGTGGTGTATTCTGACCACTGACCTCCATACAGATCTGCAGAACATTGCTCCCCTTCTCTCCTTACATACATAGTAGAGTATTCTGACCACTGACCTCCATACAGAACTGCAGAACATTGCTCACCTTCTCTCCTTACATACATAGTAGAGTATTCTGACCACTGACCTCCATACAGATCTGCAGAACATTGCTCCCCTTCTCTCCTTACATACATAGTAGAGTATTCTGACCACTGACCTCCATACAGAACTGCAGAACATTGCTCCCCTTCTCTCCTTACATACATAGTAGAGTATTCTGACCACTGACCTCCATACAGATCTGCAGAACATTGCTCCCCTTCTCTCCTTACATACATAGTGGTGTATTCTGACCACTGACCTCCATACAGATCTGCAGAACATTGCTCCCCTTCTCTCCTTACATACATAGTAGTGTATTCTGACCACTGACCTCCATACAGATCTGCAGAACATTGCTCCCCTTCTCTCCTTACATACATAGTAGTGTATTCTGACCACTAACCTCCATACAGATCTGCAGAGCATTGCTCCCCTTCTCTCCTTACATACATAGTAGAGTATTCTGACCACTGACCTCCATACAGATCTGCAGAACATTGCTCCCCTTCTCTCCTTACATACATAGTAGAGTATTCTGACCACTGACCTCCATACAGATCTGCAGAGCATTGCTCCCCTTCTCTCCTTACATACATAGTGGTGTATTCTGACCACTGACCTCCATACAGATCTGCAGAACATTGCTCCCCTTCTCTCCTTACATACAGTACAGACCAAAAGTTTGGACACACCTTCTCATTTAAAGATTTTTCTGTATTTTCATGACTATGAAAATTGTACATTCACACTGAAGGCATCAAAACTATGAATTAACACATGTGGAATTATATACTTAACAAAAAAGTGTGAAACAACTGAAAATATGTCTTATATTCTAGGGTCTTCACAGTAGCCACCTTTTGCTTTGATGACTGCTTTGCACACTCTTGGCATTCTCTTGATGAGCTTCAAGAGGTAGTCACCGGAAATGGTCTTCCAACAATCTTGAAGGAGGTCCCAGAGTTGCTTAGCACTTGTTGGCCCTTTTGCCTTCACTCTGCGGTCCAGCTAACCCCAAACCATCTCGATTGGGTTCAGGTCTGGTGACTGTGGAGGCCAGGTCATCTGGCGTAGCCCCCCATCACTCTCCTTCTTGGTCAAATAGCCCTTACACAGCCTGGAGGTGTTTGGGGTCATTGTCCTGTTGAAAAATAAATGATGGTCCAACTAAACGCAAACCGGATGGAATAGCATGCCGCTGCAAGATGCTGTGGTAGCCATGCTGGTTCAGTATGCCTTCAATTTTGAATAAATCCCCAACAGTGTCACCAGCAAAGCACCCCCCACACCATCACACCTCCTCCTCCATGCTTCACGGTGGGAACCAGGCATGTAGAGTCCATCCGTTCACCTTTTCTGAGTAGCACAAAGACACGGTGGTTGGAACCAAAGATCTCAAATTTGGACTCATCAGACCAAAGCACAGATTTCCACTGGTCTAATGTCCATTCCTTGTGTTCTTTAGCCCAAACAAGTCTCTTCTGCTTGTTGCCTGTCCTTAGCAGTGGTTTCCTAGCAGCTATTTTACCATGAAGGCCTGCTGCACAAAGTCTCCTCTTAACAGTTGTTGTAGAGATGTGTCTGCTGCTAGAACTCTGTGTGGCATTGACCTGGTCTCTAATCTGAGCTGCTGTTAACCTGCGATTTCTGAGGCTGGTGACTCGGATAAACTTATCCTCAGAAGCAGAGGTGACTCTTGGTCTTCCTTTCCTGGGGCGGCCCTCATGTGAGCCAGTTTCTTTGTAGCGCTTGATGGTTTTTGCAACTGCACTTGGGGACACTTTCAAAGTTTGCCCAATTTTTCGGACTGACTGACCTTCATTTCTTAAAGTAATGATGGCCACTCGTTTTTCTTTACTTAGCTGCTTTTTTCTTGTCATAATACAAATTCTAACAGTCTATTCAGTAGTACTATCAGCTGTGTATCCACCAGACGTCTGCACAACACAACTGATGGTCCCAACCCCATTTATAAGGCAAGAAATCCCACTTACTAAACCTGACAGGGCACACCTGTGAAGTGAAGACCATTTCCGGTGACTACCTCTTGAAGCTCATCAAGAGAATGCCAAGAGTGTGCAAAGCAGTCATCAAAGCAAAAGGTGGCTACTGTGAAGAACCTAGAATATAAGACATATTTTCAGTTGTTTCACACTTTTTTGTTAAGTATATAATTCCACATGTGGAAATTCATAGTTTTGATGCCTTCAGTGTGAATGTACAATTTAAATACAGAAAAACCTTTAAATGAGAAGGTGTGTCCAAACTTTTGGTCTGTACTGTACATAGTAGAGTATTCTGACCACTGACCTCCATACAGATCTGCAGAACATTGCTCCCCTTCTCTCCTTACATACATAGTGGTGTATTCTGACCACTGACCTCCATACAGATCTGCAGAACATTGCTCCCTTTACCTCCATACAGATCTGCAGAACATTGCTCCCCTTCTCTCCTTACATACATAGTAGTGTATTCTGACCACTGACCTCCATACAGATCTGCAGAGCATTGCTCCCCTTATCTCCTTACATACATAGTAGTGTATTCTGACCACTGACCTCCATACAGATCTGCAGAACATTGCTCCCCTTCTCTCCTTACATACATAGTGGTGTATTCTGACCACTGACCTCCATACAGATCTGCAGAACATTGCTCCCTTTACCTCCATACAGATCTGCAGAACATTGCTCCCCTTCTCTCCTTACATACATAGTAGTGTATTCTGACCACTGACCTCCATACAGATCTGCAGAGCATTGCTCCCCTTATCTCCTTACATACATAGTAGTGTATTCTGACCACTGACCTCCATACAGATCTGCAGAACATTGCTCCCCTTCTCTCCTTACATACATAGTAGAGTATTCTGACCACTGACCTCCATACAGATCTGCAGAACATTGCTCCCCTTCTCTCCTTACATACATAGTAGAGTATTCTGACCACTGACCTCCATACAGATCTGCAGAACATTGCTCCCCTTCTCTCCTTACATACATAGTAGTGTATTCTGACCACTGACCTCCATACAGATCTGCAGAACATTGCTCCTCTTCTCTCCTTACATACATAGTAGTGTATTCTGACCACTGACCTCCATACAGATCTGCAGAGCATTGCTCCCCTTCTCTCCTTACATACATAGTAGTGTATTCTGACCACTAACCTCCATACAGATCTGCAGAGCATTGCTCCCCTTCTCTCCTTACATACATAGTAGTGTATTCTGACCACTGACCTCCATACAGATCTGCAGAACATTGCTCCCCTTCTCTCCTTACATACATAGTAGTGTATTCTGACCACTGACCTCCATACAGATCTGCAGAGCATTGCTCCCCTTCTCTCCTTACATACATAGTAGTGTATTCTGACCACTGACCTCCATACAGATCTGCAGAGCATTGCTCCCCTTCTCTCCTTACATACATAGTAGTGTATTCTGACCACTGACCTCCATACAGATCTGCAGAACATTGCTCCCCTTCTCTCCTTACATACATAGTAGTGTATTCTGACCACTGACCTCCATACAGATCTGCAGAACATTGCTCCCCTTCTCTCCTTATATACATAGTAGTGTACTCTGCAGAACATTACACCACTGACCTCCATACAAATCTGCAGAACATTGCTCCCTTTACCTCCATACAGATCTGCAGAACATTGCTCCCCTTCTCTCCTTACATACATAGTGGTGTATTCTGACCACTGACCTCCATACAGATCTGCAGAACATTGCTCCCCTTCTCTCCTTACATACATAGTAGAGTATTCTGCAGAACATTACACCACTGACCTCCATACAAATCTGCAGAACATTGCTCCCTTTACCTCCATACAGATCTGCAGAGCATTGCTCCCCTTATCTCCTTACATACATAGTGGTGTATTCTGACCACTGACCTCCATACAGATCTGCAGAACATTGCTCCCCTTCTCTCCTTACATACATAGTAGTGTATTCTGACCACTGACCTCCATACAGATCTGCAGAGCATTGCTCCCCTTATCTCCTTACATACATAGTAGTGTATTCTGACCACTGACCTCCATACAGATCTGCAGAGCATTGCTCCCCTTCTCTCCTTACATACATAGTGGTGTATTCTGACCACTGACCTCCATACAGATCTGCAGAACATTGCTCCCCTTCTCTCCTTATATACATAGTAGTGTATTCTGCAGAACATTACACCACTGACCTCCATACAAATCTGCAGAACATTGCTCCCTTTACCTCCATACAGATCTACAGAACATTGCTCTGCACCTTCTGACAGTTTTGTATATTGTGCAGAGTATTACACCTCTAGAGCTCTGCAGAGTATTGCGCTGCCCCGTAGGGGGATATATACCGTATTGATTGCATTATTTTGGCTGGGATGTATGAACGTGTCAGGGCCGTGATCTCATCTGCACAGAACATTTCATGAGCTTGTAAAAAAAGAGACATGCTGATAACTGAGAACAATAGACCTGATTGTATCAAACATCCCAGCAGGCGCAAAGATAGTCTGCATAGTCTTTGTCCATGACAATGTTATGTGCCTGTGAGGTTTTCATCACCCTTTGCTATGAATCAGTTAGAAGCGGCTGATAACAGAGAACAATAGCTTGCATTTAACATACTGTAGAAAGAGAAACTTTGGTCCTAAAGGGGTTAATGTACCATTATAGAGAAGTGAGGAGTAATTACTGATTTCATGAAATTATCTCTGGGAGGACGAAGAATGATGGGTAGGTAAAGCATGGTGGACAGGGGTAAGGTATGGGCGTGCAGAGCTGTGTACATCGCCATGGCCCGCTGGGCACACGGTTTACTTCTGTAGCAGATCTCCATATGTCTGGTTGTTAGATAGATCTACCAGCACTCCGCATAGATCTATAAGGATTCTTAAAGGCAACCTGTCACAGTGCGATCTCTCAGCGCCGGGTTAAAGGTCACGAGGAGCTGAGCAGATTGATATATAGATTTGTAGGAAAAGATTCAGTATAACTTGTAATTTCTTTATTTAAATCTCTACTCCGTTAGGAGTCCAGTGGGCGGGGCTTATCAGTGATTACAATTAGCACCTTTGAATTATGGGGCCACAAACACCTGATTGGGGGTCTACTGGTGATAAGAAGCGAGAACATTTGGGTTATTGAAGTTGTACCTGCGATATTAGATATAGTTTTCAGATATGGACAATTCCTTTAAGGGAATATCTTAAAGGGGAATACCACATTTACAAATTGGGTGACTTTGAATCACTTTAATTTCTTGCAATAAGAGGAGCTGGGGATCAGGATATTTCCAGATCCTGAAATCTGCAACAGCCTGAAAAGTGAGTGACTAGAAGCCATCCATGGCCCCCCCAGCGTACATGGCGGCCCCCTTATAAAGAGGAATTGGTGACCCCTGCTCCAGGCCCCTGCAGACATATTATAGACGTTTTCTCTTCTGCTCATGAATATCCTACGACTTCTGGAATGGCGGGAGGCGGGGGGGGATAGGGATGAAGAATTGTTTATATAAAGCCCCCATTAACATTCCACTTCCATCACTGTGCAAGGGGGGAGCTGGCACTGCGCCCACGGACACGTGGCTAATTATGGGAGAACATCTACCCATCTTCACCGTCCTCCCATAAGCATTAGGTGATATATATTGGTGTATATTTGGTTTTCGGCCGCACCCCGGGGTGTTGATTGACACCCTATTGACGTTCCTCACCGTTCTGAGATGTTCTTCTGTTCCTTATGTAAATTCATAAATGTGAAATATGTCTGGAACTTGAATTTCAGGTCTACAGAGATATGGTAATCAGGGGTGGAGGCGCCTGGAGAGGAGCAGGGCCTCATTTGGTTGGGGTCAGTGTATAACAGATGGATTCTGGCGGTCATCGTCTTCATCGCTATGCGAAACTATACGTTCTGGGTTAAAAAAAAATCGATTGGTTTCCCGGAGCGAATTATTGGTCTTGGTCAAAGTCTTCTTGGTTTTTACGGGCAACACAATCAATCTCAGCCAAAAAGTTGTGGTTGCCTCGAGTGACACCACATACTATGGAAAGTCCTCAACAATGGAAATATTTAGGTGGTCATGGGCAACACCACCTTAATCCACTAGCTACCATTGTTCCTAGCAGGTATCTTCTTGGTGGTCTTGTTCAATGCCCCTGATCTGGTTGCCGGGAGAAACATCAGAGTTTGCTGATTTTTTTCTTGGTTTCTATAGGTGTCGATAAAATTCATGGGACCATGAGAAACACCACCGATCTTACTGGTTGTCATGAGAGACGCCACCGATCTTACTGGTTGTCATGAGAAACACCACCGATCTTACTGGTTGTCATGAGAGACACCACCGATCTTACTGGTTGTCATGAGAGACGCCACCGATCTTACTGGTTGTCATGAGAGACGCCACCGATCTTACTGGTTGTCATGAGAGACGCCACCGATCTTACTGGTTGTCATGAGAGACGCCACCGATCTTACTGGTTGTCATGAGATACTGGTTGTCATGAGAGACGCCACCGATCTTACTGGTTGTCATGAGAAACACCACCGATCTTACTGGTTGTCATGAGAAACACCGCCGATCTCACTGGTTGTCAGGAGAAACGCCACCGATCTTACTGGTTGTCATGAGAGACACCACCGATCTCACTGGTTGTCATGAGAGACACCACCGATCTCACTGGTTGTCATGAGAGACACCACCGATCTCACTAGTTGTCATGAGAAACGCCACCGATCTTACTGGTTGTCATGAGAGACACCACCGATCTCACTGGTTGTCATGAGAGACACCACCGATCTCACTGGTTGTCATGAGAGACACCACCGATCTCACTGGTTGTCATGAGAGACACCACCGATCTCACTGGTTGTCATGAGAGACACCACCGATCTCACTGGTTGTCATGAGAGACACCACCGATCTCGCTGGTTGTCATGAGAGACACCACCGATCTCGCTGGTTGTCATGAGAGACACCACCGATCTCACTGGTTGTCATGAGAAACACCACTGGTTTCCCTGGTTGCCATGGATATTATAGTTGGATGGGATTGTCTTGGCTTTCGGGGGTAACAACATAGTGTCCACCACAATCCTATTGAATACAATGAGCATTTTCAGACTCGCTTCCTGGTTGCTATGGTGAACATTTTCACAACCAAGAGCTATCATGCCAAGTGCGGTATTGTCTTGGCTCCCATAGGTGGGCCCATCTTTTAGGTTGCCATTGGCGGCACTGTTGTTCTGGGGGGCTTCTCCATGGTTCTTACAGTCGGTGATCTTCACATGAAGCATTGTTGTGGGTTCTTCTGCTTAGCTAGAAATTCCTCAGTCGTCCTCTCTACACCTCCATCTTAGCAGGAAACCTTTTTGATTGCTATGGAGAACACTTTTCTTGGTTGCTATACAGAATGTATGGAGGCTGTATACACCCGGCTCTGTATATAGCGGGCGGCTGTATATACCCAGCTCTGTATATAGGGAGCGGCCGTATATACCCAGCTCTGTATAAAGAGGGCGGCTGTATATACCCAGCTCTGTATATAGCAGGCCGGCTGTATATACCCAGCTCTATATATAGCAGGCCGGCTGTATATACCCAGCTCTATATATAGGGAGCGGCCGTATATACCCAGCTCTGTATAAAGAGGGCGGCTGTATATACCCAGCTCTGTATATAGAGGGCCGGCTGTATATACCCAGCTCTGTATATAGCAGGCGGCTGTATATACCCAGCTCTATATATAGGGAGCGGCCGTATATACCCAGCTCTGTATAAAGAGGGCGGCTGTATATACCCAGCTCTGTATATAGAGGGCCGGCTGTATATACCCAGCTCTGTATATAGGGGGCGGCTGTATATACCCAGCTCTGTATATAGGGGGCGGCTGTATATACCCAGCTCTGTATATAGAGGGCCGGCTGTATATACCCAGCTCTGTATATAGAGGGCGGCCATATATACCCAGCTCTGTATATAGAGGGCGGCCATATATACCCAGCTCTGTATATAGAGGGCCGGCTGTATATACCCAGCTCTGTATATAGCGGGCGGCTGTATATACCCAGCTCTATATATAGGGAGCGGCCGTATATACCCAGCTCTGTATAAAGAGGGCGGCTGTATATACCCAGCTCTGTATATAGAGGGCCGGCTGTATATACCCAGCTCTGTATATAGGGGGCGGCTGTATATACCCAGCTCTGTATATAGAGGGCCGGCTGTATATACCCAGCTCTGTATATAGAGGGCGGCTGTATATACCCAGCTCTGTATATAGAGGGCCGGCTGTATATACCCAGCTCTGTATATAGAGGGCGGCTGTATATACCCAGCTCTATATATAGGGAGCGGCCGTATATACCCAGCTCTGTATAAAGAGGGCGGCTGTATATACCCAGCTCTGTATATAGCAGGCCGGCTGTATATACCCAGCTCTGTATATAGCGGGCGGCTGTATATACCCAGCTCTGTATATAGCAGGCGGCTGTATATACCCAGCTCTGTATATAGCAGGCGGCTGTATATACCCAGCTCTATATATAGGGAGCGGCCGTATATACCCAGCTCTGTATAAAGAGGGCGGCTGTATATACCCAGCTCTGTATATAGAGGGCCGGCTGTATATACCCAGCTCTGTATATAGGGGGCGGCTGTATATACCCAGCTCTGTATATAGGGGGCAGCTGTATATACCCAGCTCTGTATATAGAGGGCCGGCTGTATATACCCAGCTCTGTATATAGAGGGCCGGCTGTATATACCCAGCTCTGTATATAGCGGGCGGCTGTATATACCCAGCTCTATATATAGGGAGCGGCCGTATATACCCAGCTCTGTATAAAGAGGGCGGCTGTATATACCCAGCTCTGTATATAGAGGGCCGGCTGTATATACCCAGCTCTGTATATAGGGGGCGGCTGTATATACCCAGCTCTGTATATAGAGGGCCGGCTGTATATACCCAGCTCTGTATATAGAGGGCGGCTGTATATACCCAGCTCTGTATATAGAGGGCCGGCTGTATATACCCAGCTCTGTATATAGAGGGCGGCTGTATATACCCAGCTCTATATATAGGGAGCGGCCGTATATACCCAGCTCTGTATAAAGAGGGCGGCTGTATATACCCAGCTCTGTATATAGCAGGCCGGCTGTATATACCCAGCTCTGTATATAGCGGGCGGCTGTATATACCCAGCTCTGTATATAGCAGGCGGCTGTATATACCCAGCTCTATATATAGGGAGCGGCCGTATATACCCAGCTCTGTATAAAGAGGGCGGCTGTATATACCCAGCTCTGTATATAGAGGGCCGGCTGTATATACCCAGCTCTGTATATAGGGGGCGGCTGTATATACCCAGCTCTGTATATAGGGGGCAGCTGTATATACCCAGCTCTGTATATAGAGGGCCGGCTGTATATACCCAGCTCTGTATATAGCGGGCGGCTGTATATACCCAGCTCTGTATATAGCGGGCGGCTGTATATACCCAGCTCTATATATAGGGAGCGGCCGTATATACCCAGCTCTGTATAAAGAGGGCGGCTGTATATACCCAGCTCTGTATATAGAGGGCCGGCTGTATATACCCAGCTCTGTATATAGAGGGCCGGCTGTATATACCCAGCTCTGTATATAGAGGGCGGCTGTATATACCCAGCTCTGTATATAGAGGGCCGGCTGTATATACCCAGCTCTGTATATAGGGGGCGGCTGTATATACCCAGCTCTGTATATAGGGGGCGGCTGTATACACCCAGCTCTGTATATAGCAGGCCGGCTGTATATACCCAGCTCTGTATATAGCGGGCGGCTGTATATACCCAGCTCTGTATATAGCGGGCGGCTGTATATACCCAGCTCTGTATATAGGGGGCGGCTGTATATACCCAGCTCTGTATACAGGGGGCGGCTGTATATACCCAGCTCTGTATATAGGGGGCGGCTGTATATACCCAGCTCTGTATATAGAGGGCCGGCTGTATATACCCAGCTCTGTATATAGAGGGCCGGCTGTATATACCCAGCTCTGTATATAGCGGGCGGCTGTATATACCCAGCTCTGTATACAGGGGGCGGCTGTATACACCCAGCTCTGTATATAGAGGGCGGCCATATATACCCAGCTCTGTATATAGAGGGCCGGCCGTATAAACCCAGCTCTGTATATAGAGGGCGGCCATATATACCCAGCTCTGTATATAGAGGGCGGCCATATATACCCAGCTCTGTATATAGAGAGCCGGCTGTATATACCCAGCTCTGTATATAGAGAGCCGGCTGTATATACCCAGCTCTGTATATAGCGGGCGGCTGTATATACCCAGCTCTGTATATAGCGGGCGGCTGTATATACCCAGCTTTATATATAGAGGGCGGCTGTATATACCCAGCTCTGTATATAGCGGGCGGCTGTATATACCCAGCTTTATATATAGAGGGCGGCTGTATATACCCAGCTTTATATATAGAGGGCGGCTGTATATACCCAGCTCTGTATATAGCGGGCGGCTGTATACACCCAGCTCTGTATATAGCGGGCGGCTGTATATACCCAGCTCTGTATACAGGGGGCGGCTGTATATACCCAGCTCTGCATATATGAGGGGCGGCTGTATATACCCAGCTCTGTATATAGCGGGCGGCTGTATATACCCAGCTCTGTATATAGAGGGCGGCTGTATATACCCAGCTCTGTATATAGAGGGCGGCCATATATACCCAGCTCTGTATATAGAGGGCCGGCTGTATATACCCAGCTCTGTATATAGAGGGCGGCTGTATATACCCAGCTCTGTATATAGCGGGCGGCTGTATATACCCAGCTCTGTATATAGCGGGCGGCTGTATATACCCAGCTTTATATATAGAGGGCGGCTGTATATACCCAGCTCTGTATATAGCGGGCGGCTGTATATACCCAGCTTTATATATAGAGGGCGGCTGTATATACCTAGCTCTGTATATAGCGGGCGGCTGTATACACCCAGCTCTGTATATAGCTGGCGGCTGTATACACCCAGCTCTGTATATAGCTGGCGGCTGTATACACCCAGCTCTGTATATAGCTGGCGGCTGTATACACCCAGCTCTGTATATAGCTGGCGGCTGTATATACCCAGCTCTGTATACAGGGGGCGGCTGTATATACCCAGCTCTGTATACAGGGGGCGGCTGTATATACCCAGCTCTGCATATAGAGGGGCGGCTGTATATACCCAGCTCTGTATATAGCGGGCGGCTGTATATACCCAGCTCTGTATACAGGGGGCGGCTGTATATACCCAGCTCTGTATATAGAGGGCGGCTGTATATACCCAGCTCTGTATATAGAGGGCCGGCTGTATATACCCAGCTCTGTATATAGCGGGCGGCTGTATATACCCAGCTCTGTATACAGGGGGCGGCTGTATACACCCAGCTCTGTATATAGAGGGCGGCCATATATACCCAGCTCTGTATATAGGGGCGGCCATATATACCCAGCTCTGTATATAGCAGGCCGGCTGTATATACCCAGCTCTGTATATAGCGGGCGGCTGTATATACCCAGCTCTGTATATAGCGGGCGGCTGTATATACCCAGCTCTGTATATAGCAGGCCGGCTGTATATACCCAGCTCTGTATACAGGGGGCGGCTGTATATACCCAGCTCTGTATACAGGGGGCGGCTGTATATACCCAGCTCTGTATATAGAGGGCCGGCTGTATATACCCAGCTCTGTATACAGGGGGCGGCTGTATATACCCAGCTCTGTATATAGCAGGCCGGCTGTATATACCCAGCTCTGTATACAGGGGGCGGCTGTATATACCCAGCTCTGTATATAGCAGGCCGGCTGTATATACCCAGCTCTGTATACAGGGGGCGGCTGTATATACCCAGCTCTGTATACAGGGGGCGGCTGTATATACCCAGCTCTGTATACAGGGGGCGGCTGTATATACCCAGCTCTGTATACAGGGGGCGGCTGTATATACCCAGCTCTGTATATAGCAGGCCGGCTGTATAAACCCAGCTCTGTATATAGAGGGCGGCCATATATACCCAGCTCTGTATATAGTGGGCGGCTGTATATATCCAGCTCTGTATATAGGGGGCGGCTGTATATACCCAGCTCTGTATATAGTGGGCGGCTGTATATACCCAGCTTTGTATATAGGGGGCGGCTGTATATATCCAGCTCTGTATATAGGGGGCGGCTGTATATACCCAGCACTGTATATAGTGGGCGGCTGTATATACCCAGCTCTGTATATAGGGGGCGGCTGTATATACCCAGCTCTATATATAGAGGGCCGGCTGTATATACCCAGCTCTGTATATAGAGGGCGGCTGTATATACCCAGCTCTGTATATAGAGGGCCGGCTGTATATACCCAGCTCTGTATATAGGGGGCGGCTGTATATACCCAGCTCTGTATATAGGGGGCGGCTGTATATACCCAGCACTGTATATAGTGGGCGGCTGTATATACCCAGCTCTGTATATAGCGGGAGGCTGCATACACCCGGCTCTGTATATAGCGGGAGGCTGCATACACCCGGCTCTGTATACAGGGGGCGGCTGTATATACCCAGCTCTGTATATAGCGGGAGGCTGCATACACCCGGCTCTGTATATAGCGGGAGGCTGCATACACCCGGCTCTGTATATAGCGGGAGGCTGCATACACCCGGCTCTGTATATAGCGGGAGGCTGCATACACCCGGCTCTGTATATAGCGGGAGGCTGCATACACCCGGCTCTGTATATAGCGGGAGGCTGCATACACCCGGCTCTGTATATAGCGGGAGGCTGCATACACCCGGCTCTGTATATAGCGGGAGGCTGTATACGCCCAGGTCTGTATATAGCGGGCGGCTGTATACTGTGAGCTGAGGTATGTCTGGTATGGGGGGGATGTGTCTGGATCTGTATATACATTCCTTTGTGGGATATACCTCCGGGCTCTGCACTGGATACGGGGTAGATGACTTGTGTCCTCTCTTCCTAGGATGGGGGTGAAGTCTCTGCGCTGTTTCCCCTGGTACGGAAGGAGGAAGGAACGGAAAAGAAGCAAAACCAGCCAGGAAGGTGAGAAATGAGGGGCCGTGTGTATACGGGGGGTGCGGTGTATATGGGGGGCTGTGTGTATACAGGAGGGGGGGCTGTGTGTATACAGGAAGGGGGAGGATGCGGTGTATATGGGGGGCTGTGTATACAGGAGGGGGGATGCGGTGTATATGGGGGGCTGTGTATACAGGAGGGGAGGATGCGGTGTATATGGGGGGCTGTGTGTATACAGGAGGGGGGGATGCGGTGTATATGGGGGCTGTGTATACAGGAGGGGGGATGCGGTGTATATGGGGGCTGTGTATACAGGAGGGGGGATGCGGTGTATATGGGGGGCTGTGTATACAGGAGGGGAGGATGCGGTGTATATGGGGGCTGTGTATACAGGAGGGGGGATGCGGTGTATATGGGGGGCTGTGTATACAGGAGGGGAGGATGCGGTGTATATGGGGGCTGTGTATACAGGAGGGGGGGATGCGGTGTATATGGGGGCTGTGTATACAGGAGGGGGGATGCGGTGTATATGGGGGCTGTGTATACAGGAGGGGGGATGCGGTGTATATGGGGGGCTGTGTGTATACAGGAGGGGAGGATGCCGTGTATATGGGGGCTGTGTATACAGGAGGGGGGATGCGGTGTATATGGGGGGCTGTGTATACAGGAGGGGAGGATGCGGTGTATATGGGGGCTGTGTATACAGGAGGGGGGGATGCGGTGTATATGGGGGCTGTGTATACAGGAGCGTGAGAAATGAGGGGCCGTGTGTATACGGGGGGTGCGGTGTATATGGGGGGCTGTGTGTATACAGGAGGGGGGGCTGTGTGTATACAGGAAGGGGGAGGATGCGGTGTATATGGGGGGCTGTGTATACAGGAGGGGAGGATGCGGTGTATATGGGGGGCTGTGTATACAGGAGGGGGGATGCGGTGTATATGGGGGGCTGTGTGTATATGGGGGGCTGTGTGTATACAGGAGGGGGGATGCGGTGTATATGGGGGCTGTGTATACAGGAGGGGAGGATGCGGTGTATATGGGGGGCTGTGTATACAGGAGGGGGGATGCGGTGTATATGGGGGCTGTGTATACAGGAGGGGAGGATGCGGTGTATATGGGGGGCTGTGTATACAGGAGGGGGGATGCGGTGTATATGGGGGCTGTGTATACAGGAGGGGGGATGCGGTGTATATGGGGGGCTGTGTATACAGGAGGGGGGATGCGGTGTATATGGGGGCTGTGTATACAGGAGGGGAGGATGCGGTGTATATGGGGGGCTGTGTATACAGGAGGGGGGGCTGTGTGTATACAGGAAGGGGGAGGATGCGGTGTATATGGGGGGCTGTGTATACAGGAGGGGGGATGCGGTGTATATGGGGGCTGTGTATACAGGAGGGGGGATGCGGTGTATATGGGGGCTGTGTATACAGGAGGGGGGGATGCGGTGTATATGGGGGCTGTGTATACAGGAGGGGGGATGCGGTGTATATGGGGGCTGTGTATACAGGAGGGGGGATGCAGTGTATATGGGGGCTGTGTATACAGGAGGGGGGATGCGGTGTATATGGGGGCTGTGTGTATACAGGAGGGGGGATGCGGTGTATATGGGGGCTGTGTATACAGGAGGGGGGATGCAGTGTATATGGGGGCTGTGTATACAGGAGGGGGGGCTGTGTGTATACAGGAAGGGGGAGGATGCGGTGTATATGGGGGCTGTGTGTATACAGGAGGGGGGATGCGGTGTATATGGGGGCTGTGTATACAGGAGGGTGAGAAATGAGGGGCCGTGTGTATACGGGGGGTGCGGTGTATATGGGGGGCTGTGTATACAGGAGGGGGGGCTGTGTGTATACAGGAAGGGGGAGGATGCGGTGTATATGGGGGGCTGTGTATACAGGAGGGGGGATGCGGTGTATATGGGGGGCTGTGTGTATACAGGAGGGGGGGCTGTGTGTATACAGGAAGGGGGAGGATGCGGTGTATATGGGGGGCTGTGTATACAGGAGGGGGGATGCGGTGTATATGGGGGGCTGTGTGTATACAGGAGGGGAGGATGCCGTGTATATGGGGGCTGTGTATACAGGAGGGGGGGATGCGGTGTATATGGGGGGCTGTGTATACAGGAGGGGGGGATGCGGTGTATATGGGGGCTGTGTATACAGGAGGGGGGATGCGGTGTATAGGGGGGCTGTGTGTGTACAGGAGGGGGGATGCGGTGTATATGGGGGGCTGTGTATACAGGAGGGGGGGTGCGGTGTATATGGGGGCTGTGTATACAGGAGGGGGGATGCGGTGTATATGGGGGGCTGTGTATACAGGAGGGGGGATGCGGTGTATATGGGAGCTGTGTATACAGGAGGGGGGGATGCGGTGTATATGGGGGCTGTGTATACAGGAGGGGGGATGCGGTGTATATGGGGGGCTGTGTATACAGGAGGGGGGGATGCGGTGTATATGGGGGCTGTGTATACAGGAGGGGGGATGCAGTGTATATGGGGGGCTGTGTATACAGGAGGGGGGATGCGGTGTATATGGGGGCTGTGTATACAGGAGGGGAGGATGCGGTGTATATGGGGGGCTGTGTATACAGGAGGGGGGGATGCGGTGTATATGGGGGGCTGTGTATACAGGAGGGGGGATGCGGTGTATATGGGGGCTGTGTATACAGGAGGGGAGGATGCGGTGTATATGGGGGGCTGTGTATACAGGAGGGGGGGATGCGGTGTATACTGGAGGGGGGATGCGGTGTATATGGGGGGCTGTGTATACAGGAGGGGGGGATGCGGTGTATACAGGAGGGGGGGATGCGGTGTATATGGGGGGCTGTGTGTATACAGGAGGGGGGGTGCGGTGTATATGGGGGCTGTGTATACAGGAAGGGAGGATGCGGTGTATATGGGGGGATGCGGTGTATATGGGGGGCTGTGTATACAGGAGGGGGGATGCGGTGTATATGGGGGCTGTGTATACAGGAGGGGGGATGCGGTGTATATGGGGGCTGTGTATACAGGAGGGGGGATGCGGTGTATATGGGGGCTGTGTATACAGGAGGGGGGATGCGGTGTATATGGGGGCTGTGTATACAGGAGGGGTGGATGCGGTGTATATGGGGGGCTGTGTATACAGGAGGGGGGATGCGGTGTATATGGGGGCTGTGTATACAGGAGGGGGGATGCGGTGTATATGGGGGCTGTGTATACAGGAGGGGAGGATGCGGTGTATATGGGGGCTGTGTATACAGGAGGGGGGGATGCGGTGTATATGGGGGCTGTGTATACAGGAGGGGGGGTGCGGTGTATATGGGGGGCTGTGTGTATACAGGAGGGGGGGTTGCGGTGTATATGGGGGCTGTGTATACAGGAGGGGGGGTTGCGGTGTATATGGGGGCTGTGTATACAGGAGGGGAGGATGCGGTGTATATGGGGGGCTGTGTATACAGGAGGGGGGATGCGGTGTATATGGGGGGCTGTGTGTATATGGGGGGCTGTGTGTATACAGGAGGGGGGGTGCGGTGTATATGGGGGCTGTGTGTATACAGGAGGGGGGGATGCGGTGTATATGGGGGCTGTGTATACAGGAGGGGGGATGCGGTGTATATGGGGGCTGTGTACACAGGAGGGGGGATGCGGTGTATATGGGGGGCTGTGTATACAGGAGGGGGGATGCGGTGTATATGGGGGCAGTGTATACAGGAGGGGGGGATGCGGTGTATATGGGGGCTGTGTATACAGGAGGGGGGTTGCGGTGTATATGGGGGCTGTGTATACAGGAGGGGAGGATGCGGTGTATATGGGGGGCTGTGTGTATACAGGAGGGGGGGACGCGGTGTATATGGGGGCTGTGTATACAGGAGGGGGGTTGCGGTGTATATGGGGGCTGTGTATACAGGAGGGGGGATGCGGTGTATATGGGGGCTGTGTATACAGGAGGGGGGGTGCGGTGTATATGGGGGGCTGTGTATACAGGAGGAGAGGATGCGGTGTATATGGGGGGCTGTGTGTATACAGGAGGGGGGGACGCGGTGTATATGGGGGCTGTGTATACAGGAGGGGGGTTGCGGTGTATATGGGGGCTGTGTATACAGGAGGGGGGATGCGGTGTATATGGGGGGCTGTGTATACAGGAGGGGGGGATGCGGTGTATATGGGGGCTGTGTATACAGGAGGGGGGATGCGGTGTATATGGGGGCTGTGTATACAGGAGGGGGGGTGCGGTGTATATGGGGGGCTGTGTATACAGGAGGGGAGGATGCGGTGTATATGGGGGGCTGTGTGTATACAGGAGGGGGGGACGCGGTGTATATGGGGGCTGTGTATACAGGAGGGGGGTTGCGGTGTATATGGGGGCTGTGTATACAGGAGGGGGGATGCGGTGTATATGGGGGCTGTGTATACAGGAGGGGGGATGCGGTGTATATGGGGGCTGTGTATACAGGAGGGGGGGATGCGGTGTATATGGGGGCAGTGTATACAGGAGGGGGGGATGCGGTGTATATGGGGGCTGTGTATACAGGAGGGGGGTTGCGGTGTATATGGGGGCTGTGTATACAGGAGGGGGGATGCGGTGTATATGGGGGCTGTGTATACAGGAGGGGGGATGCGGTGTATATGGGGGGCTGTGTATACAGGAGGGGGGGTTGCGGTGTATATGGGGGGCTGTATATACAGGAGGGGGGGATGCGGTGTATATGGGGCGCTGTGTGTACACAGGGGGATGCGGTGTATATGGGGGGCTGTGTATACAGGAGGGGGATGAGGTGTATATGGGGGGCTGTGTGTATACAGGAGGGGGGATGCGGTGTATATGGGGGGCTGTGTATACAGGAGGGGGGGATGCGGTGTACATGGGGGCTGTGTATACAAGAGGGGGGGTGCGGTGTATATGGGGGCTGTGTATACAGGAGGGGGGATGCGGTGTATATGGGGGCTGTGTATACAGGAGGGGGGATGCGGTGTATATGGGGGGCTGTGTGTATACAGGAGGGGGGGATGCGGTGTATATGGGGGCTGTGTATACAGGAGGGGGGATGCGGTGTATATGGGGGGCTGTGTATACAGGAGGGGGGATGCGGTGTATATGGGGGCTGTGTATACAGGAGGGGGGGACGCCGTGTATATGGGGTGCTGTGTATACAGGAGGGGGGGCTGTGTGTATACAGGAGGGGGATGCGGTGTATATGGGGGCTGTGTATACAGGAGGGGGGATGCGGTGTATATGGGGGGCTGTGTGTATACAGGAGGGGGGGATGCGGTGTATATGGGGGCTGTGTATACAGGAGGGGGGATGCGGTGTATATGGGGGCTGTGTATACAGGAGGGGGGATGCGGTGTATATGGGGGGCTGTGTATACAGGAGGGGGGGATGCGGTGTATATGGGGGGCTGTGTATACAGGAGGGGGGGATGCGGTGTATATGGGGGGCTGTGTATACAGGAGGGGGGATGCGGTGTATATGGGGGCTGTGTATACAGGAGGGGGGGACGCCGTGTATATGGGGTGCTGTGTATACAGGAGGGGGGGACGCGGTGTATATGGGGGGCTGTGTGTATACAGGAGGGGGGATACGGTGTATATGGGGGCTGTGTATACAGGAGGGGGGATACGGTGTATATGGGGGCTGTGTATACAGGAGGGGGGATGCGGTGTATATGGGGGGCTGTGTATACAGGAGGGGGGGATGCGGTGTATATGGGGGCTGTGTGTATACAGGAGGGGGGATGCGGTGTATATGGGGGCTGTGTATACAGGAGGGGAGGATGCGGTGTATATGGGGGCTGTGTATACAGGAGGGGGGATGCAGTGTATATGGGGGGCAGTGTATACAGGAGGGGGGATGCGGTGTATATGGGGGGCTGTGTATACAGGAGGGGTGGGATGAGGTGTATATGGGGGGGCTGTGTATACAGGAGGGGGGATGCGGTGTATATGGGGGGCTGTGTGTATACAGGAGGGGGGGTTGCGGTGTATATGGGGGCTGTGTATACAGGAGGGGAGGATGCGGTGTATATGGGGGGCTGTGTATACAGGAGGGGGGGATGCGGTGTATATGGGGGGCTGTGTGTATATGGGGGGCTGTGTGTATACAGGAGGGGGGATACGGTGTATATGGGGGCTGTGTATACAGGAGGGGGGATGCGGTGTATATGGGGGGCTGTGTATACAGGAGGGGGGGATGCGGTGTATATGGGGGCTGTGTGTATACAGGAGGGGGGATGCGGTGTATATGGGGGCTGTGTATACAGGAGGGGGGATGCGGTGTATATGGGGGCTGTGTATACAGGAGGGGGGATGCAGTGTATATGGGGGGCAGTGTATACAGGAGGGGGGATGCGGTGTATATGGGGGGCTGTGTATACAGGAGGGGTGGGATGAGGTGTATATGGGGGGGCTGTGTGTATACAGGAGGGGGGGATGTGGTGTATATGGGGGCTGTGTATACAGGAGGGGGGATGCGGTGTATATGGGGGGCTATGTATACAGGAGGGGGGATGCGGTGTATATGGTGGGCTGTGTATACAGGAGGGGGGATGCGGTGTATATGGGGGGCTGTGTATACAGGAGGGGGGATGCGGTGTATATGGGGGGCTGTGTATACAGGAGGGGGGATGCGGTGTATATGGGGGCTGTGTATACAGGAGGGGGGGACGCCGTGTATATGGGGTGCTGTGTATACAGGAGGGGGGATGCGGTGTATATGGGGGGCTGTGTATACAGGAGGGGGGATGCGGTGTATATGGGGGGCTGTGTATACAGGAGGGGGGATGCGGTGTATATGGGGGCTGTGTATACAGGAGGGGGGGACGCCGTGTATATGGGGTGCTGTGTATACAGGAGGGGGGGACGCGGTGTATATGGGGCGCTGTGTGTACACAGGGGGATGCGGTGTATATGGGGGGCTGTGTATACAGGAGGGGGGGATGAGGTGTATATGGGGGGCTGTGTATATACAGGAGGGGGGGATGAGGTGTATATGGGGGGCTGTGTATACAGGAGGGGGGGTGCGGTGTATATGGGGGGCTGTGTGTATAGAGTGGGGGCTGTGTGTACACAGGAGGGGGGGTGCGGTGTATATGGGGGGCTGTGTATACAGGAGGGGGGGATGCGGTGTATATGGTGGGCTGTGTATACAGGAGGGGGGGTGAGGTGTATATGGGGGGCTGTGTATATACAGGAGGGGGGGATGAGGTGTATATGGGGGGCTGTGTATACAGGAGGGGGGGATGAGGTGTATATGGGGGGCTGTGTATATACAGGAGGGGGGGGATGAGGTGTATATGGGGGGCTGTGTATACAGGAGGGGGGATGCGGTGTATATGGGGGGCTGTGTATACAGGAGGGGGGGATGCGGTGTATATGGTGGGCTGTGTATACAGGAGGGGGATGCGGTGTCTATGGGGGGCTGTGTATACAGGAGGGGGGATGCGGTGTATATGGGGGGCTGTGTGTATACAGGAGGGGGGGATGCGGTGTATATGGGGGGCTGTGTATACAGGAGGGGGGGATGCGGTGTATATGGGGGCTGTGTATACAAGAGGGGGGGTGCGGTGTATATGGGGGCTGTGTGTATACAGGAGGGGGGATGCGGTGTATATGGGGGCTGTGTATACAGGAGGGGGGATGCGGTGTATATGGGGGGCTGTGTATACAGGAGGGGGGATGCGGTGTATATGGGGGGCTGTGTATACAGGAGGGGGGATGCGGTGTATATGGTGGGCTGTGTATACAGGAGGGGGGATGCGGTGTATATGAGGGGCTGTGTATACAGGAGGGGGGATGCGGTGTATATGGGGGGCTGTGTATACAGGAGGGGGGATGCGGTTTATATGGGGGGCTGTGTGTATACACGGGGAATGCGGTGTATATGGGGGGCTGTGTATACAGGAGGGGGGATGCGGTGTATATGGGGGGCTGTGTGTATACACGGGGGGTGCGGTGTATATGGGGGGGCTGTGTGACACGTGTGAGGATCTCTCTGTGCGGACCACCTTGTACCCCTGCTTCTCCTTCTTCCCCAGAGACCCCTGCGCCCCCTCAGGAGGAGAAGCCCCGGCTGCGCTCCACTAACTCCTCGGGCAGTGATACGGACGGCTCGCAGACCCGCGCCTACTTCAGCGGTAAAGCCCGGGTGTCCTTCCGCCACGAGATGGACTCCACCATGATTGTGAACGACTCCACCTTCTGAGGACAGGAGCAGCTATTCCTCCAGGATCTGGGGGTCCTCCTGCGAGGGGTCCGCACTGACTATTACCTACAAGGGACTACAATCTCATCATCCTCAGCCGGTGGCGCAGTACTCAGGATGCACCAGTAGGGGGCAGTGCAGGCCTGTGTACGTATCATTGTGCAGTGACATAGCGCCCTATGTGCTGTACAGGACACTCACCTGCTCCATAGAGGAGTGCTGGCTATTGCTCTCTGTTATCAGCCACATGTGGAGCAGGATGTTTCAATATCTGTTGATTTCTCTGTTTCTGTTCTCGGCTTTTAATGAAATCTTATTACAGGTCGCCCCCTGGTGTCCACAGTCAGTACTGATCACCGAGGGACGATACTAGTGTGATGTGCTGGACCATCAGGTGCCGGATTAGCAGATGTACGACACTCCGCCGCTGACCACAAGTCCCAGCCGGCCCTCGCCTCAGTCAGATTTATTGATGTTTTTCACGTTTTATTTTTTTATGAATAAATATTAAAAAAAAAAATGCAAAGATCTGTGAAAGCGCCGCACCGACACAGGGTACCAGACCCTCAGCTGTGTATGCGAGTGCAACACGTGTGGGACGACGGCGACTGTCACACCCCGATCGTCCCAGCAGCCGACGCCCCCCGCTGTACAGCTTCATTATCAGCTTTACCAGTGATGTGAGTAAAAAATACCGCCATACCAAACACCACAACCGTCACCACATCACACCGCCATATCATACACCGCAACCGTCACCACACCGCCATACCATACACCGCAACCGTCACCACATCACACCGCCATATCATACACCGCAACCGTCACCACATATCACACCGCCATACCATACACCGCAACCGTCACCACACATCTCACCGCCATATCATACACAGCAAGCGTCACCACATATCACACCGCCATATCATACACCGCAACCGTCACCACATCACACCGCCATACCATACACCGCAACAGTCACCACACATCTCACCGCCATATCATACACAGCAAGCGTCACCACATATCACACCGCCATATCATACACCGCAACAGTCACATCACACCGCCATATCATACACCGCAACCGTCACCACATCACACCGCCATACCATACACCGCAACCACACCGCCATACCATACACCGCAACCGTCACATCACACCGCCATATCATACACCGCAACCGTCACCACATATCACACCGCCATACCATACACCGCAACCGTCACCACACATCTCACCGCCATATCATACACAGCAAGCGTCACCACATATCACACCGCCATATCATACACCGCAACCGTCACCACATCACACCGCCATACCATACACCGCAACAGTCACCACACATCTCACCGCCATATCATACACAGCAAGCGTCACCACATATCACACCGCCATATCATACACCGCAACAGTCACATCACACCGCCATACCATACACAACCGTCACCACATCACACCGCCATACCATACACCGCAACCGTCACCACACCGCCATACCATACACCGCAACAGTCACCACACATCTCACCGCCATATCATACACAACCGTCACCACACCGCCATCACATACACCGCCATACCATACACCGCAACCGTCACCACATATCACACACCGCAACCGTCACCACACATCACACCGCCATATCATACACCACAACCGTCACCACACCGCCATATCATACACCGCAACCGTCACCACACCGCCATATCATACACCGCAACCATCACCACACCATACACCGCCATATCATACACCACAACCGTCACCACACCGCCATATCATACACCACAACCGTCACCACACCGCCATATCATACACCGCAACCGTCACCACACCGCCATATCATACACCGCAACCATCACCACACCATACACCGCCATACCATACACCGCAACCGTCACCACATATCACACCGCCATACCATACACCGCAACCGTCACCACATATCACACCGCCATACCATACACCGCAACCGTCACCACATATCACACCGCCATACCATACACCGTAACCGTCACCACATATCACACCTCCATATCATACACTGCAACATCACCACATATCACACCGCCATATCATACACCGCAACCATCACCACACCTCACACCGCCATACCATACACCGCAACCGTCACTACATATCACACCGCCATACCATACACAGCAACCGTCACCACATATTACACCGCCATATCATACATCGCAACGGTCACCACATATCACACCGCCATATCATACACCGCAACAGTCGCCATCTATCACACCGCCATATCATACACCACAACCGTCACCACATATCACACCGCCATATCATACACCGCAACCGTCACCACACATCACACCGCCATATCATACACCACAACCGTCACCACACCGCCATATCATACACCGCAACCGTCACCACACCGCCATATCATACAACGCAACCGTCACCACATATCACACCGCCATACCATACACCGCAACCGTCACCACATATCACACCGCCATACCATACACAGCAACCGTCACCACATATCACACCGCCATATCATACACAGCAACCGTCACCACATATCACACCGCCATATCATACACCGCAACCGTCACCACATATTACACCGCCATATCATACATCGCAAGCGTCACCACATATCACACCGCCATATCATACACCGCAACAGTCGCCACATATCACACCGCCATACCATACACCGCAACCGTCACCACATATCACACCGCCATACCATACACAGCAACCGTCACCACATATCACACCGCCATATCATACACCGCAAGCTTCACCACATATCACACCGCCATATCATACACCGCAACAGTCGCCATATATCACACCGCCATATCATACACCGCAACCGTCACCACATATCACACCGCCATATCATACACCGCAAGCTTCACCACATATCACACCGCCATATCATACACCGCAACCATCACCTCATATCACACCGCCATATCATACACCGCAACCGTCACCACATATCACACCGCCATATCATACACCGCAACATCACCACCGCCATATCATACACGGCAACAGTCGCCACATATCACACCGCCATACCATACACCACATCACCACATATCACACCGCCATACCATACACCACATCACACCGCCATATCATACACCACAACATCACCACATATCACACCGCCATATCATACACCGCAACAGTCACCATATATAACCACCGCCATATCATACACCGCAACAGTCGCCACATATCACACCGCCATATCATACACCGCAACCGTCACCACATATCACACCGCCATATCATACACCGCAACAGTCGCCACATATCACACCGCCATACCATACACCGCCATATCATACACCACAACCGTCACCACCGCCATATCATACACCGCAACAGTCGCCACATATCACACCGCCATACCATACACCGCAACCGTCACCACATATCACACCTCCATATCATACACCGCAACCGTCACCACATATCACCACCGCCATATCACACACCGCAACAGTCGCCACATATCACACCGCCATATCATACACCGCAACCGTCACCACATATCACACCGCCATATCATACACCGCAACCGTCACCACATATCACACCGCCATATCATACACCGCAACCGTCACCACATATCACACCGCCATATCATACACCGCAACAGTCGCCACATATCACACCGCCATACCATACACCGCAACCGTCACCACATATCACACCTCCATATCATACACCGCAACCGTCACCACATATCACCACCGCCATATCACACACCGCAACCGTCGCCACATATCACACCGCCATATCATACACCGCAACCGTCACCACATATCACACGGCCATATCATACACGGCAACAGTCGCCACATATCACACCGCCATACCATACACCACAACATCACCACATATCACACCGCCATATCATATACCACAACATCACCACATATCACACCGCCATATCATACACCACAACATCACCACATATCACACCGCCATATCATACACCGCAACAGTCGCCACATATCACACCGCCATACCATACACCGCCATATCATACACCACAACCGTCACCACATGTCACCACCGCCATATCATACACCGCAACAGTCGCCACATATCACACCGCCATACCATACACCGCAATCGTCACCACATATCACACCTCCATATCATACACCGCAACCGTCACCACATATCACCACCGCCATATCACACACCGCAACAGTCGCCACATATCACACCGCCATATCATACACCGCAACCGTCACCACACATCACACCGCCATATCATACACCGCAACAGTCACCATATCACACCGCCATATCATACACCGCAACCGTCACATCACACCGCCATATCATACACAGCAACCGTCACCACATATCACACTGCCATATCATACACCGCAACATCACCACATATCACACCGCCATATCATACACCGCAACCGTCACCACACATCACACCGCCATATCATACACAGCAACATCGCCACACATCACACCGCCATATCATACACCGCAACAGTCGCCATATATCACACCGCCATATCATACACCGCAACCCTCCCCACATATCACACCGCCATATCATACACCACAACCGTCACCACATATCACACCGCCATATCATACACCGCAACAGTCGCCATATATCACACCGCCATACCATACACCGCAACCGTCCCCACATATCACACCGCCATATCATACACCACAACATTCGCCACATATCACACCGCCATACCATACACCGCAACCGTCCCCACATATCACACCGCCATATCATACACCACAACCGTCACCACATATCACACCGCCATATCATACACCGCAACAGTCGCCATATATCACACCGCCATATCATACAACGCAACCCTCCCCACATATCACACCGCCATACCATACACCACAACATCACCACATATCACACCGCCATACCATACACCGCAACATCACCACATATCACACCGCCATATCATACACCGCAACATCACCACATATCACACCGCCATACCATACACCGCAACATCACCACATATCACACCGCCATATCATACACCGCAACAGTCGCCACATATCACCACCGCCATATCATACAATGCAACCCTCCCCACATATCACACCGCCATACCATACACCACAACATCACCACATATCACACCGCCATACCATACACCGCAACATCACCACATATCACACCGCCATATCATACACCGCAACATCACCACATATCACACCGCCATATCATACACCGCAACCGTCCCCACATATCACACCGCGATATCATACACCACAACAGTCGCCACATATCACACCGCCATATCATACACCGCAGCCGTCACCACATATCACACCGCCATATCATACACCGCAACCGTCACCACATATCACACTGCCATTTCATACACCGCAACAGTCACCACATATCACACCGCCATATCATACACCGCAGCCGTCACCACATATCACACCGCCATACCATACAACGCATCAGTCGCCACATATCACACACCGCAACAGTCACCACATATCACACCGCCATATCATACACCGCAGCCGTCACCACATATCACACCGCCATATCATACACCGCAGCCGTCACCACATATCACACCGCCATATCATACACCGCAACCGTCACCACATATCACACTGCCATATCATACACCGCAACAGTCACCACATATCACACCGCCATATCATACACCGCAACCGTCACCACATATCACACCGCCATATCATACACCACAACCGTCACCACATATCACACCGCCATATCATACACCGCAACATCACCACATATCACACCGCCATATCATACACCGCAGCCGTCACCACATATCACACCGCCATATCATACACCGCAACAGTCACCACATATCACACCGCCATATCATACACCACAACCGTCACCACATATCACACCGCCATATCATACACCGCAACATCACCACATATCACACCGCCATATCATACACCGCAACCGTCACCACATATCACACCGCCATATCATACACCGCAACCGTCACCACATATCACACCGCCATATCATACACCGCAACCGTCGCCACAAATCACACCGCCATATCATACACCGCAACCGTCACCACATATCACACCGCCATATCATACACCACAACCGTCGCCACATATCACACCGCCATATCATACACCACAAGTCGCCACATATCACACCGCCATATCATACACAACAGTCGCCACATATCACACCGCCATATCATACACCACAACCGTCACCAAATATCACACCGCCATATCATACACCGCAACCGTCACCACATATCACACCGCCATATCATACACCGCAACCGTCACCACATATCACACCGCCATATCATACACCACATCACACCGCCATACCATACACCGCAAGCGTCGCCACATATCACACCGCCATATCATACACCACATCACACCGCCATACCATACACCGCAACCGTCACCACATATCACACCGCCATATCATACACCACAACAGTCGCCACATATCACACCGCCATATACACCGCAACCGTCGCCACATATCACACCGCCATATCATACACAGCAACAGTCACCACATATCACCACCGCCATACCATACACCGCAACCGTCATCACACCGCCATATCATACACCGCAGCCGTCACCACACATCACACCGCCATATCATACACCGCAGCCGTCACCACACATCACACCGCCATATCATACACCGCAACCGTCACCACATCACACCGCCATATCATACACCGCAACCGTCACCACATATCACACCGCCATACCATACACCGCAACCGTCACCACATATCAAACCGCCACACCATACACCGCAACCGTCACCACATATCACACCGCCATATCATACACCGCAACCGTCACCACATGACATCGCCATATCATACACCGCAACCGTCACCACATATCAAACCGCCATATCATACACCGCAACCGTCACCACATCACACAGCCACATCATACACCGCAACCGTCACCACATCACACAGCCACATCATACACCGCAACCGTCACCACATATCACACCGCCATATCATACACCACATCACACCGCCATACCATACACCGCAAGCGTCGCCACATATCACACCGCCATATCATACACCGCAACCGTCACCACATATCACACCGCCATATCATACACCACAACAGTCGCCACATATCACACCGCCATATACACCGCAACCGTCGCCACATATCACACCGCCATATCATACACAGCAACAGTCACCACATATCACCACCGCCATACCATACACCGCAACCGTCATCACACCGCCATATCATACACCGCAGCCGTCACCACACATCACACCGCCATATCATACACCGCAGCCGTCACCACACATCACACCGCCATATCATACACCGCAACCGTCACCACATCACACCGCCATATCATACACCGCAACCGTCACCACATATCACACCGCCATACCATACACCGCAACCGTCACCACATATCAAACCGCCATACCATACACCGCAACCGTCACCACATATCAAACCGCCATACCATACACCGCAACCGTCACCACATATCACACCGCCATATCATACACCGCAACCGTCACCACATGACATCGCCATATCATACACCGCAACCGTCACCACATATCAAACCGCCATATCATACACCGCAACCGTCACCACATCACACAGCCACATCATACACCGCAACCGTCACCACATCACACAGCCACATCATACACCGCAACCGTCACCACATATCACACCGCCACATCATACACCGCAACATCACCACATATCACACCGCCATATCATACACCACATCAAACCGCCATATCATACACCGCAACCGTCACCACATATCACACCGCCATATCATACACCGCAAGCGTCACCACATCACACCGCCATATCATACACTGCAACCGTCACCACACCGCCATACCATACACCGCAACCGTCACCACATATCACACCGCGATATCACCACATATAGCACCGCAGAGCAATGCTGAGACACCGCGCTGACAACAGTGATAATCAGAACGCCATACTGTGCACAAAGGGCCACGCAGAGGAATAACACCGCCATATAGTGCACATAATGACAATACTGCACGGCCGGCTGCACGGCCGGCGTCACACGGGGGGCGGCTGCACGGCCGGCGTCACACGGGGGGTGGCTGCACGGCCGGCGTCACACGGGGGGCGGCTGCACGGCCGGCGTCACACGGGGGGCGGCTGCACGGCCGGCGTCACACGGGGGGCGGCTGCACGGCCGGCGTCACACGGGGGGCGGCTGCACGGCCGGCGTCACACGGGGGGCGGCTGCACGGCCGGCGTCACACGGGGGGCGGCTGCACGGCCGGCGTCACACGGGGGGCGGCTGCACGGCCGGCGTCACACGGGGGGCGGCTGCACGGCCGGCGTCACACGGGGGGCGGCTGCACGGCCGGCGTCACACGGGGGGCGGCTGCACGGCCGGCGTCACACGGGGGGCGGCTGCACGGCCGGCGTCACACGGGGGGCGGCTGCACGGCCGGCGTCACACGGGGGGCGGCTGCACGGCCGGCGTCACACGGGGGCGGCTGCACGGCCGGCGTCACACGGGGGCGGCTGCACGGCCGGCGTCGTCTTCTTATTACACACAGGACACTGCAGATACAGGACACCCCAAACCGTACGGGAGCGTCACACATCCTCCCTTAGTACAGGAGTCCTGACTGCAGCTCTGGATGTGACTAGAGCAGGAGACAGGACTGAGTATTTGTCATCAGGTTTATTGGGTCATCACATCAGTAAGAAAAACATCAGGGCGAGAACGGGAAGATCGGGGCGACATCACGAGGCCGAGAACCGCGGGAGCTCATTCCCCAGGATCACCTGGCGCTCCACACCCGCCTCTGTGATGGCCGCCAGACGGATGACGCCCCCGCTGGATCCATCACGCTCCATCGCCAGCGCCAAAGCTGCAAGAGAGGAAGGGGTTACACCACAGGAGAAAGGGGCGGAAACTCATAGCTCCTCTATCTGTATCGCCCTGCAGGGGGAGGAGACTCATAGCTCCTCCTATCTGTATCACCCTGCAGGGGGAGGAGACTCATAGCTCCTATCTGTATCACCCTGCAGGGGAAGGAGACTCATAGCTCCTCCTATCTGTATCACCCTGCAGGGGGAGGAGACTCATAGCTCTTCTTATCTGTATCACCCTGCAGGGGAAGGAGACTCATAGTTCCTCCTATCTGTATCACCCTGCAGGGGAAGGAGACTCATAGCTCCTCCTATCTATATCACCCTGAAGGGGGAGGAGACTCATAGCTCCTCCTATCTCTATCACCCTGCAGGGGAAGGAGACTCATAGCTCCTCCTATCTGTATCACCCTGCAGGGGAAGGAGACTCATAGCTCCTCCTATCTGTATCACCCTGCAGGGGGAGGAGACTCATAGCTCCTCCTATCTGTATCACCCTGCAGGGGAAGGAGACTCCTAGCTCCTCCTATCTGTATCACCCTGCAGGGGAAGGAGACTCATAGCTCCTCCTATCTGTATCACCCTGCAGGGGGAGGAGACTCATAGCTCCTCTTATCTGTATCACCCTGCAGGGGAAGGAGACTCATAGTTCCTCCTATCTCTATCACCCTGCAGGGGAAGGAGACTCATAGTTCCTCCTATCTCTATCACCCTGCAGGGGAAGGAGACTCATAGCTCCTCCTATCTGTATCACCCTGCAGGGGGAGGAGACTCATAGCTCCTCCTATCTGTATCACCCTGCAGGGGAAGGAGACTCATAGCTCCTCCTATCTGTATCACCCTGCAGGGGGAGGAGACTCATAGCTCCTCCTATCTGTATCACCCTGCAGGGGGAGGAGACTCATAGCTCCTCCTATCTGTATCACCCTGCAGGGGGAGGAGACTCATAGCTCCTCCTATCTGTATCACCCTGCAGGGGGAGGAGACTCATAGCTCCTCCTATCTATCACCCTGCAGGGGGGAGGAGACTCATAGCTCCTCCTATCTGTATCACGCTGCAGGGGGAGGAGACTCATAGCTCCTCCTATCTGTATCACCCTGCAGGGGGAGGAGACTCATAGCTCCTCCTATCTGTATCACCCTGCAGGGGGAGGAGACTCATAGCTCCTCCTATCTGTATCACCCTGCAGGGGGAGGAGACTCATAGCTCCTCCTATCTGTATCACCCTGCAGGGGAAGGAGACTCATAGCTCCTCCTATCTGTATCACCCTGCAGGGGAAGGAGACTCATAGCTCCTCCTATCTGTATCACCCTGCAGGGGGAGGAGACTCATAGCTCCTCCTATCTGTATCACCCTGCAGGGGGAGGAGACTCATAGCTCCTCCTATCTGTATCACCCTGCAGGGGGAGGAGACTCATAGCTCCTCCTATCTGTATCACCCTGCAGGGGGAGGAGACTCATAGCTCCTCCTATCTGTATCACCCTGCAGGGGGAGGAGACTCATAGCTCCTCCTATCTGTATCACCCTGCAGGGGAAGGAGACTCATAGCTCCTCCTATCTGTATCACCCTGCAGGGGAAGGAGACTCATAGCTCCTCCTATCTGTATCACCCTGCAGGGGGAGGAGACTCATAGCTCCTCCTATCTGTATCACCCTGCAGGGGGAGGAGACTCCTAGCTCCTCCTATCTGTATCACCCTGCAGGGGAAGGAGACTCATAGCTCCTCCTATCTGTATCACCCTGCAGGGGAAGGAGACTCATAGCTCCTCCTATCTGTATCACCCTGCAGGGGAAGGAGACTCATAGCTCCTCCTATCTGTATCACCCTGCAGGGGGAGGAGACTCATAGCTCCTCCTATCTGTATCACCTTGCAGGGGGAGGAGACTCATAGCTCCTCCTATCTGTATCACCATGGAGGGGGCAGAGACTCATTATTCCTCCTATAACCTTGCAGGGGGTGGAGACTCATTATTCCCATCACCCTGCAGGAGGCGGGGCTATCAGGTCACTTGATCTCACCGTTTGCAGTGAATTTCAGACACTCCTCCTTGGTCATTCCGGTCTTGTATGTAGAGTCCACATATCCGTAGATGTAGGAGCTACCGGAGCCACCGATGGAGAACGGCTGATGCACCATCATCCCCCCCATGGGCACCGTGTACACCTGCAACACAGACACACGGATATATGGGGTGTTAGATGTGGGGGGAATGGCACGGTGAGAGGGGGGGGGGGGGGGGAGAAAAAGTCACACGGGTGGGTAGGGAAGAGTCACACGGGTGGGTAGGGAAGAGTCACACGGGTGGGTATGTGGGTCTCTCAGGGGTGCATTTTGTCCCTTTACCTGCCCCCCTTTCCTCTGGTCCCACCCAGCAACGATGATCCCGGCCATCAGGTCCTCGCGGTACTTGTAGCACATCTCCTTGAAGAGGTTGGCGGCGGTGTGGACGAGGGGCAGGGTGCCCAGCTCAATGCTGCGGGGGTGAGAGACAGGATTAGAGGGGGCTGCATCACATTGTGCCCCCTGATCACCGGTCCGGTGACTACTGACCTGTGGAATCCCAGCTGGTAGGTGACGGCATCGGCGATGGCCTGAGTGTCTGCAGCGCTGCCGGAGCGGCAGCAGAAGATGCGGTCGTGTACGGGGGTCAGCTTGTCCGTCACCCTGTTAGCGATGTACGCCCTGCAGAGAGGAAACAGTCAGCGGCCACTGACGGCGGAGCACGCCCTCCTGGACCCGGGGGATGATGGGTAACCATGAGGTCATGTGACGGGGGAGGTGTGAGGCATGAATACCCCCGTCATATCTGCAGTGGTACAGTCCAGCGATCCCCCGCCTGGGGCGCACACACTCACCCGGTGGTCGTCCTGGAGTCAGCGCCGATCACCACCCCGCCATCAAACTCTACCGCCATGATGGTCGTCTGTAGGGAGAATTGGGGGAGGAGTCAGAGAGCGGCCCCCCCAAATATAGAGCACCGGGGCTCCAGTCACAGCCAGAGCTGCAGCCCCCCCGAATATAGAGCACCGGGTCTCCAGTCACAGCCAGAGCTGCAGCCACCCAGAATATGGAGCACCGGGGCTCCAGTCAAAGCCAGAGCTGCAGCCACCCCGAATATAGAGCACCGGGTCTCCAGTCACAGCCAGAGCTGCAGCCACCCCGAATATGGAGCACCGGGGCTCCAGTCAAAGCCAGAGCTGCAGCCACCCCGAATATAGAGCACCGGGTCTCCAGTCAAAGCCAGAGCTGCAGCCACCCCGAATATAGAGCACCGGGTCTCCAGTCAAAGCCAGAGCTGCAGCCACCCCGAATATAGAGCACCGGGTCTCCAGTCAAAGCCAGAGCTGCAGCCACCCCGAATATAGAGCACCGGGTCTCCAGTCACAGCCAGAGCTGCAGCCACCCCGAATATGGAGCACCGGGGCTCCAGTCACAGCCAGAGCTGCAGCCACCCCGAATATGGAGCACCGGGGCTCCAGTCAAAGCCAGAGCTGCAGCCCCCCCGAATATAGAGCACCGGGTCTCCAGTCACAGCCAGAGCTGCAGCCATCCCGAATATGGAGCACCGGGGCTCCAGTCACAGCCAGAGCTGCAGCCACCCCGAATATGGAGCACCGGGGCTCCAGTCAAAGCCAAAGCTGCAGCCACCCCGAATATGGAGCACCGGGGCTCCAGTCACAGCCAAAGCTGCAGCCACCCCGAATATGGAGCACCGGGGCTCCAGTCAAACCCAGAGCTGCAGCCACCCCGAATATGGAGCACCGGGGCTCCAGTCACAGCCAGAGCTGCAGCCACCCCGAATATGGAGCACCGGGGCTCCAGTCAAACCCAGAGCTGCAGCCACCCCGAATATGGAGCACCGGGGCTCCAGTCACAGCCAGAGCTGCAGCCACCCAAAATATGGAACACCGGGGCTCCAATCACAGCAAAGAGCTGTAGTCACACCCAGAGCTGCATCCACCATGAATATGGAGCACGGGGGGCTCCATTCACAGCCAGAGCTGAAGTCACCATAAATATGGAAATATGGAGCACCGGGGCTGCAGCCACAGGCAGAGCTGCAGTCACCTCCTGCCCATACATGTGTATACTCCAGTCACATCCAGAGCTGCAGTCACTACGCTGCACACACATGCATTTCCTCCAGTCACATCCAGAGCAGCATACAGTTGGCACATATCTCCGCAGTGAACACCAGAGACCATCACTGTAGCTGATGCCTCTGATCTGCTGCATTGCAGGAAATAACAGAGGGGCCATAATGACTCTACAGTGCGGCGGCACGGTGGCTCAGTGGTTAGCACTGAAGCCTTGCAGCACTGGGGTCCTGGGTTCAAATCCCACCAAGGACGACATCTGCAAGGAGTTTGTATGTTCTCCCCATGTTTGCGTGGGTTTCCTCCGGATTCTCCGGTTTCCTCCCACACTCCAAAGACAAACTGATAGGGAATCTAGATTGTGAGCCCCGATGGGGACAGCGACGATAATGTATGTAAAGCGCTGCGGAATATGTTAGCGCTATATAAAAATAAAGATTATTATTATTACAGCTCCCACAATGCACCACAGCAGGGCGCAGTACAGCTGGGGGCAGCAGGTGGCAGTGGTGAGCGGTGCTGCCGGCCCGTGGTCCTACATAAGATCTGGAGCAGCTCAGCAGAGCAGTGATGGCGCGGTACTATTGTCACCCAGCTTTCCCATCATCCCGGACTACTTCACTCCCAATGTTAACCCCCTAAAGAGCCAGAAAGCTTTCATGATTCCCTTCTTCTTCCATGAGTGCTGACTTATTTCGCTCCCCATCGCTGTACGAGGTTTGTTGTTATTTGTGGGCGAGTTGGTGTTTTTATCACTTTTTAGAAAAAGAGTTGGAAACTGCAAAACGGCCGTTCTGGCGTTCAGCTCTCCCGACCTCGTGGGTTAATGTTACGCTTTCATAGTTTGGACTTTTATGGACGCGGCAACACCAAATCTTATTATCTTGTAGACTGTGAGCCCTCGCGAGCAGGGTCCTCGCTCCTCCTGTACCAGTCGCCGTCACATTGTGTTCAAGATTATTGTAATTGTTCTTGTATTATACCCCCTTTTTCACATGTAAAGCGCCATGGAATAAATGACGCAATAATAATAATAATAATAATAATAATTATGTTTCCTTATATTGGGAAAAGTACTAAGTGATTTAATTTAATTTATTTTTTCACTTATTTACAATAATTTGTTTTGTTAATATTTATCTGTTTTATTACTTTTATTATTATTTAGTATTTACATATTTTGTATTATTTTTGTTTGTATTATTTATATACTTTTCTTGTTTATATTTATTACTTTCATTATGTATATATTTTGTATTATTTAAATATTTAATGACTTCATATTTACAATATTTTTCCATACTATATATATATATTTTATATACACACACCTTTTACTATTAATATTTATATCATTTTATTACTTGTATTATTTCAATATTTTGACTTATTTTTATATATTTCATATTTCTATATATTTTATGACTTATTAATATTTACAATATTTGTTATATATTTTTGCCTTTTATTATTGATATTTATATTTTTTCCCATTTTCCTCAGTTCCGCTTTGGGCAGTTGAACCTGCGCTGGTGGCCGGGGCCAGAGGAGCACTACAACTCCCAGCAGCGCCCCATAGCGGCCGCCGTGTATCAGCCCCCCGCTCCCTTCTTACCCCGGTGGTCACTTCCCGGCTCATCCACTCCAGCTCCATACACTCCCCGCCGCTCAGCGGCGCCGCACCAGGACTCAGCATCTTCACCGCCGCCATGATTCTCTGTTCTGCCGGGAGACAGGGGAGGAAGCTCGCAGAAACTTCCGGCGCACGGATATGACGAGACGTGTGCGCACTATTGGGTGTACTGTATAAAGATGGCCGCCTGGCGCTGACATATGACGTAAGCGAATGTTAGCTATTAGTATACATGACGACGCAGCCAGGCTAGGGTGTACAAAGATGGCCGCCGGACGCTTGCATATGACGTAAGCGAATGTTACCTATTAATGTACATGACAACGCAGACAGGCTAGGGTGTATAAAGATGGCCGCCGGACGCTTGCATATGACGTAAGCGAATGTTGCCTATTAATGTACATGACAACGCAGACAGGGTAGGGTGTACAAAGATGGCCGCCGGACGCTGACATATGACGTAAGCGAATGTTACCTATTAATGTACATGACGCAGCAGACAGGCTAAGGTGTACAAAGATGGCCGATGCGATGTCACTGAACTTGCGGTAGGCGACCATCAATAAATCATGGTAATAAGAGGAGGATAGTAACATAATAATCTCCTTTAGTTCAGTGATTCAATGAAACTATGAAGGACGACCCCATTACAAATCAATGGGTCTGTCGTACCACAGATCCTCCACCATGACACCTCTGATAATCCGGCAATCGCTTACAATGTAATGCGGTCCTGTACTAGTGTGATATACAGTGCAATACCCGTGTCTACCACCAGATGTCAGCACAACACGCCGCTCGCTCTCCACACCTTCTCACTTTACAGCCTGTCGTGAAACTCAAGTGATTACTATAATTAAAGGGGTTTTCCAGGATTATAAACTCACGCCAATAATATAGCGCCTCTCGTCTGTGGTTGTGTCAGGTAGCGCAGCTCCAGTGAAATGGATGAGTCTAGGCTGCAGTACCACACACAGCCTGCCGACAGGTGTGGCGCTGCTTCTGATACAGACCATCAGTGTTTGGTTTTCAATCCTGGGCGACCCCCGTGAAGAGACGTTCTAGGAGGTAGATTGAGGGGATCTGACCTATTCCCAGCGGTGCATGTGTATGAACGTCGCCGTGCTGGTCCAGCAAGCCCAACTCACCCTCTGTTCTGCTGATCAATGGTGGTCCTGAGGATGAGACCACCCATGTAACATCACAGAGAACTGCTCTAATGATGGCGGCATCTTCCGGTCCCCCAGTAATGTCAGACATGGGATCTCCAGGTAAGTGAAACATCAGGATGTGGGGGAGAAGGAGGAAACCTCCACCACATCCGGGTGACCACGCACTATTGGTGACTGGGGTGGGCCCGTTCTTCCTATTGGTGGTGACCCCGCCATTTCTTCACCTTCATATCCCTCCTCCCCCAAACTCATCCTTTCCTGGTGCAGATCGGTGATGTCCTCCCGCCCAGCGGCCTCATGACTTCCAGGTATTCCTCCGTATGGTGTCCAGCCATTTATGGCATCTAAGCAGGAAAGTTACAGGGGCTGTCCTGTAAAAATAAGTTATCAGCTCTCCACAGGACTGGCGACATCTCGCTAACCGGTGGGCGTCCGACCACTGGGATTGACACTGAACTCTTCTCCTTGTCATCCTTAATAAAGGGATGAATTCTGCTCCATTCATTCTGTATGGGACGGCCGAATGCAGTCGAGGGCGGCTGAGCTGCGGACGGGCGTGTGCACTTCTGCTCCTCCCTGACAATATAAAAGTTCCCTGTCGTGCCGATTGGGGAAGGTCCCAGCAGTCAGACCCCCACCAATCAATAAGTTATTGTTTATCCTGTAGATAGGTAATAATTTCTTTCATCCCTTTAAGACCCTCTTCAGCCCCCCGAGGTCTTATAAATCTCCACTTTTTGACCACTGTTCAAAGGGTTGTATCAAGTTGGTATCTGTAGGTTAGTTGGGCTGGGGGTCCGACATGTGCACCTCCACTCTATTCATTTTCCATAGGACTGTCGGAGATGGCGATTACTTGGACCCCATCAATCAGTAAGCTATCCCCCATCTTAGGTGATGATTTACCCTCGCGGTACAAACAATTTAAGGGTTTACCACCTTCCCAACACCGGTAAGTCCTATGTCTAGTGTGGGTGTACGGAGCCGGGTCAGGAGATGAGTCCACACACGGTGGGTGCCGGCTGTATAACACAGAGATCGGAGCTGGCTGGGTCAACACGTCCATCACCCCCAAGCTGAAAGCCTCCTTTACCACCAAGTGCTGGGCTTCATGGGAGACCGACACTATTAAATGTAGGATTGCGGTTTATAAAACCAGGGATCAAATGATCGTGGGTTCAAGTCCCCAAACGGGGACTAAAAAATAATAGTGGAAAAAGTAAATAAAACATAAAAATTCCTCCCCGTATAAAAATAAAAGGTAAGAAATATACGAATCTATAAAAATCTGATCTACCAAAATGTAGTATTGTTTCTCCTGCACAGAACAAAATGTGAAAAGTCAGAATTTCAGTTTTTCACTTTGCCACGTCGTCCCTATAAAAGTGTAATAAAGAGCGATCATAGCACCATTTGTACCTCAAGATGGTATCAATTAAAACATCAGCTTGCCAGCCAAAAAACAAGCCCTCATACGGCTAAGTGGACGGAAAAACGAAAAAGTTATGGCTCTCGGAAGGAGAGGAGACAAAAAAACAAAACGTAGAAACGAGAATTCGCCTGGACAGAAACGGGTTAAAGCACTTTATGTCGCAGATGGAAAGTATTGGACTTCCACCAATTTTCACGGGCGTCAGAACACTCTGAAGGCCACCAGACAACGGTTCAGCTCCTCATCCAACCTCCTCGTTGGGAATGATGACGGACGGCAGAGGTAAATGTGTTCATTTTATTAACTTACAGGCAAAGTAAAATGTAAAATACACGATAGTGATGTGAGCATCGCACCGAAGACATGAGGGGATGATATAGTCCTTCTCATAGACACCATTGCTGGGGTCACTCGTAATAACCAATAAGTGGAAGCTTCCATTTCCCTACCTCGATGCAGTAAAATTACAGCCAGCACTACGTATCAGACACCTTCCCACCGAGTCCAGGGGGCAACTATTGAGTGACATGAATATGACCCATGGGAAGCGCAGTGTTGATGGTGTTGTGTGGCTCAGTGGGTGGTGGTGGAGGTGCAGGAGGGTTTTGGCACTATTTTTGTCTATATTCACAGTATGAGGAACATTTAGATATTAAGTCTCTAAAAATGGCTCAAGAAATGTCTTAGAAGATTCTGCCTAAAAGGAATAGACGACCCAGGCAACATGGGACAGTTCAAGACGAGGATTACCCAACAGAAGTCCCAGATGATTTGCGTAAACTTTATAGCACAAACTTCCCCATTCCCTCCCACTGGGGTTTGGCCGACATTGCGCCCGATGTCACCTAGCTGTATATGACGTACGTCACGTGTCGCCTGGGCCCGAAACTTCTGGGCCCCAAAGCATGTAGGTTTCCTAGTAGCTGTAGTATTATCTGGCATAAGACAGTTCTAGAAGGTCCTCACTTCACTTGAGGTCCACACAAGAAGTCTCTATTGTCTCAACCTCCCCTCCGTATACCGATCAGGTCTGACAACTTCCTGCAGTTCTCCATCTTGAAAGTGTCAGCCTTCTCTCTTAATCTCTGGTCTCCATAAAGTCGGGCAAGGTTGGCCAAGTCGGACCTTTGCTGTTTCTCTTTCCAACAACCAGCTTGGACTTGCTCAGCGTATTCCTTCTCCACTGCCCTCTCCAGCTCCACCAGTGTTTGCCCTCGATAACGGTTCTGAAAATTCTGGCCGACATAGTAAGGGACTCCACGACTGCTGGTTTCCCGAGGGATTGTCAGGCCATAAGAAGGTTTAGGATGGAGACTATAGGCTGGAGTGGTGGCAGTCATCTGTGCCACCACTGATACTACCACCAGAATCAGGACCGGGAGGACCTGGATGAAGGCTGAATAAGCTGATTTAGGTGGACCTCGTTCCTCTTCCTCCTCCTGTCTCCTAGGTCGTTTTATATTATGTTTCTCCATTTCTTCACGCAATCTTGACTTTTTGGGTTCTTCGCCCTTTTTCTCCCACCACTTTGGACTTGTCCGTCCAGCATCTTGTTTCCTCTCCTGTTGGGTCTTGGGTCTTCCCGGCTCTCGTTTAGCTTCTTTCTGCCACTTTGATTGACCGCCCTCCGGTTTCTGTTCTTGTCTCCGTCCTTCTTGGGAGGCTTCCTCTTTCCTTTTCCATTCTTGGCCATTGTCTTGCCTCATACTTTCTCTCTGCTGCCACCTCGGTCTGTCTTGAAAATCTGCCTCTGTTGCAAACCTCTGCCATCGCCCTTCTGGTTCATCTCTCCTGGCAGATCTTGGTGGATCTCGTGGACGACTGTTGAAGGCATAAGCAGCTCGAGCGGAAAAGTGACCCCTGAAAAATAGATCAAAGATCTCGTCTGTCGTCAGGTCATGGTCAGAAGGAGCTTGAGCTTGGCCTTGGGAGTCATCATAAACTTTTTTCTTAGTTGGATCACTGAGAACTGCGAAGGCTTTCCCAATTACCTAGAAGAAGCATAGAAGCCAATCAGAATAGAGATAAGCTGGAGATAAGTGGCAATACGTTTATAGAGACATCTGCAGATAGCATTATTATGGGGATCTGTGGATGACGCATTGTCATGGGGGATCTGCGGATAATGCACTGTTATGGGGGCTTCTTACAGATGACGCACTGTTATGGGGGCTTCTTACAGATGGCGGTGCCTCTCCATATTACTCAATGGAGCCGCACGTTTCTCGCTGCTTCCTCGTTAGGCATCTCAATATCTCGGCTCCTTATTGGGGGATCTGCGGATAATGCACTGTTAAGGGGGCTTCTTAGAGATGACGCACTGTTAAGGGGGCTTTTTACAGATGAAGCACTGTTATGAGGAATCTGTGGATGATGCTCTGTTATGGGGGATCTGTGGATGACACACTGTGATGGGGGATCTATGGATGACGCACTGTTATGGGGCTTCTTACAGATGATGCACTGTTATGGGGGCTTCTTACAGATGACGCACTGTTATGAAGGATCTGTGGATGACACACTGTTATGGGGATCTGTGGATGACACACTGTTATGGGGGCTTCTTACAGATAACGCACTGTTATGGGGGCTTCTTACAGATGACACACTGTTATGGGGATCTGTGGATGACACACTGTTATGGGGGCTTCTTACAGATGACGCACTGTTAAGGAGGATCTATGGATGACACACTGTTATGGGGGCTTCTTACAGATGACGCACTGTTATGGGGGCTTCTTACAGATAACGCACTGTTATGGGGGCTTCTTACAGATGACGCACTGTTATGGGGGCTTCTTACAGATGACGCACTGTTGTGGGGGCTTCTTACAGATGACGCACTGTTATGGGGGCTTCTTACAGATGACGCACTGTTATGGGGGCTTCTTACAGATGACGCACTGTTATGGGGGCTTCTTACAGATGACGCACTGTTGTGGGGGCTTCTTACAGATGACGCACTGTTATGGGGGCTTCTTACAGATGACGCACTGTTATGGGGGCTTCTTACAGATGACGCACTGTTATGGGGGCTTCTTACAGATGGCGGTGCCTTTCCACATTACTCAGTGGAGCCGTATGCTTCTCGCTGCTGCCTCGTTAGCCGTCTCGTTATCTCGGCTCCTTATTGGCGGCATCTTAATGACAATTTGGTGACTGATTATTGATTGTGTGACAGATCTGATTAGTGTCATGTGTTGGGGGGGTCCCGTGGCCCCTTCCTTCTCATACACTATGTAACAATGTAACACTCCTTATAACATCGTATCACTATAGAAGGTAAAGGCGGCATCTCCAGACACCGCGGAGGCCTGGAGTCAGCTCTGGCAGACGGAGAACCTGAGCGCCTCCTCTGGGGTCTGTACAGGGGGCTTCTGCTCTTTAATCCCGGGTCCTTATTTATTTATGGCGTCTGTATATAGGGGGCGGCTCTGTTCCCAAAGGGTGTTGGAGATTCTGCATTAATGGGTGTGTAGTAGAAGGAGCCTGGTCTGGGGTCTGTATCATTTTGAGTGTTATGAACAGAGTCATATGTAGGGTTTGTCAATCAAATATTAGTTTTGGGGGGCGTCCTATTTGGGGGGTAAAAAAAGGCAGATACCTTCCACAGGAAGCCCCCCAATGTTCAACCTTAAAAGTTATCAGGGATTAACCATAGATGTTATTGAGATAATCACAGTCGAGCCATTCATCCCAACCCTCCCACCCCAGTGCATGGGGAGAGGGGAGTGAGGCACTGCCAGCCTGTCCCCTTCACACTTCTTTGACTTTCTACATACCCCTCCAAACTCCTCTGCACCCCTCCAGACTTCTCTGTTTCTTCTTCCATACTCATTTGTCCCCTTAAAACTTCTCTGTTCCTTCCAGATTTCTTGGTCTCTCTTCAAATTTCTCTGTCCCTCACCTGATATCAGCAAACAACAATTCATCCCAACCCTCCCCCAATGCATGCATGGGGAGAGTGCAGTAAGGTACTGCTAGGTTTATCCCTCCAGGTTCCTCTGCCCCACCCTCCAGGCTCCTCTGCCCCCCCTCTCCAGGCTCCTCTGCCCCCCTTCCAGACTCCTCTCCCCCCCTCCAGACTCCCCCCCCCCCTCCAGGCTCCTCTTCCCCCCCACTCCCTCCAGACTCCTCTCCCTCCAGGCTCCTCTGTCCCCCCCCCCCTCTCCAGGCTCCTCTGCCCCCCTTCCAGACTCCTCCCCCCCTCCAGACTCCCCCCCCCCTCCAGGCTCCTCTTCCCCCCCACTCCCTCCAGACTCCTCTCCCTCCAGGCTCCTCTGTCCCCCCCCCTCTCCAGGCTCCTTTGCCCCCCTCTCCAGGCTCCTCTGCCCCCCCCCTCTCCAGGCTCCTCTGCCCCCCTTCCAGACTCCTCTCCCCCCCCCTCCAGACTCCCCCCCCCCCCTCCAGGCTCCTCTCCCCCCCCACTCCCTCCAGACTCCTCTCCCTCCAGGCTCCTCTGTCCCCCCCCCCTCTCCAGGCTCCTCTGTCCCCCCCTCTCCAGGCTCCTCTGCCCCCCTTCCAGACTCCTCTCCCCCCCCCTCCAGACTCCCCCCCCCCCTCCAGGCTCCTCTCCCCCCCACTCCCTCCAGACTCCTCTCCCTCCAGGCTCCTCTGTCCCCCCCCCCCCTCTCCAGGCTCCACTGCCCCCCCCTCCAGGCTCCTCTGCTCCCCCCTCCAGGCTCCTCTGCTCCCCCCTCCAGGCTCCTCTGCCCCCCTCCAAGCTCCTCTGCTCCTTCAGACTCCTCTGTCCCTTCTCCAGGCTCCTCTGTCCCCCCCCCCTCCAGGCTCTTCTGCTGCCCCCCTCCAGGCTCTTCTGCCGCCCCCCCTCCAGGCTCCTCTGCCCCCCCCCTCTCCAGGCTCCTCTGCCCCCCTTCCAGACTCCTCTCCCCCCCCTCCAGACTCCCCCCCCCCCTCCAGGCTCCTCTCCCCCCCCACTCCCTCCAGACTCCTCTCCCTCCAGGCTCCTCTGTCCCCCCCCCTCTCCAGGCTCCTCTGTCCCCCCCTCTCCAGGCTCCTCTGCCCCCCTTCCAGACTCCTCTCCCCCCCCCTCCAGACTCCCCCCCCCCCCTCCAGGCTCCTCTCCCCCCCCACTCCCTCCAGACTCCTCTCCCTCCAGGCTCCTCTGTCCCCCCCCCTCTCCAGGCTCCACTGCCCCCCCCCTCCAGGCTCCTCTGCTCCCCCCTCCAGGCTCCTCTGCTCCCCCCTCCAGGCTCCTCTGCCCCCCCTCCAAGCTCCTCTGCTCCTTCAGACTCCTCTGTCCCTTCTCCAGGCTCCTCTGTCCCCCCCCCTCCAGGCTCTTCTGCTGCCCCCCTCCAGGCTCTTCTGCCGCCCCCCCTCCAGGCTCCTCTGCCCCCTCTCCAGGCTCCTCTGTCCCCCCCCTCTCCAGGCTCCTCTGTCCCCCCCCCTCTCCAGGCTCCTCTGTCCCCCCCCTCTCCAGGCTCCTCTGTCCCCCCCTTCTCCAGGCTCCTCTGCCCCCCCCTTCTCCAGGCTCCTCTGCCCCCCCCTCTCCAGGCTCCTCTGCCCCCCCCCTCTCCAGGCTCCTCTGCCCCCCCCTCTCCAGGCTCCTCTGTCCCCCACCTCTCCAGGCTCCTCTGCCCCCCCTCTCCAGGCTCTTCTGCCCCCCCCCCCTCTCCAGGCTCTTCTGCCCCCCCCTCTCCAGGCTCTTCTGCCCCCCCCCTCTCCAGGCTCTTCTGCCCCCCCCTCTCCAGGCTCTTCTGCCCCCCCCCAGGCTCCTCTGCTCCCCCCTCCAGGCTCCCCCCCCCAAGTCTCCTCTGCTCCTTCAGACTCCTCTGTCCCTTCTCCAGGCTCCTCTCTTCTGTCCCCCCCCCCTCTCCAGGCTGCTCTGTCCCCCCCCTCTCCAGGCTGCTCTGTCCCCCCCCCTCTCCAGGCTGCTCTGTCCACCCCCTCTCCAGGCTGCTCTGTCCCCCCCCCTCTCCAGGCTCCTCTGTCCCCCCCCTCTTCAGGCTCCTCTGTCCCCCCCCCCCTCCTTCAGGCTCCTCTGTCCCCCCCCCCCTCTTCAGGCTCTTCTATCCCCCCCTCCAGGCTCCTCTGCCCCCCCCTTCCAGGCTCCTCTGCCCCCCCTTCCAGGCTCCTCAGCCCCCCCTTCCAGGCTCCTCAGCCCCCCCCTCCAGGCTCCTCAGCCCCCCCCCCTCCAGGCTCCTCAGCCCGCCCCTGCCAGGCTCCACTGCCTTCCCTCCAGGCTCCTCTCTCTCCCCTCCAGGCTCCCCCCCCCAGTCTCCTCTGCCTCCCCTCCAGGCTCCCCCCCCCCTTCCAGGCTCCCTTGCCCCCCCCCCAGGCTCCTCTGCTCCTTCAGACTCCTCTGTCCCTTCTCCAGGCTCCTCTGTCTCCCCTCCAGGCTCCTCTGTCCCCCCCCTCTCCAGGCTCCTCTGTCCCCCCCCCCTCCAGGCTCCTCTGTCTCCCCCCCCTCAGGCTCCTCTGCTCCCCGCTCCAGGCTCCCCCCCACCAAGTCTCCTCTGCTCCTTCAGACTCCTCTGTCCCTTCTCCAGGCTCCTCTCTCTCCCCTCCAGGCCCCCCCAGGCTCCTTTGCCCCCCCCCAGGCTCCTCTGCCTCCCCTCCAGGCCCCCCCCCCTTCCAGGCTCCCTTGCCCCCCCCCAGGCTCCTCTGCTCCTTCAAGACTCCTCTGTCCCTTCTCCAGGCTCCTCTGTCTCCCCTCCAGGCTCCTCTGCCCCCCCTCTCCAGGCTCCTCTATCTCCCCCCTCCAGGCTCCTCTGTCTCCCCCCCCCAGGCTCCTCTGCTCCCCGCCCCCCCAAGTCTCCTCTGCTCCTTCAGACTCCTCTGTCCCTTCCCCAGGCTCCTCTCCTCTGTCCCTTCTCCAGGCTCCTCTCCTCTGGTCCCCTCTCCAGGCTCCTCTGTCCCCCCCCTCTCCAGGCTGCTCTGTCCCCCCTCTCCAGGCTGCTCTGTCCCCCCCTCTCCAGGCTCCTCTGTCCCCCCCCCCCTCTCCAGGCTCCTCTGTCCCCCCCCCCTCTCCAGGCTCCTCTGTCCCCCCCCCCTCTCCAGGCTCCTCTGTCCCCCCCCCTCTCCAGGCTCCTCTGTCCCCCCCCCTCCAGGCTCCTCTGTCCCCCCCCCCCTCCAGGCTCCTCTGTCCCCCCCTCTCCAAGCTCTTCTGCCCCCCCCAGGCTCCTCTGCTCCCCCCTCCAGCCCCCCCCAAGTCTCTTCTGCTCCTTCAGACTCCTCTGTCCTTTCTCCACGCTCCTCTCCTCTGTCCCCCCCTCTCCAGGCTCCTCTGTCCCCCTCCCCCCCCCTCTCCAGGCTCCTCTGCCCCCCCCTCTCCAGGCTCCCTCTGCCCCCTTCCAGGCTCCCTTGCCCCCCCCCCCAGGCTCCTCTGCTCCTTCAGACTCCTCTGTCCCTTCTCCAGGCTCCTCTGTCTCCCCCTCCAGGCTCCTCTACCCCCCCCTCTCCAGGCTCCTCTGCCTCCCCCCTCCATTCTCCTCTGTTTCCCCCCCCCCAGGCTCCTCTGCTCCCCCCCCAAGTCTCCTCTGCTCCTTCAGACTCCTCTGTCCCTTCCCCAGGCTCCTCTCCTCTGTCCCTTCTCCAGGCTCCTCTCCTCTGGTCCCCTCTCCAGGCTCCTCTGTCCCCCCCTTCTCCAGGCTGCTCTGTCCCCCCCTCTCCAGGCTGCTCTGTCCCCCCCTCTCCAGGCTGCTCTGTCCCCCCCCCTCTCCAAGCTCCTCTGTCCCCTGCCCCCCCTCTCCAGGCTCCCCTGCCCCCCCATCTCCAGGCTCCTCTGCCCCCCCCTCTCCAGGCTTCGCTGTCCCCCCCCTCCAGGCTCCTCTGTCCCCCCTCTCCAAGCTCTTCTGCTCCCCCCTCCAGCCCCCCCCCAAGTCTCTTCTGCTCCTTCAGACTCCTCTGTCCTTTCTCCACGCTCCTCTCCTCTGTCCCCCCCCTCTCCAGGCTCCTCTGTCCCCCCCCTCTCTAGGCTCCTCTGTCCCCCCCCGCTCTCCAGGCTCCTCTGTCCCCCCCTCCAGGCTCTTCTGCTCCCCCCCCTCCAGGCTCCTCTGCCCCCTCTCCAGGCTCCTCTGTCCCCCCTTCTCCAGGCTTCTCTGTCCCCCCCTTCTCCAGGCTTCTCTGTCCCCCCCTTCTCCAGGCTCCTCTGTCCCCCCCTCTCCAGGCTCCTCTGTCCCCCCTCTCCAGGCTCCTCTGCCCCCCCCCCTCTCCAGGCTCCTCTGCCCCCCCCCTCTCCAGGCTCTTCTGCCCCCCCCCCTCTCCAGGCTCTTCTGCCCCCCCCAGGCTCCTCTGCTCCCCCCTCCAGGCTCCCCCACCCCAAGTCTCCTCTGCTCCTTCAGACTCCTCTGTCCCTTCTCCAGGCTCCTCTCCTCTGTCCCTTCTCCAGGCTCCGCTCTTCTGTCCCCACCTCTCCAGGCTGCTCTGTCCCCCCCTCTCCAGGCTGCTCTGTCCCCCCCCTCTCCAGGCTGCTCTGTCCCCCCCCTCTCCAGGCTGCTCTGTGCCCCCCCCCTCTCCAGGCTGCTCTGTCCCCTCCCCCTCTTCAGGCTCCTCTGCCCCCCCCCTCTTCAGGCTCCTCTGCCCCCCCCCTTCCAGGCTCCTCTACCCCCCCCCTTCCAGGCTCCTCTGCCCCCCCCTCCAGGCTCTCCTGCCCGCCCCCCTCCAGGCTCTTCTGCCCGCCCCCCTCCAGGCTCTTCTGCCCGCCCCCCTCCAGGCTCCTCAGCCCCCCCTTCCAGGTTCCTCTGCTTCCCCTCCAGGCTCCTTAGCCCCCCCCTCCAGACTCCTCAGCCCCCCCCTCCAGGCTCCTCAGCCCGCCCCTGCCAGGCTCCTCTGCCTCCCCTCCAGGCTCCTTTGCCCCCCCTCCAGGCTCCTTTGCCCCCCCTCCAGGCTCCTCTGCCGCCCCTGCCAGGCTCCTCTGCCGCCCCTGCCAGGCTCCTCTGCCTCCCCTCCAGGCTCCTCTGCCTCCCCTCCAGGCTCCCCCCCAGGCTCCTTTGCCCCCAACCCCCCAGGCTCCTCTGTCTCCCTTCCAGGCTCCCTTGCCCCTCCCCAGGCTCCTCTGCTCCTTCAGACTCCTCTGTCCCTTCTCCAGGCTCCTCTGTCTCCCCCCCCCTCTCCAGGCTCCTCTGTCTCCCCCCCCTCTCCAGGCTCCTCTGTCTCCCCCCCCTCTCCAGGCTCCTCTGTCTCCCCCCCCTCTCCAGGCTCCTCTGTCTACCCCCCCCCTCTCCAGGCTCCTCTGTCCCCCCCCCTCTCCAGGCTCCTCTGCCCCCCCCCCTCTCCAGGCTCCTCTGTCCCCCCCCTCTCCAGGCTCCTCTGTCCCCCCCCCTCTCCAGGCTCCTCTGTCCCCCCCCCTCTCCAGGCTCCTCTGTCCCCCCCTCCAGGCTCCTCTGTCTCCCCCCCTCCAGGCTCTTCTGCCCCCCCCCCCTCAAGGCTCCTCTGCCCTCCCCTCCAGGCTCCTTTGCCCCCCCTCCAGGCTCCTTTGCCCCCCCTCTCCAGGCTCCTCTGTCCCCCCCCTCTCCAGGCTCCTCTGTCTCCCCCCCCCCTCTCCAGGCTCCTCTGTCTCCCCCCCCCCTCTCCAGGCTCCTCTGTCCCCCCCCCTCTCCAGGCTCCTCTGTCCCCCCCCCTCTCCAGGCTCCTCTGTCTCCCCCCCCCCTCTCCAGGCTCCTCTGTCCCCCCCCTCTCCAGGCTCCTCTGTCCCCCCCCCTCTCCAGGCTCCTCTGTCCCCCCCCTCTCCAGGCTCCTCTGTCCCCCCCCCCTTCCAGGCTCCCTTGCCCCCCCCCCCAGGCTCCTCTGCTCCTTCAGACTCCTCTGTCCCTTCTCCAGGCTCCTCTGTCTCCCCTCCAGGCTCGTACTCATTATTTTAGAACTTACTCCTCTCTTCTGTCCCCCCCCTCTCCAGACTGCTCTGTCCCCCCCCTCTCCAGGCTGCTCTGTCCCCCCCCTCTCCAGGCTGCTCTGTCCCCCCCCTCTCCAGGCTGCTCTGTCCCCCCCCTCTCCAGGCTGCTCTGTCCCCCCCCTCTCCAGGCTGCTCTGTCCCCCCCCCCTCTCCAGGCTCATCTGTCCCCCCCCACTTCAGGCTCCTATGTCCTCCCTGTTATGTTCTGCTACCAAAGCTAAGGAAAGAGAGGAGATCTGTCCCTACTATAGGACTCAGCTGAATCCCTACGATGTAACAGGGAACCTGATACTGCGATCAGACCTGCTAAAGTCCTAATCTAGTCTGTACGGAGACCTATAGATGTGGGGAGGGAATCCCTACAAGTACTAAGGACTGGGAGGAATATGGGACACCTCCTAACAGAAATAGTAGCAGACAGACGAACAAACAAAATAGATAGAACATAGAGGTCCGTAGACCAAGCAAACTAACAGAGTTAGATACAGAGCACAGGCTAGCTAGAAAGTAGATATACAATGAAGTCCAGCAAAGCCAGAAGGGCGGAGCAGGATTAAATAGGCCAACAAGGTCATGTGACCAGCAAAGGAAAAAAAACCTAACAGCAAGGTTCTAACAGTACCCCCCCCTTCTAAGAGGATCCTCCGGATCCCCTAGGACCAGGCTTATCAGGAAATCTCCTGTGAAACGCTCTGATAAGTCTGGACGCGGAAACATCATCTGACCTCACCCAAGAGTTATCCTCGGGTCCGAAACCTTTCCAGGCCACAAGATACTGCAAACTACCTCTATACCGTCTAGAGTCAAGGATGCGAGAAATTTCATATTCCCCGTCCTCCACCACCGGAGGAACAGAGGCAGAGGCGTCACCATCCGACACAACAGCTTTTTTTAACAGAGAGACATGAAAGACCGGATTAATTCTCCAGGAGGTAGGAACCTCCAACCTAACAGCAGATTGGTTGACAACCTGAAGCACCTTAAAAGGCCCTACAAACTTGGGACCCAATTTCTTAGAAGGAATCCTCAACCGCAGATTCCTAGAGGACAACCAAACCATGTCACCAACAGCGAACAAAACCTCCTGTCGTTTCCTATCAAAGTAGTCTTTAGATTTTCTGTTGGCCTCCTGAAGATTACCACGCACATCCGTCCAAACTCTTTCCAAATCACCGGAAAAATTCTCCTCCTCAGGCACGGCAGATCCCAACTTGGAGAACGACCCAAACGACGGATGTCTCCCAGAACAACAAAAAAAAGGCGAACAACCAGCAGAAGAAGATGTATGATTGTTCAGAGCAAATTCGGCAAGTGGCAGAAACTCAGACCACCCCTCTTGATTGTCTGCCACAAAACAACGCAAGAACTGCTCAACATCCTGGTTTTTCCTTTCTGTCTGGCCATTAGATTCAGGATGATATCCAGACGAAAACGACAAATGAATTCCCAACCTGTCACAAAAGGCACGCCAAAAACGAGCCACGAACTGAGGACCCCTATCAGAAACAATGTCAGTAGGAACGCCATGAAGTCTGACAATTTCCTTGACAAAGGCCTTAGCGAGAGTTTTAGCGCAGGGCAGTTTGACGAAGGGAACCAAGTGACACATCTTGCTAAAACGGTCCACGACCACCCAGATGACAGTAAAACCCTCAGAGGGGGGAAGGTCAGTTATAAAGTCCATAGCCAAATGTGTCCAAGGAGCACTGGGGACCTCCAAAGGACAAAGCAACCCCGCAGCAGGAGTATGTGAGGACTTAGATCTAGCACATATAGTACATTGGCGCACCCACTTAATGACTTCCTTCTGCCATCCAGGCCACCAAAAACTGCGACCCACCAGTCTCTTGGTCTCAGAGATTCCGGGATGACCTGCCAACCGAGATTCGTGACACTCAACAAACAAATCTCTCCTAAAGGTCCCAGGCACAAACAACCTCCCATGAGGAGTGTTAGATGGGGCATTCTCCTGAGCTATCGTGGAAGCAGCTAAAAATATACCCTTGGAATTTAAACAGGCAATACGGGCGTGACTGACCATTTTTTTTTCTTTCTTCATACGAAGCTCACAGCCTTTAATCAAATGACCAGATTTTCCGCAATAGAAACACAAGCCTTCCGAAAAACGACGGTCTTTTTCTTGAGAGCGAGGTGCCACCGATCCAATCTCCATCGGTTCACCACTGTTAATACACACATTATCATAACCAGAAACTGACATAGCAGAGGATTTGCTCTCATTAACCCTAGCACGCAGTCTTCTATCCACCCGTATAGCTAATTGCATAGCCTGTTGCAAATCCTCAGGTGTAGGATAAGCAATTAGCAGGTCTTTAACCCTTTCACTGAGCCCAGCAAGAAATAGACTTTTCAGAGCAGAATCATTCCACCCTGTTTGAGTGGACCAACGACGAAAATGTGTACAATATTTTTCCACATTACCCGATCCTTGTTTTAAACGTCTCAACTCAGTCTCAGCTGATGCGACACGGTCAGGATCATCATATAATAGTCCCAAAGCAGAAAAAAAACTATCCACTGATCTGAAGCATGAATCACTAGGTTGCAAAGAAAAGGCCCACTCCTGAGGCTCTTTGCGCAAAAGTGACATTATGAACCCTACGCGCTGGGATTCATCCCCAGAGGACTTAGGTCTCAAACGAAAATACAATAAGCAAGCATTTTTAAATGAAAAAAATTCTCGGTGGTCACCAAAAAATAAATCCGGCAAACATACCTTAGGCTCCAAGAAATGTGCTCCAGGACAGTTACTCACGTGCTGACGGAGCTCGGCCACCTCCAGAGAGAGTCCCTGCAGGCGATGAGCCAAATCCTGAACCGACACCATGATGGAACAGAAAAATCTTTCCTTAGAGAATTTGCTGGGCTGGACTTACTGTTATGTTCTGCTACCAAAGCTAAGGAAAGAGAGGAGATCTGTCCCTACTATAGGACTCAGCTGAATCCCTACGATGTAACAGGGAACCTGATCCTGCGATCAGACCTGCTAAAGTCCTAATCTAGTCTGTACGGAAACCTATAGATGTGGGGAGGGAATCCCTACAAGTACTAAGGACTGGGAGGAATATGGGACACCTCCTAACAGAAATAGTAGCAGACAGACGAACAAACAAAATAGATAGAACATAGAGGTCCGTAGACCAAGCAAACTAACAGAGTTAGATACAGAGCACAGGCTAGCTAGAAAGTAGATATACAATGAAGTCCAGCAAAGCCAGAAGGGCGGAGCAGGATTAAATAGGCCAGAAGGTCATGTGACCAGCAAAGGAAAAAAACCTAACAGCAAGGTTCTAACACTCCCCCTCTTCAGGCTCCTCTGTCCCCCCCCCTCTTCAGGCTCTTCTACCCCCCCCTCCAGGCTCCTCTGCCCCCCCCTTCCAGGCTCCTCTGCCCCCCCCCTTCCAGGCTCCTCAGCCCCCCCTTCCAGGCTCCTCAGCCCCCCCCTCCAGGCTCCTCAGCCCCCCCCTCCAGGCTCCTCAGCCCGCCCCTGCCAGGCTCCACTGCCTTCCCTCCAGGCTCCTCTCTCTCCCCTCCAGGCTCCCCCCCCCAGTCTCCTCTGCCTCCCCTCCAGGCTCCCCCCCCCCTTCCAGGCTCCCTTGCCCCCCCCCCAGGCTCCTCTGCTCCTTCAGACTCCTCTGTCCCTTCTCCAGGCTCCTCTGTCCCCCCCCTCTCCAGGCTCCTCTGTCCCCCCCCTCTCCAGGCTCCTCTGTCCCCCCCCCTCCAGGCTCCTCTGTCCCCCCCCCCTCAGGCTCCTCTGCTCCCCGCTCCAGGCTCCCCCCCACCAAGTCTCCTCTGCTCCTTCAGACTCCTCTGTCCCTTCTCCAGGCTCCTCTCTCTCCCCTCCAGGCCCCCCCCAGGCTCCTTTGCCCCCCCCCCAGGCTCCTCTGCCTCCCCTCCAGGCCCCCCCCCTTCCAGGCTCCCTTGCCCCCCCCCAGGCTCCTCTGCTCCTTCAAGACTCCTCTGTCCCTTCTCCAGGCTCCTCTGTCTCCCCTCCAGGCTCCTCTGCCCCCCCCTCTCCAGGCTCCTCTGTCTCCCCCCTCCAGGCTCCTCTGTCTCCCCCCCCCAGGCTCCTCTGCTCCCCCCCCCCAAGTCTCCTCTGCTCCTTCAGACTCCTCTGTCCCTTCCCCAGGCTCCTCTCCTCTGTCCCTTCTCCAGGCTCCTCTCCTCTGGTCCCCTCTCCAGGCTCCTCTGTCCCCCCCTCTCCAGGCTGCTCTGTCCCCCCCTCTCCAGGCTGCTCTGTCCCCCCCTCTCCAGGCTCCTCTGTCCCCCCCCCTCTCCAGGCTCCCCTGCCCCCCCCCTCCAGGCTCCTCTGTCCCCCCCCCCTCTCCAGGCTCCTCTGCCCCCCCCCTCTCCAGGCTCCTCTGTCCCCCCCCTCCAGGCTCCTCTGTCCCCCCCTCTCCAAGCTCTTCTGCCCCCCCCCCCAGGCTCCTCTGCTCCCCCCTCCAGCCCCCCCCAAGTCTCTTCTGCTCCTTCAGACTCCTCTGTCCTTTCTCCACGCTCTTCTCCTCTGTCCCCCCCTCTCCAGGCTCCTCTGTCCCCCCCCTCTCCAGGCTCCTCTGTCCCCCCCCTCTCCAGGCTCCTCTGTCCCCCCCCTCTCCAGGCTCCTCTGCCCCCCCCCCTCTCCAGGCTCCTCTGTCCCCCCCCCTTCCAGGCTCCCTTGCCCCCCCCCCAGGCTCCTCTGCTCCTTCAGACTCCTCTGTCCCTTCTCCAGGCTCCTCTGTCTCCCCTCCAGGCTCCTCTGCCCCCCCCTCTCCAGGCTCCTCTGCCTCCCCCCTCCAGGCTCCTCTTTCTCCCCCCCCCAGGCTCCTCTGCTCCCCCCCCCTAGTCTCCTCTGCTCCTTCAGACTCCTCTGTCCCTTCCCCAGGCTCCTCTCCTCTGTCCCTTCTCCAGGCTCCTCTCCTCTGGTCCCCTCTCCAGGCTCCTCTGTCCCCCCCTTCTCCAGGCTGCTCTGTCCCCCCCTCTCCAGGCTGCTCTGTCCCCCCCTCTCCAGGCTGCTCTGTCCCCCCCCCTCTCCAAGCTGCTCTGTCCCCTGCCCCCCCCTCTCCAGGCTCCCCTGCCCCCCCCTCTCCAGGCTCCCCTGCCCCCCCCATCTCCAGGCTCCTCTGCCCCCCCCCCCTCCAGGCTCCGCTGTTTCCCCCCCTCCAGGCTCCTCTGTCCCCCCCTCTCCAAGCTCTTCTGCTCCCCCCTCCATCCCCCCCCCTAAGTCTCTTCTGCTCCTTCAGACTCCTCTGTCCTTTCTCCACGCTCCTCTCCTCTGTCCCCCCCCCTCTCCAGGCTCCTCTGTCCCCCCCCTCTCCAGGCTCCTCTGTCCCCCCCCCCTCTCCAGGCTCCTCTGTCCCCCCCTCCAGGCTCTTCTGCTCCCCCCCCTCCAGGCTCCTCTGCCCCCTCTCCAGGCTCCTCTGTCCCCCCCTTCTCCAGGCTTCTCTGTCCCCCCCTTCTCCAGGCTTCTCTGTCCCCCCCTTCTCCAGGCTCCTCTGTCCCCCCCCCTCTCCAGGCTCCTCTGTCCCCCCCTCTCCAGGCTCCTCTGCCCCCCCCTCTCCAGGCTCCTCTGCCCCCCCTCTCCAGGCTCTTCTGCCCCCCCCCTCTCCAGGCTCTTCTGCCCCCCCAGGCTCCTCTGCTCCCCCCTCCAGGCTCCCCCACCCCAAGTCTCCTCTGCTCCTTCAGACTCCTCTGTCCCGTCTCCAGGCTCCTCTCCTCTGTCCCTTCTCCAGGCTCCGCTCTTCTGTCCCCCCCTCTCTAGGCTGCTCTGTCCCCCCCTCTCCAGGCTGCTCTGTCCCCCCCTCTCCAGGCTGCTCTGTCCCCCCCCTCTCCAGGCTGCTCTGTGCCCCCCCCCCTCTCCAGGCTGCTCTGTCCCCCCCCCCTCTTCAGGCTCCTCTGCCCCCCCCTCTTCAGGCTCCTCTGCCCCCCCCCCTTCCAGGCTCCTCTACCCCCCCCCCCCTCTCCAGGCTCCTCTACCCCCCCCCTTCCAGGCTCCTCTGCCCCCCCCCCTCCAGGCTCTCCTGCCCGCCCCCCTCCAGGCTCTTCTGCCCGCCCCCCTCCAGGCTCTTCTGCCCGCCCCCCTCCAGGCTCCTCAGCCCCCCCTTCCAGGTTCCTCTGCTTCCCCTCCAGGCTCCTTAGCCCCCCCCTCCAGACTCCTCAGCCCCCCCCTCCAGGCTCCTCAGCCCGCCCCTGCCAGGCTCCTCTGCCTCCCCTCCAGGCTCCTTTGCCCCCCCTCCAGGCTCCTTTGCCCCCCCTGCCAGGCTCCTCTGCCGCCCCTGCCAGGCTCCTCTGCCGCCCCTGCCAGGCTCCTCTGCCTCCCCTCCAGGCTCCTCTGCCTCCCCTCCAGGCTCCCCCCCCAGGCTCCTTTGCCCCCAACCCCCCAGGCTCCTCTGCCTCCCTTCCAGGCTCCCTTGCCCCTCCCCAGGCTCCTCTGCTCCTTCAGACTCCTCTGTCCCTTCTCCAGGCTCCTCTGTCTCCCCTCCCCCTCTCCAGGCTCCTCTGTCTCCCCCCCCCTCTCCAGGCTCCTCTGTCTCCCCCCCCCTCTCCAGGCTCCTCTGTCTCCCCCCCCCCTCCAGGCTCCTCTGTCTACCCCCCCCTCTCCAGGCTCCTCTGTCCCCCCCCTCTCCAGGCTCCTCTGTCCCCCCCCTCTCCAGGCTCCTCTGTCCCCCCCCTCTCCAGGCTCCTCTGTCCCCCCCCCTCTCCAGGCTCCTCTGTCCCCCCCCTCCAGGCTCCTCTGTCTCCCCCCTCCAGGCTCTTCTGCCCCCCCCTCAAGGCTCCTCTGCCCTCCCCTCCAGGCTCCTTTGCCCCCCCTCCAGGCTCCTTTGCCCCCCTCTCCAGGCTCCTCTGCCCCCCCCCTCTCCAGGCTCCTCTGTCTCCCCCCCCCTCTCCAGGCTCCTCTGTCTCCCCCCCCCCTCTCCAGGCTCCTCTGTCTCCCCCCCCCTCTCCAGGCTCCTCTGCCCCCCCCTCTCCAGGCTCCTCTGTCCCCCCCCCCTCTCCAGGCTCCTCTGTCCCCCCCCTCTCCAGGCTCCTCTGTCCCCCCCCCCTCTCCAGGCTCCTCTGTCCCCCCCCTCTCCAGGCTCCTCTGCCCCCCCCCCTCTCCAGGCTCCTCTGTCCCCCCCCTCTCCAGGCTCCTCTGCCCCCCCCCCTCTCCAGGCTCCTCTGTCCCCCCCCTCTCCAGGCTCCTCTGTCCCCCCCTCCGGGCTCTTCTGCCCCCCCCTCAAGGCTCCTCTGCCCTCCCCTCTAGGCTCCTCTGCCCTCCCCTCCAGGCTCCTTTGCCCCCCCTCCAGGCTCCTTTGCCCCCCCTCCAGGCTCCTCTGCTCCTTCAGACTCCTCTGTCCCTTCTCCAGGCTCCTCTGTCCCTTCTCCAGGCTCCTCTGCCTCCCCTCCAGGCTCTTCTGTCCCGTCCCCCCCTCCAGGCTCCTTTGTTCTCCCTCATACTCCTTTGTTCTTCTCCAGACTACTTTGACTCCCTCCATACTTCTCTGTCCTCTATCAGACACCTGGTTCCCCTTTGAAACATCTCTGCATGCCTCCAGGCACCTCACCAGTGTAGAGACCCAGTGCCTAGATATTGAGTTATGTTGCCATGCTGACATTTCCTCTTCACTGCCCTAGACCACCAGGAGATTTTGTCATTGACCTCTTCTACACATTAGACTGTCACTGACTATTTCAATACCTAGTTCACCAGGGATTCTGGCATCAGCAACTTCCCTTCCCTAGACATTCGTGAATGCATTAATATCTTTCCTGCCTGGGGACCACTTCGGGTGCTTACAATAGTTCTTTCTATAACCAAGACCACCTGGGCTTTAGATTGACCTTTTCAATACCAAAATCCAGAACCCCAAGGATGTTGTCAGTACCTAGACCACCAGGACTTTTTTCACTGACCTTGCATCTACTCTAGACAAGGGATGTTGGTGCAACTCTAATGGCAGCCGTATTTGTCGGCACCCAGTTTTCCCAAAATTAGATATATTTAAGAAATCTGAATTTTTGGAATTTTTCACATAATATATAGAGCACAAACCACCCAGTGGCCTTCACATTGGCTCACCATCCCCGTTCACCTTGAAGGCTTCTGTGGCCCCCGGGGAGCTGTTCTTGTCTGGGTGGTATCTCAGCGCCAGTTTCCGATACGCCTTTCGGATCACCTCGGTGTTAGCGTCCCTCCTGACTCCAAGGACTCTGTAATAATCCTCATGGTCTTCAAAGCCTTGTATCACCCTCTCCTCGTCTTCCTCTTCGTCATCGTCATCATCGTCGTCATCATCATCATCTTCATCTTCCTCCTCTTCTTCTTGCCACGCTGGCCTGCCACAGTTCCCACAACCAGCGTAGTGGTTCTGGTGGGCCCAGAAGTCACGTTGCTCATGATGACCATGCGTTGGGCCACATTGGGCTTCTTCGGCTTCAAAATATCCTCCTCGTATGGCCTGAATGAGGCCGGCAGCTGTGCGGGTAGGGTAGAGGCTTTGGGCTTGGTAAAGGTAATTTAGAGCATCCCCCGTTCTTCCGCACTGGAGTCGCACCCGTGCGATCTTTATGAGCATCTCAGCTCTTTGTCGCTCCATCTCAACCAGCTTTGTCTCCAAATGTCTCTTAAGAAAATCCTTTTAGCATCCAAAAAAAAAAAAAAATTAAAAATTAATTATATTTGGAGAATTTAGAAAATTTGTAAGAGAAATCAATTTTTTTTCAAATCTTTAAAGAAAACAAAAATAAATTAGACTTAAATGTTAAATTCTGACATTAAATTATTTATTACATTTGAATTTATATCTAAAAAAATAAGAATATTTTCAGAACTTACTCGTACTCATTATTTTAGAACTTACTCGTACTCATTATTTTAGAACTTACTCGTACTCATTATTTTAGAACTTTCTTGTAATCATTATTTTAGAACTTACTCGTAATTAGTGTTGAGCCACCCCCGTAGTGTTCGAGTTCGGTTCGGTTCGTCGAACACCCGTGTGTTCGCCGAACTGTTCGTCGAACTGTTCGTCGAACACCTTCGAACACCGTTAAAACCAATGGCAGGCAAACAAAAACACATAGAAACACATAGAAAACACCTTCAAAGGTGTCCAAAAGCTGACAAACTGCTCAGAAGACACAACTAACACATGGAAAAGTGACAAGTACATATAGTCATGCGAAAAGAAAAGAGGTGGAGGAGTAAAAGGAGGGGGAGACACAGATATAGGCATGTCATGCCCTTCTAAAATCCAAAAAGTGAGAAGCCGAGACGGCCAGTCCGCTCCTGCCCGTGCCACCTCCGTGTCGCCGGGTTTGTGCCAGAGCCGCGGTGAACCCTGACGGCCAGCCCCCCTCTCCCAATACTGGTGCCTGTCCGCTGGTGGGTCGAGAGAGCCCCCCTGTGGTGGAGGCAGCTCTAAGCTTTTTAATTTAAATTGTCCCTCTAATTTGAATGAATACACTTTAAATCCATTTACAAGGATCTATTGGAGGGCAAGTCTCATGCCAGCAGCCGCGTAATTCCAGCTCCAGTAGCGTCCACTAAAGCTGCTGCAGTTAAAAAGCTTTTATAAGGATCGAGCTCGGCTGTCCACCGCAAGGCATCCTAGTGCCAGTCCCAGCCCCTATGCCTTGGGGTGCCTCCTGATGCTCTTCACTAAGTATCCCGTGGTCCCGAAGCATTTCCTTTGAAAAAATTAAGTGTCCAAACTACAGGTGGTGTAGCTTGCTTAACAGCCGGGATAATCCGCTGACTAGCAGACACTGCTACTAGGCACAAAGTATTTCCTGGGCTAGATGCAGTTAAAAATTTGTAAGTAGATACTCTCGTTGGATGCTGAGAAAGCATTCCATAGAGTCTCCTGGCACGCCATATATGATTCTCTTAAAAAGCTTGGGGTAGGGGTCTAGGGGACCCTTTTATAGCCAAAATCACGGCCCTGTATCACAATACGTCACCTAGGCTGAAGATAAATGGAACTGTAGCACCGAGGGCTCGGTTGCTACAGACGTATTGCACCTCACCCAGAGGTGTGATATCTCACTCTCAGATAAGGATGGAGTGTGGATCAGGACCCGACACCTGCATGCATTACACCACATTGCCGTGGGGCAGGGCGACCAATATGCCCCTGAGATGGGCACGACAGTCCCTGTCCCTGGCTGGAGTGGGGGGAGGGAACACTGAGGAAGGGGAACCCTGCAGTGCAGGAGCAGGGAGGAAGCAGTTCCTGGGTGCATTGAGAAGGGAGTATAAAAGGTGGGCACCATCTTAGTTCAGTGCAGAGAAGTCTGAGCAGAAGTGGCAGGGAGCAGGGGCTCTGCATGAGCTCTGCTCCGGAGGCGGGCCTAGTAACAGAGGCCCAGGCCTGCAAGAGGGAGAAGGAAGGAAGAGGAGCGGAGAAGGCTCCAGGAACGAGGAATGAAGGGATCCCAGGGGTGCGGACGGGCGAGTCGCCACCGCACGCCCGAATCCACCTGCGTGGAGGGGTCAGGCCAAAGGGGGAGACCGGTCCCCGAACTAGTGGAGGCAGGAAACGACCCTCAGCTAGAAACCGGAGGCTCTGACATTTTATGTGGCGCAGCCCCTTGCTCCACCCGCTAGGAAGGCACCACATAGGGTCAGGGAAACTGGCGCCAAGTTTACCAAGAGGAGGCCCGAGGCAGCCGGACAGAAGTGTTGGTAAGAAAGGCCAGACAAAGGACACACAAAGGGGGTCCTGTGAAGCGCTCCAAAGTTATCTGGGAGTTGTCTGAGCCCCTCACCTGGTGAGCACAGTACGACGTGGGCAGCCGTTACCTGCAGACGTGGTCTGGATAATAAGAACTGTGAGTAAAGGCCCTGAACTGCATCACTGACTCCGTGTCGTTACTGCTGCTGCCCTGCACCATCACCCCCATCCTCCGCATACACTGCCCTGAGGCTATACTCCTCCCGTGGGGAGTTATGCTACGCTCTGCTGCACCCACAACACCAGCCTCAGCGGTCTGCCCTGTAGCGGCGGTTCACTCTGACCGCAATCCACGGGTGGCGTAGTCGGACATTTAAACATCAAAACCACATAAATAGTTCCGCCACTGGTTTGACCGCCCTGAGCCACGGAACCGGATCGCCGCCACGAAGACTACAACCACCAGCATCCACCAAAAAGGGTCCGGCTCCGGGTGTCCCAAGGCCCAGGGGGTGCGTCAGAACATTTTCATCACCTTTCACAATCACCAATGGGACAAGGCAGGGATGTCCTCTGTCCCCTCTCTTATACATCCTAGTGACGGAGCACCTGCTCTCATCAATTCGCCATAACCCCAATATTAGGTGGATTGAGGTGGGAGGCACCGAGTACAAGTGCTCTCTATTTGCTGATGATGTCCTAGTATATATCACTCAATCACATATATCCATCCATGCTGTTATGGCTGAAATAGATCACTTTGTTACATGGTAAAATTTTAAAATCAATGCAGCGAAGTCTGAGGCCCTCGATGTCTCCCTCCCTAAATCCATATAGGATTCCATCCAGTCCAACTTTCCCTTTGCCTGGCCCTCACAGGGTATCAAATACTTAGGAATTCCTATTCATAGAGACCTCTCCCATCTATGTTATCTTAATTTTGGGCCCTTTATTGAACAATTCCATACAGACCACGGTTGGCAAGTTGGAACTGTGAGATTCACTACGTGCACCACTGGTGTTTTGTGGAAAAGCACATGTAAGATTCTGCAACAGTCTCTGCTGATACTCCTGCATGCGTGCATCCCTTTCTATGGCAGGAATAATTTCTGCAAATTTACTTTTGTACCGGGGATCTAACAGTGTGGCAACCCAGTAGTCAGGATTATTTCTAATTCTCACAATTCGAGGGTCATGTTGCAGATAGTGCAGCAAGAAGGCACTCATGTGTGTTGCGCATCCAGGAGCACCAAGTCCCTGTTGTGTTGGTGGCGAGGTAACAATCATGCTTCCTTCCTCTGTCCTCTCCCCCCAACCTCGCACAACAGAAATGTGATCAAGGTCTCCCTCATCTGATGAGTCTTCCATCAGTTCGTCCTCCACTTCTTCCTGGGCTCCTGCACCTTCCTCACTAGTTTGGCTGCTACCATGCGCCCTGGTAAAATCATCTCCCCCACCCTCACATGCCTGCCGCCCTGGTGCTGCCGACCGTCTGGACCTTGCAGATGTTAGCCCTTCCGCATACAACTCCTCCTCCTCTACTTCCTCCACCTCCTCTTGTGCCACCACCTGACTCCGAATTCTGTTTAACATGTGCTCCAGCATGTAAATCACCGGAATAGTCATGCTGATAATGGCATCGTCAGCACTAAACATCTTCGTCGCCATTTCAAAACTGTGCAGAAGGGTGCATAGGTCCCTGATCTGAGACCACTCCTCCAACGTGATTTGCCCCACCTCTGAATCTCGTTGGCCCAGGCTATACGTCAGAACGTATTGCACCAGGGCTTGTCGGTGCTGCCACAGTCGCTGCAACATGTGCAGAGTTGAATTCCACCGGGCAGGCACATCGCATTTTAGCCGGTGAAGTGGCAGGCCCAACGACTTCTGTAGAGATGTAAGTCGCTGAGCTGCGGGATGCGAACGGCGGAAGTGAGCACACAGCGACCGTGCCCTCTGCAGAAGGCCATCTAGTCTGGGATAGTGGGCTAAAAATTGCTGGACAACCAGGTTCAACACGTGAGCCATACAAGGCACGTGTGTGACATTGCCCCGGCGAAGGGCCGCACCCAGGTTTGCAGCATTGTCGCACACGGCCTTCCCTGGTTTCAGGTCCAGTGGAGACAACCATTCATGAAATTGGTTCTCCAGAGCTGACCACAACTCCTCAGCTGTGTGACTCACATTTCCCAGACATTTCAATGTAAAAACCGCCTGATGACGTTGAGCCCTACTGCCAGCATAGTAAGGAGGTGTGCAGGATCCCTTCTGCGCAGTTAGAAAGCTTGTGGCATGACCAGACAGGCTTTGGGTGCAGGTGGAAGACCGAGAGGAGGTTGAGGAGGCAGAAGCAGTGGAGGAAAAATGACATAAAGAGGATTGACGCACAACTCGTGGGGACGGCAAGACTTGGACAGCAGCCCCTTGTCCTGCTGTCACCATAGTTACCGAGTGCCCAGTCAGCGACATGTAACGCCCCTGTCCATGCCTACTCGTCCAAGTGTCTGTGGTGAAATGCACCCTGTCACACACAGAGTTTCTCAAAGAAGCGGTGATGTTGTGTGCGACATGCTGGTGGAGCGCAGGCACACCTTTCTTTGAGAAGTAGTGCCGACTGGGCATCTGGTACTGGGGCACTGCGACGGACATAAGGTCTCGAAAATCCTCTGTGTCCACCAGGCGGAAAGGCAGCATTTCTGTAGCCAAGAGCTTGCAGATGGTGAAATTCAACCTCTTAGCTTTCTCATGGCTAGGAGGAAATGGTCTTTTACTTGTCCACATCTGAGGGACCGAGGGCTGGCTATTGTGCTTAGACGGGGTTGATAAGGGTGTCCCCGGCAAACTGCCGGTCTGTGAGGAAGATGCAGGCGGACATGTTAGGTTGCCTTGATCCAAAGGTGGTGCTATCGATGTCGGACAGCGCTCAAGACCAGCTGGTGTTACCACCTCCAAAGAAAATGATGACCTGCCAATCACGCTGGCTGTTGCGGGTAAAGAGGTGGCAGGTCTGCGCCCCAAAACAGGTGTGACTGCTGTCCCCCCAGTCACAGAGGATGAAGAGGCCGCGGATGCACAAGATATGGCAGACGGTGGTTGGCCCGGCCGGCTAGACCGCATTGTAGCACACTGAGCTTCCCACTGCAACTTATGCTTCATGTCCATGTGCCGGTTCATGCATGAAGTACTCAAACTATGTATTTTTTGGCCTCTACTTAGCTTTTGCTGACAAATGTTACAGATAACACGAGTTGGGTCATCTTTATCGATCTGAAAAAATGCCCAGGCTATGCAAGGCTTAGCACCCATGCGACCTGAGGAGCCACCACGACTTGTGGTGAGAGGCAGAGTTGTGTTTGAGGATGCAGTTGTTGACGTGCTTCCAGTACTACGTCTCTGTCCAGGAAGGCGCAACCTGACCTCGTCGTCACTAGCATCTTCCTCCACCTCCTCTGCTGACCTCATCTCTTGGCTGACTGTGGGTTGACAGTAAGTGGGATCTCCGACCTCATCATCATCACCCTGTGCGTTATCACACCCGTCGTCCTCAGAGCCAACCTGTTCCTGCCCTGACAAAAAACTAAAGTTGTCGCTCCAATCAGGTATTTGAGTCTTATCATCGTCTTCCTCATTGTCTCCACCAACAGGAGTTACAGTTTGGGAATGAGGGTCTACATTATGGTCAGAACCTTCTGCGTCTGGTCCTGGATCCGACTCATAAAGATTCTGGGCATCAGTGCAGATCATTTCCTCGTCTGGATTCACAGAAGCGCTGGAGTCGACCTCTGATTCCCAGGCTATAGTATGAGTAAACAGCTCTGCAGACTCAACCATCTGTTCTACCTCATACTCAGACGGGCAGCTGGAGATTTGGGAGCTGTGAGGAAGCAAGTGCGATTTGGGTGACACCTTTGAGGACTGGAGTATTTGTGATGTTGAAGTTGATGTGGAGGAGAGCCCACTTAAAGGAGCACTTGATATCCGTTGAAGCACCTGCTGTTTTTGTGCCTCATCTGGAATTTGTAGCGATTGGCGTGGCCGTAAGAAAGGGATCTTATCACATTGTCCGCTAAAAGAAGTAGACATTTTAGTTTGGCTGGAAGATGGTCTTTCTTCTGCAGATGTTACTGTTGCTTTAACACCTACCCCACGGACACAACCTTTTTTCCCCTTCCCAACACGCCTATTCCCCTTTCCACCAGCAGCAGGCCTTTTTCCACTCATTTTGGTGGTTAACTAATTCACAACTCTGGAGTTGTTTGCACAAAAAAACAATGGATGGTAACCGAGCAGAGCTGAGTGGCCAAACTGTGGTATTAGGCCAAAACTATTGGCTGGGTTAGATGCAGAAAAAAATTATTTTTAATTTGCAACCTGATGGAGGTCAGTATAGATGGACTAATAGACCAAGTCCCACACACCGCTAGAAGCCCAAATATTTTTTCAGAGCTAGATGCAGAAATTTTTTTTATTCAATTTGCAACCTGATGGAGGTCAGTATAGATGGACTAATAGACCAAGTCCCACACACCGCTAGAAGCCCAAATATTTTTTCAGAGCTAGATGCAGAAATTTTTTTTATTCAATTTGCAACCTGATGGAGGTCAGTATAGATGGACTAATAGACCAAGTCCCACACACTGCTAGAAGCCCAAATATTTTTTCAGAGCTAAATGAAGAAAAAAATTATTTTTAATTTGCAACCTGATGGAGGTCAGTATAGATGGACTAATAGACCAAGTCCCACACACCGCTAGAAGCCCAAATATTTTTTCAGAGCTAAATGAAGAAAAAAATTATTTTTAATTTGCAACCTGATGGAGGTCAGTATAGATGGACTAATAGACCAAGTCCCACACACCGCTAGAAGCCCAAATATTTTTTCAGAGCTAGATGCAGAAATTTTTTTTATTCAATTTGCAACCTGATGGAGGTCAGTATAGATGGACTAATAGACCAAGTCCCACACACTGCTAGAAGCCCAAATATTTTTTCAGAGCTAGATGCAGAAAAAAATTATTTTTAATTTGCAACCTGATGGAGGTCAGTATAAATGGACTAATAGACCAAGTCCCACACACCGCTAGAAGCCCAAATATTTTTTCAGAGCTAGATGCAGAAAAAAATTATATTCAATTTGCAACCTGCTGGAGGTCAGTATAGAAGGACTAATAGAACAAGTCCCACACGCTGCTAGAAGCCCAATATTTTTTCAGAGCTAAATGAAGAAAAAAATTATTTTTAATTTGCAACCTGATGGAGGTCAGTATAGATGGACTAATAGACCAAGTCCCACACACTGCTAGAAGCCCAAATATTTTTTCAGAGCTAGATGCAGAAAAAAATTATATTCAGTTTGCAACCTGATGGAGGTCAGTATAGATGGACTAATAGAATGATGCTATGCCCAAAAGATTTTACTTCACTAGGTGCAGTAAAAAAATTGGTATTCTATACACAGGTGGTATATCTTGCAACACAGATAGGCTACTCCACTGACTAACACACTCTGCAATAGGCCAAAAAGGATTAGCTTTGCTAGATTCAGCCAAATGCTGTGAAAAAAACTTGCACAGCACTGGCACAGACCTGCCTGGCAAAAACTGATAGGAACTGATGTAACCTAGTCCTGAAAAGGACTGCAATTACAATTAGTCTTTACTCCCACAATCTATCTATTTAAGAGCACAGACCTGCCTGATAAAAGTCGTAGGAAATGCTGTAACCTAGTCCTTAAAAGGACTGCAATCACAACTATTCCCTACTCCCAAGCTATCTGTATATTTGTGCGAAAATTGGCTTGAAATTAACAAGGTATAGCGCACACAGCAACAGCGGTGCCGTCTAACACGCAGCTGCAGCAGTGAGAAAATGGTGGCGACGGGGAAAATGGCTGGGTCTTATAGGGCAAGGACATGTGACATACACTGCCAATCACACATGCCCTTGCTTGTGTGAAAAAAAGCACTTCGCTCCGTGTGTGCGCTGCTGATAGGCTGACAGATTGCACCTCCCCACTGCAAATGCGGGAAAGAGAAAAAAAAATGGAGATCTTCATTGTTCCTGCAGAGATCCATCCCCTGCCCCTCCCCCCACCCCGCTGTACACTCAAACTGCGTATTAACATTAATTTTCATCATTACTGAGAAAAAATCCAGTTATGATTTTGGTGCACGAACAGTTATCGAACATAACCTCGAACAGCCGAATTTTTCTCAAATTGTTCGTGTTCGCCGACCGGCTCGAACACCGCCCAAAACAGCTCGAATTTGAGATTGGCGAACAGTTCGAGTAGAACAACGCTCATCTCTACTCGTAATCATTATTTTAGAACTTACTCGTAATCATTATTTTAGAACTTACTCGTACTCATTATTTTAGAACTTACTTGTAATCATTATTTTAGAACTTACTCGTACTCATTATTTTAGAACTTACTCATAATCATTATTTTAGAACTTACTCGTACTCATTTTAGAACTTACTCGTACTCATTATTTTAGAACTTACTCGTACTCATTATTTTAGAACTTACTCGTACTCATTATTTTAGAACTTACTCGTACTCATTATTTTAGAACTTACTCGTAATCATTATTTTAGAACTTACTCGTAATCATTATTTTAGAACTTACTCGTACTCATTATTTTAGAACTTACTCGTACTCATTATTTTAGAACTTACTCGTCATCATTATTTTAGAACTTACTCGTCATCATTATTTTAGAACTTACTCGTACTCATTATTTTAGAACTTACTCGTACTCATTATTTTAGAACTTACTCGTACTCATTATTTTAGAACTTACTCGTACTCATTATTTTAGAACTTACTCGTCATCATTATTTTAGAACTTACTCGTACTCATTATTTTAGAACTTACTCGTACTCATTATTTTAGAACTTACTCGTACTCATTAGCCATGTGATAAAAAAGAAAGTCTTAACCTATCAAGACAAGAAATTGGGACAAATTTTCCAAAAGTTCCCGTCAACATTTTGTAAAAGAAATGTAAAGAAAAGATTCTAATTTCTTTGCACAAAATTAACAATAAATGACTGCTTTGAATGGAATTACAATTTCATAAGATAAATACAATTTGCAAAAATTGCAAAATAAAAAATTTGGAAAATGGCAGATAAGAAAAACAAAAACCAACAACCTGATGTAAGGCTTTTCCCTAAAGACACCTGGCCGGGTGTGTGGACTGCGGAGGTGGCACGGTGGGCTCCAGCCCGGGCTTGGATGTAGACGGAGGTGTTCCGGCTTCTTCGCAGCCTGTCATTGACACGCACGGAGGGATCCCGGGCGTCAGCAGCTGCTCATGAATATGGATGCTCCTCCAGCATTTCGCTGCCGCGGGATCGTAGCGTCCTGTGCAGTGCGGATTCTTCCCGGGAATCCCGGGCCGGATACTATGGTTGTGCAATATTGCAGATGTCGGGGTCCTGGGCGGCATCCAGCGGACCAGTGATTATTGCAGCATCCGGACAATGCGATGATCGTAACCCAGCATTGATATCGCTATCGCCACCTGCACGGCGCGGCTGCGGAGATGACACTGATCCCAGGATCCCCACCTCCTGTATGGATTAATTAGCCAGAGCCCCGGAGCAAGGCATCGTATGTCGCTGGCCTCCTTTCACATCCCATCCCCCACTAGTCCTATAAAAAGCCTTGAAGAGAGGCTGCATGCAGTACAGACAGCAGCAGCTGATCCACGGCAGCCCACGCTGCTTCCTCCCCAGCCCCGGGAATGATGGGACATGTAGTTCTCAGCCAAAGAATAATATGCTGACATCGCCATACTGTGCCGCACCACAAGGATCACTTAGTTTATAATCATTTTGAAATATTTAATAATGTTTTACATTTGATAAAAGCAAGATAAAAACTTACCGGTCATAATATTAGTGCCAGCCATAATGTCCTAATATCAGTGCCAACCATAATGTCCTAATATCAGTGCCAGCCATAATGTACTAATATCAGTGCCAGCCATAATGTCCTAATAACAATGCCTGTCATAATGTCCTAATATCAGTGCCAGCCATAATGTCCTAATATCAGTGCCAGCCATAATGTCCTAATATCAGTGCCAGCCATAATGTACTAATATCAGTGCCAGCCATAATGTCCTAATAACAATGCCTGTCATAATGTCCTAATATCAGTGCCAGCCATAATGTCCTAATATCAGTGCCTGTCATAGTGTCCTAATATCAGTGCCAGCCATAATGTCCTAATATCAGTGCCAGCCATAATGTCCTAATAACAATGCCTGTCATAGTGTCCTAATATCAGTGCCAGCCATAATGTCCTAATAACAATGCCTGTCATAGTGTCCTAATATCAGTGCCAGCCATAGTGTCCTAATATCAGTGCCAGCCATAATGTCCTAATATCAGTGCCAGCCATAATGTCCTAATAACAATGCCTGTCATAGTGTCCTAATATCAGTGCCAGCCATAGTGTCCTAATAACAATGCTAGCCATAGTGTCCTAATAACAGTGCCAGTCATAGTGTCCGAATATCAGTGCCAGCCATAGTGTCCTAATATCAGTGCCAGCCATAATGTCCTAATATCAGTGCCAGCCATAGTGTCCTAATAACAATGCCAGCCATAGTGTCCTAATAACAGTGCCAGCCATAGTGTCTTAATATCAGTGCCAGCCATAGTGTCCTAATATCAGTGCCAGCCATAGTGTCCTAATATCAGTGCCAGCCATAATGTCCTAATATCAGTGCCAGCCATAATGTCCTAATAACAATGCCTGTCATAGTGTCCTAATATCAGTGCCAGCCATAGTGTCCTAATAACAATGCCAGCCATAGTGTCCTAATAACAGTGCCAGTCATAGTGTCCGAATATCAGTGCCAGTCATAGTGTCCTAATATCAGTGCCAGCCATAGTGTCCTAATATCAGTGCCAGCCATAGTGTCCTAATATCAGTGCCAGCCACAGTGTCCTAATATCAGTGCCTGCCATAGTGTCCTAATAACAGTGCCAATCATAATGTCCTAATATCAGTGCCAGCCATAGTGTCCTAATATCAGTGCCAGCCATAGTGTCCTAATAACAATGCCAGCTGTACTGTCCTAATATCAGTGCCAGCCGTAGTGTCCTAATAACAGTGCCAGCCGTAGTGTCCTAATATCAGTGCCAGCCGTAGTGTCCTAATAATAGTGCCAGCCATAGTGTCCTAATAATAGTGCCAGCCATAGTGTCCTAATAATAGTGCCAGCCATAGTATCCTAATATCAGTGCCAGTCATAGTGTCCTAATAGCAATGCCAGTCATAATGTTCTAATATCAGTGCCAGCCATAGTGTCCTAATAACAATGCCACTCATAGTGTCCTAATAGCAGTGCCAGCCATAGTATCCTAATATCAGTGCCAGTCATAGTGTTCTAATAACAGTGCCAGCCATAGTGTCCTAATAACAGTGCCAGTCATAGTGTCCTAATATCAGTGCCAGTCATAGTGTCCTAATATCAGTGCCAGTCATAGTGTCCTACTAATTGTGCATTATTAGGACAGTATGGCTGGCACTGTGATACTGTCTTACTAACTGACACTGTCCTAACTGTGTCCTAATAACAGTGCTAGGTATGATGTCCTAATAACAGTGCCAACCATAGTGTACTAATAACAGTGCCAGGCATAATGTCTTTATAACAGTGACAGTGAAAATATCCTACAAATAGTGCCAGCCATTGTGTCCTAATCACAGTGCCAGCTATACTGTCCTAATTACAATGCCAGCCATAGTGTCCTACTAACAGTGCCAGCCATACTGTCCTAATAATAGTGCCATCCATAGTGTCTTACTAATTGTGCCAGTCATAGTGTCCTAATAACAGTGCCTGCTGTGGTGTCCTAATAACAGTGCCAATAATAGTGTACTAATAACAGTGCCAGGCATAATGTCTTTATAACAGTGCCAGTGAAAGTATCCTACAAATAGTGCCAGTCATAGTTTCCGAATAGTGCCAGTCAGTGTCCTACTAATAGCGATAGTGTCCTAATAACTACTGTGCCACCCATAGTGTCCTACTAACTGTGCCACCCATAGTGTCCTACTAACTGTGCCACCCATAGTGTCCTAATAACAGTGCCAGCTTTACTGTCCTACTAATAGTGCCTGCCATAGTGTCCAGCTAATAGTGTGAGGCATAATGTGTTTATAAAAGTGCTAGCCATAGTGTCCTACTAACCCTGCGAGCCATAATGTCCTACTAACCCTGCCAGCCATAAGGTCCTAATAACAGTGCCAGCCATAGGGTCCTAATAACAGTGCCAGCCATAGTGTCCTAGTAACTGTGCCAGCTCTAATGTCCTACTAATAGTGCCTGCCATAGTGTCCAGCTAATAGTGCGAGGCATAATCTATAATGTAATCGTACAAGTGTCCCACTGTCTGAAGCCTCTATAGACTGTGCTAGTGCGACATGCCTGCGCAGTCTGGACCCCACTGAGGAACGCAACCACATCCTAAACGAGGAGTTTAAGATGAGGATTGTGGCCCCGGAGATCGCGGTATGCGTAAGCACTGAACGCATACTGCGATCTCCGGCCCCCTAACAACTTACCTATCCGGGAGACTGCGCTGTCTCTTCAGGCCGGTAGCCAGGAGATGAATGCACCGTCGGAATCGGAGCATTCGCATAGCGCTATCCGGCGCCATTTTACTGAAGACACATTTGCAGTGTGTCTTCAGCAAAATAGCGCCGGACAGCGCAGTATGGGCACGCGCATACTCCGGTGTCACACTCCTCCCCCGGCCTCCGGCAGAACAGGACACAGCAGCGCTGGAGCACAGGAAAGAAAGGTGAGTATAAGTGTTGTTTTTTTTTTTTTGTATGTGTGCAGCGTGATAGGGATGAGGGGTGCAATACATACCAGGATTGGGGAGTGAGGGGTCATACATACGAGGATTGGGGGTTGAGGGGGGCACATATACCAGGATTGGGAGGTAAGGGGGCCACACATACCAGGATTGGGGGGTGAGGGGGCCACACATACCAGGATTGGGGGGTGAGGGGGTCACGCATACCAAGATTGGGGGGTGAGGGGGGTCACGCATACCAGGATTGGGGGATGAGGGGGGTCACACATACCAGGATTGGGGGGTGAAGGGGGCCACGCATACCTTGATTGGGGGGTGAGGGGGGCCACGCATACCAGGATTGGGGGGTGAAGGGGGCCACGCATACCATGATTGGGGGGTGAGGGGGGTCACACATACCTCAATTGGGGGGTGAGGGGGGCCACGCATACCAGGTTTGGGGGGTGAGGGGGGCCACGCATACCAGGTTTGGGGGGTGAGGGGGGCCATTCATACCAGGATTGGGGGGTGAGGGGGGCCACGCATACCAGGATTGGGGGGTGAGGGGTGCCATGCATACCAGGATTGGGGGATGAGGGGTGCCACGCATACCAGGATTAGGGGTATATAGCCATAGTGTCCTACTAACAGTGCCAGCCATAGTGTCCTACTAACAGTGCCAGTGAAAGTGCCCCGAATAGTTCCAGTCAGTGTCCTACTAATAGTGCTAGCGAGTGTACTAATAACAGTACCAGACATAGTGTCTTTATCGTAGTGCCAGCCATAGTGTCCTAATAACAATACCAGTTTTACTGTCCTACCAACAGTGCCAGGCATAATGTCTTTATAACAGTGCCAGTGAAAGTGTCCTATAAAAAGTTCCAGTCATAGTGTCTGTGAAGAGTATTCAAGATAATCCCATGTCAATCACTGTGCACTGTTTGACTTGTTTTATAGAGATTAGGAAAAAATACAAAACGATCCAGCGGGAACTGCTAAAAAGTTACTAAAACTTAGCTTTGGGTACAGAAAGCCTGTACCCCCAGCCAGTCGCGAGTCCCCTGAGATCCGAGTCCCAAAGATACGGACGGAGGACTTCCCCCTGTTGGACAAAGGAGGGGATTTGGACACATTCTTGCTGGCATTTGAGAAAACCTGCCACCAGTACCATCTGCCTGAGGACCAGCGGGTCTGGTTCTTAACCCCTCACCTTAGGGGTAAGGCCCTGGAAATCTTTGGGTACCTGCCCAGTGAGACCACCCTGAGCTATGAGGACATCAAGCAGGCTCTGGTCAAGCAGTACAACCTGACTCCTGAGTCGTACTGGAAGAAGCTCCGTAGTAAGCAGCGAGGTCCTGCAGACGGCTGGGTCAATCACATGCGGGCCCTACTGAGAACCATTGATCAATGGACCAAAGGACTGGAGCTCACCACTGTCCAGTAGCTGAAGGAGCTCATCGCAACTGAGCAGTTTCTGTGGAACGGCCCAGAGGACCTCCAACAGCACCTCCGTGACCGGAAGCCAAAGGGGACCTGTTCAACAGCGACACTTGCTGACGAGTACTCCAACAGCAGGACTCCAGAGGCCAAGAAACTTGCTGGCTGGAGAGGGAGTAAGACGAACGCAATGTCTGCTGTCCCTGCCCCCAGACACAAGGGACCACCTACCCATGCTTTCCTCTCCACGCCTTTAGGGGAACCCTGACTGTGTCACCTTTGCAGTCAGCTGGGCCACTTCAAAGCCGTGTGTCTCCAGCGCCAGAAGGGCCCATCTCCATCCCAGAAACTGTCCACTGTTTTGTGTGTGAGTGGGGATGGTGGGAGGTCCCTTGACAACCTTCAGACTGTCACCATAGGCCAGGGCCATGGGACTGTGAGACACCGGCGCTGAGATGATCCTTGTGCGGCCCGAACTGGTGTCACCCCAGGATATGATACCTGGGAAGACTCTCGCCATCTCCGAGATTGGAGGCGTTGAGCTGGCACTGCTCGTCGCCAAGGTGTATTTGGACTGGGGCACCAGGAGGGGAGTGCGGGAGGTGGGGGTAACTCCGAACATTCCCGCGAGTGTTTTACTTGGGAGAGACTTGGGACGGCTAGTGTCCCACTATGTGGCCGTTGAATCCCCAAGGCATAACTCTCCAGACAATGTCATATCCACTCCTATTACTGCTAATGTTATTACCATGCCTACTCATGGGGATGTGGGGGTGGGTGATGTACTGTGTCCCTCTCCCCTCGGGGGGAGGAGATTATTCAAGTCGGCTGTGATAAGGTTAGCGAATGTGGCCAGCCGGCAGGCTGGTACAGTTCGTCCTGTGAGGCTCTCACAGAGGTGACAGGGGGCAAACATCTGCGGAGGAGGAGCATGCCATGGAGGACGGGACAGTCCCAGAAGAGGTAGGGCTCCTGAGGGAAGGCTGCATGGCAGGGTTCCCCCACAACCGGGATGTCAGAGGGCCAGAGTAGTCTGTTTAGACCAGAGGTTTGGTCAGAAGGAGAAGCTTGTGCTACCCGTGGTCACAGCGGCCGTGGCTGTCATACGCAGTGGTGGCACCCGGGCTCCAGGGGCCCTCTCGGGAGTCCAATGGCTTCTTCCCTTCTGACCAAGTGACTGCCGGGTCAGACAGAGGACAGGAGACAGGTCCCGGGTAACTGACAGAAGACGTGGCAGTTTCGTCTATTCTGGCCACGTCCAGTCAGGGGTTTCAGGTGGTGTTAGAGACTGACGAAAGCCTGAAAGCTCTTAAGGAGCAGGTGGCACAGCCTTCCTCAGACTCTGATCTCGAGCGGGTGGTGTGGGACAAAATACGGCTGTACCGGGTAACGGTCCAGCGAGGTTCACCGGAGGTGTCGCCCAGGGACCGACCGTTAATGGTACGCTATCCGTTCAGGAAGGAGTTGTTGCGGACGGTGCATGAGATTCCGATGGCTGGACATCTTGGGATCACTAAGACCAAGGCCAGGTTAGCCCAGCATTTCTACTGGCCAAGGATAGGGGACGAGGTGACTGCCTACTGCCGGTCATGTGACACCTGTCAGAGTGTGGGGAAGGCGGGGCGGCACCCCAAAGCCCACTGGTAACTCTGCCCATCATCAAAGAGCCTTTCAGGAGGGTGGCTGTGGATTTGATTGGCCCGATGGCCACTACCAGCAGCTCCGGGAAACGCTTCATACTGACGGTAGTAGACTATGCCACCCGTTACCGGAAGTGGTAGCGGTAGCCTTGTCATCCATTCGAGCTGACAAGGTGGCCACCGCCTTACTGGAGATTTTCTCCCGAGTGGGGTTTAACCAGGAAATGCTCACCGACCGGGGGACGCAATTCATGTCGCAGCTAATGGAGGCCCTCTGTAAGCAAATTCAGGTGCAACATCTGGTGACCAACCCGTACCACCCACAGACTAGTGGCCCGTGCGAACGGTTCAATGACACCTTGAAGCAGATGCTCAAAGGGGTATTGTCATCTCCAAGATCCTATCCCAATATGTAGTAGGTGTAATAATAATATTAGCAAATACCTCCAATTAGAAATGTAGTATAGCTTTTCTGATCTGCTATGTCTCTTTCCTCATGTGAAGGCATTGCAGGACCTTAGATATCCAGTGGTTATGACCACTGATATAGTGACATCTAGTTGATAGTGGTCGTAACCATGGATACCTAAGGTTCTGCAATGCCTGTGAACATGAGAAAAGAGACATAGTGAATCAGAAAAACTATACTGCATTTCTAATTGGAGGTATTTGTTAATACTATTATTATTATTACAGCTACTACATACTGGGATAGGATCTTGGAGATGGGAATATCCCTTTAAGATGTTGGTCGACTCCCACGGGCACGACTGGGAGCGGTACCTCCCACACCTGCTATTTGTCTACCAGGAGGTTCCACAGGCCTCAACAGGGTTCTCCCCCTTTGAGCTCCTGTACGGCCGGCGTGCACGGGGCCCCATGACTCTGGTGAAGGATGTCTGGGAAGGGGACTTAGCCACCCCTGGAGTGTCGGTCATCAAATATGTTGTGTGCTTCCATGACAAAATGCAGGCCTTTGTGCAGCTGGTGCACGACAATATGACGCGAGCCCAGGCCGACCAGAAGCGATGGTACAACCAGAATGCTTGTGAGAGGACCTACCAGGTGGGTCAAAAGGTGTGGGTACTGGTCCCTGTACCCCCAGACAAGCTTCAGGCAGCCTGGGAAGGCCCGTACCTCGGGCAACAGCAGCTCAATGCCGTGACGTACCAGGTCACCCTGGACTGCGTCAGGGGAAGGCGGAAGGCATTCCACGTAAACATGACGAAGACACATCATGAGCGGGAGGCCTGCGCCCTCCCCGTGTGCAACCTGCCAGAGGAGGGAGAGACGGAGACCCTCCCGGATATGCTCGCCCAGGTGTGTTCAGCAACAAGCCCGGAAGGACAGAGTCGGCCGTCCATCACGTGGACACCGGGAATCACCCCCAATTTGGCATCCAGCATATCTGGTCTCCCTGGAAGTACAGCAGCACATGCGCCAAGAGATTGGCGCAACCCTCCAGCAGTGCTTGGGCCTCGCCTGTGGTCCTCACCGTCCCAAAGAAGGACTGGACAGCACGGTTCTGCGTGGACTACAGGGGGCTCAACTCTTTCACCGTCACCGATGCGTACCCAATGCCGCGCATCAATGACCGGGGCCAAGTATTTGACCATCATGGACCTGAGCCGGGGATATTGGCAGATTCCCCTGACACCCGAGGCACAGGAACGCTCTACCTTTATCACCCCATTCGGACTGTATGAGTCCACGGTCATGCCATTCGGCATGAAGTATGCCCTTCCACTTTTCAGCGGATGGTCAACACGCTTCTCAAGGGTCTCGAAGGGTATGCGGCGACGTACCTGGATGACATGGCCATCTTCAGTCCCACCTGGGAGGATCACTTAGAGCATATGGTGCAGGTGCTCAAGCGGATCCAACAAGTATCCAACTTTTTGCAGCAAGCAGAAGGGAGGGGGTGGAGGAGCAGGGGGGTGACAAATCCCACAGCAGCTGCAAGTTGCACAGGGTTTGTCCCCTCCCCCTCACCATGTGTTCCTTTGTGTGAACTACTATAATTCAACAGCGAGTTATGGGAATACGATACATCTCAGTGATAAACCAAACAGATTTTTGGAAACCTAGGAGAATGGGGAATCTCACCATTCCTTTCTTCACCGCCCAAGCAAGGATTGGGAGAGGAGATATGTGGCGCAGCCTTTCAGAAGCCCCTACAGCCACTGTGTTTGGTCTCCATGCGTAGCAGGGGCCCGGCTGGATCTTATATAACCAGAACCTTCTCCCTAGTATCATCCAGTAAGGAGGGATAGCCCATTTTAGTTTTTGGGAATCTGTAGCTGGGAGAGACCAGGGGAGGAGATTTGGGCGCAGCCAAGATGCAGGAGTGGGCGTGATCCAGAGAGTTTAACAGTTCCAGCAGTCCTGGCTCCATTGTCTTTTTCCTGGGGGGAGTCATGTGGGAAAAGTCCTGCAACAACAAAGAGAAAGCCCACAAACCTCCCATGTGGCAGCCCTTCCCCCGAAAGCCAGATCGTCCAACTAACCGGTAATTAACTCGTAATAACTGCTTTATACCTTTTCTACTCATACTTTCGTGTTTGTAACTCTGACCACTGTGTATGTATAACCCTTATGTATATAGCGTATTGTTTAGTGTGCCCCCAAGGCGATTAAATATAATTTAACCTTGGGCTGTTCTTTTATCTCGATCCACGAACCCTTACGTCCATAGTTCGGTCCAACGAACACGCTACCGGGCTGGTTTCTAGCCTGATATAAGTCCGTTATATGGAATAGAAACTGGTGGCAGCTCTCCCAGGCCGACCGGGCTCTACTTCACTGGAACTAGTGAAGGAGCCTCTCAGCCTGTCAGGGGGTGAGCGAGTGTGGTGCCACGTCAGTGACTGAGCGGGTCTCCTCTTGTGCCTTCCTCTTCCCATGTGGACAGGGGGTGTCCGTACAGAACGGTACCAGTCTGACTTTACATGTCCTCGAGGCGGGTGCGGAACGTCATGTAGGTGCAGAGGGCAGGTTCGTACCACTTGCTTTGCCTGACATAATTGTGACGTCAGGCGGGTGGCGGGGCGTAGATCCATCACAAGTGGTGGCAACAGCGAGATTCTGCGGGGTCTCCCTGCTGCCATTTTGTCACAGTGTCCTAATAACTGTGCCAGCCATAGTGTCTTAATCACAATGCCAGACATAGAGTCCTACTAACCGTATCAGACTTAATGTTAATGTCCTACTAATTGTGCCAGTGATAGCATCCTATAAACAATGCCAGCCATAGTGTCCTATAAACAGTGCCAGACATACTGTCCTAATAATTGTCTTACCCTTGAGAAAGCGTGTGTTTAACCCGCGAAACGCGCGTAGTGGCTCTGCACTTTCTGCTTGCGTATTCCCTGGGGGGGCTTCACCTGCTACATGGGTAAGGTTTCTTTTATTGAAATATTCAATGCTGTTTTTTTTACATACTTTCCTTGACACATGTGTGAACCTTGACATGTATACAATCAGTCCTATCAGTCATAATATAATACCTTCTACATGTTGCATGTGTTTTCCCTACCCCAGGGTTTTTGCTTGTTGCTATTTTGCCTGTCCTGGTTATTTGTAAGATTGAATCTTTTTAACTAGCATTTAATAAAAAATTATATTTTATACACACTCCCTTTGCTCCTCCTCTTTTTTTTAAGTATTCATTTAGGAGTGTTCTAGATTTCTTTACATGCATTGATGATCTAATTTTTTGTACTTCATTATGCCTATGGGATTTGTATTACTAATTGTGGCAGTGATAGCATCCTTTAAACCGTGCCAGCCATAACAGTGCCAGACATACGTTTCTACTAATTGTGCTAGTCGTAGCATTCTATAAACAGTGCCAGCCATAGTGTCCTGATAACAGTGCCAGCCATAGTGTCCTAATAACAAAGCCAGTCATGGTGTCCCAATAACAATGCCAGCCTTAATGTCTTTATAACAGTCCAAAGAAATAATGGGGCAGCACGGTGGCTCAGTGGTTAGCACTGAAGCCTTGCAGCGCTGGGGTCCTGGGTTCAAATCCGACCAAGGACAACATCTGCAAGGAGTTTGTATGTTCTCCCCGTGTTTGCGTGGGTTTCCTCTGGGTACTCCAGTTTTCTCCCACATTCCAATTGTGCCAGTGATAGCATCCTGCAAATAGTGTCAGCCAAAGTGTCCTATAAACAGTGCCAGCCATAGTGTCCGAATAACAGTGTGTGACAGGAAAATGTTCCAGCACACAAAGTTGTGAGAGGGGTTAATCATCCATGTTTAGTGCTAGGATGATTGAACAGCTGTAGAAAGGGAGGAGTCCAGAGGATAAATTCCCAGCCTTTTAGAGCATTTGGTGTGGGGTGTGTCTGGCGGTGAAAACTCTGGAGCTGTTTTGTCATGTTAAGGAAAGATAAACCTTGGGATGTTTGTTCCTGAAGCGGGTGGTTACCCGTAGCAATAAGGACTGTGCCATACGTTATGTTTTGTTTTTCCTGTTAGGCCGCGAAGGTCGTGTTTGTTTTGCTGACATTGCCGTGGTTTATTCAGTACTCTTAATAAACCATCGGAAGGGAGACAGTGTTCCTGTGTCTACCTCTACGTGCAGCCGAGTGAACCGATCTGCCACAGTTGGTCCTAGAAGTGCTGGAAAGATCCCCAGGAAGAAAGTGTGATGCCTGGGTAAACACGGCATGTCCTGGGTGAAGGTGACTGTAAGGATGGAACAGCGGTCAGACAAAATGGAGGAGCTGATCAAGCACCTGGTCCAAAGCCAGCACCAGCAGCACCTGCAACAGCTGCAGCAGCTTCAGTGGCAGCAGCTCCAGCAGCAACAGCTAGCATAACAAAAGACAAGTAAGCTGCTGATGCAACAGCTACGACAACAGCAGCAGCAGATTGATTTTCTCACACAGGCGGTTCGTGGCTAGTGTTGAGCCACCCCCGTAGTGTTCGGGTTCGGTTCGGTTCGTCGAACACCGGGATGTTCGAGGAACTGTTCGTCGAACTGTTCGTCGAACACCTTAGAACACCGTCGAACACCGTTAAAACCAATGGCAGGCAAACAAAAACACATAGAAACACATAGAAAACACCTGCAAAGGTGTCCAAAAGCTGACAAACTGCTCAGAAGACACTCTCTTTAAAAAAGCCGGCCGGCAAATTCAGCAGCGGCATACACCGGTACCCGACAATTTAGACAAGAAGGAATAGAGCATCACACATAGATTAGATAGATAGAAACATGTCAGTCACACATATAAGAAGCACAGTGACAGTGTTGGTTACTGCACTTGTCATTTAGTGTAAAGGATTTATTAAAAAAAATATTAGTGTTTTCATGCACTGTCTCTTTAAAAAAGCCGGCCGGCAATTCAGCATCTGTACCCGACAATTTAGAACAGAAAGAATAGAGCTTCACACATAGATTAGATAGATAGAAACATGTCAGTCACATATATAATAAGTACAGTGATAGTGTTGCTTACTGTACTTGTCATTTAGTGTAAAGGATTTATTTAAAAAAATAATAGTGTTTTCATGCACTGTCTCTTTAAAAAAGCCGGCCGGCAATTCAGCAGCGGTACCCGACAATTTAGAACAGAAAGATAGAGCATCACACATAGATTAGATAGATAGAAACATGTCAGTCACATATATATGAAGTACAGTGATAGTGTTGGTTACTGTACTTGTCATTTAGTATTAAAATAAAGGATTTATTATTAAAAAAATTGGCGTGGGGTTCCCCTTAATTTTAGGCTCTAGCGGAGGTTAAGCAGACGGCTGGGGCAGATGTTTGAAGCCTGGGAAGGGGGTAATACCCACGGAGCTTCCCAGGCTACTAATATCAGCCCCCAGCTGAATACATAGCCTTTACTAGCTATTAAAATGGGGGACCCCCCAAAAAAAATGACGTGGGGTCCCCCCTAATTTAATAGCTAGCAAAGGCTAGGCAGACAGCTGGGGGCTGATATTAATAGCCCAGGAAGGGAGCCATGAATATTGGCCCCCTCCCAGGCTAGAAACACCAGCCGTCAGCCGCCCCAGAAATGGCGCATTCATAGGATGCGCCAATTCTGGCACTTAGCCTCGCTCTTCCACGCTGCCCTGGTGCGGTGGCAGGGGGTAATAGGGTTGGGGTTGATGTCAGCTTATAATGCCAGCTGACATCAAGCCCAGGTTAGTAATGGAGAGGCGTCTATAAGACACCCCCATTACTAACCCCATAGTCAAAGTTAAAAAAAACACAAACACCCAGAATAAAGTCCTTTAATTGAAATAAAGACACAATCCTTTATTGTTCTAAATTAAACCATACTTACCATCACGCCCATTCCAGCTGAAGCCAACGATCTCCTGCAATAAAAGAAAAATAATAAAGCAACCTCATCCTTACCTTTCCATGGTTCCCACGACAGCTTCAGCTCTGCTACATCGAGATGACAGGCTGGACCGCAGCAGAACGCTGCCATCCAGCCTGTCATCCCGCAGACACTGAGAAGCGCAGGCTTGCTTGCGCTGCTCAGCGTCTCTCTGTGACGACATCCAGATGAGCCGAGTTCATGTCCAATGAACTCGGCTCACCTCATGCACGTCACTGACAGCGTGGGAAAATTCTCACGCTGAAGCGCTGATTGCAGGAGAATTTTCCCACGCTGTCAGTGACGTGCAGGAGGTGAGCTGAGTTCATTGGACATGAGCTCACCTCATGCACATCACTGACAGCGTGGGAGAATTCTCCTGCACTCAGCACTTCAGCGTGAGAATTTTCCCACGCTGTCAGTGACGTGCATGAGGTGAGCCGAGTTCATTGGACATGACCTCGGCTCATCTGGATGCCGTCACAGCGAGACAGTGAGGAGCGCAAGCATGCCTGCGCTTCTCAGTGTCTGCGGGATGACAGACTGGATGGCAGCGTTCTGCTGCGGTCCAGCCAGTCATCTCGATGTAGCAGAGCTGAAGCTGTCGTGGGAGCCATGGAAAGGTAAGGATGAGGTTGGTTTATTATTTTTCTTTTATTGCAGGAGATCGTTGGCTTCAGCTGGAATGGGCGTGATGGTAAGTATGGTTTAATTTAGAACAATAAAGGATTGTGTCTTTATTTCAATTAAAGGACTTTATTCTGGGTGTTGTGTTTTTTTTAAATACTTTACTAGAAATTCATGGCGGTCATGTCTAATACTGGCGTGACCCCATGAATTTTGGGCTTGGGGCCAGCTGATAATGCCAAGCTGGCCCTAACCCCTTTATTACCCAGTGAGCCACCGCACCAGGGCCCTGGATGAGTTGGGTACAGCGCCAGAAGATGGCGCTTCTATGAACGCGCCATTTTCCGTGGTGGCTGCGGACTGCAATTTGTAGCGGGGGGGGGGGGGGGGCAGAAAGCTTGGGCCTCCCTGCGCTGCGGATTCCAGCCCCCAGCTGCCTAGTTGTACCTGGCTGGACACAAAAATAGGGCGAAGCCCCACGTACTTTTTTTTTAATTATTTCATGAAATTCATGAAATAATTAAGAAAAAAAGGCCTTCCCTATATTGTTGTGTCCGGCCAGGTACAAATAGGCAGCTGGTGGTTGGGGGCAGCCCGTTCCTGCCTGCTGTACCTGGCTGGACACAAATATAGTGCGAAGCCCCACGTCAATTTTTTCTTAATTATTTCATGAAATAATTTAAAGAAAATTGACGTGGGGCTTTGCCCTGTTTTTGTGTCCAGCCAGGTACAACTATGCAGCTGGGGGCTGGAATCCGCAGCGCAGGGAGGCCCAAGCTTTCTGGGCCACCCCCGCTGCAAATTGCAGTCCGCAGCCACCCCGGAAAATGGCGCGTTCATAGAAGCGCCATCTTCTGGCGCTGTACCCAACTCATCCAGGGCCCTGATGCGGTGGCTCACTGGGTAATAAAGGGGTTAAGGCCAGCTTGGCATTATCAGCTGGCCCTAAGCCCGAAATTCATGGGGTCACGCCAATATTAGACATGACCACCATGAATTTCTAGTAAAGTATTTAAAAAAAACACAACACCCAGAAAAAAGTCCTTTAATTGAAATAAACACACAATTCTTTATTGTTCTAAATTAAACCATACTTACCATCACGCCCATTCCAGCTGAAGCCAACGATCTCCTGAAATAAAAGAAAAATAATAAAGCAACATCATCCTTACCTTTCCATGGTTCCCATGACAGCTTCAGCTCTGCTACATCGAGATGACAGGCTGGACCGCAGCAGAACGCTGCCATCCAGCCTGTCATCCCGCAGACACTGAGAAGCGCAGGCTTGCTTGCGCTCCACAGTGTCTCTCTGTGAGGGCATCCAGATGAGCCGAGTTAATGTCCAATGAACTCGGCTCACCTCATGCACGTCACTGACAGCAACTCCAGAGTCTGAAGAGTTTTCCTTTTGTGTAGTGGGTGAAGAGGAGAAGATCTTATCTTCACATGAGGCAGACATTCCTGAGATAGGGGTGACCAGAGAAAATTTTGACACCAGGTTTCCCTATTTCATGTTGAGTGGGGACTTGTTACTAAGGTGAGGGAGGAGATAGTGGAGCAATTGTTGGTACCAGGATCCTATAGACAAAGGGTGATGGACAGGGCCCATTCACATGTTTTGGGTGGCCATCTGGGGGTGGACAAAATTCAAGAACGGGTCATGCAGAGATACTATTGACCCAGATGTCACCGTGAAATCCTAAGGTATTGTAAGTCCTGTCCCACCTGTCAGTTAACTGCTACCACCGCTCCCTTCCAAAATGTGCCGCTATCCCATCAAGGCAGGGCCACAGAGAAACCACTTTGAAACTCCATGTTGGCTTGACAGACCAGAAGGAGACACTAAAGCTGTCACCATGGCAGAGACCCTGTCACCGGCCCAGAAACAACAGAGCCGAGAACTGCTTTAGTGGACCTGTATTCAGAGTTGCTGAGACGTACGCAGGTTGGTGAACATGTAATCCTGACGGAACCATGTGTACAGGTGAACCACAAGCCATTATAGAATCCCCGAAGCCCGCCGCTAGGTGATTTCGAAGGAGGGTGCTAAATTTGACCCTTATCCAATTGCCCGCGATGATGAACTGGTATCGAAGGTAGGGTCAGCCAGATAATCACCTCCCTAGACCTAACGAAAGTTTGGTGGCAAATCCTCTTCTCTCAAAGTGTCAAGAAGAAGATGGCCTCTTTTACACCTGATGTTGCTTCCAGGATACCAGGAGCTCATTCGGCTGCAAAGAGACCCAGCTACCTTTCAGAGGGCCATAGTCCCGCTCTTAACCCTTCAAAAAAAGGACGCCACAGCTTACCTTGATGATATTGAGTCTGGATTGGGGAAGTCATCTGCAGAAGGACCAGACAGTGCTGTATGCGCTGAGAAAAGGAGGGTTTACCATAAACCCAAATAAGTATGCCATCGGGAAAAAGAAGGGAAAATACCTGGGCTACATTGTCGGAAGAAGCAAAGTAAAGCTGCAAATAAATAAGGTGGATGCAATCCAAAATTGGCCGAAATCTTTCTCCAAGGAAGAGGTTCGGGCATTTCTGAGAATGGTTGGATGCTATCAGCAGGGTATCCCGAATTTCGCCATGATGGCTGCACCCATGACCAACCTTCTTAAGGGCATGAAGACGTAAATGGCCTCTTGAAGCAGAGAAGGCATTCCAAGAGTTGAAACTCAGGGCTATAGGTCTTCATCTTTCATGTGGAACACAGGCCTGGGAAGCTGCATGGAAATGCAGATGCCCTGTTTAGACTTCCCTGTTTGGTGACTCTAGGTGCCAAAAGCTACGGCTTTGGGCAGGGGGCTGGATATGTGACAAAGTCACTGGCAAAGTACTGGAGGGGAGATATGTAGCACTGAGATTGTTAGCTCCAGTAATATAAACATAGGAAAAATGTTCCAGCACATGAAGTGATGAGAGAGGTTAATCAGCCATGTTTAGTGCTAGGGTGATTAAACACTTGTAGAGAGGGAGAAGATCAAAGGATAAAATCCCAGGCTTTTAGAACATTTGCTGTGTGGTGGGTCTGGAAGCACAATGTTTTGTCATGTGTAAGAAAGATAACCCTTGGGATGTTTGTTCCTGAAGCGGTCGGTTTCCTGTAGCAACAAGTACTGTGCCATACGTTATGTTTTGTTTTTCCTGTTAGGCTGGGAAGGCCGTGTTTATTTTGCTACCACTGCTGTGGTTTATGTAGTGCTCTTAATAAACCATCAAGAGATTTAAAGAGACAGTGTTCCTGTGTCTGCCTCCATGTGCAGCCGAGTGAACCGATCTACCGATCATAATGTCCTAATAACAGTACTAGCCATAGTGTCCTACTAACAGTGCCAGCCATAGTGTCCTACTAACAGTGCCAGTTATAGTGTCTTAATAACAGTGCCAACCATAGTGTCCTAATAACAATGCCAGGCATAGTATCCTAATAACAGAACCAAGCTTAAAGTCTTTATAACAGTGCCAGACATACTCTCCTACTAATTGTGCCAGTGATAGCCTCCTATAAACATTGCCAGCCATGGTGTCTTTATAACAGTGCCAGCCAACAGTGTCACTGTTATTATGGGGCACTGTGGATGTCACTGTTATTATGGGAGCACTGTGGATATCACTGTTATTATGGGGGGCACTGTGGATGTCACTGTTATTATGGGAGCACTGTGGATGTCGCTGTTATTATGGGAGCACTGTGGATGTCACTTATTATGGGGGCACTGTGGATATCACTGTTATTATGGGGGAACTGTGGGTGTCACTGTTATTAAGGGGGCACTGTGGATGTCACTGTTATTATGGGGGCACTGTGGATATCACTGTTATTATGGGGGCACTGTGGATATCACTGTTATTATGGGAGCACTGTGGATATCACTGTTATTATGGGGGCACTGTGGATATCACTGTTATTAAGGGGGCACTGTGGATGTCACTGTTATTATGGGGCACTGTGGGTATCACTGTTATGGGGTCAATGTGGGTGTCACTGTTATTATGGGGGCACTGGATATCACTGTTATTATGGGGGCACTGTGGATGTCACTGTTATGGGGGCACTGTGGATGTCACTGTTATGGTGGCACTGTGGATGTCACTGTTATTATGGTGGCACTGTGGATGTCACTGTTATTATGGGGGCACTGTGGATGTCACTGTTATGGTGGCACTGTGGATGTCACTGTTATTATGGTGGCACTGTGGATGTCACTGTTATTATGGGGGCACTGTGGATATCACTGTTATTATGGGAGCACTGTGGATATCACTGTTATTATGGGGACACTGTGGATATCACTGTTATTATGGGGGCACTGTGGTTGTCACTGTTATTATGGGAGCACTGTGGATGTCACTGTTATTATGGGAGCACTGTGGATATCACTTATTATGGGGGCACTGTGGATGTTACTGTTATTATGGGGGCACTGGATATCACTGTTATTATGGGGGCACTGTGGATGCCACTGTTATGGGGGCACTGTAGGTGTCGCTCTCATTATGGGGGCACTGTGGGTGTCGCTCTCATTATGGGGGCATTGAGGGTGTCGCTCTCATTATGGGGGCACTGTGGGTGTCGCTCATTATGGGGGCACTGTGGGTTTTGGCTCTCATTATGGGGGCACTGTGGGTGTCGCTCTCATTATGGGGGCACTGTGGGTGTCGCCGCTCTCATTATGGGGGGCACTGTGGGTGTCGCTCTCATTATGGGGCCACTGTGGGTGTCGCTCTGATTATGGGGGCACTGTGGGTGTCGCTCTGATTATGGGGGCACTGTGGGTGTCGCTCTGATTATGGGGACACTGTGGGTGTCGCTCTCATTATGGGGGCACTGTGGGTGTCGCTCTCGTTATGGGGGCACTGTGGGTGTCGCTCTCATTATGGGGGCACTGTGGGTGTCGCTCTCATTATGGGGGCACTGTGGGTGTCGCTCTCATTATGGGGGCACTGTGGGTGTCGCTCTCATTATGGGGGCACTGTGGGTGTTGCTCTGATTATGGGGGCACTGTGGGTGTCGCTCTCATTATGGGGGCACTGTGGGTGTCGCTCTCGTTATGGGGGCACTGTGGGTGTCGCTCTCGTTATGGGGGCACTGTGGGTGTCGCTCTCATTATGGGGGCACTGTGGGTGTCGCTCTCGTTATGGGGGCACTGTGGGTGTCGCTCTGATTATGGGGCACTGTGGGTGTCGCTCTCATTATGGGGGCACTGTGGGTGTCGCTCTCGTTATGGGGCACTGTGGGTGTCGCTCTCATTATGGGGGCACTGTGGGTGTCGCTCTCGTTATGGGGGCACTCTGGGTGTCGCTCTCGTTATGGGGGCACTGTGGGTGTCGCTCATTATGGGGGCACTGTGGGTGTCGCTCTCGTTATGGGGACACTCTGGGTGTCGCTCTCGTTATGGGGCACTGTGGGTGTCGCTCTCATTATGGGGGCACTGTGGGTGTCGCTCTCATTATGGGGGCACTGTGGGTGTCGCTCTCGTTATGGGGGCACTGTGGGTGTCGCTCTCATTATGGGGGCACTGTGGGTGTCGCTCTCGTTATGGGGCACTGTGGGTGTCGCTCTCATTATGGGGGCACTGTGGGTGTCGCTCTCGTTATGGGGGCACTCTGGGTGTGGCTCTCGTTATGGGGGCACTGTTGGTGTCGCTCTCGTCATGGGGGCACTGTGGGTGTCGCTCATTATGGGGGCACTGTGGGTGTCGCTCTCGTTATGGGGACACTCTGGGTGTCGCTCTCGTTATGGGGCACTGTGGGTGTCGCTCTCATTATGGAGGCACTGTGGGTGTCGCTCTCGTTATGGGGGCACTGTGGGTGTGGCTCTCGTTATGGGGGCACTCTCGGTGTGGCTCTCATTATGGGGGCACTGTGGGTGTCGCTCTCATTATGGGGGCACTGTGGGTGTCGCTCTCGTTATGGGGGCACTCTGGGTGTGGCTCTCGTTATGGGGGCACTGTGGGTGTGGTGATATCTTCTGGTTGCTGTATGGCCCCATATGTGAGCGCTGTCCCGTGAGTCCATACTGGGCAGTTATTCCGGAGCCTCTTTCTCTCATGTGCAGTTACTGTATATTGCTCCCATGGCTTGGGGGGGTGATACTTTTCAGGGGCTTTTCCTTGGAGCCCCATATACACATATTTGGTGGGTGAGGTTCCTGGTTTTGGTGCATTGTTAGCAGCAGCAGATTATTATGCCGGTATAATGGAGAGTGATTGGCATGTGGCGGTCTTCGGGGGTGATCCGGTTTCGCTCACTCAGTGCTTCCTGGGATGTCCTGGCCGCCGGAGCCTCGGATAATGCTGTCTGGATAAGCCCTGGTTATAAATAGAGAGTAAACAGGGCGAGCACAGAACATGATGTGACAGTGCACCGGAGCAGAGCGCTGCGGTTCTGATGGGTCATGTGATCTGAGGGGGCTCCTACTACAAGGTGTGAAGATTGGGGAAAAGGATGGGTGCATTGAACACGGCTGCTCTTTATACTGGTGCTGATACATAGTGACAAACCCTCTGCTGTGCTGTGACCATTAAGTCAACCTGCATACTTGGTTTCAGCCTCTAGAACGCTTCCATTCATTGTCAGCAAGCAGAGATATTGAAAATGAGTCCACTTTAATGTCAGGGGAGGCTTCTTTATCTTTAGATTAAACTTAATTTATATAAAACTTTGGAAGTGCATTGAGGTGAAGGGTGCATTGCTGGAAAAGGAAGAAAAAAAAAAAAAAAAAAAACTCTTTAAATCTCTTAGTTTGCGAGTGTGAACGAGCTGCGTGTGTCCGGAGCGTAAGTGCGAACGAAAGTAAGTGTGTGACTTGTTTTTCAGTGACTTTGTATTCAGGGAGTTTGGAAGGGAGGACTTAGGACTGAATTGCTGACTGTATTTCATTCTTTCTTTACTTTACTTTTTACTTAATTAATCCACCTGACCTACTTATCTGATTCCCCCGTCCATACTTGATACTTAACTGATCCCCCGCCGATATCTAATTGATACACTTGCACATCCCTAATTGATCCCCGTCCATACACCTATATATAAATAATTGTGTTTTGCACTTGTATATATATACTGACTGTATCCCCATATTTAGAATGACGTCCATTTTGGCCGGAGCCGTGCAGTGTACATCTTGCGCAATGTATGCATTCTGCTGCGAGAGATGTGAGCATATCGTGCACTTGGAAGCCCAAATTCTGGATCTAAGTGCTCAGATAGCGGTACTGAGGAGCATCGACAACATGGAACGGAGTTTGCTGCTCACCGAGCAGACACTCAATGGGTCAATACTGGGGGTGAAGCATAGAGGGGAAGTGCAGGCTGAACAGGCAGGGAGCTGGATAACAGTTAGGAGGGATAGAGGGAAGAAGTATAGGAAGGCTGGTTCAGAACCGGCATTATTGGAGCACGACAGATCCTCTGACCGCTGGGGGAGTGTATGCTCCAGTAATGAGGGGGAGGGGGGGAAGTGTAGGGCAGGCAAGACAGGTTCTGGTAGTGGGTGACTCTATTATTAGGGGGACAGACAGGGCAATCTGTCACAAAGACCAGGATCGCCGAACGGTGTGCTGCCTCCCTGGCGCTCGAGTCCAGCACATCGCGGATCGGGTTGACAGGTTACTGGGTGGGGCTGGCGAAGACCCAGCGGTCATGGTCCACATCGGCACCAATGACAAAGTGAGTGGCAGGTGGAGGGTCCTTAAAAATGATTTCAGGGACCTAGGTAGGAAGCTTAGGGCAAGGACCTCCAAGGTAGTTTTCTCAGAAATACTACCAATCCCGCGAGCCACACAGGAGCGCCAACGGGAAGTTAGGGAGGTGAATAAGTGGCTAAAGAGTTGGTGCAAGGCAGAAGGGTTTGGGTTCATGGAGAACTGGGCCGACTTCGCGGTCGGCTACAGGCTCTACCGTAGGGACGGGCTGCACCTCAATGGGGAGGGTGCAGTGGTGCTGGGGAAGAAGATGGCTAATAGGTTGGAGGAGTTTTTAAACTAGAGACGGGGGGGGGGAACCAAGGAAATAGGTGGGATGTGAGGCAAGCAAGGGGGAAGGGGAGAAGTGAATATAATGAGGGTGGAGAGGGGGGTGGGGATAGTACAGTTAGATCGTTAGAGAAGAATAGGATGCTAAATAACCCCAAAGTTTTATCTTGCATGCTGACCAACGCAAGAAGCCTGACCAATAAGGCGGATGAGCTGCGGGCGCTTATATCGGAGGAGAGGTATGACATCGTAGGTATAACAGAGACTTGGCTAGACGATAGCTACGACTGGGCGGTAAATTTATTAGATTATAGTTTATTTAGAAGGGACCGGAAACAGGGGAAAGGCGGAGGGGTCTGCTTATATGTAAAGTCATGTCTAAAACCCAGACTAAGGGAAGATATAGGAGAGGGAGAAGAGGGGGTCGAGTCCATGTGGGTAGAGATAGAGGGAACTAAAAATAATAATAAAATATTACTGTGGGTCTGCTATAAGCCACCAAATATAACAGAGGAGAATGAGAAACTGCTATTAGGACAAATAGACAAAGTAGCAAAACATAATGAAGTGATTGTAATGGGGGATTTCAACTACCCGGATATTGACTGGGAAACAGAAACCTGTAGATCGCAGAAAGGAAAAAGGTTCTTGACAAATATTAAGGATAATTATCTCTCCCAACTAGTGCAGGAACCAACGAGAGGGAAGGCCGTGTTGGACTTAATATTGACTAATAGGGCTGATAGAATAACTGAGGTACAGATAGGGGGGCACCTAGGTAATAGCGACCATAATATTATCGACTTCAAAATGCCCTTCAGTAGGGTTATCAATAAGGGAACAACAAAAACATTAAACTTTAGGAGGGCGAAGTTTGATCAGCTGAAAGAAAGCCTTCAACTTATAGACTGGGACAAAGTTCTTAATCAAGGAAATACGAATAGTAAATGGGAAACCTTCAAAAGAATTCTGAATACTCAGTGCGAGAGATATATACCGTATGGGAATAAAAGGGCCAGAAATAAGAGGAAACCAATATGGTTGAACAAGAACGTAAAAGGGGCGTTAAATAGCAAAAAAGAGGCATTCAAGAGATTAAAACAGGAAAACAGCAAGGAGGCACTAATGTGTTACAAGGAAAAAACGAGAACCTGTAAAAAACAAATAAAAATAGCGAAGGAGGAAACAGAGAGACGTATTACTAGGGAAAGTAGATCAAATCCCAAACTGTTCTTTACGTATATAAATAGTAAAAGGATTAAATCGGAAAATATTGGACCGATAAAAAGTGAGGAAGGCAAAATCATAGAGAAAGAGGAGGATAAAGCTAATCTATTAAATAATTTTTTTTCGACAACTTTCACAAAGGAAATCGAACTAACAGGAGAAATGAGAAGTGACAAACTTAATCCTCCACTAAGTATGACAAATCTAACCCAAGCTGGGGTACAGAAACGCCTCAGTAACATTAAAATAAACAAATCACCAGGACCTGATGGCATACACCCACGGGTACTAAGGGAACTAAGTAATGTGATAGACAGACCGTTATATCTTATATTTAAGGACTCTGTTGAGACTGGGTCTGTGCCACTTGATTGGCGACAGGCGAATGTAGTGCCAATATTCAAAAAGGGAGCGAAAAGTGACGCCGGAAACTATCGGCCGGTGAGTCTGACGTCCGTTGTGGGCAAAATTTTTGAAAGCTTCATTAAAGAGGCGATTACGGAGCATCTTGATGCTAATAATCTATTAACCCCGAACCAACATGGATTCATGAGGAATCGCTCCTGCCAAACAAACCTGATTGACTTCTACGAGGAGGTTAGCTCTCGAGTAGATCAGGGGGAACCAGTGGATGTCGTGTATCTCGACTTCTCAAAAGCGTTCGATAGCGTGCCACATAATAGGTTGGTATACAAAATGAGAATGATGGGGCTGGGGGAAAATGTCTGCAAGTGGGTAGCTAACTGGCTAAAGGATAGAAGGCAGAGGGTGGTTATAAATGGAATATACTCAGATTGGGTAAGCGTCACTAGTGGGGTACCACAGGGGTCTGTACTAGGCCCAATGTTATTTAATATCTTTATTAACGACATAGTCAATGGGATAAATAGTAAAATATCAATATTTGCAGATGACACAAAGTTATGTAAAACAATTAATACAAAAGAGGACAGTGCAGACCTACAGAGGGATTTGGATAAGCTGGGTAGGTGGAGCATTAAATGGCAAATGAGGTTTAACGAGGAGAAATGTAAGGTCATACATATGGGAAGGAAAAATGGAAGTCACCAGTACTCACTGAATGGGAAATCATTGGGGAATTCAGAGATGGAGAAGGACTTGGGCATCTTGATTGATGGCAAACTAAATTGGAGTGCCCAAAGTCAGGCGGCTGCTGTAAGGGCAAACAGGGTAATGGGATGTATCAGAAGAGGTATAGCTGCAAAGGAGGAGAACATTGTTCTTCCACTGTACAAAGCACTGGTCAGACCACACTTGGAATACTGTGCTCAGTTATGGGCCCCAATATATAGAAAGGATATAAATGAGCTTGAAAAGGTACAAAGGAGGGCAACAAAATTAATAAGGGGAATGGAGGGACTGCAATGCCCAGAGAGGTTGGCAAAACTAGGACTATTCAGCCTGGAAAAGAGAAGGTTGAGGGGGGACATAATAAATGTGTACAAATATGTTAGGGGACAGTATAGAGACCTTGCCCGGGATTTGTTCAAAAGGAGGGATATTACGGTAACAAGAGGGCATTCACTAAGACTGGAAGAGAAAAGGTTTCAGCACCAGCATAGGAAGGGGTTCTTTACGGTAAGAGCAGTGAGAATATGGAATTCACTGAGTGAGGAGACGGTAATGTCGGATTCACTACACCAGTTCAAGCGGGGACTGGATGCATTTCTAGATACCAGGCAGATTTCTGCATATACTTAAAAATAGAATAAAATAGTAGGTTGATACAGGGATTTATTCTGACTGCTGGTTTCAGAGTCGGGAGGGAATTTTTCCTCAGGTGAAGATTGGCCAAATCATTTGGGGTTTTTGCCCTCCTCTGGATCAACTTTAGCAATTACAGAACTAACAGGTCGAACTTGATGGACGCAAGTCTTTATTCGGCTTTACAAACTATGTTACTATGTTACTATGACCTTCATGGATCGATCATTTGCGGCCAGAACGCAGTAATCTATTTTCCATATCATGTATAGCCAGCAGGGGGTGCTATGGCTTCTTCACGCATATTTGTGCTGAATTACACTGTACTGCTGTTGGATAGACCCTTTGGCTTTTTGTGCTCATTTAGGACTGGTCATATGGCTGACAACTGCTACCTGTTGTCAGCCATTTCAGGTTGGGGTGGGGCTGACTCTTTGGGGCTTTTAAACACGTCCTGATATTTGTGATATCCTGATATCCATGTCCGTGTGTTTCATATGTGTGGCAACAGTGTGCCACATCAGTATCATACGTACCGGCGCCTGAGAAAAACCGGCACTGTTAATGCTGTTCCCCAGCGCCGGGAGCTGAATGCAGCTCACATCATTGTCACCTGGTCTCCCTGAGATCAGTGCAGCCAGGCGACAAAGATGGGAGCTGTATTCAGCACTCGCAGGGTACATTGTGTGTAAAATCAAGAATTAAATAAAAAAAAACCTGCATGGGCTTCCACTCATTATTCATAACCAGCAGAGGGAAAGCCGCCCACCGGGGGCTGATATTACTAGCCAGGGAAAGGGGCCATTAGCCAAAAATGTTCCCTGGCTATGAATAACAGCTCACAACTGGTTGATTACTGTTTACTGGCTAGATTACATTAGGACCCCAGCAAAAAAGTTTACTTAGGGTCCCCCTATGAAGTCTAACCAGCAAAGGCTAAACAGACAACTGTGGGCTGATATTAATAGACAGGGAACGGGCCATGGATATTGGCCCCCCACTGAGACTAATAACATCAGCCCTCAGTGGCCCCAGAAATAGCGCATCAATAAGATGCGCCAATTCTGGCGCTAAGCCTCGCCCTTCCCACTTGCCCTGGTGCGGTGGCAAGATGGGTAATAGGGTTGGGGTTGATGTTAGCTTTGAATTACCAGCTGACATCAAGCTCAGGGATTAGTAACGGAGAGGTGTTTATAAGATGCCCCCATTACTAACCACATAGTCAAATTGTAAATAAAAAACACACAGAATAAAGTCCTTTATCTATAATATAACGGAAGATGTGTCCCTCTGTCTGAAGCCTCTATAGACTGCGCAGTCTGGCTCCTGACAGAAGACCGCATCTAGCCGTTATAGGTAAGAGGAGTGTATGGCGCCGGAGATCGCGGTATATTTAGTCACTGAACGCATACTGCGATCTTCGGCGCCATAAGGACATACTTACCTGACTCGGAGGAGTGTTGTCGCAGCGCCTCTGTTCTGGCCGGAGGCCGGGGGCGGACTGCGGCATCGAAATCGGTGCATGCGCATAGCGCGCTATACAGCGCCATTTTACTAAAGACACATTTGCAGTGTGTCTTCAACCAAATGACGCCGGACTACGTGGTAAGGGCACGCGTGTACTCCAGCGCCACATTTCTTCCCCGGCCTCCGGCAGAACGGGACGCAGCGCTGGAGCACAGGGAAGATAGGTGAGTAGAAGTGTTTTTTTTTTTTTGTGTGTGCAGCATGATGTGGATGAGGAGCGATGCATAGCAGGATTGGGGGATGAGGGGTACCATGCTTACCAGGATATGGATGAGGGGCCATACATACCAGAATAAAAATGAAGGGGCTATACATACTAGGATAGGGATGAGGGGTCATGCATACCAAGATAGGGATGAGGGGGTACCATGCATACCAGGATTGGGGATGAGGGGGTGCCATGCATACGAGGATAGGAATGAGGGGAGCCATGCATACGATGATAGGGATGAGGGGTGCCATGCATACCAGGAAAAGGGGTGCCATGCATATGAGGATAGGGATGAGGGAGGCCTTGCATACCAGGATACGGATTATGGGGGCCTTGCAAATAAGGATGATGGGGGGGCCTTCCATATAAGGATGAGGGGTGCCTTGCCTACCAGGATAAGGATCCTGGGTGCCATGCATACCGGGATGAAGGAGTGCCAGGATTGGGGGATGAGGAGGCCATACATACCAGGATAGGGATGATGGGGTACCATGCATATCAGGATAGGGATGACGGGGTACCATGCATACCAGGATAGGGATGAAGGGGTACCATTCATACCAGGATAGGGATGGGTGCGTTTGGCATTGTAGATATAGTGGAATGGAGGGGTGCCATACATACCAGAATGGAGGGGTGCCATGCATACCAGGATGAAGTGGTGCCATATTCCAGGATGGGGGATATTAACAGAATTGGGGGACATCTATAATATAACCAGGGATGTGTCCTTATGTCCGAAGCCTCTCTAGACTGCACATGCGCGACACGTCTGCACAGTCTAGCTCCAGACTAAAGAATGCATGCAGCCGTTACAGGTAAGAGAAGTATATGGCCCCGGAGATCGTGGTATGCGTAGACACTGAATGCATACTGCGAGCTCCGGCGCCATAAGTACATACCTGACCCGAAGGAATGTTGCAGCGGCACCTCTGTTTTGGCTGGAGTCCGGGCGAGGAGTTTGGTTTTTGAATCGGCGCATGCGCATAGCACGTTATCCTGCACCATTTTAGTGAAGACACATTGGCGCCGGACAGCGCGGTATGGGTTCACGCATACTCTGGCGCCACACTCCTCCCCCGGCCAAATAGCAGGATGGGGGCTGCACATAGCAGGATGGGGGAGCACATAACAGGATGGGGGCTGCACATAACAGGATGGGGGCTGCACATAACAGGATGGGGGCTGCACATAACAGGATGGGGGCTGCACATAACAGGATGGGGGCTGCACATAACAGGATGGGGGCTGCACATAGCAGGATGGGTGCTGCACATAGCAGGATGGGGGCTGCACATAGCAGGATGGGGGCTGCACATAACAGGATGGGGGAGCACATAACAGGATGGGGGAGCACATAACAGGATGGGGGCTGCACATAACAGGATGGGGGCGCAGGATGGGGGCGGCACGCAACAGGATGGGGGCTGCACATAGGATGGGGGCTGCACATAACAGGATGGGGGCTGCACATAGCAGGATGGGGGCTGCACATAGCAGGATGGGGGCTGCACATAGCAGGATGGGGGCTGCACATAACTGGATGGGGGCTGCACATAACAGGATGGGGGCTGCACATAGCAGGATGGGGGAGCACATAACAGGATGGGGGCTGCACATAACAGGATGGGGGCTGCACATAACAGGATGGGGGTTGCACATAACAGGATGGGGGCGCAGGATGGGGGCGGCACGCAACAGGATGGGGGAGCATATACCAATAAAAATGCTCGCCACCCATGCATAGAACGGGTTCAATAACTACACTGTGTTCCAAATAATTATGCAAATAATATTTTCTCAGATTTTCCCAAATTATCTATATGAATTGCAGTCTCTGTAATTTTCCAGTCAAATAACTATTAGAGTACAATTGAAAGGTTTTTGTATAAACTGCCGATGATAACAGGATATTTTTTAAAAAATAAAAAACTGAAACTGCACTCATAATGCATGTTCCAAATTATTATGCACAGCAGAGTTTTCAACCTTTTCATTTTAATAAAGAACAAAAAAATGGTCATTTGTGAAATTATAAGCATTAGCAGGTTATTACACACTGAAATCAAACAGTTTTCAACTCAAAACTTTATTCTAGGTGATGTTACATTTTCACATAGGACCCCTTGTTGGAAAGGAGCTTCTGAACTCTCTCGTCCATTGAATTTGTCAGGTTTTGGATGGTTTCTGCTTCAATTGTTTTGCATGAGGACAGAATACCCTCCCAGAGCTGTTGCTTAGATGTGAACTGCCTCCCGCCATCATAGACACTCCTTTTGATGATGCTCCAGAGGTTCTCAATGGGGTAGAGGTCAGGGGAGCATGGGTGCCACACTATAAGTTTGTCCCATTTTATGCCCATAGCAGCCAGAGATGCAGATGTTTTATGTGCAGCATGAGACAAGGTTGAAAACTCTGTTGTGCATAATAATTTGGAACATGCATTTTGAGTGCAGTTTGAGTTTTTTTTTTTTTTTAAATATCCTGTTATCATCGGCAGATTGTACATTTGACTGGAAAATTACAATGACTGCAATTCATATAGGTCATTTGGGAAAATCTGAGAAAATATTATTTGCATAATAATTTGGAACACAGTGTAGTTTGAATTAATGACAGACTCCTTTATTGAAATAAACACTCCCTGTCCCTCTTTTTTACATTTATAATGGAAAAAGTAAAAAAAAAAAAAAAAAAAAAAAACATATTCCTCCACGGTCCGACAAGAAGATAATCCATATGAAAAACCGTAAGTCCCACGTTGTAATCCATCTCTGGGACATCTGTAATTCATGGCTGAGTGGTGTCACAGGTATATCAGAGGTGACAGACAGTCGCCCTGCAGTTGGTTGCAGGAGATCTCTACGTTTGGCATTGCAGACAGCTTCTTAAATAAGAGGCTGTTTTTAGGACCTAGCGGTTACCTCCCTCTTGCTAATTAGCTCTCTGGCCTGTGTGTACATATACCTGGTGTCTGAGAGGGAGTTGCCGGCTATATTCATTTCTACTTGTGAGGCTTAGCAGGAGCAGTACTTCGTCCTCTCTGGATCTTGAGACCGCGTGCATTTTTGGAGTAATCTAAAGCTAAGTTATTTCTCCCTGTTTTGTCTACCCTTGTTGTCTGTAGTGTTTAGTGGAGGTTGACTAGTGCTCATCTTCTCCCATCGCTAGCCGTAGCCATACGCCAGGGAAAGTAGGGCGACACATGCGTGCAGCGATTTCTGAGGAGGAAATATAGGGACAGTAGTTGAGACAGGGTGACGCTAGACTAGACTATGAGATCTCCATTTCCCCCTTTCCCTAATGTCTGGGCTCCCTTTCCCTTTTCCCTCTGTGTTGCACTAAGTCTTTCCCACACCTGGCGTGACAAGTGGTGGCAAGATGCGACCATTCAGTAATGAATCCAGGAAGACACTGAGCTGCTTGTGGGGACCACTTCACTGTCCTGCAGTGACATCACTGAGGTTACCGCACCAGGAAAACACTGAGCTGCCCGTGGGGACCGCTTCACTGCCCTGCGGTGATGTCACTGAGGTTACCGCATCAGGAAAACACTGAGCTGCCCGTGGGGACCGCTTCACTGCCCTGCGGTGACGTCACTGAGGTTACCGCACCAGGAAAACACTGAGCTGCCCGTGGGGACCGCTTCACTGTCCTGTGGTGAAGTCACTGAGGTTACCGCACCAGGAAGGCACTGAGCTGCCTGTGGGGACTGCTTCACTGCCCTGCGGTGATGTCACTCAGGTTACCGCACCAGGAAGACACTGAGCTGCCCATGGGGACTGCTTCACTGCCCTGCGGTGATGTCACTGAGGTTACCGCACCAAGAAGACACTGAGCTGCCTGTGGGGACTGCTTCACTGCCCTGGGGTGATGTCACTGAGGTTACCCCACCAGTAAGATACTGAGCTTCCCGTGGGGACTGCTTCACTGTCCTGCTGTGACGTCACTGAGGTTACCGCACCAGGAAGGCACTGAGCTGCCTGTGGGGACTGCTTCACTGTCCTGCTGTGACGTCACTGAGGTTACCGCACCAGGAAGACACTGAGCTGCCCATGGGGACTGCTTCACTGTCCTGCTGTGACATCACTGAGGTTACCGCACCAGGAAGACACTGAGCTGCCCATGGGGACTGCTTCACTGTCCTGCTGTGACGTCACTGAGGTTACCGCACCAGGAAGACACTGAGCTTCCCGTGGGGACTGCTTCACTGTCCTGCTGTGACGTCACTGAGGTTACCGCACCAGGAAGACACTGAGCTGCCCATGGGGACTGCTTCACTGTCCTGCTGTGACATCACTGAGGTTACCGCACCAGGAAGACACTGAGCTGCCCATGGGGACTGCTTCACTGTCCTGCTGTGACGTCACTGAGGTTACCGCACCAGGAAGACACTGAGCTTCCCGTGGGGACTGCTTCACTGTCCTGTGGTGAAGTCACTGAGGTTACCGCACCAGGAAGGCACTGAGCTGCCTGTGGGGACTGCTTCACTGTCCTGCTGTGACGTCACTGAGGTTACCGCACCAGGAAGACACTGAGCTGCCCATGGGGACTGCTTCACTGTCCTGCTGTGACGTCACTGAGGTTACCGCACCAGGAAGACACTGAGCTGCCCATGGGGACTGCTTCACTACCCTGCGGTGATGTCACTGAGGTCACCGCACCAGGAAGATACTGAGCTTCCCGTGGGAACTGCTTCACTGCCCTGCGGTGAAGTCACTGAGGTTACCGCACCAGGAAGACACTGAGCTGCCCATGAGGACTGCTTCACTGCCCTGCGGTGAAGTCACTGAGGTTACCGCACCAGGAAGATACTGAGCTTCCCATGGGGACTGCTTCACTGTCCTGCGGTGAAGTCACTGAGGTTACAGAGGTCAGTGAAGCTGTTGTTCCCCTGGGCAACTGTGACCTCAGTGAGATCCCCGCTAGTACCGTGAGAATTTTCTCATGGTGAACTGCGGTGACCTCAATGAGGACTTTCTAAAGGACTTTTTCTGGGTGTTTTTAATGACAATCTGACTATGGGGTTAGTAATGGGGGCAGCTTATATCCATCAGCAATCTCAGGGAGAGTAGGCGACAATGATGTGAGCTGCCTTCAGCACCGGCACCCTGAGATCAGCATGAACTGTATCGCTGATTCCCAAGCGCCAGAACATGTCACGCTGATTACACAGATGTCATCCGTGTGTCACCAGTGTGCACGTGTGTGGAACGTTTTGCAGCTTGTGCTGCGTGCAAGAAACAGACATGTCAGCGTGTTTTGCCGATGGACACACGGTCCGTGGAAACACACTGACATGTGCGCAGACCCATTCATATGAAACTGTCATCACATGTACCGGAGACACTGACGTGTGAAGGAGGCCTCGGACAGGAGAATACAAGCTATTGTCCTCAGTTATCACTCATTTTAGACTAAATAGGGACAGGCACATCTTGTCTTGCTGCCTGTTATCAAATGTTTCAAGCTTCTGAAAAACTGATTAAGGGACTGGAAAATTCGAGCTATTGCTCCCTGTATCCAACCACTTTTCCGACTGGTGGCAGACTGACAGTAGGACTAGACAGAATAGTTTATTGCTCCCTGCTATCAGCTGTTTGTTGGACTATTGAATACAATCTTATGTGGCTGATATCGGCCGCCCCTCTTATAATGGCATCGGATTATTATACAGTCGCCCCATGAAAAAGAAACCCGTCTTATGATAGATGATAGCACTTTTATTCTCTGAACTCAGGCAGATACATAGTGACCCCATAACAACAGCATATGGGACCCCCACCCCTCGTGCTGGTTGATGCCACCATGCCAGGCAGTGTACCATCAAACCATCTCATGTAGAAGAGAATAGAATTATCGCTCTATAGTCTACTAGAGTAGGAGAAGACCTCTCGGATTCTCAGAAGAGATGACCTCTTTGCAATACCTCCCAAAAATGCGGGCTCATGCAAGGTTTCTTGTGCGTGACACCAAGATGCTGCATCCTGTTCATGTTCATGGAATGGCTTATGGGGTGTGGATGTGGGACCACCAGCTACAAAAGATGGCGAGTGTGGTCTATATACTAGTAGAGTCGCCTGCCTGGAGACTTCGCCATTGAAACCATCACATATATTGAGTTTTACCGCATGCAATGGAATTAAGATGGACCACTATTAGTCCCATGAACAGGAGTATCCAGTCCTTCAAATTCACCATCATCTATAGTGAGGCAAAAGCAGTAACCCTAGCCCCCAATCAATATAATGGAGACTGAGCGAGCATATATGCCTCTTGTATGGAAACCCACCTCACCATTCATAACCATAATCAGGGTACTAGCTCCTGTGATGGGATGTTGATCCAGGGATCTCGTCTGATTGCTGTGTTAAGATTCTGGAAGGACTTTTTCCCCTAGTAAGGGGCAATCTGCTTCTACCTCATGGGGATTTTACCTTCATCTACAACAGCATGTTAGGTTATACTTTGAGATCGATAAACTGATATTTACTTTCAATCTGGAAAACTAGGAAATGTTGCCATAAGTGTCCATAGAGGAAGCGATCAACCATCTTAATCTACATGTTGGATGGGCTCATCACCTGTTCTGGAGTCCCTCAAGTCTACATACTGAAAAATCAAATCAAAGTTGTGAACATGTCCACCATCCTCCAGACCTTCATCCTTTCCTCGAAGAGTCTGTCTATTGACCTCCTCTCAAGGTAGATCCAGCATGTGGTTTTCTGTATACAGTTCTTGAGTAAGGTTGTAGACCTTCACAATGGCATCTACGGTGGTCAGGAGGACTACTCTCGCTTCCTTATAGTCCTTCACACAGACCACCTTGTACATTTCTTCTATAGGAGGCAGAGCCAGGAAGGCCACTTCAGCCACCTGCCGAATGAACCAGCTGTGATGGTGGGCCAGGGTTTTGTGGTAGGCCTCAGCACACATTTCAGAGGTTTTGTCTTGACCAGGATTGGTGCCGACATTGTAAAGAAAAACCTCCAACCACTTCAGGGCTCGGTGCATACGTAACAACGTCCGACAACCAGAAGGAACCCTGTTGGGAGGAAGTTCTTTGAAGTTAACAACACCATTCTCCAGCTCATATTTTATCATGGACCTAACAGTCCTGTAGCTTCTCCCGTTCTCTCCATTCAAGTAATTTTGAAGGATGTTGATTTTCGTGAAAGTTTCATGAGATATAAAGGTGAAGACGGTCCCCATAGAGTCCATGAACCTGAAGGATAGAGTGAGAAGTGACAGATTACACCTCATACATTAGGGGCAGAAGACTCATAGCTCCTATCTGTATCACCCTGCTCTGGGAGGAGACTCATAGCTCCTCCTATCTGTATCGCCCTGCAGGAGGAGGAGACTCATAGCTCCTCCTATCTGTATCACCCTGCAGGGGGAGGAGACTCGTAGCTCCTATCTGTATCATTCTGCAGGGGAAGGAGACTCATAGCTCCTATCTGTATCACCCTGCAGGGGAAGGAGACTCATAGCTCCTCCTCTCTGTATCACCCTGCAGGGAAGGGAGACTCATAGCTCCTCCTATCTGTATCACCCTGCAGGGGAAGGAGACTCATAGCCCCTCCTATCTGTATCACCCTGCAGGGGAAGGAGACTCACAGCTCTTCTCTGTATCACCCCGCAGGGGAGGAGACTCATAGCTCCTCCTATCTGTATCACCCTGCAGGGGGAGGAGGCTCATAGCTCCTCCTATCTGTAGCACCCTGCAAGGGGAGGAGACTCATAGCTCCTTCTATCTGTATCACCCTGCAGGGGAAGGAGACTCATAGCTCCTATCTGTATCACTCTGCAGGGGAAGGAGACTGATAGCTCCTCCTATCTGTATCACCCTGCAGGGGAAGGAGACTCATAGCTCCTCCTATCTGTATCACCCTGCAGGGGAAGGAGACTCATAGCTCCTCCTATATGTATCACCCTGCAGGGGAAGGAGACTCATAGCTCCTATCTGTATCACCCTGCAGGGCGAGGAGCCTCATAGACCACTTTTGGAGTAGTTTTACTTAAGTCTCCAACCTTGCTGACAGTGACAAACACAGAATGTGATTTGTTTAATGAAATTTGAGACAGTTTGCAGTTACACTCATCGCTTCTTCCGTGTGCGGTCAAGAGGATAAACTCACTTTATCAGCTCCCTCCATGCTTCTAAGTAATGCTCCAGTAGAATCTCTTGATCGATCGTTGCACAGGAGTGAAATGATTGCAGCATTTTTCCTATTTGAAAATCCTTCCCTTTGCAATTTTTCAGTGAGCTCTCAACTACCTGCAGGTAGGTGGCATCATCCTTCAGGGAGTCGTCACCCTCTGCCTGCTGGGAGAGATCACACAATGAAGTAATTATCTGTATAACTGTATAGAAAAAGATGTATAACTTCTATCAGCTGTACGTGCAGGGTCGGACTGGCCTGGCGGGGTACCAGTGAAATGCCCGGTGGGCCTGAAAGAAAGAGGAAGGAAGGGTGTAGAAGAAAAAAAATAAAAAAACAAAGATTTTAGTGCCACGGGCTCTTTAAAAGCTCAGGTAGGGGTGCACGACGACCCTCCACGATGACACACATAGTTACATAGTTAGTAAAGCCGAATAAAGACTTGCGTCCATCAAGTTCGACCTGTTAGTTCTGTAATTGCTAAAGTTGATCCAGAGGAGGCAAAAACCCCAAATGATTTAGCCAATCTTCACCTGAGGAAAAATTCCCTCCCGACTCTGAAACCAGCAGTCAGAATAAATCCCTGTATCAACCTACTATTTTATTTTATTTTTAAGTATACGCTGAAATCTGCCTGGTATCTAGAAATGCATCCAGTCCCCGCTTGAACTGGTTTAGTGAATCCGACATTACCGTCTCCTCACTCAGTGAATTCCATATTCTCACTGCTCTTACCGTAAAGAACCCCTTCCTATGCTGGTGCTGAAACCTTTTCTCTTCCAGTCTTAGTGAATGCCCTCTTGTTACCGTAATATCCCTCCTTTTGAACAAGTCCCGGGCAAGATCTCTATACTGTCCCCTAACATATTTGTACACATTTATTATGTCCCCCCTCAACCTTCTCTTTTCCAGGCTGAATAGTCCTAGTTTTGCCAACCTCTCTGGGTATTGCAGTCCCTCCATTCCCTTTATTAATTTTGTTGCCCTCCTTTGTACCTTTTCAAGCTCATTTATATCCTTTCTATATATTGGGGCCCATAACTGAGCACAGTATTCCAAGTGTGGTCTGACCAGTGCTTTGTACAGTGGAAGAACAATGTTCTCATCCTTTGCAGCTATACCTCTTCTGATACATCCCATTACCCTGTTTGCCCTTACAGCAGCCGCCTGACTTTGGGCACTCCAATTTAGTTTGCCATCAATCAAGATGCCCAAGTCCTTCTCCATCTCTGAATTCCCCAATGATTTCCCATTCAGTGAGTACTGGTGACTTCCATTTTTCCTTCCCATATGTATGACCTTACATTTCTCCTCGTTAAACCTCATTTGCCATTTAATGCTCCACCTACCCAGCTTATCCAAATCCCTCTGTAGGTCTGCACTGTCCTCTTTTGTATTAATTGTTTTACATAACTTTGTGTCATCTGCAAATTTTGATATTTTACTATTTATCCCGTTGACTATGTCGTTAATAAAGATATTAAATAACATTGGGCCTAGTACAGACCCCTGTGGTACCCCACTAGTGACGCTTACCCAATCTGAGTATATTCCATTTATAACCACCCTCTGCCTTCTATCCTTTAGCCAGTTAGCTACCCACTTGCAGACATTTTCCCCCAGCCCCATCATTCTCATTTTGTATACCAACCTATTATGTGGCACGCTATCGAACGCTTTTGAGAAGTCGAGATACACGACATCCACTGGTTCCCCCTGATCTACTCGAGAGCTCACCTCCTCGTAGAAGTCAATCAGGTTTGTTTGGCAGGAGCGATTCCTCATGAATCCATGTTGGTTCGGGGTTAAAAGATTATTAGCATCAAGATGCTCCGTAATCGCCTCATTAATAAAGCCTTCAAAAATTTTGCCCACAACGGACGTCAGACTCACCGGCCGATAGTTTCCGGCGTCACTTTTCGCTCCCTTTTTGAATATTGGCACTACATTCGCCTGTCGCCAATCAAGTGGTACAGACCCAGTCTCAACAGAGTCCTTAAATATAAGATATAACGGTCTGTCTATCACATGACTTAGTTCCCTTAGCACCCGTGGGTGTATGCCATCAGGTCCTGTTGATTTGTTTATTTTAATGTTACTGAGGCGTTTCTGTACCCCAGCTTGGGTTAGATTTGTCATACTTAGTGGAGGATTAAGCTTGTCACTTCTCATTTCTCCTGTTAGTTCTATTTCCTTTGTGAAAGTTGACGAAAAAAATTTATTTAATAGGTTAGCTTTATCCTCATCTTTCTCTATGATTTTGCCTTCATCACTTTTTATCGGTCCAATATTATCCGATTTAATCCTTTTACTATTTATATAGGTAAAGAACAGTTTGGGATTTGATCTACTTTCCCTAGCAATACATCTCTCTGTTTCCTCCTTCGCTATTTTTATTTGTTTTTTACAGGTTCTCGTTTTTTCCTTGTAACACATTAGTGCCTCCTTACTGTTTTCCTGTTTTAATCTCTTGAATGCCTCTTTTTTTGCTATTTAACGCCCCTTTTACGTTCTTATTCAACCATATTGGTTTCCTCTTATTTCGGGCCCTTTTATTCCCATACGGTATATACCTCTCGCACTGAGTATTCAGAATTCTTTTGAAGTTTTCCCATTTACTATTCGTATTTCCTTGATTAAGAACTTTGTCCCAGTCAATAAGTTGAAGGTTTTCTTTCAGCTGATCAAACTTCGCCCTCCTAAAGTTTAATGTTTTAGTTGTTCCCTTATTGATAACCCTACTGAAGGGCATTTTGAAGTCGATAATATTATGGTCGCTATTACCTAGGTGCCCCCCTATCTGTACCTCAGTTATTCTATCAGGCCTATTAGTCAATATTAAGTCCAACACGGCCTTCCCTCTCGTTGGTTCCTGCACTAGTTGGGAGAGATAATTATCCTTGATATTTGTCAAGAACCTTTTTCCTTTCTGCGATCTACAGGTTTCTGTTTCCCAGTCAATATCCGGGTAGTTGAAGTCCCCCATTACAATCACCTCATTATGTTTTGCTACTTTGTCTATTTGTCCTAATAGCAGTTTCTCATTCTCCTCTGTTATATTGGGTGGCTTATAGCAGACCCCCAGTAATATTTTATTATTATTTTTTTCCCCCTCTATCTCTACCCACATGGACTCGACCCCCTCTTCTCCCTCTCCTATATCTTCCCTTAGTCTGGGCTTTAGACGTGACTTTACATATAAGCAGACTCCTCCGCCCTTCCCCTGTTTCCGGTCCCTTCTAAATAAACTATAATCTGTTAAATTTACCGCCCAGTCGTAGCTATCGTCTAGCCAAGTCTCTGTTATACCTACGATGTCATACCTCTCCTCCGATATAAGCGCCTGCAGCTCATCCGCCTTATTGGTCAGGCTTCTTGCGTTGGTCAGCATGCAAGATAAAACTTTGGGGTTATTTAGCATCCTATTCTTCTCTAACGATCTAACTGTACTATCCCCACCCCCCTCTCCACCCTCATTATATTCACTTCTCCCCTTCCCCCTTGCTTGCCTCACATCCCACCTATTTCCTTGGTCCCCCCCCCCGTCTCTAGTTTAAAAACTCCTCCAACCTATTAGCCATCTTCTTCCCCAGCACCACTGCACCCTCCCCATTGAGGTGCAGCACATGGCGCTCTGCTCTGTGACAGTCCGCCCACCGAAGTCACACAGCAGTGATGTTAAACGGCCGCCGGCCTATTATAGGCCGCACACTTATGGCCGCGGCCTTTCAATGTTACTGCTATGGGACATCGGTGCGCGGCCTGTCACAGCTGCAGTCAGCTGCCATTTTAACGACCGCTCCGAATATGAAGGAAGGAAGGTGAGAGGAATTTTTTTTTTTTATCCCCCCCCCCCCCATCCATCTGTGATTGGGCAGGGTAGTGGATACAGGGGCTCAGGATGGGGGCAACAAAGTGGCCCAGGACGGGGTGACATAGGGGCCTAGGATGGGGACATTAAATAAAGGAGCCTACGATGGGGACACTATGAAATAAAGGGGCCCAGGTTGGGGACACTATGAAATAAAGGGGCCCAGGATGGGAACACTATGAAATAAAGGGGCCCAGAATGGGAACACTATGAAATAAAGGGGCCCAGGATGGGGACATTAAATAAAGGAGCCTACGATGGGGACACTATGAAATAAAGGGGCCCAGGATGGGAACACTATGAAATAAAGGGGCCCAGGATGGGAACACTATGAAATAAAGGGGCCCAGGATGGGGACATTAAATAAAGGAGCCTACGATGGGGACACTATGAAATAAAGGGGCCCAGGATGGGAACACTATGAAATAAAGGGGCCCAGGATGGGAACACTATGAAATAAAGGGGCCCAGGATGGGGACACTATTAAATAAAGAGGCCCAGGATGGGGACACTATTAAATAAAGAGGCCCAGGATGTGGACACTATGAAATAAAGGGGCCCAGGATGGGGACACTATGAAATAAAGGGGCCCAGGATGGGAACACTATGAAATAAAGGGGCCCAGGATGGGGACACTATTAAATAAAGAGGCCCAGGATGTGGACACTATGAAATAAAGGGGCCCAGGATGGGAACACTATGAAATAAAGGGGCCCAGGATGGGAACACTATGAAATAAAGGGGCCCAGGTTGGGGACACTATGAAATAAAGGGGCCCAGGATGGGAACACTATTAAATAAAGGGGCCCAGGATGAGGACACTATGAAATAAAGGGGCCCAGGATGGGGATACTATTAAATAAAGGGGCTCAGGATGGGAACACTATTAAATAAAGGGGCCCAGGATGAGGACACTATGAAATAAAGAGGCCCAGGATGAGGACACTATGAAATAAAGGGGCCCAGGATGGGGACGCTATGAAATAAAGGGGCCCAGGATGGGGACGCTATGAAATAAAGGGGCCCAGGTTGGGGACGCTATGAAATAAAGGGGCCGAGGATGGGAACACTATTAAATAAAGGGGCACAGGATGAGGACACTATGAAATAAAGGGGCCCAGGATGGGGACACTATGAAATAAAGGGGCCCAGGATGGGGACACTATGAAATAAAGGGGCCCAGGATGAGGACACTATGAAATAAAGAGGCCCAGGATGAGGACACTATGAAATAAAGAGGCCCAGGATGGGGACACTATGAAATAAAGAGGCCCAGGATGGGGACACTGAAATAAAGGGGCCCAGGATGGGGACACTATGAAATAAAGGGGCCCAGGATGGGGACACTATGAAATAAAGGGGCCCAGGATGGGGACACTATGAAATAAAGGGGCCCAGGATGGGGATACTATTAAATAAAGGGGCCCAGGATGGGAACACTATTAAATAAAGGGGCCCAGGATGGGGACACTATGAAATAAAGGGGCCCAGGATGGGGACACTATGAAATAAAGGTGCCCAGGATGGTGACACTGAAATAAAGGGGCCCAGGATAGAAGCCTTATTAAAGTGGACATAAGGGTCCAGGATGGGGCAACATGGGGGCATAGGATGGGGACGCTATGAAATAAAGGGGCCCAGGATGGGGACACTATGAAATAAAGGGGCCCAGGATGGGGACACTATGAAATAAAGGGGCCCAGGATGGGGACGCTATGAAATAAAGGGGCCCAGGATCGGGACGCTATGAAATAAAGGGGCCCAGGATGGGGACACTATGAAATAAAGGGGCCCAGGTTGGGGACACTATGAAATAAAGGGGCCCAGGATGGGAACACTATTAAATAAAGGGGCACAGGATGGGGACGCTATGAAATAAAGGGGCACAGGATGGGGACGCTATGAAATAAAGGGGCCCAGGATGGGGACGCTATGAAATAAAGGGGCCCAGGATGGGGACGCTATGAAATAAAGGGGCCCAGGATGGGGACACTATGAAATAAAGGGGCCCAGGATGGGGACACTATGAAATAAAGGGGCCCAGGATGGGGACACTATGAAATAAAGGGGCCCAGGATGAGGACACTATGAAATAAAGAGGCCCAGGATGAGGACACTATGAAATAAAGAGGCCCAGGATGGGGACACTGAAATAAAGGGGCCCAGGATGGGGACACTATGAGATAAAGGGGCCCAGGATGGGGACACTATGAAATAAAGGGGCCCAGGATGGGGACACTATGAAATAAAGGGGCCCAGGATGGGGACACTATGAAATAAAGGGGTCCAGGATGGGGACACTATGAAATAAAGGAGCCCAGGATGGGGATACTATTAAATAAAGGGGCTCAGGATGGGAACACTATTAAATAAAGGGGCCCAGGATGGGGACACTATGAAATAAAGGGGCCCAGGATGAGGACACTGAAATAAAGGGGCCAGGATAGAAGCCTTATTAAAGTGGACATAAGGGTCCAGGATGGGGCAACATGGGGGCATAGGATGGGGACATTAAATAAAGGGGTGACATAATTACAGTATGGGGGTCAAATAGAGATGAAATACTTGGATGTTTAACCCCTCCCTGTCCTGTGACCATTACACAGTAGCAAATATCCACTTACAGGTGTTCTACGGTGAAAACCAGTACGGTAATCATTTATCTTAAGGCCATGTTCACACGTTGAGTATTTGGTCAGTATTCTACATAAGTATTTGTAAGCCAACACCAGGAGTGGGTGATAAATGCTGAAGTGGTGACGTGTTCTCCTTTGGCCACGTTCACAAGTTCAGTATTTGTAAGTCAAAGACAGAAGTGGAACAATCAGAGGAGAAAGATGACTGATACGTTATTGATTGGTGGGGGTCCGACTGCTGGGACCCGGCCGATCTGCAGAATGTGCAACTTTTATCTCTGTTAGCGTGGAGAGGCATGTACGACTTGACCATTGGTCCATTCATTCCCTAAGGGGCTGCACTTTCTTGAAGCCCCCAAAGAGGATGAATGGGGCTGCGGTCAGACATCCCACCTGCAGCTCTATTTTAAAATGGGGATAAGTGTCCTGTCAGGGATAAAAGTTCCCCATTCTTCTGATCGGTGCGATTTCCAGTGCTCCGATCAATAAGTTATCTAACCTGTGGATCGGTGATAACTTGTTTTCATCAAAGAACCCTTTAATGCAAACTACCTTAGTTGTACACCCCAGCAGGGGCATACATAGAAATCATGGGGCCCCAGAGCAGAAGTTCTAATTGGGGCCCCCCCTTCCTTAAAAGAAAAATTTAGAAAAAATAATATTTGTCAGGGTCACAGAGGAGCAGATCTCACAACTTTCCAGCCTTTACATAGTATTTGTCCTCTTGCTGAAGTCCTAGATTCCTCCTTCATTGCCCCTATAAAGTATTATGCCAACAAAAGTGCCCCCCAAACACAGTATGATACCCCCATGGTGAGTTACTCCACATGCGCAGTATAATTGTAGCACCCTGAGGACTCGGCTGCTACAGGGGTATTACACCTCAAGCCAGAGGTGTGGTATTCCACTCCCGGGTAAGGATGGAGTGTGGAACTGAGCTCAGATAGCTGCATACACTACATACATCCCATTTCCGGGGGACAGATAGTGTCTGTCCCTGGCTGGAGTGGGAGGGGGGTGGAACATCCCAGTAGTGTAGGGGCAGATAGGGGGAGCAGTCTGGGTAAGGCTAGGAGCTCATTGGGTGCTGGTCACCTGAGCTCACACATAGAGGGAGTATATAAGGTGGGCACCATCTTAGGCCAAGTCTGAGAGAGAGAGAGGAGTCAGAAGGACCCAGAGAGAAGAAGAAGGAACCCCAAGACCCCAGAATACAAACAGCAGGGTGAAGGGTTGGCACCCAGGGTACCGGATCCCAAGCTGGCAGAGAGAAAAGCACACCTTAGCCAGGAACCGGAGGTCGTGGGCAAGATCTGCCACGACCCTAACTAAATCCACTAGGAAAGCATACCAAGTATAGGGTCAGGGAACCCAGAAGAGGTGTACCCACCAAGAGACCCGAGGGAGCCGGACATAAGTGGATCCCTAGTGAGAACGGCCAGAAGAGAGGGAAAGTCAGACAGGAGCTCAGGACCACGCTCCAGAATTGCTTGGGGGTTGGCCGAGTCCAGGACCTGGTGGACGCAGCACGGCTCGGGTGGTCGCTTCAGGCCAGAGTGACCATAAGAACACCCGTAAGTAAAAACCCCTGAACTGCACAGCCCGACTCTGAGTCTTCTTGCCATCCACACTGCACCACCACTACCACCATCCTCTACATCTGACCCCCTGAGGCTATACCCCTCCCGTTGGGGGTTATACTACCACAGCTGCACACATACCACCAGCCTCAGCGGACCCTTCTGCAGCGGCGGCCTTTTGACCGCAAATCAACGGGTGGCGTAGTCGACACTATGAACATCAATAACATCTATCAAGACTGCCACACACTGAGCTTGACACCCTGGGCACGGACCGGGTCGCCGCCACTCGGAGACTACAACCCCCATCTGATCCGGCTCCGGGTATCCCCCAAACAGCACTGGCCCAGGGGGCGCGTCATAATGACAGTACTGTACCCCACCTCAACTCCCAAGGCAAAGTATGGTGACCCCAACACAGTATGATCCCCCAACTGTGACCCCCACACAGCCCTGGATGCCGTATAATGGCCCCACACTATATAATGGCCACTACACAGCCCTCCAAACAGTATGATGAACGCCACACAAATCTTCACACTGTATAATTGTTTGCATACAGTATGATAGGCTTCCCATGATCTTCCACAGAATATAATAGGCTCCCCATGGTCCTCCACAGAGTAAAATACACTCCCCATTGCCCTCCACAGAGTATAATGCAGCCTCCCATAGGGTAAAATACACCCACAGTCCTCCAGTATTATGGGCACCACGTACTCACTGATTTAAAAAAAAAAAAAAATACAATACTCACCTCTCCTCGTTTCCCCGCTGCTTCGGTCTCTGCTGCGTGTCTCCTCAAATCAGCAGCTCCACCATCTGACACAGCATGGAGCGCGATGAAGTGACGCCATTGTGCCCGCTGCGTCAGACGCAGAAGGGGAATGATTGGAGAGGGTGTGTTACATGATCCTCTCTCCTCCATCATTGCTTTCATCTGTATCGGCATTTGCTAATACAGTTGAATGTGGGGCGGCCAGTCGCGTGGCCTGCCTCCATTGGCAGTACGCCACTGCATTTCAGTCATGGTGTGCGCACAGTTGGTGTGTGGGAGGCCCCCTGTGTTTTACAGTCAACCCTCCAAATTGTTCCAGAAAATGAAATATTTCTCCCAGAAAATTATTGCAGTTACACATGTTTTGTTATACACATGTTTATTTCCTTTCTGTATTGGAACAACACAAAAAAGAACAGAAAAAAAGGCAAATTGGACATAATTTCAAACAAAACTTCAAAAATGGGCGGAACAAAATTGTTGTCCCTTTCCAAAATTGAGAGTAAACAACTTTGTTTCAACAATGTGATGCTCATTCACACTTGCCTGTGACAAGTAACAGGTGTGAGCAATATGAAAATCACACCTGAAACCAGATAAAAAAGGGAGCAGTTAACTCAGTCTTTATATGGTGTGTCTGTAAGTGCCACACTAAGCATGGAGAACAGAAAGAGAAGAGAACTGTCTGAGGACTTGAGAACCAAAATTGTTGAACAATCTCAAGGTTACAAGTCCATCTCTAGAGATCTTCATTTTCCTTTGTCCACGTTGTGCAACATAATCAAGAAGTTTACAACCCATGGCACTGTAGCTAATCTCTGTGGAAGTGGACGGCAGAGAAAAATTGATGAATGGTTGCAACATAGGATAGTCCGGAAAGTGGATAAGCAGCCCCAATCAAGGTCCAAAGAAATTAAAGCTGTCCTGCAGGCTAAGGGTGCATCAGTGTCAGAAAAAACTATCCATCCACATGTGAATGAAATGAAACGCTCTGGCAGGAGACCCGGGAGGACCCCACTGCTGACACAGAGACATAAAAAAAGCTTAACTGCAGTTTCCCAAAATGTACATGAGTAGCCAAAATCCTTCTGGGAAAGCGTCTTGTGGAGAGATGAGACCAAGATTGAGCTTTTTGGTAAAGCACATCATTCAACTGTTTTATAGAAAACAGAATGAGGCCTACAAAGAAAAGAACACAGTACCTACAGTCAGATATGGTGGAGGTTCAAAGATGTTTTGAGGTTGTTTTGCTGCCTCTGGCACTGAGTGCCTTGACCGTGTGCAAGTCATCTTGAAATTTGAAGATTACCAAAGGATTTTGAGTGGCAATGTAGTGTTCAGTGTCAGAAAGATGGGTTTGCATTCTAAGTCATGGGTCTTCCAGCAGTACATTGACCCCAAACATACTTTATGAAGCCCCCAGAAATGGATCAAAACAAAGCGCCGGAGAGTTCTGAAGTGGCACCAATAAGTCCGGATCTAAATACCATTGAACACCTGTGGAGAGATCTTAAAATTGCTGTTGGGAGAAGGCGCCTTCAGATATGAGAGACCTGGAGCAGCTTGTAAGAAGAGTCGTCCAAAATTCTAACTGAGGGGTGTAAGAGCGCCTTTCTTGAGAACAATAAAATTACATCTTATGCTTAGTGATAGTTAATTAATCCAGGGATTTAATCTGACTGCCAGATTGGTGTCAGGAAGTTAATTTTTCCTCAATGATGTAAATTGGCCTATACCGCATGTATTTTATTTTTTTTTGCCTTCCCCTGGATCAACGCTGCGGAATAGCTGCAGTGCACAAGAAAAAGGCTGAACTGGATGGACGCTTGTCTTTTTTCGGCCTTATAAACTATGTACCGTAACTATGTAACTATGTAAGAAGCTTGTTGATGGTTATAGGAAGCGATTGATTGCAGTCATTTATTCCAAAGGGTGTGCAACCAAATATTAAGTTGAGGTTGCCAACTATTTTGCCTGACCCATTTTTGGAGTTTTGTGTGAAATTATGTCCAATTTACCTTCTTTTCTATTGTTTTTGTATTATTCCAAAACACACAAAGGAAATAAACATGTGTAATGCAATAATTAACTGAGAAAAATACTTCATTTTCTGGAACAATTTCAAGGGTGCCAACACTTTCGGCCATAACAGTATATACAGGAGATGCCCAGGTTATACCAGCTGTACATATGTAATTATATACAGGAGATGCCCAGATTATGCCAGCATGGTCCATGTGTCACTACCTCTAGCTCCGACAACTGTATGAGATTAGAGGAACCTTATTTGAAATAATCACTGATCACAGAGTCAGCTGTTTTTCAATAGGGGCCTTCTCAGCTATGGTCGTGGCCAAAAGTTTAGAGACTGGCAAAAAGTTTGGTTTTCGCTAAGCTTGCTTTTTCAGTTTTTATAGTGGTGATTTGCTTTAACTCTAGACTGTAAAAGATAAGTAATCAGATGAATTACAAACAATTGAAAAGTCATTCCTTTCCTCCCCATTTCCACTAAATGTCATTCCTGTCACAAAATGATCTGCTCAGACCATTTCAGTGGTCTTCTCATTAGCTCAGGAGAAATCATTTACAAGGACAAGGCAGCTGATATCACTGTGATACACAAACTTGTTTAAAAGAGGCTGATGCTTGAAATCATTGTCTTCTTCTGTTAACCATGGCTACCTACAACGAAACACGTGCGGTCGTCATTGCTTTGCATCCAAAGGGCTTTACAGGCAAGGACATTGCTGGTGGTAAGATTGCCCCTAACTCAGCCATTTATTGGATCATGAAGAACTTGAAAGTGAGAGGTTCAATTGTTGTGAATAGTGAAGAAGGCTACAGGGCACCCAAGAACGTCTGGCTAGTGTCAGGACCAGCTACGGGATCAGTTCAACACCAGTGCTGAGCTTGCTCAGGAATGGCAGCAGGCATCTGCACGCACAGTGAGGTAGAGGATTTTGGGGCTGACTTGGTGTAAAGAAGGGCAGCAAATAAGTCAGTTCTGTCCAAAAAAGACTTCATAGACAGACTGACGTTCCGTGGGAAGTACAGGTATTGCATTGCAGAAGACTGGGGTAAAGTTATTCTTTCTGATGAAGCTACTTGGGACATTTGGAAGAATGATTGCCCAGAGAAGAAAAGATTACGTTACTGTCAGTCCTGTGTCCTTTCAACAGTAAAGCCTCCTGACAACATTCATGTCTGGGGGCGCCTCATCTATGGAGGGGGCTCACTCATAATTTTACTTAAGAACATGGCCATGAATAAAGAATGGGATCTAAACATCCTTCAAGAGCAACATTTTCCATCATCCAAAAGCAATGTGATGATGATGCTTTTACCAGCATGATGGAGACCATATCACAAGGCAAAAGTGAGCGCTAAATGGCTCAATGGACAAAACATTTTGGGGCCAGGGTCAGGAAACTCCACCGATCTCAATTCTATTCACAACCTCTTGTTAATCCTCTAAAAGCGGGAGGACAAACAAAAACACAGAAATTATGATAAACTCCGAGCACTGATGAGATGAGAATGGGCAATAATCAGTCAGGATCTGCCCAGAAGCCGATGTCCAGCTACCGGGAGAAGGGCAGAAGTCTGGAGAATAAGGGACAGCGCTGCCGGGAATATCGAGGCTTTGTATGCCGGTAAACTTTGTGGATTTGTCAACAAAAGTGAAAAAAAGTTCTGAAACATAGAAACATTCGACTAAAAAATCAAAAAAGACTGAAGCAGCAAAATGTGTGAAAACCAAGATTTGTGTCCGTCTCAGAACTTTTGGCTGTATATCAAAGAGGACAATTGAATATTGCTAGTGCCCAGGTTATTCCGGGACTTTGCAGTAGTGTGGTGAGTGCACGTGAGTTATGTACTTACTTTCACGTCCTGTATGACGTCATCCGCTAACTGCACACAGGGTTTCCCGTCTTTCATGCACTCGTGGAGGGCTGGATCTGCTATAGTCATGGGTAAAATCTTTTAAGATATCTTCTCCATTTACAACATTGTATAAGTTTGCAAAACAAATAATCACTCTCCTGTATAGACACATACATTCACTGTATGACCAAAAAATTACCCGCAGCAGACATAGACATCGTAAAGAGCCCCTGTGCCGAAAAATATCTGGACTCCAGCTATCAATTCAAGCCTACAGACAATACGTTTCTACAGAAATGAGCAGTGAAGTGGATCAAAGTGAAGAATACAGACTCAAATAGTCAATTAAGTTTTGTCTTGGTAGAGCTACACTTTTTTCCTCTCCTGCTATTTCCAACCTTAATTTTAGGGTAGTATCTGCCCCCTGATGAAGCAATGGTGAAACGCGCGTCGGGCGCCAACATTTGAGGTGATGTGGTTTGTTTGATTCAGTCTTATTATGTTTACTGTTTCTTATCTTTTGTGCGTGTGTGGTCTGTCACGTGGATGGTGGATGCATCATGAAGGGTTCATCCATTACATGCTCATCTATGTCATAGCATGCAGAATATTATATCTAGCACTCCTTTTGCACTTTGCAGGCCCTTTTTGCATACTTATTATTGCACCTTTATTGGATATTTGCATGTAGTGTTATATTTATGTTCATTATCAATCCAAATAACTTTATGGATTACCATTTTATGCACGAAGCACTTGTTAGTGGTGACACTGGTATTGCAGAATGTAATTTATATATTACGGACATTTGCTAAATTTAGGGAAGTCCTATTCCTCCTATTGTACTATTATATATCTATTTTATTTGTCCTGTAACATTTTATCAATTGTGACCTATGGAAACTGAAATGTCACGACCTCCAAAAGTCCCTAAAAATCTATTTATTTTTTTTGAGAAAACGCAGAAAACACATACAAAATGTATCCAGACAAATCCCTAGAATTAGGAAAGCATGTGTTTAGCATGATGTTATATGTATGTGTATACACCTGCAATGATGCATCTAATTATAGTGATATAAACATAAGCAATCCACATGCTGCATGCTATGTAGAAACATCTTACCCACATATGTTTCGCATGGGCTTCTTCTGGGGGTAAAGCCCCAACCCCTCAAGAAGCCCACGTGAAACGTGCGTTGGGGTATTGTGGAGTACACCCTGGGACATGGGTAAGGTGTTTCAACCTCTTAGTTTCTACATCGCATGCAGCATGTGGATTGCTTATGTTGGAACCTATACTCTAGCAAGGATTTGTCTGGATATTTTGTATATGTTTTTATATCAATATTGATTGTGCCTTTTACTTTTTCTTACCCCTTTTTTCATTATATATTGTATTGAACCCCTAATGTATCGTACATAATTGCGTATACGTCTCCGTTGACTACGCGCAGTGTCCATGTTATATAATTGAAGGTTATGCAATCTTTTCACCTTCACACCCTTGTACCCCTCCGTGTCTCCTCCTTTTGAGCTCTGTCTGCGACCCTCATTCATTATTATTGTGTGGAATTTCCTCTATACTTATTATGCAGGTACTTTATTATGGCATTTATATTGTGTTTTTGTGAGTTTTCTCTACTAAAAATTGATTTTCAGGATTTTTGGAGGTTTCTATAGGTCCCGTTTATCTTGTGTCCTCTCCTATTTAAATGATACTATTGGCCCAGAATTTATTTTTCTAAAATCACTACATCAATTTCGGCATTTTGGAGCCATTTTTAGATATATTTCGAATCATTGGATTAATGTAAACAGAACCTCTCATTTTTTTTACTGATATTTATAAGACGTCTCCACCTACATGTTGTAAAAGCTTTTATAGGTCAATAATCAAGTTATGTCTTGTGGTATGTGTGGTCTTTCTTTATAGGTTTAATAATCGTATATTTCACTACAACCTTGGTTTACCCTTGGCTCTTTGGCTTTGGCCAAATTCTGTAGGGTTTCGACCCTAATTTAATTATTAATTTAGCCGCGAATTGATGAAACCAACTGCAAACCATCTCTGGAAGGACCTCCAGCCAAGAATGGAGCTTCAAAGATGATGGTTTGATGATTGAGCAATCACCCACCATCATGAGCTTCACGTGGACAATGCCAAGTAGTCATTTCCGGAAGAGGGTTACAAAGAAATGGGTAACCCACCTGATCTGTTCTGCCACGGGTCTTGATGTCTCTTCCAATTTTGGGTAAATCCTCAAAAAGAGTCTTTGAAAAATGACCCACAAGGACAAGTTTGGTTGAAGAGACTTAGGCTGATGTTAGAGGCTGAGTTCAACCAAGAACCGAAGAAACCTCTCATTCCTCAAAGAGTCCCTTACTTCAGAGTAATATGGGTGGCACGGTGCCATCTTATGTCTATACCTAGATAACGAGACCTTTCATACACAATGGATCCCATGCCCGCCCACCATTATTTATGTGTCTGTTGACTACTTACGAAGCTTCACGGAGCTCAGGTATAGAAAGAGGAATATCACAGTCAGTGGGATAAGCAGACGGAAGACCTTGGGGCAGCTCGTGTCCATGGGGGCTGCACACGGCATGGTTACCTCCAGCGCGGTGGACCGTCCATACTGCAATGGTTGGATATCCGGATTCTGCTGCCGTCAGGTCACAGTTTCACAATCTACTGAGACTGATAAGAAATGAACCTTCACCGCTTATATCAGTTTACACAGGAGCACAGCAGCAATAGTGATGGGTCAGCTCTAAAGGTGGCTGGTGACGGAGGTGTCCTCAGCCAGGGAAAGACCTTTGTCACTTCTCATTTATACAGCTAGACTGGCTGACATTGGAGTGCAGTGAAATGACGCTGACACTCGGGGTACGGGATAATGACGCTGACACTCGCTCGGGGTACAGGACAATGACACTCGGGGTGCAGGATAATGACGCTGACACTCTGGGTACGGGATAATGATGCTGACACTCGGGGTACAGGATAATGACGCTGACACTCACTCGGGGTACAGGATAATGACACTGACACTCGGGGTACAGGATAATGACACTGACACTCGGGGTACAGGATAATAACACTGACACTCAGGGTGCAGGATAATGACACTGACACTCAGGGTACAGGATAATGACACTGACACTCGGGGTACAGGATAATGACACTGACACTCGGGGTACAGGATAATGACGCTGACACTCACTCGGGGTACAGGATAATGACACTGACACTCGGGGTACAGGATAATGACACTCGGGGTACAGGATAATGACACTGACACTCGGGGTACAGGATAATGACACTGATACTCTAGATACGGGATAATGACGCTGACACTGGGTTATAGGATAATGACACTGACGCTCGGGGTACAGGATAATGACACTGATGCTCGGGGTACAGGATAATGACACTCGGGGTACAGGATAATGACACTGACACTGGGGTACAGGATAATGACACTGATACTCTAGATACGGGATAATGATGCTGACACTCGGGGTACAGGATAATGATGCTGACACTCACTCGGGGTACAGGATAATGACACTGACACTCGGGGTACAGGATAATGACACTCGGGGTACAGGATAATGACGCTGACACTCACTCGGGGTACAGGATAATGACACTGATACTCTAGATACGGGATAATGACGCTGACACTGGGGTATAGGATAATGACACTGACGCTCGGGGTACAGGATAATGACACTGATGCTCGGGGTACAGGATAATGACACTCGGGGTACAGGATAATGACACTCGGGCTACAGGATAATGATGCTGACACTCGGGGTACATGATAATGATGCTGACACTCGGGGTACAGTATAATGACGCTGACACTCAGGGTACAGGATAATGACACTCGAGGTACAGGATAATGACACTCGGGGTACAGGATAATGACGCTGACACTCGGGCTATGGGATAATGACACTGATACTCTAGATACCGGATAATGACGCTGACACTGGGGTACAGGATAATGACACTGACGCTCGGGGTACAGGATAATGACACTGACGCTCGGGGTACAGGATAATGACACTGACGCTCGGGGTACAGGATAATGACACTCGGGGTACAGGATAATGACACTCGGGCTACAGGATAATGATGCTGACACTCGGGGTACAGGATAATGACGCTGACACTCGGGGTACAGTATAATGACGCTGACACTCAGGGTACAGGATAATGACACTCGGGGTACAGGATAATGACACTCGGGGTACAGGATAATGACGCTGACACTCGGGGTACAGGATAATGACACGGGGTACAGAATAATGACACTGACACTCGGGGTACAGGATAATGACGCTGACACTCGGGGTACAGGATAATGACACTGACACTCAGCGTACAGGATAATGACACTGACACTCGGGGTACAGGATAATGACACTGACACTCGGGGTACAGGATAATGACACTCGGGGTACAGGATAATGACGCTGACACTCGGGGTACAGGATAATGACACGGGGTACAGAATAATGACGCTGACACTCGGGGTAAAGGATAATGATGCTGACACTCGGGGTACAGAATAATGATGCTGACACTTGGGGTACAGAACAGTATGGCTGGTACTTGTTATAACTACACTATGATATTTGGTGGGGTGAATACAGCACTGTGAAAAAAGTTTTAGTCAGGTGTAAAAAAAAAAGTAAGAATGCTTTAAAAAATAGAATGAGACTTTGAGAGCAACTGCAGTGTCTGTGTGGAGGTGCGGTGTCTGTGTGGAGGTGCAGTGTCTGTGCGGAGGTGCGGTGTCTGTGCGGAGGTGCGGTGTCTGTGCGGAGGTGCGGTGTCTGTGCGGAGGTGCAGTGTCTGTGCGGAGGTGCGGTGTCTGTGCGGAGGTGCGGTGTCTGTGCGGAGGTGCGGTGTCTGTGCGGAGGTGCAGTGTCTCTGCCGAGGTGCAGTGTCTGTCTGTGCAGAGGTGTGGTGTCTGTGCGGAGGTGCAGTGTCTTTCTGTGCGGAGGTGCAGTGTCTGTGCGGAGGTGCGGTGTCTGTGCGGAGGTGCGGTGTCTGTGCGGAGGTGCAGTGTCTGTGCGGAGGTGCAGTGTCTGTGCGTAGGTGCATAGTCTGCGGAGGTGTGGTGTCTGTGCGGAGGTGCTTTGTCTGTGCAGAGGTGCGTTGTCTGTGTGGAAGTGTGGTGTCTGTGCAGAGGTGCAGTGTCTCTGCAGTGGTGCAGTGTCTGTCTGCGGAGGTGCAGTGTCTGTCTGTGCGGAGGTGTGGTGTCTGTGCGGAGGTGCGGTGTCTGTTTGGAGGTGCAGAGTCTGCGGAGGTGCGGTGTCTGTGTGGAGGTGCTGAGTCTGCGGAGGTGTGGTGTCTGTGCGGAGGTGTGGTGTCTGTGTGGAGGTGCAGAGTCTGCAGAGGTGCAGAGTCTGCGGAGGTGTGTCTGTGCGGAGGTGCGGTGTCTGTGTGGTGGTGCTGAGTCTGCGGAGGTGTGGTGTCTGTGCGGAGGTGCGGTGTCTGTGTGGAGGTGCAGAGTCTGCGGAGGTGCAGAATCTGCGGAGGTGTGGTGTCTGTGCGGAGGTGCGGTGTCTGTGTGGAGGTGCAGAGTCTGCGGAGGTGTGGTGTCTGTGCGGAGGTGTGGTGTCTGTGTGGAGGTGCAGAGTCTGCGGAGGTGTGTCTATGCGGAGGTGTGGTGTCTGTGTGGAGGTGCAGAGTCTGCGGAGGTGTGGTGTCTGTGCGGAGGTGCGGTGTCTGTGCAGAGGTGCTGAGTCTGCGGAGGTGCAGTGTCTGTGTGGAGGTGCAGAGTCTGCGGAGGTGCAGAGTCTGCGGAGGTGTGGTGTCTGTGCGGAGGTGCGGTGTCTGTGTGGAGGTGCAGAGTCTGCGGAGGTGCAGAATCTGCGGAGGTGTGGTGTCAGTGCAGAGGTGCGGTGTCTGTGCGGAGGTGCTGAGTCTGCGGAGGTGTGGTGTCTGTGTGGAGGTGCAGAGTCTGCGGAGGTGCAGAGTCTGCGGAGGTGTGGTGTCTGTGCGGAGGTGCGGTGTCTGTGTGGAGGTGCTGAGTCTGCGGAGGTGTGGTGTCTGTGCGGAGGTGTGGTGTCTGTGCGGAGGTGTGGTGTCTGTGTGGAGGTGCAGAGTCTGTGGAGGTGCGGTGTCTGTGCGGAGGTGCAGAGTCTGCGGAGGTGCAGAGTCTGCGGAGGTGTGGTGTCTGTGCGGAGGTGCGGTGTCTGTGTGGAGGTGCAGAGTCTGCGGAGGTGCAGAGTCTGCGGAGTCGTGGTGTCTGTGCGGAGGTGCGATGTCTGTGTGGAGGTGCTGAGTCTGCGGAGGTGTGGTGTCTGTGTGGAGGTGCAGAGTCTGCGGAGGTGTGGTGTCTGTGCGGAGGTGCGGTGTCTGTGTGGAGGTGCAGAGTCTGCGGAGGTGCAGAGTCTGCGGAGGTGTGGTGTCTGTGCGGAGGTGCGGTGTCTGTGTGGAGGTGCTGAGTCTGCGGAGGTGTGGTGTCTGTGCGGAGGTGTGGTGTCTGTGCGGAGGTGTGGTGTCTGTGTGGAGGTGCAGAGTCTGTGGAGGTGCGGTGTCTGTGCGGAGGTGCAGAGTCTGCGGAGGTGCAGAGTCTGCGGAGTCGTGGTGTCTGTGCGGAGGTGCGATGTCTGTGTGGAGGTGCTGAGTCTGCGGAGGTGTGGTGTCTGTGTGGAGGTGCAGAGTCTGCGGAGGTGTGGTGTCTGTGCGGAGGTGCGGTGTCTGTGTGGAGGTGCTGAGTCTGCGGAGGTGTGGTGTCTGTGCGGAGGTGCGGTGTCTGTTTGGAGGTGCAGAGTCTGCGGAGGTGCGGTGTCTGTGTGGAGGTGCTGAGTCTGCGGAGGTGTGGTGTCTGTGCGGAGGTGTGGTGTCTGTGTGGAGGTGCAGAGTCTGCAGAGGTGCAGAGTCTGCGGAGGTGTGGTGTCTGTGCGGAGGTGTGTCTGTGCGGAGGTGCGGTGTCTGTGTGGTGGTGCTGAGTCTGCGGAGGTGTGGTGTCTGTGCGGAGGTGCGGTGTCTGTGTGGAGGTGCAGAGTCTGCGGAGGTGCAGAATCTGCGGAGGTGTGGTGTCTGTGCGGAGGTGCGGTGTCTGTGTGGAGGTGCAGAGTCTGCGGAGGTGTGGTGTCTGTGCGGAGGTGTGGTGTCTGTGTGGAGGTGCAGAGTCTGCGGAGGTGTGTCTGTGCGGAGGTGTGGTGTCTGTGTGGAGGTGCAGAGTCTGCGGAGGTGTGGTGTCTGTGCGGAGGTGCGGTGTCTGTGCAGAGGTGCTGAGTCTGCGGAGGTGCAGTGTCTGTGTGGAGGTGCAGAGTCTGCGGAGGTGCAGAGTCTGCGGAGGTGTGGTGTCTGTGCGGAGGTGCGGTGTCTGTGTGGAGGTGCAGAGTCTGCGGAGGTGCAGAATCTGCGGAGGTGTGGTGTCAGTGCAGAGGTGCGGTGTCTGTGCGGAGGTGCTGAGTCTGCGGAGGTGCAGAGTCTGCGGAGTCGTGGTGTCTGTGCGGAGGTGCGATGTCTGTGTGGAGGTGCTGAGTCTGCGGAGGTGTGGTGTCTGTGTGGAGGTGCAGAGTCTGCGGAGGTGTGGTGTCTGTGCGGAGGTGCGGTGTCTGTGTGGAGGTGCAGAGTCTGCGGAGGTGCAGAGTCTGCGGAGGTGTGGTGTCTGTGCGGAGGTGCGGTGTCTGTGCGGAGGTGTGGTGTCTGTGTGGAGGTGCAGAGTCTGTGGAGGTGCGGTGTCTGTGCGGAGGTGCAGAGTCTGCGGAGGTGCAGAGTCTGCGGAGTCGTGGTGTCTGTGCGGAGGTGCGATGTCTGTGTGGAGGTGCTGAGTCTGCGGAGGTGTGGTGTCTGTGTGGAGGTGCAGAGTCTGCGGAGGTGTGGTGTCTGTGCGGAGGTGCGGTGTCTGTGTGGAGGTGCTGAGTCTGCGGAGGTGTGGTGTCTGTGCGGAGGTGTGGTGTCTGTGTGGAGGTGCAGAGTCTGCAGAGGTGCAGAGTCTGCGGAGGTGTGGTGTCTGTGCGGAGGTGTGTCTGTGCGGAGGTGCGGTGTCTGTGTGGTGGTGCTGAGTCTGCGGAGGTGTGGTGTCTGTGCGGAGGTGCGGTGTCTGTGTGGAGGTGCAGAGTCTGCGGAGGTGCAGAATCTGCGGAGGTGTGGTGTCTGTGCGGAGGTGCGGTGTCTGTGTGGAGGTGCAGAGTCTGCGGAGGTGTGGTGTCTGTGCGGAGGTGTGGTGTCTGTGTGGAGGTGCAGAGTCTGCGGAGGTGTGTCTGTGCGGAGGTGTGGTGTCTGTGTGGAGGTGCAGAGTCTGCGGAGGTGTGGTGTCTGTGCGGAGGTGCGGTGTCTGTGTGGAGGTGCAGAGTCTGCAGAGGTGCAGAGTCTGCGGAGGTGTGGTGTCTGTGCGGAGGTGTGTCTGTGCGGAGGTGCGGTGTCTGTGTGGTGGTGCTGAGTCTGCGGAGGTGTGGTGTCTGTGCGGAGGTGCGGTGTCTGTGTGGAGGTGCAGAGTCTGCGGAGGTGCAGAATCTGCGGAGGTGTGGTGTCTGTGCGGAGGTGCGGTGTCTGTGTGGAGGTGCAGAGTCTGCGGAGGTGTGGTGTCTGTGCGGAGGTGTGGTGTCTGTGTGGAGGTGCAGAGTCTGCGGAGGTGTGTCTGTGCGGAGGTGTGGTGTCTGTGTGGAGGTGCAGAGTCTGCGGAGGTGTGGTGTCTGTGCGGAGGTGCGGTGTCTGTGCAGAGGTGCTGAGTCTGCGGAGGTGCAGTGTCTGTGTGGAGGTGCAGAGTCTGCGGAGGTGCAGAGTCTGCGGAGGTGTGGTGTCTGTGCGGAGGTGCGGTGTCTGTGTGGAGGTGCAGAGTCTGCGGAGGTGCAGAATCTGCGGAGGTGTGGTGTCAGTGCAGAGGTGCGGTGTCTGTGCGGAGGTGCTGAGTCTGCGGAGGTGTGGTGTCTGTGTGGAGGTGCAGAGTCTGCGGAGGTGCAGAGTCTGCGGAGGTGTGGTGTCTGTGCGGAGGTGCGGTGTCTGTGTGGAGGTGCTGAGTCTGCGGAGGTGTGGTGTCTGTGCGGAGGTGTGGTGTCTGTGCGGAGGTGTGGTGTCTGTGCGGAGGTGTGGTGTCTGTGTGGAGGTGCAGAGTCTGCGGAGGTGCGGTGTCTGTGCGGAGGTGCAGAGTCTGCGGAGGTGTGGTGTCTGTGCGGAGGTGCGGTGTCTGTGTGGAGGTGCTGAGTCTGCGGAGGTGTGGTGTCTGTGTGGAGGTGCAGAGTCTGCGGAGGTGTGGTGTCTGTGCGGAGGTGCGGTGTCTGTGTGGAGGTGCTGAGTCTGCGGAGGTGTGGTGTCTGTGTGGAGGTGCAGAGTCTGCGGAGGTGCAGAGTCTGCGGAGGTGCGGTGTCTGTGTGGAGGTGCAGAGTCTGCGGAGGTGTGGTGTCTGTGCGGAGGTGCGGTGTCTGTGTGGAGGTGCAGAGTCTGCGGAGGTGCAGAGTCTGCGGAGGTGTGGTGTCTGTGCGGAGGTGTGGTGTCTGTGCTTAGGTATGTAATAGAAGGAGAAAAGTCAGAGAATCAGTGCGAGATGTATGTAATAAGGAGACAGAGCGCCATCTGGTGAGCATTTCAAGTTTGGACGCTGGACCCGGTCAGGTGACCACCAGCAGAGAATTTCAAAATGTAACGGTGGAGTGCGCAGTGCCTGGGGTGATTTCAGCGCCAGATACAGGGAGAGACGTGACGCAGGCCGGACGTGCTGAAGGAACCAGCGAGAGTGACCGGGGTGAGAGACCCGTAAGGCAAGATGGGTGGCTGCCGGTGAACAAGCGCGGGATTCAGCGCAGCGGTCCCTCGGGTGTCACGGTTACGGAAGAGGATCGGGACTTGGATACGACATTAAGGAAATGTACAAGACCCTCCTACCCACGACGTGGTAAACCGCCGCGACTGACAGGACAAAGAGAGGATAGAAACGAGTCGTGCCGGAGAGCAGAAGCCGACGAGCGTCATCACTGAGCCGGGCGGTCACTTCAACCGCTCCCTCACAGTACCGGGAACAATCGGGTTTAGGGAATCAGGTTGGGAGGGGGACGGGTGAGGTGGGACATGTCAGAAAAAGACTTAAAGGCCTAGCGGGAATAACCGGAGACCCCCGCTACGGCCATCTGCAGAACCGATGGACTTCAGTGATTAATCCCATATTTGGGCTCGATACAGTATTTTAGAGAAGGATTTTATTGCTATTTCATAAGTATTTGTTATTGTTCTCATTACTAGCCCCTGTTACAATCCCTGTCAGCTTTGTTTAATATACAGTATATACATATATAAATTGTTATTTATAGCTATTTGACTGCCCTCATTTTGTGACTCTGCGCGTTCATTCTGACACCTGCATTAGCGGTGCAGTGTCTGTGCGGAGGTGCAGTGTCTGTACGGAGGTGCAGTGTCTGTGCGGAGGTGCTGTGTCTGTGCGGAGGTGCAGTGTCTGTGCAGAGGTGCAGTGTCTCTGCAGAGGTGCAGTGTCTGTGCAGAGGTGCAGTGTCTGTGCGGAGGTGCAGTGTCTGTGCAGAGGTGCAGTGTCTGTGCAGAGGTGCAGTGTCTCTGCAGAGGTGCAGTGTCTGTGCAGAGGTGCAGTGTCTGTGCGGAGGTGCAGTGTCTGTGCGGAGGTGCTGTGTCTGTGCGGAGGTGCAGTGTCTCTGCAGAGGTGCAGTGTCTGTGCGGAGGTGCAGTGTCTGTGCGGAGGTGCTGTGTCTGTGCGGAGGTGCAGTGTCTGTGCAGAGGTGCAGTGTCTGTTCGGAGGTGCAGTGTCTGTTCGGAGGTGCAGTGTCTGTTCGGAGGTGCAGTGTCTGTGCAGAGGTGCAGTGTCTGTGTGGAGGTGCAGTGTCTGTGCGGAGGTGCAGTGTCTGTGCAGAGGTGCAGTGTCTGTGCGGAGGTGCAGTGTCTGTTCGGAGGTGCAGTGTCTGTGCAGAGGTGCAGTGTCTGTGCAGAGGTGCAGTGTCTGTGCGGAGGTGCAGTGTCTGTGCGGAGGTGGCGAGTCTGCGGAGGTGCAGTGTCTGTGTGGAGGTGCAGTGTCTCTGCAGAGGTGCAGTGTCTGTGCGGAGGTGCAGTGTCTGTGCGGAGGTGCTGTGTCTGTGCGGAGGTGCAGTGTCTGTGCAGAGGTGCAGTGTCTGTTCGGAGGTGCAGTGTCTGTTCGGAGGTGCAGTGTCTGTTCGGAGGTGCAGTGTCTGTGTGGAGGTGCAGTGTCTGTGCGGAGGTGCAGTGTCTGTGCAGAGGTGCAGTGTCTGTGCGGAGGTGCAGTGTCTGTTCGGAGGTGCAGTGTCTGTGCAGAGGTGCAGTGTCTGTGCAGAGGTGCAGTGTCTGTGCGGAGGTGCAGTGTCTGTGCGGAGGTGGCGAGTCTGCGGAGGTGCAGTGTCTGTGTGGAGGTGCAGTGTCTCTGCAGAGGTGCAGTGTCTGTGCGGAGGTGCAGTGTCTGTGCGGAGGTGCAGTGTCTGTGTGGAGGTGCAGTGTCTGTGCGGAGGTGGCGAGTCTGCGGAGGTGCAGTGTCTCTGCAGAGGTGCAGTGTCTGTGCGGAGGTGCAGTGTCTGTGCGGAGGTGCAGTGTCTGTGCGGAGGTGGCGAGTCTGCGGAGGTGCAGTGTCTCTGCAGAGGTGCAGTGTCTGTGCGGAGGTGCAGTGTCTGTGCGGAGGTGCAGTGTCTGTGCCGAGGTGCAGTGTCTGTGCAGAGGTGCAGTGTCTGTGCGGAGGTGGCGAGTCTGCGGAGGTGCAGTGTCTCGGCAGAGGTGCGGTGTCTGTTCGGAGGTGCAGTGTCTGTGTGGTGTCTGTGCGGAGGTGCAGTGTCTGTGCGGAGGTGGTGAGTTTGCGGAGGTGCAGTGTCTGTGCAGAGGTGCAGTGTCTGTGCGGAGGTGCAGTGTCTGTGCAGAGGTGCAGTGTCTGTTCGGAGGTGCAGTGTCTGTGCAGAGGTGCAGTGTCTGTTCGGAGGTGCAGTGTCTGTGCAGAGGTGCAGTGTCTGTTCGGAGGTGCAGTGTCTGTGTGGTGTCTGTGCGGAGGTGCAGTGTCTGTGCGGAGGTGGCGAGTCTGCGGAGGTGCAGTGTCTCGGCAGAGGTGCGGTGTCTGTGTGGAGGTGAAGTGTCTGTCTGCGCGGAGGTGCAGTGTCTGTGCGGAGGTGCAGTGTCTCTGCAGAGGTGCAGTGTCTGTTCGGAGGTGCAGTGTCTGTGTGGTGTCTGTGCGGAGGTGCAGTGTCTGTGCGGAGGTGGTGAGTTTGCGGAGGTGCAGTGTCTGTGCAGAGGTGCAGTGTCTGTGCGGAGGTGCAGTGTCTGTGCAGAGGTGCAGTGTCTGTTCGGAGGTGCAGTGTCTGTGCAGAGGTGCAGTGTCTGTTCGGAGGTGCAGTGTCTGTGCAGAGGTGCAGTGTCTGTTCGGAGGTGCAGTGTCTGTGTGGTGTCTGTGCGGAGGTGCAGTGTCTGTGCGGAGGTGGCGAGTTTGCGGAGGTGCAGTGTCTCGGTAGAGGTGCGGTGTCTGTGTGGAGGTGAAGTGTCTGTCTGTGCGGAGGTGCACTGCTTGTCCGGAGGTGCAGAGGCGCTGATTGACAGTGCTGACCTCAATCACCGACTCTGCTTGTCCACACGTACTCTGTAGCCGCACTCACATTGTCATCATCCTCACTCGCTCCTGCCTGCAGCTGCCGCTCAGTTCTGTACTGCAGACAGGAGCGAGCAATGACAGTATGTGAGTGTGGCTACCAATCGAGGCATGACTGTTCAGTACACAAATTGAGGGGCGTAGTAGTGAACTGAGCCCTTTTTTTTGTCCACTCCAAAGCTGCACTGAAGCCCCCTCATTTGCACGAAATATATAGTTTTTTATGCCAACTAAACCACTAAAAGCTATATACATTCATGGCCAAAAGTTTTGAGAATGACACCAAAATTCTATTTTCCCATGATCTGCTGGCCTCTGGTTTTTATTAGTGTTTGTCTGATGTTTCTATCACATACAGAAATATAATTGCAATCATATTATGAGGACCAATAGGTTATATTGACAGTTAGAATGAGTTAATGCAGCAAGTCAATATTTGCAGTGTTGCCCCTTCTTCTTCAAGACCTCTGTAGTTCTCCCTGGCATGCTCTCAATCAACTTTTGGACCAAATCCTGACTGATAGCAGTCCATTCTTGCATAATCAATGCTTGCATTTTGCCAGAATTTGTTGGTTTTTGTTTGTTCACCCGTCTCTTGATGATTGACCACAAATTCTCAATGGGATTAAAATCTGGGGAGTTTCCAGGCCATAGACCCAAAATCTCTATGTTTTGTTCCATGAGCCATTTAGTTATCACCTTTGCTTTATGGCAAGGTGCTCCATCATGCTGGAAAAGGCATTGTTGGGCGCCAAACTGCTCTTGGACGGTTGGGAGAAGTTGCTCTTGGAGGACATTCTGGTACCATTCTTTATTTATGGCTGTGTTTTTAGGCAAGACTGTGAGTGAGCCGATTCCCTTGGCTGAGAAGCAACCCCACACAGGAATGGTTTCAGGATGCTTTACAGTTGGCATGAGACAAGACTGGTGGTAGCGCTCACCTCTTCTTCTCCGAATAAGCTGTTTTCTAGATGTCCCAAACAATCGAAAAGGGGATTCATCAGAGAAAATGACTTTGCCCCAGTCCTCAGCAGTCCACTCCCTGTACCTTTTGCAGAATATCAGTCGGTCCCTGATGTTTTTTCTGGAGAGAAGTGGCTTCTTTGCTGCCCTCCTTGAAACCAGCCCTTGCTCAAAGAGTCTCCGCCTCACAGTGCGTGCAGAAGCACTCACACCAGCCTGCTGCCATTCCTGAGCAAGCTCGGCACTGCTGGTAGTCCGATACCGCAGCTGAAACAGTTTTAAGATACGGTCCTGGCGCTTGCTGGTCTTTCTTGGGCGCCCTGGAGCCTTTTTGACAACAATGGAAGCTCTCTCCTTGAAGTTCTTGATGCGATAGATTGTTGACTGAGGTGCAATCTTTGTAGCTGCGATACTCTTCCCTGTTAGGCCATTTTTGTGCAGTGCAATGATGGCTGCACGTGTTTCTTTAGAGATAACCATGGTTAACTGAAGAGAAACAATGATACCACGAGCCAGCCTCCTTTTAAAGTTTCCAGTGATGTCATTCTTACTTAATCATGACTGATTGATCGCCAGCCCTGTCCTCATCAACACCCACACCTGTGTTAATGGATCAATCACTAAAACGATGTTAGCTGCTCCTTTTAAGGCAGGACTGCAATGATGTTGAAATCTGTTTTGGGGGTTAAAGTTCATTTTCTGGGCAAATATTGACTTTGCAAGTACAGTAATTGCTGTTAAGTTGATCACTCTTTGACATTCAGGAGTATATGCAAATTGCCATTACAAAAAATGAAGCAGTAAACTTTGGAAAAATTACTATTTGTCTCATTCTCAATACTTTTCGCCATGACTGTATACTACAAGAATGATTTTTATAGGGCCTAAGTCGCATACATACCTAAATGGATAGTTTAGTGCCTTTTGGGGGTCTCAGACTCCCTTTAATAGATTATTTGTATCAAATAATTAAGAATGCAAAGTTAATGAAAAAAAGAGAAATCGAAATCCCATCCATATTTGGTGCCTGCCCTTTACTTTCATTAGGTCTTCTCGGTACTTGTACACATTTATTGAAGGAACGCGGCAGGAGTTTCTTCCCAACATCTTGGAGAACTGACCACAGTTCTTCTATGGATGAGACTTGTGCAGATCCATCTGTCACTTCATTTAAGCTCAGACAGTGTTAGACTCACCTGATGAGGTGGATCCCCAAAGCTGGAGGTTCGGGTGGCCACGCAGGCACCGGGTGTTGGTGCAGGTGGCCAGTGGACACGTGTAGAAAGGAGGACTTGGACAATCACTAGTCACATCCAGAGTTTTACAGCTTGTAATGCAGCGGCTTGCTGCATTGCTAAAATGTCCAGGGGGTGTGTTCTGGCTGACCATTTACCTCCCCCTCAGGTGACTGATCACATGACTGTGACATCATCACAGGTCATGTGTGCATAGAAGGATATTATAAATCCTGGTGGTTTTGAAACAGAGAGGGAGAGAGAGGCCTGGTGAACCTTGAATGGCAGAGGCAGGATCCCTGTGTTTGAGATATCAGTAGCCTTGGAAGGCAAGAGGCCTGGTCCCTGTGTGGTATTTTACTAGCCTGGAAGGTAAAGGCTGGATCCCTGTGTTTGAGATACCAGTAGCCTGTATTTGAAGCCTAGCGGGCATAGCTGCCACTGAAAAGGCTCTAGGATACATGCGTAACATTCCTGCGAGCCACTGAGATGGACTATGTTATAAACAGTTTATGAGGTGTAATAAACTGCTGGACTACATATTACCCGAAAACGTTGCATTTTGCTTTAATTGACCCGGTGAAGCGAGTGCCCTCAGCATGATGAATACCGCTACCTTACATGTGGTTGGAGAATGCGGGCAGCTGCAGCTTGGTTGCTAGGGGTAACGGCACAGGATGACGAATGTGGATGCAAGCATCTTGCTGTGGCTCGGCGGAGTCATGAAGATTAAAACATCAGGCTGTAACTCGGCGGCGTTACGAAAATTGTCGTCGCACTCAAACTTGGTTTGCTGTGGCTTGGTGGGGCCACAAAAATTTTCCGGGGAGAGCAGATGAGACTGAAGCTGCTGAGCGGTTAAGGTACCTGTTAAAATTACAGCAACAGGACATGGTGCAGGAACGGCAGGAGCTGTTGGCACCGTATAGAATGGCGGCAGCGGACCATTCTGTGAGTTCTCCTGGGGCGCCGGTATTGTCCCAGAGTGCCCTGGGAGGTGGTAAGAGATGTTGTGAACTGGGTCCTAAGACTATCGCGTGTTTTTTTTAAAAAAAAATCCCCCTACGGGGGTGGGTGTCCAGAAGGAGGCGGGGTCTCAAAAGGGGGCGGAATTTCAAAAGAGCGTGGAGTATAGAAAACCAAAATTGGTTACTGGTTGTGGGTTGGTACCGCCTAAAAATGACAATTTGACCGTTGATAAAGGGGTAGCTCCAGTAGAAGGGGTTGACGTCAAAGTGGAAGGTGACTTGTTGGTCCACAACACCATGAGGAGTGACACAGACCCCATAGCTGACTGTGACACTACGAAAGTAGAAAGAGTTCAGTCAGGAGGAGCTAGACGAGGTGAGAAAGTCCCCCACTCGTCGTCGATGGCGCAAGGGCCTCAAAAAAGTTGCTCCTGTAGACTTTGCTGAAAGGGCAAATAAAGAAAATGCAATGTTGTGTGCCTTTATTCCGAGTGTGGATCCTCCTTTAGAAGCAGAAGATAAGGAGGAAATATCCCAAATCCCAATGTGGAGCACAATAGTGGGCAGCGGCCTCAAGGGAAGAAAGCGGAACCAAGGATACGCAGAGCAGGTGTGTAGCAGACAGACTTGATCATGTCAGGATCAGGGCTCCGTGGGGCCTTATCATAACGTTCATGACACTTCGTTCTTTACACAGAAAGTTCTTAATGACCTTGGCTGTGTGTTTGTGGTCCTGCTGCAGAATAAATAAGTATCTGTCGGTATTTTCTCAGCAATGAGGACACCATTAATCCTGACCAAATCCCATTTTCTGAAATGCAGCCCCAAACTTGCAGGACCCTCCACCATGCTTCACTGTTGTCTTTAGACACTTATCATGGTGCCGCTCTCCAGCCCTTCTGGGGACAAACTGTCTTCTGTTGTAGCCAGATATTTTCCATTTTGACTCATTAGTCCTGACCACCTGTTGCCATTTTTCTGTACAGTTTTCTTTTTTTTTCCTTGGACTTGTTTCTATGTGGAAATTTTTTTTTGTCCGCAATTCTTCCATGAAGACCACTTCTGGCCAGACTCTAAACAGTAGATGGGTGCAGCTGAATTTCACTGGTTTCTGCCACTTCTGAGTTGATGGCACTGCTGGACACCTTCTGATTTTGAAGGGAAGTAAACGTGATGTGTCTTCTGCTGCTACCGACCACTGCATCTACAGTCCTCAACGGTGTCCATTTGTTTATCCACCATGCAACACCACCAAGGATGTGTCTGATTGGCCCCAAATGTATTCTTCTACAGCAGAACAATGGCCTCAAACATCCAGCCAATGTCATTAATAATGAGGAGTCCTGGAAGTGATGATCTGCCCCCAAAAAGCCCTGATCTCACCTCATCCCGTCTGTCTGAGATCACATAAAGACGCAGAAGGATCCGCACAAGCCTCATACACAGAAGATCTGGGCTCAGTGCTGCAAGATGTTTGGGAAAATCTGCCGAGATCCTTCATAACCTGTGTACAAGGGATGAGAAGAAGTGATGGAGGTGACGGATGGTCACCAGATACTAATGATGGAGGCGATGGGCAGTCATCAAATACTGATGATGGAGGCGACGGGCGGTCACCAGATACTGATGATGGAGGTGACGGGCGGTCACCAGATACTGATGATGGAGGCGACGGGTGGTCACCAGATACTGATGATGAAGGTGACAGGCGCTCACCAGATACTGATGATGGAGGCGACGTGCAGTCACCAGATACTGATGATGGAGGTGACACGCGCTCCGCAGACACTGATGATGGAGATGAAGGGAGCTCAGCAGATACTGATGATGGAGGCGACGTGTGGTCACCAGATACTGATGATGGAGGCGACGTGTGGTCACCAGATACTGATGATGGAGTTGATGGTCGGTCATCAGATAATGATGATGGAGTTGATGGTCGGTCACCAGATACTGATGATGGAGGCGACGGGCAGTCACCAGATACTGATGATAGAGTGATGTTTTTGTTGCTATTCTGAAGACATAGTGATGTCACCAAATATTGATTTGTTTTATCTTTATTTTTCGTTCATTCACTTTGCATTTTACTTAAAGGGAACCTGTCACGTGAAAACACTCTATGGGGCTAATCCGCAGGTTAATAGTGTTCTGACTGACAGCCCTAATGATGAGCCGGCTGTCAGTCAGTGCCAGGGGCGCGATTACATCCGCTGTTCCCTATACACAGAGTGGTGACTGAACCTGCGCCGGCGCCGCCCCGTGACTGGACAACCAACACTGCCGGGAGGAATAAAGCTCATTCCTCTAAGTGCCGGACAGGTTCAGCACGTTATTACCCCGCGGATTAGCCCCACATCTGCAGGTTAATAACGCTTTTAGTTTTGAAAGCTTTGCTATCTGCAGCACGTTCCCTACCTGCTGATTGTCTGCACAGCGCTGCATGTGGGGGTCGTCTGCTGCGGATCAGGACACTGTGCTGAGCTGGGAGAACTCTCAGGGTCCAGGGTCCAGGTTGGGTGACAGGAGCTCGATTGGAGTTTAACCCTGAAATCCTCATCTTCCAGGATGTAATAAGTCGTCCCGGCCGCTGCGCCCCTCAATGTGCACTACACCACTAACATGTACTGGGAACATCTTCTCAGAACAGTAGGGGGCGCCCTCCTAATGATTTGCTTTGTGTCATCACAGATCTTCACAGAAGATTTTACCATTTCCGTGTCAAAATCTCCTGCCTGACTTTATAGGGAGACTTATGGGCCTGCAATGATCCCTGGGAAAAGATATGCAAATGATCTCTCCTCCAGGAGAACAGCTCCCTCTAGTGGCACCAATAGGAGATTGTCATCCTGGAAGTCAAGCTGAACGGGGACGTGACATCATAAAAGGGGCATCAGTAAATCAAATCTCCTGAATTCTCTCTAAAGCTATTGGTGTAAGTACCCCTAAGAGGGCGCCGGTCCTCTCACCCCACACCTGTAGAAAGCATAGACGTGCTGTCCTCCTCCCCCACAACGCATGACACTGTTACATCTAATATGTCCGGGAACTCTCTTGATTCTCATGCTCTCTGATTTGCTATCTACTTTTTTTTGGAGAGGTCGATTCTTCTTCCTCAGCATTCTGCCAGCGCAATAGGAGCTGGAACTTCCTTTACGTCCCTTATCAGAATGCATTACTCCTGCCATTATCTAATGTCTGAAGTGAACTGAAAGTCTAGTTCATTGTTGTGCTTCTATACAGATTGACAGGCAGAAAAGCCGGAGTGTTAAAAAATCAGAGAGACAAATATTGTTTGGTATCTACAAACTCGTAATGACCTGGAGAATAATAATGGCAGGTCAGTTTTGGCATTTAGTGAACATGGTAAAATAAAAAAAAAACACTTGTGGAATTGCACTTTTTTTTTTTGCAATTTCACCGCACTTGGAAATTTTTTCCCATTTTCCAGTACACGATATGGTAAAATCATTGGTGTTGTTCAAAAGTACAAAAAACAAGCCATCACACCACCATATAGAACAAAAAATAAAAGAGTTATGGCTCTGGGAAGAAGAGGAGCAAAACATGGAAAATCCCAAGTACGCGCGTGTCTTCAGAAAATGACCTATGGTTTAAATAAAGTTTCTTGTTAAATATTTTTTTTAATTGTTGATGTTTTTCCCTATTATTCATATTGCTATCTTTATTATGAAAAAAACACACAAAAAACGAATCTTGCAAATTTTTGATTCAGATTAGTAAGACTAGTTCCGTACTGTAGACTTTTCAGCAGTCTCATAATCAATGCAAATGGGATTTGTACACAATAGATGGCACAGGAACCCTTCGCAAAGACGTTACCCTATTCAGCACTGTGACGGCACAGCGTCACCCTGGCCACCAGTGATTCTTAATTATGCCAGGCGTATTGTTCCTTTGTTCAGTAGGTCAAGGGACATGAGCCATTGTTCCATGTGAGTCTGTCCTTTGCTGTATGTTAATTTGTGGAATGCCTGCTGATTCTGTATTACATCAGCCCCCTGCGGTTTACTAGTCTACACACCTTGGAGGACAAATATGCAGGCTAATTGAACAATGAGGGATTACCTCCCCCCACCTTCCCCCAATCCTGTGAGAAAATGCCCTGACTGAGAGCTATGGGATATAAAAAGGGGGCTGCCTCTGTTTTCAGAGAGACTCTACAGGACATCAGCTGAGGGACAAAGCCTCCAGCTGGTGGAATACAGATCTGCTCCACTGCTGATCACTGAACCCACAAAGACACTTGGAGAAGCCATGTTGGGACCCTCCAATCACCTGGCCACGTACATCACTGTACTCGCTCAGCTTACTAAGCTTGCCACTACGTCCTCTCTGTGGGTGACCACCAAAAGCAGGGTGCTACTGGTTGGGGTAGTGGACCCCAGATGCCCCGAAGTTGCATAGGTTCTAATCCCAGGCAAGCCAACGGAAGGGTGAGACTCTGCCATTTGCACCATCTTGTGAACTTGCTAGGACTACTATATGTTATTGACTGTTGGTGATCCAATAAATCATTACCGCAGTGTGTTACCCTCACCCTGTGTTGTCTGAGTAGTATTGTGCACACGGAAAAGGAGTTCGGGCATCCAGTAGGATGAGCCCTGGTCCATGCGATCTTTCTAAACACAGCCCGGCCAGCAGACAAGAGTACCCATTGACCCTTGTGTCTCCAAAAGCGCATGCCTAGAATACTGCCTTGTAGAAGTCAGTGAGTCCGAGCCAGTCAACTGCTGCCTATACCCATTTGGTTGATGAAAAGAACAAGAAGTATGAGGCTAATATTAGGACTAGTGTCAGGGGTGTGTCAGATGTAACAGACAGTCGCTCTGTATCTGGCTGCAGAAGGTCACTGTGTTTGGCACTGCAGATGCCTTCTTAATCCTTTTCACTTTTGGACCCAGTGGCAGCCTCCCTCCTGCTCTGATTGACACACCCTGGTCTGGATGTTTATAAACTCTTAGTCTGCTTCAGGGAGTCGCCAGTGATATTCTCATTTTCCCTTGTGAAAACTTGGAGCTATAGCAGTCATCTAGCTTCCTCTCTGGTGCCCTTGGAGGATGTTTGCTGTTATCTCTCTGGTGTCTGCTCAAGCTAAGTTTTCCCCTTTTTGTTTGTCTCCCTTTTTGTCTTTAGTTTGCAGTGGGGACTGACCAGTGCTCACCCCCCCCTCCCTATCTAGGGCCTAGCTTTAGGGATGTACAGGGCTTAAGTTTCCTGCTCGGAAGGATACCTAAGGTAGGGTAGGTACGGTAGGGTAGGCAGGGTGTTATTAGATCTGCCTAGGGGTCTCCACTCCCCATTTTCCTAGTGTCTGGGCTTCCTTCCCCTCATCCTTTCGTGTTGCACTTAGGCTGTCCTATACTGTGCATGACATTTAGTGGCCTAAGTTTTTGGTTTTATTTTAACCCCTTCCCAACTTGGCCGGTTTCCGTTTTCGCACTTTAATTTTTTCTTCCCCTTCTTCTAAGAGCCATAACTTTTTTTATTTTTCTCTCCACATAGATCTATGAGGGATTGTATTTTGCAGGATGGGCTGTACTTTAGAAGGACATCATTTATTTTACCATAAAGTGAACAAGGAAACAGAAAACAAATTGTAAGTGAGATAAAATTGTGAGAAAAAAAGCAATTCTGACATTGGGGATTGTTTTTACGGCACATATTTTGTGGTAAAAATGTCCTGGCAACATGATTGTCAAGGTCAGTACAATTACAGCAATACCAAACTTTTTTGGTGGTGGAAGAAAATCTGAAATTTGTAAAAATGAAAAAAAATGTTGATTGCGTCACCATTTTCATTTTTTGGTCCATAGAGCTGTGTTAAAGTTTGGTTATTTTGCGAGGCAAGATGACATTTTTATGGATACTATGATGGGATAGATAAGACATTTTGATCAGTCCTCACTGCAGTTTTTTTGTTGTGTTGCGGCAATCAAAAAAGCTTAATTGTGGCCCTTTGAATTTTTTTCTGTTTATGGTGATTTTGTTCATTTATTTTATATTGTTATAGATTGGACTTTTATAGTCGCAGTTGACGCGCCCCCTGGGGCCGAGGGGTACTCGGTAACCGGGCCGGTCATGTATTGGTTAGTCACGGTGGCGTGACCCAGTCCGTGGCCCAGGGCGGTCAAATAAAGCAAAGAGTCAATTGGGGAAATAAAGATTTGGGGATAATGTTCATGACACCACCTGTGGTATGCGGCTATATGGAGCCGCCGCTGCGGTGCAGATCCTCGGGAGCTGATGATGACGCAGCAGAGTTGGTTCAGCTCTCCACAGGAAGTGCTAAGCTCCAGGGCAGTATATGGTGATTTGAAAAGGTAAATGTTGTTGGTGCAGTGCAAGGCAGGTGGCGTAGCCGTGCCCCTAGGATCCCCTCTATATCTGGAGCCTTTCCCACTGCTCCTGTCTTCTCTCCTCCTGGGCCCCACTCCTCTGCTCTCCTGAGCAGGACTGACCTCAACTGCTCCCCTGAACTTCTTCCTCCACCCACTCTCACTACATGGTTCCCTCTCTTTTGGTTCCCCCCCCCCCTTCCAGCCAGGGACAGGGCTCAGCAGTGACCAAGTGCATCTTGCCCCGCCTGCTAGTCTGGAGGGTTGTAGTGTTGGATGCAGGTGTTAGGGTCCCGGGTAGTGCTCCCTCCTTACCTGAGAGTGGGGTACCACACCTCTGTCTGAGATGCAGTACCTCTGTGGCAACTAGACCCGCAGGGACACCACACAGTTATACCCCATATGTGTCATATCTATTTTTAATGGGGGAAAAAAGTAGTGATTCAAATTTTTGTATTTTTTTTTACAAACTTTTTTTTTTTTACTTTTAAGTGCATTTGTTAGTCCCCTTAGGGGATTTGAACTTGTGATTGGCTGATACTTGAGCTTTGCCGTATAGAGTAAAAATCACAGTCTCCTTTGAATCCTCACTACAGGTTGAGGTTCAATGGATCTCCATGATGGCAGGCATAGAGGTCTTCGTCAGACCCCCAGCCCATCACGTCACGAGGTGACCAATGGGAGTGTAGAATGACGCTCCCCCATGAAAGTGTTAATGCTACTGAGATTGACAGCAGAATTTAACAGGTTAAAAGGCATGGATGGAGCGCAGCTGCTAGAGATCCTGGCTGTCTCTCGCAACCATTATCTTCCGGGAATGTGGCAGGGTCCGCCTGAGAGTCCACTCGATACACTGGCTACCGACTCACGCCGTACTTGTATGGCTGTCAATCACTGATTAGGACCTCCCCCTTGACTCCTAATATCGATAAATAGATACACTGTCGAGTAAAAGAGTAGCAATGTTTTGATCTTTTGACTCTCAGGCTCCATATCTCACCATCTACTACTGCTTCACACGTGAGATTCCCACCATTTTATAGACCTTCATCTTGGCTATCTCCTATGTAAATTTGACTTGTAACTATTTTGCATTATGATTAGTTATGCAGATTATTGTCATGTCACTGCATTGTTACTGTTTTGCTCCTGGTGGTTCCTGTATACTACAAATTACAACATGTTCTAACATTCCCTAATAGTTCAGTGTGTTATTGGATTGATTCCCAAGCGAAAGGTCTCTGGTTCGAATCGAGGAGCAGCCATGAAGAAGATTTCCCAAGAAAAGAGAAACCGCATCATCCACCTCATCGATAGCGGTCTCCTGGCCAAGAAAATTGCCAAACTGCATTATGTGAGCGCCATGACAGTTGGAAGAATACGAAATGAAGTCCGTCCATCCATTCACAAGCCAAGAGGTGGACGTCCAGCCAAAATATCAGAGTCAACAAGTTGGCTCATCACAAGGTCTATCAGTCCTGATGTGCAAACACGGCAGTGGAGGAGGCTCGTAAGCTTCACAATAGTGAGATCACCGATGTCCATGCAAGCACCGTCCGATGCACGTTATACAAGTCTGGAATGATGGCCCAAAAAAAGGTGAAGAAGCCTTGACTTCAATATTGTCATAAGAAGCATTGCCTCGAGTTTGCATAAAAGAACAAAGAGTCGACAGTATAAGAGTGGAAACGGGTGATTTGGAGCGATGAGACGAAAGTCAATAGTTTAGGCTCTGGTGGGTGCAAAATGGATAAGGGAAACTACATGATGGTAGTCTCATGTTCGAAGCAGTAGTGGATGGTGAGATATGGAGCCTGAAAGTCAAAAGTTAAAAACATTGTTGCCCGTTTGCTCTTCAGTGTATTTCAATGAGTGACTTGCAAGTTATACTGAATCTTTTTCCAGAATACTACTTATCAATCTGTCAGTTTTTCTTCTGCTGGAACCGCCATGTGACTTGATAAAAACGACTAAAGAAATTTCTCATAAGATATTGTGAACATTTTTTATTGTTCAATTTTAAGAATTGTTTTTGTTAGATCATACACTGAAAAATCACTGGTTTACAAATCAACAAAAAAAAATTACATTGCAATTATCTAACACCACCAACTACAACCCACCGTGACCAACCATCACCCATTATCTCCCACCACAACTCACCATCAACCACAACAACCATCTATCACTTATCTCGATTTGCCTTAACCCATCATCATAGATAATCACTGGTCACTATCCACAACCCACCATCACCCATCACAGCCCACCATCACCAACTGTCACACTTTAACACCCAGTAGAAACCACTATAACCCATCATTGACTTCCTCCACCAAGATTTTAGAACAAAACCTACCAACAACCACAACCCACCAACAACTAACATCACCTCCTACCACAACCCCGCACCACCCACCATCACCCACCAGAACCTAAAATGGCATCTTAACACCTACAAATAACCCATCAGTTACTACCTCCACCACCATTATCCACCACCATCCACCATGAGCTACCATCACACCTTACCACCCGTTGAAATCCACTTTCTCTTACCATCACCCAAAACAAAATTACCATCATCCACCACCGACACTCACTACCTCCGCTGTACTACCTGATCCATCACCTGTCATACACATGAAAAAGACAACTAATGATATGCTCAGAGAGGTGATCCTGAAATACAATGATTTCATTATATAAGTGATTTCATGTTTGGTTAGTAGAATTTTCAATAAAGTTAACATGTGAACTTGACATCAGTGAGACTAAGGTCATCACGGAAAGCTCCTCGTTTTGGCATCACTCTGGTTTGGATTCCACGTATTCCTTCAGAGCAAGTTTTGCTCCATGGTCCATAGTCTCCCCATTCCTGCCCATCTCCCTCTTTGATGGAGCCATCAGAGCACCCAAACTTGATGTTGTTGGCAGCTGTTTTATCAATTTGGTCACCAGTCTCAACTCTTAGGCTGAAGCGTGTGAGAAATCCTGTGTCACATGAGAAATATTTTCCCCAAGTCCCAAAGCTAAAGATAAAGCAAAAATTACTAAATACAAATCCACAATGTCTTCTTATACATCGCTATGCTGAACATTTGTAAAGAAAAACAAAAAATGTAACTTAACTACTACATTTTCTTATTTCCGCTCTATGAAAAACCTTCTTTAACCAATTTTTAGACCATTCAAATTTCCCTCATTCATGACCAGAGATATATATATTTTTTGGAGATCAAATATTTAAATATTTTTTTCTCTTTATTTTGTGATATATACAGGGACTATTTTTATGTTATCTTTATCATCATATATATTGTTTTTATTTTTAGCTGATAGCAGGGGAAAATGTAAAGAGAAAAATGGCATACAAGTCTCTTTTAGGCCTCTTTCACATGTCAGTGTCTTCAGTATGTGTGGTGTCCGTTTCCACATGTACTGCAGAAACTGACACACGTAGACCCATTGAAATGAATAGGTCTGTGCACATGTCAGCGTGTTTTCACGGACTGTGTATCCGTGTACAAAATGCGCTGAAATGTCCATTCTTTTCACGCTGCACGGGCTGCAAAACGTCCCACACATGTGCACACTGATGACACACGGATGAAATCCATGTGTCATCAGTGTGACATGTACCGGCGCCTGGGAATCAGCGGTACAGTTAGTGCTGAAGGCAGCTCTCATCATTGTCCCCTGCTAGAGCTGAGATCATTGTCAACATGGGGACAATGTTGAGAGTTGTATCCTGCCCCAACTGTTCCAATAAGTATAAAAATAAGAATAAAATAAAAAACACATTATTCTCACCTTTACACCTAATGGCAGAAGCCATTGTCCCCTGTAAACAAACCAAAAATAAAAAAGAATAATATCTCTCACCTGTCCGAAGATGAAATAATCCAGTGTCCCACGCTGTAATCCATCTGTGCGACATTTCTTAATCAGCATGAGCAGTGGCTTGAGGCGATCGCACACACTGAGGAGAAGAGGAGAATGACTTGCTGCAACCAGCGGAACCCTGACCTGCGCTGAGCTCAGTGAGTCACAGGACACCACTCATTGAGTTCACCGCAGTTCAGGGGCCCACTCACTGCATAGAATCATTCTCCTCTGCTCCTCAGCGTGTGTGGTGGCCTCAAGCTACCACACATGCTGATGAAGAAATGTCGCACAGATGGATTACGGCATGGACACTGGATTATTTAAACTTCGGACAGGTGAGAGATGTAGCGCCGGCGTCCCTCACCTCTCTGCTCCGTGCCCGGCGTCCTCCTCCCGCTCTGCTGGCAGCGCGCGCTCCTTCCCGGCCACTGTGCTTAGGGCGCGCGCGCGCGCTCTCCCTCCCTCTTAAAGGGGCCGCGCGCGCCGTCCTAAGGAGTCCCCGGCCAATGGCTGGAGGACTTCACCATATATAAGGCACCTCCTCCAAAATGGAGGTGCCCGAGCAATGTTGTTGCACTGTTCACTACTCTGCTTCAGCCCTCAGGTCCCGTTGCCAGTTACCTGCCAGATACCTGCCAGATTCCTGCCAGCTTGCTGTCTTATTCCTGCCTGATATTCTGCTACCTGCCTGCTAGCCTGAGGTCCGACGGTCTGCCTTACAACTCCTGTCAGTCTGTCTAAGGACCAGCTTGCCCGCTCACCTGGGAGCGCACATCAGCTACGTGCCTGCTAGCCTGAGGTCCGACGGTCTGCCTTACAACTCCTGTCAGTCTGTCTAAGGACCAGCTTGCCCGCTCACCTGGGAGCGCACATCAGCTACCTGCCTGCTTGCCTGAGGTCCGACAGTCTGCCTTCCAACTCCTGTCAGTCTGTCTATGGACCAGCTTGCCCGCTCACCTGGGAGCGCACATCTGCTACCTGCCTGCTAGCCTACCTGGAGGCTCCGCCGTCATGTGCAGTGACCACCTGCCTGTCCAGTGACTCCTGCCCGCTCACCTGGGAGCGCTCATCTGCTGCCTGTCTGCTAGCCTACCTGGAGGCTCTGCCGTCACGTGCTGTGACCACCCACCTGTCCAGTGACTTCTGCCCGCTCACCTGGGAGCGCTCATCTGCCGCCTGTCTGTTGGTCTTCCTGGAGGCTCCGCCGTCACATGCTGTGACCACCCGTTTATCCAGAGACTCTCGCCTGCTCACCTGGGAGCTCACGTCTACCATCAGCCGCCACAGGTCGTACCAACCCTTTACCCAGAGACTGCCCCGGTCACTTGCCGTGACCTCCTGCCCGTTCATCCAGAGACTGCCCCGGTCACTTGCCGTGACCTCCTGCCCGTTCATCCAGAGACTGCCCCGGTCACTTGCCGTGACCTCCTGCCTGTTCATCCAGAGACTGCCCCGGTCACTTGCCGTGACCTCCTGCCCGTTCATCCAGAGACTGCCCCGGTCACTTGCCGTGACCTCCAGCCCGTTCACTCAGAGACTGTCCCGGTCACCTGCTGTGACTGCCTGCCCGTCTTCCCTGGTCGCCACCCGCTCCCTTACAAGGACCGCCCCCTTGTATAGTAGCTCAGAGGTTCCGCCTCCCAGACCCGTTACAGTTTGCTCGGGCCATGGAACCAGGTGGCACCCAAGCTCCCTCGCTCTCGGACCTGTGTCATGTACTGTCCCGTCAGAGGTCCCAACAGGAGTCCATCCTGGGTCACCTGCGGAATGTCAATTCTCGCCTGGACACTCTGACTGCTCCACCAGCAACCTCCGCCAGTGCCAGGACTCGCAATCCGGCAACTCCGCTGTCCACTAATACCATGGTATCCTACCCCGGACCCCGGCTTTCTGCACCTCCTCGCTTCGGAGGCGACTCCGCCCAGGCTCGGGGCTTCATAAATCAGTGCACCCTGCACTTTGAACTCCTGTCCCACCAGTTTAACTCCGACCGGGCCAAAATTGCCTTCATCATGTCCCATCTCACCGGGGAGGCCCTGGCCTGGCTAAATCCTCTATGGGAGAGAGGAGACCCCCTGGTGTCCGACTTGCCTGCCTTTCTCACGGCTTTCCAGAAAGTCTTCGACGAACCCGGACGGAGGACCTCATCCGCATCATCACTGCTACGCCTCCGTTAGGGAAGTCTCACCGTGGGCCAATATGCCATACGGTTCCGTACCCTTGCCTCGGAGCTGGCCTGGGATAACGACGCTCTGGTATCCGTCTTCTGGGAGGGTCTGTCCGGCCGTATTAAAGATGAACTTGCCGGTCGGGACATTCCTACCACTCTCGATGACCTAATAACTCTTGCCACCCGGATTGACCTACGGTTCCAGGAGCATGCCAAAGAGGTCATCCGTGAGAGGAGGTTTCCACGTCTAGCTCCTACTTTTCAGAAACCCGTCACTCCCTCCGTCTCTCCCCAGGTACACTCTCCTGAGCCTATGCAGGTCGACCAGACCAAGATGGTCAAAACCCGTCAGGACTTACGCCGTGCCGAGGGGAGCTGCTTCTACTGTGGCAGTAAGGAGCACCGGATCCGTGCCTGCCCAGAGAGGTCGGGAAACGCCTGTGTCTAGGTTCGCTCAGAGAGGTCGACCTAGACAAGAATAAATCCTCTCCATCTCTGCTGCTGTCAGTCACAATTGTCTGCGGGGAGAACCGTTATTTCGAACTAGCCCAACTTGACTCTGGAGCAGCCGGGAATCTTATTTCACAGTCCCTGGTAGAGAAATACCGCATCCCCACCAAACCTCTGGCTGTACCCTTGTCTGTTGCTGCCGTGGATGGGGGTCTCTTACCACGCCCCATCCAACTCATCACCGAATCCATTACTCTGCAGGTGGGAATGCTGCATTCTGAGAGTATCTCCTTTCATGTTCTGCCTGGACTCTCTCACGCCCTCTTGCTAGGTTTACCTTGGCTCCAGAGACATGCACCCGTGCTTGACTGGCAGACCGGAGAAGTCCTTCGCTGGGGACAGGACTGCCATAAGACCTGTCTGGTTCCCGTCCATCCCGTCCGTCCTTCTCCTACCCCAGCTAATCTACCTGGACTCCCGATTCCTTATTGGTCTTATGCTGATGTCTTTAATAAAAAGGAGGCAGAGACACTACCCCCTCATAGACCATACGACTGCCCTATCGACCTGTTACCCGGTACTACTCCTCCCCGTGGGCGTATTTATCCATTATCCGCTACTGAGACCCGGTCGATGTCCGAATATATTGAGGAGAATCTGGCCAGGGGATTCATCTGGAAATCTACCTCCCCGGCGGGAGCAGGCTTCTTTTTCGTCAAAAAGAAGGACGGCTCTCTCCGTCCCTGTATAGACTATAGAGGCCTTAACCAGATCACGGTGAAGAATAAGTACCCCCTTCCGCTCATTCCGGAGTTATTTGATCGTCTGAGGGGGGCTAGAATCTTCACCAAACTGGACCTTCGTGGGGCGTACAACCTGGTTCGTATCCGTCAGGGGGATGAATGGAAGACGGCATTCAACACCCGGGACGGCCACTATGAATATCTGGTAATGCCCTTTGGTCTCTGTAACGCTCCTGCCGTCTTTCAAGAGTTGGTCAATGACATCTTCCGGGACCTTCTCTACTCCTGCGTAGTGGTGTACCTGGACGACATCTTGGTCTTCTCTCCTGATCTCCAGACTCACCGGAGGGAGAGTCAGGTCCTGCTCAGGCTCAGGCAGAATCACCTCTTCGCTAAATACGAGAAGTGCCTCTTTGAGCAGACCTCGCTTCCGTTTTTGGGCTACATTATTTCTCAGACCGGCCTACGAATGGATCCAGAGAAACTGTCTGCCATCGAGAAATGGCCTCGACCGGAGGGGTTGAAGGCCATTCAGCGGTTCCTGGGCTTCGCCAACTACTACCGCCTCTTCATACCACACTTCTCTTCCCGGACTGCCCGAATTTCCGCGCTCACCCGTAAGGGTACTAATCCCAAAGAATGGCCGCCCGAAGCAGAGGAGGCCTTTCTTTCCTTAAAACAGGCCTTCTCTTCCGCCCCGGTGCTGCATCGCCCGGACGGCAACAAGCAGTTCTTCCTGGAAGTTGACGCCTCCTCCTCTGGAGCCGGAGCGGTACTTACTTAAAAATCATCTTCCGGGAGGATGGTAACTTGCGGCTTCTTCTCTAAACTCTTCTCCTCCTCAGAGCGCAATTATTCCATAGGAGACCGAGAGTTATTGGCCATCAAACTGGCATTGGAGGAGTGGCGTTACCTGCTCGAGGGGGCTCTTCACCCGGTAATAATTTACACTGACCACAAGAACTTGGCTTACCTCCAGCATGCCCAGAGACTTAACCCGCGCCAAGCCCGGTGGTCCTTGTTTTTTGCTCGCTTTGATTTTGTTCTTCATTTTCGCCCGGCTGACAAAAACGTCAAGGCGGACGCCTTGTCTCGATCCGAAACACATCATCGATCCCGCCAGAGTAATGCAGGTGGCTCCCGTGAGTCTAAATCGTCTCCCTCCCGGAAAGACGTTTGTATCAGTACCTGATCGGGAGAAGATCCTTCACTGGGGTCACTCGTCTAAACTGGCTGGCCACGCCGGTCAGAAAAAGACCCTCCAGCTTATTACCCGGCACTACTGGTGGCCTACCCTGCACAAGGACGTAATAGACTTTGTTTCTGCCTGTGTGTCCTGCGCCCGCAACAAGGTTCCGAGACATCTGCCAGCCGGTCGCCTCCTTCCGCTTTCTGTACCTGCTGCCCCCTGGCAGCATATAGCAATGGACTTTATAACTGACCTCCCAGTCTCTGCCGGTTGTACGGTCATTTGGGTGGTCGCTGACCGCTTCTCCAAGATGGCTCATTTCGTTCCCCTGCCAGGCCTCCCGTCTGCACCCGAGCTAGCTAAAGACTTTATTCGTCACATCTTTCGTCTTCATGGCCTGCCCCTCCACATCGTGTCGGATCGTGGGGTACAGTTCACCTCACGCTTCTGGAGAGCCACTTGTAAACTGCTAGACGTCACCCTGGACTTCTCTTCCGCTTACCACCCACAGTCCAATGGTCAAGTGGAGCGGATCAATCAGAACCTGACCAGTTACCTCCGGCACTTCGTTAATGCCCATCATTCAGACTGGGTGGATCTCCTACCATGGGCCGAGTTCTCTTATAACAATCACGAGAGCGAATCCTCCTCCAAATCCCCGTTTTTTGTAGTCTTCGGTCAGCATCCTCGGATTCCTCTGTGGACAACCCGGCTGCGGAATCTCTCGTTAGCAAATTTTCCTCCATTTGGGAGAGTACCCGATCCGCACTCCTTCAGTCGTCCGAACGGATGAAAAGACACGCTGACAAAAAACGCCTGGATCCTCCACAATTTCGTCCTGGAGATAAAGTCTGGCTCTCATCTAAATATGTCCGACTCAAGATTAGTGTTGAGCCACCCCCGTAGTGTTCGAGTTCGGTTCGGTTCGTCGAACACCCGTGTGTTCGCCGAACTGTTCGTCGAACTGTTCGTCGAACACCTTCGAACACCGTTAAAACCAATGGCAGGCAAACAAAAACACATAGAAACACATAGAAAACACCTTCAAAGGTGTCCAAAAGCTGACAAACTGCTCAGAAGACACAACTAACACATGGAAAAGTGACAAGTACATATAGTCATGCGAAAAGAAAAGAGGTGGAGGAGTAAAAGGAGGGGGAGACACAGATATAGGCATGTCATGCCCTTCTAAAATCCAAAAAGTGAGAAGCCGAGACGGCCAGTCCGCTCCTGCCCGTGCCACCTCCGTGTCGCCGGGTTTGTGCCAGAGCCGCGGTGAACCCTGACGGCCAGCCCCCCTCTCCCAATACTGGTGCCTGTCCGCTGGTGGGTCGAGAGAGCCCCCCTGTGGTGGAGGCAGCTCTAAGCTTTTTAATTTAAATTGTCCCTCTAATTTGAATGAATACACTTTAAATCCATTTACAAGGATCTATTGGAGGGCAAGTCTCATGCCAGCAGCCGCGTAATTCCAGCTCCAGTAGCGTCCACTAAAGCTGCTGCAGTTAAAAAGCTTTTATAAGGATCGAGCTCGGCTGTCCACCGCAAGGCATCCTAGTGCCAGTCCCAGCCCCTATGCCTTGGGGTGCCTCCTGATGCTCTTCACTAAGTATCCCGTGGTCACGAAGCATTTCCTTTGAAAAAATTAAGTGTCCAAACTACAGGTGGTGTAGCTTGCTTAACAGCCGGGATAATCCGCTGACTAGCAGACACTGCTACTAGGCACAAAGTATTTCCTGGGCTAGATGCAGTTAAAAATTTGTAAGTAGATACTCTCGTTGGATGCTGAGAAAGCATTCCATAGAGTCTCCTGGCACGCCATATATGATTCTCTTAAAAAGCTTGGGGTAGGGGTCTAGGGGACCCTTTTATAGCCAAAATCACGGCCCTGTATCACAATACGTCACCTAGGCTGAAGATAAATGGAACTGTAGCACCGAGGGCTCGGTTGCTACAGACGTATTGCACCTCACCCAGAGGTGTGATATCTCACTCTCAGATAAGGATGGAGTGTGGATCAGGACCCGACACCTGCATGCATTACACCACATTGCCGTGGGGCAGGGCGACCAATATGCCCCTGAGATGGGCACGACAGTCCCTGTCCCTGGCTGGAGTGGGGGGATGGAACACTGAGGAAGGGGAACCCTGCAGTGCAGGAGCAGGGAGGAAGCAGTTCCTGGGTGCATTGAGAAGGGAGTATAAAAGGTGGGCACCATCTTAGTTCAGTGCAGAGAAGTCTGAGCAGAAGTGGCAGGGAGCAGGGGCTCTGCATGAGCTCTGCTCCGGAGGCGGGCCTAGTAACAGAGGCCCAGGCCTGCAAGAGGGAGAAGGAAGGAAGAGGAGCGGAGAAGGCTCCAGGAACGAGGAATGAAGGGATCCCAGGGGTGCGGACGGGCGAGTCGCCACCGCACGCCCGAATCCACCTGCGTGGAGGGGTCAGGCCAAAGGTGGAGACCGGTCCCCGAACTAGTGGAGGCAGGAAACGACCCTCAGCTAGAAACCGGAGGCTCTGACATTTTATGTGGCGCAGCCCCTTGCTCCACCCGCTAGGAAGGCACCACATAGGGTCAGGGAAACTGGCGCCAAGTTTACCAAGAGGAGGCCCGAGGCAGCCGGACAGAAGTGTTGGTAAGAAAGGCCAGACAAAGGACACACAAAGGGGGTCCTGTGAAGCGCTCCAAAGTTATCTGGGAGTTGTCTGAGCCCCTCACCTGGTGAGCACAGTACGACGTGGGCAGCCGTTACCTGCAGACGTGGTCTGGATAATAAGAACTGTGAGTAAAGGCCCTGAACTGCATCACTGACTCCGTGTCGTTACTGCTGCTGCCCTGCACCATCACCCCCATCCTCCGCATACACTGCCCTGAGGCTATACTCCTCCCGTGGGGAGTTATGCTACGCTCTGCTGCACCCACAACACCAGCCTTAGCGGTCTGCCCTGTAGCGGCGGTTCACTCTGACCGCAATCCACGGGTGGCGTAGTCGGACATTTAAACATCAAAACCACATAAATAGTTCCGCCACTGGTTTGACCGCCCTGAGCCACGGAACCGGATCGCCGCCACGAAGACTACAACCACCAGCATCCACCAAAAAGGGTCCGGCTCCGGGTGTCCCAAGGCCCAGGGGGTGCGTCAGAACATTTTCATCACCTTTCACAATCACCAATGGGACAAGGCAGGGATGTTCTCTGTCCCCTCTCTTATACATCCTAGTGACGGAGCACCTGCTCTCATCAATTCGCCATAACCCCAATATTAGGTGGATTGAGGTGGGAGGCACCGAGTACAAGTGCTCTCTATTTGCTGATGATGTCCTAGTATATATCACTCAATCACATATATCCATCCCTGCTGTTATGGCTGAAATAGATCACTTTGTTACATGGTCAAATTTTAAAATCAATGCAGCGAAGTCTGAGGCCCTCGATGTCTCCCTCCCCAAATCCATATAGGATTCCATCCAGTCCAACTTTCCCTTTGCCTGGCCCTCACAGGGTATCAAATACTTAGGAATTCCTATTCATAGAGACCTCTCCCATCTATGTTATCTTAATTTTGGGCCCTTTATTGAACAACTCCATACAGACCACGGTTGGCAAGTTAGAACTGTAAGATTCACTACGTGAACCACTGATGTTTTGTGGAAAAGCACATGTACACTGTGTTCCAAATTATTATGCAAAAAGTGTTTAGGAGTGATAAGGGAAGAATTTGTTTGTTTGTCAGTTAAACTCATTGATGGTGATGTGTGTCAGGGCTCTTTATATCACTGTAAGCAATTGCAGACACCAGTGCTAATTAGTTTGGCAGGTGTGTCCAATGAAAGGCAAGACTACTTAAGAAGGCTCTCTCACATTATTCAGCAGCCTACATTTTCTGCCAAAATGGGAAAGAAAAAGGATGTGTCGGCTGCTGAGAAGCAACAAATTGTGGAGTGTTTAGGTCAAGGCATGACTACAATCAACATTGTGCGATGATCAGGATGAAGTGTCTTGGCAATCAAGAAGTATGTAGCTGATTCACAGTACACACGTGTGCGTGCTGATAAGGGCAAATTGAGGACTCTTTCCTACAGGCAATTACGTCAGGTTGAAAGAGCAGCGGCAAAAAAGCCTTGTCATAGCAGCAGACAAGTTTTTGAAGCTGCTTGTGCCTCCAACGTCCCCCGAACAACAAGATGCAGGGTCCTTCAGAGGTTTGCAGCTGTGCATACGCCATCCTGTCGACCTCCTCTATCCACTTCACACAAGCAGAAACGGCTCCAGTGGGCCAAACATTACATGAAGACTGATTTCAAAACTGTTTTGTTCACGGATGAGTGCCGTGCAGCGCTCGATGGTCCAGATGGATGGAGTGGAGGATGGCTGGTTGATGGACACCCCACGCAAACACGGCTACAGCGCCAACAAGGAGGAGGTGGAGTAATGTTTTGGGCTGGAATCATGGGGAGAGAGATTGTCGGCCCCTTTAGGATCCCTGAAGGCGCTAAAGATGAACTCCATAATGTATGTGGATTTTCTCAAACAGCACTTCCTGCCATGGTTCAAGAAGAAGAACCGTGTATTTCACAGCAAGATCATTTTTCTGCATGATAATGCACCATCTCATGCTGCACATAAAACATCTGCATCTCTGGCTGATATGGGCATAAAAGGGGACAAACTTATGGTGTGACCCCCATGCTCCCCTGACCTCTACCCCATTCAGAACCTTTGGAGCATCATTAAAAGGAGTGTCTATGATGGCGGGAGGCAGTTCACATCTAAGCAACAGCTCTGGGAGGGTATTCTGTCCTCATGCAAAACAATTGAAGCAGAAACCATCCAAAACCTGACAAATTCAATGGACGAGAGAGTTCAGAAGCTCCTTTCGAACAAGGGGTCCTATGTGAAAATGTAACATCACCTAGAATAAAGTTTTGAGTTGAAAACTGTTTGATTTCAGTTTCTAACAACCTGCTAATGCTTATAATTTCAAAAATGACCATTTTTTTGGTCTTTATTAAAATGAAAAGGTTGATCGAAAAGTTTGGGGGATCTAAGAGTGTGGCAACCCAGTAGTCATGATTACTTCGAATTCTGACAATATGAGGGTCATGCTGCAGGTAGTGCAGCAAGAAGGCACTTATGTGCCTTGCGCATCTCGGAGCCCCAAAATTATTTTCCGGGCTAGATGCAGCTAAAAATTATTATTAATTTTAAATCTGGTGAAGCTTTAGTATAGATGGCCTAATAGGATCAGTGCTGCACACTGCTACAAAGCCCAAATTATTTTCCAGTCAAGATACAGATAAACATGATTAGTAATTTGAAAGCTTAAAACGGTTGGTAGGGTGATTTTAAACAATCATCAAGCTTTTACTCTCCCCAGGATGACACAGGGGTAGAAAAGTCGTTTCGGATCCATGATTTGTTCATCTTTATGAACGTGAGTCTGTCTACATTATCAGTGGAGAGCCGCGTGCGCTTATCTGTCAGCACACCACCAGCAGCGCTGAACACACGTTCAGACAGAACGCTGGCTGCGGGGCATGACAAGATCTCCAAGGCGTAAATGGCTAGCTCCGGCCAGTTATCCAGATTGGAAGCCCAAAAAGAGCAAGGGTCCAGTGACACAGTCGTGGCTTCAATGTTTACTTGGAGATACTCCTGTACCATCGTCTCTAGGCGTTGACTATGTGTCAGACTTCTTGTCTCCTGTGGCCTTGCAAAGGATGGGCTAAAAAAGTGGTGAAATGATTCCGCAAAATTGATGTTACCACCAGATACTGTGGTTCTGTTACGGTTTGAGTGCTGAACACTTGACGGTCCCACGGTTGGCAAGTTGGAACTGTGAGATTCACTACGTGCACCACTGGTATTTTGTGGAAAAGCACATGTAAGATTCTGCAACAGTCTCTGCTGATACTCCTGCATGCGTGCATCCCTTTCTATGGCAGGAATAATTTCTGCAAATTTACTTTTGTACCGGGGATCTAACAGTGTGGCAACCCAGTAGTCAGGATTATTTCTAATTCTCACAATTCGAGGGTCATGTTGCAGGTAGTGCAGCAAGAAGGCACTCATGTGTGTTGCGCATCCAGGAGCACCAAGTCCCTGTTGTGTTGGTGGCGAGGTAACAATCATGCTTCCTTCCTCTGTCCTCTCCCCCCAACCTCGCACAACAGAAATGTGATCAAGGTCTCCCTCATCTGATGAGTCTTCCATCAGTTCGTCCTCCACTTCTTCCTGGGCTCCTGCACCTTCCTCACTAGTTTGGCTGCTACCATGCGCCCTGGTAAAACCATCTCCCCCACCCTCACATGCCTGCCGCCTTGGTGCTGCCGACCGTCTGGACCTTGCAGATGTTAGCCCTTCCGCATACAACTCCTCCTCCTCTACTTCCTCCACCTCCTCTTGTGCCACCACCTGACTCCGAATTCTGTTTAACATGTGCTCCAGCATGTAAATCACCGGAATAGTCATGCTGATAATGGCATCGTCAGCACTAAACATCTTCGTCGCCATTTCAAAACTGTGCAGAAGGGTGCATAGGTCCCTGATCTGAGACCACTCCTCCAGCGTGATTTGCCCCACCTCTGGATCTCGTTGGCCCAGGCTATACGTCAGAACGTATTGCACCAGGGCTTGTCGGTGCTGCCACAGTCGCTGCAACATGTGCAGAGTTGAATTCCACCGGGTAGGCACATCGCATTTTAGCCAGTGAAGTGGCAGGCCCAACGACTTCTGTAGAGATGTAAGTCGCTGAGCTGCGGGATGCGAACGGCGGAAGTGAGCACACAGCGACCGTGCCCTCTGCAGAAGGCCATCTAGTCTGGGATAGTGGGCTAAAAATTGCTGGACAACCAGGTTCAACACGTGAGCCATACAAGGCACGTGTGTGACATTGCCCCGGCGAAGGGCCGCACCCAGGTTTGCAGCATTGTCGCACACGGCCTTCCCTGGTTTCAGGTCCAGTGGAGACAACCATTCATGAAATTGGTTCTCCAGAGCTGACCACAACTCCTCAGCTGTGTGACTCACATTTCCCAGACATTTCAATGTAAAAACCGCCTGATGACGTTGAGCCCTACTGCCAGCATAGTAAGGAGGTGTGCAGGATCCCTTCTGCGCAGTTAGAAAGCTTGTGGCATGACCAGACAGGCTTTGGGTGCAGGTGGAAGACCGAGAGGAGGTTGAGGAGGCAGAAGCAGTGGAGGAAAAATGACATAAAGAGGATTGACGCACAACTCGTGGGGACGGCAAGACTTGGACAGCAGCCCCTTGTCCTGCTGTCACCATAGTTACCCAGTGCCCAGTCAGCGACATGTAACGCCCCTGTCCATGCCTACTCGTCCAAGTGTCTGTGGTGAAATGCACCCTGTCACACACAGAGTTTCTCAAAGAAGCGGTGATGTTGTGTGCGACATGCTGGTGGAGCGCAGGCACACCTTTCTTTGAGAAGTAGTGCCGACTGGGCATCTGGTACTGGGGCACTGCGACGGACATAAGGTCTCGAAAATCCTCTGTGTCCACCAGGCGGAAAGGCAGCATTTCTGTAGCCAAGAGCTTGCAGATGGTGAAATTCAACCTCTTAGCTTTCTCATGGCTAGGAGGAAATGGTCTTTTACTTGTCCACATCTGAGGGACCGAGGGCTGGCTATTGTGCTTAGACGGGGTTGATAAGGGTGTCCCCGGCAAACTGCCGGTCTGTGAGGAAGATGCAGGCGGACATGTTAGGTTGCCTTGATCCAAAGGTGGTGCTATCGATGTCGGACAGCGCTCAAGACCAGCTGGTGTTACCACCTCCAAAGAAAATGATGACCTGCCAATCACGCTGGCTGTTGCGGGTAAAGAGGTGGCAGGTCTGCGCCCCAAAACAGGTGTGACTGCTGTCCCCCCAGTCACAGAGGATGAAGAGGCCGCGGATGCACAAGATATGGCAGACGGTGGTTGGCCCGGCCGGCTAGACCGCATTGTAGCACACTGAGCTTCCCACTGCAACTTATGCTTCATGTCCATGTGCCGGTTCATGCATGAAGTACTCAAACTATGTATTTTTTGGCCTCTACTTAGCTTTTGCTGACAAATGTTACAGATAACACGAGTTGGGTCATCTTTATCGATCTGAAAAAATGCCCAGGCTATGCAAGGCTTAGCACCCATGCGACCTGAAGAGCCACCACGACTTGTGGTGAGAGGCAGAGTTGTGTTTGAGGATGCAGTTGTTGACGTGCTTCCAGTACTACGTCTCTGTCCAGGAAGGCGCAACCTGACCTCGTCGTCACTAGCATCTTCCTCCACCTCCTCTGCTGACCTCATCTCTTGGCTGACTGTGGGTTGACAGTAAGTGGGATCTCCGACCTCATCATCATCACCCTGTGCGTTATCACACCCGCCGTCCTCAGAGCCAACCTGTTCCTGCCCTGACAAAAAACTAAAGTTGTCGCTCCAATCAGGTATTTGAGTCTTATCATCGTCTTCCTCATTGTCTCCACCAACAGGAGTTACAGTTTGGGAATGAGGGTCTACATTATGGTCAGAACCTTCTGCGTCTGGTCCTGGATCCGACTCATAAAGATTCTGGGCATCAGTGCAGATCATTTCCTCGTCTGGATTCACAGAAGCGCTGGAGTCGACCTCTGATTCCCAGGCTATAGTATGAGTAAACAGCTCTGCAGACTCAACCATCTGTTCTACCTCATACTCAGACGGGCAGCTGGAGATTTGGGAGCTGTGAGGAAGCAAGTGCGATTTGGGTGACACCTTTGAGGACTGGAGTATTTGTGATGTTGAAGTTGATGTGGAGGAGAGCCCACTTAAAGGAGCACTTGATATCCGTTGAAGCACCTGCTGTTTTTGTGCCTCATCTGGAATTTGTAGCGATTGGCGTGGCCGTAAGAAAGGGATCTTATCACATTGTCCGCTAAAAGAAGTAGACATTTTAGTTTGGCTGGAAGATGGTCTTTCTTCTGCACCTACCCCACGGACACAACCTTTTTTCCCCTTCCCAACACGCCTATTCCCCTTTCCACCAGCAGCAGGCCTTTTTCCACTCATTTTGGTGGTTAACTAATTCACAACTAAGGAGTTGTTTGCACAAAAAAACAATGGATGGTAACCGAGCAGAGCTGAGTGGCCAAACTGTGGTATTAGGCCAAAACTATTGGCTGGGTTAGATGCAGAAAAAAATTATTTTTAATTTGCAACCTGATGGAGGTCAGTATAGATGGACTAATAGACCAAGTCCCACACACCGCTAGAAGCCCAAATATTTTTTCAGAGCTAAATGAAGAAAAAAATTATTTTTAATTTGTAACCTGATGGAGGTCAGTATAGATGGACTAATACAACAAGTCCCACACACTGCTAGAAGCCCAAATATTTTTTCAGAGCTAGATGCAGAAAAAAATTATTTTTAATTTGCAACCTGATGGAGGTCAGTATAGATGGACTAATAGAACAAGTCCCACACGCTGCTAGAAGCCCAAATATTTTTTCAGAGATAAATGAAGAAAAAAATTATTTTTAATTTGCAACCTGATGGAGGTCAGTATAGATGGACTAATAGACCAAGTCCCACACACTGCTAGAAGCCAAAATATTTTTTCAGAGCTAGATGCAGAAAAAAATTATTTTTAATTTGCAACCTGATGGAGGTCAGTATAGATGGACTAATAGAACAAGTCCCACACACAGCTAGAAGCCCAATATTTTTTCAGAGCTAGATGCAGAAAAAAATGATATTCAGTTTGCAACCTGATGGAGGTCAGTATAGATGGACTAATAGAATGATGCTATGCCCAAAAGATTTTACTTCACTAGGTGCAGTAAAAAAATTGGTATTCTATACACAGGTGGTATATCTTGCAACACAGATAGGCTACTCCACTGACTAACACACTCTGCAATAGGCCAAAAAGGATTAGCTTTGCTAGATTCAGCCAAATGCTGTGAAAAAAACTTGCACAGCACTGGCACAGACCTGCCTGGCAAAAACTGATAGGAACTGATGTAACCTAGTCCTGAAAAGGACTCCAATTACAATTAGTCTTTACTCCCAACCTATCTATTTAAGAGCACAGACCTGCCTGATAAAAGTCGTAGGAAATGCTGTAACCTAGTCCTTAAAAGGACTGCAATCACAACTATTCCCTACTCCCAAGCTATCTGTATATTTGTGCGAAAATTGGCTTGAAATTAACAAGGTATAGCGCACACAGCAACAGCGGTGCCGTCTAACACGCAGCTGCAGCAGTGAGAAAATGGTGGCGACGGGTAAAATGGCTTGGTCTTATAGGGCAAGGACATGTGACATACACTGCCAATCACACATGCCCTTGCTTGTGTGAAAAAAAGCACTTCGCTCCGTGTGTGCGCTGCTGATAGGCTGACAGATTGCACCTCCCCACTGCAAATGCGGGAAAGAGAAAAAAAAATGGAGATCTTCATTGTTCCTGCAGAGATCCATCCCCTGCCCCTCCCCCCGCCCCGCTGTACACTCAAACTGCGGATTAACATTAATTTTCATCATTACTGAGAAAAAATCCAGTTATGATTTTGGTGCACGAACAGTTATCGAACATAACCTCGAACAGCCGAATTTTTCTCAAATTGTTCGTGTTCGCCGAACGGCTCGAACACCGCCCAAAACAGCTCGAATTTGAGATTGGCGAACAGTTCGAGTAGAACAACGCTCATCTCTACTCAAGATACCTTCTTACAAGTTAGGGCCTCGGTTCATCGGTCCTCTGGAGGTCATCAGTCAGATCAACCCGGTGGCCTATAAATTGAAACTCCCGGCCAACTTGCGGATCCCTAACTCCTTCCATGTATCTCTCCTCAAACCTGTGGTTCTTAACTCTTTTTCCAAGTCTACAGGTACGCCTCCTGCTCCGGTTTCTGCTGAGGACGAGTTTGAGGTAGAGAACATTCTTGCCACCAAAAGGGTAAGAGGAAAGACCTTTTTTCTAGTGGATTGGAAGGGGTTTGGTCCTGAGGAGAGAACGTGGGAGCCCCGGGAGAACATCCATGCCCCTCTTATCCTTGCTAAATTTCTGTCTGGCCTAAAAAAGGGGGGGCCTAAAGGGGGGGGGTACTGTAGCGCTGGCGTCCCTGCCCTCTGCTAGGCAGGGACGCTGTTCCCCTCACCTCTCTGCTCCGTGCCCGGCGTCCTCCTCCCGCTCTGCTGGCAGCGCGCGCTCCTTCCCGGCCACTGTGCTTAGGGCGCGCGCGCTCTCCCTCCCTCTTAAAGGGGCCGCGCGCGCCATCCTAAGGAGTCCCCGGCCAATGGCCGGAGGACTTCACCATATATAAGGCACCTCCTCCAAAATGGAGGTGCCCGAGCAATGTTGTTGCACTGTTCACTACTCTGCTTCAGCCCTCAGGTCCCGTTGCCAGTTACCTGCCAGATACCTGCCAGATTCCTGCCAGCTTGCTGTCTTATTCCTGCCTGATATTCTGCTACCTGCCTGCTAGCCTGAGGTCCGATGGTCTGCCTTACAACTCCTGTCAGTCTGTCTAAGGACCAGCTTGCCCGCTCACCTGGGAGCGCACATCAGCTACCTGCCTGCTTGCCTGAGGTCCGACGGTCTGCCTTCCAACTCCTGTCAGTCTGTCTATGGACCAGCTTGCCCGCTCACCTGGGAGCGCACATCTGCTACCTGCCTGCTAGCCTACCTGGAGGCTCCGCCGTCACGTGCAGTGACCACCTGCCTGTCCAGTGACTCCTGCCCGCTCACCTGGGAGCGCTCATCTGCTGCCTGTCTGCTAGCCTACCTGGAGGCTCTGCCGTCACGTGCTGTGACCACCCGCCTGTCCAGTGACTTCTGCCCGTTCACCTGGGAGCACTCATCTGCCGCCTGTCTGTTGGTCTTCCTGGAGGCTCCGCCGTCACATGCTGTGACCACCCGTTTATCCAGAGACTCTCGCCTGCTCACCTGGGAGCTCACGTCTACCATCAGCCGCCACAGGTCGTACCAACCCTTTACCCAGAGACTGCCCCGGTCACTTGCCGTGACCTCCTGCCCGTTCATCCAGAGACTGCCCCGGCCACTTGCCGTGACCTCCTGCCCGTTCATCCAGAGACTGCCCCAGTCACTTGCCGTGACCTCCTGCCCGTTCATCCAGAGACTGCCCTGGTCACTTGCCGTGACCTCCAGCCCGTTCACTCAGAGACTGTCCCGGTCACCTGCTGTGGCAGCCCGTCTTCCCTGGTCGCCACCCGCTCCCTTACAAGGACCGCCCCCTTGTATAGTAGCTCAGAGGTTCCGCCTCCCAGACCCGTTACAAGAGATATTGTGTTTTTTTTATTTCTGGTTTGTTTACAGGGGACAATGGCTTCAGGGAATTAAGTGTAAGGTGAGTATAATGGGGTTTTTCTTTTATTCTTATTTTTACAATTGTTGGAGACAGCGGGGGCAGAATACAGCTCTCAACATTGTCCTCTGCTGGCGCTGATCGCAGCATAAGCAGGGGACAATGATGAGTGATTGCTTCAGGATCTGGCACCGGGGAACAGCACAAACTGTATGGCTGATTCACAGGCGCCGGTATGTGTAATCCTGATGTGGCACACATAATTTTTCCAGTACCGGAAATATCAGGACGTGTGAAAGAGGCCTAATATGTACGTGTTCTGTCCCTATTTTTCACAAATATTGCATGTATCCATTATAGCCTATGCTACTGTTCACATATCCATTTTTTTTCCAGCAGCACAGATGAAAAGTGTCAATACAAGTTTATACATCCATGAAAACACATGGGCAGCTCACGGATGGCATCCATGTACCGTCAGTGTGATGTGTGTCTGTGTTTAACATTGCAAAGGATAGGAGAAGCTGCGTAATTTATTTATTTCTTTATTCATATGTGAAAAATACTGATGACTCACTGACCAAACACTGAGGACACACTGGCCAAACACTGATGACTCACTGACCAAACACTGAGGATACACTGGCCAAACACTGATCACATACTGATTAAACACTGATGACACACTAGCCAAACAATGATGACATACTGATTAAACACTGATGATACACTGGCCAAACACTGATGACATAATGATTAAACACTGATGACACACTGAACAAACACTGAGGACACACTGACCAAACACTGAGGACACACTGACCAAACACTGATGACATACTGATTAAACGCTGATGACTCACTAGTCAAACACTAATGACACATTGGCCAAACACTGATGACACACTGACCAAACACTGATGACACATTGGCCAAACACTGATGACATACTGATTAAACACTGATGACTCACTGGTCAAACACTGATGACACACTGACCAAACACTGATGATACATTGGCCAAACACCGATGACATACTGATTAAACACTGATGACTCACTGACCAAATGCTGAGGACTCACTGGCCAAACACTGAGGACTCACTGACCAAACACTGATGACTCACTGGCCAAACAATGATGACTCACTGGCCACACACTGATGACTCACTGGCCAAACACTGATGACACACTGGCCAAACACTGATGACACACTGAGCAAACACTGATGACTCACTGGCCAAACACTGATGACACAATGAGCAAGCACTGATAACACACTGACCAAACACTGAGGACACACTGGCCAAACACTGATGACTCACTGACCAAACATTGAGGACACACTAGCCAAACACTTTTGACACACTGACCAAACACTAATGACACACTGACCAAACACTGATGACACACTGACCAAACACTGATGACACATTGGCCAAACACTGATGACACACTGGCCAAACACTGATGACTCACTGGCCCAACACTGATGACTCACTGGTCAAACACTGAGGATACACTGGTCAAACACTGATGACACACTGGCCAAACACTGATGACACACTGAGCAAGCAATGATGACACACTGGTCAAACACTGATGACACACTGGCCAACACTGATGACACACTGAGCAAACACTGATGACACACTGGCCAAACACTGATGACACACTGGTCAAACACTGAGGACACACTGGTCAAACACTGATGACACACTGGTCAAACACTGATGACACACTGGTCAAACACTGAGGACACACTGGTCAAACACTGAGGATACACTGGTCAAACACTGAGGATACACTGGTCTAACACTGATGACACATTGGCCAAACACTGATGACATACCGATTAAACACTGATGACACATTGGCCAAACACTGATGACACACTGGTCAAACACTGATGACACACTGGTCAAACACTGAGGACACACTGGTCAAACACTGAGGATACACTGGTCAAACACTGATGACACATTGGCCAAACACTGATGACATACCGATTAAACACTGTTGACACACTGGCCAAACACTGATGACATACTGATTAAACACTGATGACACACTGGCAAAACACTGATGACATACTGACCAAACATTGAGGACACACTAGCCAAACACTTTTGACACACTGACCAAACACTGATGACACACTGACCAAACACTGATGACACATTGGCCAAACACTGATGACATACCGATTAAACACTGATGACACATTGGCCAAACACTGATGACATACCGTTTAAACACTGTTGACACACTGGTCAAACACTGATGACATACTGATTAAACACTGATGACACACTAACCAAACACTGATAACACATGGATGCAAAACATTGGTACAATTTTTTTGTGCGTACATAAAAAATACTGATGTCTGAATAAGGCCTAAAATACATTTTCAATTTTGACCTCTAGTCGTTATAATTAATTAGTTACAAAGTAGCGCTCTGTGGTGCTATAGCATGCAAACATCAAATATATGAAACTTGATCTGCTGCAGAAAATAGGAAAAAACTAAGATACTTAGCACATAATTTGGCCAATTCCTGCATGCCCAGCAGCCACAACAAGGCGATCTTCTTATGCTGGGAACCAAACCTAATACAGTCATATGAAAAAGTTTGGGCACCCCTATTAATCTTAAGCTTAATGTTTTATAAAAATTGGTGTTTTTGCAACAGCTATTTCAGTTTGATATATGTAATAACTGTTGGACACAGTAATGTTTCTGCCTTGAAATGAGGTTTATTGTACTAACAGAAAATGTGCAATCTGCATTCAAACAAAATTTGACAGGTGCATAAGTATGGGCACCTCACCAGAAAAGTGACATTAATATTTAGTAGATCCTCCTTTTGCAAAAATAACAGCCTCTAGTCGCTTCCTGTAGCTTTTAATGAGTTCCTGGATCCTGGATGAAGGTATTTTTGACCATTCCTCTTTACAAAACAATTCCAGTTCAGTTAAGTTTGATGGTCGCCGAGCATGGACAGCCCTCTTCAAATGATCCCACAGATGTTCAATGATATTCAGGTCTGGGGACTGGGATGGCCATTCCAGAACATTGTAATTGTTCCTCTGCATGAATGCCTGAGTAGATTTGGAGCGGTGTTTTGGATCATTGTCTTGCTGAAAGATCCATCCCCTGCGTAACTTCAACTTTATCACTGATTCTTGAAGACTATTGCCAAGAATCTGCTGATACTGAGTGGAATCCATGCGTCCCTCAACTTTAACAAGATTCTCAGTGCCGGCATTGACCACACAGCCCCAAAGCATGATGGAACCTCCACCAAATTTTACTGTGGGTAGCAAGTGTTTTTCTTGGAATGCTGTGTTTTTTTGCCGCCATGTATAACGCCTTTTTGTATGACCAAACAACTCATTCTTGGTTTCATCAGTCCACAGGACCTTCTTCCAAAAAGAAATAGGCTTCTTCCAATGTGCTTTTGCATACCTCAGCCGACTATGTTTGTGCGTACTTGCAGAAACGGCTTCTTTCGCATCACTCTCCCATACAGCTTCTCCTTGTGCAAAGTGCATTGTATAGTTGACCGATGCACAGTGACACCATCTGCAGCAAGTTGATGCTGCAGCTCTCTGGAGGTGGTCTGAGGATTGTCCTTGACTGATCTCACCATTCTTCTTCTCTGCCTTTCTGATGTTTTTCTTGTCCTGACACTTCTGGCCTTAACAAGAACTGTCCCTATGTTCTTCCATTTCCTTACTATGTTCCTCACAGTGGAAACTGACAGGTTAAATCTCTGAGACAGCTTTTTGTATCCTTCCCCTGAACAACTATGTTGAATAATCTTTGTTTTCAGATCATTTGACAGTTGTTTTGAGGAGCCCATGATGCCACTCTTCAGAGGAGATTCAAACAGGAGAACAACTTGCAAGTGGCCACTTTAAGTAGCTTTTCTCATGATTGCATACACCTGGCTATAAAGTTCAAAGCTCAATGAGGTTACAAAACCAAAAACAGTGCTTTAGTAAGTCAGTAAAAAGTAGGCAGGAGTATTTAAAACAAGAAAATGATAAGGGTGCCCATACTTATGCACCTGTCAAATTTTGTTTGAATGCAGATTGCACATTTTCTGTTAGTACAATAAACCTCATTTCAAGGCAGAAACATTACTGTGTCCAACAGTTATTACATATATCAAACTGAAATAGCTGTTGCAAAAACACCAATTTTTATAAAACATTAAGCTTAAGATTAATAGGGGTGCCCAAACTTTTTCATATGACTGTATGATACCTCTGCTGGGCTGATGGCTAGAATTATCTGGGTAGATGGGATTTTGCTGTGATTAAAACCACCATAGGCTTAGGGGTGAAGTACACAGTCAGAAAGCCTGTGTACAAATATCAAAGACTGACCGTCACTTCCAAACAGAGAGCAGGTGTGAACAGCGCAAGCTATGAGATTGGCTCCTCCATATATAACTAACAAGTAAAGTTGCACTCTGTAACGCTGTAGCATGAAAACATGATATATATGAAACCGGATCTGCATTACTGCTCCAGAAAATAGGAAAAAACAAAATACCTCTCCTGGGCTGATAGGAGGTATCACATTAGGTAGGTTCCCAGCAAAGAGCATCACCTTGTTGTTGGCTGCCGGGTACACATGAATTAGCCGACTTATGCGCTAAGTATCTTCGCCTTTTTCCTATTTTCTAGAGCAGTAATGCAGATCCAGAGTGATGTATTTCATGTTTGTATACTATAGCTCTACAGAATGCTACTTTATTTGTTAGTTATATATGGAGATGGCTACTCTTAGTAAGCCCCAGTTCACATCTGTTTTCTGTTTGGAAGTGACAGTCAGTCTTTGATATTTGTATATATAGGCTCTCTGACCGAGCACTCCACCCATCAGCCTTGTAGACGGACATGTTCTTGACCATGCTACATGTCTGCTACTTACTCTCCTTCTTTTGAAGTAATCTTCTTTATCACGTCCGGAGATGAGGGTTCAGTACAATACAGCCTAATTCCATTCAGAGCCGTATCATCCAAAATGTCTTGCCACTCCTCCACCTAAGAGTAAGATAAATATTGTAGAAATAAAAGATGCCTGTCTGCACATCCATCCTAGTCCCTGTGTATATATATATATATGTATACATATATACAGTACAGACCAAAAGTTTGGACACACCTTCTCATTTAAAGATTTTTCTGTATTTTCATGACTATGAAAATTGTACATTCACACTGAAGGCATCAAAACTATGAATTACCACATGTGGAATTATATACTTAACAAAAAAGTGTGAAACAACTGAAAATATGTCTTATATTCTAGGTTCTTCACAGTAGCCACCTTTTGCTTTGATGACTGCTTTGCACACTCTTGGCATTCTCTTGATGAGCTTCAAGAGGTAGTCACCGGAAATGGTCTTCCAACAATCTTGAAGGAGTTCCCAGAGATGCTTAGCACTTGTTGGCCCTTTTGCCTTCACTCTGCGGTCCAGCTCACCCCAAACCATCTCGATTGGGTTCAGGTCTGGTGACTGTGGAGGCCAGGTCATCTGGCGTAGCACCCCATCACTCTCCTTCTTGGTCAAATAGCCCTTACACAGCCTGGAGGTGTTTGGGGTCATTGTCCTGTTGAAAAATAAATGATGGTCCAACTAAACGCAAACCGGATGGAATAGCATGCCGCTGCAAGATGCTGTGGTAGCCATGCTGGTTCAGTATGCCTTCAATTTTGAATAAATCCCCAACAGTGTCACCAGCAAAGCACCCCCACACCATCACACCTCCTCCTCCATGCTTCACGGTGGGAACCAGGCATGTAGAGTCCATCCGTTCACCTTTTAATTAGCTGCTTTTTTCTTGCCATAATACAAATTCTAACAGTCTATTCAGTAGGACTATCAGCTGTGTATCCACCTGACTTCTGCACAACACAACTGATGGTCCCAACCCCATCTATAAGGCAAGAAATCCCACTTATTAAACCTGACAGGGCACACCTGTGAAGTGGTAACCATTTCTGGTGACTACCTCTTGAAGCTCATCAAGAGAATGCCAAGAGTGTGCAAAGCAGTCATCAAAGCAAAAGGTGGCTACTTTGAAGAACCTAGAATATAGTTCCTGTCCATACATATCACGGGTGTGTCAGAGGTGACAGTCGCCCTGCAGTTGCTTACAGGAAATCTCTACCTTTGGCATTACAGACATCTTCTTAGAGGCTGGCTGTCTCTAGGACCTAGCGGCTACCTTCCTCTGGCTAATTAGCTCCCTGGCCTGGGTGTATAAATACCTGGTGTGTCTGAGAGGGAGGTGCCGGCTATATTCACTACTACTTGTGAGGCTTTAGCAAGAGCAGTACTTCGTCCTCTCTGAAACTCCATTTGGAACAGATATGACAGTTTGAGCTGCCACTAAGTTCTGTAGAGTCACCAAGAGAAGAAGGACGGCCAACATCTTGTCTTTTGTTTGAAGGATCTGACGCGCCCCCTGGGCCGTGGGGCACCCGGAGCCGGGCGTGTAGATGCTGGGGGATTGTAGTCACTGTGGCGGTGACCCGGTCTGTGACCCAGGGCGGTCAATCCAAGGGTAGTCTATATGTAAAGGTTTTTATTATAATGTCCGACTACGCCACCTGTGGAGTGCGGCTAATGAGGCCGCCGCTGCGGAACAGTCCTCTGAAGCTGGTGGTTTGGCAGCAAAGGTGGTATAACTCCCCACAGGAAGAGTGTAGCTCCAGGGCAGTGCGTGTAGATGATGGTGGTTATGGTGTAGGTAGTCAGTAATAACACGGAGTCAGATAGTGCAGTCCCAGGGTCTTTACTCACGATTATAGCAGTTCCAGTTACAGGGCCAGTGTAAGGGCCCATGGCGTCCTGTGCTCACGCAGTGAGGGGTTCAGCCGACCCTCAGATATCTCCGGAGTACTTAGCAGGACCCCCTTCTGTGTGTCCTCTCTGGCCTCTTCCTGCACCTCACACCTAGTGACACTTCTATCCGGTACCCTCGGGCCTTGGCGGGCGACGTGTGTTCCGTCCCCTCGGTCCTATATGGCTACCTTCTTAGTGGACTGGTGTGGACGGCCTGCGGTATTTAAAGTGCTGCAGCCTCCGGTTTTCTAGTTGAACCTTGTAGTTCTTGCTAGTTGAGGAACCGATTCCCTCTATCTGGCCTGACCCCTCTACCTCCTGGTAGCAGCGGGCCTACGGGTGGCTTGCTGCATGGCCCGTACCCCTAGGGTTGAACGTACAAAAAGTTCTATTGAAATAGAGGTAACTAGAATATGTGTAATCATGAAAAAACCTCTAAAAAATAATTTTTATTCTGATTCCTTTTAAAACACACCAAAAAACCCCTGTGATATGCAAGTAAGAAGGTTCATGATTATATCAAGATCCGTCCAAAATCCCTTAGGGACTACTTAGCATTGAGTCAAAAATGGAAATAGATAATCACACATGGGTCAGTGAAGTCTTAAGCATGATAAACATTCATATACAATAGAGACTTAAAACTGCCCTATCTTAAAAAGCCTCAACTGATACTGCCTGTCATGGAGATTGGCACCCTAGTGTACGAATCTGGCGCCCCCATTCAACGGCGGCTGTCCCTCACTTTCCCTGCAGGACCCTGATAATGTGAGTTATAAACAGGTAATGAGTGACTGCCTATTCTAATACATTTTTCATACTATGCTAATAGATAAATAGAGAATGCAGCATAATGGCAAACTTATCTCATATTCTGGAAATCAACCCAACGCGTTTCCCCTTCCTGTAGGTTCATCAGAAGATCATGATTGAAGATGTCAATAGAGCTTTTTGTACGTTCAAACCGATTTTAGAGTATGGCAACCTCCATGACAGGCAGTATCAGTTGAGGCTTTTTAAGATAGGGCAGTTTTAAGTCTATATTGTATATGAATGTTTATCATGCTTAAGACTTCACTGACCCATGTGTGATTATCTATTTCCATTTTTGACTCAATGCTAAGTAGTCCCTAAGGGATTTTGGACGGATCTTGATATAATCATGAACCTTCTTACTTGCATATCACAGGGGTTTTTTGGTGTGTTTTAAAAGGAATCAGAATAAAAATTATTTTTTAGAGTTTTTTTCATGTTTACACGTACCCCTAGGGTCCCTTCTCTTCTCGTTCCTGGAGCCTCCCGCTTCCTCTCCTCCTCAGGCTCGGGCCTCCTGACTAGGCCCGCCTGTGGAGCAGAGCTCATACAGAGCCTCAGCTCCCTGACTTCTCCTCAGTCTGTCTGACTGGAACTCCTCCTGAACCCAAGATGGCTTCCCTTTTTATATCTGCTCCTAACAAGTGCTCCCAAGATCTACGTCCTCCACCCCATCCACTACATGGTTCCCCTTATCTAGGTGGTTCCTCCCACTCCAGCCAGGGACCAGGGACTGTGCTCTCCCATAGGAGCAATCTCGCCCTGTCCCCCGGAAATGTGGTGTAGTGAATGTGGTGCTGGGGTCCTGAGCCATACTCCTACCTTACCTAAGAGTGAGGTACCACACCTCTGGGTGAGATGCAATACCTCTGTGGTGACCGAACCCTCAGGGGCGCCACAGATCCACTTGGATGGAACTTGGTGGTAGATGGTCATGGCTGTTTGCAAAACCCTTCTTATATGAGTATTACAAGGAACTTGGCCAATCACCAGTTTCACATCCGATTTCCTGTTTTATTCATGTTCTAATTGACGGACAAAAGATTATTATTCATTAAGAAATGTTTGGTTCTCTCCTTATAGTTTCATAACTCTTTGGCTGTTCTCAACATTTGGCATTGCTATGGACTGAATACTGAGCGTCTTGTCATTGTGTTATGGCATAGAGTCGTGCTCCTTTGTGTCCTCTACGTAGGTGCGGAGACATATGACAACTAATCACTTTACTTGCCATTAGAATACAATGGGTGACTTGATATGCCGAGTTTTCATTTCAGATTCACTACAAACAAATCAAATACATGAATTGTCCATTCTCCTGACGTTTTCCATGATGGATGTATTACAGATAAGCAGCAAATCAATTTGGGAACTGACAACATATAAATTGGGAGAATCTATTTACCTAACTCCAGAAAAAAACAGGATGCTAGAGATGGTCCAGGTATAATAAATCGGTCACCCAAAATTACACTGAGGCTATGTGCCCATGATGCAGAAATGCTGCAGATTTTTTCCGCTCTCCCTTGCAGGAAAAAAGCATGCAGATTTTACATGCGTTTTTCCCGCCAGGTAGAAGCGTTTGTGAAGCGTTTTTGCATGTGTGGCGCCCCTGAGGGTTTGGTCGCCACAGAGGTACTGCATCTCACCCAGGGGTGTGGTATCTCACTCTCAGGTAAGGAAGGAGTACAGCTCAGGACTCTAACACCTGCATCCAACACACACCACTCCAAGCCAGCAGGAGGGGCAAGATGCCTCCCACGTACTTGCTGAGCCCCTTTCCTGGCTGGAGTGGGGGGAACCCAGAGAGAGGGAACCATGTAGTGGGTGTGGGTGGAGGACGTAGTTGAGGGGAGCACTTCAGTAGGAGTATATAGAGGGAAGCCATCTTAGAACCGCTGAGCAGTTGGAGGAGGAGAAGTGGAGGAGCAGAGGCTCTGCAGGAGCTCTGCTCCAGAGGCGGGCCTAGCCAGTGAGGCCCAAGTCTGAGAGGAAGGAGAGAAGAGAGGAGAGGGAGCAGAGAGGCTCCAGGAACGGAAGAAAGGACCCTAGGGGTACGGGCCGTGCAGAAGGCCACCCGTATGCCCGCGTCTGCCAAGTGGTGGAGCGGTCAGGCCAACTAAGGGGAACGGTCCCTCAACTAGTGGAAGATTGCAAGTCTTAGCTAGAAACCGGAGGCTGCAGTACTTTATGTTCTGTAGCCGCAAGTCCACGCCAGTCTCACCAAGAAGGTAGCCACATAGGACCCAGGGGACGGAACAGACGTCGCCCGCCAAGGCCCGCGGAAACCGGATTGGGGGCACTAGGTGTGAGGTGCAGGGAAAAGGCCAGAGAAAGATAGAGCACACAAAAGGGGGTCCTGCTAAGTACTCCGTTGCTACCTGGGGGTAGACTGAACCCCTCCCTGAGTAAACACAGGACGACGCGGGAGGCTACCCACCGGTAACTGTAACCTGGACTGCAATAACTGTGAGTAAAGACCCTGGGACTGCACCGCACTGTCTCTGTGTTTATTACTGCGCCATCAACCCCTGCACTACAACGCCCAGCACAACCTACAACATCAACACTGCCCTGAAACTAGCTCTTCCTGTGTTGAGTCATACCATCCCCGCTGCAGTAACATCAGCTTCAGGGGACTGTTCCTCAGCGGCGGCTCCCTTTAGCCGCATTCCACAGGTGGGGTCACAAACTTTTTATAAAAACACAATAAATCCCCTTTCAATAACCCCTTTTAATTGACCGCCCTGGGTCACGGACCGGGTCACTGCCACTGTGACATCACCCCCAGTATCTACTGGCCCGGCACCGAGTACCCCACGGCCCAGGGGGCGCGTCATATTTTGGCGTCACAAACAGGATATGTAAACCACCTGTTATTATCGGGTATTGTACGCCTTGAGACTGTTTTCCTATACTGAACGTGGCGCCCGCCCCAGAAGAACGGGCGCCATTATGTGCGTGATCAAAGACAACAATACGGAACCTCCCATCGTGGACCGGGTCCCAGAATGGCGCCAAAAGCGGAGCCCGCCCCAAACAGCAGTGGTCATGTATGCGGATGTGTCCATCGAAGTGGGGGGGCTGACCCTCAGAGTGACCGACAGCAGACTGCCATGGGACCGCCCCCAAAAGGGGAGAGGAGAGAAGAAAACTGGGAGACAGGGTGTGGCCTCGGCCAGTCTAGGCAGACCACACCTGGCAGGCAACATGGAGGGAAGAGGAACTGGAGTCCCTGCCAGCGGCCTGCTAAGGCCGGCTATTCCCTTCACCCTGGAGGAGCTCGTAGCCAAGCTGTCCCGGAAGGATTCTGAGTTCCTCTACACCGGGATGAAGGACCTGAGTCGGAAGAAGGAGAGGGCCCAGCAAGATGCCATCGCCAGCTGGAAAAGGGAGATGGAGGAGAGGATGGCAAGCCGGCAGCCGACAACGCGGCCAAGCACCGTCAGCGCCCCAGCCTTGGCGAATCCGGACCAGCACCAGGAGGCAGCGTGCTGCTCATGAGCAGCCGCGGGAGCAGGTAAGAGGAGTCTCCCTGTCCCGGGCGCTGAAAGCGTCGACCTGCTCCTGGGCCCCCTGGTGGAACCGCTGACCCCAGGCGCCACTGATGCCGGCCCGCTCCTGACACCCCAGCAAGGCCCTCTACCCCCGGGCGCGCCCGCCCTTGACGTCCTCCAGGCCCCGGAACCGTCACCTCCGGGCACCCGCAACACCGGCCCGCTCCTGGGCCCCCTACGGGAACCGCCTCCCCCGACACCTGAGTGGGTGTATGGACGCCGCCCGTGGGATTGGTCCGCAGAGGTGGAAGACCAGCGACTCCCGCTCCTACCCGCTCCGCAGCCCTCCGCCTTCTCTCAAAGGGAGGAAGTCGAAGGAGACCAGTTTGAGTGGGACAACCCTGGGGGAGTTCTCATGGGGTTTTCCCAGGAAACTAGAGTGGAGGCAGCCCGCAGGAAGGAGCACTGTCGAAGGGAGCTGGCGCAACTGGAGAGAGAGCTGCACCTCCGGCGGGTACACGGGAGAGATTGGAGGCCGGGAATATGGAGGAGAAGGCCCCAGCCCGCAAAGACAGAAGAGCCAACCACGGTCCCAAAGCTGAAGGGACTGTGGTAAGATTCAACCTGGATGCGGAATGGGGATTCATCCGGGACCCGCAGTCCGACACTGACCTTTTTGTTAACAGGAGGGACGTAGAGTCCCACCTAAAGGAAGAACACCCGGATCGGGACCTGTATCCTGGAGATCAAGTGTCCTACAGCAGGCACCGAGGAGAGAGGGGCTGGTATGCCCTAAATGTCCACAGGGTGGAGAAGGAGAGCAGTTTTCCACCCTACAGCGCTGATGACCCGGCTGGGCCAGCCTACAGTGGACAAGAGCTTCCCTGGAGGGAGCACCACTACTGAGCACAGTAGCTGGAACATTAAACTGCATATAGTTACCCGTTAGGGTACAGCAGAGACACTGCAAATTAAAAAGTTTGTGTTTACCCAGTTACCCGGAAAGGGTACAAAGAACTGACAGGCTGAGGACTGTGAGCAGCCAAAAACTTTATTTGTGTATAGTTGCACTTCTTAAAGTGCCCCCTATTGGTTTTATATTTACAACATGTGACCTCAGAACAAAAACCCGTTTGGCGTGGCAGAAGACGTGGTCCAACGCCGGATCACCTATGCCCTGCAGCCACGCCCAGGACCTACGTTGAGGGTTTTCGGACGGGTCCCTCATGTTGCTTGAAAGTGCACCTTGTTCAATGGAATGGACACCTGGTTGCAGATTGTGTTGTAACCTGCTAAAAAAATGTTTTAAGAAGAATGCTATTAACAGTGCTCTTAAAAATGCTTTGATGTAGTAACCTGTTGAAAAATGGTTTATATGTGAAAAGAGAGATGTCCTTTATAAAGTTTTAGAATGTTTTAGTAAAGAAACGTAACCAGTAACGTTAAAGAAAAGTGCCTCCCATAAAGGGAAGAAATTTTATGTTTATAATCTTCTATGTGAATGCATTCAAAAATTTTACATGTCTTTAACATAACCTGTCTTTTACTCAGTTCCAGTCCTCGGACGTGCTGTGTTTTACCAGGGGGGTACGTGGCGCCCCTGAGGGTTCGGTCGCCACAGAGGTACTGCATCTCACCCAGAGTTGTGGTATCTCACTCTCAGGTAAGGAAGGAGTACGGCTCAGGACCCTAACACCTGCATCCAACACACACCACTCCAAGCCAGCAGGAGGGGCAAGATGCCTCCCACATACTTGCTGAGCCCCTTTCCTGGCTGGAGTGGGGGGAACCCAGAGAGGGGGAACCATGTAGTGGGTGTGGGTGGAGGACGTAGTTGAGGGGAGCACTTCAGTAGGAGCATATAGAGGGAAGCCATCTTAGAACCGTTGAGCAGTTGGAGGAGGAGAAGTGGAGGAGCAGAGGCTCTGCAGGAGCTCTGCAGGAGCTCTGCTCCAGAGGTGGGCCTAGCCAGTGAGGCCCAAGTCTGAGAGGAAGGAGAGAAGAGAGGAGAGGGAGCAGATGTGGCGCCCTGCTGCGCATTGGAGCCACAGATCCCAGAGGGGTGCATGGATGGATTTCTCCACAAGAGGCCCTCACAGCATACATACACCTCCACCCTACCACCTCAGACCACCAGAGGGAGCCCGGATAGGGATATATATATGGAGGGTGGAGTTAGGCAGCCAGAACTGGAGCAGATCGGAGCAGAGCAGAACAAAGTCTGCTCCGTAGTGGAGTGCAGTAGAGACAGTTCTCAGTTCAGTTCCTGCAGGAGTCAGCTCAGTTAATAGTGATTAGACTGCGGTGTAGCTCAGGTTAGTGAGCTTAAGGTGTGCCAACACCATAAGAGCGGTGAAGAAGCAGTGAGCTTGCTGCTAGTGTGTAGCCTAGTTAGGGCTTCGAGTAGGCCGAATGCTAGTGGAGTGAGTAACATAGGGGGCAGAGGAGCTTTACAAGCTCACCCCAGAAAACATATACCGGACACCGGGTCCGCGTCTACAGGATCCTATATCCCCTGTAGAGACAACCGGAACCCCTGGAAGACTTCAGGTCCCAGGATCACCCAAGAGCTGATACGTACCAGAGCCAGGAGTCACGGAGGCCCCGCAAGCAGGGAGAGTGATCTCCAACCAAACGCCCTACCACAAGATCAGCCAATGCAGGACAGAAACCAAGTTAGGCCTAGCTCCAAGCAGGTCAGAGACTTACTAAACAAAGGCAAGAAACAGGAGGCCCTACTCCCGCTCACTGGGGAGAGTCCTGATATACACCCTTCACCCTACAGTGCTCCGGAACGTGCCTGAATTAACATCAATAAAGGTACTGAAGTGAACTGTGTGTTTGCCTATCCTTCTTCCGACCCAGCTGGGTCCCCTCTGTCCTGCATCCCTACACGTACGCTGCCCTGAGGCCCTGCTCCACCTGTGGGGAGCCATACCACCCAAGCTGCCTAACACCGGCCTCAGAGGACTGCTGCAGCGCTGGTGATCTTCACCAGAAACCACAGGTGGCATCACAAACATTTAAACCCCAACTTAAATTCCCCTTTTTAAGAGATACCCCAGGGTACGGGCCCGGGAGCTGACTACCGCGACATCCCCAAGACCAAGCAACAAGGCCCGGGCGCCAAGTCGTTCCCATTCCCTGGGCGCATCATCTCTCACTGGCATCACGAACAGGATTGCGTGCCCGCGGCAACGGAGGAGGTTGTGCCCGTTGCCACCGGGTACTGTGCGCCTTTAATAACAAACTGTGTATTGACTGTGGCGAAGATTGCCGCTATTGCTGCATCACCACGCAAGAAGAGGGGCGTAACCGCGGGAAAACTCGAAGGCGTACCTGGAGCAGCGCACGAAGTCTCGGACACGCCCCACGTACTGACACAGCGTCAGGTCCTGGCAGGAAGCCCCAGCGAGCGCTCTGACGTAGGACGCGAAGCGACGCAAGGTCCTATCAAAAGACCGTCACCTGCGGAGCTGCGGCCTACCACAGAAAAAGAAGAGAAGGTAGGCCACCATTCGCTAGGGGGGCGCCAAGATGTCGGAAGAGCAGGCCGACGCCGGGGTCCAGGCAGACAGCCCCGATAATCCACCCGCGGCCGCCGCTGCGCAGGCCGGAGCAGCCGCTCCATCAGCAGGGCCTGTAATCCCTGTCGCGCCCATGGCCCTACTGTCTATCCCTGGAGAAAAGTGGCTCCCCCAGTACAGCGGCAAACCAGATACCCTGTCTGGATTCAAACAGAAAATATGCAGTATACTGGACATGTACTCTATGACGGGCAGACAGAGAACCGCTGTTGTTTTGGGACAATTGACTGGTGCTGCGGAGAGAGAAGTGGAGACTTGGTCGGCCGCAGACCAGGAATCAGTGTCCGCAATCTTTAAAAAGTTACAGACTGTATTTGATGACTGCACTGAGACAGACCTCCGGATGAGGTTCTACAACTTCTCTCAGAAACTGGAGGACAGTGTTCGGGACTATGCCTGCCGTTTACAAGGGGCCCTGCGAGCTCTGAAACAGGTCAGTCCAGCCAGCATAACTGATGAAAATAAAATGCTAAAAGAACAGTTTGTCCAGGGGCTGAGGTCCCAGGAGGAGAGCAGGACTGTGCGTTGGTGGTCCTTGGATCATCCAGATGCTACCTTTGACACCCTTAAGGACATGGCTATAAAGGGACTGCAACCCCTGGAAACAACAGATACTGCTATCTAACTTTACCAGGGTGGGGCCACTCCAACGCCAGCAGCACCCACCTTTTCCCCGCTGGCTGCTGAAGCTAAAGTGTAAGAGACGCGCCCCTGGGCCTGTGTCGCGCTGCGTTGCGCACGCGGGAGCTTACCCGGAGCCGGATCTGTTTAGGGTTGTAGTCTCGTGGCGGTGACCCGGTCCGTGCCCAGGGAGTCAAACTGGACGGCAGTCTGTTAGCGGTAGAAAATGGTTGATGACTACGCCACCCGTTGAATGCAGCCAGGGGGCTGCTGCTGCAGGGCAGACCGCTGAGGCCGGTGGAAGGATGGTGCAGCGTGATAGTATAACCCCCAACGGGAGGGGTATGGCCTCAGGGCAGCCGACGTGGATGATGGGGGTAGCAGGAACCACTCAGAGACGGTATGGTAGCGTTCAGGGTCTTTACTGGTAACAACGATAGACCCTCCCGGAGTACTTGCTAGCGAACGGGGCCTGGTCAGTCCTTGAGCAGATGGGATCTCCCCTGGCCAGGCGTAGTTGTAGGCCTCCCAAGCTGACTGTACTCTTCTGGCTACCTTGCTAGAAGCTGATGTAAGTAGCCCACGTCCCTGAGTGTACCGTGTGGTGCTCACCCGTATGGCCGGTGACTCGGGGCCTTCTAATGGCTTCCGCTCCACGATGGCGGTGCTGGTCCCACGCGTGTGACTGGGCCTTCGGGCTTCTGGGCCAGGGGACCTGAAATCCCCTGCCTGACGGATTCTGCTGCTGGGTAGAAGTTAGTCCCCACAGCCTCGGACTCCGGGTCCGGTAAAGAATCTTCTTAGTCAGGGCGAGCTCTTTAGCTGCCAGCCCCTGACTCCTTGTGACTCTGCTGCTTCCTATGCTGCTCTTGTCTCTACTCTTCCTGGACTCCCTAACCCTGCCTCAGCCCCGGGTTTATACAGGGGAAGTTCTTCCCCTCCCAAGGCTGGGCAGGAGGTGTGGCATGCACAGGATCCCTGACCAAAGGACCTCCCACCTGCTCTCAGACGTAATATCTCTATCACTGTGACAACCAGACCCCTGGGGTGTCACACTCCCCCCTAGTGAAATTTAGTACTCCGGGACTAAACACTTTTTAGAAAAATATAACAAGGTATATCAAAGAACAATAAAATACAATAAGGAAACACAATAAGATGGTCACGGATGTCCGCAACCGGGTGCAGTCTTTGAAGAAAAGCAAAGGTGTCCATTTCACCAACACAGGGAGACGTAACCAGGTAGGGGTCTGTCCTACCCCGAGTCCTTAACAGTCTCTAGTCCATCCTGGGTTACGCTCCAACTATATACAAAGGATTCCCGGTAAATCCACCGAAGACTCCTAAAAACAACTAGAAACACAAAATTACACACAAGCAACAATAAACAGGTAAACATTGTAAAACAACTTAAACATTTAGATCCTCCAACGTGCGGGTAACTGGCCTCTAGTGGCCCTAGTGGACCTACGGAGCTGACTGTCTGGCCCTGAACTACAGGGTGTAGGAGCTGTCAAGGGTAAACTGGGCAGCTGTCTACCGGCTCTTTGTCTCACTAGGGGTACGGCAGGCTCACTATAAGCAGAGGGTGGATTCTCCTGTTCCGCTTGGGTGGAGTCTTCTGCCTCCTGGACCGGCTGCTCTTCCAGCTCTACCCGTTGCTCCGTAGGTTCTTGGGATGATGGTTGGAGGAAGGTGAGTACGGGTACCACAACTGCACCATTGACTTGAGTCCAAGACCGAGGGAAGTCCCCGAGCACGGTACTAACCATATCTTCCCTTTCTTCCACGGGTCGATGGTCTTCCTGTTCCTCCTCAGGGTTCCTCAGTTGTTCGGGGCACTTCTTCAGGTGGTCCCGGGATACAATGGCTGTGGTTTCCCCTCCGTCTTTACTGATGGTACAGACCTTCGGGTTCTCGTGGCTTGAGGGCAGTACGGTGTACGGGTCCTTCTCCCACTGGTCGTCCAACTTGTGGAGCCGTCTCTTCCTCTTCAAGACCTGCTCTCCGGGTACCAGGGGAACAGCGGGAGCATACTGGTTGTAAGTCTTCTCTTGTCTTTCCCTAGCCTGACAGAGACTTCGCTCCACGCTCTCCTGTACTTTCCGGTACTGCTGCTGCCTCTCTGTGTCCCAGTCTGTTTCTGGTGAAGTGTCCTCGGGCGTCAGGACTCCCATTTCCAGGTCAACAGGTAACTTACCAGGTCTTGCCCTCATTAGGTAAGCCAGGGTACAGTTGGTGGAACCTACCGGGATGTGGTTGTATAGGTCCACCAGATCGGGCAACTTCTCAGGCCACAGACTGCGTTCTTCCAGGGGCAACGTTTTTAGAAGATCCATTACCACCTGGTTCATTTTCTCACAAAGTCCATTAGTTTGCGGATGGTAGGGTGTCGTCCTTATCTTCCGGCAGCCATACAGATTGCAGAATTCCTGGAAGACCTCCGCTTCAAAGGCAGGTCCCTGGTCCGTCAGCACTTGGTCCGGGTACCCGTGTGGACGGCAAAAGTGCTGCTGGAAGGCTCTAGCTGCTGTTCGAGCCGTTAAGTCCTTGACGGGGACGACAACCAAAAACCGGGAGTAATGATCCACGATGGTTAACGCGTAGACGTAGCCACTTCTGCTGGGGGTCAGTTTTACATGATCCAAGGCTACCAGTTCCAACGGTTGCCGGGTGACGATGGACTGCAGGGGAGTCTTCTGGCTGGCCCGGTCCTTCCTTCTCAGATTGCACGGGCCACAGTCTCTGCACCACTTCTCGATGGTTCCCCTCATGCCTACCCAGTGGAACCGCTCGCGCAGCAGGAACTCCAGCTTTTTCCACCCGAAGTGTCCAGCTCCGTCGTGGTATGCCTCCATCACCATGGCTGCGTCTCTTCGTGGCACCACTACTTGCCAGAGTAGTTCATGCGTCCTGGAGTTAACCATTCTGCGGCACAACTTCCCCTTGTAAAGGAACAGTCGACTCTTCTCTGCCCATAGTTGTTTGGCTTCCTCTGGAGCGTCTGATTCCAGGCTAGCCTCCGGGCGAGTCAGCATCTCCTTCACCAGTCGGATGGCAGGGTCGCTGTCTTGCGTTTCCGCCCAGTTGTAGTGAGGTAAGGGGTTCAACGTAGCATCCTGCTTACTCCTTACCCGGTGGGAATACTGGATAGTCCCATGACGGTGGAACGCAGGGAGTTCAACTTCTTCCAGTCCCTCCGGATCTTCTCCTCCGTCCGGCAGGTTGGGCATCCTGGACAGGGCGTCCACGTTGGTATTGGAGCGCCCTGCCCGGTATTTAATTGTGAACTCGTAGTTGGACAGACGGGCCATCCACCTCTGCTCCAGGGCACCGAGTCTTGCCGTGTCCAGGTGTGTCAGCGGGTTGTTATCCGTGTATACGGTGAACCGGGAAGAAGCGAGGTAATGCTTAAAGCGCTCGGTGACTGCCCATACCACGGCCAGGAACTCTAGCTTAAATGAGCTATAATTCTCGGGATTCCTTTCGGTGGGTCGCAGTTTTCGGCTGGCATAGGCGATTACTCGTTCTTTCCCCTGCTGAATCTGGGACAGTACGGCTCCTAGCCCGACGTTACTGGCGTCGGTGTAGAGGATGAAGGGCTGGCTATAGTCCGGATACGCCAAGATTTCATCCCCCGTGAGGGCCATCTTCAGCTGGCGGAAGGACTCTTCCTCTAGCTCTTCCCATTTGAAGGGCGGCTTCTGGTTCTTGGCCTTCCGGGACTGGCCTATCAGGAGGTCCTGCATAGCCGCCGCCTTTTTGGTGAAACCGGGAATAAACCTTCGGTAGTAGCCTACCAACCCTAGGAACTGCCGCACTTCTTTTACGCTGGAAGGGCTTGGCCATCCTTTGATTGCGGTGATCTTATCGGGGTCGGGAGCCACTCCGTCAGCGCTCACCACGTGTCCCAGGTATTGCACCTTTGGTTTCAGGAGGTGACACTTGGAGGGTTTCACCTTTAGGCCGTAACTCGCCAGAGCTTCGAACACCTCCGCCAGGTGTTTCAGGTGGTCCTCATAAGTTTTGGAGTATACGATGACATCGTCCAGGTACAACAGGACCGTCTCGAAGTTTCTGTGGCCCAGACAGCACTCCATTAATCGTTGGAAGGTTCCTGGGGCGTTGCAGAGTCCGAACGGCATGCAGGTGAACTCGCTAAGTCCCATCGGGGTGGTGAATGCGGTCTTCTCCCGGTCCGCCTCTGCTACAGGAACCTGCCAGTACCCGCTAGTGAGATCCAAGGTAGAGAAGAAGTTAGCAGATCTTAAAGCAGCCAATGACTCCTCTATCCTTGGTAAGGGGTACGCATCCTTGTGTGTGATACGGTTGATTTTCCGGTAATCTACACACATCCTCATGGTGTTGTCTTTCTTTTTGACTAAAACTAGTGGGGCTGCCCAGGGGCTACAGCTATCCCGGATTACCCCAGCCTCCTTCATGTCTCTAAGCATCCCCTTGGCGTGTTGGTAATGTGCAGGGGGTACGGGTCGATACCTCTCTTTTATGGGAGGATGATCTCCCGTGGGGATGCGGTGTTCTACCCCCTTGACTCGCCCGAAGTCTAACGGGTGTTTACTAAACACTCTCTCATACTCTTGAACCACCCGATAGACTCCTTGTTTCTGGTGTGAGGGAGTGGAGTCAGTACCCAGATGTAGTTGCTGACACCAGTCCTCCATGTCTTTCTTAGAGCCGTTACCTTCCTCCGGGTGAGATGGAGGCAAGGGTTCCACAGATTGTATAGAATTTTGATTAGTGGTATATAATTTGGCTAGCGTGGCATACCGGGGCAGGTACACTTCCCTCTCCCCGATATTTATTATGCGAACGGGCACCCTCCCATGGCGTACATTGACCACCCCCCGTGCTGTCAAAATGGTGGGCCTACTGTCTGAGTAAACTGGTTCTACCATTGCCTGGTAATCTCTACCTCTCAGACCAATAGCTGCCCGGCACCAAATCATCATTTCACTTTTTGGGGGCATGGCAATAGGAAAAGGGTCACACATTCTTACGCTACCAATCTCACCGCCGGAGAGTTCCACTTGTTGCCGTTGCATCAGTGCCCGGATCTCTTTCTGGAGCACCCGCTGCTCGCCGGAGCTGGCATTCTTGGCAACCTGCTGTAAAAGGAAAATCACCTCTGCAAGACAATTTTCAATTACATTAGTTCCTAGAGTTATTTTTGGGTGACTCTCATGTTTGTCAATATCTACAATGATCAGTCCCTGTGCGGCCAGTTCGACTCTACCAATTTTGATGGTCACCTCTTTAAATCCGATCTGTGGCACGGGCTGACCATTGCTGGCGATGATACTCAAGTCGTCGTCAGGGTAGCGGGTAATATCCGAGTCATTCCAGTACTGCTTGAAGAGCACGTACGGGATGGTGGTGACCTGTGACCCGGTGTCCAGTAGGGCACTCATGGGAATGCCATCCAGTACCACAGGCAAGACTGGACGTCCTCCCACATATCTGTCGCGCCAGTTCGATGGGCCTGGTGATCTTTTTCCTGGGGGTTGGCCCTCTACCCCAGGTTGTGCCCGTTTAAAGAACAGTACCTTTCCATATGTCCGGGTTGATTGCAGCGGCGGCAGATGGGTCGTCCATCCTCGCTGTATCGGTCACTGGGTCTTCCTCTGGCCGGTGGGGTCCTCCTTGGTCGACGCCACGGGATGTCCTCCGGTCCGGATGCCAGCTGGATCTTCCCTGGAGTGGAAACCTGTAAAGACTGCACAGTTCGGGTTAGCGCAGCAACGCTTTTAGCTAGCTCTTGGACCTGATGGTGTAGGTCTGGAGCCGGGTCATTGTCCAAAGCCTGCGCATCAGCTCCCACAGGCCCTGCTGACAAGGGCGCCGCCTCCTGGTAGTAAGTGGTAGTGGGGCGTCTGTGGGTCACAACGCCACCTGGTGCCGGTTCTCGGAGCACCCGGATGGCTCTGTCCTTGAACTGTGCAAATTCTAGATGAGGGTCCTGTAAGGCCATTGCCCGCAACTGGGTGCGGTGGGCATTGCAATATAAACCCTCTATAAATTGTTCGGTCAACAGCCTGTCCTCATTTCCCACTCCATTAGGGTCGGTCTGCTTAATGGCCCTCAGGGCCTCTTGTAGGTTGAGTGCATAGTCCCTTATACTCTCATGCGCTCGCTGCTTGCACCCGTAGAATCTAAGTTTAATCTCGGCTGAGGTGCGGGTATCAAAGGTGTCCTTCAGCCGGGTTAGTATCCCTGCGACAGTCTTCCTCCCAGGTGGCCAGGATTTTACTTCCCTTTTGGCTGCCCCAGTTAGTTGGGCCACCAGGATGCTCACTTTTTGCTCTTCTGTGAGGGGGTACACCTGGAAGAGGCTATCCAGCTTTTCTCTAAAGTCATGCAGGGTATGTGACTCCCCTGAGTACTGGGGTAGCCAAGCTGCTCCCGGGATATAGGGCATGGTGAAGGGCATAACTGCAACAGCGGTAGCGCTGGCGGGGGTTGAGGCAGTGGAGCTCTCCTCCGTATCCGACATCTTCCTCCCCCCTAGTGGACCGTGGCCTACCTTGCGATGATCCTGTTCCGTAGGCCGCGGCTCCGCAGTGGATCGTCAGGGTTGAGGACCTTCCGTCGCGCTCCTGTGACGTCGGCGTCTGCTGGGCTCCTTCCAGGACCTTACGCAACGTCCGGACGTGAGGCGGGGCTTCAGTTCTCGCGCGCTTTCGGAGTCCACGCCCCTCTTCTTCCCGCGCGGCGTCCTCAAGATGGCGTCCAATGGCGGGAAAACTCCACGGATGGCGGGAAGAAGGCTGAAGATGGCGCCGGATGGCGGGAAACTTCACCGATGGCGGGAAGAAGGCTGAAGATGGCGCCGGATGGCGGGAATCTTCACCGATGGCGGGAATCTTCACCACTGGTAAGTTTGAACAGTCTTTGCTTTTCAGGCACGCAGTACCCGGTGGTTGCGGGCACGTGATCCTGCCGACTACGCCAAAGTAGACGCGCCCCTGGGCCTGTGTCGCGCTGCGTTGCGCACGCGGGAGCTTACCCGGAGCCGGATCTGTTTAGGGTTGTAGTCTCGTGGCGGTGACCCGGTCCGTGCCCAGGGAGTCAAACTGGACGGCAGTCTGTTAGCGGTAGAAAATGGTTGATGACTACCGTTGAATGCAGCCAGGGGGCTGCTGCTGCAGGGCAGACCGCTGAGGCCGGTGGAAGGATGGTGCAGCGTGATAGTATAACCCCCAACGGGAGGGGTATGGCCTCAGGGCAGCCGACGTGGATGATGGGGGTAGCAGGAACCACTCAGAGACGGTATGGTAGCGTTCAGGGTCTTTACTGGTAACAACGATAGACCCTCCCGGAGTACTTGCTAGCGAACGGGGCCTGGTCAGTCCTTGAGCAGATGGGATCTCCCCTGGCCAGGCGTAGTTGTAGGCCTCCCAAGCTGACTGTACTCTTCTGGCTACCTTGCTAGAAGCTGATGTAAGTAGCCCACGTCCCTGAGTGTACCGTGTGGTGCTCACCCGTATGGCCGGTGACTCGGGGCCTTCTAATGGCTTCCGCTCCACGATGGCGGTGCTGGTCCCACGCGTGTGACTGGGCCTTCGGGCTTCTGGGCCAGGGGACCTGAAATCCCCTGCCTGACGGATTCTGCTGCTGGGTAGAAGTTAGTCCCCACAGCCTCGGACTCCGGGTCCGGTAAAGAATCTTCTTAGTCAGGGCGAGCTCTTTAGCTGCCAGCCCCTGACTCCTTGTGACTCTGCTGCTTCCTATGCTGCTCTTGTCTCTACTCTTCCTGGACTCCCTAACCCTGCCTCAGCCCCGGGTTTATACAGGGGAAGTTCTTCCCCTCCCAAGGCTGGGCAGGAGGTGTGGCATGCACAGGATCCCTGACCAAAGGACCTCCCACCTGCTCTCAGACGTAATATCTCTATCACTGTGACAACCAGACCCCTGGGGTGTCACATAAGCAGCGCCCCCTAGTGAGCTGGACAGTCCACGTTCAGAAGTGCGCCAGCTGACTAAAAACCTGACCACTGTGATGAGTGCCCTGCAGCTGCGGACGGAGCCAGAGACGGAAGGAAGGATCCTGCTATCCGACAGCCCTGAGGATGTCCCCTGGATGAGCCGGAGGAGGAGGATAACGCTCCTCTGGAGGAGGACAACGCCGCCCCAGAGGAGGACAACGCCACCCCGTGGAAGGACCAATGACCGTCGACACCCTCAAAGAGAGTTCATCTGCCACCGCTGCCAGAAGGCAGGACATACAGTGCGTAATTGTCCTTTAAACGAGCAAACCCTGGGGCTGAGGGCCAACACCCAGGAGTAGACTCAGCAGGCCCCTCAGACTGGCACCGCAGGTTCGTGGGAGGAAGACCTTAAGGCTGAGTTCACACGATGCGTTTTTCATGCGTTTCCGTGGCGTTTTTGCAGTTGCGTAAATGACGCGCCCCCTGGGCCTGTGCTGCTGCTGGGGAACCCGGAACCGGGCCTGTTGTAGAATGCTGGGGGTTGTAGTCTCCGTGTGGCGGTGACCCGGTCCGTGCCCAGGGTGGTCAAACCAGTGGCAGTCTATTTGTATTGGAATAAGTGTCCGACTACGCCACCCGTGGATTGCGGTCAGTGGGGACCGCCGCTGCGCTGCAGACCGCTGAGGCTGATGTTGTTTGCGCAGCTGAGTATGGGATGACTCCCCACGGGAGAAGTATTGCCTCAGGGCAGCTAATGTGGAAGATGATGGGAGTGATGGTCTGAGGGTCCCAGTGCTAATGGTGCAGGAGCGGCAAGGAATCACAGAGACGTGTGGTGCAGTTCAGGGTCTTTACTGATGGTACAAGGCAGACCCTCCCGGGAGTACTGGCTAGTATAAGGGGCCTGGTCAGTCTGCGAGCAAGCAGGAGTTCCCCTGGCCAGGTGGAGTTGTAGGCCTCCCCGTTTATCTGCACTCTTCCTGGCTACCTTGCTATCAGCGGTTACAAGTAGCCCACGTCCCTGAGTATACCGTGTGGTGCTCACCCGTATGGCTGGTGACTTGGGGCCTTCTGTTAGCCTCCGCTCCTGGATGGCGGCGCTGGTCCCTTCTCTGTGACTGAGCCTCCGGGCTTCTATGGCCAGAGGACCTGGAATCCCCTGCCGGCTGGTTTCTGCTGCTGGGTGTAGATCAGTCCCCACAGCCTCGGACTCCTGTGTCCGGTTTTAGCGTCCTTGTCCAGGGCGAGCTCTGCTCAGCTCCAGCCCCTGGACTTCTGCTACTGCTCCTACAGAGCTCCTGTTCTTGCTTTCCCTCTCCAGGCTCTGACTGTGTCTGCAGCTTCACTCTGACTCTGACTCAAATCCCGCCCAGACCCAGTTTAAAAGGGCAGATTCCTCCCCTCCCAGGTCTGGGCGGACCGTGTTGCATGCTTAGGGATCCTGACCAGAGAAACCTCCCACTTGCTCTCAGACATAATATCTCTATTACTGCGGCAACCAGACCCCTGGGGTGTCGCATAAACGCCGCGGAAACGCATTAAAAACGCATAGTAGAAGGGCAGCAATGTTCCCCAATTGAAATCCGCATGTGCTGTGCCCATGATGCGGATTTTTCCGCAGCGTAAACGCTGCGTTCAAAAATCCGCAGCATGTCAATTAATTTTGCGGAAACGCTGCTCTTTTGCCGCCATTGACTTGCATTAGACCGCATGGAATCCGCATCACTGTATATGTTGATGCGCTTTTCATGCGGTCTAATGTGCGGATGGTACCCGGGTGTGGATGAGAGGACTCGCATCCAGACCCAGGTACCATTAAAAAAAAAAAAGAATAAAATAAAAAATATATATATTCTCACCTTCTGACGGCCCGCGCTGCGTCCTGCTGGCTTCCCGGGCACTTCGCGGTTGAATGAAGGACCTTCGCTGATGTCAGAGTCATGTGACGGGTCACGTGACGCTGACGTCGGAAGGTCCTAAAGTCTTCACTGCCGGCAGCCGGGACCGAGTGAAGCCGGACACCGGGGGCCATCAGAGGGTAAAGTATATATTTATTTTTTATTTTTTGACATTCACACACTATATAAATCCATGCCGGTTGCCGGTTGCATGGATTTATATAGTGTGAAGTTGACAAGCACTTTCCAAGTGATGCTAAAATCGCTTGGGAAGCGCTTGTCAACCCGCATGCGGAAATGAAAGTGAAGACCGCTTCATTTCCGCATGTCCCTGGCAGATAACCGCATGTACAATCCGCATGCGTTTTTTCCTGCCAGAGAGATGCAGAAACGCTCAGGAAAAAATCCTGAGCATTTCTGCATCGTGTGCACATACCCTTACTGTCCATTATACTGGACGGCATTGTGATACCTGCCCTGCTGGACACTGGATCTCAGGTAACCATTATGCCTGATGTCCTCTACAAAAGGTTCTGGTCCATGGACAATCTCCACCCCCCAAATCCAGATTTTTCCGTATATGCCTCTAAAGGCCTCCCCCTTAACCTGGTCGGGGTTAAGGATGTGGCGGTAAAAGTGGGGAGAGTGGAGCTGAAGGACCAGGGACTCATTGTAGTAGAGACTGTCTCTGATGAAACTGGACTGTATATGGTACTAGGCACTAACATTGTTGGTAACTGTTTGGAGGAAGTGTTGTTTTTGCTCCAACAGCTAGCTGACGTTGCCAGACCGGGGCAGAGGAGAGTTCTCCGGAAAGAGATCCGAGCCCTGATGTACCAGCAGCAAGTAAAGCTAACCGGTGGTGAGATTGGTAATGTATGGGTGACAGACCCGATACCCATTGTGATTCCCCAATGAGTGAAATGCTTATCTGGTGTAGAGTAGCAATAGGTCTCAAAGGACAGAGCTACCAGGCGGTAGTAGAACCCCTTAGCTCAGAACACAGACCTAAACTCTTAACTGCCAGAGGGGTAGTGGATGTACGCAATGGGAGGGTGCCCGTCCGTCTTCTCAACTAAGGGGAAGATGAAGTTAGATTACCACGCTATGCCACTGTTGCCAAACTACATGCTGTAAATAACTCCATTAAACTACATGCTGTAAATAACTCCATTAACATGGCGGAGTCCTTAACCTCCCCAGACCAAGTGGAGGATAATGACCCGGCAACGCAGGTGGAGGATTGGTGTCAACAGCTCTATGTTGGCACTGACACCACTCCTGCCCATCAGAAACAGGGGGTACACCGGGTGGTACAGGAATACGCCCAGGTATTCAGCAAGCACCCACTTGACTTTGGGAGGATTAAAGGGATACAACACCATATCCCCACAGTCAACCATCCACCAATCAAAGAACGTTACAGGCCTGTACCACCAGCACACTACCAGAAAGCCAAGGAGATGTTGCATGACATGAAGAAGGCAAGGGTAGTAAGGGATAGTTGTAGTCCCTGGGCAGCTCCCCTAGTTCTAGTCAGGAAAAAGGACGGAAGCATGAGAATGTGTGTAGATTACAGACAAGTAAATCGCATTACACATAAAGATGCATACCCTTTACCACGCAAAGACGAGTCCTTGGCTGCCTTAAAGTCTACAAATTACTTTTCCACCCTTGACCTCACTAGTGGGTACTGGCAAGTGGCTGTTGCTGAGGAGGATCGGGAGTGTAACATACCTGGCGGCGTCCTTGCATAGTGGTCCATCTCCCACTGTGCAAGAGCGCGCACTTGATCTCCAGTCCAGTCTGCTAGCCTGGCTTCCCTCCATGCTGTCTGTTTGTGTCTGTTTCTGCTGCTTAAGGGCGGCGCCCGATCACTTCCTGCTTTTTGTACCTGCTGCAGGCACACCCCTTGTGCGTCCTCAGCCTATTGCTGTCTGTCATCTGGTATTTAACCCAGCTGCTCCAATCAATCCCTGCCTGAGCATTGTGTTCTGTTAGTTGGCCTTTGGTCACTGATATGCCAGGTCCCGTTTATGTTTCCTGCCTTCGGTATCAGTTCCCGTGTCTGAACTGTGTCCTGTCTGTATTATCTTCTAGCCTGTTGTCTTCTGCCTATCCTGGAGGCTGTATTTCCAGGCCTGTGTGAACTCGCTCCTGCCTGTTCGTTCCGCCTTCTAGGGTCCGTATACCTTGACCCGCCCCCTGTATCTTGCTGCTGTGTCTGTTCTTGTCTGAATACTCTCCTAGCCTGTTTTGTTTTTCTCTATGTCCGTACTTTCCCTTTTTCTGCAGAGTCTGAACTCGTACCTAACTCCTGCTCGTTGTCACTGTACTTCCGTTTGTGAGTTTGTGGTCCACTCGCTACTTCTCTGCAAGTACCCTGTGGGTATCTGGTTCTGCCTTTCCCTTCTAGTCTGTTCCGTGTGAACAGAGCCCTGTCCCCACCGCTTCTGCGGTTTTCGCTTTGCTCAGCTCTGTCCACAGCGTCTGCGGTTTTCTCTTTGCTCAGCTCTGTCCACCGCGTCTGCGGTTTTCGCTTTGCTCAGCTCTGTCCACCGCGTCTGCGGTTTTCGCTTTGTTCAGCTCTGTCCACCGCGTCTGCGGTTTTCGCTTTGCTCAGCTCTGTCCACCGCGTCTGCGGTTTTCGCTTTGCTCAGCTCTGTCCACCGCGTCTGCGGTTTTCGCTTTGCTCAGCTCTGTCCACCGCGTCTGCGGTTTTCGCTTTGCTCAGCTCTGTCCACCGGGTCTGCGGTTTTCGCTTTGCTCAGCTCTGACGACCACGTCTGCGGTTTTCGCTTTGCTCAGCTCTGTCCACCGCGTCTGCGGTTTTCGCTTTGCTCAGCTCTGTCCACCGCGTCTGTGGTTTTCGCTTTGCTCAGCTCTGTCCACCGCGTCTGCGGTTTTCGCTTTGCTCAGCTCTGTCTACCGCGTCTGCGGTTTTCGCTTGGCTCAGCTCTGTCCACCGCGTCTGCGGTTTTCGCTTTGATCAGCTCTGTCCACCGCGTCTGCGGTTTTCGCTTTGCTCAGCTCTGTCCACCGCGTCTGCGGTTTTCGCTTTGCTCAGCGCTGTCCACCGCGTCTGCGGTTTTCGCTTGGCTCAGCTCTGTCCACCGCGTCTGCGGTTTTCGCTTTGCTCAGCTCTGTCCACCGCGTCTGCGGTTTTCGCTTTGCTCAGCTCTGTCCACCGCGTCTGTGGTTTTCACTTTGCTCAGCTCTGTCAACCGCGTCTGCGGTTTTCGCTTTGCTCAGCTCTGTCCACCGCGTCTGTGGTTTTCACTTTGCTCAGCTCTGTCCACCGCGTCTGCGGTTTTCGCTTTGCTCAGCTCTGTCCACCGCGTCTGCGGTTTTCGCTTGGCTCAGCTCTGTCCACCGCGTCTGCGGTTTTCGCTTTGCTCAGCTCTGTCCACCGCGTCTGCGGTTTTCGCTTTGCTCAGCTCTGTCCACCGCGTCTGCGGTTTTCGCTTTGCTCAGCTCTGTCCACTGTGTCTGCGGTTTTCGCTTGGCTCAGCTCTGTCCACTGCGTCTGCGGTTTTCGCTTTGCTCAGCTCTGACGACCACGTCTGCGGTTTTCGCTTTGCTCAGCTCTGTCCACCGCGTCTGCGGTTTTCGCTTTGCTCAGCTCTGTCCACCGCGTCTGTGGTTTTCGCTTTGCTCAGCTCTGTCCACCGCGTCTGCGGTTTTCGCTTTGCTCAGCTCTGTCTACCGCGTCTGCGGTTTTCGCTTGGCTCAGCTCTGTCCACCGCGTCTGCGGTTTTCGCTTTGATCAGCTCTGTCCACCGCGTCTGCGGTTTTCGCTTTGCTCAGCTCTGTCCACCGCGTCTGCGGTTTTCGCTTTGCTCAGCGCTGTCCACCGCATCTGCGGTTTTCGCTTGGCTCAGCTCTGTCCACCGCGTCTGCGGTTTTCGCTTTGCTCAGCTCTGTCCACCGCGTCTGTGGTTTTCGCTTTGCTCAGCTCTGTCCACCGCGTCTGCGGTTTTCACTTTGCTCAGCTCTGTCCACCGCGTCTGCGGTTTTCGCTTTGCTCAGCTCTGTCCACCGCGTCTGCGGTTTTCGCTTGGCTCAGCTCTGTCCACCGCGTCTGCGGTTTTCGCTTTGCTCAGCTCTGTCCACCGCGTCTGCGGTTTTCGCTTTGCTCAGCTCTGTCCACCGCGTCTGCGGTTTTCGCTTTGCTCAGCTCTGTCCACTGTGTCTGCGGTTTTCGCTTGGCTCAGCTCTGTCCACTGCGTCTGCGGTTTTCGCTTTGCTCAGCTCTGACGACCACGTCTGCGGTTTTCGCTTTGCTCAGCTCTGTCCACCGCGTCTGCGGTTTTCGCTTTGCTCAGCTCTGTCCACCGGGTCTGTGGTTTTCGCTTTGCTCAGCTCTGTCCACCGCGTCTGCGGTTTTCGCTTTGCTCAGCTCTGTCTACTGCGTCTGCGGTTTTCGCTTGGCTCAGCTCTGTCCACCGCGTCTGCGGTTTTCGCTTTGATCAGCTCTGTCCACCGCGTCTGCGGTTTTCGCTTTGCTCAGCTCTGTCCACCGCGTCTGCGGTTTTCGCTTTGCTCAGCGCTGTCCACCGCGTCTGCGGTTTTCGCTTGGCACAGCTCTGTCCACCGCGTCTGCGGTTTTCGCTTTGCTCAGCTCTGTCCACCGCGTCTGCGGTTTTCGCTTTGCTCAGCTCTGTCCACCGCGTCTGTGGTTTTTGCTTTGCTCAGCTCTGTCCACCGCGTTTGCGGTTTTCGCTTTGCTCAGCTCTGTCCACCGCGTCTGCGGTTTTCGCTTGGCTCAGCTCTGTCCACCGCGTCTGCGGTTTTCACTTTGCTCAGCTCTGTCCACCGCGTCTGCGGTTTTCGCTTTGCTCAGCTCTGTCCACCGCGTCTGCGGTTTTCGCTTGGTCAGCTCTGTCCACCGCGTCTGCGGTTTTCGCTTTGCTCAGCTCTGTCCACCGCGTCTGCGGTTTTCGCTTTGCTCAGCTCTGTCCACCGCGTCTGCGGTTTTCGCTTTGCTCAGCTCTGTCCACTGTGTCTGCGGTTTTCGCTTGGCTCAGCTCTGTCCACTGCGTCTGCGGTTTTCGCTTTGCTCAGCTCTGTCCACCGTGTCTGCGGTTTTCGCTTTGCTCAGCTCTGTCCACTGCGTCTGTGGTTTTCGCTTTGCTCAGCTCTGTCCACCGCGTTTGCGGTTTTCGCTTTGCTCAGCTCTATCCACCGCGTCTGCGGTTTTCGCTTGGCTCAGCTCTGTCCACCACGTCTGCGGTTTTCGCTTTGATCAGCTCTGTCCACCGCGTCTGCGGTTTTCGCTTTGCTCAGCTCTGTCCACCGCGTCTGCGGTTTTCGCTTGGCTCAGCTCTGTCCACCGCGTCTGCGGTTTTCGCTTTGCTCAGCTCTGTCCACCGCGTCTGCGGTTTTCGCTTTGCTCAGCTCTGTCCACTGTGTCTGCGGTTTTCGCTTGGCTCAGCTCTGTCCACTGCGTCTGCGGTTTTCGCTTTGCTCAGCTCTGACGACCACGTCTGCGGTTTTCGCTTTGCTCAGCTCTGTCCACCGCGTCTGCGGTTTTCGCTTTGCTCAGCTCTGTCCACCGCGTCTGCGGTTTTCGCTTTGCTCAGCTCTGTCCACCGCGTCTGTGGTTTTCGCTTTGCTCAGCTCTGTCCACCGCGTCTGCGGTTTTCGCTTTGCTCAGCTCTGTCTACCGCGTCTGCGGTTTTCGCTTGGCTCAGCTCTGTCCACCGCGTCTGCGGTTTTCACTTTGATCAGCTCTGTCCACCGCGTCTGCGGTTTTCGCTTTGCTCAGCTCTGTCCACCGCGTCTGCGGTTTTCGCTTTGCTCAGCGCTGTCCACCGCGTCTGCGGTTTTCGCTTGGCTCAGCTCTGTCCACCGCGTCTGCGGTTTTCGCTTTCCTCAGCTCTGTCCACCGCGTCTGCGGTTTTCGCTTTGCTCAGCTCTGTCCACCGCGTCTGTGGTTTTCGCTTTGCTCAGCTCTGTCCACCGCGTCTGCGGTTTTCACTTTGCTCAGCTCTGTCCACCGCGTCTGCGGTTTTCGCTTTGCTCAGCTCTGTCCACCGCGTCTGCGGTTTTCGCTTGGCTCAGCTCTGTCCACCGCGTCTGCGGTTTTCGCTTTGCTCAGCTCTGTCCACCGCGTCTGCGGTTTTCGCTTTGCTCAGCTCTGTCCACCGCGTCTGCGGTTTTCGCTTTGCTCAGCTCTGTCCACTGTGTCTGCGGTTTTCGCTTGGCTCAGCTCTGTCCACTGCGTCTGCGGTTTTCGCTTTGCTCAGCTCTGACGACCACGTCTGCGGTTTTCGCTTTGCTCAGCTCTGTCCACCGCGTCTGCGGTTTTCGCTTTGCTCAGCTCAGTCCACCGCGTCTGTGGTTTTCGCTTTGCTCAGCTCTGTCCACCGCGTCTGCGGTTTTCGCTTTGCTCAGCTCTGTCTACCGCGTCTGCGGTTTTCGCTTGGCTCAGCTCTGTCCACCGCGTCTGCGGTTTTCGCTTTGATCAGCTCTGTCCACCACGTCTGCGGTTTTCGCTTTGCTCAGCTCTGTCCACCGCGTCTGCGGTTTTCGCTTTGCTCAGCGCTGTTCACCGCGTCTGCGGTTTTCGCTTGGCTCAGCTCTGTCCACCGCATCTGCGGTTTTCGCTTTGCTCAGCTCTGTCCACCGCGTCTGCGGTTTTCGCTTTGCTCAGCTCTGTCCACCGCGTCTGTGGTTTTCTCTTTGCTCAGCTCTGTCCACCGCGTCTGCGGTTTTCACTTTGCTCAGCTCTGTCCACCGCGTCTGCGGTTTTCGCTTTGCTCAGCTCTGTCCACCGCGTCTGCGGTTTTCGCTTGGCTCAGCTCTGTCCACCGCGTCTGCGGTTTTCGCTTTGCTCAGCTCTGTCCACCGCGTCTGCGGTTTTCGCTTTGCTCAGCTCTGTCCACCGCGTCTGCGGTTTTCGCTTTGCTCAGCTCTGTCCACTGTGTCTGCGGTTTTCGCTTGGCTCAGCTCTGTCCACTGCGTCTGCGGTTTTCGCTTTGCTCAGCTCTGACGACCACGTCTGCGGTTTTCGCTTTGCTCAGCTCTGTCCACCGCGTCTGCGGTTTTCGCTTTGCTCAGCTCTGTTCACCGGGTCTGTGGTTTTCGCTTTGCTCAGCTCTGTCCACCGCGTCTGCGGTTTTCGCTTTGCTCAGCTCTGTCTACCGCGTCTGCGGTTTTCGCTTGGCTCAGCTCTGTCCACCGCGTCTGCGGTTTTCGCTTTGATCAGCTCTGTCCACCGCGTCTGCGGTTTTCGCTTTGCTCAGCTCTGTCCACCGCGTCTGCGGTTTTCGCTTTGCTCAGCGCTGTCCACCGCGTCTGCGGTTTTCGCTTGGCTCAGCTCTGTCCACCGCGTCTGCGGTTTTCGCTTTGCTCAGCTCTGTCCACCGCGTCTGCGGTTTTCGCTTTGCTCAGCTCTGTCCACCGCGTCTGTGGTTTTCGCTTTGCTCAGCTCTGTCCATCGCGTTTGCGGTTTTCGCTTTGCTCAGCTCTGTCCACCGCGTCTGCGGTTTTCGCTTGGCTCAGCTCTGTCCACCGCGTCTGCGGTTTTCACTTTGCTCAGCTCTGTCCACCGCGTCTGCGGTTTTCGCTTTGCTCAGCTCTGTCCACCGCGTCTGCGGTTTTCGCTTGGTCAGCTCTGTCCACCGCGTCTGCGGTTTTCGCTTTGCTCAGCTCTGTCCACCGCATCTGCGGTTTTCGCTTTGCTCAGCTCTGTCCACCGCGTCTGCGGTTTTCGCTTTGCTCAGCTCTGTCCACTGTGTCTGCGGTTTTCGCTTGGCTCAGCTCTGTCCACTGCGTCTGCGGTTTTCGCTTTGCTCAGCTCTGTCCACCGTGTCTGCGGTTTTCGCTTTGCTCAGCTCTGTCCACTGCGTCTGTGGTTTTCGCTTTGCTCAGCTCTGTCCACCGCGTTTGCGGTTTTCGCTTTGCTCAGCTCTGTCCACCGCGTCTGCGGTTTTCGCTTGGCTCAGCTCTGTCCACCGCGTCTGCGGTTTTCGCTTTGATCAGCTCTGTCCACCGCGTCTGCGGTTTTCGCTTTGCTCAGCTCTGTCCACCGCGTCTGCGGTTTTCGCTTTGCTCAGCTCTGTCCACTGTGTCTGCGGTATTCGCTTGGCTCAGCTCTGTCCACTGCGTCTGCGGTTTTCGCTTTGCTCAGCTCTGACGACCACGTCTGCGGTTTTCGCTTTGCTCAGCTCTGTCCACCGCGTCTGCGGTTTTCGCTTTGCTCAGCTCTGTCCACCGCGTCTGCGGTTTTCGCTTTGCTCAGCTCTGTCCACCGGGTCTGTGGTTTTCGCTTTGCTCAGCTCTGTCCACCGCGTCTGCGGTTTTCGCTTTGCTCAGCTCTGTCTACCGCGTCTGCGGTTTTCGCTTGGCTCAGCTCTGTCCACCGCGTCTGCGGTTTTCGCTTTGATCAGCTCTGTCCACCGCGTCTGCGGTTTTCGCTTTGCTCAGCTCTGTCCACCGCGTCTGCGGTTTTCGCTTTGCTCAGCGCTGTCCACCGCGTCTGCGGTTTTCGCTTGGCTCAGCTCTGTCCACCGCGTCTGCGGTTTTCGCTTTCCTCAGCTCTGTCCACCGCGTCTGCGGTTTTCGCTTTGCTCAGCTCTGTCCACCGCGTCTGTGGTTTTCGCTTTGCTCAGCTCTGTCCACCGCGTCTGCGGTTTTCACTTTGCTCAGCTCTGTCCACCGCGTCTGCGGTTTTCGCTTTGCTCAGCTCTGTCCACCGCGTCTGCGGTTTTCGCTTGGCTCAGCTCTGTCCACCGCGTCTGCGGTTTTCGCTTTGCTCAGCTCTGTCCACCGCGTCTGCGGTTTTCGCTTTGCTCAACTCTGTCCACCGCGTCTGCGGTTTTCGCTTTGCTCAGCTCTGTCCACTGTGTCTGCGGTTTTCGCTTGGCTCAGCTCTGTCCACTGCGTCTGCGGTTTTCGCTTTGCTCAGCTCTGACGACCACGTCTGCGGTTTTCGCTTTGCTCAGCTCTGTCCACCGCGTCTGCGGTTTTCGCTTTGCTCAGCTCTGTCCACCGCGTCTGTGGTTTTCGCTTTGCTCAGCTCTGTCCACCGCGTCTGCGGTTTTCGCTTGGCTCAGCTCTGTCCACCGCGTCTGCAGTTTTCACTTTGCTCAGCTCTGTCCACCGCGTCTGCGGTTTTCGCTTTGCTCAGCTCTGTCCACCGCGTCTGCGGTTTTCGCTTGGCTCAGCTCTGTCCACCGCGTCTGCGGTTTTCGCTTGGCTCAGCTCTGTCCACCGCGTCTGCGGTTTTCGCTTTGCTCAGCTCTGTCCACCGCGTCTGCGGTTTTCGCTTTGCTCAGCTCTGTCCACTGTGTCTGCGGTTTTCGCTTGGCTCAGCTCTGTCCACTGCGTCTGCGGTTTTCGCTTTGCTCAGCTCTGACGACCACGTCTGCGGTTTTCGCTTTGCTCAGCTCTGTCCACCGCGTCTGTGGTTTTCGCTTTGCTCAGCTCTGTCCACCGCGTCTGCGGTTTTCGCTTTGCTCAGCTCTGTCTACCGCGTCTGCAGTTTTCGCTTGGCTCAGCTCTGTCCACCGCGTCTGCGGTTTTCGCTTTGATCAGCTCTGTCCACCGCGTCTGCGGTTTTCGCTTTGCTCAGCTCTGTCCACCGCGTCTGCGGTTTTCGCTTTGCTCAGCGCTGTCCACCGCGTCTGCGGTTTTCGCTTGGCTCAGCTCTGTCCACCGCGTCTGCGGTTTTCGCTTTGCTCAGCTCTGTCCACCGCGTCTGCGGTTTTCGCTTTGCTCAGCTCTGTCCACCGCGTCTGTGGTTTTCGCTTTGCTCAGCTCTGTCCACCGCGTTTGCGGTTTTCGCTTTGCTCAGCTCTGTCCACCGCGTCTGCGGTTTTCGCTTGGCTCAGCTCTGTCCACCGCGTCTGCGGTTTTCACTTTGCTCAGCTCTGTCCACCGCGTCTGCGGTTTTCGCTTTGCTCAGCTCTGTCCACCGCGTCTGCGGTTTTCGCTTGGCTCAGCTCTGTCCACCGCGTCTGCGGTTTTCGCTTTGCTCAGCTCTGTCCACCGCGTCTGCGGTTTTCGCTTTGCTCAGCTCTGTCCACCGCGTCTGCGGTTTTCGCTTTGCTCAGCTCTGTCCACTGTGTCTGCGGTTTTCGCTTGGCTCAGCTCTGTCCACTGCGTCTGCGGTTTTCGCTTTGCTCAGCTCTGTCCACCGCGTCTGCGGTTTTCGCTTTGCTCAGCTCTGTCCACTGCGTCTGTGGTTTTCACTTTGCTCAGCTCTGTCCACCGCGTTTGCGGTTTTCGCTTTGCTCAGCTCTGTCCACCGCGTCTGCGGTTTTCGCTTGGCTCAGCTCTGTCCACCGCGTCTGCGGTTTTCACTTTGCTCAGCTCTGTCCACCGCGTCTGCGGTTTTCGCTTTGCTCAGCTCTGTCCACCGCGTCTGCGGTTTTCGCTTGGCTCAGCTCTGTCCACCGCGTCTGCGGTTTTCGCTTTGCTCAGCTCTGTCCACCGCGTCTGCGGTTTTCGCTTTGCTCAGCTCTGTCCACCGCGTCTGCGGTTTTCGCTTTGCTCAGCTCTGTCCACTGTGTCTGCGGTTTTCGCTTAGCTCAGCTCTGTCCACTGCGTCTGCGGTTTTCGCTTTGCTCAGCTCTGTCCACCGCGTCTGTGGTTTTCGCTTTGCTCAGCTCTGTCCACCGCGTTTGCGGTTTTCGCTTTGCTCAGCTCTGTCCACCGCGTCTGCGGTTTTCGCTTGGCTCAGCTCTGTCCACCGCGTCTGCGGTTTTCGCTTTGCTCAGCTCTGTCCACCGCGTCTGCGGTTTTCGCTTGGCTCAGCTCTGTCCACCGCGTCTGCGGTTTTCGCTTTGCTCAGCTCTGTCCACCGCGTCTGCGGTTTTCGCTTTGCTCAGCTCTGTCCACCGCGTCTGCGGTTTTCGCTTTGCTCAGCTCTGTCCACTGTGTCTGCGGTTTTCGCTTGGCTCAGCTCTGTCCACTGCGTCTGCGGTTTTCGCTTTGCTCAGCTCTGTCCACCGCGTCTGCGGTTTTCGCTTTGCTCAGCTCTGTCCACTGCGTCTGTGGTTTTCACTTTGCTCAGCTCTGTCCACCGCGTTTGCGGTTTTCGCTTTGCTCAGCTCTGTCCACCGCGTCTGCGGTTTTCGCTTGGCTCAGCTCTGTCCACCGCGTCTGCGGTTTTCACTTTGCTCAGCTCTGTCCACCGCGTCTGCGGTTTTCGCTTTGCTCAGCTCTGTCCACCGCGTCTGCGGTTTTCGCTTGGCTCAGCTCTGTCCACCGCGTCTGCGGTTTTCGCTTTGCTCAGCTCTGTCCACCGCGTCTGCGGTTTTCGCTTTGCTCAGCTCTGTCCACCGCGTCTGCGGTTTTCGCTTTGCTCAGCTCTGTCCACTGTGTCTGCGGTTTTCGCTTAGCTCAGCTCTGTCCACTGCGTCTGCGGTTTTCGCTTTGCTCAGCTCTGTCCACCGCGTCTGCGGTTTTCGCTTTGCTCAGCCCTGTCCACCGCGTTTGCGGTTTCGAATTTGTCTCCCAGTCTGTACTGGACCCTACTCAGCCTGCGCTCTAGTCTGCCTGTTCCTGTATTCCCCGGTGTGGGTCAACAGCCATGTCCGGAGTCTGACCTGGAGTAGACCCTGGTTCCTCTGCTCGGTTCCTCCCTGGTGCACTGGCGTCGTATGCCGTCGTGCGTCCTTGGTCGGATCGGGCAGATACTTAGTTACGCCCCTCCAGGCACTCTCCGATTCATGGCACAGTGGAATCACTACATAAACACGCACACGCCAGTCAGTCCGGGCGTGTGCATTACAGCATGCTCAGGCCATGGTTCCCGTTGAGCCCCACGGCCTTCGCTCTCTGAGACGTTTTCCAGCGAATGCGTGCATTAAAAATAAATAAATATTTTTTTTCTCTAGCTAGTTCCAGGCAAATTACGCATCCGTCCAGATGGATCTATCAGCTCTCGTTCCTGCGGATCCGCCACGTTACTATGGGGATCCAAGACAGAGTCGTGCATTTGTGGAGCAATGCATGCTACACTTCAAGTTCTACCCTCTTTGTTTTCCCACCGATCGGGTTAAGGTGGGATTCATTATGTCTAACCTAGCGGGTGATGCCTTGGAATGGATCAACCCCCTATGGGAAACACAGGATCCTATCGTCCTGGACATAATGGCCTTCCTGGTGGCCTTTCTAATGGTCTTCGATGATCCTAACCCGGAGGCTCTTGCTGAAGCTTCACTTCCCAATATCCCGGAGCAGCCCCGATGGGTAATGTGTGTGGGTAGCGCAATAGTCCACCAGCCCAATGAGACTACTGCCCACCCAGAATCCTCACAGGGTGACTATGCTCTCCGGAATACTTCTCCCAACTTCAAGAGGCAGTCCAGACGTGCTAGACGTAGAGGCAAGCCGTCACGCCAGGGTCTGTCCTCCCTGAGACCTCCTGACCCCAACCTTGAAGCCCCTACTGAAGCTTCATCTCCCTGTATCCCGGAGAAGCCCCAACGGGTAATGTGCGTGGGTAGTGCACCAGTTCTCCTGCCCGAAGAGACTACTGCCCATCCAGACTCCACACAGGAGAACTTCCTGCATCCGGCATCAGATACTTCACCCACTTTAACCAGTGTGCATGTCCAAGGATGCTCCGAAGCTGTGATTACCTCCGAGTCTGTGCACCTCTACTACCTGGCGGAGGACCCCCTGTTGCCTCCTGAATCCTCCGGGATACCACTCTGTAACATACCTGGCGGCGTCCTTGCATAGTGGTCCATCTCCCACTGTGCAAGAGCGCGCACTTGATCTCCTGTCCAGAATGTCTCTCTGGCTTCCCTCCATGCTGTCTGTTTGTGTCTGTTTCTGCTGCTTAAGGGCGGCGCCCGATCACTTCCTGCTTTTTGTACCTGCTGTGGGTCACACCCCTTGTGCGTCCTCAGCCTATTGCTGTCTGTCACCTGGTATATAGCTCAGCTGCTCCCATCTATCCCTGCCTGAGCATAGTGTTTCATTCAGTGTGTGCTTGCACTCTGAAGGTGCCAGGTCCCGTTCTGTGTTCTCTTGTCTGCCTATCCTGGAGGCTGTATTTCCAGGCCTGTCTGAACACGCTCCTAGCCTGTTCCTCCTGCCTTCTAGGGGCCGATTACCTAGACCCGTTCCTGTATCTTGTCTGACCTGTCTGAACACGCTCCTAGCCTGTTCCTCCTGCCTTCTAGGGGCCGATTACCTAGACCCGCTCCTGTATCTTGTCTGTCCTGTCTGAACACGCTCCTTGCCTGTTCGTCCTGCCTCTCTGGGGGCCGTATTCCCAGACCCGCTCCTGTATTCCGCTGCTGTGTCGGTCTCCTCCGTACACTCAGTTCCAGTCTGAACTCTCTCCTATCCTTTACCTGTTTTGCCTCTATGTCCGTTCCCTTCCTTTTTCTGCAGAGTCTGAACTCGTACCTAACTCCTGCTTGTTGTCTCTGTACTCCCGTTTGTGAGTTTGTGGTCCACTCGCTACTTCTCTGCAAGTACCCTGTGGGTGTCTGGCTCTGCCTTTCCCTTCCTGTCTGTTCCGTGTGAACAGAGCCCTGTCCCCCCTACTCAGCCTTGCCTGCTCTGACTCCTTTGCTCACCGCTCCGGCGGTTCTAGCCTGCTCTGACTCCTTTGCTCACCGCTCCGGCGGTTCTAGCCTGCTCTGACTCCTTTGCTCACCGCTCCGGCGGTTCTAGTCTGCTCTGACTCCTTTGCTTACCGCTCCGGCGGTTCTAGTCTGCTCTGACTCCTTTGCTTACCGCTCCGGCGGTTCTAGCCTGCTCTGACTCCTTTGCTCACCGCTCCGGCGGTTCTAGCCTGCTCTGACTCCTTTGCTCACCGCTCCGGCGGTTCTAGTCTGCTCTGACTCCTTTGCTTACCGCTCCGGCGGTTCTAGCCTGCTCTGACCCTTTTGCTCACTGCTCCGCAGCCTTGCTCCGCTCTGACCCTTTTGCTCACTGCTCCGGCAGCCTTGCTCCGCTCTGACCCTTTTGCTCACTGCTCTGGCAGTCCTGTCCTGCCCTGCTTGTGCTCGCTGCTCCGGCAGCCCCGTCCTGCTCTGTTCTTGCCCACCGCTTCGGGCGTTCCCTCTCTGCTGTGGTTGTCTACCGCATCTGCGGTTCTGTGACCCAGTCTGTACTGGGTCTTAACCTTTCTGTGCTCCAGCCCGTCCTTTCGGCCAGTACCTCCCTGCCTGCATACTCGCCTGTATCCACCCATCTGCATACCTGCCGTGTTTGCTTATATCCACCAGTCTGTGCCAGCCTAACCTGCCTGTTCCTGAGTCCCAGTGTGTACTGGGTCCTATCCCGCCTGTGTTCCTACCTGCTAGTGCCTCCCTGTCTGCACTCTAGCTGTGCTTGCCTGTACCCCTCTACCTGTATTGTTCCTGAGTCCCAGTGTGTACTGGGTCCTATCCCGCCTGTGTTCCTACCTGCTAGTGCCTCCCTGTCTGCACTCTAGCTGCGCTTGCCTTTACCCGCCTGCCTGCATACCAGTCATGCCTGCCTATACCCTCCAGTCTGTGCGCCAGCCTAACCAGCCTGATCCAGTAATCCCTGTGTGGGTCAACCCCCGTGTCCGGAGTTTGACCTGGAGTAGCACCTGGTCCCTCTGCCCGGTTTCTCCCTGGTGCACTGGCGTCGTATGCCGTCGTGCCATCTTGGTCGGATCGGCCAGATACTTAGTCACGCCCCTCCAGGCACTCTCCGGTTCATGGTCCAGTGGAATCACTACAATCACACGCACACGCCGCTCAGCCCGGGCGTGTGCATAACAGCCTCGATGACAAATGGAGAGAGACTTCTCTACACCCGGTACTCGATACTTTGTCCGCTCCGTCCTGTGAGCCTGACAATGGGTACCCCAAAGTGGTAGTTACCCCCGAGTCTCTACACCCCTCCGACCAGGCGGAAGACCTCCAGTTTTCTCCTGAACCCTTCGGGGTGCTACCTGATAGCGAATGGACAGAGACTCTCCTATACTCGGTACCTGATACCTCGCCCGCTTCTTCCAGTGAGTCCGACCTAGTGTACTCCGAAGCAGAGGTTATCCCCGAGTCTCTACACCCCTCCGACCAGACGTAGCACCTCCAGTTGTCTACTGAATCCTTCGGGGTGCTACCTGGTAGCGAATGGACAGAGACTCTCCTATACTCTGCACCTGATACCTTGCCTGCTTCGTCCAGTGAGTCCGACCTAGTGTACTCCGAAGCAGAGGTTACCCCCGAGTCTCTGCACTCTTCCGACCTGGCGGAGGACCCCCAGTTGTTTCCTGAATCCTCCGGGGTACCACCTGATAACAAAGAGACAGTGACTTTTCTACACCTTGTACCTGATACCTCGCCCATTTCATCCTGTGAGCTTGACAAGATGTACCCCGAAGCAGAGGTTACCCCCGAGTCTCTGCACCCCTCCAACCCGGCGGAGGGCTTCCAGTTGTCTCCTGAACCCTCTGGGGTGCTACCTGATAATAAGTGGAGAGAGACTTCCTTGTGTGCTATTCCTGGTACTCCACCCGTTTCGTCTGTTGCTGAGGAAGGCTGGATAGGAGGTAGCATCCTAGCTACCCAGAGGAGACCAGTTTTTCCGGTGGACAGTGGAAGTGATCTCTTTGAAGTAAAGGATTGGCCCTCGAATTCCCTGCGGAATATTCTGGCAGGCCTGAAGAAGAGGGGGCGTAAGGGGGGGTACTGTAACATACCTGGCGGCATCCTTGCATAGTGGTCCATCTCCCACTGTGTAAGAGCGCGCACTTGATCTCCAGTCCAGTCTGCTAGCCTGGCTTCCCTCCATGCTGTCTGTTTGCCTCTGTGTCTGCTGCTTAAGGGCGGCGCCCGATCACTTCCTGCTTTTTGTACCTGCTGCAGGCACACCCCTTGTGCGTCCTCAGCCTACTGCTGTCTGTCATCTGGTATTTAACCCAGCTGCTCCAATCAATCCCTGCCTGAGCATTGTGTTCTGTCAGTTGGCCTTTGGTCACTGATATTCCAGGTCCCGTTTATGTTTCCTGCCTTCGGTATCAGTTCCCATGTCTGAACTGTGTCCTGTCTGTATTATCTTCTAGCCTGTTGTCTTCTGCCTATCCTGGAGGCTGTATTTCCAGGCCTGTGTGAACTCGCTCCTGCCTGTTCGTTCCGCCTTCTAGGGTCCGTATACCTGACCCGCTCCTGTATCTTGCTGCTGTGTCTGTTCTTGTCTGAATACTCTCCTAGCCTGTTTTGTTTTTCTCTATGTCCGTACTTTCCCTTTTTCTGCAGAGTCTGAACTCGTACCTAACTCCTGCTCGTTGTCACTGTACTTCCGTTTGTGAGTTTGTGGTCCACTCGCTACTTCTCTGCAAGTACCCTGTGGGTATCTGGTTCTGCCTTTCCCTTCTAGTCTGTTCTGTGTGAACAGAGCCCTGTCCCCACCGCTTCTGCGATTTTCGCTTTGCTCAGCTCTGTCCACCGCGTCTGCGGTTTTCGCTTTGCTCAGCTCTGTCCACCGCGTCTGCGGTTTTCGCTTTGCTCAGCTCTGTCCACCGCGTCTGCGGTTTTCGCTTTGCTCAGCTCTGTCCACCGCGTCTGCGGTTTTCGCTTTGCTCAGCTCTGTCCACCGCGTCTGCGGTTTTCGCTTTGTTCAGCTCTGTCCACCGCGTCTGCGGTTTTCGCTTTGCTCAGCTCTGTCCACCGCGTCTGCGGTTTTCGCTTTGTTCAGCTCTGTCCACCGCGTCTGCGGTTTTCGCTTGGCTCAGCTCTGTCCACCGCGTCTGCGGTTTTCGCTTTGCTCAGCTCTGTCCACCGCGTCTGCGGTTTTCGCTTTGCTCAGCTCTGTCCACCGCGTCTGCGGTTTTCGCTTTGCTCAGCTCTGTACACCGCGTCTGCGGTTTTCGCTTTGCTCAGCTCTGTCCACCGCTTCTGCGGTTTTCGCTTTGCTCAGCTCTGTCCACCGCGTCTGCGGTTTTCACTTTGCTCAGCTCTGTCCACCGCGTCTGCGGTTTTCGCTTTGCTCAGCTCTGTCCACCGCGTCTGCGGTTTTCGCTTTGCTCAGCTCTGTCCACCGCGTCTGCGGTTTTCGCTTTGCTCAGCTCTGTCCACCGCGTCTGCGGTTTTCACTTTGCTCAGCTCTGCCCACCACGTCTGCGGTTTTCGCTTTGCTCAGCTCTGTCCACCGCATCTGCGGTTTTAGCTTTGCTCAGCTCTGTCTACCGCGTCTGCGGTTTTTGCTTTGCTCTGCCCTGTCCACCGCGTCTGCGGTTTCGAATTTGTCTCCCAGTCTGTACTGAACCCTACCCAGCCTGCGCTCTAGTCTGCCTGTTCCTGTATTCCCCAGTGTGGGTCAACAGCCGTGTCCGGAGTCTGACCTGGAGTAGACCCTGGTTCCTCTGCTCGGTTCCTCCCTGGTGCACTGGCGTCGTATGCCGTCGTGCGACCTTGGTCGGATCGGGCAGATACTTAGTTACGCCCCTCCAGGCACTCTCCGGTTCATGGCACAGTGGAATCACTACATAAACACGCACACGCCAGTTAGTCCGGGCGTGTGCATTACAGGGAAAAGACGGCTTTCACCACCCCGATGGAACTCTGCGAGTTCAACAGTATGCCACTTGAACTCTGCAACGCCCCCGGAACGTTCCAGAGATTGATAGAGTGCTGCCTGGGACACCGCAACTTCGAGACTGTGTTACTATACCTGGATGACATGATAGTGTACTCCAAAACGTATGAGGACCACTTGAAGCACCTGGCGGAAGTATTTGAGTCGCTGTCCCGGTATGAGATAAAGCTGAAGCCCTCAAAATGACACCTGCTCAAGAGAAAGGTACAGTACCTGGGGCACATTGTCAGTCCAGAGGGAGTAGCACCAGACCCGGAGAAGGTCACTGCCATCCAGAAATGGCCGGAGCAGAAGAGCCTCAAGGAGGCACGTCAGTTCCTGGGACTAGTAGGATACTACCGGAGGTTTGTGAAAGATTACACCAAGAAAGCAGTGCCTCTGCAAGACCTCCTGGTAGGACAGTCCCCCAAAGGCAGAAATCCCCTGTTCCACTGGGGTAAAGAGCAAGCTGAATCCTTCAAGGAGATGAAGGAGATCCTGACTGGCGAAGAGATCCTCGCCTACCCTGACTACAGCCAACCGTTCCTGCTGTATACTGTTGCCAGCAATGAAGGATTAGGAGCTGTCCTAAGTCAGAAGCAGAATGGCCAAGAGAAAGTGATCGCATATGCAAGCAGGAAGCTCCGCCCGACTGAGAGGAACCCAGAGAACTATAGCAGCTTCAAGTTAGAGTTCCTGGCCCTGGTCTGGGCCATCACTGAATGGTTCAAGCACTACCTAGCCTCCAGCAAGTTCACTACCTACACTGACAATAACCCCTTGACTCATCTTGAAACAGCTAAGCTAGGAGCACTGGAGCAACGATGGATGGCTCGGCTGTCAAAGTACCAATTCACAATTTAATACCGGGCGGGCCGCAAGAACGCCAACGCCGATGCCCTGTCTAGGATGCCTCACCAGTCAGACACTGAAGAAGAAGTGGATGACCTGGAAGAGATTGAGCTACCTGCCTTTCACCGGAATGGGATTGACCACGAGCAACGAGCCTCCAGGAGGCAGCGTGGTAAGACGCTAAACCCTCTGCCTCACCACAGCTGGAAGGAGACCCAGGACAGTGACCCGGTTGTCAGCCGTATCAAAGAACTGATAACCCAAGAAAGTTCGTCCCTGGAGAAGGATGCGTCTCTTCAAGCCAAGCAACTGTGGAATGAGAGAAGCCGGCTGTTAATCTATAGAGAGAAGCTGTGCCGGAGATACGTCAACCCGAAGACCCATGAGATGGTATGGCAGATAGTGGTCCCCAAGACAGACATCCAAATGGTGTTGGAAGCCTACCATGATCGGGCGGGGCACTTTGGCTGGAAGAAGCTAGAAACCCTGCTGAAGTGTCGATTCTACTGAGTAGGAATGCGCGGCTCCATTGAGCGGTGGTGCCGAAACTGTGGACCCTGTAGCCTCAGAAGAAAAGACTACAGCAGCCAGAAGGCACCCCTACAACCCATCAAGACGACTCGACCCTTGGATATCGTGGCCCTGGACCATGTCAAGCTGTCACCCAGCAGGTCAGAATACTCCTATGCCCTGACCATGGTGGATCACTACTCCAGGTTCCTGGTGGTCGCACCCGTCAAGGATCTGACGGCAGAAACAGCACCAAAAATGTTCCAAGCATATTTCTGCAGACCCCATGGGTATCCTGAGCAGGTACTGATGGACCAAGGCCTGGCCTTTGAGGCTGAGTTGTTCAAAGAGTTCTGCCATCTGTACGGGTGTAAAAAGATCAGAACTACACCATACCACCCCCAAACCAATGGTCTCTGTGAAAAGATGAACAACATCGTCATCAACCTGCTGAAGACCTTACCACTTGAGGAGAGAAATCAGTGGCCAGACCTACTACCTGACCTGGTAGATCTGTACAATCACATACCTGTAAGTTCCACCAATTGCACTCCAGCATATCTCATGCGAGCGAGACCAGGAAAGTTGCCTATGGACCTGGAGCTTGGTGTTGTAGAACCCGAAGCAGATATGGCCACTGAGGACTTGGACACGACCAGACAGGAGCAGTACAGAAGAGTACAAGCCTGTGTCGAAGACAGTCTCACTCTGGTGAGGGACAAGCAAGAAGCCCAATACAACAGAGGTGCACCAGCAGAACCCTTCACACCAGGAGAGGTGGTGTTAAAAAGAAAGAGGAGAAACCACAAACTTGATGACCAGTGGGAGAGAGAACCCTACACTGTGTTGAATTCAAGATTTGATAACAGAAAGACCTGTCTGATTAGCAAAGATGGAGGAAGAACGACTGCAACAGTATCTAGAGACCACCTGAAGTTGTGTCCAGACCTGCTAAAGCCCCAAGAAGAAGTGCCTCTTATCATACCGGAGGAGCCCAGGGAAGCAGTAATCCATACTGATTTAGGAGATTTCCCAGCAGATTGGCCTCAACTAGGAGGAGCAGTGATAATCCCTGTAATCCACTTCTTCCAACAGCCCGAAGACCCTCCACAGCAAGTAGAACCTGTAAGTGCTCCAGAAGAGCCTGCTCAAGAAGAATCCCCGGAAGAAGGATCCCCGGTTGGAGCAGAGCAAGAAGGCCAAGCCAATGGCACACTTGCCAGTCCCATGGAGAGGTTAAGGCAGTTTTACAACTTACCCACACGTAGAGCAGACAGGGTAACTGATAATGCAGACACTGATACCACACAGACCCCCGCACTACGCAGATCTACACGTAGCACGAGAGGTCAACCCCCTGTCAGGTACAGAGAGTAAAGTAGAAACTCTGACAGTGTAGATAGTTGCCCCTGGGGTATTGTATAGTATTGTGATGTATCATATTGTGTATTTCATGTATATGTATTTATTAATTTGTCTATGCATTTAACTTACATTTTCCCTTTACAATGGACAATTTAAGTGAAATGGACACTTTCCCTTTTATTTGCTTCCCATTACCCGTAAGGGTACATAAGAACTCTGTGGCTAAGGACTATGTGCAGCCCAAAGACTTTTCTTGTAAATAATTGCACTCCCTGGAGTGCCCCATTGAGCAACCTCTCTGGAAGAGACATGGACTTTCAAGGTTGCTTATTGCACTGTACATATCTATTTACTATTTATTCATGTTAATATGCAACGTTTAAGAAACTGAGCCTCCCATAAAGGGAAGAATTGTTATTTGTTATTGTCATAAAATGTGCTTCAGCCCGGGAGTGCTGAGTTTTGCTAGGGAGGAATGTGGCGTCCTGCTGCGCATTGGAGCCACAGATCCCAGAGGGGTGCATGGACGGATTTCTCCACAAGAGGCCCTCACAGCATACATACACCTCCACCCTACCACCTCAGACCACCAGAGGGAGCCTGGATAGGGATATATACACGGAGGGTGGAGTTAGGCAGCCAGAACTGGAGCAGATCAGAGCAGAGCAGAACAAAGTCTGCTTCGTAGTGGAGTGCAGTAGAAACAGTTCTCAGTTCAGTTCCTGCAGGAGTCAGCTCAGTTAATAGTGATTAGACTGCAGTATAGCTCAGGTTAGTGAGCTGAAGGTGTGCCGACACCATAAGAGCGGTGAAGAAGCAGTGAGCTTGCTGCTAGTGTGTAGCCTAGTGAGGGCCCCGAGTAGGCCGAAGGCTAGTGGAGTGAGTAACATAGGGGGCAGAGGAGCTTTACAAGCTCACCCCAGAAGACATATACCGGACACCGGGTCCGCGTCTACAGGGCCCTATATCCCCGGTAGAGACAACCGGAGACCCCTGGAAGACTTCAGGTCCCAGGATCACCCAAGAGCTGATACATACCAGAGCCAGGAGTCACGGAGGTCCCGCAAGCAGGGAGAGTGATCTCCAACCAAAGGCCCTACAACAAGATCAGCCGGTGCAGGACAGAAACCAAGTTAGGCCTAGCTCCAAGTAGGTCAGAGACTTACTAAACAAAGGCAAGAAACAGGAAGCCCTACACCCGCTCACTGGGGAGAGTCCTGATATGCACCCTTTACCCTACAGTGCTCTGGAACGTGCCTGAATTAACATCAGTAAAGGTACTGAAGTGAACTGTGTGTTTGCCTAACCTTCTTCCGACCCGGCTGGGTCCCCTCTGTCCTGCATCCCTACACGTACGCTGCCCTGAGGCCCTGCTCCACCTGTGGGGAGCCATACCACCCAAACTGCCTAACACCGGCCTCAGAGGACTGCTGCAGCGCTGGTGATCTTCACCAGAAACCACAGGTGGCGTCACGAACATTTAAACCCCAACTTAAATTCCCCTTTTTAAGAGATACCCCAGGGTACGGGCCCGGGAGCCGACTACCGCGACATCCCCAAGACCAAGCAACAAGGCCCGGGCGCCGAGTCGTTCCCATCCTGTGGGTGCGTCATCTCTGAGGCTCCAGGAATGGAAGAAAGAACCCTAGGGGTACGGGCCGTGCAGAAGGCCACCTGTACGCCCGTGTCTGCCAAGTGGTGGAGGGGTCAGGCCCTTCTTTCTTGTTTTTGAATAAAAAAATAAATAAGTAAAAACACAACATCCCATTATCTAGAAAGCTAAAAAGTACCACCTCAACATAAAAATACATAACTGGGCGAAAGAGAAAAAAGGGAAAAAAAAAAAAAGCATTTCTTTTTTAACCATTCAATAGCTTTTAACACAGTAAGAACATATGTATATTTTTGTGTTGAAGTGATACTTTTTAGCTTTCTAATAGTGGGATGTTAGTCAGATTGACATGTTTCTATTTGTTATTTTATATATAATATTTATGTATATATGAAAAAAACTGAGAACAATGCAGTATGAAGCACTCCTCCTCTTCCTCCTCCTCTTCCTCCTCCTCTTCCTCTTTTTGTAACCCCTCCCTCTCTCACTCTGGCAAGGGGCTATAAAAAAATGGGTCAAATTCATTTTTTCCATACACCTGAAGAAGGCTGCAAACAGCCGAAACGCGTTGTGTGTATATAGGTTTTATTGTTTTATATTAGTGTGAATAATAAAAAAAATTTCTTTTACTTACGAGCAACCTGAAGTTCCTACACCTTGATCTCACTTGGTGGCAAAGACAGCGCCATCACCTGGTTCTTCCTTTTTGGCATCCTCGTTGTGGGATACTCCTGTCTCAGGATTCAATCCTACCTCACCAGGTCAGCTGCAGTCTTTTGCAAATTCATCCATACTACAAGCGAGAGTTGTGCCTCTGTTTGCACAATCGCATCAGGTGAGCAATTTCCTATAGATACTCACCCTTTTAATTGATCAAATCTTACTACGCTTAGATAGCGCCACGGTTTTTCTCCTTTAGGAAACCTATTATCATTCCAAGGACTGTGGTAGGGACAACTGCAAGTCTGCATTGACAGGTGCAGGGCGGGAGGCATCTTCGCATGCACCGTGGACAGGGGATTGGTGTGCACGCACAACAGTGGAAGAGGCAGTGGTGTCACCCGCAGACACTGTTTCTGGACCTTGGTGTTCCACCCAGCTAGTCAGGTGCTTTGCTGTTATGTGCCTGAGCATGCTGGTGCTGGTCAGGATGGTAGTTTTGGTGCTCTTGCTGTTGCTGGCCTGGCAGATGTTGCAAATGGTCTTTTTGGGGTTATCTAAACAGTCTTTAAAAAGAACCAGGCTCGGAAAAACCTAACAGTTGTACTGGCAACTTCCGTCGTGTTGGTGTTCTGGGGAGCGTTTGCCCGCCTTGTGTCTGTGGCCACCAGACTGCTTGTTCCTGCCTGTTGTGGTGCTACGCCTCCCTCCCTCTGTGTGCTGGTGTCCTCGCTCTACATGTCCCCTTGCCAAGTTGGGTTAGTGACGTCACCGTCCACCGCTTCTTTTTCCACTTCTGCAACCTGGTCCTCCTCCTGACTTTCTGTCCATTGTGTCTCATCATTATCCACCTCTTGCGACTGTAATTGCACTTTCCCACTGTCATCTTCTGGTGACCTTGGCTGCTCAAATCTCTACATGTCATTTTCTGTTGCCTTCTCGAAGCTGGCTGGTCGAGAGGCCCAAATTTATTGATGGAAAAGTGAACAGCTCTTGGAGTAAACCTGGACTCTAATCTCTCCTTCAAACCACATATCCAAGCTCTTTCCACTTCTGAGTGGACCGAGCGAGAGACCAGAATCTATAATTGGAAAGATGAACAAGGAAGCTCTTCAAAGTGTCCAAATGTGGGATCAATTGTCTCAGGGCACTCAGAATGGTGGGAGGAAGGAGGATCAGGGTGGGGAAGATAACGACTCCAAGTAAAAAAAATTTCCCGGATCCGCCCATTCCTCAACCACGAATCTACAAAAACACTAGTGCATGCCCTCATCATCTCCCTTCTCCCTTCTCGATGACTGCAACCTCCTGCTCTGTGGCCTCCCTTCATTCCTTCAATCTATCCTAAACTCTGTTGCCCGACTTATCCACCTGTCCCCTCGCTATTCCCCAGCCTCTCCTCTCTGTCAATCCCTTCACTGGCTCCAGTTCAAAACCCTAACCTTGGCATGCAAAGCTATCCACAACCTGTCTCCTCCATACATCTGTGACCTAGTCTCCCGGTACTTACCTGCAAGCAGCCTCCGATCCTCACAAGATCTCCTTCTCTACTTCTCTCTTAGCGCCTCTTCCCACAATCGCATACAAGATTTCTCCCGTGCATCCCCCCTTCTCTGGAACTCTCTACCCCACCATTTCTGACTCTCACCTACTGTTGAAACCTTCAAAAAGCATCTGAAGACCCACCTCTTGCGACATGCGTACAACCTGCAGTAACCCTCGCTCCACCATACCGCTGCACAACCAGCTCTATCGTCACCTACTCTATCCTCACCCATCCCTTGTAGACTGTGAGTCCTCGCAGGCAGGGTCCTCTACTCTCCTGTACCTGTTGCTGTCACATTTTTATTCAAGATTATTGTAATTGTTTTTGCGATGTATACCCCTTTTTCACATGTAAAGTGCCATGGTATAAATGGCGATAAAGTAATATTAATAATGTGGTCCAGACCCACATCTACTGAGACTGGACCATGTGGAAGACAGGGTGGTGGTGGTGGCAAAGTGACTGGAAGCATTATCTGCTATCCAACCAACAACCTTTTCACACTGCTCTGGGTTCAATAGTGGTGTTCCAATGCCCCCTAGTAATTGGGACAGGAAGTTTGACATGACGTGGGGGTTTGTTGTGCTCCCTCAGCAGGCACAGTTTCATCTTGCCCATGGCCTCTGCTTGCACCATCACCATAACGTCCACTTCCCCGTCCCTTGCCAAAAATCTTGCCCATTTTAAATGGAGTTTAAGATTTGTCACGTTGCCAAAAATGCCTGTATTATTACAGCAGTAATATAGGATCACGTCTGATGAGATGACCACAATTTTAGGCAGTGCCCTGGGAGTCAGAGATGCTTCCAGGGGTCTTCCCTATGCTGTTCCCATGTCTTTTCAGCACTGTATGCATGTGTCACACACCACATGGCCAGATAAGGTTGTAAAATGTTAAAATGACATTTCCTGGTGAATGCATTTTTTACAGTTGAAGGCAATACAAAAGTGCAAAAACGCATCAAAAACGCTACGTGTGAACATAGCCCAAGATGTGGTGGAGCGTTTTTGTTTTTTTATTTTGCCTTATATGCAAGTCATTACCCTGGAAAGGATGTTCCTTAACATATTTCCCAGGAAAACCCATTTTGGTTTTGTTTTTGTATGTTTTATTGTGAGTCCATAAATGTGGCATAATACCTCAGACAACGTTGTTAACAGCAGTGATCTGGGAGTCAGAGATGCTTCCAGGGGTCTTCCCCATGATGTCCCCATGTCATTTGAGCACTGTTCCCATCGATTTGGGCAATTTTTAGGCCCTCTGCAGACCGCCGGGGTGAGCCGCCTGAAAAATGCTCGAGTTTCCCATAGACTTACATTAGGCTCGTTACTCGGACCGAGCACCCGAGTATTCCAATGTGCTCGACCCGAGCAACGAGTACCCGAGCATTTTGGTGCTCGCCCATCACTACTTGCCACTCCTCCACCTAAGAGTAAGATAAAGTATTGTAAAAATAAAAGATGCCTGTCTGCACATCCATCCTCCTAGTCCCTGTATGTATATATATATTTATATATACAGTATAGACCAAAAGTTTGGACACACCTTCTCATTTAAAGATTTTTCTGTATTTTCATGACTATGAAATTTGTACATTCACACTGAAGGCATCAAAACTATGAATTACCACATGTGGAATTATATACTTAACAAAAAAGTGTGAAACAACTGAAAATATGTCTTATATTCTAGGTTCTTCAAAGTAGCCACCTTTTGCTTTGATGACTGCTTTGCACAATCTTGGCATTCTCCTGATGAGCTTCAAGAGGTAGTCACCGGAAATGGTTTTCACTTCACAGGTGTGCCCTGTCAGGTTTAATAAGTGGAATTTCTTGCCTTATAAATGGGATTGGGACCATCAGTTGTGTTGTGCAGAAGTCTGGTGGATACACAGCTGATAGTCCTACTGAATAGACTGTTAGAATTTGTATTATGGCAAGAAAAAAGCAGCTAAGTAAAGAAAAACAAGTGGCCATCATTACTTTAAGAAATAAAGGTCAGTCAGTCTGAAAAAACGGGAAAACTTTGAAAGTGTCCCCAAGTGCAGTTGCAAAAACCAACAAGCGCTACAAAGAAACTGGCTCACATGAGGACCGCCCCAGGAAAGGAAGACCAAGAGTCACCTCTGCTTCTGAGGATAAGTTTATTCGAGTCACCAGCCTCAGAAATCGCAGGTTAACAGCAGCTCAGATTAGAGACCAGGTCAATGCCACACAGAGTTCTAGCAGCAGACACATCTCTTCAACAACTGTTAAGAGGAGACTTTGTGCAGCAGGCCTTCATGGTAAAATAGCTGCTAGGAAACCACTGCTAAGGACAGGCAACAAGCAGAAGAGACTTGTTTGGGCTAAAGAACACAAGGAATGGACATTAGACCAGTGGAAATCTGTGCTTTGGTCTGATGAGTCCAAATCTGAGATCTTTGGTTCCAACCACCATGTCTTTGTGCGACGCAGAAAAGGTGAACGGATGGGCTCTACATGCCTGGTTCCCACCGTGAAGCATGGAGGAGGAGGTGTGATGGTGTGGGGGTGCTTTGCTGCTGACTCTGTTAGGGATTTATTCAAAATTGAAGGCATACTGAACCAGCATGGCTACCACAGCATCTTGCAGCGGCATGCTATTCCATCCGGTTTGCATTTAGTTGGACCATCATTTATTTTTCAACAGGACAATGACCCCAAACAAACCTTCAGGCTGTGTAAGGGCTATTTGACCAAGAAGGAGAGTGATGGGGGGCTACGCCAGATGACCTGGCCTCCACAGTCACCAGACCTGAACCCAATCGAGATGGTTTGGGGTGAGCTGGACCGCAGAGTGAAGGCAAAAGGGCCAACACGTGCTAAGCATCTCTGGGAACTCCTTCAAGATTGTTGGAAGACCATTTCCTGTGACTACCTCTTGAAGCTCATCAAGAGAATGCCAAAAGTGTGCAAAGCAGTCATCAAAGCAAAAGGTGGCTACTTTGAAGAACCTAGAATACAAGACATATTTTCAGTTGTTTCACACTTTTTTGTTAAGTATATTGACTCGCCCCCTGGGCCGTGGGGCACTCGGATCCGGGCCATAGGGGGAACGATGGGGGTAGTAGTGGCGACCCGGTTCCGTGGCTCAGGGTGGTCAGGCCAATGGTAGTCTGCTACGTTCTGCTGATAATGTCCGACTACGCCACCCGTGGATTGCGGTTATTAAGAACCGCCGCTGCATGCAGACCGCTGGGGCTGATGAGGTGTGCAGCTATGGTAGTGTGACTCCCCACGGGAAGAGTGCGGCCCCAGGGCAGTATAGTGGATGGTGGGAGTGATGGTAGTGAGAGTCCCAGTGATGACAGTGCTGGAGGAGCAAGGAGCACACAGACAACAGGTTGCAGTCCAGGGTCTTTACTAAACAGGTAAACTGACCCACAAACAGTCCCAGCTAGGAGGGGACCTGGATGTCTGAGAGCAACGGGGAAATTGGCCCTGGTCAGGGTGAGGGTGTAGGCCTACCGTGCTTTCTGCGCTCCTTCTGGCTATCTCCTCCTGATAGGGTAACAGCCCACGTTTCCGAGCTTTCCGTGTATTCTCGCCTGTATGGCCTGCGACGTGGGTTCCTTTCTGCTCCCAGCCTTGTACGGCTTTACTGGTCCCTTCGGTTGTGGCAGGGCCTCCAGGCTTCTTAGGCCAAGGAAAGTACAGTCCCTTGCGAACTGGTTCTCTGCTGGGGGATGTGGAATCCTTCCAGCCTCAGACACCAAAGTCTGGTAAATTAAGTCCTCTTTCTGCCAAGACAGGCTCACTGCGCCTCTTGTCTCTGGCTTGTGGCTCTCCTACTGCCACACTTCCTCTTAGGTGCAATCAACTTTCTGTCCCTGCTCCACTCTGGCACACGTCTCAAAGCTGAGACAGGCAATCCAGTTCTCCCTAACCCTGTCCCCAGTACCAGCTTTTATAGGGGCAGCCTGCTCCCCCTACTGGCCTGAGACAGGAGGCATTGCATGCTAATGTTCCCTGACCAGAGAACCTCCCCCTTGCTCTCAGACACAGCTTTATTACACTTGTGGCATCCAGGTAGGGTGACACATTCCCCCCTAGTGAAATTTAGTACTCCGGGACTAAACAATAAACAAAGACAATATGCATAACAATAACACATTAATAGACAGACGACGCACAAATTGAGTTCTTTAGGTCACAGTGTGGTCTGTGACCGGGTGTCCATATCACCAAAACAACGGGAGCCTTAACCAGGTGGGGGTCTGTCCTACCCCAAGTCCTTCACAGTCTTAACTCATTCCTGGGTTAGGCTCCGAACGCAGTCCATACGAGGTCCCGGTTATAAAAAGTCCATAACCTGTGAGTCCTTACGGTTGCTGCAAGAGACTGAAACACACTATCAATAAACATGCAGGTAACTTTGGCGAACAATTCAACATTTGGCAACAGAGTTATTTACAATCATAGTACACTCTATATTCTCCAGCGAGCGGGTATCTGTCCCTTTGTGCTCCTGGTTGACCTCCTTAACCCACTGTCTGGTGGTGGACCAACCTGGCTTTCCCCACTAGCGTTAGGGGTACAGCTACCAGCTGGGTGTACAGGTAAGGCAGGCAGCTGTCTGCGGGTTCTTTGGCTTACCGCAGGCATGGCAGGCTCACTGTCAGCAGAGGGTTGACTCTCCTGGGCTGCTGGAACAGGCTCTTCTGCCTCTGGAACCGCTTGCTCCTCTTCACCTTCCGGCTCTGGTGTTGGTTGTTGCTGTGCCGGTTGCAGGAAATGCAGGACAGGTACCACTATGGCATCATTTATGCGAGTCCAGGACTGAGGGAACTCTCCGAGAACGGTGCTGATCATTTCTTCCTTGTCCTCTGCGGGTTCAAGGTCACTCTGATCCTCTTCTGCACTACGGAGTTGCTCGGGGCATCTTTTGAGGTGGTCCCTGGAGACGACACTAGTGGTTTCTCCTCCGTCCTTGGTGATCACGCACACCTTTGGGTTGTCGTGGTCAGACTGCAGTACGGTGTAGGGTTCCCTTTCCCACTGGTCGTCCAACTTATGTAGCCTTCTTTTTCGCTTTAGGACTTGCTCACCAGGTTCTAGGGGACCAGCAGGGGCGTGTTGATTGAAGAGTCTTTCTTGCTTCTCTCTCACCTGGGCCAGGCTCTTCTCCACACTCTCCTGTACCTTCTTGTACTGCAGTTGCCTTTCCGTATCCCAGTCCGCATCCGGGGAGGTGTCCTCAGGTACTAGGACTCCCATCTCCAGGTCTACGGGCAGCTTACCTGGTCTAGCTCGCATCAGGTAAGCCGGGGTGCAGTTTGTAGCGTTCACCGGGATGTTGTTGTACATGTCTACCAGGTCCGGCAATTTTTCTGGCCACAGGCTGCGTTCCTCCAGGGGCAACGTCTTCAGGAGATCAATGACTATATTGTTCATCTTCTCACACATCCCGTTGGTTTGGGGGTGGTAAGGCGTTGTCCGAATCTTCTTACAGCCATAGAGGTTGCAGAACTCCTGGAAGATTTCAGCCTCGAACGCTGGACCCTGGTCCGTCAGGACCTGTTCCGGATACCCGTGTGGACGGCAGAAGTACTGCTGGAAGGCTCTGGCCGCTGTTTGGGCTGTCAAGTCCTTTACCGGGACCACCACTAGAAAACGGGAATAGTGGTCCACGATTGTCAGGGCATAGATGTATCCCGACCGGCTTGGAGCCAATTTGACGTGGTCCAGAGCTACCAGCTCAAGAGGCTGCGTGGTGACGATGGGCCTCAAGGGTGTCTTCTGGCTGGTACGGTCCTTCCTCCTTAGGTGACAAGGGCCACAGTCTCTGCACCATTTTTCCACAGCTCCTCTCATGCCGACCCAAAAGAACCTTCCTCTTAGTAGGAACTCCAGTTTCTTCCAACCGAAGTGTCCCGCTCTGTCATGGTAAGCTCCCAGGACCATAGCTGCATCTCGCCTTGGGACCACGACTTGCCAGGTCAGCTCGTGCGTCCGGTGGTTGACAATCCTTCTGCACAACTTGCCTTTGTAGAGGAACAGCTTGCTCTTCTCCTTCCATAGCTGCTTGGCTTCCTCTGGGGCATCTGGATCTAGGCGGGCGTCTTCCTGGGTCAGCAGATCTTTCACCAGGCGGACTGCAGGGTCACTATCTTGGGTCTCGGCCCAGCTGTGGTGAGGTAGGGGATTCATCATCACAGTTGTTAGATCCTCCTCCTTCACGCGGTGAGAGTGTTGAGCGGCTCCATACCGGTGAAACGCGGGGAGTTCTACCTCTTCCAGCTCTTCTGGGTCTTCATCACCTTCAGGTAAGTGAGGCATTCTTGATAGGGCGTCCGCGTTGGCGTTGGTTTTGCCTGCCCGGTACTTGATCACGAAGTCATAGTTGGAGAGACGGGCCATCCACCGCTGTTCCAGGGCACCCAGTCTTGCATTGTCCAGGTGTGTCAACGGGTTGTTGTCCGTGTACACGGTGAACTTTGCGGAGGCCAGGTAATGCTTGAAGCGTTCCGTCACGGCCCACACCACCGCCAAGAATTCTAGCTTGAAGGAGCTGTAATTCTCCGGGTTCATTTCGGTGGGCCTCAGCTTCCGGCTGGCGTATGCGATCACCCGTTCTCTGCCCTGTTGGTTTTGGGACAGTACGGCTCCCAGTCCCACATTACTGGCATCTGTGTGGAGAATGAAAGGCTGGCCATAATCAGGGCAGGCCAGGATCTCATCCCCAGTGAGGGCCAACTTTAGCTGGCGGAAGGACTCCTCTTCCGGTTTATCCCACTTGAAGGGTGGCTTTTGACTTCTGGACTTGGACTGTCCGATCAGGAGGTCCTGCATAGGAGCTGCCATCTTGGTGAACCCGGGGATGAACCTTCGGTAGTAGCCTACCAACCCGAGAAACTGTCTCACCTCTTTGATGTTCGAGGGGCTTGGCCAGCTCTTGATTGCCGTGACCTTGTCAGGGTCGGGGGCCACTCCTTCCGTGCTTACCACGTGCCCTAGGTACTGGACCTTTGGTTTCAGCAGGTGACACTTCGATGGTTTTACCTTCAGGCCATAGCCTGCCAGGGCTTCGAACACCTCAGCCAGGTGCTTGAGATGGTCCTCGTAGGTCTTCGAATAGACGATCACGTCGTCCAGGTAAAGGAGGACCGTCTCAAAGTTTCGGTGCCCTAGACAGCATTCCATCAGCCGCTGGAAGGTCCCTGGTGCGTTGCAGAGCCCGAAAGGCATACAGTTGAATTCGCTCAGTCCCATCGGGGTGGTGAATGCGGTCTTCTCCTTGTCAGCCTCTGCCACAGGAACCTGCCAGTACCCGCTAGTAAGGTCCAAAGTAGAAAAGAAGTTAGCTGATTTTAGTGCGGCTAAAGACTCTTCTATTCTAGGCAGCGGATATGCGTCTTTGTGGGTGATACGGTTGATTTGTCTATAGTTCACGCACATTCTCATGGTGCCGTCTTTCTTTTTGACCAGAACCAAGGGGGCTGCCCAGGGGCTACAGCTGTCTCTAATGACCCCAGCTTCTTTCATCTCCATTAGCATACCCTTGGCATTCTGATAATGTGCAGGGGGTACAGGTCTGTGTCTTTCTTTTATCGGTGGGTGGCTCCCTGTGGGGATGTGGTGTTCTATCCCTTTTACTCTGCCGAAGTCTAGCGGGTGCTTACTAAAGACTCTCTCGTACTCCCGTACCACCCGGTAGACTCCTTGTTTTTGGTGCAGGGGAGTGGAGTCAGCGCCCACGTGGAGTTTCTGGCACCAGTCCTCCTTTTGTTTCTGGGAGCCATTACCCTCCGCCTGAGGAGATGGAGGCAAGGGTTCCACGGCCCTGATAGCTTGGTGTTCGACAACAAACAGTTTGGCGAGTGTAGCGTACCTGGGTAAGTGTACTTCCCTCTCCCCAATGTTGAGGATGCGGACGGGCACCCTCCCATGACGGACATCAACCACCCCCCGGGCTGTCAAAATGGTGGGCCTGCTGTCTGAGTACACGGGTTCTACCATGGCTTGGTAGTCTCTACCTCTCAACCCGATTGCAGTCCGACACCAGATCATCATTTCACTTTTGGGAGGCATGGAAATGGGGAATGGATCACTGAGTCTTACGCTACCGATCTCACCACCAGACAGTTCTACCTGCTGCCGTCTCATCAGGGCTTTTATCTCCTTGTTGAGGACTCTCTTTTGGCTGGAACTAGCATTCACCGCCACCTGTTGTAGAATTACAATTACTTCTGAAAGACAATTTTCAATTATGTTAGTACCCACAGTTATTTTAGGGTGACTTTCATGACGGTCAATGTCCACAATAATCACTCCCTGTGCCGGCAGTTCAACTTTACCAATTTTAATGGTCATCTCCTTGAACCCCATCTGCGGCACGGGTAAGCCATTACTGGCGATGATGCTCAAGTTACTGTCTGGATACCGTGTGATATCAGCATCAGTCCAATACTGCTTAAAAAGTACATAAGGGATTGTGGTTACTTGCGACCCAGTATCCAGCAAGGCGCTCATGGGGATACCGTCCAGCACCACGGGTAAAACCGGGCGCCCCCCAACGTACTTATTACGCCAATTGTAAGGGCCTGGTGATCTTATGCCTGGGGGTCGGCCCTCTGCCCCAGGTTGGACCCGTTTAAATTACAGTACCTGGAAATGTGTCCGGGCTGGTTGCATCGACGGCAAATGGGCTGTCCATCCTCTGCGTAGCGGTCTCTGGGCCTCCCTCGGAACGACGGGATCCTCCTCTGTCAACGCCACGGGACATGCTCCGGACTTGAAGCCAGCTCGATGGGTCTTGACGGGTCCACTTGCAACGCCTGGACGGTCCTGGTCAACGCCGCGACGCTCCTGGTCAGCTCCTGGACTTGGTGGTGCAGGCCTTTCGACGGGGCTTGGTTCAGGGCCTGTGCATCAGCCTCCACGGAGTCCATAGAGGAGGGTGCCGCCTCCTGGTGGTAGGTGATAGCAGGGCGCCGGGGGTTTACAGCGCCACTGGTTGCAGATTCACGGAGCACCCTTATGGCCCTGTCCTTAAATTGGGCAAAGGTCAGGTCGGGGTTCTGAAAGAACATGAGGCGCAGTTGGGCCCTGTGGGTGCTAGACAGCAGACCCTCTATAAATTGTTCTGTTAGCAGTTTATCCGTTTCCTGCACACTGCCAGGGTCAGTTTGTTGAATAGCCCTCAAGGCTTCCTGCAGATTTAGGGCATAGTCTCTGATGCTGTCCTGTGCCCGCTGCTTACATCCATAGAACCTCATTTTAATCTCAGCAGAGGTACGTGTGTCAAAGGTACCCCGCAGCCGGGCCAGAATACCCTTCACAGTCCTTTTCTCCTCAGTGGGCCATGATTTTACCTCCCTTTGGGCTGCGCCAGTTAACTGCCCTGTCAATATGCTGACCTTCTGTTCCTCTGTCAGGGGGTAAACGTGGAACAAACTATACAGTCTTTCCTTGAAGTCAGTTAGGGCATGGGGCTCCCCTGAGTATTTGGGCAGCCAGGCCGCTCCAGGGATGTAAGGCAGGGAAAAGGGCATCACCGCTGCTGCAGCTGCGTTGGTGGTAGTGGGCTCCTCTGTATCCGACATCTTCCTCCCCCCTAGTGAAGTGTGGCCTACCTTCCGGCGATCCTCTTCTGTAGGCCGCGGCTCCGCTGCTGCTGCTATGGACGAGGACCTGGCGTCGCGTCCTGATGACGTCAGCGTCGCTCCCTCTCCCTTCCAGGACCTTGCGCAGCGTCGGTGAGTGGGGCGGAGCTTCGGATCTCGCACGGTTTTGACGTCCACGCCCCTCTTCTTCCCGCGCGGCGTCCTGGAGATGGCGTCCGATGGCGGGAAACAGCTGCAGATGGCGGGAAGACGGCAGAAGACGGCGGGAAAAGGTCCAAGATGGCGTCTGATGGCGGGAAACGACTCCGGACGGCGGGAAACTTCTCCACAGGTAAGTTTACAACAGTCTTTTTCAGGCACGCAGTACCCGGTGGTTGCGGGCATGAAATCCTGCCGACTACGCCAAAGCTGACTCGCCCCCTGGGCCGTGGGGCACTCAGATCTGGGAAATTAGGGAACGATGGGAGTAGTAGTGGCAACCCGGTTCCGTGGCTCAGGGTGGTCAGGCCAGTGGTAGTCCGTTATATTGATGTTGATTATGTCCGACTACGCCACCCGTGGATTGCGGTTATTAGGAACCGCCGCTGCATGCAGACCGCTGGGGCTGATGAGGTGTGCAGCTAGGGTAGTGTGACTCCCCACGGGAAGACTGCGGCCCCAGGGCAGTATAGTGGATGGTGGGAGTGATGGTAGTGAGAGTCCCAGTGATGACAGTGCTGGAGGAGCAAGGAGCACACAGACAACAGGTTGCAGTCCAGGGTCTTTACTAAACAGGTAAACTGACCCACAAACAGTCCCAGCTAGGAGGGGACCTGGATGTCTGAGAGCAACGGGGAAATTGGCCCTGGTCAGGGTGAGGGTGTAGGCCTACCGTGCTTTCTGCGCTCCTTCTGGCTATCTCCTCCTGATAGGATAACAGCCCACGTTTCCGAGCTTTCCGTGTATTCTCGCCTGTATGGCCTGCGACGTGGGTTCCTTTCTGCTCCCACCCTTGTACGGCTTTACTGGTCCCTTCGGTTGTGGCAGGGCCTCCAGGCTTCTTAGGCCAAGGAAAGTACAGTCCCTTGCGAACTGGTTCTCTGCTGGGGGATGTGGAATCCTCCCAGCCTCAGACACCAAAGTCTGGTAAATTAAGTCCTCTTTCTGCCAAGACAGGCTCTCTTCGCCTCTTGTCTCTGGCTTGTGGCTCTCCTACTGCCACACTTCCTCTTAGGTGCAATCAACTTTCTGTCCCTGCTCCACTCTGGGACACGTCTCAGTCCTGAGACAGGCAATCCAGTTCTCCCTAACCCTGTCCCCAGTACCAGCTTTTATAGGGGCAGCCTGCTCCCCCTACTGGCCTGAGACAGGAGGCATTGCATGCTAATGTTCCCCTGACCAGAGAACCTCCCCCTTGCTCTCAGACACAGCTTTATTACACTTGTGGCATCCAGGTAGGGTGACACAATATAATTCCACATGTGTTAATTCATAGTTTTGATGCCTTCAGTGTGAATGGACAATTTTCATAGTCATGAAAATACAGAAAAATCTTTCAATGAGAAGGTGTTTCCAAACTTTTGGACTGTACTGTATATATATAATGTACACACACACATATATATGTATCCTATTCCCTGTCCATACATCTGTACTAGTCCTAGTTTATATGTATATTGTGGTAAAGCGACTTGCTCGGCTCTCCAGAGGCAGACACAGGACACACGGTTCGGGTCAACTTCCTGCTGGTTTATTCTGTGGCATAAACTTCCAGCAGTGTCCCATAAAAATAGACAGGCCCTCTCTGGGTTAATGGGAAAACAAAAGAGAAGGCATAACAGAGTCCATTAGCAAGCCAGGATCTGCCCGCTCTGGGTAGCACGATAAAGTCTTGCCAAACACCGGTACTCCGGTCTTGCTCTCTGGCTTCAGCCAAACACAGCCTGGAGACTTCCCTCTCCAGACCACACACTTCCCTGAACAAACTACTGACTGAGTACTTAACCCTGCTCAGCCACACCCTGAGGGGAGGTAGGGGAATGGCCTCGCATCCTCTTTGCCATTCCCCCCCAGCATATAACATGCTGGCAGAAATTTAGTAGGTTTCAGTTCACACAGGAGAGCAACCTGAGTGACACATACCCCCCCTCGTATATGATACCAGTGACTCTGTCACAATATATATATACGTATATACAGTTGTGCTCAAAAGTTTACATACCCTGACAGAATTTTTCCTTTCTTGGTCTTGTTTCAGAGAATATGAATGATAACAAAAAAAACTTTTTCTCCACTCATGGTTATTGGTTGGGTGAAGCCATTTATTGTCAAACTACTGTGTTTTCTCTTTTTAACTCTTAATGACAACCAAAAACATCCAAATGACCCTGATCAAAAGTTCACATACCCTGGTGATTTTGGCCTGATAACATGCACAGAATTTGACACAAATGGGTTTGAATGGCTACTAAAGGTAACATCCTCACCTGTGACCTGTTTTCTTGTAATCAGTCTGTGTGCATAAAAGCTGAGTGAGTTTCTGGGATCCAGACAGAGTCTTGCATCTTTCATCCAGCCACTGACGTTTCTGGATTGTGAGTCACGGGGAAAACAAAAGAATTGTCAACGGATCTACGGGAAAAGGTAGTTGAAGTGTATAACACAGGAAAGGGATACAAAAAAACATCCAAGGAATTGATAATGCCACTCAGCAGTGTTCAAACTGTGATTAACAAATGGAAAATCAGGGGCTCTGTAAAAACCAAACCACGGTCAGGGAGACCAACAAAAATTTCGGCTTCAACTGCCAGGAAAATTGTTCTTGGATGCAAAGAAAAAACCACAAATAACATCAGCTGAAATTCAGGACTCTCTGAAAACTAGCTGTGTGGCTGTTTCAAGATTCACAATAAGGAGGCTCTTGAAGAAAAATGGGCTGCATGGTCGAGTCGCCAGAAGAAAGCCATTTCTGCGCAAATGCCACAAAGTATCTCTCCTACAATACGCAAAACAGCACAAAGACAAGCCTCAAATCTTCTGGAACAAGGTAATTTTGGGGATGTATGAGCTACAAAGGCACAGGAAACTTGGTAAAAGTTGAAGGAAAGATGAATGCAGCACGTTATCAGCAAATACTGGAGCCAAATTTGCACTCATCGGCCCGGAAGCTGCGCATGGGATGTTCTTGGACGTTCCAACATGACAACGATCCAAAATACAAGGCCAAGTCGACCTGTCATTGGCTACAACAGAACAAAGTGAAGGTTCTGGAGTGGCCATCTCAGTCTCCTGACCTCAATATCATTGAGTCACTCTGGGGAGATCTCAAGCGCGCAGTTCATGCTAGACAGCCCAGGAATTTACAGGATCTGGAGGCTTTTTGCCAAGAAGAATGGGCAGCTTTACCATCTGAGAAAATAAAGAACCTCATCCACAACTACCACAAAAGACATCAAGCTGTCATTGATGTTAAAGGGGGCAATAAAAGGTGTTAAGAACTGGGGTATGTGAACTTTGATCAGGGTCATTTGGATGTTTTTGGTTGTCATTAAGATTTAAAAAGAGAAAACTCAGTAGTTTGACAATAAATGGCTTCACCCAACCAATAACCATGAGTGGAGAAAAAGTTTTCTTCTTATCATTCATTTTCTCTGAAACAAGGCCAAGAAAGGAAACATTCTGCCGGGGTATGTAAACTTTTGAGCACAACTGTATATATGTACACACACACACATGTATACACACATATATGTATCCCAGTCCCTGTCCATACATCTGTACTAGTCCCAGTCTTTATATCCATCCTAGTCCCTGTTTATACGTCCTCTCTAGCCCTTGTTTATGCATATATTCTAGGCTCTGTCTATATGCCCAGATTGCATCCAGTCTATACTTCAGTCCTAGTCCACCCTAGTCCTTGTCTTTACATCCATCCTATTCCTTGTTCATTCTTTCTTTCTAATCCCATGGTCTAATTTACACTCTTCCATACATTACTCACTTTGAGGTCGAAGCCTTTTGCTCTCGTTCCTGGATCACAAACCTCCATGGGGCCCCAGTCGCCCTCTGAAACTCCATTTGGAACAGATAAGATGGTTTGAGCTGCCACTAAGTTCTGTAGAGTCACCAAGAGAAGAAGGACAGCCAACATCTTGTCTTCTGTGTGAAGGATCCACTTGGATGGAACTTGGTGGTAGATGGTCATGGCTGTTTGCAAAACCCTTCTTACAGTTATATGAAAAAGTTTGGGCACCCCTATTAATCTTAAGCTTAATGTTTTATAAAAATTGGTGTTTTTGCAACAGCTATTTCAGTTTGATATATGTAATAACTGTTGGACACAGTAATGTTTCTGCCTTGAAATGAGGTTTATTGTACTAACAGAAAATGTGCAATCTGCATTCAAACAAAATTTGACAGGTGCATAAGTATGGGCACCCTTATCATTTTCTTGTTTTAAATACTCCTACCTACTTTTTACTGACTTACTAAAGCACTTTTTTGGGTTTTGTAACCTCATTGAGCTTTGAACTTCATAGCCAGGTGTATGCAATCATGAGAAAAGCTACTTAAAGTGGCCACTTGCAAGTTGTTCTCCTGTTTGAATCTCCTCTGAAGAGTGGCATCATGGGCTCCTCAAAACAACTGTCAAATGATCTGAAAACAAAGATTATTCAACATAGTTGTTCAGGGGAAGGATACAAAAAGCTGTCTCAGAGATTTAACCTGTCAGTTTCCACTGTGAGGAACACAGTAAGGAAATGGAAGAACACAGGGACAGTTCTTGTTAAGGCCAGAAGTGGCAGGCCAAGAAAAACATCAGAAAAGCAGAGAAGAAGAATGGTGAGATCAGTCAAGGACAATCCTCAGACCACCTCCAGAGAGTTGCAGCATCAACTTGCTGCAGATGGTGTCACTGTGCATCGGTCAACTATACAACGCACTTTGCACAAGGAGAAGCTGTATGGGAGAGTGATGCGAAAGAAGCCGTTTCTGCAAGCTCGCCACAAACAGAGTCGGCTGAGGTATGCAAAAGCACATTTGGAGAAGCCAATTTCTTTTTGGAAGAAGGTCCTGTGGACTGATGAAACCAAGATTGAGTTGTTTGGTCATACAAAAAGCCGTTATGCATGGCGGCAAAAAAAACCAGCATTCCAAGAAAAACACTTGCTACCCACAGTAAAATTTGGTGGAGGCTCCATCATGCTTTGGGGCTGTGTGGCCAATGCCGGCACCGGGAATCTTGTTAAAGTTGAGGGACGCATGGATTCCACTCAGTATCAGGAGATTCTTGACAATAATGTTCAAGAATCAGTGACAAAGTTGAAGTTATGCAGGGGATGGATCTTTCAGCAAGACAATGATCCAAAACACCGCTCCAAATCTACTCAGGCATTCATGCAGAGGAACAATTACAATGTTCTGGAATGGACATCCCAGTCCCCAGACCTGAATATGATTGAACATCTGTGGGATCATGTGAAGAGGGCTGTCCATGCTTGGCTACCATCAAACTTTACTGAACTGGAATTGTTTTGTAAAGAGGAATGGTCAAAAATACCTTCATCCAGGATCCAGGAAATCATTAAAAGCTACAGGAAGTGACTAGAGGCTGTTATTTTTGCAAAAGGAGGATCTACTAAATATTAATGTCACTTTTCTGGTGAGGTGCCCATACTTATGCACCTGTCAAATTTTGTTTGAATGCAGATTGCACATTTTCTGTTAGTACAATAAACCTCATTTCAAGGCAGAAACATTACTGTGTCCAACAGTTATTACGTATATCAAGCTGAAATAGCTGTTGCAAAAACACCAATTTTTATAAAACATTAAGCTTAAGATTAATAGGGGTGCCCAAACTTCTTCATATAACTGTATATGAGTATTACAAGGAACTTGGCCAATCACCAGTTTCACATCCGATTTCCTGTTTTATTCATGTTCTAATTGACGGACAAAAGATTATTATTCATTAAGAAATGTTTGGTTCTCTCCTTATAGTTTCATAACTCTTTGGCTGTTCTCAACATTTGGCATTGCTATGGACTGAATACTGAGCGTCTTGTCATTGTGTTATGGCATAGAGTCGTGCTCCTTTGTGTCCTCTACGTAGGTGCGGAGACATATGACAACTAATCACGTCATTTACTTGCCGTTAGAATACAATGGGTGACTTGATATGCCGAGTTTTCATTTCAGATTCACTACAAACAAATCAAATACATGAATTGTCCATTCTCCTGATGTTTTCCAAGATGGATGTATTACAGATAAGCAGCAAATCAATTTGCAGGCACAAATTGCCTTAAGGCACATATCATGGATGTTTATGGTGGTGAACACTCCATTGTATTCTCCAACCCCATTACAGGAGGGGGCCTGGCACTAGACCACTGCTATCCTGCTTTACTATATACAAGCCCAATTGCAAAAAATATCGAGCCACTGCCCTAAAAAGTAAAGAAAGCAAGAATGCAATGATTTGGAAATCTCTTATAGCCATATTTTATTCACAGCAGCACATAGGACACAGATCAGAAGTTGAAAGTTGGACCTTTTTCCAATTGATTTAAAAAAAAATTAACTCATTTATAAATTGATGTCAGCAGCAACTGTCAAAATAATTAGGAGAGGCTTAACAAAAGTCTGGATAAGTAAGTAGTACTAGTGAAAAACAGCTGGATGGTCAAGTTTCATCGAAGTCCCATGAATGTGTATAAAAAGGGAATGGTAGAGAGGCAGAGTCTCTCTGAAGCAAAGATGGTCAGAGGTCACCAATCTATGAACAACTTCGTCTAAAACTGTGAAACAATTTAATAAAAATGTTCCTCGACGTAAAATTGCAAAGATTTTGAATATTCCAACACCTACAGAACATAGTATCATCCAAAGATTCAGAGATTCTGGAGAAATCTATGTGCACAAGGGACAAGGTTGACAGTCAATATTGGATGCTCGTGATTTCTGAGCCCTCAGGCGGCAGTGTATTTATAATAGGCATGATTCAGGTATGCAAATCACTGCATGGGCTCAGGGATGCTTCTAGAAATCATTGTCTGTGAACACAGGTTGACATGCTTTCTACAAATGCAAGTGAAAGTTCTATCATTCAAGGAAGAAGCCATATATCATCACAGTCCAGAAATGCTGCCGTCTTCTTTGGGCCAAAACTAATTTATGATAGAGAGAGGCAAAATGGAAAACTGTTCTGTGGTCAGATAAATCAAAATGTAAAATTCTTCATGGAAATCATGAACACAGTGTCCTGCAGATTTGAGACGAGAGGGACCATCCAGCATGTTATTGAGGAGAGGGACCATCCAGCTTGTTATCAAGGAGAGAAACCATCCAGCTTGTTATCAAGGAGAGGGACCATCCTGTTTATTATTGAGGAGAGGGACCATCCAGCTTGTTATTGAGGCGAGGGACCATCCAGCTTGTTATCAATGAGAGAAACCATTCAGCATGTTATCAAGGAGAGAAACCATCCAGCTTGTTATTGAGGAGAGGGACCATCCAGCTTGTTATTGAGGAGAGGGGCCATCCAGCTTGTTATCAAGGAGAGAAACCATCCAGCATGTTATCGAGGAGAGGGACCATCCAGCTTGTTGTCAAGGAGAGGGACCATCCTGTTTATTATTGAGGAGAGGGACCATCCTGCTTGTTATTGAGGAGAGGGACAATCTAACGTGTTATCGAAGAGCGGTACCATCCAGCTTGTTATCAAGGAGAGGGACCATCCAGTTTGTTATCGAGGAGAGGGACCATCCTGTTTATTATTGAGGACAGTGATTATCTTGCTTGTTATCAGCACACAGATATAGTATCTCTGTTGGTTGGGGCTGCATTATTGTCTATGTCAAGGGCAGATTACACATGAAAGGCTCTATCAATTCTGAGTGTTATAAAGAGGTTTTAGAACAACATATGCACCCATCCAGACCTCTATTTCAGGAAAGACATTGCATATTTCATCAAGACAATAGTAAACCACATACTGCAACTAGCACAGCAGCATGGCTCTGCAGAAGATGAGTTTGGTGATGAATCGGCCACTTGTAGTCCAAAACATTTGCCGCATTATGAAATTAAAAATCCCTGAACTGTGGAGCAGCTAGAAACCTACATCAGACAACAATGGGACATCGTTCCTCTCCCAAAACTCCAGCAATTGTCTTCTCACTTCCCAGATATTTATAGACTATTGCAAGGAGAAGAGGGAACGCTATACAATAGTAGATACAGCCTGGGCAGAACATTTTTTGATGTGTTGTTGCCATCAATTTCTAGATGAGGATTTTTTTTTTTCAAATGAAAAATACCCAATGTTCAGCTTCTAATCTGTGTTCCGGTGTGGATAAAATATGGAGATAGGAGATTTGCAGGTCATTGCTTTATTTTTTTCTTTATATTTTACACAACGGCCCAACTTTTGGATTAAAAAATCCAGAATAGGGTTTGGTTGCTGAAATCGTGGGTGAAAAGGGTGGGAACCAACTCCACCATCAGTATTTCTAGCTGGACGGTTAAATGAATTGTCTCCTTTCAAAAAACTTTTTCCCATAATTTCAGTTACTTTTTTTGTTTTTTTTAATAAGCTTTATTTAGCCTTCCTGGGTCCATTGCTTTATCTCTACTGCTGCCCTGTGCTGAAGACAATCACTGGAAGCAAAAATACTGCAGCCAATCACTCAGTGACTCTGCTTATGTAGATAATTAAAATTGTTGTTCACACAGTTGAGGTTCTCAAGGTGCTTGCAGACGTGTGATCAAACATTGACTGTGCCGGGATAGTCATAAAGTCACTATGATCAAAGTATTGGAAGAGTGCTCCCATGCCTAGATCCTGTGTGTCACTAGAAGCACTTCAGATCACCATTTTTGAGATCTATGTGGTCCCATCGGTCAGACCCCACCAATCCAGAAGTCATCCCCTGTCCTATTGTAGGGAGTACTTCTAAACTTGGTACATACCCTTTAATACTATATCCCCTGCCAGTCTTCTGGCATCAACATGCGGTGGGAGGAATTGTGGCCATTTCAGCCTATCAGTAGCTGCTGATTTTGTGATATGATGACAGCAGAGGGTTTAGTCTCAGGAATGACAGGTCTGTGAGCCACAATAATGACAAATGGCATGGGCCATTGAGGCGCTGGCTAGTAGGATCAGATCCTGTGTTAGCGAGCTGGCCCAGGATTTACTTTGTAACTCGATGTTCTTTCTTTACTCATTGTAGTTCTTTGTGTTCCCACCATTTTTTCCCCGAAAAAACTAAATTGTCTCACACAGTAAAAACCCATACATCCACTGAGCTCATCCCATGGTGGCCAGTGGCGGATTATTATAAGGGCAAACTAGGAAAACATTCTGGGCCCAAGGCTCTGGGTGGGGACCTGGCCAGATTGCCTCCACTATAATCCAAAGTCCCATCTTTGGTCTAAAGAGCCAGAGATCGCTTCCTAGCTCTGCTGTCTACCATATATTATTATATCCACATTATTTATTTATATTGCGTATATAATTAAATATAGCAGCGTTGCGGCAAAAAGCAATTCCTGGCTCCGAGCCCGACCCGTTGATGTAATTGCAGCAGAGGCTTTTGTCACTGTTGGAAGCGGCTCTGAACAGGATCTCCAGAAGTGATTTTTTTTTTTTTTTTTTTAGTAAATTAAATTATTTGATTTTCCAATTGATCATATATTTTAAAGGTGACGGAGTGAGTGGATAATGAATGAGGGGGAGTAACATAGACAATGAGTTGGGGGGAGGCGAAACGAGATATAAATGAGGATAGTCACATTAAGTAATAAATAGAGGGTGAGACATAATGGTAATGAATTGTGGGGAGACACATTAGTAATGAATTGGGGTGAGAAGCACAGTGGATAATGTATTGGCAGGAGAGGTGCAGTGGGTAATAATTGGGGGGGTGTAGAGTGGGAAATGATTTGAGAAGGATAGCACCGTCCCTTATTACAAAGTGTCATCATTTATTATGCATACCGTCATCTATTATTGCATAGTGTTATCCCTTATAATGTATAGAACTGTCCATTATTACACAGTCCTCCCTTATTATATATAGTGCCATCCCATATTAAATAGTAATCACCCTTGTGTATAGTGCCACGCTTTATTACATAGTGTCTTTTCTAATTATGTACAGAATCAGTCATGGGTTTGGACATGCCTGTTCATACAATGGTTTTCCTTGTTCCTTATTGTAATGTGCACATTGTAGATTCATCTTAAATAAAGTCTATTACAATCGCCACATTGTAGATTCAAACTAAAAGCAGAAAAAACACTAAAGAACCCATATGGAAACAAAAATTTATGTTAAACCTTAGATTCCTCAAACTATCCCCCTTTTACTCTGATGACAGCTTAGCACCCCTTTGGCATTGCCTCATACAGCTTCATCAGGGAATAGATCCCAATGACCTAGTGTGTCTCATTAAGAGTTCATCTGTGCAATCAGAAAGTGTTTGCGACGTAGTTTCATATGGATTCCATGGTTGTACCAATGTACAAAGCAGCTACACATTTCAGATGCCAACCTGCGTCCTTTATCAGAGCTAAAGCTAGTGAAGTGAGGTCTCTCCGATCTGATTTTGCAACCTGTTAAGTTAGACACAGGTGAGAGACAAATCACGCAGCACACACTTGACGGAAAGTCACATGATATGCCAATCTATCGTAAATTAAATGGGTCCGGGTTTTTAATTACAGTAGTTATTATTCCTATTTTCAGAAATTCTTTATCCTGGTCACATATTTTCTCATGACTCATATTTTTTTTTTTTTGATAATTTTTATTATTTTTTACAGTGCAAAAGAGTTTCTCCGTTGTTCGCTAATTTAGTGATGTCGTTTTGGGAATTAGAATATCTGTATTCCATTAATTATCCTTTTACCTCCATTTGGTCTGGTATGGCAGATACATTGACGACTTGCTCGTCCTCTGGAGGGGTTGTGTGTCCACCATATCTGACTTTATCAAATATATAAACAACAGTAGTTATAATCTCAAATTCACTTCCACATTCAATAAAACACAGATTTCCTTTTTCAACCTACAAATAATGGGTACTCAAAATGCAGTAATTTCTACTGCTTCACATATCACACTATGTTACATGCCTGCAGTAGTCATCATAAACACACCATGAGATCAACTCCAGTAGGTGAATTCACCAGAATTAAAAGAAACTGTAGCAACATCGGTAACCTAAAAAACGGCACTCGAACAATCTAGAAATAGGTTATCTAAAAGGGGGTTACTCCCACTGGATGCTCAATAGAGACGATCATATTGTCTGGACTAAAAACGCTGGGTGATAACAATTCAATTAAGAATGATAGATCCAACAAAACCATGAAACCTATTTAGTAATTACAATATAGCCTTCAATATCAAGTCTATTATATACAAATTTCTTCCCCTCCTACATGAGAATTTGATATTATCCACAATCCTATGACCAGGATGATCTATCGTGGCAAAAAGATCCACTACCATAGGTGCAGGACTTGCATAGATGCTAAGGTCACTAAAACTTTTTCCAACCATAATAACACTAATAGTCATGATATTAAACATTTCATCAATTGCATGAAATGATGTCGTTTACATTATAAATTGCTCTATATGCAATCAAACGTACATGGGTTGTATCTCCCGTAAATTAAAAGTCTGAATTTCAGAGCATCTCATCGACAAAACTACCACAACTAGTAATAACCGCAATATATCACATGTATCCAAGAACTTCATCACTTACCACCATAGAAACACCTCTTCATTACAGGTTCTTGGCATCGAGAAAGTTAATAGAGCCAACAGGGGAAGAGACCAGAGGAGACGGTTCCTCACTCGTGAAGCATTTTGGATCTATAACTTAGGTCCGCGAGTTCTCAATAGTTTAAACATATGTATTGATGACCTCATATGTATTTCCTTATATGTTTTCTTATTTCATTTTGTTTTTCTGATCCATTTCATTTACGATAGATTTGCATATCACATGACCTTCTGTCACGTGTGTGCCACATGACTTGTCGGTCTCCTGTGTCTACTTGACAGGTCGTATATCAGATTGGAGAGACCTCGCTAGCTGTAGCTCTGATAAATGATGCAGGTTAATGTCTGAAACGCGTAGCTGCCTTATGCACGATTACAACCATGCAATCCATATGAAACTATGTTTTCATTTTTGTGTTTTGTGATTAGCCATATTCTACAACTGTTCTAAGCCAGAATAAGGTAATAACCACTCAACTAAGTGAAGTCCATCATTACTTTAAGACTTGAAGGTCAGTCAGTCAAAAAAATTGCTAGAACTTTGAAGGTATCCGTAAGTGCAGCCATGATAACCATCAATCTCTATAATGAAATTAGCTCTCATGAAGACCTTCACAGGTAACGAAGACCAATAATTACTTCTACTGCAGAGGATAAGTTCATCAAAGTTACCAGCCTTAAAAATATAGATAAAACTCCCCCATAAATGATGCCCAGACATCAAGTATCAGACACATCTCAGCATCAACTGACCAGAGAAGATTGTGAGAAGCAGGCATTGATGGTCAAATTTCTGCAAAAAAAGACATTACTAAGAACCACAAACAAGAAGAAGAGACTCGTTTGGGCCAAGCAACACAAGGACAGCACATTAGATGCGTGGAAATCTGTACTATTGTCTGATGAATCAAAAATTTTAGAATTTTTGTCACAATTTGTATGTGAGATGCAGAAAAAATAAGTGAATGGTTTCTACATGTGTCTATAATGGTGTGGTGGTACATTGCTGGTGACACTGTTGGAGATTTATTCCAAATTCAAGGCACACTTACCCAACTTGCTACTACAGCATTCTGCAACGACATGCCATTATATCTGTTTTGTAGATAATGGACCCATCATTTGTGTTGCAAAAGGACAATAACACAAAACATACGCTAAGGCTACGTAAGGGCTGTGTGATCAAGAAGCAAAAGGATGGCGTGCTGCTTCAGGTAATGGAGTGCTGCTTCAAATTCCAAATGACTACCTGATCATGCTGCTTCAGAGAAAGCCACCGGGCGTTAAGCTGTTATCAAAGTAAAATGAGGTTATTTGAGGAACCCAAGGTGTTACACATATTCTGGTTTGTTTCACTTGTGCATCTTTACTCTTTGTTTCCATATGTTCTCTATTGTGGTTATACTGCCTTCATTCTGAATCTACAATGTGCACAGTCCAATAAGAACAAGGCAAAGCATTGTAAGAACAGGTGTGTCCAAACTTTTGACTGGTACTGTGTAAAACCATCCATTATCACATAGTATCCTAATTTATTATGCATGGTGCCGTCCATGTTACATAATGTCCTCCCTTATTAAATATAGCTCCGTCCATTATTGCATAGTTTCCTCCTTTACTATGTATGGCACCATACCTTGTTGCATTGTGTTCTTCTTTATTATATGTATCATCATCCAGTATCCTCTTATATTGTACTGTCTTTTACCACATAGTGTCTTCCATTAGTATGCATAGACTCATTTAGTGTTGCATAATGTCCTTCTTTATTATATATTGTGCCACCCCTTATCAAAAAGTGTCATCATTTATTATGTACTGAGCTATCTCTTATTACAGTGGGGAAAACAAGTATTTAGTCAGCCACCAATTGTGCAAGTTCTCCCACTTAAAAAGATGAGAGAGGCCTGTAATTGACATCATAGGTCGACCTCAACTATGAGAGACAAAATGAGAAAACAAATCCTGAAAATCACATTGTCTGATTTGGAAACAATTTTTTTTCAAATTTTTGTGACCCCCATACAGCCCTCCATGCACATTAATGGACCTACATACTGTGTAATGGCCTGCACTAGCCCTCCACACAGTAAGATGGACCCCACAAAAACCTTCACACTGTATAATTGTTTTCATACAGTATAATGGCCCCACATAGCCTTCAATATAGTGTAATGCTCCCCCCATGGTCCTCCATACAATATAATGCAACCCCCATGGTCCTCCATACAATATAATGCACCCCCATGGTCCTCCATACAATATAATGCACCCCTTGGTCCTCCATGCAATATAATGCACCCCTTGGTCCTCCATACAATATAATGCACCCCCATAATCCTCCACACAATATAATGCACCCCCCCATGGTCCACCACACAATATAATGCACCCCGCATGGTCCTCCATACAGTACAATGCACCCCCCATAGGGTTTTGTGCATCCCTTATAGGGTATAGTGCAGCCCCCATCGGGCATAGTTCAGCCCCCATAGGGTAAAATGCACCCCCAGTCCTCCAGTAATATGAGCACCACGTACTCACTGATTTCAAAAAAATAAATAAATACAAAATTCACCGCTCCTCGTTCCTCCACTACTTCGGTCTCTGCCTCATGTCTCCTCAGCTCCACTACCTGACCCAGCGTGGTGCGATGAAGCGATGTCATCGCTCCGCTGCGTCAGATGTCGCTCCCTTCTCCATCATTGCTTTCAAATGTGTCGCCATCTGCTGATACAGTTGAATGCGGGTCGGGGGGCTTCGCTGGCTGTCCAGAGGGAGGGCCTGACGTGGGGGGGCGCGATGCGTGCTCTGACACCACACCCCCCCCCTGGTTCACGGGCCCCATAGAAGTTGCGTGGTGTGCCACCATTGGCGGTACGCCACTGAGCACCATTCATTATTACATATAGTCCTCCCTTATGTGTAGCACCATCCCATATTACAAAATGTCCTTCCTTATTATATACAATGCTGTCCCTCATATTATTATATTTTGTATAGACTGTACGCCTTTATTATGTTTTGCACCTTCCACTTTGCATAATGTCTTCCTTTATTATGTATAGCACTGTCCGTTTTTACATTGTCCTCCCTTGTAATGCATAGTGCCATTCATTATTACATAGTGTCCTCCTTATGTATGACCGTGTTGGCGCCCTTGAAATTGTTCCAGAAAATGAAGTATTTCTCCCAGAAAATTATTGCAATTATACATATTTTGTTGTACACATGTTCATTTCCTTTGTGTGTATTGTAACAGCACAAAAAAACTGAAAAAAGGCAAATTGGCCATTAATTTCACACAACCCCAAAAATGGGCCGGAAAAATTATTGCCATTTTTCTAAAATTATGGGCAAGCAACTTTTTTTTTCAAGCATGTGATGCTTGTTCAAACTCGCCTGTGGCAAGTAACAGGTGTGGGCAATATGAAAATTACACCTGAAACCAGATAAAAAGGGGAAAAGTTGACTTTGCATTGTGTGTCTATATGTGCCACACTAAGCATGGAGAACAGACAGAGGAGAAGAGAACAGTCTGAGGACTTGAGAACCACAATTGTTGAACAATTCCAACAATCTCAAGGTTACAAGTCCATCTCCAGAGATTTTGATGTTCCTTTGTCCACAGTGCGCAACATAAAGTTTACAACCCATGGTTGCTGTAGTGAATCTCCCTGGATGTGGACAGGAGAGCAAAATTGATGAAAGGTTGGAACGCAGGATAGTCTGGACGGTGGATACGCGGCCCCAATCAAGGTCCAAATAAATTCAACTACAGATGGAGCTGCATCTGTTAAGAGCTGGAATAGCACAGGAAAAATCGGATGTCTTTCTTTGAGAGTCTTAAAGGGGTTTTCAAGACCTGTTCTCAGCAGCTTTGCTTCCAGTCTTTTTGGTAGACACAGGACAGTGTTACTTGTGTCTGCTAGTAACTAAAAGCAGTGTGTGGCCAACTGCTTATTTCAGTAGCTAAGCCAGACCCTCTTATCATGGCCGATGTATAGACGGAGAAAGGGGCTGGTTTTGCTATTGAAATAAACAGTTCTTATACTGCTGTCTTCTGATGTAGCTGATTTTTCTATGGCCACCCCAGATACTATATGTATCTGGCCTTGGCTGCTACCTATGCACACCATATAGCTATGTGTTTATGGAGGTCTCCAAAGTGCATTATCGCATCCGATAAATCTTTTAAGACTGTCGCGCTTCCCATGCGTTCTTCAGTTTTGGCTGCAGGTATAATCTTCTGGCTACGATCATGTAAGCAACCACTGGACGTGGCTAAGTAGCAGAATTGTTAGTGCTCAGAGCAGTGGACTTCCTTATAAGATACCTGGGAATAAGAACAGAAATTTAGCTATTACATTGACGACTCATTGACGTTTCTTCTTACTGAAGCGTCGATCGTCACAAAGATTCTATTGTCCAAACTGAAAAGAAGATTATATAATTAGGAGGTGATTACTGAGGAGACCAAGGCCAAATCAGATCTTATCACACAATGGTCAGGATTGGACATAATAGGATATTATTCTCTACGCTGACAAATCACCTATTCTCGGTTGCATCACTTAGTACAGGCTTCCAAAATGCCTCTGGACGTGGCATCAGCACAAGGACTATAATGGAGGAGCTTCATGAAATGTATTTCTATGGTTCAGCAGATGCACTGAAGTCCAAGATCTGCGTGCACAGCACCAAATCTTGTGCCCGTGTAGATGTACTCTGTTGTGTGTTCATTGTCTGCTTGTTGAGGACCAAGGTCACACGCACTAGCAGGTTGTGGTGCATGGCGGTGCTTCTATATCCTATAATGATGGCTGACAACACACTCACTATATGGACAAAAGCATTGCGCCTCCACCGCATCAGGGATCTTTCACACGTCCAGATATTTCCGGTACTGGAGAAACCAGTACCGGAGATATCCGTGTCCCGTGTGTCTGTGTGTGGCATATGTGTAACAATAGGGGCACATGAACCGGCGCCTAGGAATCAACGGTACAGTTCACGTTGTTCCCAAGCGCTGGTTGCTAAACGCTGCCCTCATCATTGTTCCCTGCCGGCACTGCGATCAGCACTGGCAGGGACAATGATTAGAGTAGTATTCTGCTCCCGCTGTCTCCAACTGTAAAAATAAGAATAAAATAAAAAAATCCTAATACTCACCTGTCCTAAATGTCCCCTGCTGTAATCCATGTGACCGATCACGCCGAGGAGCCTCGGAGAATGACTCCTTCAGTGAGGGGGGCCTAGAGCTGCACTCAGCGAGCGGTATCCTGTCACTCACTGAGTGCAGCGCAGCTGCGGGGCCTGCTTGCTGCAGGAGTCATTCTCCCTGGCTCCCGGTGTCAGTGGTCAGAGGATTAGAGCGGGAGATACTACCTGCATTGGTTTAGTGAATCCTGCATTGAGCAGGGGGTTGAACACGATGACCCTGGAGGTCCCCTCCAACTCTAACATTCTATGATTCTATGAAGTGATTCATTTTGTTATGAACAGTATCTGGTCGGGACGCAAGGGTCATCTTATTGGCAAGGTGCAAAAAGACAAAGGAATTGTCATGTAATGTGATGTATGATATTAGCAGACTAACAAAACCAACGGTATTGAACTTCTGATGGAAACTTTTTATTGTGTTTGGTAGATATAAATTTTGATTAGCAAACATAAAGGAAAATGTAATATTTCTTTCTTAGTCTGAATACAACAATAAACATGAAAGAAAGAAGTATCTGCAGAAGCTCCAAAAACAAAAAAATCAAGATAATAAGTAGTCATCATCTGTCACAACCCATCACCACCCACCACCAGGCACTATCACCTTACCACCATCCACAAATCATCAGCCACCACCATTCATCTACCATCTCTCATTACCATCCACCTTAAATCACCATCATCATCATGATCACTTTCCACCACCATCTACTATCTCTCTTGACCACCATGCACTATTACCAATCCTCACTCCTTACTGTGCACCATAAATCAACACCATAACCACCCACCACCATGCATCTACCATCATCTACTATCTCTCATTACTATTCACCACAGGTCACTATCACCATCTCCACTCACAACCCACCATGATCTACCATCACCCATCACAATCCAGTACCATGCAGTATTGTCTACCATAACTCCTTACCACCTATCATAAATCACCACCATCCTGACATTTACTCTTCACAACCTACCTTCACATCATGTACAGTGACCCATAACTATCCACGACAAATCTCCGTCTCCTCCGTCATCCCTTTCCATCAACCACAAAATTACCACCACCCATTATCTATCATTACCCATCATCACCCATCAATATTCACCACCGACAAACATCTCCCATGATTATCACCTACCCGATGAAGATTTGCAAAAAATATAATGCGATGCTTAAAATGGTGATTCTAAAATTAAACAATTTCATTTCTTGAGTGATTTCATGTTTGGTCAATAGACTTTTTAATTACCGCGACACTCAAATTTGACATCAGTTAGACTGAGGTCATCTCTCCACATTCCTTGATTTGGCTGCACTCTGGTTTGGATTCCATTGATTCCTTGCTCACAATCTGAGCTCCACGGTCCATATGATCCCCAGCTCTTTCCATTTCCCTCTCTTTCGGAGCCATCGGAGCATGTGAACTTGATGTTGTTGACAGCTGTGCTATCCCGAGAAGCTTTAGACTCAACTCTCAGGCTGAAGTTTTTGAAATATTCTGAGTTGCACCAATAAACAGGTCCCCAAGAGCCAAATCTACGGAGAGAATCAAAAATATAAATCCATAATGTAAAAGCTTGACTGCTTTTATAGCCACCAATTATTTAAAAGATTGGTGACCTCCAGTTTGTAGGATCTTTGGGATCACGACAGTGGACAGAGACTGTATTAAAGGATTATTAATGGATATGATCATGACCAAATGCTAAATGTTCTAGCCCTTACCCTCCTACAGTGGAGTGAATGGTCTTCATCACCTTCCTCGATGAAGGTTTTGTGCACAGCAGAGAAATTCCATTCAGAGCCGTATCATCAACCAGACGTCCTTGTCGACGCTCCACCTGAGGTCAAATCCATATGTTCAATGGTATGAATATAAAGTGCATGACATCTCAACTCCACCCAAATCCACCCAACCTTCATAACTCCTGGCTATACATCCATCCTAGTCTCTATCCATCTATCTATTATCTATCTATCTATCTATCTATCTATCTATCTATCTATTATCTATCTATCTATCTATCTATCTATTATCTATCTATCTGTCTGTCTATCTATCTATCTATCTATCTATTATCTATCTATCTATCTATCTATCTATTATCTATCTATCTGTCTGTCTATCTATCTATCTGTCTGTCTATCTGACGCACCCCTGGGCCTGTGTCGCACAGCGTTGCGCATGCAGGAGCTTACCCGGAGCCGGATCTGTTGAGGGTTGTAGTCTCGTGGCGGTGACCCGGTCCGTGCCCAGGGAGTCAGACTAAGTGGCGTTGTATTAGCGGTAGATGTTGGACGACTACGCCACCCGTTGAATGCAGCGAAGGAGCTGCCGCTGCAGGGCAGACCGCTGAGGCCGGTGGTAGGATTGTGCAGCGTGATAGTATCACCCCCAACGGGAGGGGTATGGCCTCAGGGCAGCCGACGTGGATGAAGGGGGTAGCAGGAATCACTCAGAGACGATGCGGTGTAGTTCAGGGTCTTTACTGGTGATAAAGATAGACCCTCCCGGAGTACTGGCTAGCGATCGGGGCCTGGTCAGTCCTTGAGCAGATGGGATCTCCCCTGGCCAGGCGGAGTTGTAGGCCTCCCAAACTGACTGTACTCTTCTGGCTACCTTGCTAGAGGCGGGTATAAGTAGCCCACGTCCCTGAGTCTACCGTGTGGTGCTCACCCGTATGGCCGGTGACTTGGGGCCTTCTAGTGGCGTCCGCTCCACGACGGCGGTGCTGGTCCCACGCGTGTGACCGTGCCTTCGGGTTTCTTGGCCAGAGGACCTGAAATCCCCTGCCGGGCGGTTTCTGCTGCTGGGTAAAGATTAGTCCCCACAGCCTCGGACTCCGGGTCCGGTGATAGCTTCTCAGTCAGGGCGAGCTCTGCAGCTGCCAGCCCCTGACTCCTTATAGCACTGCTCCCACAGAGCTCCTGATGTTCTTTTCCTATATCTGCTTCTCTTCTCTGTCTCTTCTTCTTCTCTACACACTAACCCTGCCTCAGCCCTAGGTTTATATAGGGGAAGTTCTTCCCCTCCCAGGACAGGACTCTCTATCACTGTGGCAACCAGACTCCTGGGGTGTCACATATCTATCTATCTACCCTCTCTATTTACCTGTCTCTACATCCAACCTAATATATGTATATACATCAATCCTAGCCCCTGTCTGTACATCCGTCGTAGTCCCTGTCTATAAATAAATACTAGTCCCTGTTTGTACTTCTGTCCTAGACCCTGACTATCCCTGTTTGTTCATCCACCCTAGTCTTTGTCTGTACATCTGTCCTAGTCCCTGTCTGTATATCTGTCCTATTACCTTTCTATACATCAATACTATTCAGTGTCTATACATTAATACTAGTACCTGTATGTACATCTGTCCTAGTCCCTGTCTGTACATCTGTCCTAGTCCCTGTCTGTACATCTGTCCAACTCCCTATCTGTACATCTGTCCTAGTCCCTGACTGTACATTTTTCCTATTCCCTGTTTGTTCAACTGTCCTAGTCCTTGTCTGCACATCTGTCCTAGTCCCAGGACTGGGCAGGAGGTGTGGCATGCATAGGATCCCTGACCAAGAGACCTCCCACCTGCTCTCAGACGTAATATCTCTATCACTGTGACAACCAGACCCCTGGGGTGTCACATTCCCCCCTAGTGAAATTTAGTACTCCGGGACTAAACATATTTTTTAGAAAAACATAACAAGGTATAAACAATAATAATACAATAAGAAAAACACATAAAGATGGTTACGGCGTGTCCGCAACCGGGTGCAGTTTTGAAGAAAAGCAAAGTGTCCATTTCACCAAAACAGGGAGACGTAACCAGGTAGGGGTCTGTCCTGCCCCGAGTCCTTAACAGTCTTTAGTCCATTCCTAGGTTACGCTCCAACCAATTGTACAAGGATTCCCGGTAAATCCACCAAGGACTCCTAAAAATAACTAGAAACACATAATTATTTACAAGTATCAGACAGGTGACCACAAATAAAACAATTTAAACACTTCAAATCCTCCAACGTGCGGGTAACTGGCCTCTAGTGGCCCTAGTGGACCTACGGAGCTGACTGTCTGGCCCTGAACTACAGGGTGTAGGAGCTGTCAAGGGTAAACTGGGCAGCTGTCTACGGGCTCTTTGGCTCACTAGGGGTACGGCAGGCTCACTATGAGCAGAGGGTTGATCCTCCTGTTCTGCTTGTGTGGAGTCTGCTGCCTCCTGGACCGGCTGCTCTTCCAGCTCTACCTGTTGCTCCGTAGGCACTTGGGATGCTGGTTGGAGGAACGTGAGGACGGGTACCACAACTGCACCATTGACTTGAGTCCAGGACCGAGGGAAGTCTCCGAGCACAGTACTAACCATATCTTCCCTTTCCTCTACGGGTCGAGGGTCTTCTTGCTCTCCTTCTGGGTTCCGTAGCTGTTCGGGACACTTCTTCAGGTGATCCCGGGATACAATGGCTGTGGTTTCCCCTCCGTCTTTACTGATGGTACAGACCTTTGGATTGTCGTGGCTTGAGGGCAGTACGGTGTACGGGTCCTTCTTCCACTGGTCGTCCAACTTGTGGAGCCGTCTCTTCCTCTTCAAGACCTGCTCTCCGGGTACCAGGGGAACAGCGGGAGCATACTGGTTGTAAGTTTTCTCTTGTCTTTCCCTAGCGAGACAGAGACTTCGCTCCACGCTCTCCTGTACTTTCCGGTACTGCTGCTGCCTCTCTGTGTCCCAGTCTGCTTCCGGTGAAGTGTCCTCGGGTGTCAGGACTCCCATCTCCAGGTCAACAGGTAGCTTACCAGGCCTTGCCCTTATTAGGTAAGCCGGGGTACAGTTGGTGGAACCTACAGGGATGTAGTTGTACAGGTCCACCAGGTCGGGCAGCTTCTCAGGCCACAGACTGCGTTCTTCCAGGGGCAACGTTTTCAGAAGATCCATTACCACCTGGTTCATTTTCTCACAGAGTCCATTAGTTTGCGGATGATAGGGTGTCGTCCTTATCTTCCGGCAGCCATACAGATTGCAGAATTCCTGGAAGACCTCCGCTTCAAAGGCAGGTCCCTGGTCCGTCAGCACTTGGTCCGGGTACCCGTGTGGACGGCAGAAGTGCTGCTGGAAGGCTCTAGCTGCTGTTTGAGCTGTTAAGTCCTTAACGGGGACGACAACCAAGAACCGGGAGTAATGATCCACAATGGTTAACGCGTAGACGTAGCCACTTCTGCTTGGGGTCAGTTTTACATGATCCAAGGCTACCAGTTCCAACGGCTGCTTGGTGACGATGGACTGAAGGGGGGTCTTCTGGCTGGCACGGTCCTTCCTTCTTAGGTTGCACGGGCCACAGTCTCTGCACCACCTCTCGATGGTTCCCCTCATGCCTACCCAGTGGAACCGCCCGCGCAGCAGGAACTCCAGCTTCTTCCATCCGAAGTGTCCAGCCCCGTCGTGGTATGCCTCCATCACCATGGCTGCGTCTCTTCGTGGCACCACTACTTGCCAGATTAGTTCATGCGTCCGGGAGTTAACCATTCTGCGGCACAACTTCCCCTTGTAAAGGAACAGTCGACTCTTCTCAGCCCACAGTTGTTTGGCTTCCTCCGGAGCGTCTGGGTCAAGGCGAGCCTCTGGCCGAGTCAGCATCTCCTTCACCAGTCGGACGGCAGGGTCACTGTCTTGCGTTTCCTCCCAGTTGTAGTGAGGCAAGGGGTTAACCGTAGCGGCTTGCTTACTCCTTACCCGATGGGAATACTGGATAGTCCCATGACGGTGGAACGCGGGGAGTTCGACTTCTTCCAGTCCCTCTGGATCTTCTCCTACGTCCGGTAGGTTTGGCATCCTGGACAGGGCGTCCGCGTTGGTATTGGAGCGTCCTGCCCGGTATTTGATTGTGAACTCGTAGTTGGACAGACGGGCCATCCATCTCTGCTCTAGGGCACCGAGTCTTGCCGTGTCCAGGTGTGTCAACGGGTTGTTATCCGTGTACACGGTGAACCGGGAAGAAGCGAGGTAGTGCTTAAAGCGTTCGGTGACTGCCCACACCACTGCCAGGAACTCTAGCTTAAATGAGCTGTAATTCTCAGGGTTTCTTTCGGTGGGTCGCAGTTTTCGACTGGCGTAAGCGATTACTCGTTCTTTCCCCTGCTGGATCTGGGACAGTACGGCTCCTAGCCCGATGTTACTTGCGTCGGTGTAGAGGATAAAGGGCTGGCTGTAATCAGGGTACGCCAGGATTTCATCCCCCGTGAGGGCCATCTTCAGCTGGCGGAAGGACTCTTCTTCTAACTTCTCCCATTTGAAGGGCGGCTTCTGGTTCTTGGCCTTCCGGGACTGGCCTATCAGGAGGTCCTGCATAGGAGCTGCCTTTTTGGTGAAACCGGGGATGAATCTGCGGTAATAGCCTACCAACCCGAGGAACTTCCGCACTTCCTTTACACTGGAGGGACTTGGCCATTCCTTAATTGCGGTGATCTTATCAGGGTCGGGAGCCACTCCGTCAGCGCTCACCACGTGTCCCAGGTACTGCACCTTTGGTTTTAGGAGGTGACACTTGGAGGGTTTTACCTTTAGGCCGTAGTTTGCCAGAGATTCGAACACTTCCGCCAGGTGTTTCAGGTGGTCCTCATAAGTCTTGGAATATACGATGACATCGTCCAGGTACAACAGGACCGTCTCGAAGTTTCTGTGGCCCAGACAGCACTCCATTAATCGTTGAAAGGTTCCTGGTGCGTTACAGAGTCCGAACGGCATGCAGGTAAACTCGCTAAGTCCCATCGGGGTGGTGAATGCGGTCTTCTCCCGGTCCGCCTCTGCTACAGGAACCTGCCAGTACCCGCTAGTGAGATCCAAGGTAGAGAAGAAGTTAGCAGATCTTAAAGCAGCCAAAGACTCCTCTATCCTTGGTAAGGGGTACGCATCCTTGTGTGTGATACGGTTGATTTTCCGGTAATCTACACACATCCTCATGGTGTTGTCTTTCTTTTTGACTAAGACTAGTGGAGCTGCCCAGGGGCTACAGCTATCCCTGATCACCCCAGCCTCCTTCATGTCCCTAAGCATCCCCTTGGCGTGTTGGTAGTGTGCAGGGGGTACGGGTCGATACCTCTCTTTTATGGGAAGATGGTCTCCCGTGGGGATGTGGTGTTCTACCCCCTTGACTCGCCCGAAGTCTAACGGGTGTTTACTAAACACTCTCTCGTACTCTTGAACCACCCGATAGACTCCCTGTCTCTGGTGTGAGGGAGTGGAGTCAGTACCCAAATGTAGTTGCTGACACCAGTCCTCCATTGTTTCCTTAGAGCCGTTACCTTCCTCCGGGGAAGATGGAGGCAAGGGTTCTACGGACTGTATGGAATTTTGATTGATGGTATACAATTTGGCTAGCGTGGCATACCGGGGCAGGTACACTTCCCTCTTCCCGATATTTATTATGCGAACGGGCACCCTCCCATGGCGTACATTGACCACCCCCCGTGCTGTCAAAATGGTGGGCCTACTGTCTGAGTAAACTGGTTCTACCATTGCCTGGTAATCTCTACCTCTCAGACCAATAGCTGCCCGGCACCAAATCATCATTTCACTTTTTGGGGGCATGGCAATAGGAAAAGGGTCACACATTCTTACGCTACCAATCTCACCACCGGAGAGTTCTATCTGTTGCCGTCGCATCAGTGCCCGGATCTCTTTCTGGAGCACTCACTGCTGGCCGGAGCTGGCGTTCTTGGCAACCTGCTGTAAAAGGAAAATCACCTCTGCAAGACAATTTTCAATTACATTAGTTCCTAGAGTTATCTTTGGGTGACTCTCGTGCTTGTCAATGTCTACAATGATCAGTCCCTGTGCCGCCAGTTCAACTCTACCGATTTTAATGGTCACCTCTTTAAATCCAATCTGTGGCACGGGCTGACCATTGCTGGCGATGATACTCAAATCGTCGTCAGGGTAGCGGGTGATATCCGAGTCATTCCAGTACTGCTTGAAGAGCACGTACGGGATAGTGGTAACCTGTGACCCGGTGTCCAGTAGGGCACTCATAGGGATGCCATCCAGTACCACAGGCAAGACTGGACGTCCTCCCACATATTTGTCGCCCCAGTTCGATGGGCCTGATGATCTTTTTCCTGGGGTTTGGCCCTCTACCCCAGGTTGTGCCAGTTTAAAGGACAGTACCTTGCCATATGTCCGGGTTGATTGCAGCGGCGGCAGATGGGTTGTCCGTCCTCGTTGTATCGGTCGCTGGGTCTTCCTCTGGCCGGTGGGGTCCTCTTTGGTCGACGCCACGGGATGTCCTCCGGTCCGGATGCCAGCTGGATCTTCCCTGGAGTGGAAACCTGTAAAGACTGCACAGTTCGGGTTAGCGCGGCAACGCTTTTAGCTAGCTCTTGGACCTGATGGTGCAGGTCTGGAGCCGGGTCATTGTTCAAAGCCTGCGCATCAGCTCCCACAGGCCCTGCCGACAAGGGCGCCGCCTCCTGGTGGTAAGTGGTAGTGGGGCGTCTGTGGGTCACAACGCCACCTGGTGCCGGTTCTCGGAGCACCCGGATGGCTCTGTCCTTGAACTGTGCAAATCCCAGATGAGGGTCCTGTAAGGCCATTGCCCGCAACTGGGTTCGGTGGGCATTGCAATATAAACCCTCTATAAATTGTTCAGTCAACAGCCTGTCCTCGTCTCCCACGCCGTCAGGGTCGGTCTGCTTAATGGCTCTCAGGGCCTCTTGTAGGTTCAGGGCATAGTCCCTTATACTCTCGTGTGCTCGCTGCTTGCACCCGTAGAATCTAAGCTTGATCTCGGCTGAGGTGCGGGTATCAAAGGTGTCCCTCAGCCGGGTTAGTATCCCTGCAACAGTCCTCCCCCCAGGTGGCCAGGACTTTACCTCCCTTTGGGCTGCCCCGGTTAATTGGGCCACCAGGATGCTCACTTTTTGCTCTTCTGTGAGGGGATACACCTGGAAGAGGCTATCCAGCTTTTCTCTAAAGTCATGCAGGGTATGTGACTCCCCTGAGTACTGGGGTAGCCAGGCCGCTCCCGGGATATAGGGCATGGTGAAAGGCATGACTGCAGCAGCGGTGGCGCTGGCGGGGGTTGAGGCAGTGAAGCTCTCCTCCGTATCCGACATCTTCCTCCCCCCTAGTGGACCGTGGCCTACCTTGCGATGATCCTCTTCCGTAGGCCGCGGCTCCGCAGTGGATCGTCAGGGTTGAGGACCTTCCGTCGCGCTCCTGTGACGTCGGCGTCTGTTGGGCTCCTTCCAGGACCTTACGCAACGTCCGGACGTGAGGCGGGGCTTCAGTTCTCGCGCGCTTTCGGAGTCCACGCCCCTCTTCTTCCCGCGCGGCGTCTTCAAGATGGCGTCCAACGGCGGGAAAACTCCACGGATGGCGGGAAGAAGGCAGAAGATGGCGCCGGATGGGAATCTTCACCACTGGTAAGTTTGAACAGTCTTTTTCAGGCACGCAGTACCCGGTGGTTGCGGGCAAGAGATCCTGCCGACTACGCCAAAAGTTGACGCACCCCTGGGCCTGTGTCGCACAGCGTTGCGCATGCAGGAGCTTAACCGGAGCCGGATCTGTTGAGGGTTGTAGTCTCGTGGCGGTGACCCGGTCCGTGCCCAGGGAGTCAGACTAAGTGGCGTTGTATTAGCGGTAGATGTTGGACGACTACGCCACCCGTTGAATGCAGCGAAGGAGCTGCCGCTGCAGGGCAGACCGCTGAGGCCGGTGGTAGGATTGTGCAGCGTGATAGTATCACCCCCAACGGGAGGGGTATGGCCTCAGGGCAGCCGACGTGGATGAAGGGGGTAGCAGGAATCACTCAGAGACGATGCGGTGTAGTTCAGGGTCTTTACTGGTGATAAAGATAGACCCTCCCGGAGTACTGGCTAGCGATCGGGGCCTGGTCAGTCCTTGAGCAGATGGGATCTCCCCTGGCCAGGCGGAGTTGTAGGCCTCCCAAACTGACTGTACTCTTCTGGCTACCTTGCTAGAGGCGGGTATAAGTAGCCCACGTCCCTGAGTCTACCGTGTGGTGCTCACCCGTATGGCCGGTGACTCGGGGCCTTCTAGTGGCGTCCGCTCCACGACGGCGGTGCTGGTCCCACGCGTGTGACCGTGCCTTCGGGTTTCTTGGCCAGAGGACCTGAAATCCCCTGCCGGGCGGTTTCTGCTGCTGGGTAAAGATTAGTCCCCACAGCCTCGGACTCCGGGTCCGGTGATAGTGACGCGCCCCTGGGCCTGTGTCGCGCTGCGTTGCGCACGCGGGAGCTTACACGGAGCCGGATCTCTTGAGGGTTGTAGTCTCGTGGCGGTGATCCGGTCCGTGCCCAGGGAGTCAGACTAAGTGGCGCTGTATCAGCGGTAGATGTTGGACGACTACGCCACCCGTTGAATGCAGCTATGGAGCTGCCGCTGCAGAGCAGACCGCTGAGGCCGGTGGTACGATTGTGCAGCGTAGATGGTATAACCCCCAACGGGAGGGGTATGGCCTCAGGGCAGCCGACGTGGATGATGGGGGTAGCAGGAACCACTCAGAGACGATGCAGTGTAGTTCAGGGTCTTTACTGGTGATAAAGATAGACCCTCCCGGAGTACTGGCTAGCGATCGGGGCCTGGTCAGTCTTTGAGCAGATGGGATCTCCCCTGGCCAGGCGGAGTTGTAGGCCTCCCCAACTAATTGTACTCTTCTGGCTACCTTGCTAGAGGCGGGTATAAGTAGCCCACGTCCCTGAGTGTACCGTGTGGTGCTCACCCGTATGGCCGGTGACTCGGGGCCTTCTAGTAGCTTCCGCTCCACGACGGCAGTGCTGGTCCCATGCGTGTGACCGTGCCTTCGGGTTTCTTGGCCAGAGGACCTGAAATCCCCTGCCTGACGGATTCTGCTGCTGGGTAGGAGTTAGTCCCCACAGCCTCGGACTCCGGGTCCGGTAAGAAATCTTCTCAGTCAGGGCGAGCTCTGCAGCTGCCAGCCCCTGACTCCTTGTAACACTGCTCCCACAGAGCTCCTGTTGTTTCTTCCCATAGCTGCTTCTCTTCTCTGTCTCTACTTCTGGCATGGCCCAGGAGCTGGGCCCAGCCGGAGCCACAGCTCCCTGTCAGCCCTCCTGGCTGAACTCTCCCCCTGAACTCTCTAACCCTGCCTCAGCCCCAGGTTTATATAGGGGAAGTTCTTCCCCTCCCAGGACTGGGCAGGAGGTGTTGCATGCATAGGATTCCTGACCAAGAGACCTCCCACCTGCTCTCAGACATAACATTGCTGTTACTGTGGAAACCAGACCCCTGGGGTGCCACAATAGCTTCTCAGTCAGGGCGAGCTCTGCAGCTGCCAGCCCCTGACTCCTTATAGCACTGCTCCCACAGAGCTCCTGATGTTCTTTTCCTATATCTGCTTCTCTTCTCTGTCTCTACTTCTTCTCTACTCCTAACCCTGCCTCAGCCCTAGGTTTATATAGGGGAAGTTCTTCCCCTCCCAGGACTGGGCAGGAGGTGTGGCATGCATAGGATCCCTGACCAAGAGACCTCCCACCTGCTCTCAGATGTAATATCTCTATCACTGTGGCAACCAGACTCCTGGGGTGTCACATATCTATCTATCTACCCTCTCTATTTACCTGTCTCTACATCCAACCTAATATATGTATATACATCAATCCTAGCCCCTGTCTGTACATCCGTCGTAGTCCCTGTCTATAAATAAATACTAGTCCCTGTTTGTACTTCTGTCCTAGACCCTGACTATCTCTGTTTGTTCATCCACCCTAGTCTTTGTCTGTACATCTGTCCTAGTCCCTGTCTGTATATCTGTCCTATTACCTTTCTATACATCAATACTATTCCCTGTCTATACATTAATACTAGTACCTGTATGTACATCTGTCCTAGTCCCTGTCTGTACATCTGTCCTAGTCCCTGTCTGTACATCTGTCCAACTCCCTATCTGTACATCTGTCCTAGTCCCTGACTGTACATTTTTCCTATTCCCTGTTTGTTCATCTGTCCTAGTCCTTGTCTGCACATCTGTCCTAGTCCCTGTCTGTACATCAGTCTTAGTATCTGTCTATTGAGACATATTAGTCCCTGTCTGTACATCAGTCCTAGTCCCTGTCTGTACATCAGTCCTAGTCCCTGTCTGTACATCTGTCCTAGTCTTTGTCTGTACATCTGTCCTAGTCTCTGTCTGTACATCTGTCCTAGTCTCTGTCTGTACATCAGTCCAAGCTCCTGTCTGTATACCAGTTCTAGTCCCTGTCTATACATAAGTGTTAGTCCTTACTTTCCATCTGTCCTTGCTCTGTCTGTACATAAGTTGGAATCACTGTCTTTTGATAAATCTTTGTCCCTGTCTGTACATCAGTCCTAGTCCCTGTCTGTACATCAGTCCTACTCCCTGACTGTACATCTGTCCTAGTCCCTGTCTGTACATCTGTCCTAGTCCTTGTCTGTACATCTGTCCTAGTCCCTGTCTGTACATCAGTCTTAGTCTCAGTCTATTGAGACATCTTAGTCCCTGTCTGTACATTTGTCCTAGTCTTTGTCTGTACATCTGTCCCAGTCTCTGTCTGTACATCAGTCCTAGCTCCTGTCTGTATACCAGTTCTAGTCCCTGTCTATACATAACTGCTAGTCCTTACTTTCCATCCGTCCTAGCTCTGTCTGTACATAAGTTGGAATCACTGTCTTTTGATAAATCTTTGTCCCTGTCCGTACATCAGTTCTAGTCCCTGTCTGTACATCAGTCCTAGTCACTGTCTGTACATCTTTCCTAGTCCCTGTCTGTACATCTGTCCTAGTCCCTGTCTGTACATCTGTCCTAGTCCCTGTCTGTACATCTGTCCCAGTCTCTGTCTGTACATCAGTCCTAGCTCCTGTCTGTATCCCAGTTCTAGTCCCTGTCTATACATAACTGCTAGTCCTTACTTTCCATCCGTCCTAGCTCTGTCTGTACATAAGTTGGAATCACTGTCTTTTGATAAATCTTTGTCCCTGTCCGTACATCAGTTCTAGTCCCTGTCTGTACATCAGTCCTAGTCACTGTCTGTAGATAAGTAGTTGTCCCAGTCTGTCCATCATCCTAATTCCTGCCTGTACATAAGTTATAGTCTCTGTCTATTGATAAAGTCCCTGTCTATACATCAGTCCTAGTCCCTGTTTATAATGTACATCATCCTAGTCCCTGTCTATTGATAATTCTTAGTCCCTGTCTGTCCATCCACCCCGGCCCAGCCTATACACCAGTCCTAGTCTGATACATTACTCACTTTGAGCTGAAAGCCTCGTGCTCTCGTTCCTTCATCACAAACCTCCATGGGGCCCCAGTCGCCCTGTGTTTCTCCATTTGGAACAGATATGACAGTTTGAGCTGCCACTAAGTTCAGTAGAGTCACCAAGAGAAGAAGGACAGCCAACATCTTGTCTTCTGTGTGAAGGTCTCACCATGTATGGTGGAAGCTGGTGGAAGATGGTCATGGTTGTTTACCAAACCCTTTATACATATTTTACAAGGAACTTGGCCAATCACCAAAGATTCATACCCGACTTCCTTAATTTGATGATCAAAAGATTATTATCTTAGTGAAAAATTATATGGATTTCCCTGCTTTTAACACTTTGGCCATTATTAATGTGAAACTTTTGAAGTCATGATCACTTTTTAGAGGAGCTGACTTTCCGGAATCTCTCAGTTGGCCAGCCAGTAGAATACAATGGGCAACTTGATACTTCTAGTTTTCAATTGAAGTTCTCCAAAACAAATATATTCACCCTATGAATCCCAAGTCGGGACATATTTTATGTGGATAGCAGATCAATTCTCGAAACCCCAAACCACAAATGGAGAAAACAAATACACTAAACTCTACAGACAGTCCACGGCACAAGAAATAATCCTTGAAATAAAAATGGGTTTCGAAAGTCCACTCAAGTGGACATGTCAATGATGTTGATGGGTTGGGCACCCATCTCATGAGGATTTTTTATGTAGTGAATGACTTACTACCAGAGGATGACTACATTGTCTAGTTGGAGTCCCCACAACATAATGAACAATGGTGACAGAACTGGACAAACTGAAAAAGAAGGAACAGCATAATAAGTTCACCAAACTTAAACTGTCCTTAGTTTCACAATTCTGAGTTTAAAGTTCTTACTATTTATCTTTATTAGGGCTATAATCAAGTTACAATCAGTCATAAGCTCGGGTCACACGACCGTGTTCTCTCCATCCGAGAAAACCGGTCCAATTATACTGATACACACGTGGTCAAAATTGTTTCTACCCCTTGTTTCATGAAAGAAAAACCCACAATGGTCACAGAAATAACTTGAATCTGACAAAAATACTAATAAATTAAAAATCTATGGAAATGAACAAATGAAAGTCAGACATTGCTTTTCTGCTTCCACAATTTTTTTTAAAAAAACTAAAATCCTGAAATCGGCCTGGACAGAAATGATGGTACCCCTGAAAATAATGTGACAAAAGGGACCATGTTAATTCAAGTTGTGTCCACTATTTAGCATCACAGGCATTTACAATTCTGTAATCAGTCAGTGGGCCTGTATATAGGGCTACAGATACTCACTGTGCCTGTATATAGGGCTACAGATACTCACTGTGCCTGTATATAGGGCTACAGATACTCACTGTGCCTGTATATAGGGCTACAGATACTCACTGTGCTTGTATATAGGGCTACAGATACTCACTGTGCCTGTATATAGGGCTACAGATACTCACTGTGCTGTATATAGGGCTACAGATACTCACTGTGCTGTATATAGGGCTACAGATACTCACTGTGCCTGTATATAGGGCTACAGATACTCACTGTGCTGTTTGGTGAAATGGTGTGTACCACACTCAACATGGACCAGAGGAAGCAAAGGAAAGAGTTGTCTCAGGAGATTAGAAAGAAAATTATAGACAAGCATGTTAAAGGTAAAGGTTAGAAGACCATCTCCAAGCAGCTTGATGTTCCTGTGACTACAGTTGCACATATTATTCAGAAATTTAAGATCTATGGGACTGTAGTCAACCTCCCTGGACGTGGCCGCAGGAGGAAAATTGATGAAAAATCAAAGAGACGGATAATACGAATGGAAACAAAAGAGCCCAGGAAAACTTCTAAAGAGATTAAAGGTGAACTTCAAGCTCAAGGAACATCAGTGTCAGATGGCACCATCCATCGTGGTTTAATTCAAAGTGGACTTCATGGGATACGACTAAGGAGAACACCATTGTTGAAACAAAATCATAAGAAAGCCAGACTGCAATTTGCCAAACTACATGTTGACAAGTCACAAAGCTTCTGAAAGAATGTCCTATGGACAGATGAGACAAAAATGGAAGTTTTTGGCAAGGCACATCAGCTCTATGTTCACAGATGGAAAAAGTAAGCATATCAAGAAAAGAACACTGTCCCTACTGTGAAACATGGATGAGGCTCTGTTATGTTCTGGGGCTGCTTTGCTGCATCTGGCACAGAGTGTCTTGAATCTGTGCAGGGTACAATGAAATCTCAAGACTATCAAGGGATTTCTAGAAAGAAATGTGCTGCCCAGTGTCAGTCACAGGTCATGGGTCTTGCAACAGAATAATGACCCAAAAAACACAGCTAAAAACACCCAAGAATGGCTAAGAGGAAAACATTGGACTATTCTGAAGTGGCTTCTATGAGCCCTGACCTAAATCCTATTGAGCATCTTTGGAAAGATCTGCAACATGTCATCTGGATAAGGCAACCTTCAACCACGAGACAACTGGAGCAGTTTGCTCATGAGGAGTGGCCAAAATACCTGTCGAGAGGCGCAGAAGTGTCATTGACAGTTACAGGAATCGTGTGATTGCAGTGATTGCCTCAAAAGATGGTTGTTCAACAAAATATTAAGTTAAGAAGAACCATCATTTCTGTCCAGGCCGATTTCATGAGTTTCATTTTTTTTTAAATTCTGTGGAAGCAGAAAAGCAATGTCTGACCTTCATTTGTTCATTTTCATAGATTTTTAATTTATTATTACTTTTGTCAGATTCAAGTTATTTCTGTGACCATTGTGGGTTTTTCTTTCATGAAACGAGGGGTACCAACAATTTTGACCACGTGTGTAAGACTCTGATTAGAGTGGGATCCGTTTTTCTTGGAGGTGGAGAGAAAAAAAGAAAAGTTTCTCAATCTTCGCAATGCAGATGTCATCCGAGTGCGGTCCGGTGGTCTCCACAGACCCATTGACTTGCGTTGCCGATTTTAATTCGACACTCAGATCAAAATCAGACATGTCACTGATTTTTCTTCCTAGGATCACTCAGTCAGTGGAAAAAAATCGGACATGTGCACAGCCCCACAGAATAACAGTATGAGTGCTGTCCATGAAATAGCCTTGTCCACTTTAAACAATGGTGTGCACGAGCCCATATAGTGACCAAATCAGCACATTGATTGCTGAAAGTGGAGCGGATGGGCGCTCGTGGCTGAGCACGCGGGCGTCAAAGGAGGCGCTTTAGATTTTGGAATATCTGGTCACTTGAACGGGTTCAGTGGATTATTTAACCCAACATTATTTTTCACTCCCTGAAGAAGCGAGACAATAAAAATGCAAAGTGTGAATGGGGGCAGCATCTGTCAGCTTGGGTTGTGCCACCTTTATTATCTAGTTGTTGTCTTATTTGTTATTTGTGTGTTTTCTACTTATCTTTTTTAACTATTCATAATTAGTGTTGAGCATTCCGATACTGAAATATCGGGCATTGACCGATATTCGCGTTATCGGAGTTCCGATACTTTTAGAATATCGAATACCGGAATCGGAAGTTCTTATAATGCCTGCGCTCTGCAGTGTCTCTGAAGGATGACAAGCTGGATGGCAGAGCTCAGCTTACTGTACTTGTCATTTAGTGTTAAAAGATTTATTAAAAATATAATAGTGTTTTCATGCACCGTCTCTTTAAAAAAGCCGGCCGGCAATTCAGCATCTGTACCCGACAATTTAGAATGGAAGGAATAGAGCTTCACACATAGATAAGATAGATAGAAACATGTCAGTCACATATATATGAAGTACTGTGATAGTGTTGGTTACTGTATTTGTCATTTAGTGTTAAAATAAAGGATTTATTAAAAAAAAAATTGGCGTGGGGTTCCCCTTAATTTTAGTCTCTAGCGGAGGTTAAGCAGACAGCTGGGGCAGATGTTTGAAGCCTGGGAAGGGGGTAATACCCACGGAGCTTCCCAGGCTACTAATATCAGCCCCCAGCTGAATACATAGCCTTTACTAGCTATTAAAATGGGGGACCCCCCAAAGAAATGACGTGGGGTCCCCCCTATTTTAATAGCTAGCAAAGGCTAGGCAGACAGCTGGGGGCTGATATTAGTAGCCCAGGAAGGGTGCCATGAATATTGGCCCCCTCACAGGCTAGAAACACCAGCCGTCAGCCGCCCCAGAAATGGCGCTTCCATAGGACCCTGGTGCGGTGGCTCACTGGGTAATATAGAGGTTAGGGCCAGCTTGACATTATCAGCTGGCCCTAAGCCCGAAATTCATGGGGTCACGCCAATATTAGACATGACCGCCATTAATTTCTAGTAAAGTATTTAAAAAAACACAACACCCAGAATAAAGTCCTTTAATTGAAATAAACACACAATTCTTTATTGTTCTAAATTAAACCATACTTACCATCACGCCCATTCCAGCTGAAGCCAACGATCTCCTGCAATAAAAGAAAAATAATAAACCAACCTCATCCTTACCTTTCCATGGTTCCCAGGACGGCTCCAGCTCTGCTACATTCACATGACAGGCTGGATCACAGCAGAAAGCTGCCATCCAGCTTGCCATGCCGCAGACACTGAGAAGTGCAGGCATGCTTGTGCTCCTCTGTGCCTGGCTGTGACGGCATAAAGATGAGCTCAATGAACTCAGCTCACCTCATGCACGTCACTGACAGCGTGGAAAAATTCTCCTGCGCTCAGCGCTTCAGCAGGAGAATTCTCTCACACTCACTGCAAGCGCAGGAGAATTTTCCCACGCTGTCAGTGACGTGCATGAGGTGAGCTGAGTTCATTGGACATGACCTCGGCTCATCTGGATGCCGTCACAGCGAGACACAGAGGAGCGCAAGCATGCCTGCACTTCTCAGTGTCTGCGGCATGGCAAGCTGGATGGCAGCGTTCTGCTGCGATCCAGCCTGTCATGTGAATGTAGCAGAGCTGAAGCTGTCCTGGGAACCATGGGAAGGTAAGGATGAGGTTGCTTTATTATTTTACTTTTATTGCAGGAGATCGTTGGCTTCAGCTGGAATGGGCGTGATGGTAAGTATGGTTTAATTTAGAACAATAAAGGATTGTGTGTTTATTTCAATTAAAGGACTTTATTCTGGGTGTTTGTGTTTTTTTTTTACTTTGCCTATGGGGTTAGTAATGGGGGTGTCTTATAGACGCCTCTCCATTACTAACCTGGGCTTGATGTCAGCTTTATAAGCTGACATCAACCCCAGCCCTATTACCCCACTGCCACCGCTACAGGGCAGAGGGAAGAGCGAGGCTAAGTGCCAGAATTGGCTATGGATGCGCCATTTCTGGGGCGGCTGACGGCTGGTGTTTCTAGCCTAGGAGGGGGCCAATATTCATGGCACCCTTCCTGGGCTATTAATATCAGCCCCCAGCTGTCTGCCTAGCCTTTGCTAGCTATTAAAATATGGGGGACCACTCGTCATTTTTTTGGGGGTCCCCCATTTTAATAACTAGTAAAGGCTAGGTATTCAGCTGGGGGCTGATATTAGTAGCCTGGGAAGCTCTGTGGGTATTACCCCCTTCCCAGGCTTCAAACATCTGCCCCAGCCGTCTGCTTAACCTCCGCTAGAGACTAAAATTACGGGGAACCCCACGCCAATTTTTTTTTTTTAATAAATCCTTTAACACTAAATGACAAGTACAGTAACCAACACTGTCACTGTACTTCTTATATATGTGACTGACATGTTTCTATCTACCTAATCTATGTGTGATGCTCTATTCTGTCTCTTGTAAATTGTCGGGTACCGGTGTATGCCGCTGATGAATTGCCGGCTTTTCATGTCATTCTACATTATTCTTAGTTGTTTTCCTTGATGTAGAATTAACCTACAAGGAAAGAAAGGGTTTATTTTCATTCCGGTATTTGTGTCCCATTGACTTGTATTGGTTTCCGGTATCGGAATCGGCGATATCCGATATTTTTTGGGTATCGGTCCGATCCAATCCGATCCGATATTTCCCGATATTGGAAAGTATCGCTCAACACTAGTCATAATAGACTGAATTGTTGGTTTCTTGATTGGCGCGATCATATGTGTATGTGTAATGAGCGCAGTAACATTCTAGCCCAGGGGTCTCAAACACGCGGCCCGCGGGCCGCATGCGGCCCCTGAGGCTGCTTTATGCGGCCCGCAGGCACAGACCCCTTGATGATCCAGACCTGGTCCAGGAGGAGCCGCCGACAGCAGCGCTGCATTGCCGCACAGAGACCGTCTCCCAGCACTGCATTTCCAATGTCAGCCGCCGGCCAATCAGAGGCCAGCAGCTGATATCTGCGTGTCGGCGCAGCGAGTATGACGTCATTGCCATACGCAGCTATCAGCTGCTGGCCTCTGATTGGCCGGCGGCTGACATTGAAAATGCTGTGCTGGGAGACAGTCTCTGTGCGGCAATTCAGCGCTGCTGTCGGCGGCTCCTCCTGGACCAGGTCGGGATCGTCAAGGGGTCTGACTCTGTGGTGCCTGCGGGCCACATCTGCAGGAAGGCCGCCGAGGGAACGGAGGACAGGTGAGAATCATCTTTTTTTTTTTCTATTTTATGTGTGTGAAGAACAGGGGGCACATAGCCACAAGAGGGGACCTGGATGGGGCACATAGCCACAAGAGGGGACCTGGATGGGGCACAGAGCCACAAGAGGGGACCTGGATGGGGCACAGAGCCACAAGAGGGGACCTGGATGGGGCACATAGCCACAAGAGGGGACCTGGATGGGGCACATAGCCACAAGATGGGGACCTGGATGGGTCACAGAGCCACAGGATGGGGACCTGGATGGGGCACATAGCCACAAGAGGGGACCTGGATGGGGCACATAGCCACAAGATGGGGACCTGGATGGGGCACATAGCCACAAGATGGGGACCTGGATGGGGCACATAGCCACAAGATGGGGACCTGGATGGGGCACAGAGCCACAAGATGGGGACCAGAGCCACAACATGGGGACCTGGATGGGGCACATAGCCACAAGATGGGGACCTGGATGGGGCACATAGCCACAAGAGGGGACCTGGATGGGGCACATAGCCACAAGAGGAGACCTGGATGGGGCACATAGCCACAAGAGGGGACCTGGATGGGGCACATAGCCACAAGATGGGGACCTGGATGGGGCACAGAGCCACAGGATGGGGACCTGGATGGGGCACAGAGCCTCAAGATGGGGACCTGGATGGGGCACATAGCCACAGGATGGGGACCTGGATGGGGCACATAGCCACAAGATGAGGACCGGGATGGGGCACAGAGCCACAAGATGGGGACCTGGATGGGGCACATAGCCACAAGATGGGGACCTGGATGGGGCACATAGCCACAAGATGGGGACCGGGATGGGGCACATAGCCACAGGATGGGGACCTGGATGGGGCACATAGCCACAAGATGGGGACCGGGATGGGGCACATAGCCACAGGATGTGGACCTGGATGGGGCACAGAGCCACAAGATGGGGACCTGGATGGGGCACATAGCCACAAGATGGGGACCTGGATGGGGCACATAGCCACAGGATGGGGACCTGGATGGGGCACATTAGTACAAGATGGGGACTTGGATGGGGAACATTACTACAAGATGTTTGCCATTATTACTATATGATGCTAATTGTAAGACAATATTACTGAATGTGGCCAATTGGGGGAAACAAAATTGTAAAAATCAAAAAAATAAAAATAAAGCATGAAAAAATATTGGGCACTGAAAATGCTGTTTTATATGTAAACTAAAGTAAACACAAAAAAGTGCACGTTTATTATCGCCACATCCATAACGACCCAAGCCATAAAAAAATAAACACGGAAAAAATGTTCAAAAGGTGTATACAAAAAAAATGGTATCACTAAAAATGTCACATTGAACAAAGAATGCGGCCCCCCAAATTCAAATTTTTTCCATGTGCGGCCCATATACCCAGCCGAGTTTGAGACCCCTTTTTTTAGCCGGTCACCTTCTTCTGCTGTTTTCAGTGGTGCTCCTGTCACCTGCATCTTAAAAACATCTCCAGAATCCGACCTTTTCTCACCTTTGAAACTGCTAAAACTCTTACTGTTGCTCTTATTCACTCTCGTCTGCACTCCTGCAACTCTCTTCTGATCGGTCTCCTTCTTGCCAAACTTTTTCCTCTCCAATCTGTCCTGAATGCGGCAGCCAGGGTCGTATTTCTGTCCAGCCGTTTCACCGACGCCTCCATCTTGTGCCAGTCATTACACTGGTTACCCATTTGCTACAGGGTCCAATATAAACTCATCGCTCTCACCCACAAAGCTCTCCACAGTTCTGCACCGCCTTATATCTCCACTTTCGTCTCTGACTATCACCCTACACGTGCCCTCCGTTCTACAAATGACCTAAGACTAACATCCCCCATAATCCGAACCCCGCACCTCCGTCTCCAAGACTTCTCTTGTGCTGCGCCTGTTCTCTGGAATGCTCTACCCCAGACGATCCGACTGATGCATAGCCCCGATGTCTTCAAGCGCGCTTTAAAAACCCATCTCTTTAAACAAGCCGACCACCTCAAATACCCAGTAAACTAACTTTCCCCTGTTCCTGCCTAAATATTTTTCAGAATCTGCTCCCTCCTCTTCCTCTGTCTCCACACCCTCCATACACACGATAACTGCACTCAATACTTGATAATTGCACTTAAACATAAGGGCTGATGACCGGATCATACAACTTTATATGAAAATCCCTATTTATTATAATTTGTAGACCTGAAATAACAAGCATTTTCACCTATTGGGTCCCCCCATTTCCTTGTAGATTGTAAGCAGCGAGCAGCCGGACCCTCACTCCTAATGTAACTGTTCACTATCTTACCTTGTATTGAATTTATTGTTTGTACATGTCCCCGCTTAATTGTAAAGTGCTGCGAAATATGTTGGCGCTATATAAATAAAAATTATTATTATTATTATTATAATAAGTAAAATAGCACATTGGAAAATTATAGATTATAATAGCTGTAGTGATTATTTTCCTTATTGGTATGAACAAAGCCCAAACATAATAGTAGAATTGCTGTTTTTTTTTCCTTTCCACACCACAAATAGTTTTTTTTTTATGTATATATATTGTGTTTATTATGCTTTGGGGTCTGAAGAGAATTGTGTCGCTCGTCTGCAGCGGTCAGGCGATGAAGTGACAAGAGCGAGTCAGTGATTGAATATGGGGAGTAAAGGAAAAGTTAGAGTTGAATATGACCCCAAGGCAGCGGGCATGCTGCTTGGGAGTTATGGTTGAACCCTCCAAGGTAATTTCGATGTTAGGTAGAGTTAGGTTAGTAGAGGGGGGAAACACAAGAAGTTCAGTTTTGGAGAGATTAAGTTTAAGATAGAGGGAGGATGTGATGTTAGAGACAGAAGACAAACAATCCTTGGTATTTTGTATTAGGGTAGGGGTGATGTCAGGGGAAGAAGTGTATAATTGGGTGTCATCAGCATAGAGATGATACTGGAACCCAAATCTGCTGATTGTTTGTCCAATAGGGGCAGTGTATAGAGAGAAGAGAAGGGGACATAGAACTGAGCCCTGCGGGACCCCGATAGTAAGGGGAGGAGGAGAGGAAGAGGAGCCGGCAAAAGATACCGTGAAGGAGCGGTCAGAGAGGTAGGAGGAGAACCAGGAGAGAATGGTGTCCTTGAGGCCTGTAGAGCGGAGCAGAGTGATGAGGAGCTGGTGATCCACAGTGTCAAATGCTGCAGAGAGATCCAGCAGATCAGCAGGGAGCAGAGACCTTTGGATTTGGCTGTTAGTAGATCATTAGAGACTTTAGTGAGGGCAGTTTCAGTGGTGTGTAAAGAGTGGAAACCAGATTGCAGAGGGTCGAGGAGAGAGTTATCTGAGAGATAGCGGATTAGACGGGAGTGGACCAAGCATTCCAGGAGTTTAGAGATGAAAGGAAGATTAGAGACAGGTCTATAGTTAGCAGTGCAGTTCTGGTCCAGGGATGGCTTTTTAAGTAAAGGGGTTATGATGGCATGTTTAAATGAGGAGGGAAAGATACCTGAAGAAAGAGAGGTTAAATATTTTAGTCAGGTGAGTGGCGACCACCGGTGAGAGGGACTGCAGGAGTTGTGAGGGAATGGGTCGCTATTGCAGGTTGTAGGTCGAGAAGAAGCGAGGAGCTGGGTAACTTCTTCTGTAACGGGCTCAAAGAAGGCAAGTGAGCTTGAAGTGCGGCAGGGAAGGGGATCCAGGCACTGAGGAGATTGGCCTGAGATGTCCTGATGGATGTGGTTGATTTTTTCTAGGAAATAAGTGGCCAGATCCTCCCCGCTGAGGTTGGTGGTGGGGGCCTGTGCTTTAGGTTTCAGGAGGGAGTTTAAGGTTTCGAAAAGTCGTTTTGGATTGTTGGACATTGAAGTGATGAGGGGGGTGAAGTGGGATTGTTTGGCCAGATGAAGGGCAGAGTTATAGGTTTTGAGCATGAATTTATAGTGGATGAAGGCCTTTGCTAAAAGTGATTTTCTCCACTGCCGCTCAGCACACCTTGAGCAACGCTGAAGAAAACGTGTTTGCATCGTGTGCCAGGGCTGCCGTTGTCTGTGTCGGGTCTTTCTGCATGTAGAAGGTGCTGCTTCATCTAGGGCGCTCTTCAGTGTATTATTGTAGCGTGACAATGCTAAGTCTGGACAGCAAGGGATGGAGATGGGGGCTAAAGATTTGTGGAGATTGTACATAAGCTGTTGGGTATTAATGGTACGTGTATTCCTATAAGTGTGGTAAGTGGGGGTGTCCCGGGTGAGGAGACAATTCTTAACAGAGAAGGAAAGAAGGTTGTGGTCCGAGAGCGGGAGAGGGGAGTTAGTGAAGTCATGCACCGAGCAGAGACGGGAAAAAAACAGGTTCAGAGTATTCCCGTCTTCATGGATAGGAGAATTAGTAAACTGTGAGAGACCAAATAAAGAGGTTAGAGAAAGTAGACGAGAGGCAGATTGGGAGAGGGGATCATCGATGGAGATGTTAAAGTCTCCCATGATGAGGGTGGGGATGTCACAGGATAGAAAGTGAGGAAGCCAGGTGGCAAAGTGATCCAAGAACTGGCGGGAGGAGCCTGGAGGGTGATACACGACCGCCACTTGCAGGGAGAAGGGTTTAAAGAGTCTGATGGTGTAGACTTCAAAGGAAGGAAACATAAGTGAGGGAATCAGGGGGATGGCCTGGAAAGTAGATTGTGAGGAAAGGAGCAAACCAACACCTCCACCCTGTCTGTTCCCAGGTCTGGCAGTATGTGAAAATTTCAGCCCACCAAACCAGAGAGCAGCAGCAGCAGCAATGGTGTCTGGCTGATGGATCCAGGTTTCTGTAATAGCCAGAAGGTTAAGGGAATTAGAGAGGAAAAACTTGTGAATGTAAGTTAGTTTGTTACACACAGACCGTGCGTTGCAGAGAGCACAGTGGAAAGCAATAGGAGAGGGCATGCACTGAATGTTAATAAGATTAGTAGGGTTTCTATATGCAGCTGGAGGAGAGTAGTGTATGCTAGTGGAGGGGGGCCCAGGATTGGGAGAGATGTCGCCAGCAACTAGTAAAAGAAGAATGAAGAAAAAGAGCAGGTGGTGCAATGATTTGTATGAACATTTTGAGTGCTGTATGGAGGTAGTGGATGGTTTGCAGTGGTTGAGAAATGTCAGAAGAGACTCAGAGTTATACATGGGAGAGGGGAGAAGGAAGGGGTTGATATAGAGAGAGTGCACAGAATGTGTTAAAGGGCGGGCGAGTTGTGAGAAAGCAGAAGTGAAAACAATTAAAAAGCAGATTTATATGAATAATGCATAATGCAGTATGTTATAAAAAAATTGTTCTAAAAATTATAATAAACAGGTTTTTTTTTATTCAAATCACCTGAGAAAACCGGATCTTTGCTAGTATAGTTCCCCATACCATTACTGCGTTCACTGTGCAGTGAAAATATCATGCCAAAAATGTTTCCCTACTTTCAATATATTAAAAAAAACAAGAAAATGGTTTCTGCACCGCACTGTATTTTCAGAGCCATTTTTTTGTTTCCTGTGAATGGAGCTGTGGGAGGGATTGTCTTTTGCAGGACAAGTTACTGTATATATACTACAAATCTTTTATAATCTTTTATTTTAGTTTTGTTTTAGAGTCAGTGTAATAAAAAAAAGCAGATATGGCATTATTTTTTTTTGGTGTTATCTGAGTGCAGATTAATAATATGATTTTTTTTTTAAATTCAGACACTAAAACACCAACTATGTTTATTTGCTTGTTTTTGTCAAGGTTTTTAATGTAAAGAATAGGAAAAGGGGGTGAAGTGAACATTTTTTTTTAAATTTCTTAACATTTTATATTTGTAAAATTTTACTTTTTCCCGTCCAGCAATGAGAAGTTGTTGTCACTCTGCAGTCGTGTCACGTCAGACTGATGGGGTGACAAAAGCCCCTCACCCATTCTTCTAACCGCTTAGATGCAGTGTTTGTTATTGACCGCAGCATATAAAGGGTTTTAGCAACCGTAATCAAAGCTTTCCCCAAATACTGCAGTCACAAGTGGTGTCAGCTGCAGAAGGCATGGAGATGGTTCCTCCAGACCCCATGCCATGCCCTCTAAGTGCACATTCCCTATATATATATATATATATATATATATATATATATATATATATGTACAGGTGGACACACCTTCTCATTTAAAGATTTTTCTGTATTTTCATGTGGAATCACATACTTAACAAAAATGTGTGAAACAACTGAAAATATGTCTTATATTCTAGGTAGTGTTGAGCCACCCCCGTAGTGTTCGAGTTCGGTTCGGTTCGTCGAACACCCGTGTGTTCGTCGAACTGTTCGTCGAACACCTTCGAACACCGTTAAAACCAATGGCAGGCAAACAAAAACACATAGAAACACATAGAAAACACCTTCAAAGGTGTCCAAAAGCTGACAAACTGCTCAGAAGACACAACTAACACATGGAAAAGTGACAAGTACATATAGTCATGCGAAAAGAAAAGAGGTGGAGGAGTAAAAGGAGGGGGAGACACAGATATAGGCATGTCATGCCCTTCTAAAATCCAAAAAGTGAGAAGCCGACACGTTCAGTCCGCTCCTGCCCGTGCCACCTCCGTGTCGCCGGGTTTGTGCCAGAGCCGCGGTGAACCCTGACGGCCAGCCCCCCTCTCCCAATACTGGTGCCTGTCCGCTGGTGGGTCGAGAGAGCCCCCCTGTGGTGGAGGCAGCTCTAAGCTTTTTAATTTAAATTGTCTCTCTAATTTGAATGAATACACTTTAAATCCATTTACAAGGATCTATTGGAGGGCAAGTCTCATGCCAGCAGCCGCGTAATTCCAGCTCCAGTAGCGTCCACTAAAGCTGCTGCAGTTAAAAAGCTTTTATAAGGATCGAGCTCGGCTGTCCACCGCAAGGCATCCTACTGCCAGTCCGAGCCCCTATGCCTTGGGGTGCCTCCTGATGCTCTTCACTGAGTATCCCGTGGTCCCGAAGCATTTCCTTTGAAAAAATTAAGTGTCCAAACTACAGGTGGTGTAGCTTGCTTAACAGCCGGGATAATCCGCTGACTAGCAGACACTGCTACTAGGCACAAAGTATTTCCTGGGCTAGATGCAGTTAAAAATTTGTAATTAGATACTCTCGTTGGATGCTGAGAAAGCATTCCATAGAGTCTCCTGGCACGCCATATATGATTCTCTTAAAAAGCTTGGGGTAGGGGTCTAGGGGACCCTTTTATAGCCAAAATCACGGCCCTGTATCACAATACGTCACCTAGGCTGAAGATAAATGGAACTGTAGCACCCTGAGGGCTCGGTTGCTACAGAGGTATTGCACCTCACCCAGAGGTGTGATATCTCACTCTCAGGTAAGGATGGAGTGTGGATCAGGACCCGACACCTGCATGCATTACACCACATTGCCGTGGGGCAGGGCGACCAATATGCCCCTGAGATGGGCACGACAGTCCCTGTCCCTGGCTGGAGTGGGGGGAGGGAACACTGAGGAAGTAGGAACCCTGTAGTGCAGGAGCAGGGAGGAAGCAGTTCCTGGGTGCATTGAGAAGGGAGTATAAAAGGTGGGCACCATCTTAGTTCAGTGCAGAGAAGTCTGAGCAGAAGTGGCAGGGAGCAGGGGCTCTGCATGAGCTCTGCTCCGGAGGTGGGCCTAGTAACAGAGGCCCAGGCCTGGAAGAGGGAGAAGGAAGGAAGAGGAGCGGAGAAGGCTCCAGGAACGAGGAACGAAGGGATCCCAGGGGTGCGGACGGGCGAGTCGCCACCGCACGCCCGAATCCACCTGCGTGGAGGGGTCAGGCCAAAGGGGGAGACCGGTCCCCGAACTAGTGGAGGCAGGAAACGACCCTCAGCTAGAAACCGGAGGCTCTGACATTTTATGTGGCGCAGCCCCTCGCTACACCCGCTAGGAGGGCAGCACATAGGGTCAGGGAAACTGGCGCCAAGTTTACCAAGAGGAGGCCCGAGGCAGCCGGACAGAAGGGTTGGTAAGAAGGGCCAGACAAAGGACACACAAAGGGGGTCCTGTGAAGCGCTCCAAAGTTATCTGGGAGTTGTCTGAGCCCCTCACCTGGTGAGCACAGTACAACGTGGGCAGCCGTTACCTGCAGACGTGGTCTGGATAATAAGAACTGTGAGTAAAGGCCCTGAACTGCATCACTGACTCCGTGTCGTTACTGCTGCTGCCCTGCACCATCACCCCCATCCTCCGCATACACTGCCCTGAGGCTATACTCCTCCCGTGGGGAGTTATGCTACGCTCTGCTGCACCCACAACACCAGCCTCAGCGGTCTGCCCTGCAGCGGCGGTTCACTCTGACCGCAATCCACGGGTGGCGTAGTCGGACATTTAAACATCAAAACCACATAAATAGTTCCGCCACTGGTTTGACCGCCCTGAGCCACGGAACCGGGTCGCCGCCATGGAGACTACAACCACCAGCATCCACCAAAAAGGGTCCGGCTCCGGGTGTCCCAAGGCCCAGGGGGCGCGTCAGAACATTTTCATCACCTTTCACAATCACCAATGGGACAAGGCAGGGATGTCCTCTGTCCCCTCTCTTATACATCCTAGTGACGGAGCACCTGCTCTCATCAATTCGCCATAACCCCAATATTAGGTGGATTGAGGTGGGAGGCACCGAGTACAAGTGCTCTCTATTTGCTGATGATGTCCTAGTATATATCACTCAATCACATATATCCATCCCTGCTGTTATGGCTGAAATAGATCACTTTGTTACATGGTAAAATTTTAAAATCAATGCAGCGAAGTCTGAGGCCCTCGATGTCTCCCTCCCCAAATCCATATAGGATTCCATCCAGTCCAACTTTCCCTTTGCCTGGCCCTCACAGGGTATCAAATACTTAGGAATTCCTATTCATAGAGACCTCTCCCATCTATGTTATCTTAATTTTGGGCCCTTTATTGAACAATTCCATACAGACCACGGTTGGCAAGTTAGAACTGTAAGATTCACTACGTGAACCACTGGTGTTTTGTGGAAAAGCACATGTACACTGCGTTCCAAATTATTATGCTAAAAGTGTTTAGGAGTGATAAGGGAAGAATTTGTTTGTTTGTCAGTTAAACTCATTGATGGTGATGTGTGTCAGGGCTCTTTATATCACTGTAAGCAATTGCAGACACCTGTGCTAATTAGTTTGGCAGGTGTGTCCAATGAAAGGCAAGACTACTTAAGAAGGCTGTCTCACATTATTAAGCAGCCTACATTTTCTGCCAAAATGGGAAAGAAAAAGGATGTGTCGGCTGCTGAGAAGCAACAAATTGTGGAGTGTTTAGGTCAAGGCATGACTACAATCAACATTGTGCGCTGATCAGGATGAAGTGTCTTGGCAATCAAGAAGTATGTAGCTGATTAACAGTACACACGTGTGCGTGCTGATAAGGGCAAATTGAGGACTCTTTCCTACAGGCAATTACGTCAGGTTAAAAGAGCAGCGGCAAAAAAACCTTGTCATAGCAGCAGACAAGTTTTTGAAGCTGCTGGTGCCTCCAACGTCCCCCGAACAACAAGATGCAGGGTCCTTCAGAGGTTTGCAGCTGTGCATACGCCATCCTGTCCACCTCCTCTATCCACTTCACACAAGCAGAAACAGCTCCAGTGGTCCAAACATTACATGAAGACTGATTTCAAAACTGTTTTGTTCACGGATGAGTACTGTGCAGCGCTCGATGGTCCAGATGGATGGAGTGGAGGATGGCTGGTTGATGGACACCCCACGCAAACACGGCTACAGCGCCAACAAGGAGGAGGTGGAGTAATGTTTGGGGCTGGAATCATGGGGAGAGAGATTGTCGGCCCCTTTAGGATCCCTGAAGGCGCTAAGGATGAACTCCATAATGTATGTGGATTTTCTCAAACAGCACTTCCTGCCATGGTTCAAGAAGAAGAACCGTGTATTTCACAGCAAGATCATTTTTTTGCATGATAATGCACCATCTCATGCTGCACATAAAACATCTGCATCTCTGGCTGATATGGGCATAAAAGGGGACAAACTTATGGTGTGACCCCCATGCTCCCCTGACCTCTACCCCAATCAGAACCTCTGGAGCATCATCAAAAGGAGTGTCTATGATGGCGGGAGGCAGTTCACATCTAAGCAACAGCTCTGGGAGGGTATTCTGTCCTCATGCAAAACAATTGAAGCAGAAACCATCCAAAACCTGACAAATTCAATGGACGAGAGAGTTCAGAAGCTCCTTTCGAAAAAGGGGTCCTATGTGAAAATGTAACATCACCTAGAATAAAGTTTTGAGTTGAAAACTGTTTGATTTCAGCTTCTAATAACCTACTAATGCTTATAATTTCAAAAATGACCATTTTTTTGGTCTTTATTAAAATGAAAAGGTTGATCGAAAAGTTTGGGGGATCTAAGAGTGTGGCAACCCAGTAGTCGTGATTACTTCGAATTCTGACAATATGAGGGTCATGTTGCAGGTAGTGCAGCAAGAAGGCACTTATGTGTCTTGCGCATCTCGGAGCCCCAAAATTATTTTCCGGGCTAGATGCAGCTAAAAATTATTATTAATTTTAAATCTGGTGGAGCTTAGTAAAGATGGCCTAATAGGATCAGTGCTGCACACTGCAACAAAGCCCAAATTATTTTCCAGTCAAGATACAGATAAACATGATTAGTAATTTTAAATCTGGTGGAGCTTATTATAGATGGCCTAATAGAATCAGTGCTGCACACTGCTACAAAGCCCAAATTATTTTCCAGTCAAGATACAGATAAACATGATTAGTAATTTTAAATCTGGTGGAGCTTATTATAGATGGCCTAATAGAATCAGTGCTGCACACTGCTACAAAGCCCAAATTATTTTCCAGCCAAGATACAGATAAACATGATTAGTAATTTGAAAGCTTAAAACGGTTGGTAGGGTGATTTTAACCAATCATCAAGCTTTTACTCTCCCCAGGATGACACAGGGGTAGAAAAGTCGTTTTGGATCCATGATTTGTTCATCTTTATGAACGTGAGTCTGTCTACATTATCAGTGGAGAGCCGCGTGCGCTTATCTGTCAGCACACCACCAGCAGCGCTGAACACACGTTCAGACAGAACGCTGGCTGCGGGGCATGACAAGATCTCCAAGGCGTAAGTGGCGAGCTCCGGCCATTTATCCAGATTGGAAGCCCAAAAAGAGCAAGGGTCCAGTGACACAGTCATGGCTTCAATGTTTACTTGGAGATACTCCTGTACCATCGTCTCTAGGCGTTGACTATGTGTCAGACTTCTTGTCTCCTGTGGCCTTGCAAAGGATGGGCTAAAAAAGTGGTGAAATGATTCCGCAAAATTGATGTTACCAGCAGATACTGTGGTTCTGTTACGGTTTGAGTGCTGAACACTTGACGGTCCCACGGTTGGCAAGTTGGAACTGTGAGATTCACTACGTGCACCACTGGTGTTTTGTGAAAAAGCACATGTAAGATTCTGCAACAGTCTCTGCTGATACTCCTGCATGCGTGCATCCCTTTCTATGGCAGGAATAATTTCTGAAAATTTACTTTTGTACCGGGGATCTAACAGTGGGGCAACCCAGTAGTCAGGATTATTTCTAATTCTCACAATTCGAGGGTCATGTTGCAGGTAGTGCAGCAAGAAGGCACTCATGTGTGTTGCGCATCCAGGAGCACCAAGTCCCTGTTGTGTTGGTGGCGAGGTAACAATCATGCTTCCTTCCTCTGTCCTCTCCCCCCAACCTCGCACAACAGAAATGTGATCAAGGTCTCCCTCATCTGATGAGTCTTCCATCAGTTCGTCCTCCACTTCTTCCTGGGCTCCTGCACCTTCCTCACTAGTTTGGCTGCTACCATGCGCCCTGGTAAAACCATCTCCCCCACCCTCACATGCCTGCCGCCTTGGTGCTGCCGACCGTCTGGACCTTGCAGATGTTAGCCCTTCCGCATACAACTCCTCCTCCTCTACTTCCTCCACCTCCTCTTGTGCCACCACCTGACTCCGAATTCTGTTTAACATGTGCTCCAGCATGTAAATCACCGGAATAGTCATGCTGATAATGGCATCGTCAGCACTAAACATCTTCGTCGCCATTTCAAAACTGTGCAGAATTGTGCATAGGTCCCTGATCTGAGACCACTCCTCCAGCGTGATTTGCCCCACCTCTGGATCTCGTTGGCCCAGGCTATACGTCAGAACGTATTGCACCAGGGCTTGTCGGTGCTGCCACAGTCGCTGCAACATGTGCAGAGTTGAATTCCACCGGGTAGGCACATCGCATTTTAGCCGGTGAAGTGGCAGGCCCAACGACTTCTGTAGAGATGTAAGTCGCTGAGCTGCGGGATGCGAACGGCGGAAGTGAGCACACAGCGACCGTGCCCTCTGCAGAAGGCCATCTAGTCTGGGATAGTGGGCTAAAAATTGCTGGACAACCAGGTTCAACACGTGAGCCATACAAGGCACGTGTGTGACATTGCCCCGGCGAAGGGCCGCACCCTGGTTTGCAGCATTGTCGCACACGGCCTTCCCTGGTTTCAGGTCCAGTGGAGACAACCATTCATGAAATTGGTTCTCCAGAGCTGACCACAACTCCTCAGCTGTGTGACTCACATTTCCCAGACATTTCAAAGTAAAAACCGCCTGATGACGTTGAGCCCTACTGCCAGCATAGTAAGGAGGTGTGCAGGATCCCTTCTGCGCAGTTAGAAAGCTTGTGGCATGACCAGACAGGCTTTGGGTGCAGGTGGAAGACCGAGAGGAGGTTGAGGAGGCAGAAGCAGTGGAGGAACTTTGACATAAAGAGGATTGACGCACAACTCGTGGGGACGGCAAGACTTGGACAGCAGCCCCTTGTCCTGCTGTCACCATAGTTACCCAGTGCCCAGTCAGCGACATGTAACGCCCCTGTCCATGCCTACTCGTCCAAGTGTCTGTGGTGAAATGCACCCTGTCACACACAGAGTTTCTCAAAGAAGCGGTGATGTTGTGTGCGACATGCTGGTGGAGCGCAGGCACACCTTTCTTTGAGAAGTAGTGCCGACTGGGCATCTGGTACTGGGGCACTGCGACAGACATAAGGTCTCGAAAATCCTCTGTGTCCACCAGGCGGAAAGGCAGCATTTCTGTAGCCAAGAGCTTGCAGATGGTGAAATTCAACCTCTTAGCTTTCTCATGGCTAGGAGGAAATGGTCTTTTACTTGTCCACATCTGAGGGACCGAGGGCTGGCTATTGTGCTTAGACGGGGTTGATAAGGGTGTCCCCGGCAAACTGCCGGTCTGTGAGGAAGATGCAGGCGGACATGTTAGGTTGCCTTGATCCAAAGGTGGTGCTATCGATGTCGGACAGCGCTCAACACCAGCTGGTGTTACTACCTCCAAAGAAAATGATGACCTGCCAATCACGCTGGCTGTTGCGGGTAAAGAGGTGGCAAGTCTGCGCCCCAAAACAGGTGTGACTGCTGTCCCCCCAGTCACAGAGGATGAAGAGGCCGTGGATATACAAGATATGGCAGACGGTGGTTAACCCGGCCGGCTAGGCCGCATTGTAGCACACTGAGCTTCCCACTGCAACTTATGCTTCATGTCCATGTGCCGGTTCATGCATGAAGTACTCAAACTATGTATTTTTTGGCCTCTACTTAGCTTTTGCTGACAAATGTTACAGATAACACGAGTTGGGTCATCTTTATCGATCTGAAAAAATGCCCAGGCTATGCAAGGCTTAGCACCCATGCGACCTGAAGAGCCACCACGACTTGTGGTGAGAGGCAGAGTTGTGTTTGAGGATGCAGTTGTTGACGTGCTTCCAGTACTACGTCTCTGTCCAGGAAGGCGCAACCTGACCTCGTCGTCACTAGCATCTTCCTCCACCTCCTCTGCTGACCTCATCTCTTGGCTGACTGTGGGTTGACAGTAAGTGGGATCTCCAACCTCATCATCATCACCCTGTGCGTTATCACACCCGTCGTCCTCAGAGCCAACCTGTTCCTGCCCTGACAAAAAACTAAAGTTGTCGCTCCAATCAGGTATTTGAGTCTCATCATCGTCTTCCTCATTGTCTCCACCAACAGGAGTTACAGTTTGGGAATGAGGGTCTACATTATGGTCAGAACCTTCTGCGTCTGGTCCTGGATCCGACTCATAAAGATTCTGGGCATCAGTGCAGATCATTTCCTCGTCTGGATTCACAGAAGCGCTGGAGCCGACCTCTGATTCCCAGGCTATAGTATGAGTAAACAGCTCTGCAGACTCAACCATCTGTTCTACCTCATACTCAGACGGGCAGCTGGAGATTTGGGAGCTGTGAGGAAGCAAGTGCGATTGGGGTGACACCTTTGAGGACTGGAGTATTTGTGATGTTGAAGTTGATGTGGAGGAGAGCCCACTTAAAGGAGCACTTGATATCCGTTGAAGCACCTGCTGTTTTTGTGCCTCATCTGGAATTTGTAGCGATTGGCGTGGCCGTAAGAAAGGGATCTTATTACATTGTCCGCTAAAAGAAGTAGACATTTTAGTTTGGCTGGAAGATGGTCTTTCTTCTGCAGATGTTACTGTTGCTTTAACACCTACCCCACGGACACAACCTTTTTTCCCCTTCCCAACACGCCTATTCCCCTTTCCACCAGCAGCAGGCCTTTTTCCACTCATTTTGGTGGTTAACTAATTCACAACTCTGGAGTTGTTTGCACAAAAAAACAATGGATGGGAACCGAGCAGAGCTGAGTGGCCAAACTGTGGTATTAGGCCAAAACTATTGGCTGGGTTAGATGCAGAAAAAAATTATATTCGATTTGCAACCTGATGGAGGTCAGTATAGATGGACTAATAGAACAAGTCCCACACACAGCTAGAAGCCCAAATATTTTTTCAGAGGTAGATGCAGAAAAAAAAATATTTAGTTTGCAACCTGATGGAGGTCAGTATAGATGGACTAATAGAACAAGTCCCACACACAGCTAGAAGCCCAATATTTTTTCAGAGGTAGATGCAGAAAAAAATATATTCAGTTTGCAACCTGATGGAGGTCTGTATAGATGGACTAATAGAGAAAGTCCCACACACTGCTAGAAGGCCAAATATTTTTTCAGAGCTAGATGCAGAAAAAAATTATATTCAGTTTGCAACCTGATGGAGGTTAGTATAGATGGATTAATAGAACAAGTCCCACACACTGCTAGAAGGCCAAATATTTTTTCAGAGGTAGATGCAGAAAAAATTATATTCAGTTTGCAACCTGATGGAGGTCAGTATAGATGGACTAATACAACAAGTCCCACACACAGCTAGAAGCCCAATATTTTTTCAGAGCTAGATGCAGAAAAAAATTATATTCAATTTGCAACCTGATGGAGGATAGTATATATGGACTAATAGAACAAGTCCCACACACTGCTAGAAGCCCAAATATTTTTTCAGAGCTAGATGCAGATAAAAATTTTTAATTTGCAACCTGATGGAGGTCAGTATAGATGGACTAATAGAACAAGTCCCACACACAGCTAGAAGGCCAAATATTTTTTCAGAGGTAGATGCAGATAAAAATTATTTTTAATTTGCAACCTGATGGTGGTCAGTATAGATGGACTAATAGAGAAAGTCCCACACACAGCTAGAAGGCCAAATATTTTTTCAGAGCTAGATTCAGAAAAAAATTATATTCAGTTTGCAACCTGATGGAGGTCAGTATAGATGGACTAATAGAACAAGAACCCACACACTGCTAGAAGCCTAAATATTTTTTCAGAGCTAGATGCAGAAAAAAATTATATTGAATTTGCAACCTGATGGAGGTCAGTATAGATGGACTAATAGAATAAGTCCCACACACTGCTAGAAGCCTAAATATTTTTTCAGAGCTAGATGCAGAAAAAAATGATATTGAATTTGCAACCTGATGGAGGTCAGTATAGATGGACTAATAGAACAAGTCCCACACACTGCTAGAAGCCCAATATTTTTTCAGAGGTAGATGCAGATAAAAAATTATATTCAATTTGCAACCTGATGGAGGTCAGTATAGATGGACTAATAGAATGATGCTATGCCCAAAAGATTTTACTTCACTAGGTGCAGTAAAAAAATTGGTATTCTATACACAGGTGGTATATCTTGCAACACAGATAGGCTACTCCACTGACTAACACACTCTGCAATAGGCCAAAAAGGATTAGCTTTGCTAGATTCAGCCAAATGCTGTGAAAAAAACTTGCACAGCACTGGCACAGACCTGCCTGGCAAAAACTGATAGGAACTGATGTAACCTAGTCCTGAAAAGGACTCCAATTACAATTAGTCTTTACTCCCACAACCTATCTATTTAAGAGCACAGACCTGCCTGATAAAAGTCGTAGGAAATGCTGTAACCTAGTCCTTAAAAGGACTGCAATCACAACTATTCCCTACTCCCAAGCTATCTGTAGATTTGTGCGAAAATTGGCTTGAAATTAACAAGGTATAGCGCACACAGCAACAGCGGTGCCGTCTAACACGCAGCTGCAGCAGTGAGAAAATGGTGGCGACGGGGAAAATGGCTTGGTCTTATAGGGCAAGGACATGTGACATACACTGCCAATGACACATGCCCTTGCTTGTGTGAAAAAAAGCACTTCGCTCCGTGTGTGCGCTGCTGATAGGCTGACAGATTGCACCTCCCCACTGTAAATGCGGGAAAGAGAAAAAAAAATGGAGATCTTCATTGTTCCTGCAGAGATCCATCCCCTGCCCCTCCCCCCACCCCGCTGTACACTCAAACTGCGGATTAACATTAATTTTCATCATTACTGAGAAAAAATCCAGTTATGATTTTGGTGCACGAACAGTTATCGAACATAACCTCGAACAGCCGAATTTTTCTCAAATTGTTCGTGTTCGCTGAACGGCTCGAACACCGCCCAAAACAGCTCGAATTTGAGATTGGCGAACAGTTCGAGTAGAACAACGCTCATCTCTAGTTCCAACCACCGTGTCTTTGTGCGACGTAGAAAAGGTGAACGGACTACATGCCTGGTTCCCTGGTTTGCTGGTGACACTGTTAGGGATTTATTCAAAATTGAAGGCATACTGAACTAGCATGGCTACCACAGCATCTTGCAGCGGCATGCTATTCCATCCGGTTTGCGTTTAGTTGGACCATCATTTATTTTTCAACAGGACAATGACCCCAAACACACCTCCAAGCTGTGTAAGGGCTATTTGACCAAGAAGGAGAGTGATGGGGTGCTACGCCAGATGACCTGGCCTCCACAGTCACCAGACCTGAACCCAATCGAGATGGTTTGGGGTGAGCTGGACCGCAGAGTGAAGGCAAAAGGGCCAACACGTGCTAAGCATCTCTGGGAACTCCTTCAAGATTGTTGGAAGACCATTTCCGGTGACTACCTCTTGAAGCTCATCAAGAGAATGCCAAGAGTGGGCAAAGCAGTCATCAAAGCAAAAGGTGGCTACTTTGAAGAACCTAGAATATAAGACATATTTTCAGTTGTTTCACACTTTTTTGTTAAGTATATAATTCCACATGTGGTAATTCATAGTTTTGATGCCTTCAGTGTGAATGTACAATTTTCATAGTCATGAAAATACAGAAAAATCTTTAAATGAGAAGGTGTGTCCAAACTTTTGGTCTGTACTGTATGTATACAGTGGATGTTGATAAGGTTTTACCTACCTTTCTTCCTGACATCCTCTAATGACACATTTTGTAGACATTCCTTTGGTTTGAAGTCCATATTATATTAGGTCCCTCATTTATGAAGTATCTGTAACATTAGTGGGTGAGGGGACCCACTGCACCACGGGTCGGGCTTACCCTGGATAACAAAAAAACTTTTTCTCAACTCATGGCTATTGGTTGGGTGAAGCCATTTATTGTCAAACTACTGTGTTTTCTCTGTTTAAATCTTAATGACAGCCAAAAACATCCAAATGATCAAAAGTTCACATACCCTGGTGATTTTGGCCTGATAACATTCTCAGAATTTGTCACAATGGGTTTGAATGGCTACTAAAGGTAACATCCTCACCTGTGACCTGTTTTCTTGTAATCAGTGTGTGCATAAAAGCTGAGTGAGTTTCTGGGATCCAGACAGACTCTCTCATCTTTCATCCAGCCACTGATGTTTCTGGATTGTGAGTCATGGGGAAAGCAAAAGAATTGTCAACAGATCTACGGGAAAAGGTAGTTGAACTGTATAACACAGGAAAGGGATACAAAAAAATATCCAAGGAATCGATAATGTCAGTCAGCAGCGTTCAAACTGTGATTAACAAATGGAAAATCAGGGGCTCTGTAAAAACCAAACCATGGTCAGGGAGACCAACAAAAATTTTGGCCACAACTGCCAGGAAAATTGTTCAGGATGCAAAGAAAAACCAACAAATAACATCAGCTGAAATTCAGGACTCTCTGAAAACTAGCTGTGTGGCTGTTTCAAGATTCACAATAAGGAGGCACTTGAAAAAAACTGGGCTGCATGGTCGAGTCGCCAGAAGAAAGCCATTACTGCGCAAATGCCACAAAGTATCTTGCCTACAATACGCCAAGCAGCACAGAGACAAGCCTCAAAACTTCTGGAACAAGGTAATTTGGAGTGATGAGACCAAAATTTAACTTTTTGGCCACAACCATAAACGTTACATTTGGAGAGAGGTCAACAAGGCCTATGATGAAAGGAACACCATTCATACAGTAAAGCATGGAGGTAGATCGCTGATGTTTTGGGGATGTGTGAGCTACAAAGGCAAAGGAAACTTGGTAACAGTTGAAGGAAAGATGAATGCAGCACGTTATCAGCAAATACTGGAGGCAAATTTGCACTCATCAGCCCGGAAGCTGCGCATGGGACGTACTTGGACGTTCCAACATGACAACGATCCAAAGCACAAGGCCAAGTCGACCTGTCATTGGCTGCAGCAGAACAAAGTGAAGGTTCTGGAGTGGCCATCTCAGTCTCCTGACCTCAATATCATTGAGCCACTCTGGGGAGATCTCAAGCGCGCAGTTCATGCTAGACAGCCCAGGAATTTACAGGAACTGGAGGCTTTTTGCCAAGAAGAATGGGCAGCTTTACCATCTGAGAAAATAAAGACCCTCATCCACAACTACCACAAAAGACTTCAAGCTGTCATTGATGTTAGAGGGGGCAATACATGGTATTGAGAACTGCGGTATGTGAACTTTTGATCAGGGTCATTTGGATGTTTTTGATGGTCATTAAGATTTAAAAAGAGAAAACACAGTAGTTTGACAATAAATGGCTTCACCCAACCAATAATCATGAGTGGAGAAAAAGTTTTTTTGTTCTCATTCATATTCTCTGAAACAAGGCCAGGAATGGAAAAATTCTGCCGGGGTATGTAAACTTTTGAGCACTACTGTAGCTACATCACTGGTGCAACAGTGTAGTGAGTGTTTGGCTCCACGTAGGAGCTCCTGGATCTGCTGGACATGGTTGAGTAACAGAACTGTTTGTGCTTTTTGTGGTAACTTCCCCTGAGGCACGGACAGCCACCACAGATGGTGAGATTAAGGATGGATTATTGATGTTTCCTCTTACTGAGACCTGAATCCTCATAAAGATTCTATTGTTTAAAGTAATGACAATTGAGGAAACCTCTGAGATCTCCTGTTATCATTCAGAACTCAGTCACTGTAAGGCTATGTGCACACGATGCAGAAATGAAGCAGAAAATTTCTGCATCATTTCTGCATCTCCCTGGCAGAAAAAACGCATGCGGATTGTACATGTGTAGCGCCCCGAGGGCTCGGCCGTTACAGGGGTATTGCACCTCAAACCAGAGGTGTGATATTCCACTCCCGGGTAAGGATGGAGTATGGACCAGGGCTCAGTTAGCTGCATGCAGCACACACACCCCATGCAGGCACGACAGCATCTGTCCCTGCCTGGAGTGGGGAGGGGGGTGGAACACCCAGTGCTGTAAGGGCAGATAGGGGTTGGTTCCTGAGCGTAGGTAGGAGCCCATTGGTTGCTGGTCACCTGGGCTCATGGCTAGAGGAAGGTATAAAAGGTGGGCACCATCTTAGAGCAGGGTTCAGTCTGTTCAGGGAGAGAAGGAGTGCAGCCAGAGAGGGCTGACAGGGAGCTGTGGCTCAGTCTGGGCCCAGTTCCACGAGGCAGGCCTAGAGTGAAGGCCGGAGCCAGAAGAAAGGAACAGAAGCAGAAAGGAACAGGAAAGAGGAGAAGAAGGAACAGGAAAGAAGGAGAAGAGACAGAGAAACAGAAGGGCTCAGGAACAAGAAGGTGGAAGGGACCCTAAGAACCCACGAGAACCCAGGGTGAAGGGTCAGGCAGATTAAGGGTACCGGATCCCAAGTTGGTGGAGGAGAAACAACCCTCAGCCAAAGACCGGAGGCTGTGACCATTTATTGGTGCAGCACATCATCAAACCTGCTAGGAAGGCACCATAAAGGACAGCGGAGGACGGGGCCCACGTTTACCTGCGCAGGTCCGCGGCAGCTGGACAAAAGTGGGTCACTGGTGAGGCAGGCCAGAGAAAGGAAAGAAGGGGGTCCTGTGCCATATTCCTGAGCTGCCTGGGAGTTGACCGAGCCCCGCACCTGGTGGACGCAGCACGGCTCGGGCCGTCATTACCAACTGAAGTGACTTGGATACTAACTGTGAGTAAAGACCCTGGACTGTAACTTGTTGTCTGTGTGCTCCTTCGTGCCTCCAGCACTACCGGTACTGGGACTCTCACCACCATCACTCCCACCTTCCATTATACTGCCCTGGGGCCGCACTCTTCCCGTGGGGAGTCACACTACCCCAGCTGCACACATCATCAGCCCCAGCGGTCTGCATGCAGCGGCGGTTCCTAATAACCGCAATCCACGGGTGGCGTAGTCGGACATTATCAACAGTACGTAGCAGACTACCATTGGTCTGACCACCCTGAGCCATGGGACCGGGCCGCCACTACTAACCCCATCGTTTCCCTACTGCCCGGATCCGCGTGCCCCACGGCCCAGGGGGCGAGTCAGCTTTGGCGTAGTCGGCAGGATTTCGTGCCCGCTAACAACGGGTACTGTGCGCCTGAAAAGAGACTGTTTCACTGTACTAAAGAAGGCGCCCGCCCCAGAAGAACGAGCACCATAATGTGCGCGCCAAAAGACAACAGGAAGCCACCTCCCATCGTGGGCCAGGTCCTAGAATGGCGCCAAAGAAGGAGCCCACCCCCAACAGCCATGAGAGCGGCTGTGGAGATGTCCGTCAACATGGGGGGCTGCCCCTGAGAGTGATTGTCAGCAGAATGCCCCAGGACCACCCCCCCTGGGGGCGGAAAGAGAAGAAAACTGTGGGGCAGGGCGCGGTCTGGATCAGTCTGGCCAGGCCGCACCCGAAGGTAGAGACAGGAACCAGCTCCAGCGCCCTGGTGCGTGGCCTGCTGCAGGCTGCACCACCATGCAGCTTCACAGAGCTGCTAGCACACCTCCCCAAGGAAGACCCCGAGTATGCGCGGGCTGCGCTGGAGGAGCTGGACCGGAGGATGGTCCGGGCGCAGCGGGACGTGATTGCCGGGTGGAAAGAAGAAATGGCCCGGTGGGCCGTGATCCTGAAGCAGGAGGCACCGTCGACATCCAGCGGCACACCAGCCACCGAGGGCCGTGAAAGCAGAGCGGAGGACGACGCCGTGGAGGAGGCCGCGACAGCAGAGGCAGGTAACGGAGACGCCCCTACCCCGAACTCTGGGGCCGCCGACCTGCCCCTGCACCCTGTTGCGGAGCCCAACGTACCTGAACCCGCCATCTACACTGTGCCTCCACCGCTACCAACCGGTTCCCAGGCCATCGATACCGCCAGCGAGCCCCGTCCCACGCCGTGCTCTCTGACCCCGGGCGTGATCAGCAGACCACAATCGCAGGCCCGGTCGCAAGGCCTAGCGCCCCCGGACGCCGCCCGTCGACGGGAGTACTGCCGCCAACAGCTGGAGATGTTCGAGAGGGAGCAGCGGGAGCGGCGCATGAAACAGGAGAAGCTGCAGGTCCAGAGTGCGGAGCAGAAGATGAAGACCCGGCGAGATCCCCGAGCTGCCCACGGTCCCCGAGTCACCGGGACTGTCGTGAAATTTCACATGGAACATGGCTGGGGTTTCATTAAAGATACTGAGACCATCAGCAACGTGTTCGTGACTAGGAGGGATGTAGAGAGCCACCTGCCAGAAGGTCATCGAGGGCGGGATCTATATCCAGGAGACGTGGTGTCCTACACCCGACACCAAGGCGTGAAGGGATGGTATGCCCTCCACGTCCACAGAGTGGTAGAAGAGGAGGAGCAGTACCACTCGGACTCTGAGTACCAAGAGGGCCCGGACGGGCCTGAAGATCATCACCAGGAGGAGCAAGGCGCATATGGAGGATGACTGTAGAGAGTAAGAAAAGGCGCCAATGTACATAGTTACCCGTCAGGGTACAGAGAACTGTTATAGAACTGTCATGGAACTGTGTGAAAGTTACCCCCTACATCCCCTAACAGGCTGAGGACTGTGAGCAGCCATTCCCTTTCCCAAAACTGGCCGAGGACTGAGAGCGGCCGTCCTTGTAAATAGTTGCCCTTCCTAAAGCGCCCCCTACTGGTTTTATAAAAAAGACTACCACGTCTACCTCGGGACAGCGAGTCCCTCATGTTTACAAGTTTGCCAAAGTTCCTGCACTTACAAGAAGAATGAACACCTGGTCGCAAGTTGCACCGCAGCCAAGAATACAAGAATGTGTTTTTCCTAAAGATGTTTTATATGAAGAGTTTAATATGCTGCTAGAAAATGTTTTACATAATCTTGAAACCGTTTTATATGACAAGTGACAAAAGAGTTCCAGTAGTGTTGAAAATGTTTTATAATGCCTAGTGAAGAAAAAGTATGTCCCATAAAGGGAATTGAACTGTGTCGTCCGTTTCTAAATGTAAAAAGTTATTGAAAAAGTTTTTGCATGTCCTGTAAGCAACTGTTTTGCTCTTTTCCAGCCCGAGGACGTGCTGTGGTTTACCAGGGGGGAATGTAGCGCCCCGAGGGTTCGGCCGCTACAGGGGTATTGCACCTCAGACCGGAGGTGTGATATTCCACTCCCAGGTAAGGATGGAGTATGGACCAGGGCTCAGTTAGCTGCATACAGCACACACACCCTATTTCCGAGGGACAGCTCAACGGTGCTCCCACTAGACAGAAGTGCAGGCACGACTATGTCCCTGAATGGAGTGGGGAGGGGGGTGGAACACCCAGTGCTGTGTGGGCAGATAGGGGTTGGTTCCTGAGCATAGGTAGGAGCCCATTGGTTGCTGGTCACCTGGGCTCATGGCTAGAGGGAGGTATAAAAGGTGGGCACCATCTTAGAGCAGGGTTCAGTCTGTTCAGGGAGAGAAGGAGTGCAGCCAGAGAGGGCTGACAGGGAGCTGTGGCTCAGTCTGGGCCCAGTTCCACGAGGCAGGCCTAGGGTGAAGGCCGGAGCCAGAAGAAAGGAACAGAAGCAGAAAGGAACAGGAAAGAGGAGAAGAAGGAACAGGAAAGAAGGAGAAGAGACAGAGAAACAGAAGGGCTCAGGAACAAGAAGGTGGAAGGGACCCTAAGAACCCACGAGAATCCAGGGTGAAGGGTCAGGCAGATTAAGGGTACCGGATCCCAAGTTGGTGGAGGAGAAACAACCCTCAGCCAAAGACCGGAGGCTGTGACCATTTATTGGTGCAGCACATCATCAAACCTGCTAGGAAGGCACCATAAAGGACAGCGGGGAACGGGGCCCACGTTTACCTGCGCAGGTCCGCGGCAGCTGGACAAAAGCGGGTCACTGGTGAGGCAGGCCAGAGAAAGGAAAGAAGGGGGTCCTGAGCCATACTTCTAAGCTGCCTGGGAGTTGACCGAGCCCCACACCTGGTGGACGCAGCACGGCTCGGGCCGTCATTACCAGCTGAAGTGACTTGGATACTAACTGTGAGTAAAGACCTTGGACTGTAACTTGTTGTCTGTGTGCTCCTTTGCGCCTCCAGGACTACCGGTACTGGGACTCTCACCACCATCACTCCCATCTTCCATTATACTGCCCTGGGGCCGCACTCTTCCCGTGGGGAGTCACACTACCCCAGCTGCACACATCATCAGCCCCAGCGGTCTGCATGCAGCGGCGGTTCCTAATAACCGCAATCCACGGGTGGCGTAGTCGGACATTATCAACAGTACGTAGCAGACTACCATTGGTCTGACCACCCTGAGCCGCGGGACCGGTCCACCACTACTACCCCCATCGTTTCCCTACTGCCCGGATCCGCGTGCCCCACGGCCCAGGGGGAGAGTCACATGAGTTTTTCCTGTGGAATACATGCAGATTCACATGCTTTTCCGCATGCGGGTTGACAAGCGCTTTCCAGGCGATTTTAGCATCACTTGGAAAATGCTTGTGACAACTAGGTCACACTATATAAATCCATGCAAACGGCATGGATTTATATAGTGTGACCCGAGAGAGTGGTAAAAATAAAAAATAAATGTATACTTTACCCTCTGATGGCCCCCGGTGTCCCGCTCACTCCGTTCTCCCTTGCCGGCAACATTGAATTGAAAGACCTGCCGACGTCAGTGTCACGTGACCCGTCACATAACTCTGACGTCAGCGCAGGTCCTTCAACTCACTGCAATGTGTCGGGAACCAAGCAGGAACGGTGCGCGGGCCGACAGAAGGTAAATATATATTTATTTTTTATTTTATTCTTGTTTTACAGCTTTTTTATGGTACCTGGGTGTGGAGGAGAGTCTCATCTTCTCCACACTCGGGTACCATCCGCACATTAGAACGCGCCAATAACGCAAGTACAGATGCAGTCTTGCGGAAATGGCGCGTTCTAATGCAAGTCAATGGCGGTGAAAACGCCGCGTTTACGCAAAATTAATTGACATGCTGGGGATTTTTGAGCGCAGCGTTTACGCTGTGGAAAAATCCGCATCATGGGCACAGCACATGCGAATTTCAATTGGGGAACATTGCTGCCCTTCTACCATGCGTTTTTAATGTGTTTCCGCTGCGTTTACGCAGCTGCAAAAACGCCGCGGAAAAGCATTAAAAACGCATCGTGTGAACTCAGCCTAAGGCTGCGTGCCCACGTTGCGTATTACAAGCGTATATGCTGCAGAATTTCCTCAGCGTAAATGACGCGCCCCCTGGGCCATATTCTTTAGGGGGAATATCCGGAGCCGGATCAGATGGGGGTTGTAGTCTTCCGAGTGGCTGTGACCCGGTCCGTGCCCAGGGTGTCAAACTTAGTTGTATGTGGCAGTCCTACAGATGTTACTAAGTTCTTAATGTCGACTACGCCACCCGTTGTATTGCGGTCACTATGGCCGCCGCTGCAGCAGGGTCCGCTGAGGCTGGTGGTGTAGGTGCAGCTTTGGTGATATAACCCCCAACGGGTGGGGTATAGCCTCAGGGGGATCAGGTGCAGAGGATGGGAGTTGTGGTGATGCAGTGTAGACGGCAATCAGAGACAGAGTCGGGTTATGCAGTTTAGGATGTTTACTCACTGCTGATGTTCCGGTCACTCCAGCTTCGAGTGACCTCCCGAGCCGTGCTGCGTCCACCAGGTTCTGGATCCAGCCAACCCCCAAATAAGTCCGGAGCGTGACCCTGAGCTCTCCTTCTGTCCTTTCTCTGGCCGTCCCCACTATTGATCCACCCAGGTCCAGCTCCCTCGGGCCTTCTGTTGGGAGACCCTTGGCCTTGGGTTCCCTGACCCTCCACGTGGTATGCCTTCGTGGTGGATGTGGTGGGTGGCCGTGGCAAACGCTGCCCACGGCCTCCGGTCTCTGGCTGGGGTGTGTTTTTGCCCCCACCAGCTTGGGTTCCGGTACCCTGTGCCGACTCTTCACCCGGGGATTTAATTTGGGTTCTTAGAGTCCTCTTCTTCTGTTTCCCCCTCTGGGTCTCTCTTTCTCCTCTCTCACTCTGGGTCTCTCTTCTCCTCAGCTCGCTGACTTTCTCTCTGCAACTGACTCTTTGCAAAAGGCTGACTCACTCCTCCTCTACAGCAGACTGACCCTGTTCTTTGATGGTGCCCACCTTATATACACCCTCTATGTGTGAGCTCAGGTGACCAGCACCCAATGAGCTCCTATCTTTACCCAGGCTGCTCCCCCTATCTGCCCCTACACTACTTGGGATGTACCACCCCCCTCCCACTCCAGCCAGGAACAGACTCGGTCGTACCTGCACATTTCTAAGTGGGAGTACCGTCGGTCTGCTCCTCGGAAATGGGATGTGTGTAGTGCATGCAGCCTACCGAGCTCAGTTCCACACTCCATCCTTACCCGGGAGTGGAATATCACACCTCTGGGTTGAGGTGCAATACCCCTGTAGCAGCCGAATCCTCAGGGTGCTACATAAACGCTTGTAAAATGCATGTATATCCGCACCCCATGGTCCCCAATGGCATTCCACAATGTCAATGCCCATGCTGCGGATTTTTCCACAGCGTATATGCTGCGGTCAAAAATCCGCAGCATGTTCATTCATTTTGCGTTTCCGCATGCGGAATCAATGTGCGGATGGTACCCAAGTCTGGAGGAGAGGAGACTCTCATCCAGACCTGGGTACCAAAGAACCTGTAAAAAAAAGAATAAAATAAAGTTTATACTTATCTTCTGATGTTTTCCCTCCGTCGCGCTGTTGTGTGAAGGACCTGCCACGTCATGAGTCATGTGACCCATCACATGACTCAATGACGTCACCGCAGGTCCTGCATACAACAGCGTGAGCCGCTCAAGACTCCGGACGGGGCACAGAATGTATCGGTAGGCGAGTATAAACTTTATTTTTTTATTTTTTACCATTCTGATTCTTTTTTTTTAACTATTACTTGGTCACACTATATAAATCCATGTCGGCTGCCGGTTGCCGGTTGCATGGATTTATATAGTGTGAACAAGTTGTCAAGCACTTTTCCAAGTGATGCTTGGAGAAGTGCTTGATAATCCGCATGCGGAAATGCATGCAAAGACGCCTCACAAACGCTTCTACCTGGCGGGAAAACCGCATGTAATATCCGCATGCGATTTTCCCGCCAGGGAGAAGCGTAAAAAATATGCTTCAGTTCCGCAACGTGGGCACATAGCCTAACAATACATTCCTTGGCCAATACCATTAATACAGTGCAATGTGATTGACCCCTGCATGGAAGCTCAAATTCCAAATCCAGAATAATGCAAAGAAGAACATTAACGAGAACTATAAGAGATCAGAAACATCATGCAGAACAATCTGGTGGAATAACATTCATGAAAACCAATACTTGGCTGAAAGTATGTACCCCATTCCTAAATTATCGAGTGCAGGATATTATTTTAGCTGCACCCATTGCAGAAAGGTACATAAAGCACATGGTCATTTAATCTCCATAAAAATAGCAGTAAGGGTCGACGAAAGATCACAGTGAATCTCGAGGTGGTCTACTAGATCAGAACAAGCACCGCACGGCAGGCTAGATCATGATAGGGTAGAGTGCACAGCTGATGGCCGGGTGGGTGACCGCAGGGATTCTTGATTTTATTTTTTTATCACTTTATGTTTGTGCTTTTTCTATATTTTTTACATTTATTACATTGAGTGTTAGTGTTGCCGCCCCGTGTGCTGTCTGGGTTGACGTATTACGGGTCGTTGTCAAGCTTCCACATGGAACACAAGCCAGATCTAAATAGCGCAGGATATAGGTTCACACCAATAATCATATTGTGGGATCTTATTCACAGCCGGTCCAGAATGATATAAGTCTATTAACCCCTTACCGACATATGACGTACTGGTACATCATATGCCGCCTCCCTGACTTTGATATGGGCTCCCACGCCGAGCCAGCATCCTTCCAGGCACATGATGGCTGATTTAATCCGCCTCATTCTTCTAACTGTTGTGGATGGAGCTGAGATCTGATGCCTCGCTATGTACAGCACAAGCGATCAGACAATCACAGGTTTAAGTCCCCTAAAGGGGACTATTAAATACACTAAAAAGTATAAAAAAAAAAAAAATGTTTATAAAAATATGAGCAAAATTAAAACACAAAAGTTCTAATCACCCCCATTATTAATAAAACAATTAATTAAAAAAATAAAGAATACACATTTTTGGTATCACTGCGTTCGTAAAAGTCCGATATCAAAATAGAAAATAAATTAATCCGATCGGTAAATGGCTCGATGAGAAAAATAATCGAAAACCCCAGGATTATGTTTCTATGCAATAAAATGCAATAAGAGGCGATCAAAACGCCAAAATGGTATCAATGAAAACGTCAGCTCGACGCGCAAAAATGAACCCCTTACACAGCCGTGTATTGTGAAAATTGAAAAAAAAAACAAACTATACATGTTTGGTACGGTATCTGCGTACTTGTACTGAGCTGGAGAATCATATCATTATGGCAGGTTTTACCGTATAGTGTTCGTGGTAAATTAAAAAAAAAAAAAAAAAAAAACAGTTGTGAAATTGCACTTTTTTTGCAAGTTCACCGCACTTGGAATTTTTTTTCTTGCTTTCCAATACACTATATGGTAAAATCAATGGCGTCATTCAAAGGTACAACTCGTCCTCATATGGCTATATTCACGGAAAAGGAAAAAGGAAAGGGAAAAAATGAAAACGAGAAAATGGCTGCAGCATCAAGGCGTTAAAAGACTTTCACATTTTACTATCCACAAACATAATCTGTTCCCCTTGGAGAGAAAAGCTCTGGGTGACTTGATGGATGACAGGCGCATCACCATCAAACCTGCCAATGAAGGTTGGAGATCATGGACACTTGTCGACATAGAGATGAGATTTTACGTCAATTGGGAGAAGTAACGGTTTATGAAAAACTCACTGTGATCCAACAAAGAAGCTCCAATTGGAACTTCAATTATTGAATGATACGACCAAGAATGACGGGATGATTGATCAAAAGTTATCCGAATATCTTGTTATTCATTTTCCAGGGATTCCAAACCTGTATTCTCTCCCTAAAATTCATACAAACCTGGAGCAAACCCCCCTCCCCAACACCATTGGATGGCCTATAGTGCGGGGAGAGAATCCTTGTTTAATTATGTTGCCATCTTTCTGGTCCATCTACAATGTGGGTTTGCCACAACTTCTCGATCCTATATACAGGATACTAGTGACTTTTTAAAGAAAATTGAGGGATCGAAGTTGATGACACCACTATTTTGGCTTCTTTTGTTGTGATCTCCCTCTATACCACCAGTGAACATTATAAAATTCTTTCAGCTATTTCCAACAGACTCAACGGCTCGGACATGTCACTGGGATATGCACTGCTAGTCTTGGCATTGTAGGGGTTCATCCTTTGGAGAAATTACTTCCTTTTCGAAGATTACTTTTACCTGCAGCGACGTGGGACAGCCATGGGTTCCAATGTGGCCCCTATGTATGCTAACATCTACATAGCTATCTTTGAAGGACGATAGGTGTACAGTTACAACACCATGACGACTAAGGAGATCTCCAAACAAAACCATGAAGACCAAGGAGATCTCCAAACAACACCATGATGACCAAGGAGATCTACAAACAACACCATGATGACCAAGGAGATCTCCAAACAACACCATGAAGACTAAGGAGATCTCCAAACAAGTCAGGGACAAATTTGTTGAGAAGTACAAGTCAGGGTTGGGTTATAAAAAATATCCCGATCTCTGATGATCCCCCGGAGCACCATCAAATCCATTATCATCACATGGAAAGAACATGGTACCCCAACAAACTTGCCAAGAGAGGGCGCCCACCAAACCTCTCAGCCTGGGCAAGAAGGGCATTAATCAGAGAGGCAGCACAGAGACCAAAGGTAACCCTGAAGGAGCTGCAGAGTTCCCAAGCAGAGACTGGAGTATCTGTACATAAGACCACAATAAGCCGTACACTCCATAGAGGTGGCCTTTATGGAGGAGTGGGCAGAGAAAAGCCTTTAGTTACACACAAAAACTGTAAGGCTCAATTTGAGTTTGCCAAAAGACATGTGGGAGCCTCCCCAAATGTATGGAGGAAGGTGCTGCGGTCTACTGTTTTTATATAGTTCTTGGACACCTTGGTATATAAAGTGGATGGCTCTTTAAACACAGATATTACTGTTAATAATACCAATAAAAATAGTCTGCTACACTTTGACAGCAATCATCCACGTAGAATGGTTGACTCCTTGCTCTGGAGCCAACTGACCAGACTGAGAAGGACGGTCAGTTGTGAACTGAAGGTGGATACGAGGCTAGATGAGATGTGTCAAAAATGTCTATCAAGAAGGTATCCAAACAATGAGGTGTTAAGATACAAAGATAAAGGGTTAAAAAGTGAGGACCTTTTGCCATTATGATTCTCCAGGTCAGACCGAGTTTGCAGATGCCAAATATATATTGTTTTTTTTTTTATTTAAGTGGTGAAAATAAATTCTGAAATTTGTCAAATTTGTTTTTGCATTTTTGTGGCCAGACCTCCATTTTTTGGGATCTGGGGCCGGGTGAGGGCTTATTTTTTGCGCGCCGAGCTGACATTTTTATTGATACTATTTTGGGGTAGATCCGATCTTTTGATCACCTTTTATTACATTTTATTGCAATGTTGCGGCGACCAAAAAAACTTAATTCTGGCGTTTTGATTTATTTTCTAGTTACGGCGTTTACCGATCAGATTAATTTATTTAATATTTTGAAAGATGGGGCGACTCTGAACGCGGCGATACCAAATATGTGTATTTTTCTTTTTTTTTTTAATTGCTTTATTTTTAATGGGGCAAAAGACGGGTAATTTGATCTTTTGTGTGTTTTTATTTTTTTTATATTTTGTTACACCTTTCTATTGTATTTAATATTCCCCTCAGGGGACACCATTGCCATGATTGGATTGTCCATCGGACGCGTATGCGCTCCTGTGACCGCCACGATATAGAGACTGCTTGGCCAGGATTGGCCAGCACATACGCCTGTGATTGATGGATATTTGCGTTTTCGTGGTTTGTTCCTTTGAACCCTGGCTCATGTAGTAGCAATTCCGCCATGATCTCTTTTATCTAAGGCCGGTTTATTTTAGTGTTTACACTACGTTGTGGGCATTATTATGTAATATATGTGATTGTCTAGCCAAAATTATGTATATTTTTATGCGTTTTTATTAATTCTGTGTGATATGTAAAATACAGGGGGGCGTTTCCCTACACACTGATTGGTGGGACTGATTAGCACCTGACAAAGACCAGTAATGGGTCGAAACGTAGCCTTTTTGTGTTTGGCAGAATAAATAGCTTTCTGTTATGCTAGTACCTGGTTAGGACTCTTTCTATCATCTTTATACTTGAATTATTCCCAAGTGGGGTCCCTTAGTTTTGGACTTTGCGTCTCTCTGACGAAGGAGTGCTGCAGGCCACATGGACACAGTGTAAGTATAAGGCAGCCAATATGGGTCGTCGGCCCCCAGACAGCAAAAGAGGTAGACCGGAAGTGAGCAGCGCTCCCCTGACCTCTGCCACCGCAGTGGAGCTACAGATGACTGGTCTTCATGTCTCTGCATCTTGTCCTGTTGAGTGCCATGCTGCCAAGTGTTATTTGCAGCTCTATTGCAGCGGCACTGTTTGGGAGTGCACTGAGGACTTGTGCTTCATCTCTTCTGTCTAGGCGCCCACTATCCACAATGAAAGTACATCCAGCACTGGGAGCACTGAGTTTCAGCATCACTAAATCTGAAGACTCATTACAGAAAGCAATAGATGATTGAGGTCATGGCAGGGGGACCCCTTTGTGGACAGGGGTCCTTGGGTAAGTACCTATGTTTCCTCCCCCTAATGCTGGCTCTGCCTTCCCTTAATAAAACACAAACTTACAGTTTTTTTTCCAGACAAGCCATTTGTGACATTGGTGCTTTTTTTTTTATCAAAATCACAATCTTTGTTAAAAATAAAAATTAGAATCTTGCAATTTTTACCCCCAAAGTTTTTTAGACTCTTAATCCCACAGCTCCTGTTGTTTCCGAAAATACACTTGTACATTAGCAGCAAACCGTGTTTTTTTACAGGGGTGTTACCAGTCAATGTAGTCCTGCCTCTGATGATGATAAAGAAACTCCTGGAAACTCTTCTCGAGTGTTTAGAGAGTGAAAAATGCAAGATACAAGGTTGTTGTTGGTTTTTTTTGTTTAAGATTGTGAAAAAAAAAAAGTATGCCAGTTTTTTTTAAAAAAAAAAAAATATATATATATGTAACACACATATTCATTTTCTGATAACACGTTCTCTTTAATATTTCTAGCTGATTATTCAGATTGCGCCCTTGGATCTGGTGCACCCACTTTCACACGCTGATTCTCACCCGATGTTTGTGATGTAGATATTGTGGCTTTAGTGATTCTTCGAAGAGAAGCTTTTCATGGATTTGGCTGCATTTTTTTTCCTGGATCATATTCCATCACATGTACATAGAAGTGTCAGCCTCATCTCCATTACGCCTCTTTAATTTCTAGTGTACACAATTGGTTTCTATGGTATCAGTTTCACGCCCAATGTAAATATTAAAATATCCAGAAGAGACTTTCATTGAGAGACGTAGCATTCTGTACACCCCGACCTGCTAGACCCATAAATACAAGAAATCCCACAAACATATAAAGATACGACAAAATGTTTCACAATGATTTTATGGTATTTCATGATCCTAAGGACAATGATGGGAATGCTACTCACTCGGGTGCGTGGTGAAGTAACACATTTAAATGTACATGCTGGTTTATTGGTGCTTCATAAACCATGCCACAAGTAAAGGAAAATAAATGGCCTTTCAGTGCAGGCAAAACGAAGTGAACAGTTCTTAACAAAGTCACTTTCGAGATGGTCAGGGACACACAGGCTGGATAGCATCCAGTACACAGCTTGATATCACACACAGGAGGCCTTCTTACCTCCACACACACAGACCATGTGTCAAACAAACAGACTCCATTTTACCACATGTGCACCACACCCAGAGTTGAGGCATGTGGGCAGCCAGACCCATCCATCTCTCAAGCTGCCCATAAAACCTGTCCCAGGTGCACAAATCAAGCCTCTTACTACTATGTGTACTAGAGCAATACTCCAGGTTTACATCACAGAGGACAACCACCTCTGTGATACATACCTCCCATCAACTATGTGTCCAGTGGCCACCTTACATACCTCCCCTCTCTGTCTAAAGCCATGGGGCATGACACTTTCTACTACTAGACATGGGATTCTCAAGAGGGCATCGGCATTACCATGTAACTCTGTGTTCCACATGGAAGCTGAAATCCTGCAGGGCTAGAAACCAGTGAGTAGCTCGAGCATTTTTTCCCATTTTCTCCTTCATGCAACTGAGTGGGGCATGGTCTGATACTAATTAATTTTTTGCCCTAACAGATAGTAATTCAATGTGTCCACCACCCACTTTATGGCCAAGCATTCCTTTTCTACAATGGAATAATTCTTCCCAAACGCCGACAGCTTCCTACTCAGGTCGAGAACGGGGCTGCTCCCCTTAGTCTTAGCCTCTTAGTACTATGTGTACTAGAGCTTTACTCCAGGTTTATATCACAGAGGAAAACCACCTCTGTGATACATACCTCCACTATGTGTCCAGTAGCCACCTTTCAACATATTAACTCTTCGTAACTTTGACAGTTTTTTGTTTTTGTGCTTTTGTTTTTTCCTCATCTTCATCCAAGAGTTCAAACTTTTCGAACTTTTCTGATACTTAACCATATAAATACATGATATGCCATTTATTTTACCTTGCAATGCACCGAAAAGCGGGAAAAGAATTCAAAACGGGATGGAAAAAATGCAGTTTTTGGGCTTTGGTTTTACATTATTCATTGTTTGGTAACATTGACCTAACAAATCGATTCTGCAGGTCACCACGCTCATGGTGATTCTACTTTTCTAATGTTTCATTCTTCATTTTAGTTCTTTTTTATTTTTTTTAAATAATTTAATAAAAAATAATTTATTTTGTGTTGCCATTTCCTGAGACCCGTAACTTTTTTTTTTCCTGTCGATAAACATATGTGCTCTTTTTTTTTTTTGCATAGTGAGCTGGTATTATTTTGGAGTACAAAAATCATTTCAATTGCTTTTTCTTTCATTTTTGTGGAATGCAAAATAACAGGGAAAAAGAGCAATTCTGACATTTTGATATTTTTTTCTCTTTAGGATATTTAGTGTACAAAGTGATACGTTTTATATTTTTATAGATCGGAGTTTTATGAAAGCGGTGACACCGAATATGTTTAAGAAAAATGTAACCTCTTTTTTCGGAATTAGGAAAAATGAAGCGACCAAACACATCAGAGAATGAATCAGGCAGCAGAGATCGGTGCCAGCTCTGGTTGCTGCTGAAAGAGATAGGTGCTGGCTGTTTAGTTCTTGATACACCCACACGTCTAATATCGGAAAGGGGTTAAAATGAATCTTTTAGGATCGGGCTATGCAGTGTCCTGTGTTGCAGGACAGCAAGTCTCAGACATCCAAAACCACTTTTTCTTTTTCCCTTAATAATAGAGACCATTTATAAACTGCATTTTGTGATTACTAGTGTTATTGTGGCGCCCTGCTGCACATTGGTGCCACAGAACCCAGAAGCGTGCATGGATGGACTTCTCCACAAGGGGCCCTCACTACATACACACACCTCCACCCTACCACATCAGACCAGCAGAGGGAGCCCGTTAGGGACATATATAGGGAGGGTGGAGCCAGGCAGCTCAGTTAGTTGTTCATACAGAGTCAGAAGTGAGTCAGAGTTTAGAGTCAGTTCTGAGAGAGATCAGAAAGAGAGTTGAGCAGAGAGCGTGCTGACGCTCAGAGAGCAGCGAAGAGGCAGCACGCTGGCTGCTGTGCTTAGGCGAGCCAAGGCCTACAGCACGAGTGAAGGCTTAGTGAGGGCCCTGAGTTGGCCGAAGGTGAGAAGAGAAGGAAGACATAACGAGGGGGCAGAGGAGCATACCAGGCTCACCCCGAGATATATATATACCGGACACCGGGTCTGCGCCTACAGGGACCCTTCATACCCAGTAGGGACCACCGGAACCCCTGGAGAACTACAGGTCCCAGGTTTACCAAACGCTGACTACAGTACCAGGACTAGGGAGAGTGATCTCCAAGAGAAGGCCCTATCACCAGGTCAGCAGGTACAAGAGAGGGAGAGAGAGACAGTAACCAAGCTAGGCCTAGCTCCAGGCAGGTCAGAAGCTTAGCGAGTAAAGCCACGGATCAGGAGGCCCTATACCCGCTCACTGGGGAGAGTCCAAAAGTGCGCCCTTCGCCAGGAGTACCCTGGACCGTGCCTGCACCATCACCAGTAAAGGTACTGAAGCTTACCCCCGTGTGAGTGTTCGTCTTTCCTCCGGCACCATTCTGCCGTCTCTCACCAGCATCCATCATTCACACCTACACTGCCCTGGAGCTAGCTCTACCTGTGGAGAGCCACACCATCCCTGCTGCCATAATACCAGCTCCAGAGGACTGCTCCGCAGCCGCGGCACCCCTTAGCCGCAATCCACAGGTGGCGTCACAAACACCTTCCAAATCCCCTATTAATCTATCCCTTTTTCGAATGACTGTCCTGGGTCATGGACCGGGCCAGCCACCGTGATATCCCCCACCGGCATCCACAGAGGCCCGGCTGCCGAGTACCCCACGGCCCTGGGGGTGCGTCATCATCTTTGTTTAATATCTACATTTGTTTTGTGATCTGAAACATTTAAGTGACAAACATGCAAAAGAATAAGAAATCAGGAAGGGGGCATACACGTTTCCATACCACTGTACATCATCACAACATGGAGGATTACAGGAAGGAGGTCACACATTAGGGTCAAGTGAAAACTGCATGTGCTTAAACAATCTATAATAGTGAACACAGCGCCATCTGTCTTCTTATGATGGTCCTCCACCGTATAAGCCTGCTGCAGTTATACATTCTGAACAGATTTCACATTTCTGACTCATATCAGATTCAGATTACTTTGATTAGTCAAACAATCTTACTTCTGCATGATTTTCTAGGGATGTCATCAATGGGATTTACTTATAGCCAAGAAGACATACGCGACCTCATACGGAAGTGTTATAGAGTATGTGGCACAAATGCCAGATTATATTGCAGCAGTAATGCCATTTGTGAAACAACATTATTCAGGGGCAGACAAGGTTTAAAAACAATCTGCAAGAGTTATAAATCTTTGTCCTGGGGATAGAGTTCTTGTCTTAGTGTTGCAACCATTAAAAGGAAGTTCTTGATAAAGTTACAAAACCCTCATGAGTTTTAGCAAAAAGGTTTGCGGAAAGTAAACTTCAGAGTATAACAATCAGGTTAAAGAAAGTAATTTCATGAACATATAAATTTGATGGAGCCCTGGAAAGATAAGAAATCATTGATGACCTTAAGTACTACAGCTTTCCACAACAAGCTCCACAGATCAACATAGACGAGATCCTATCTGATCAACTAGAGGTAAATGAATACCTGAAGAAAAGCTTACGTTTTTTGGTCTACAAAAAATTGCATACCTTGTTAAAAATAATATAAAAAACTGATTTCATAAGTATGGTACACCTTAAGCTTTACCAAATTCCAGAGGTTTGTAGATAAGCAGTAAAATGTATGCTTGATTTAGGTGTAATCCAAGAGTCTAAAAGCGAGTGGCCCTGCCCAAGCGTCCTAATCCCAAAGCACAATGGTACTGTACTTTTGCAATGACTTCCAAAGCTCAATTAAGTTTCTAAATTTGATGCTTAATCTGAACCCAGAGTAGGTTGAGAAGTTGGTGTGGCGCCCCTGAGGATTCAGTCGCCACAGAGGTACTGCACCTCACCCAGAGGTGTGGTGTCTCCCTTCTCTCAGGTAAGGAGGGAGTGCTGCCCGGAACCCTAACACCTGCATCCAACACTACACTGCTCCAGGTCGGCTGGAGGGGCAACATGCAGAGCGCAGCTGCTGAGCCCTGTCCCTGGCTGGAGTGGGGAGAACCCAAAGGTAGGGTGAACCAGTAGTGGGTGTGGGTGGAGGAAGTAGTTAGAGGAAGCACTTTAGTAGGGGTATAAATAGGGAAGCCATCTTAGGGTGGCAGATCAGAGTCAGGGAGCAGTTCAGAAGAACAGCTCGGGACAGTTCAGAAGAACAGTCCGGGAGCAGAGTCTCATTAGGAGATCTGCTCCAACAGTAGGGCCAGGTCAGAAGGCCCCGGAGGGGACCAGGGAGTAGGCTCCGTTCTACAGAAAGGATCTCAGGGGGTACGGCACGTGCAGGACGGCACCCGTACGCCCCGCATCTGTTAGAAGACAAAGGGATCGCTGCGGCATTCTAATCCCCAGGAGGGTCAAGTAGGTCCCGGATCCGACAAACAAGAAGAACTTCAGAGCACCCGAGTGGGATTGAGAGTGGGCAGCGCAGAGCAGGAGGGAGAAGGACCAGAGTAAAGACGGTCAAAATAGAAACATGAGAAAGTGGGGTTCTGCCAGGTATTCCCAAGTTGCCTGAAGAAGGATTGAACCGCTGCCCGGTGAATGCAGCGTGACGCGGGAGGCCTTTACCTGTATAGTAGTGTTGAGCCACCCCCGTAGTGTTCGAGTTCGGTTCGGTTCGTCGAACACACGTGTGTTCGCCGAACTGTTCGTCGAACACCTTCGAACACCGTTAAAACCAATGGCAGGCAAACAAAAACACATAGAAACACATAGAAAACACCTTCAAAGGTGTCCAAAAGCTGACAAACTGCTCAGAAGACACAACTAACACATGGAAAAGTGACAAGTACATATAGTCATGCGAAAATAAAAGAGGTGGAGGAGTAAAAGGAGGGGGAGACACAGATATAGGCATGTCATGCCCTTCTAAAATCCAAAAAGTGAGAAGCCGACACGGCCAGTCCGCTCCTGCCCGTGCCACCTCCGTGTCGCCGGGTTTGTGCCAGAGCCGCGGTGAACCCTGATGGCCAGCCCCCCTCTCCCAATACTGGTGCCTGTCCGCTGGTGGGTCGAGCGAGCCCCCCTGTGGTGGAGGCAGCTCTAAGCTTTTTAATTTAAATTGTCTCTCTAATTTGAATGAATACACTTTAAATCCATTTACAAGGATCTATTGGAGGGCAAGTCTCATGCCAGCAGCCGCGTAATTCCAGCTCCAGTAGCGTCCACTAAAGCTGCTGCAGTTAAAAAGCTTTTATAAGGATCGAGCTCGGCTGTCCACCGCAAAGCATCCTACTGCCAGTCCCAGCCCCTATGCCTTGGGGTGCCTCCTGATGCTCTTCACTGAGTATCCCATGGTCCCGAAACATTTCCTTTGAAAAAATTAAGTGTCTAAACTACAGGTGGTGTAGCTTGCTTAACAGCCGGGATAATCCGCTGACTAGCAGACACTGCTACTAGGCACAAAGTATTTCCTGGGCTAGATGCAGTTAAAAATTTGTAATTAGATACTCTCGTTGGATGCTGAGAAAGCATTCCATAGAGTCTCCTGGCACGCCATATATGATTCTCTTAAAAAGCTTGGGGTAGGGGTCTAGGGGACCCTTTTATAGCCAAAATTACGGCCCTGTATCACAATACATCACCTAGGCTGAAGATAAATGGAACTGTAGCCCCCTGAGGGCTCGGTTGCTACAGAGGTATTGCACCTCACCCAGAGGTGTGATATCTCACTCTCAGGTAAGGATGTAGTGTGGATCAGGACCCGACACCTGCATGCATTACACCACATTGCCGTGGGGCAGGGCGACCAATATGCCCCTGAGATGGGCACGACAGTCCCTGTCCCTGGCTGGAGTGGGGGGAGGGAACACTGAGGAAGGGGAACCCTGTAGTGCAGGAGCAGGGAGGAAGCAGTTCCTGGGTGCATTGAGAAGAGAGTATAAAAGGTGGGCACCATCTTAGTTCAGTGCAGAGAAGTCTGAGCAGAAGTGGCAGGGAGCAGGGGCTCTGCATGAGCTCTGCTCCGGAGGTGGGCCTAGTAACAGAGGCCCAGGCCTGGAAGAGGGAGAAGGAAGGAAGAGGAGCGGAGAAGGCTCCAGGAACGAGGAACGAAGGGATCCCAGGGGTGCGGACGGGCGAGTCGCCACCGCACGCCCGAATCCACCTGCGTGGAGGGGTCAGGCCAAAGGGGGAGACCGGTCCCCGAAACTAGTGGAGGCAGGAAACGAACCTCAGCTAGAAACCGGAGGCTGTGACATTTTATGTGGCGCAGCCCCTCGCTACACCCGCTAGGAAGGCACCACATAGGGTCAGGGAAACTGGCGTCAAGTTTACCAAGAGGAGGCCCGAGGCAGCCGGACAGAAGTGTTGGTAAGAAAGGCCAGACAAAGGACACACAAAGGGGGTCCTGTGAAGCGCTCCAAAGTTATCTGGGAGTTGTCTGAGCCCCTCACCTGGTGAGCACAGTACGACGTGGGCAGCCGTTACCTGCAGACGTGGTCTGGATAATAAGAACTGTGAGTAAAGGCCCTGGACTGCATCACTGACTCCGTGTCGTTACTGCTGCTGCCCTGCACCATCACCCCCATCCTCCGCATACACTGCCCTGAGGCTATACTCCTCCCGTGGGGAGTTATGCTACGCTCTGCTGCACCCACAACACCAGCCTCAGCGGTCTGCCCTGTAGCGGCGGTTCACTCTGACCGCAATCCACGGGTGGCGTAGTCGGACATTTAAACATCAAAACCATATAAATAGTTCCGCCACTGGTTTGACCGCCCTGAGCCACGGAACCGGATCGCTGCCACGAAGACTACAACCACCAGCATCCACCAAAAAGGGTCCGGCTCCGGGTGTCCCAAGGCCCAGGGGGTGCGTCAGAACATTTTCATCACCTTTCACAATCACCAATGGGACAAGGCAGGGATGTCCTCTGTCCCCTCTCTTATACATCCTAGTGACGGAGCACCTGCTCTCATCAATTCGCCATAACCCCAATATTAGGTGGATTGAGGTGGGAGGCACCGAGTACAAGTGCTCTCTATTTGCTGATGATGTCCTAGTATATATCACTCAATCACATATATCCATCCCTGCTGTTATGGCTGAAATAGATAACTTTGTTACATGGTCAAATTTTAAAATCAATGCAGCGAAGTCTGAGGCCCTCGATGTGTCCCTCCCCAAATCCATACAGGATTCCATCCAGTCCAACTTTCCCTTTGCCTGGCCCTCACAGGGTATCAAATACTTAGGAATTCCTATTCATAGAGACCTCTCCCATCTATGTTATCTTAATTTTGGGCCCTTTATTGAACAACTCCATACAGACCACGGTTGGCAAGTTAGAACTGTAAGATTCACTACGTGAACCACTGGTGTTTTGTGGAAAAGCACATGTACACTGTGTTCCAAATTATTATGCAAAAAGTGTTTAGGAGTGATAAGGGAAGAATTTGTTTGTTTGTCAGTTAAACTCATTGATGGTGATGTGTGTCAGGGCTCTTTATATCACTGTAAGCAATTGCAGACACCTGTGCTAATTAGTTTGGCAGGTGTGTCCAATGAAAGGCAAGACTACTTAAGAAGGCTGTCTCACATTATTAAGCAGCCTACATTTTCTGCCAAAATGGGAAAGAAAAAGGATGTGTCGGCTGCTGAGAAGCAACAAATTGTGGAGTGTTTAGGTCAAGGCATGACTACAATCAACATTGTGCGATGATCAGGATGAAGTGTCTTGGCAATCAAGAAGTATGTAGCTGATTCACAGTACACACGTGTGCGTGCTGATAAGGGCAAATTGAGGACTCTTTCCTACAGGCAATTACGTCAGGTTGAAAGAGCAGCGGCAAAAAAGCCTTGTCATAGCAGCAGACAAGTTTTTGAAGCTGCTTGTGCCTCCAACGTCCCCCGAACAACAAGATGCAGGGTCCTTCAGAGGTTTGCAGCTGTGCATACGCCATCCTGTCCACCTCCTCTATCCACTTCACACAAGCAGAAACGGCTCCAGTGGGCCAAACATTACATGAAAACTGATTTCAAAACTGTTTTGTTCACGGATGAGTGCCGTGCAGCGCTCGATGGTCCAGATGGATGGAGTGGAGGATGGCTGGTTGATGGACACCCCACGCAAACACGGCTACAGCGCCAACAAGGAGGAGGTGGAGTAATGTTTTGGGCTGGAATCATGGGGAGAGAGATTGTCGGCCCCTTTAGGATCCCTAAAGATGAACTCCATAATGTATGTGGATTTTCTCAAACAGCACTTCCTGCCATGGTTCAAGAAGAAGAACCGTGTATTTCACAGCAAGATCATTTTTCTGCATGATAATGCACCATCTCATGCTGCACATAAAACATCTGTATCTCTGGCTGATATGGGCATAAAAGGGGACAAACTTATGGTGTGACCCCCATGCTCCCCTGACCTGTACCCCATTCAGAACCTTTGGAGCATCATTAAAAGGAGTGTCTATGATGGCGGGAGGCAGTTCACATCTAAGCAACACCTCTGGGAGGGTATTCTGTCCTCATGCAAAACAATTGAAGCAGAAACCATCCAAAACCTGACAAATTCAATGGACGAGAGAGTTCAGAAGCTCCTTTCGAACAAGGGGTCCTATGTGAAAATGTAACATCACCTAGAATAAAGTTTTGAGTTGAAAACTGTTTGATTTCAGTTTCTAACAACCTGCTAATGCTTATAATTTCAAAAATGACCATTTTTTTGGTCTTTATTAAAATGAAACGGTTGATCGAAAAGTTTGGGGGATCTAAGAGTGTGGCAACCCAGTAGTCATGATTACTTCGAATTCTGACAATATGAGGGTCATGCTGCAGGTAGTGCAGCAAGAAGGCACTTATGTGTCTTGCGCATCTCGGAGCCCCAAAATTATTTTCCGGGCTAGATGCAGCTAAAAATTATTATTAATTTTAAATCTGGTGAAGCTTTAGTATAGATGGCCTAATAGGATCAGTGCTGCACACTGCTACAAAGCCCAAATTATTTTCCAGTCAAGATACAGATAAACATGATTAGTAATTTTAAATCTGGTGGAGCTTATTATAGATGGCCTAATAGAATCAGTGCTGCACACTGCTACAAAGCCCAAATTATTTTCCAGCCAAGATACAGATAAACATGATTAGTAATTTGAAAGCTTAAAACGGTTGGTAGGGTGATTTTAACCAATCATCAAGCTTTTACTCTCCCCAGGATTACACAGGGGTAGAAAAGTCGTTTCGGATCCATGATTTGTTCATCTTTATGAACGTGAGTCTGTCTACATTATCAGTGGAGAGCCGCGTGCGCTTATCTGTCAGCACACCACCAGCAGCGCTGAACACACGTTCAGACAGAACGCTGGCTGCGGGGCATGACAAGATCTCCAAGGCGTAAGTGGCTAGCTCCGGCCATTTATCCATATTGGAAGCCCAAAAAGAGCAAGGGTCCAGTGACACAGTCGTGGCTTCAATGTTTACTTGGAGATACTCCTGTACCATCGTCTCTAGGCGTTGACTATGTGTCAGACTTCTTGTCTCCTGTGGCCTTGCAAAGGATGGGCTAAAAAAGTGGTGAAATGATTCCGCAAAATTGATGTTACCAGCAGATACTGTGGTTCTGTTACGGTTTGAGTGCTGAACACTTGACGGTCCCACGGTTGGCAAGTTGGAACTGTGAGATTCACTACGTGCACCACTGGTGTTTTGTGGAAAAGCACATGTAAGATTCTGCAACAGTCTCTGCTGATACTCCTGCATGCGTGCATCCCTTTCTATGGCAGGAATAATTTCTGCAAATTTACTTTTGTACCGGGGATCTAACAGTGTGGCAACCCAGTAGTCAGGATTATTTCTAATTCTCACAATTCGAGGGTCATGTTGCAGGTAGTGCAGCAAGAAGGCACTCATGTGTGTTGCGCATCCAGGAGCACCAAGTCCCTGTTGTGTTGGTGGCGAGGTAACAATCATGCTTCCTTCCTCTGTCCTCTCCCCCCAACCTCGCACAACAGAAATGTGATCAAGGTCTCCCTCATCTGATGAGTCTTCCATCAGTTCATCCTCCACTTCTTCCTGGGCTCCTGCACCTTCCTCACTAGTTTGGCTGCTACCATGCGCCCTGGTAAAACCATCTCCCCCACCCTCACATGCCTGCCGCCTTGGTGCTGCCGACCGTCTGGACCTTGCAGATGTTAGCCCTTCCGCATACAACTCCTCCTCCTCTACTTCCTCCACCTCCTCTTGTGCCACCACCTGACTCCGAATTCTGTTTAACATGTGCTCCAGCATGTAAATCACCGGAATAGTCATGCTGATAATGGCATCGTCAGCACTAAACATCTTCGTCGCCATTTCAAAACTGTGCAGAAGGGTGCATAGGTCCCTGATCTGAGACCACTCCTCCAGCGTGATTTGCCCCACCTCTGAATCTCGTTGGCCCAGGCTATACGTCAGAACGTATTGCACCAGGGCTTGTCGGTGCTGCCACAGTCGCTGCAACATGTGCAGAGTTGAATTCCACCGGGTAGGCACATCGCATTTTAGCCGGTGAAGTGGCAGGCCCAACGACTTCTGTAGAGATGTAAGTCGCTGAGCTGCGGGATGCGAACGGCGGAAGTGAGCACACAGCGACCGTGCCCTCTGCAGAAGGCCATCTAGTCTGGGATAGTGGGCTAAAAATTGCTGGACAACCAGGTTCAACACGTGAGCCATACAAGGCACGTGTGTGACATTGCCCCGGCGAAGGGCCGCACCCAGGTTTGCAGCATTGTCGCACACGGCCTTCCCTGGTTTCAGGTCCAGTGGAGACAACCATTCATGAAATTGGTTCTCCAGAGCTGACCACAACTCCTCAGCTGTGTGACTCACATTTCCCAGACATTTCAATGTAAAAACCGCCCGATGACGTTGAGCCCTGCTGCCAGCATAGTAAGGAGGTGTGCAGGATCCCTTCTGCGCAGTTAGAAAGCTTGTGGCATGACCAGACAGGCTTTGGGTGCAGGTGGAAGACCGAGAGGAGGTTGAGGAGGCAGAAGCAGTGGAGGAACTTTGACATAAAGAGGATTGACGCACAACTCGTGGGGACGGCAAGACTTGGACAGCAGCCCCTTGTCCTGCTGTCACCATAGTTACCCAGTGCCCAGTCAGCGACATGTAACGCCCCTGTCCATGCCTACTCGTCCAAGTGTCTGTGGTGAAATGCACCCTGTCACACACAGAGTTTCTCAAAGAAGCGGTGATGTTGTGTGCGACATGCTGGTGGAACGCAGGCACACCTTTCTTTGAGAAGTAGTGCCGACTGGGCATCTGGTACTGGGGCACTGCGACGGACATAAGGTCTCGAAAATCCTCTGTGTCCACCAGGCGGAAAGGCAGCATTTCTGTAGCCAAGAGCTTGCAGATGGTGAAATTCAACCTCTTAGCTTTCTCATGGCTAGGAGGAAATGGTCTTTTACTTGTCCACATCTGAGGGACCGAGGGCTGGCTATTGTGCTTAGACGGGGTTGATAAGGGTGTCCCCGGCAAACTGCCGGTCTGTGAGGAAGATGCAGGCAGACATGTTAGGTTGCCTTGATCCAAAGGTGGTGCTATCGATGTCGGACAGCGCTCAACACCAGCTGGTGTTACCACCTCCAAAGAAAATGATGACCTGCCAATCACGCTGGCTGTTGCGGGTAAAGAGGTGGCAGGTCTGCGCCCTAAAACAGGTGTGACTGCTGTCCCCCCAGTCACAGAGGATGAAGAGGCCGCGAATGCACAAGATATGGCAGACGGTGGTTGGCCCGGCCGGCTAGGCCGCATTGTAGCACACTGAGCTTCCCACTGCAACTTATGCTTCATGTCCATGTGCCGGTTCATGCATGAAGTACTCAAACTATGTATTTTTTGGCCTCTACTTAGCTTTTGCTGACAAATGTTACAGATAACACGAGTTGGGTCATCTTTATCGATCTGAAAAAATGCCCAGGCTATGCAAGGCTTAGCACCCATGCGACCTGAAGAGCCACCACGACTTGTGGTGAGAGGCAGAGTTGTGTTTGAGGATGCAGTTGTTGACGTGCTTCCAGTACTACGTCTCTGTCCAGGAAGGCGCAACCTGACCTCGTCGTCACTAGCATCTTCCTCCACCTCCTCTGCTGACCTCATCTCTTGGCTGACTGTGGGTTGACAGTAAGTGGGATCTCCAACCTCATCATCATCACCCTGTGCGTTATCACACCCGTCGTCCTCAGAGCCAACCTGTTCCTGCCCTGACAAAAAACTAAAGTTGTCGCTCCAATCAGGTATTTGAGTCTTATCATCGTCTTCCTCATTGTCTCCACCAACAGGAGTTACAGTTTGGGAATGAGGGTCTACATTATGGTCAGAACCTTCTGCGTCTGGTCCTGGATCCGACTCATAAAGATTCTGGGCATCAGTGCAGATCATTTCCTCGTCTGGATTCACAGAAGCGCTGGAGTCGACCTCTGATTCCCAGGCTATAGTATGAGTAAACAGCTCTGCAGACTCAACCATCTGTTCTACCTCATACTCAGACGGGCAGCTGGAGATTTGGGAGCTGTGAGGAAGCAAGTGCGATTGGGGTGACACCTTTGAGGACTGGAGTATTTGTGATGTTGAAGTTGATGTGGAGGAGAGCCCACTTAAAGGAGCACTTGATATCCGTTGAAGCACCTGCTGTTTTTGTGCCTCATCTGGAATTTGTAGCGATTGGCGTGGCCGTAAGAAAGGGATCTTATCACATTGTCCGCTAAAAGAAGTAGACATTTTAGTTTGGCTGGAAGATGGTCTTTCTTCTGCAGATGTTACTGTTGCTTTAACACCTACCCCACGGACACAACCTTTTTTCCCCTTCCCAACACGCCTATTCCCCTTTCCACCAGCAGCAGGCCTTTTTCCACTCATTTTGGTGGTTAACTAATTCACAACTCTGGAGTTGTTTGCACAAAAAAACAATGGATGGGAACCGAGCAGAGCTGAGTGGCCAAACTGTGGTATTAGGCCAAAACTATTGGCTGGGTTAGATGCAGAAAAAAATTATATTCAATTTGCAACCTGATGGAGGTCAGTATAGATGGACTAATAGAGAAAGTCCCACACACAGCTAGAAGCCCAATATTTTTTCAGAGGTAGATGCAGAAAAAAATATATTCAGTTTGCAACCTGATGGAGGTCTGTATAGATGGATTAATAGAACAAGTCCCACACACAGCTAGAAGCCCAATATTTTTTCAGAGGTAGATGCAGAAAAAAATATATTCAGTTTGCAACCTGATGGAGGTCTGTATAGATGGATTAATAGAACAAGTCCCACACACAGCTAGAAGCCCAATATTTTTTCAGAGCTAGATGCAGAAAAAAATATATTCAGTTTGCAACCTGATGGAGGTCTGTATAGATGGATTAATAGAACAAGTCCCACACACAGCTAGAAGCCCAATATTTTTTCAGAGCTAGATGCAGAAAAAAATATATTCAGTTTGCAACCTGATGGAGGTCTGTATAGATGGACTAATACAACAAGACCCACACACAGCTAGAAGCCCAATATTTTTTCAGAGCTAGATGCAGAAAAAAATTTGATTCAATTTGCAACCTGATGGAGGTCAGTATAGATGGACTAATAGAATGATGCTATGCCCAAAAGATTTTACTTCACTAGGTGCAGTAAAAAAATTGGTATTCTATACACAGGTGGTATATCTTGCAGCACAGATAGGCTACTCCACTGACTAACACACTCTGCAATAGGCCAAAAAGGATTAGCTTTGCTAGATTCAGCCAAATGCTGTGAAAAAAACTTGCACAGCACTGTCACAGACCTGCCTGGCAAAAACCGATAGGAACTGATGTAACCTAGTCCTGAAAAGGACTCCAATTACAATTAGTCTTTACTCCCACAACCTATCTATTTAAGAGCACAGACCTGCCTGATAAAAGTCGTAGGAAATGCTGTAACCTAGTCCTTAAAAGGACTGCAATCACAACTATTCCCTACTCCCAAGCTATCTGTAGATTTGTGCGAAAATTGGCTTGAAATTAACAAGGTATAGCGCACACAGCAACAGCGGTGCCGTCTAACACGCAGCTGCAGCAGTGAGAAAATGGTGGCGACGGGGAAAATGGCTTGGTCTTATAGGGCAAGGACATGTGACATACACTGCCAATCACACATGCCCTTGCTTGTGTGAAAAAAAGCACTTCGCTCCGTGTGTGCGCTGCTGATAGGCTGACAGATTGCACCTCCCCACTGCAAATGCGGGAAAGAGAAAAAAAAATGGAGATCTTCATTGTTCCTGCAGAGATCCATCCCCTGCCCCTCCCCCCGCCCCGCTGTACACTCAAACTGCGTATTAACATTAATTTTCATCATTACTGAGAAAAAATCCAGTTATGATTTTGGTGCACGAACAGTTATCGAACATAACCTCCAACAGCCGAATTTTTCTCAAATTGTTCGTGTTCGCCGAACGGCTCGAACACCGCCCAAAACAGCTCGAATTTGAGATTGGCGAACAGTTCGAGTAGAACAACGCTCATCTCTTCTGTATAGTGCACCTGTGAAGTGTTTAAAGAACTGTGAGTAAAATCTTGGATGACTGCACTGCCTCTGTCCATTCTTCATCAGCACCATTGTTCCCCCTACACTACAGCCCAGTGCGACCCACTCTCTTCCACTACACTGCCCTGAGGCCTGCTCCACCTGTGGGGAGCCGTCCCATCACAAGCTGCCCTAACACCTGCCTCAGAAGACTGTTGCAGCACTGGTGATCCTCATCAGACACCACAGGTGGCGTCACGAACTTTCCCAAATTCCTCATATATACATATCCTCCTTTTGAGTGACCGCCCTGGGCCACGGACCGGGCCAGCCACCGTGATATCCCCCGGCAACCAGAGGCCCGGCTGCCGAGTACCCCATGGCCCTGGGGGTGCGTCATTGGCTAATGCAGGGTTAAGTGAACATTTTTTTTGTTTAGCCAGTGCATGGTGAACTTGATCAGGAAATTGACTCCTGTTGACAGAAATTGTGGCGTTCTTGAGTGTCAATGCCTGGCAGTCAAGTGGGAACTCAACCACCAGAAGTATCTCATTGGTAGAAGTTTTTGACTTGTGTGACACTGTGCACCATCGGCATGGATGGGACACAAGATAGAGAAAAATACAAGGGGTGACCAGGTGGTTCTTCTCAGTTCATAAGGTTAGTTTTTAAGTGGACCGTAGGCTGGGAAAGAAACAAGGGAATATTGATGCCCTTTCTATAGTTTACCGCTTGATGGGTGAAAGTACGTAACCCTACGGTCTGGAGCAGAGAATTATCCTGCACCTGGAAGAAGACTGAAACGTGTTTACATGTAACTAAAAGTTTTCAAGCTGTGTTAGCTGAAAGTCCATGAAAGTTGGGTTTTCTGAGACTTTTATGTGTTTCTCGGACAGGATTTTATGTGGGATGGTAGAATGACTGGAGCAGACCTGCCATCCCTTTTTCCTCCAGTACTCAGACAGCTCCGATGCTGCTCCTTAACTCAATACAGGGTTATTTAAGGATTGTGGGTCAGGGCTTGGAAAGCCACACAGAGGTGTTGTCAAAGGTCTGATCCAAGAGATACTGTTGACCATAGGTGAGGTAACATGTGTATTCTGTGTAGCTATCTCCCTGGTAGGAAAGTGCATTTCTGTATTATTTGCTGCTAGTGTTTGTGGCGCCCCTGAGAGTTCAGTCGCCACAGAGGTACTGCACCTCACCCAGAGGTGTGGTGTCTCCTTCTCTCAGGTAAGGAGGGAGTGCTGCACGGAACCCCAACACCTGCATCCAACACTACACTACTCCAGCCCGGCTGGAAGGGCATTATGCACTTCTTCTGCTGCCCCGTCCCTGGCTGGAGTGGGGGGGAACCAAAAGTGATGGGGAACCGGTAGTGGGTGTGGGTGGAGGACGCAGACCAGGGGAGCACTTGAATAGGAGGTATATATAAAGGGGAGCCATCTTAGTGAGGTAGTCAGTCAGTAGTGAGTCAGAGGAGGAGAAGTGAGGGGAGCAGGGGCTCTGCAGGAGCTCTGCTCGGGAGGCAGGCTCGGCCTGTCAAGCCAAGGCTGAGAGAGGAGTGGGAGCTAGGGAGGAAGGCTCCAGGGACAGAAGGGATCCCAGGAGGTACGGTGAGTGCAGGACGGCACCCGTACGCCCGAATCTGCCAGGCGTCAGAGGGATCAGGCCACAAGAAGGGAACCGGTCCCTGGACTAGCCGAGTTACTTCAAGTCTCGGCTGGAAAACCGGAGGCTTCTGCGCTTTCATGGTGCAGTTGCCACATTCGCACCTAAGCCGCCGAAAGGTCACCAAGCCAGGTTTGGGAACTTCAAGTTGCCCAGAGGGATCTCAAGGTACCTGATCGGGACTTTGTGTGGCGAGGCGCAGTGCAGGAGGGAGAGACCCAACGCGGGAAGTCGGCTAAGAAAGGAACATACAGAAAGGGGTCCCGTTAAGTGCTCTTGAAATACTTGGGAGAGTGCTGAACCCCTGCCTGGTAAACGCAGCGCGACGTGGGAGACGGTCACCTGTAAAGTGCCGCCTGAGGAACCTAAATAACTGTGAGTAAACTCGGATGACTGCACCCCACTGTTTCTGTCAGTTATTTCTACCACGCTATCGCTCCTGCACTACAACACCCAGCATCACCATCTGCACCTACACTGCCCTGGAGCTGTGCTAGGCCTGTGGAGAGCCGCACCAACCCAGCTGCCCTAACATCTACTCCAGAGGTCTGCAGCAGCGCCGGTACCCATTACTGGGAACCACAGGTGGCGTCACGAGCAGTGTTGAGCATTCCGATACTGAAATATCGGGTATCGGCCGATATTCGCGGTATCGGAATTCCGATACTTAATTCCGATACTTTTGCAATATCGTATACCGGAATCGGAAGTTCCCATAATGCAATGAGCCATTTTCATTTTATTCAGCCAATGAGGATCCTAAGAAGTGTGGGCACATCCTGTTAGGCATGTAGGCATCTTAACTAATGGCATGGCTGTGATTGGCTGCTGAAATGATGTCATGATGCACTATAAAAGCCGCCGCCGCCATTTTGAGCTCACTCTGCTGTGAATTCAGTTAGGTATAGGACGCTGTTGTTCTGAGGGACAGTTTTAGCTACCTATTTGGTCTATTCTGCTTTACCCAAGCTACTTTATAAATCGCTGTGCCTTGCAGCGCTAGTGCACAGTTCTCTCTGCTGTTCACCGCTGTCTGCAATGTCTGTGTGTGTGAGTGCAGCTCACGCTGTAGTGTGTGCTTCAGCCACGTCTGGTTGTAGTGCACTCAGTGTGTGTCACTGCCTCATACATTGTCCTTTTTTGCCAATTCATAATTTTTCCTGATTTCTCCTATTAGTGTGGTGGTTCCATCCGTATTCAGCTACATTGGTTCCAAACACACTATATAGGAGTAGATAGAGGAGCCTTTCTGCAGCATTGTGCTCTGCAGCCCCAGCCAGATTAGTATTAGCCTATTTTTTGCAGCCTCATCTATTGCATTGTAGGTTACCTTCCTACATTGTAATAGCTACAAAAAGTTTGTGATACTATCGTTATTACATCTTTAGGCACATCCAGTGTCTTTTTGTGACAAAAAAAACCTAAATAAAGATCACCAAATACTCCACTTTACAGTTGTGTAGGCCACATTAGCTCATATTAAAGTCTAGTCCACACTTTATAAAATTAGTGTTTCTTATACCTGTTAGCAGCTGTTCAGGAATAAGCACACTAAGCCCTTAGTACTTTTCTGCCTATCTTTATCAGTCTACCAAGATGAAGAAGGCAGGGAGTAAGGCATGTGGGCGTGGAGTTTCTGCAGGGAGAGGATGTGAGGATTCTGCGCCTGCAGGGAGAGGACGTGGGGATTCTGTGCCTGCTGCGGGCACCAGTGACTCAGCATCCCCCAGTTTTACCAGGGAACAGTCCTTTATGTGCAGCTTTGTAGGAGCTAGCCGTACCCCACTGCTGCGGGAGGACCAAATTGAAGCCGTTGTCGGATGGATGGCAGCTAACGCATCGACTTAAATTAGTTCCAGATCCTCTCAGGTCCTAAGCACTGAAGAGCACCCATCTGTCTCTTCACCACCTGCCAAATTGCCCAGGCAGTCAGAGAGCCCTGGACAGGAGCCATCTCTACTTCTGTTCTCTGAATCTCTTGGCTTGGAAAGAGGGGGCCAGCCAAGCAGAATTCGAGAATTTGAAGAAGAGGTAGTATGCAGTGATGCGCAACCGTTTTGTCTCTCTGAATCTGAAGAGGCGGGTGGGCCAGTGCCTATAGTCAGCAGCACACCTCAGTACGCATCTGATGATGAGACTCAGGTGCCACTTTCTGGTGCGTACTGTGCTGTCGAGACTACCCAGGAGAAGCAGTTGTTTGAAGAGGGTGGTATAGATGATGAGGTCCTTGACCCATCATGGCGTGAGGGACAGGAAGGTGGTGGGAGCAGCTCTGAGGAAGAGATTCCCCGAACAGCCCAAAAAGGAGGGAGAGGGAGGGGGCAGACTTGGTTGCCTGTAGCCTCCACTTCAGCACCCATTAGGAGCATGGCTCTTCCAAAATCCAAAGCGGGCGCTCCCAAGACTTGCAGTGCCTGGTCCTTTTTTGACACAGTTGCAGATGACATTTGCTTTGTCAAATGCAAGCTGTGTAATCAGAAGGTGAAAAGAGGGAAAAGTGTCAGCAACCTCAATACCACAAATATGTGGAAACATGTGCGGACCAAGCACGTGGTGGAGTTACAAAAACACACTGAAGACCTAGGCCAACCTACAGCGCCACCTACCACCTCTTCAGCTCGTGTTGTAGCCTCTTCCTCCAGCTCACACACAGCTGGTTCGGCTTCCTCACAGGATCGCCATGGAAGAATCTCTGGCACTGTTGTACAGAGACACAGTGTAATTCCACCCACAGCACCACTTTCCCAGTCATCCTCACACTCCCAGGCCAGTCTACAGCCATCGTTAGCACAGGCATGGGAGAAAAGACGCCCATACTCGGCAAACCACCCCCGAGCACAGGCTCTGAATGCTGGCATTGCTAAACTACTGGCCCTTGAAATGCTATCATTCAGGCTGGTGGAGACTGACACATTCCGTAACTTTATGGCATTGGCAGTCCCACAATACAAGGTGCCCAGCCACTTTTATTTCAGCAGGCAAGCCGTCCCTGCCCTGCAACATCATGTGGAGGGAAAAATTAAACATGCGCTACAAAACGCCGTCAGTAGCAAGGTCCACCTGACCACCGATGCGTGGACCAGTAAGCATGGACAGGGACGATACCTTTCCCTCACTGCCCATTGGGTAAATGTTGTGGAGCCGGGTACAGATCTTGAGAGTGGCGCTGTACGTGTTCTGCCAACTCCAAGGATTGCAGGAATCCAGTCTGTACACATTGACTCCTCCTCATACTCCAGTTCCTCTGAATCAGCGCTGCAGGAGCCGTCACGGTCTACCTCCACATCGACCCGTGAACGGTTACCTGTTATGATGACCGATATAAGCACAGCCGTGGCCAAACATCAACAGGCCGTATTAAAATTTATTTCTTTGGGGAATCGAAGCCACACAGCGCAGGAGCTCTGGAATGCCATCAAGCAGCAGAGCGACGTGTGGTTTGTGCCAGCGAATCTCCAGCCAGGCATGGTAGTGTGTGACAATGGCCGAAATCTGGTGGCAGCTCTGGGCCTAGGCAACCTCACTCACATCCCATGTCTGGCACATGTGCTCAACTTGGTCGTGCAGAGTTTTTTGAGGGACTATCCGGATCTTGATGCACTGCTTCACAAGGTCCGTATAGAGTGCGCTCACTTGCGGCGTTCCAGCAACGCAAGATCACGCATTGCAGCTCTGCAGCGCCGATTACGTCTTCCGGAACATCGCATCATATGTGACCTACCCACCAGGTGGAATTCAACGTTACATATGTTGGAGACGTTGTGTGAGCAGCAGGCAGCAGTAATGGAGTACCAGCTGCAGCAGGCACAAACAAGTCGCAGTGCGCGCCGTTCACACTTCACCACCACTGAGTGGGCCTCTATGAAGGACATTTGCCACGTTTTGCGTGCCTTCGATTATTCCACGCGGATGGCGAGTGCAGATGATGAACTAGTCAGCATGACTATCCCCCTTATCTGCCTGCTTGAAAAAACACTGCAAGCACTAAGGGAGGAGGTTTTGGAAGAGGTGGAGGATGAGGAGTCACAAATGCCATCTGCTTCTCTACAGTCTGCGCAACGTGGTTCCTCACAAAGGCCTAGGCAGGGGACACTTTGTGAGGAGGATGAGGAGGAGTCAATGGATGAGGAAGACATCTGTCCAGAGGAGTGAGGTACACAATGCTCTAGTAGTCAGCATCTAGAGCGAGGGTGGGGTGATGCAGAGCAGGCAGAGATCACGCCTCAAGCAGGGGACAGCGTTTCTGGTCAGTTGGCAGTCTGCAGCACATGGTTGATTTCATGCTGCAGTGCCTGAGAAACGACCACCGCATCGCCCACATTCTCAACACGGCTGATTATTGGGTGTCCACCCTCCTAGATCCTCGCTACCGGGACAACTTACAAAGCCTCATAACACCGTTGAACCGGGAGCGTAAAATGCGGGAGTACCAAGACGCACTGGTGCATTCCATCATGTTCTCCATTCCAACCGAGAGCAGTGCTGCTAGTGCTTTACAAAGCAGCTCAGTGCGTCGAGGCAGTGGAGGAAGCTCTGCACAAAGAGGGAGCAGAAGCAGCGCCTCAGCACAAGGCAAGACCAGTATGGCCGAAATGTGGCAAAGTTTTGTGTCCCCGCCGCCACAAATGTCTACACCATCACAGACGGCTCCAGTCAGCAGGAGGCAACGTTTCCGTAAGATGGTGACAGACTACATGTCTTGCCCTCTTAGTGTACTCCCAGATGGCTCTTCTCCCTTCAAGTTGTGGGTCTGTAAGCTGGATACATGGCCAGAGCTTAGTCAGTATGCATTGGAGGTGCTAGCTTGCCCTGCTGCTAGTGTATTATCGTCTTTAGTGCCGCAAGTGGTGTACTAACAGACCGTCGCATGCGACTATCCTCCGATAACGTTGACCGGCTTACTTTTCTCAAAATGAACAAGGCCTGGATCTCTCATGAATTTGCCAGTCCTCTACCAGAATAAATAATTGGTTGGCAACAGTATCCAGGTCTCCTGTTGTGTTCATGTTTCTACCACCTGAACTGTAATCCCTGAGCTCCAACACCGCCAGTTGGCGCTCGGAAGTGCCGTCTGCACAGTCAACACTTGCTGCCGTGTTATTGGGGTTCAGTAACGTCAGCTGTTCCCCTGCTGTGCGGATGGCAATTTCTCCTGCTCTGTCCACATTCTCACTACTACAGATTTTAAAGTTGCTCCAATTACACCTCTGGCTCCTCTGTTTTCAGTATTATCCCTGAGCTCCAACACCGCCAGTTGGCGCCCGGAAGTGCCGTCTGCACAGTCAACACTTGCTGCCATGTTATTGGGGTTCAGTAACGTCAACTGTTCCCCTGCTGTGTGTCCGGCAAATTCTCCTGCTCTGTCCACATTCACACTACTACAGATTTTAAAGTTGCTCCAATTACGCCTCTGGCTCCACTCTGTTTTTAGTATTTACCCTGGGTTACAGCACCGCCAGCTGTTTCCCCGCAGTGTCTTTGGCACGGTTACTCCCTCCTGCCCAGCCTGGTTCCAGCACGCCAGCTGTTTCCGGGTAGTGTCAACGTCACTTTGCCTCCAATGCGTTGTCCTGTCGTGTTACGGTCGGGTTAGCCGACTCTATGGTGCCTGCAGTTTAGGTGACTCCTATGTGAGCTGCGGGATCTGGCAATGAAGACTGGTTCCATAGTGCCAATAGGACAAGCACCCCCTGTAGGACTGTGGGTTTTGGTAACTGCGGACGGCTCGCGGCCTTGAAACTTTTTTTTACATGGGTACCTTCTGCTACCCATCCGGGTTCCAGTACCGTCAGCTGGTTCTCGGCAGTGCCTTTGGATTAGGTGCCTCCTTCTCGGTATCCAAGTTCCACCAACGTCTGCTGGTCCTTGGTAGTGCTTTCTGGCACAGGTACCTCCTGCTTAGTAACCGAGTTCCAGTACCGTCGGCTGGTCTTCGGCAGTTCCATGGGCTCTTGTACCTTCTGCTACCCATCCGGGTTCCAGTACCGTCAGCTGGTCCTCGGTAGTTCCATTTGCTCTTGTACCTTCTACTACCCATCCGGGTTCCAGTACCGTCAGCTGGTTCTCGGCAATGTCTTTGGCACGGGTACTCCCTCCTGCCCAGCCTGGTTCCAGCATGCCAGCTGTTTCCGGGTAGTGTCAACGTCACTTTGCCTCCAATGCGTTGTCCTGTCGTGTTGCGGTCGGGTTAGCCGACTCTATGGTGCCTGCAGTTTAGGTGACTCCTATGTGGGCTGCGGAATCTGGCAATGAAGGCTGGTTCCATAGTGCCAATAGGACAAGCACCCCCTGTAGGACTGTGGGTTTTGGTAACTGCGGCCGGCTCGCGGCATTGAAACTTTTTTTACATGGGTACCTTCTGCTACCCATCCGGGTTCCAGTACCGTCAGCTGGTTCTCGGCAGTGCCTTTTGATTAGGTGCCTCCTTCTCGGTATCCAAGTTCCACCAACGTCTGCTGGTCCTTGGTAGTGCTTTCTGGCACAGGTACCTCCTGCTTAGTAACCGAGTTCCAGTACCATCAGCTGGTCCTCGGTAGTTCCATTGGCTCTTGTACCTTCTGCTACCCATCTGGGTTCCAGTACCGTCAGCTGGTCCTCGGTAGTTCCTCAGCCTTCTTGTACCTTCTGCTACATTTCCAAGTTCAAGCTTTTTGAAATGGTTCTTGGTAATCACTCTGGATCTCCCTGACGAGGACCCTGAAGACGAGGACCCTGAAGACCAACCCGAAGAAGACGAGGACCCCGAAGACGACGACCCTGAAGACGATGACCCTGAAGACCACCCCGAAGAAGACGAGGACCCTGAAGACCACCCCGAAGAAGACGAGGACCCTGAAGACCACCACGAAGAAGATGAGGACCCTGAAGACGAGGACCCAGAAGACCAACCCGAAGAAGACGAGGACCCCAAAGACGAGGACCCCCGAAGACGACGACCCTGAAGCCCACCCCGAAGAAGACTAAGAAGATGACCCTGAAGAAGTTGACCAAGAGGACAAAGAAGAGAAGACAAGCACCAAGCTACAGAAGAACAAGAGACAGAAAACCAAGAAGCAGAAATACAAGAAGCTGCAGAACAAAAAGCGGAAGAACATTAAGCATAAGACTAAAAATCAGAGCAAAAGATAATATCTAAATTATAAGCAGAAGATGACTAAGCAGTGTGTGGGGGTGAGTCCGTTCCTCCTCGTGGTGCCCCTGGAAAAGACCTGCTGCTGCAGGCCAAATTGAACGCGGACAAATCCTGTTGTAAATCTTTTGTGACGGGCAGAACGAAAGGTGTAATGTCCAACCTTTTATAGATAACAACTACAGGAATGCCTGCCACAAATAAGAATATGATGAAGAAGAAGAAGATGAAGAAGATGAAGAAGTAGAATATGAAGAATGTAAAAAAAAAGAATAATACGAACAAGGTGAAGAAGAAGAAGATGAAGAAGGTGAAGAAGAAGTGGATGAAAAAGATGCTGAGGATGATGAAGGAGAAAGTGTGGGAGAAGTAAAAAAGAAGGTGAAGAGCATGGAAGTAGTGAAACATAAATATCTGACAAAATATAAAAATACTTAACATAGTCAATATTTCCGTAACTCAGAACGTCTTAAAAAAAATATTAATTCCTGCTATTCCATTTGATTGGGCTAAACCTCTATGCCTTTATTGTCTCCCCCACCTCCCCCAATACATTCTACATTATTCTTAGTTGTTTTCCTTCATGTAGAATTAACCTACAAGGAAAGAAAGGGTTTATTTTCATTCCGATATTTCTGTCCCATTGACTTGCATTGGTTTCCGGTATCGGAATCGGCGATATCCGATACTTTTTCAGTATCGGTCCGATCCAATCCGATCCGATATTTCCCGATATCGGAAGGTATCGCTCAACACTAGTCACGAGACAAAACTGTTATTCATCCCTTCACGTAACAAGCCCCTTTTAAAGAGTGACCCCAGGAACGGGCCTGGGAGCCGACCGCCGTGACATCCCACAGAAGGTGAAGGCCCGGGTACCGAGTCCCCCATATCCCCCTGGGCGAGTCATGTTTATTCTGGAAACTTTGGACCTTAAACAGATCCTGAGAATGTGATTATCGATGTATATATACACTGAGGAGCAAAAGGGTAACAATGTTTTGCACTTTTGACTTTCAGGCTCCACATCTCACCATCCACTACTGCTTCACACGTGAGACTCCCACCATTTTATAGACAATCCTCTTGGTTATCTCATACATAAATTTGACTTGTAACTATTTAGCATATGATTATTTATGCGGATTCTTGTCATGTCACTGCATTGTTACTGTTTTGCTCCTGGTGGTGGAATAATCTTTTTCTTCATGTATACTCCAAAGGGTGAGGATGAGGCCAGGAGAGAACCACAGAAACCTTCTCAGGATCCATTTCAAGGCCCTGGCTGGAAACAATATAACCGAGGAATGGCAAGCAAGTCAAAGACACATTATGACACCATAGCAAATAAATTGTTCTCTCTTAGGCGCTGCAGATCCTGATGGACATGTCTTATATGGGTAGGTAGATCCAGAGAATATCAGGATGTTGTCCTTATACACAACCACAGAAACATAGAGAAGATCCCTGAAGATGTCATTGATGAATTCTTGGATCACAGAGTATGCATTTGTGGCACCCCTGAGGGTTCAGTTGCTACAGGTGTACTGCAGCTCAGAACGAGGTGTGGTATCTCCTCTCCTAGGTAAGGATGGAGTAACACACAGGACCCCAACCACACACTCAACACTACATCACTCCAGTTCTGAAGGGGGTCTAAAGCACCATGGTTCTGCCCCGGGCCTGAATGGAGGAGTTGGGGGGAACCAAAAAGTTAGGGGGAACCACGTAGTGAGTGAGGGTGGAGGAAGCATTTTACTTAAGCACTTACTAAAATTCTATAAAACTGGAGGCCATTTTAAGAACCGGGTCTTTGGTCGTGGGTCTTTGGGACGGCGGGTCAGCACTAAGCTGCTGCCAGCTGAGGGGTCCACGGTTCACGGTCTCAGGCCTCGAGACGGGGGATTGGGGCAGAGTTATAACCGGCTCTGTCCCCGGCCAGAGTCCAACCAAGAAGGCCCAGGAGGGGAGCAGAGAAAATAGGCTCCACAGGCGAAAGGATCTCAGGGGGTGTGGACGGAGCGGAGTCGCCACCTGCATACCTTATTCTGGCCCTGCCAGAGAGACCCTGCCACAAGAGGGGGTACCGGTCCCCGATTATCTGACTTTGCACTTCATGTCTCTGTCGGAAAAGTCCGGAGGCTTATGTGGATCCCAGGGGGATACGGGCGGAGCGGATTCGCCACCTGTATGCCCTAATCTGAGTTTATCCAGAGGGAGCCGGCCTTACGCCACGTTCTCACCACCAGTCACCAAAAAGGGCACCCAGTCGGTCCGGGAACTACACGTTACCCACAAGGGACATCGCAGTACCCGTACGGGACTCAGTGGGGGACACAAGTTGGGAGAAGTTCAAACAAGAGAGGAACACACTAGAGCGGGTGCCCTGTCAAGTGCTCCTGAACTACCTGGAGTGTGCTGAACCCCACCCTGGCGACCGCAGCTCACCATGCTACAGCAGAGAGAAGCTCTGAGCTGAGAAAACACTACCGTGAGTAAAAGACTTGGATGACTTCAACTACTGCCTCTGTCTGTTCTTTCCTCCGTGGTTCTGCACCCGCCAGCGCTCTACCCTGCATCCCTCTCTACCCTGCCCTGAGGCCCCGCTCCACCTGTGGGGAGCAACACCAACTAAGCTGCCTGAACACCGGCCTCAGAGGACTGTTGCAGCGCTGGTGATCCTCACCAGAAACCACGGGTGGCGTCACGAACATTCCCCTATCCCATACTTTCCCCCTTTTCCTTCTTTTAAGAGTGACCCCAGGGTACGGGCCCGGGAGCCGGCCACTGTGACATCCCCTAAGATCAGGCAACAACAAGGCCCAGGCGCCGAGTCGTCCCCATCCCCTGGGTGCGTCATCTCTTCCGGAAGACTCTATCAGGACTCTCTCAAGTGAGCGGGTGTGGAGCCTCCTGTTCCTTGCCTTTTCCTTGATAAGTTTCTGACCTGCCTGGGGCAAGGCCTAACTTGGTCTCTGTCTTGCACCTGCTGACCTGGTGGTAGGGCCTTCTGTTGGAGATCACACTCCCCGATCTCTTGGGCCTCCATGACTCCTGACCCTGGTATAAGAGTCAGCTTTTGGTGTTCCTGGGACATATAGTTCGCCAGGGGTTCCGGTTGTTTCTGCTGAGTGTAAGGTATCCCTGCAGACGCGGACCCGGTGTCCGGTAAATGGATTTGGGGTGAGCGGGTAAAGATCCTCCACTCACCTTCGGCCACGCTCGGGGCCCTCACTAGGCTTCACACGGGCAGTAGGCCTTGCTACTCTTCGCCGCTCTCTTGGCGTCGGCACGCCTTAGGCTTACTAACTCGAGCTCTCTGAGTCTGGACTGAACTGACTGAGCTGCACTGCAGACTAGCTTCTGCAGGAGCTCCTCTCAACAGACTGACCTTCTCACAGACTGTAGACTCCAGACTCACTGCCTAACTCCACTCTCCAGTATATATATCTCTATCCGGGCTCCCTCTGGCAGTCTGAGGTGGTAGGGTGGAGGTGTGTGAATGCTATGAGGGTCTCTTGTGGAGAAATCCATCCATGCACCCCTCTGGGATTTGTGGCACCAATGTGCAGCAGGGCGCCACACATTACACAGACCAAAGGGCATGACTAGATTCTTGTAGTGACCGTCACGAGTATTAAAGGCCTTCTTTCACTCGTCACTCTTGTGAATCCGGATCAAGTTATAAGCCCTTCTAAGATCCAATTTGGTGAAAATCTTAGCCCCATGGATTCTGTCAAAAAGTTCAGAAATCAAGGGAAGAGGGTACTTGTGAATGATGGTGATTTTGTTAAGGCCCCGATAGTCAATTCAGGGACATAGGGAACCATCCTTCTTTGTCATGAAGAAGAAGCCAGCACTGGCAGGAGAAGAGGACTTACTAATTAATCCCTTGGCAGGGTTATCTTGGATATATTCCAACATGGCCTGAGTCTCTGGCAGGGATAGGGAGTATACCCGGCCTTGGGGAGGAGAGTTGCCTGGCTAAAGATCAATGAGGCAGTCGTAAGGTCTATGAGTTGGCAAGACCTCTGCCTTCTTCTCACAAAAGACGTATGCAAATGCTTCACAATAAGTGGGCAGAGAAGAACAGTTCATAGGCATGGAAGGCGAAGACTTTGGCAAGACCTTAGTGAAGCAGGGGATAGCGCACAATGGTCCCCATTGAAGCACTTGACTGGAGGACCAATTGAAAACCAGCATGTGTGAATGCAACCATGGCAGACCCAGCAGTACAGAATTCACAGATTTGGACAGCATGTAAAACAATCCTTTCAGATTGCAGGGCTCCAATCTGCAATGTGATGGGTTGTGTGATGAATCAGATAAGCTCAGCCAGGAGTTGTCCGTCTATGAAAGCAATCGGCAGGTGTATATCAAGCCGTTGTGTCAGAAGTTAAAGCTCAAGAGCCAGATCCTGACGTATGAAGTTGGCAGCTGAATCGGAATCAATATGAGCTGCCATGGAGAGGGACTCACCCAAGACCAGTGTGACTTTGGTCACTAGCTTCGGAGAGCAATCTTTCTCACATAGGGTCATCTCTCTGACCAATCCTGGGTGCTGGAGGGGGGACCATGTAGTGGGTGTGGGTGGAGGTGGCAGATCAGGGGAGCACTTGAGAAGGAGGAGATAAAAAGAGAAGCCATCTTGAAAGGACAGATCAGTCTGAGAGGAGAAGCAGTGGGAGCAGGTGCTCTGCAAGAGCTCTGTTCAGGAGGAGGGCCTAGTGAGATAGGTCCAGGCTTGACTGAGGAAAGAGTACAGGAGCAGAGAAAGGATCCCAGGAGCACGGGCAATGCGGATGCCACCCGTGCGCCCAAATTCACACTGACGTGGAGAGATCAGGTCGCAGAGGGGACCGGCCCCTAAACTAGTGGAGTTTCTTCAAGTCTCAGCTAGATAACCGGAGGGTGCAGCATTTCAGGTGCTGCAGCCAGCAGCCACATCTAATTCGCCAAAAAGGTGGCCATAGAGGACCCAGGGGACAGGGAAGACGTCGCCCAACAAAGTCCGCGGTCACTGGCTTGGGACACTGGGTGTGAGGCGCAGAGCAGGAGGGTGAGAGCCAGTGCAGGGAGACGACCAGGAGGAACACACAGAAAGGGGTCCCTTTACGTACTCCGGAGGTACCTGGGAGTTTGCTGAACCCCTCCCATGGTAAACACAGGACGGCGTGGAGGTTACCCTGGCCCTGGTAACTTGGAGTCCTAAAATCATGAGTAAAACCCGGAAGACTGCACTCCACTGTCTCTGTGAATTAGTGCTGCAACATCATCCCCTGCACAACCCTACACACCTACTTCATCTATAACCTCCCTGTAACGCCCTGGAGCTAAGCTCTACCTGTGGAGAGCTAAACCAACTCTGCTGCATCAACAACAGCTCCAGAGGACCTGCTGCGCAGCGGCGGCTTGCTATAGCCGCATACAACAGGTGGCGTCATGAACATTATATATAAAAACTTTATTCCCCTTCTTCATTCCCCTTTGATCGAACGCCCTGGGTCACGAACCGGGTCACCACCACTGTGATATCTCTCCTAGCAATGAGCGGCCCAGCACCGAGTACCCCATGGCCCAGGGGGTGCATCATTCTTTTGGCGTCACGAGCAGGATATGAACCCACCCGTTATCACCGGGTATTGTGCACCTAGAGACTATGTTCTATACTGAATGTGGCGCCCGCCCCAGAAGAACGGGCGCCATTATGTGCGTGGTAAAAGACAACAAGGAACCTCCCATCGTGGGCCAGGTCCCAGAATGTCGCCAAAAGTGCAGCCCGCCCCATGCGCCTGTGGCCATATACCTGGATCTGTCCATTAGTTTGGGGAAGCCGCCTCCTGGTGTGGCCGACAGTAAACAGCCATGGGACGGCCCCAGAAAGGGCAAAGGAGAGAAGAAACCTGGGAGACAGGGCGGAGTCTCGAGCAGTCTAGACAGATCGCACCCGACAGGCAAGATGGAGAGATTTCAGCCAGAAGCTCCGTGTTGTGGTCTGCAGCCCGCGGCGGAACCCCTCACCCTGGAGGGGATACTAACAAAGTTGTCCCTGGAGGACACCATCTTCATTCGGGGTGACATGCAAGAACTGAGCAGGAGGATGGGAGAGGCCCAGCAAGTCGCGATTGCTGCCTGGAGAAGATGATGACCCGGCAGCAGTCGGCGTTGCAAGTGACCAGCAGCGCCCCAGCCCCGGCGGAACTGCACACAGACCATGAGGTGTCAGTCACGGGAGCAGGTAGGAGTGAGGTCCTTGTCCCAGATGTGGCTGACGTTGCTCCGTCCCTGGTCCCCCTGCAGGAACCTCCGTCCCCGGGCGCTCACGCCTCAGATCTGCTCCTGGGCCCGGAACCATCAACTCCGGATGCTGCTGACGCAGACCTGCTCCTGGGCCCCCTGCAAGAACCACCTGCCCCTACACCCGAATGAGTGTACGGGTGCATGCCCTGGGACTGGTCCGCGGAGGTAGAGGATCGGAGCCTCCCGTTACTGCCTGCTCCTGAGTCCTCAGCCGCCCATTTGAGTGAGGAAGACCAGTTCCTGTGGGATAACCCGGGGGGGGGGGGACCTCATGGGTCTTCTCCGGGAGACCCGAAAGGAGGCTGCACGCTGGGGGAGCGGCACATCCGGCGGGTGCGCTGCGAGAAGATGGAGGCGAGGAACATGGAGTAGAAGACTCGGGCCCGCAAGACAAAAACAGCCACACCCAGTCCCCGCGCAGAAGGGACTGTCGTGAAGTTCAACCTGGACGCCGGGTGGGGCTTTATCAGAGAGCCACAGGCCGCGACGGATTTATTAATCAACCGGAGGGACGTGGAGTCCCACCTCAAGCAAGGACATCCTGACAGAAATCTGTACCCTGGTGACCGAGTCACTGACACCAGGCACCAAGCTAAGCGGGGATGGTACGCCCTGAATGTTTACAGGGTAGTGGAGGAGATCGTTTCAGATCATATCAGATTCAGATTACTTTGATTAGTCAAACAATCTTACTGCTGCATGATTTTCTAGGGATGTCATCAATGGGATTTACTTATAGCCAAGAAGACATACGCGACCTCATACTGAAGTGTTATAGAGTATGTGGCACAAATGCCAGATTATATTGCAGCAGTAATGCCATTTGTGAAACAACATTATTCAGGGGCAGACAAGGTTTAAAGCATGATTTGAAAGCAATCTGCAAGAGTTATAAATCTTTGTCCTGGGGATAGAGTTCTTGTCTTAGTGTTGCAACCATTAAAAGGAAGTTCTTGATAAAGTTACAAAACCCTCATGAGTTTTAGCAAAAAGGTTTGCGGAAAGTAAACTTCAGAGTATAACAATCAGGTTAAAGAAAGTAATTTCATGAACATATAAATTTGATGGAGCCCTGGAAATATAAGAAATCATTGATGACCTTAAGTACTACAGCTTTCCACAACCAGCTCCACAGATCAACATAGACGAGATCCTATCTGATCAACTAGAGGTAAATGAATACCTGAAGAAAAGCTTACGTTTTTTGGTCTACAAAAAATTGCATACCTTGTTAAAAATAATATAAAAAACTGATTTCATAAGTATGGTACACCTTAAGCTTTACCAAATTCCAGAGGTTTGTAGATAAGCTGTAAAATGTATGCTTGATTTAGGTGTAATCCAAGAGTCTAAAAGCGAGTGGCCCTGCCCAAGTGTGGCACACCAAGTCTGGTCGCCACAGTGGCAGCAATGTCATGTCTGAGAGCAGGTGGGAGGTTCCCTGGTTGGGGACAATTAGCATGCAGCACCTCCTGCCTCAGTCCAGGGAGGGGAGAAATCTGCCCTTTATAACCTCTATCTGGGGCGGGGTTAGAGAGAGAAGTTAGAGACAAGTTCCAGACAAGGTTCCAGTGACGTCGCAGATAGGGACAGGTCAGCAGCAGGCTGAGGAGTCCCTGTAGGCAGAGGAGGAACACAAGACCAGGAGGGGAGCTATCAGAGCTCGTCCTGGCTAGAGACTTACAAAGCCGGACACTGGAGTCCGAGGCTGTGAGGGTTATAAGCCCAGCAGCAGAAAACCACCACGCAGGGGACTTCAAGTCCTTTGGCCCAAGGAATCCCGGAGGCTCAGCCATACGAGAGGGACCACCACTGCCCCGGAGGGGTGAGAAGTACGGAAGGCCCGAGTTGCCAGTCATACGGGTGAGAACAACACGGTACACTCAGAGACGTGGGCTACCACCACACTACAGCGGGATAGCCAAGAAAGAGTGAAGTCTGCACGGTAGGCCTACAAACTCCCCTTGACCAGTGGGATTTCCTAGTTGCTCTCAGACTGACCAGTCCTCCATTGTTAACCTGTATTCCGGACGGGTCCCTTAATACCACCAACAGTAAAGACCCTGAATTGCATGACAGACTCCGTGTGGTTACTGCTGCTCCCGCGCACCATCGCCACCAACATCCCTATTTACTGCCCTGAGGCTATACTACTCCCGTGGGGAGTTATACTACACTCTGCTGCACCCACAACACCAGCCTCAGCGGTCTGCCCTGCAGCGGCGGTTCATTCTGACCGCAATCCACGGGTGGCGTAGTCGGACATTTAATCACAAAACCATATAAACAGACTGCCATTTGGGTTGACCACCCTGAGCCACGGGACCGGGTCCCCGCCACGCAAGGACTACAACTTCCAGCATCCACAAAGGTCCGGTTCCGGGTATCCCCACACACACACGGCCCAGGGGGTGCGTCACAAGCGTCCTAATGCCAAAGCACAATGGTACTGTACTATTACAATGACTTCCAAAACTTAATTAAGTTTCTAAATTTGATGCTTAATCTGAACCCAGAGTAGGTTGAGAAGTTGGCTAATGCAGGGTTAAGTGAACATTTTCTTTGTTTAGCCAGTGCATGGTGAACTTGATCAGGAAATTGACTCCAAGTTGACAGAAATTGTTGAGTTCTTGAGTGTCAATGCCTGGCAGTCAAGTGGGAACTCAACCACCAGAAGTATCTCATTGGTAGAAGTTTTTGACTTGTGTGACACTGTGCACCATCGGCATGGATGGGACACAAGATAGAGAAAAATACAAGGGGTGACCAGGTGGTTCTTCTCAGTTCATAACGTTAGTTTTTAAGTGGACCGTAGGCTGGGAAAGAAACAAGGGAATATTGATGCCCTTTCTTTAGTTTACTGCTTGATGGGTGAAAGTACGTAACCCTACGGTCTGGAGCAGAGAATTATCCTGCACCTGGAAGAAGACTGAAACGTGTTTACATGTAACTAAAGGTTTTCAAGCTGTGTTAGCTGAAAGTCCATGAAAGTTGGGTTTTCTGGGACTTTTATATGCTTCTCGGACAGGATTTTATGTGGGATGGTAGAATGACTGGAGCAGACCTGCCATCCCTTTTTCCTCCAGTACTCAGACAGCTCCGATGCTGCTCCTTAACTCAATACAGGGTTATTTAAGGATTGTGGGTCAGGGCTTGGAAAGCCACACAGAGGTGTTGTCAAAGGTCTGATCCAAGAGATACTGTTGACCATAGGTGAGGTAACATGTGTATTCTGTGTAGCTATCTCCCTGGTAGGAAAGTGCTTTTCTGTATTATTTGCTGCTGGTGTTTATTCTGGAAACTTTGGACCTTAAACAGAAGTGTCAGTGCCAAACGCAGCTACAAATTCAGATCCTGAGAATGTGATTATCGATGTATATATACACTGAGGAGCAAAAGGGTAACAATGTTTTGAACTTTTGACTTTCAGGCTCCACATCTCACCATCCACTACTGCTTAGAACGTGAGATTCCCACCATTTTATAGACAATTATCTTGGTTATCTCATACATAAATTTGACTTGTAACTATTTAGCATATGATTAGTTATGCAGATTCTTGTCATGTCATTGCATTGTTACTGTTTTGCTCCTGGTGGTGGAATAATCTTTTTCTTCATGTATACTCCAAAGGGTGAGGATGAGGCCAGGAGAGAACCACAGAAACCTTCTCAGGATCCATTTCAAGGCCCTGGCTGGAAACAATATAACCAAGGAATGGCAAGCAAGTCAAAGACACATTATGACACCATAGCAAATAAATTGTTCTCTCTTAGGCGCTGCAGATCCTGATGGACATGTCTTATATGGGCAGGTAGATCCAGAGAATATCAGGACGTTGTCCTAATACACGAAGACCAGAAACATAGAGAAGATCCCTGAAGATGTCATTGATGAATTCTTGGATCATGGAGGATGCATTGCACAGACCAAAGGGAATGACTAGATTCTTGTAGTGACCATCACGAGTATTAAAGGCCTTCTTTCACTCGTCACTCTTGTGAATCCGGATCAAGTTATAAACCTTTCTTAGATCCAATTTGGTGAAAATCTTAGCCCCATGGATTCTGTCAAAAAGTTCAGAAATCAAGGGAAGAGGGTACTTGTGAATGATGGTGATTTTGTTAAGGCCCCGATAATCAATACAGGGACATAGGGAACCATCCTTCTTTGTCATGAAGAAGAAGCCAGCACCGGCAGGAGAAGAGGACTTACTAATTAATCCCTTGGCAGGGTTTTCTTGGATATATTCCAACATGGCCTGAGTCTCTAGCAGGGATAGGGAGTATACCCGGCCTTGGGGAGGAGAGTTGCTAGGCTGAAGATCGATGAGGCAGTCGTAAGGTCTATGAGTTGGCAAGACCTATGCCTTCTTCTCACAAAAGACGTATGCAAATGCTTCACAATAGGTGGGCAGAGAAGAACAGTTCATAGGCATGGAAGGCGGAGACTTTGGCAAGACCTTGGTGAAGCAGGGGATAGCGCACAATGGTCCCCATTGAAGCACTTGACTGGAGGACCAATTGAAAACCAGCATGTGTGAATGCAACCATGGCAGACCCAGCAGTACAGAATTCACAGATTTGGACAGCACATAAAACAATCCTTTCAGAATTCAGGGCTCCAATCTGCAATGTGATGGGTTGGGTGATAAATCAGATAAGCTCAGCCAGGAGTTGTCCGTCTATGAAAGCAATAGCCAGATGTATATCAAGCCGTTGTGTCAGAAGTTAAAGCTCAAGAGCCAGATCCTGACGTATGAAGTTGGCAGCTGAATCGGAATCAGTATGAGCTGCCATGGAGAGGGACTCACCCAAGACCAGTGTGACTTTGGTCACTAGCTTCGGAGAGCAATCTTTCTCACATAGGGTCATCTCTCTGACCAATCCTAGGTGCTGGAGTTTCCCAGCTTCAATGGGCACTGATGAACATAATGCTCTGTGCCTCCACAATACATTCATTTGTTCTCACTGTACCTTCTCCTGTACAGAAAGTTTTGCCCACTCCACTGGCATTGGCTCAACATTAGTGTGGCGCCCCTGCAGGTTCAGTCACCACAGAGGTGCTGCATATCACCCAGAGGTGTGGTATCTCACTCTCAGGTAAGGATGGAGTACTGCCCGGGACCCTAACACCTGCATCCAACACTACACTACTCCAGACCAGCAGGAGGGGCAAGATGCTCTGCTACATGGCTGAGCCCTGTCCCTGGCTGGAGTGGGGGGAACCAAGAGAGGGGGAACCATGTAGTGGGTGTGAGTGGAGGAGGCAGATCAGGGGAGCACTTGAGAAGGAGGAGATAAAAAGAGAAGCCATCTTGAAAGGACAGATCAGTCTGAGAGGAGAAGCAGTGGGAGCAGGAGCTCTGCTCAGGAGGAGGGCCTAGTGAGAGAGGTCCAGGCTTGACTGAGGGAAGAGGATGGGAGCAGAGAAAGGCTCCAGGAAGAGAGAAAGGATCCCAGGAGCACGGGCAGTGCGGATGTAGCACCCTGAGGATTCGGCTGCTACAGGGGTATTGCACCTCAACCCAGAGGTGTGATATTCCACTCCCGGGTAAGGATGGAGTGTGGAACTGAGCTCGGTAGGCTGCATGCACTACACACATCCCATTTCCGAGGAGCAGACCGACGGTACTCCCACTTAGAAATGTGCAGGTACGACCGAGTCTGTTCCTGGCTGGAGTGGGAGGGGGGTGGTACATCCCAAGTAGTGTAGGGGCAGATAGGGGGAGCAGCCTGGGTAAAGATAGGAGCTCATTGGGTGCTGGTCACCTGAGCTCACACATAGAGGGTGTATATAAGGTGGGCACCAACTAAGAACAGGGTCAGATGCAGAGAACAAGTCAGCGAGCAGAGGAGAAGAAAGACCCAGAGTGAGAGAGGAGAAGAGAAAGAGAGACCCAGAGGGGGAAACAGCAGAAAAGGACTCCAAGATCCCAACTTAAATCCCCGGGTGAAGAGTCGGCACAGGGTACCGGATCCCAAGCTGGTGGGGGCAGAAAACACAACCTAGCCAGAGACCGGAGACCGTGGGCAGCGTTTGCCACGGTCACCCATCACATCCACCCCGAAGGCACACCACATGAAGGGTCAGGGAACCCAAGGCCAAGGGTGTCCCAACAGAAGGCCCGAGGGAGCTGGACCTAGGTGGATCACTGGTGGGGACGGCCAGAGAACGGGACAGAAGGAGAGCTCAGGGCCACGCTCTGGACTTGTTTGGGGGTTGGCTGGATCCAGGACCTGGTGGACGCAGCACGGCTCGGGTGGTCACTCGAAGCTGGAGTGACCAGTACAACATCTGCAGTAAGTAAACACCCTTAACTGCACAACCCGACTCTGTCTTCATTGCCGTCTGCACTGCACCACCACAACCCCCATCCTCTGCACCTGTCCCCCCTGAGGCTATACCCCTCCCGTTGGGGGTTATCCCACCAAGCTGCGCACCCACCATCAGCCTCAGCGGACCCTGCTGCAGCGGCGGCCACAGTGACCGCATCACAACGGGTGGCGTAGTCGACACAAAAGAACTCTTAATAACATCTGTAGGACTGCCACATAACACTGAGTTTGACGCCCTGGGCACGGGCCGGGTCACAGCCGCTCGGAGACTACAACCCCCCATCTGATCCGGTGCCGGGTATTCCCCTCAAAAAGGAATATGTCCCAGGGGGCGCGTCACGGATGCCACCCGTGCGCCCAAATTCACACTAACAAGATGGAGAGATTTCAGCCTGAAGCTCTGTGTTGTGGTCTGCAGCCCACGGCGAAACCCCTCACCCTGGAGGGGATACTTACAAAGTTGTCCCTGGAGGATACCAGCTTCATTCGGGATGAGATGTAAGAACTGGGCAGGAGGATGGAAGACGCCCAGCAAGTCACGATTACTGCCTGGAGAGCGGAGCTGGTGGAGAAGATGATGACCCGGCAGCAGTCGGTGCTGCAAGTGACCAGCAGCGCCCCAGCCCCGGTGGAGCTGCACACAGACCAGGAGGTGTCAGTCGCGGGAGCAGATGGGAGTGAGGTCCCTGTCCCGGATGCAGCTGGCGCTGCTCCGTCCCTGGTCCCCCTGCAGGAACCTCCGTCCCCGGGTGCTCACGCCTCAGATCTGCTCCTGGGCCCGGAACCATCAACCCGGGACGCTGCTGATTCAGACCTGCTCCTGGGCCCCCTGCAAGAACCACCTGCCCCTACACCCGAATGGGTGTATGGGCGCATTCCATGGGACTGGTTCGCGGAGGTAGAGAATCGGAGCCTCCCGTTACTGCCCGCTCCTGAGTCCTCAGCTGCCCATGGGAGTGAGGAAGACCAGTTCCTGTGGGATAACCCGGGGGGGGGGGCCTCATGGGTTTTCCCCGGGAGACCCGAAGGGAGGCTGCACACTGGGAGGAGCATTGCCTGCCAGCGGGAGCTCCTGCAGCTCGAGGTGCGCTGGGAGAAGATGGAGGCGAGGAGCATGAAGGAGAGGACTCGGGCCCGCAAGACAAAAACAGCCACACCCAGTCTCCGCGCAGAAGGGACTGTCGTGAAGTTCGACCTGGACGCTGGGTTGGGCTTTATTAGAGAGCCACAGGCCGCGACGGATTTATTTGTCAACCGGAGGGACGTGGAGTCCCACCTCAAGCAAGGACATCCTGACAGAAATCTGTACCCTGGTGACCGGGTCACCTACAACAGGCACCGAGGTGAGCGGGGATGGTACGCCCTGAATGTCTACAGGGTAGTGGAGGAGGGCATGCCCCTTCAATTGGAGGCTGATGACCAGGCTGGGCCAGCCTATAGAGAACAGGTGTCTCCCAGGAGGGAGCCCCACTACTAAGCACAGTATGTGAAACTGAACTGAACTGTATATAGTTACCCGGAAGGGTATAGCAGGAGTGCTGCAGGTTTGAAAAGTTGATGTGTGTGTGTTTACTTAATTACCCGGTAAGGGTACCAGAACTTGTAGGCTGAGGACTGTGAGAAGCCAAAAACTTTTAAATTGTACATAGTTTGCACTTATTAAAGTGCCTCTTATTGGTTTTATATAATTAGACCGCAGAACAAAAACCCGTTTGGCGTGGCCGAAGACGTGGTCCAACACCTGGATCACCTATGCCCTGCAGCCACGCCCAGGGCCTACGTTGAGGGTTTGCGGACAGGTCCCTCATGTTGCTCAAAACTGCACCTTCTCCAGTGAGATGGACACCCGGTTATGGATCTCACTGTATTGAGCTGAAAATGTGTGATATGGAAAAATGATTTATAAATGTGAAGAAAATTGTATTGAAAAAGTTTTATAATGTTTTATAGAAGTTAATAAGAAACCTGTAAAGTTCAAGAAATGTGCCTCCCATAAAGGGAAGAAAAAGTTGTTTGAAAATTCTTCAAAGTGATGCATCTAAAAAAATTTGCATGTCTTTAAAATAACTTTGTTTTTACTCTGTTCCAGCCCGCGGCTGTGTTTTAACAGGGGGGTATGTGGAGCCCCTGCGGGTTCAGTCACCACAGAGGTGCTGCATCTCACCTAGAGGTGTGGTATCTCACTCTCAGGTTAGGAGAGAGTGCTGCACGGAACCCCAACACCTGCATCCAACACTACAGGAGGTTGCAGGAGGGGCAAGATGCTCTGCTACACGGCTGAGCTCTGTCCCTGGCTGGAGTGGGGGAAACCAAGAGAGGGGGAACCATGTAGTGGGAGTGGGTGGAGGAGGCAGATCAGGGGAGCACTTGAGAAGAAGGAGATAAAAAGTGAAGCCATCTTGAAAGGACAGATCAGTCTGAGAGGAGAAGCAGTGGGAGCAGGAGCTCTGCTCAGGAGGATGGCCTAGTGAGAGAGGTCAAGGTTTGACTGAGGGAAGAGGACGGGAGCAGAGAAAGGCTCCAGGAAGAGAGAAAGGATCCCAGGGGCACGGGCAGTGCGGATGCCACCCGTGCGCCCAAATTCACAGACATGCAGGGATCAGGTCGCAGAGAGGACCGGCCCCTAAACTAGCGGAGTTTCAGGTGCTGCAGCCAGCAGCCACATTTAACTCGCCAAAAAGGTGGCCATAGAGGACCCAGGGGACAGAGAAGACAAGGTCCGTGGTCACTGGCTTGGGACACTGGGTGTGAGGCGCAGGGCAGGAGGGTGAGAGCCAGCGCAGGGAGATGACCAGGAGGAACACACACAAAGGGGTCCCGTTACGTACTCCGGAGGTTCCTGGGAGTTTGCTGAACCCCTCCCATGGTAAACACAGGACAGCATGGAGGTTACCCTGGCCCTGGTAACTTGGAGTCTAAAAATCGTGAGTAAAACCCTGAAGACTGCTCCCCACTGTCTCTGTGAATTATTGCTGCGCCATCATCCCCTGCACAACCCTACACACCTACTTCATCTATAACATCCCTACAACACCCTGGAGCTAAGCTCTACCTGTGGAGAGCTAAACCAACTCTGCTGCATCAACAACAGCTCCAGAGGACCTGCACCGCAGCGGCGGCTCCATATAGCTGCATACCACAGGTGGAGTCACGAACATTATATATAAAAACTTTATTCCACTTCTTCATTCCCCTTTTATTGACCGCCTGGGTCACGGACCAGGTCACCGCCACTGTGACATCTCCCCTAGCAATGACCGGCCCGGCACCAAGTACCCCACGGCCCCGGGGGAGCGTCATTAGGAGGTATAAATTGTGGCAGCAAGGAATACTGGAAGGCTGGAGCTAGCCTGGGGGTACCTCTAGCACGGGATGATACTTGGACTTGTTCCTGAGCGTGCTTGTCAAAGTAGAGATCAATCCTAGAAGCCAGATGTATAAGAGCATTCAGGGGTGGTGGTAGATCCTTGGTATGGTCTGATGGAAATAGGTGGAAGTGGAGAGAGTAGTGTATCTGGCACTGGTTAATGAAGCCACGGCTCTTCTTGGGATCTCAATCGTAGCATTACAGGAGTGGAAGCTGGAATTTAGCTGTTCCACCAGGAACTGGAGCCATTGGTGGTTCCCTCAGAGAGGAAGTCTGTCATATAGTAGGATGGTCAGACATGGTACAGGCTAGGGACATGGAGGACATTACGGAGATCAGATCCTGCAACTTCGTTGCCACCACATTGATAGCCTGCATCAGCTGTCTTGACGCTCTCATTGAAAATGGACCTCCTCGTACAGCACTTGTACGTTAGACAAGGGGTTTCTGGGTCCTGAATTGTCAGCGGGTTCCATGGCCTAAACTTACTGTAACACTGGTGGGTGTGGACCCACTGTGCCATGTGCCGGGCTTACCTTGGCGGGTTGTGACTAAGTGTCTACTGGGTCTTCACAAGAGCCTCTGATGGTGAGGATAGGCTGGGCTGCCGGTAGACACCAGGTACCACTCCAGGGCAGTCCCCGGGACTGCAGCAGCTGACCAGAGGATCAGAGACTCGAGTACAGGTACAGATTGGTGAAACAAATGAGAGGTCAAACAGTCCGAGGTCGGGGAAGGCAGCACAGGTTCAGAATTCGTAGCTGAGGTCAGGAGCGGAGAGATCAGAATAAACGAGAAGGCTAATCGGATCAATAACAGGTGAGAATGAGATCTACACGTATGTATGTACGCAGTGACTGCAGGAGCAGAATACTGAGTACAGCTCTGGAGTATAATATAGGATGTAACTCAGGATCAGTACAGGATCATTAATGTAATGTATGTACACAGTGACAGCACCAGCGGAATAGTGAGTGCAGCTCTGGAGTATGATACAGGATGTAACTCAGTATCAGTACAGGATCATTAATGTAATGTATGTACACAGTGACTGCACCAGCAGAATAGTGAGTGCAGCTCTGGAGTATAATACAGGATATAACTCAGGATCAGTAATGTAATGTATGTACACAGTGACTGCACCAGCAGACTAGTGTGTGCAGCTCTGATCAGCTGCTGCTCAGTGTGCTGATTACGGGTGTGGTGGCTGCAGATCCTGCTGTGTGCTCCTGATCTCTCTGAGAACCAACACCTCTCCACTTGGGGACCTGCTCTCTCTCCTACCCAGGGAGGGAGCGGGTTTCTGGGATGAGTGATGGAGCCAAGTCCCTGGCTTCCGCTTCCAGAACCAGGCCGGCGGGGGGCAGGATAAACCAGCAACCTGCCTGCACATCGGAGGACTCGGGGGTGAGACGCTCCACCAGGATTCACAGCAATGTGGCTCCTACTCACCCCGGGACTGTGGAGACTCCCAAAAGCCGCAAGGCTTCCAGCATGGAGGTAAAGCCTGAAAGCGGCGTGCATGATGGCGCTCCTTCCGCAGGAAAGCTGAGTGCTCACAGAGGTGAGGCCGACCTCACTGAGGAGGGTTGGGCGCTGCAGGGACCCCGGGAGTCTGTGTCCACCTATGCCTCCCGGGTCATGATCCACCTCCGTGAGTATGAACATGCAAGTAAGCTTGTCAGGAGACTTCGGGAGGAGCTGCGCTGCACAAGCGCAAAAGCTGTGGGGGCCTCCAAACAGAGGAAGGCAAAACTCCAGGCTGAAGTAAAGAGGCTGACCAGAGAGATTCACCTGCTGGAACTAAGGAAAGCCACCATCAGGGAGCAGAGTGGTCCTTTCAAAGAAAAACTTATAAATGAAGACCGCTTCAGAGAAATGGCTGATACCAGAGAGCAAAGGCAGATGGGGCTGCAGCCTGAGAGCCAGGTGGATGATGAGAGTGATGATGACCAACAGGAAGCCCCACCTGGCATCCTGCAAAGTCACCCACAGGCCACGTGCAGCGAGCTCCCTGCAGGACAGGCGGCAATGGCATTCGGTCACAGTCCTGCCATCTCTGGGAGGACAGTGACAGCAGCGGCCAGGGAGGGGCACTAATGGCCGAAATAAAGCTCCTGGAGTCCCCAGTGTGCCTCCAAAACTTCCATCTTGGGGACGATCTACCAGAAGAGGCACCTGGGGGCCAAAAAAAGGCTAAGAAGACCAAGCCAAAGCTGCAGGAAGCAGTAAGCTATGTCTATGCCCCCCTCCCTGTACCCCCTGAGTCGGTGGCAGGCTCAGCTCGCTGTATAAGCCCAGCCCAGGTTCTGCTGTGGATCCGGTGCAAAGGCGCGGGGAGATTGCACAGAGCGGTAGTGAGGCGCAGATCTTCGTCTCTGCTTTTAGTAGCGGGGATGCAGCAGGAGGGGCATCAGCTTAGAGGCTGGACAGTGAGGGTGGCCCGGCGGCGGGCGTTCCGTCAGGCCATGATGCTGTGGTGCGCTCCTCAGTGGGAGGGGGGAGCGGCCTGGTGTCGGGGACAGCTCCGGTAGCCTCGGCGCCTCTGAATGCTGTTGCTGCTGATCACTTAGTTGGGGAGCGGTGGCAGTGTGAGGGGGCTGTCGGGGCTGAGTGTACCAGTCCACCCACCGAAGTGCTATTCTGTGTTGGCGCCGCTGGTCAGGAAGATCCTGATGCTAAAGATCAGCGGCGCCTCACAACAGCTAAAGATCAGCGGCGCATTACTACAAATTCAAAACAGCATAAATTACCGACTGATGATGTGGAGGGCACACACAAGACCAGGGGTGAGGTCGTCTCCAGTTCTATGGAGGCGACTGAGCCCCTTGTGCCTGATGCGGAGGTCAAAAGGTCATCCACCATTGTCACTGGTCCAGCAGGAATGAATGTGGTGGTGGGTGTGAATGAGGCCAATTCATTGTGTAGTGGTGTTGTTGCTGGTTTGGTGGAGGGTGAGATGGAGGTGGGTAATAGTGATGCTGTTGGGGCTGATGTAGTCACTGGTCCGGTTGCCCCCCCGGGGGTGGCAACGCCTGTCCAGAGTTATGCCAGTGTCACTTTCAAGGCAAATAGGGCATCCTCCTCGTCTCCGGGCTTTGGGGACGGCATGTTGCAATGGCGCCTTCTGGAGGCTCTAAAGAAGGGGGAGAGATCACTAAAGGTAGAGGGTCGAGAGGTTGATCTATCCTTCTGGATAGAGAGGCATGGCCTCAGGGCCTTCCGAGAGCAAAAAGGAGGGGATACAGTGTGGTCCCTCCCAACAGCCGGGCCAGGCAGTGTGCGTAGGAATGTGGTCCGTCTTCGGTGGAGGGGCAGTGATGCATGTCCTCCAAGGTCTAAAGTTGTGGAGCTCCAGCTGAGGATGGGCTTCAAGGCAATTGACATCTACGCCTTGATACATCCCTATTCCACGCCTGAGTTTGATGTCAGCTTTGTTCGGCCGGAGGGGCTTGAGCTCTTCTGAACGAATTATGAGTTGGCAAAAAATGAGCCCGGCTGGCGAGACTTTGCCGTTCAGGCAGTGTCTCGCCAAAACCAGATCAAGCAAGTGACCGTGATGACTCGTAACGAGTCGCTTTCTTGCTATGACATCATGACGTGGCTTGGTCGGTATGGAGAGGTGGTGGAGATGCCAAAGAAAAACCGCGACGAGTTTAGTATCTGGTCAGGGGCCTGGACGTTTATGGTAAAACTTAAGCATTCAGGTGGTACGGTTGCCCACATTCCATCATCTGCCTTCCTGGGTAGGGATCGTATCCTGGTCTTCTACCAGGGGCAACCGAAGCTCACAGGTGCGGCGACCCCACACACTTCAGTGCAAACTGCACTGTGCAGAAATGTGCGTTGTGTGGGGGTGTCGGCCATCTTGCTGCCTCTTGTGTGGAGAATAGGTGCCACCTGTGTGGTGAGTTAGGTGACCCATTCAGCCGTTATCCTCGCTCCTTCGCTAATGCAGTCGAGACCCCGGTGGGAGAAAGCCGTGAGGCCGATTCTTCTGGGGAGGGGGCTAGCAGGGGTGGAGGAGCTGAGGGGCCAGGGAAGAAAAGCAATAAAAAGACGCCTGCCCAGCTGAGGCGTCTAGACAAGCGCAGACAGGAGAGGGAGCGAGGCGAGCCACAGGATACTGGGGTGGCCCCTGTCCTGGATGCCAGTGTTGCTGCTGAGGCCCCGAGGGATGATGAGTTGGATGAGGAGGTCAGGAGGATCCACAGGGAGGAAACTGCCTCTGCCCTCAGAATCCTCCCATTATGAAAGTATGGATGAGGATAATAAGCGGTGGCTAGAGAACAAGCGTAAGCTCGGCACCAAAAAGAAGAGAAAGAAGGGAGATAAAACATCTTCTCCCGCTCTGACCAAGGTACCTAAGGAAGGTAAAACCGACTCCCCTCTGGTTGGTCTTTCTAACCGGTTCCAAGCCCTTGATAACATCTCTTCCTCAGAAGAGGAGGATGAGGGTGAAGTTCCGGCTTTGGCGGAGCTTACAGGGGGCGCTGAGCCTCCTTCTCCTGGGGATGCAAGGTCCTTGGGGGGAGGGACTGGCCCAGAGTCCGGAGACGAGGACGAAAAAAGAAGGAAAAATGTGGGAATGGACACCTCTGTGTCATTAAAGAGGGGGAAGGATTCCTCCTCTGAGGCAGAGGATAAGGGGAGTGGGAAGAAGAAAGCCATCTAACTCAATCACCAATGATGGCGGTACCCACTCTGTTGTCGCTGGCGTCCATTAATGTCGCCAGCATTAAGTCAAATATGGCTAGATTTGCGGCCTTTGATTTTCTCAGCCAGGTTGAAGCTGACATTTTCTTTTTGCAAGAGACCAGGCTGCCAAATGAGGCAGAGGTGTTTGTAGCTAAGAGGGAGGGGAGACTCGGGCCGAGCCATATAACGGAGTGGCGGTCCTTTTTACCGCACCGGGAGAATGCCGACGGGTTATTGAGTTAGAAATGGGGAGGTGCCTGATATTAGATTTCCTCATGAAGGGACAGGAGCTTCAGCTCATTAACATCTATGGTCCCCAATCTAAGTGGGACCGGAAGTGTCTCTTTACGAGGATCAAGCCCTACCTTTTTACGAGTCGGCAGGTCGTCTTTGGAGGGGACTTCAACACTGTCACGAGGCCCCGGGATAGAGGAGGTTCCAGAGACAAGCTGACTTATGATAGCGTCGCCTTTAATAGTATAGCTAGTGAGGCTCGCCTAGTGGATGTCCACATCCGGCACACCGCAGGCCACGAGGGGTTCACCTATCATAGAGGTAACTGTAGGTCCAGGATAGACAGGTTTTATTTAAAGGAGGAAGCCGTCTCTTCAGCAGTATCTGTTGTTGAGGTGGAGTTCTCCGATCACTGTATGATTTTGTTTTCCCTGAATGTTACAGAGACCCCCCGGATGGGAAGAGGCTTTTGGAGGCTCAATTCGTCTCTCTTGGAAGAAGCGGAAATAAGACAGTCCTTCGAGGATTTTCTTCAGAGCCAGGTACCCTTACTGGAACTTTGTAGTAGTAAGTCAGAGTGGTGGGAGATGTTCAAGAAAAGGGTGGCGAGATTCTTCCGCCAGCTCTCGAGCCTCAGGAGCCTGGACAGGTATCGCCTGTATCAGGGCCTGAGGAGGAAACTCGAGCATCTTGTCTCAACTGGAGGTAGTCGCGAGGAGATCTCCAGAGTGAAATCTTTGCTAATGAGGTGTCAGTATGATAGACACGCATCTTTGGTTTTTGAGAGGGATTATGGGAAGTACCGCTCGCCCGACCCTTACAGAAACTGCAAGATGTCAGTGAATACTAAAGTTGTTACAGGACTGGTTGATACTGCGGGGTCCCTGAAAAGATCCAGATAAGGGATCCTGGAGGTCGTCAGATCCTTCTACTCGCACCACTTGGGGAAGAGGGATCTGGATGGGGATGAGATGGCGGATTTTGTGGCAGAAGCCGTCCCCTAACTAGGGGTAGACCCCTCTCTTGGCGTTTTGACAGAGATGATCAGGGAAGAGGAAGTTAAGTTGGCGATTGAAGGGCTTGCCCTAAAGAAATCTCCCGGTCCAGATGGCTTAACATCTGAATTCTATAAGACCTTTAAGGACGCCTTGGTTCCCCTCTTGACTGAGGTATTCAATGAGTGTCTTTCCTCGGGCACTCTGCCAAAGTCAATGAGGAGGTCTGCCCTGATCATCTTGTCAAAGGGTAAGGACTCATCTTGCATTGAGAATTGGCGTCCCATAGCACTTCTCAATGCAGACAGGAAGGTTATGGCAAAGGTGCTGTTTAATCGGCTGGTGAAATTTGTGCTCCGACTCCTTTCGGGAGCCCTGCATTGCTCTGTTCCGGGCCACAGTACAATTAGTGCTGTACTCTGTGTCCGAGAGGCGGTGGAGCAGGGTAGGGCTGGCCACTGGAAGGGGTACATGCTGTCATTGGACCAGGCAAAAGCGTTTGATCGGGTTAATCATGAGTACCTCTGGTCTGTCCTTATGAGGTATGGCCTGCCGGGGGGGTTCGTTGATTGGCTTAAGACCGTGTACGCTGGGGCAGAGAGTTTCCCGCTTGTGAACGGTTGGATTGGCAGCTCGTTTGTGGTTGGGTGTGGTGTTCGCCAGGGTTGTCCCTTGAGCCCGCTGCTGTACGTGTTTGCGATTGACCCACTTCTTAGGAGGGTGGAGCGTGGACCGTTGGCTGGGATCGGGATGGACCAGGCAGCACCAGAAGCCACTCTGAGAGTGGTGGCCATTTTTGTTTTCTCTGATGGGGAGGCAGAATGGCTGATGTCAGAGGTAAATCGCTACTCGGAGGCATCCGGGTCCAAGATCAACCGGGATAAGTGTGAGAGTCTCTGGCTGGGAGGAGTAGATCCTGGTTTTGATCTCCCGGACACCCTTCCAGGACCCAAAGTCTCTGCAAAAGTTCTTGGCATTGAATTTGGCCACTGGGATTACCCCAAACAAAATTGGGACAGCAGGCTTGAGATCGCCACTCAGAAGGTGAACCAATGGAAGGGTTGGTCTTTGACCCTAAGGGAAAGGGTAAACCTGATCAAAACTTACCTGCTCCCTTTGCTGATCTATCTGGGCAGTGTGTGCATCTTGCCGGAGCCTCTCTGGACTCGGGTCTACAGCTTGTCCTTCCAACTGTTATGGGGGAATAGACTGAACCTGGTCAAGAGGGAAGTTACTTACCGTACGAGGAGACTAGGAGGGTTGGGTATGGTCAACCCTGTGGTATTCCTTGTGAATACCTTCATTAAGATCAATATTGCAAACCTCTGGAAAGAGAGGGCTCCTCCGTGGGTATTCTCCTGTAAGGGATGGTTTAGCCTTTCTTCCAGGAATGGGAGACAGGAGGGCAAGTGAAGGATCTACGCACACCGCATGGACACGCTACCGTGGTTCTGAAGGCAATTCGCCGGTGGGGTCTGGGAATGTGGGAGGTCAGGACTCTGCCAAGGAAGCTCCTTGACAAAAGGGTTGTGTTGACCCATTTTCAGAGGCCTCTGGCGCTCAGGGATTGCCCAAGTCGGGATCTTGGGGTGGGTCTGCATCTTTTGAATTCTATCAGGATCCCCTCGAAGTTTTGGGACTTGGCGCTGCTTCCATGGGAAACTGTGTGTGAGGGACAATCTGAAGTGTAGGAGCTCTGAGGACAGGAACTGTCCTCGGGAGCATTGTGGTACCATGCTTGAAAGCATGGACCACTTCCTGCTTCATTGTCTCTTTAACACAGAGGTGTACAACAGGGTGGGCGCCTCCATTGGCTGGCTCCGGCTGACCGGTCTCTCTTATGCGGAATGGGCCTATGGAGCATTCGGGGACCTGGGTGGTCAGGACCGCTGCACCTTATTTCTAGTTAGCGCAGTGGTTAGGTATCACACGTGGAACGCATGGTGCTTAGTATCGACGCAACGGAAAATGTTGGAGGGCCGCTCTCCTCTGGAGGGGCTTTTCTTTTAGTGTGCCCTAGTCTGGTCATCTCCTCTCCTGGTGGTGGGCTGCTGCTGACACCATAGATTTTTGTTTTATTGATCAGTAGACAGTGATGTAGGGCTGCAGGCGCCGAACTTGGGCTTTGTCAGTTGTGGTTATTGTATTGTTTGTTTCTGTATATATTGTATATATGGGTTTGGGTGGAGGTGTTAGGTTGGGTGGTGGGAAAAGGGGGGAGGTGGGTTCATCTTGTGGGACACTGGTTATTTGGGTGAAAAACTGGCACTGCCTGATCTGGCAAATGGACGTTGGACATGGACTGAGGCATGAGGCGCAGGAGCAGCTCTCAGGTCAGTGCCGGGGAGGGACTGGTGGGCTCGAGTGTGGGGGGTTTTGTTTTGTCTTGTATATATTTGTATAGTTAGCATTTATTTTATATTAATTAAAAAAAAAGTTTGTATATATTTGTCAGCTATTGTTTATTTTGTTTATGTTTATTTTATTTATTGTTTGTGGTTATTAGTTTCGTTGGTAACCGGACCAGATGTCATGGTGTAGGTAGTTATTATTGTGTATATATGTATAATATGTGTGTGAGGAGAGAGGGAGCGGCTGCACCAGTTCATTACATTGTTTATTTTCTGGTTATTATTATTGTTATGTTTTTCATTTTTATAATAAAAGATCTACAGGATGTAACTCAGGATCAGTAATGTAATGTATGTACACACTGACTGCACCAGCAGAATAGTGAGTGCAGCTCTGGGGTATAATGCAGGAGGTAACTCAGGATCAGTAATGTAATGTATGTACACAGTGACTGCACCAGCAGAATAGTGAGTACAGCTCTGGAGTATAATACAGGATGTAACTCAGGATCAGTAATGTAATGTATGTACACAGTGACTGCACCAGCAGAATAGTGAGTGCAGCTCTGGAGTATAATACAGGATGTAACTCAGGATCAGTAATGTAATGTATGTACACAGTGACTGCACCAGCAGAATAGTGAGTGCAGCTCTGGAGTATAATACAGGAGGTAACTCAGGATCAGAAATGTAATGTATGTACACAGTGACTGCACCAGCAGAATAGTGAGTGCAGCTCTGGAGTATAATACAGGATGTAACTCAGGATCAGAAATGTAATGTATGTACACAGTGACTGCACCAGCAGAATAGTGAGTGCAGCTCTGGAGTATAATGCAGGATGTAACTCAGGATCAGTAATGTAATGTATGTACACACTGACTGCACCAGCAGAATAGTGAGTGCAGCTCTGGAGTATAATGCAGGAGGTAACTCAGGATCAGTAATGTAATGTATGTACACAGTGACTGCACCAGCACAATAGTGAGTGCAGCTCTGGAGTATAATGCAGGATGTAACTCAGGATCAGTAATGTAATGTATGTACACACTGACTGCACCAGCAGAATAGTGAATGCAGCTCTGGAGTATAATACAGGATGTAACTCAGGATCAGTAATGTAATGTATGTACACAGTGACTGCACCAGCAGAATAGTGAGTGCAGCTCTGGAGTATAATACAGGATGTAACTCAGGATCAGTAATGTAATGTATGTATACGGTGACTCCACCAGCGGAATAGTGAGTGCAGCTCTGGAGTATAATACAGGATGTAACTCAGGATCAGTAATGTAATGTATGTACACAGTGTCTGCACCAGCAGAATAGTGAGTGCAGCTCTGGAGTATAATACAGGATGTAACTCAGGATCAGTAATGTAATGTATGTACACAGTGTCTGCACCAGCAGAATAGTGAGTGCAGCTCTGGAGTATAATACAGGATGTAACTCAGGATCAGTAATGTAATGTATGTACACAGTGACTGCACCAGCAGAATAGTGAGTGCAGCTCTGGAGTATAATACAGGATGTAACTCAGGATCAGTAATGTAATGTATGTACACAGTGACTGCACCAGCAGAATAGTGAGTGCAGCTCTGGAGTATAATACAGGATGTAACTCAGAATCAGTAATGTAATGTATGTACACAGTGACTCCACCAGCAGAATAGTGAGTGCAGCTCTGGAGTATAATACAGGATGTAACTCAGCATCAGTAATGTAATGTATGTACACAGTGACTGCACCAGCAGAATAGTGAGTGCAGCTCTGGAGTATAATACAGGATGTAACTCAGGATCAGTAATGTAATGTATGTACACAGTGACTGCACCAGCAGAATAGTGAGTGCAGCTCTGGAGTATAATACAGGATGTAACTCAGCATCAGTAATGTAATGTATGTACACAGTGACTGCACCAGCAGAATAGTGAGTGCAGCTCTGGAGTATAATACAGGATGTAACTCAGGATCAGTAATATAATGTATGTACACAGTGACTCCACCAGCAGAATAGTGAGTGCAGCTCTGGAGTATAATACAGGATGTAACTCAGTATCAGTAATGTAATGTATGTACACAGTGACTACACCAGCAGAATAGTGAGTGTTGCTCTGGAGTATAATACAGGATGTAACTCAGTATCAGTAATGTAATGTATGTACACAGTGACTGCACCAGCAGAATAGTGAGTGCAGCTCTGGAGTAGAATACAGGATGTAACTCAGGATCAGTAATGTAATGTATGTACACAGTGACTGCACCAGCAGAATAGTGAGTGCAGCTCTGGAGTAGAATACAGGATGTAACTCAGGATCAGTAATGTAATGTATGTACACAGCGACTGCACCAGCAGAATAGAGAGTGCAGCTCTGGAGTATAATATAGGAGGTAACTCAGGATTAGTAATGTAATGTATGTACACAGTGACTGCACCAGCAGAATAGTGAGTGCAGCTCTGGGGTATAATACAGGATGTAACTCAGGATCAGCAATGTAATGTATGTACACAGTGACTGCACCAGCAGAATAGTGAGTGCAGCTCTGGAGTATAATACAGGATGTAACTCAGGATCAGTAATGTAATGTATGTACACAGTCACTGCACCAGCAGAATAGTGAGTACAGCTCTGGAGTATAATACAGGAGGTAACTCAGGATCAGTAATGTAATGTATGTACACAGTGACTGCACCAGCAGAATAGTGAGTGCAGCTCTGGAGTATAATACAGGATGTAACTCAGGATCAGTAATGTAATGTATGTACACAGTGACTGCACCAGCAGAATAGTGAGTGCAGCTCTGGAGTATAATACAGGAGGTAACTCAGGATCAGTAATGTAATGTATGTACACAGTGACTGCACCAGCAGAATAGTGAGTGCAGCTCTGGAGTATAATACAGGATGTAACTCAGTATCAGTAATGTAATGTATGTACACAGTGACTGCACCAGCAGAATAGTGAGTGCAGCTCTGGAGTATAATACAGGATGTAACTCAGGATCAGTAATGTAATGTATGTACACAGTGACTGCACCAGCAGAATAGTGAGTGCAGCTCTGGAGTATAATACAGGATGTAACTCAGGATCAGTAATGTAATGTATGTACACAGTGACTGCACCAGCAGAATAGTGAGTGCAGCTCTGGAGTATAATACAGGATGTAACTCAGGATCAGTAATGTAATGTATGTACACAGTGACTGCACCAGCAGAATAGTGAGTGCAGCTCTGGAGTATAATACAGGATGTAACTCAGAATCAGTAATGTAATGTATGTACACAGTGACTCCACCAGCAGAATAGTGAGTGCAGCTCTGGAGTATAATACAGGATGTAACTCAGCATCAGTAATGTAATGTATGTACACAGTGACTGCACCAGCAGAATAGTGAGTGCAGCTCTGGAGTATAATACAGGATGTAACTCAGGATCAGTAATGTAATGTATGTACACAGTGACTCCACCAGCAGAATAGTGAGTGCAGCTCTGGAGTATAATACAGGATGTAACTCAGTATCAGTAATGTAATATATGTACACAGTGACTACACCAGCAGAATAGTGAGTGTTGCTCTGGAGTATAATACAGGATGTAACTCAGTATCAGTAATGTAATGTATGTACACAGTGACTGCACCAGCAGAATAGTGAGTGCAGCTCTGGAGTAGAATACAGGATGTAACTCAGGATCAGTAATGTAATGTATGTACACAGCGACTGCACCAGCAGAATAGTGAGTGCAGCTCTGGGCTATAATACAGGATGTAACTCAGGATCAGTAATGTAATGTATGTACACAGTGACTGCACCAGCAGAATAGTGAGTGCAGCTCTGGAGTATAATACAGGATGTAACTCAGGATCAGTAATGTAATGTATGTACACAGTGACTGCACCAGCAGAATAGTGAGTGCAGCTCTGGAGTAGAATACAGGATGTAACTCAGGATCAGTAATGTAATGTATGTACACAGCGACTGCACCAGCAGAATAGAGAGTGCAGCTCTGGAGTATAATACAGGATGTAACTCAGGATCAGTAATGTAATGTATGTACACAGTGACTCCACCAGCAGAATAGTGAGTGCAACTCTGGAGTATAATACAGGATGTAACTCAGGATCAGTAATGTAATGTATGTACACAGTGACTGCACAAGCAGAATAGTGAGTGCAGCTCTGGAGTATAATACAGGATGTAACTCAGGATCAGTAATGTAATGTATGTACACAGTGACTGCACCAGCAGAATAGTGAGTGCAGCTCTGGAGTATAATACAGGATGTAACTCAGGATCAGTAATGTAATGTATGTACACAGTGACTGCACCAGCAGAATAGTGAGTGCAGCTCTGGAGTATAATACAGGATGTAACTCAGGGTCAGTAATGTAATGTATGTACACAGTGACTGCACCAGTAGAATAGTGAGTGCAGCTCTGGAGTATAATACAGGATGTAACTCAGGATCAGTAATGTAATGTATGTACACAGAGACTGCACCAGTAGAATAGTGAGTGCAGCTCTGGAGTATAATACAGGATGTAACTCAGGATCAGTAATGTAATGTATGTACCCAGTGACTCCACCAGCAGAATAGTGAGTGCAGCTCTGGAGTATAATACAGGATGTAACTCAGGATCAGTAATGTAATGTATGTACACAGTGACTACACCAGCAGAATAGTGAGTGCAGCTCTGGAGTATAATACAGGATGTAACTCAGGATCAGTAATGTAATGTATGTACCCAGTGACTCCACCAGCAGAATAGTGAGTGCAGCTCTGGAGTATAATACAGGATGTAACTCAGGATCAGTAATGTAATGTATTTACACAGTGACTGCACCAGCAGAATAGTGAGTGCAGCTCTGGAGTATAATACAGGATATAACTCAGGATCAGTAATGTAACGTATGTACACAGTGACTGCACCAGCAGAATAGTGAGTGCAGCTCTGGAGTATGATACAGGATGTAACTCAGGATCAGTAATGTAATGTATGTACACAGTGACTGCACCAGCAGAATAGTGAGTGCAGCTCTGGAGTATAATACAGGATGTAACTCAGGATCAGTAATGTAATGTATGTACACAGTGACGGCACCAGCAGAATAGTGAGTGCAGCTCTGGAGTATAATACAGGATGTAACTCAGGATCAGTAATGTAATGTATGTACACAGTGACTGCACCAGCAGAATAGTGAGTGCAGCTCTGGAGTATAATACAGGAGGTAACTCAGGATCAGTAATGTAATGTATGTACACAGTGACTGCACCAGCAGAATAGTGAGTGCAGCTCTGGAGTATAATACAGAAGGTAACTCAGGATCAGTAATGTAATGTATGTACACAGTGACTGCACCAGTAGAATAGTGAGTGCAGCTCTGGAGTATAATACAGGATGTAACTCAGGATCAGTAATGTAATGTATGTACACAGTGACTACACCAGCAGAATAGTGAGTGCAGCTCTGGAGTATAATCCAGGATGTAACTCAGGATCAGTAATGTAATGTATGTACACAGTGACTCCACCAGCAGAATAGTGAGTGCAGCTCTGGAGTATAATACAGGATGTAACTCTGGATCAGTAATGTAATGTATGTACACAGTGACTGCACCAGCAGAATAGTGAGTGCAGCTCTGGAGTATAATACAGGATGTAACTCAGGATCAGTAATGTAATGTATGTACACAGTGACTGCACCAGCAGAATAGTGAGTGCAGCTCTGGAGTATAATACAGGATGTAACTCAGGATCAGGAATGTAATGTATGTACACAGTGACTGCACCAGTAGAATAGTGAGTGCAGCTCTGGAGTATAATACAGGATGTAACTCAGGATCAGTAATGTAATGTATGTACACAGTGACTGCACCAGCAGAATAGTGAGTGCAGCTCTGGAGTATAATACAGGAGGTAACTCAGGATCAGTAATGTAATGTATGTACGCAGTCACTGCACCAGCAGAATAGTGAGTGCAGCTCTGGAGTATAATACAGGAGGTAACTCAGGATCAGTAATGTAATGTATGTACACAGTGACTGCACCAGCAGAATAGTGAGTGCAGCTCTGGAGTATAATACAGGATGTAACTCAGGATCAGTAATGTAATGTATGTACACAGTGACTCCACCAGCAGAATAGTGAGTGCAGCTCTGGAGTATAATACAGGAGGTAACTCAGGATCAGTAATGTAATGTATGTACAGTGACTGCACCAGCAGAATAGTGAGTGCAGCTCTGGAGTATAATACAGGATGTAACTCAGGATCAGTAATGTAATGTATGTACACAGTGACTGCACCAGCAGAATAGTGAGCGCAGCTCTGGAGTATAATACAGGATGTAACTCAGGATCAGTAATGTAATGTATGTACACAGTGACTACACCAGCAGAATAGTGAGTGCAGCTCTGGAGTATAATCCAGGATGTAACTCAGGATCAGTAATGTAATGTATGTACACAGTGACTCCACCAGCAGAATAGTGAGTGCAGCTCTGGAGTATAATACAGGATGTAACTCTGGATCAGTAATGTAATGTATGTACACAGTGACTGCACCAGCAGAATAGTGAGTGCAGCTCTGGAGTATAATACAGGATGTAAATCAGGATCAGTAATGTAATGTATGTACACAGTGACTGCACCAGCAGAATAGTGAGTGCAGCTCTGGAGTATAATACAGGATGTAACTCAGGATCAGGAATGTAATGTATGTACACAGTGACTGCACCAGTAGAATAGTGAGTGCAGCTCTGGAGTATAATACAGGATGTAACTCAGGATCAGTAATGTAATGTATGTACACAGTGACTGCACCAGCAGAATAGTGAGTGCAGCTCTGGAGTATAATACAGGAGGTAACTCAGGATCAGTAATGTAATGTATGTACACAGTCACTGCACCAGCAGAATAGTGAGTGCAGCTCTGGAGTATAATACAGGATGTAACTCAGGATCAGGAATGTAATGTATGTACACAGTGACTGCACCAGTAGAATAGTGAGTGCAGCTCTGGAGTATAATACAGGATGTAACTCAGGATCAGTAATGTAATGTATGTACACAGTGACTGCACCAGCAGAATAGTGAGTGCAGCTCTGGAGTATAATACAGGAGGTAACTCAGGATCAGTAATGTAATGTATGTACACAGTCACTGCACCAGCAGAATAGTGAGTGCAGCTCTGGGGTATAATACAGGATGTAACTCAGGATCAGTAATGTAATGTATGTACACAGTCACTGCACCAGCAGAATAGTGAGTGCACCTCTGGGGTATAATACAGGATGTAACTCAGGATCAGTAATGTAATGTATGTACACAGTGACTGCACCAGCAGAATAGTGAGCGCAGCTCTGGAGCATAATACAGGATGTAACTCAGGATCAGTAATGTAATGTATGTACACAGTGACTGCACCAGCAGAATAGTGAGTGCAGCTCTGGAGTATAATACAGGAGGTAACTCAGGATCAGTAATGTAATGTATGTACACAGTGACTGCACCAGCAGAATAGTGAGTGCAGCTCTGGGGTATAATACAGGATGTAACGTAGGATCAGTAATGTAATGTATGTACACAGTGACTGCACCAGGAGAATAGTGAGTGCAGCTCTGGAGTATAATACAGGATGTATCTCAGGATCAGTAATGTCATGTATGTACACAGTGACTGCACCAGCAGAATAGTGAGTGCAGCTCTGGAGTATAATACAGGAGGTAACTCAGGATCAGTAATGTATGTACACAGTGTCTGCACCAGCAGAATAGTGAGTGCAGCTCTGGAGTATAATACAGGATGTAACTCAGGATCAGTAATGTATGTACACAGTGACTGCACCAGCAGAATAGTGAGTGCAGCTCTGGAGTATAATACAGGAGGTAACTCAGGATCAGTAATGTATGTACACAGTGTCTGCACCAGCAGAATAGTGAGTGCAGCTCTGGGGTATAATACAGGATGTAACTCAGGATCAGTAATGTATGTACACAGTGTCTGCACCAGCAGAATAGTGAGTGCAGCTCTGGGGTATAATACAGGATGTAACTCAGGATCAGTAATGTATGTACACAGTGACTGCACCAGCAGAATAGTGAGTGCAGCTCTGGTTTATAATACAGGATGTAACTCAGGATCAGTAATGTATGTACACGGTGACTGCACCAGCAGAATAGTGAGTGCAGCTCTGGTTTATAATACAGGATATAACTCTGGATCAGTAATGTAATGTATGTACACAGTGACTGCACCAGCAGAATAGTGAGTGCAGCTCTGGAGTATAATACAGGATGTAACTCAGGATCAGTAATGTAATGTATGTACACAGTGACTGCACCAGCAGAATAGTGAGTGCAGCTCTGGAGTATAATACAGGATGTAACTCAGGATCAGTAATGTAATGTATGTACACAGTGACTGCACCAGCAGAATAGTGAGTGCAGCTCTGGAGTATAATACAGGATGTAACTCAGAATCAGTAATGTAATGTAGGTACACAGTGACTGCACCAGCAGAATAGTGAGTGCAGCTCTGGAGTATAATACAGGGTGTAACTCAGGATCAGTAATGTAATGTATGTGCACAGTGACTGCACCAGCAGAATAGTGAGTGCAGCTCTGTAGTATAATAGAGGATGTAACTCAGGATCAGTAATGTAATGTATGTACACAGTGACTGCACCAGCAGAATAGTGAGTGCAGCTCTGGAGTATAATACAGGATGTAACTCAGGATCAGTAATGTAATGTATGTACACAGTGACTGCACCAGCAGAATAGTGAGTGCAGCTCTGGAGTATAATACAGGATGTAACTCAGGATCAGTAATGTAATGTATGTACACAGTGACTGCATCAGCAGAATAGAGAATGCAGCTCTGGAGTATAATACAGGAGGTAACTCAGGATCAGTAATGTAATGTATGTACACAGTGACTGCATCAGCAGAATAGAGAGTGCAGCTCTGGAGTATAATACAGAAGGTAACTCAGGATCAGTAATGTAATGTATGTACACAGTGACTGCACCAGTAGAATAGTGAGTGCAGCTCTGGAGTATAATACAGGATGTAACTCAGGATCAGTAATGTAATGTATGTACACAGTGACTACACCAGCAGAATAGTGAGTGCAGCTCTGGAGTATAATCCAGGATGTAACTCAGGATCAGTAATGTAATGTATGTACACAGTGACTCCACCAGCAGAATAGTGAGTGCAGCTCTGGAGTATAATACAGGATGTAACTCTGGATCAGTAATGTAATGTATGTACACAGTGACTGCACCAGCAGAATAGTGAGTGCAGCTCTGGAGTATAATACAGGATGTAACTCAGGATCAGTAATGTAATGTATGTACACAGTGACTGCACCAGCAGAATAGTGAGTGCAGCTCTGGAGTATAATACAGGATGTAACTCAGGATCAGGAATGTAATGTATGTACACAGTGACTGCACCAGTAGAATAGTGAGTGCAGCTCTGGAGTATAATACAGGATGTAACTCAGGATCAGTAATGTAATGTATGTACACAGTGACTGCACCAGCAGAATAGTGAGTGCAGCTCTGGAGTATAATACAGGAGGTAACTCAGGATCAGTAATGTAATGTATGTACACAGTCACTGCACCAGCAGAATAGTGAGTGCAGCTCTGGAGTATAATACAGGAGGTAACTCAGGATCAGTAATGTAATGTATGTACACAGTCACTGCACCAGCAGAATAGTGAGTGCAGCTCTGGGGTATAATACAGGATGTAACTCAGGATCAGTAATGTAATGTATGTACTCAGTGACTGCACCAGCAGAATAGTGAGCGCAGCTCTGGAGCATAATACAGGATGTAACTCAGGATCAGTAATGTAATGTATGTACACAGTGACTGCACCAGCAGAATAGTGAGTGCAGCTCTGGAGTATAATACAGGAGGTAACTCAGGATCAGTAATGTAATGTATGTACACAGTGACTGCACCAGCAGAATAGTGAGTGCAGCTCAGGGGTATAATACAGGAGGTAACTCAGGATCAGTAATGTAATGTATGTACACAGTGACTGCACCAGCAGAATAGTGAGTGCAGCTCTGGGGTATAATACAGGATGTAACGTAGGATCAGTAATGTAATGTATGTACACAGTGACTGCACCAGGAGAATAGTGAGTGCAGCTCTGGAGTATAATACAGGATGTATCTCAGGATCAGTAATGTCATGTATGTACACAGTGACTGCACCAGCAGAATAGTGAGTGCAGCTCTGGAGTATAATACAGGAGGTAACTCAGGATCAGTAATGTATGTACACAGTGTCTGCACCAGCAGAATAGTGAGTGCAGCTCTGGAGTATAATACAGGATGTAACTCAGGATCAGTAATGTAATGTATGTACACAGTGACTGCACCAGCAGAATAGTGAGTGCAGCTCTGGAGTATAATACAGGATGTAACTCAGGATCAGGAATGTAATGTATGTACACAGTGACTGCACCAGTAGAATAGTGAGTGCAGCTCTGGAGTATAATACAGGATGTAACTCAGGATCAGTAATGTAATGTATGTACACAGTGACTGCACCAGCAGAATAGTGAGTGCAGCTCTGGAGTATAATACAGGAGGTAACTCAGGATCAGTAATGTAATGTATGTACACAGTCACTGCACCAGCAGAATAGTGAGTGCAGCTCTGGAGTATAATACAGGAGGTAACTCAGGATCAGTAATGTAATGTATGTACACAGTCACTGCACCAGCAGAATAGTGAGTGCAGCTCTGGGGTATAATACAGGATGTAACTCAGGATCAGTAATGTAATGTATGTACACAGTGACTGCACCAGCAGAATAGTGAGCGCAGCTCTGGAGCATAATACAGGATGTAACTCAGGATCAGTAATGTAATGTATGTACACAGTGACTGCACCAGCAGAATAGTGAGTGCAGCTCTGGAGTATAATACAGGAGGTAACTCAGGATCAGTAATGTAATGTATGTACACAGTGACTGCACCAGCAGAATAGTGAGTGCAGCTCAGGGGTATAATACAGGAGGTAACTCAGGATCAGTAATGTAATGTATGTACACAGTGACTGCACCAGCAGAATAGTGAGTGCAGCTCTGGGGTATAATACAGGATGTAACGTAGGATCAGTAATGTAATGTATGTACACAGTGACTGCACCAGGAGAATAGTGAGTGCAGCTCTGGAGTATAATACAGGATGTATCTCAGGATCAGTAATGTCATGTATGTACACAGTGACTGCACCAGCAGAATAGTGAGTGCAGCTCTGGAGTATAATACAGGAGGTAACTCAGGATCAGTAATGTATGTACACAGTGTCTGCACCAGCAGAATAGTGAGTGCAGCTCTGGAGTATAATACAGGATGTAACTCAGGATCAGTAATGTATGTACACAGTGACTGCACCAGCAGAATAGTGAGTGCAGCTCTGGTTTATAATACAGGATATAACTCTGGATCAGTAATGTAATGTATGTACACAGTGACTGCACCAGCAGAATAGTGAGTGCAGCTCTGGAGTATAATACAGGATGTAACTCAGGATCAGTAATGTAATGTATGTACACAGTGACTGCACCAGCAGAATAGTGAGTGCAGCTCTGGAGTATAATACAGGATGTAACTCAGGATCAGTAATGTAATGTATGTACACAGTGACTGCACCAGCAGAATAGTGAGTGCAGCTCTGGAGTATAATACAGGATGTAACTCAGAATCAGTAATGTAATGTTTGTACACAGTGACTGCACCAGCAGAATAGTGAGTGCAGCTCTGGAGTATAATACAGGGTGTAACTCAGGATCAGTAATGTAATGTATGTGCACAGTGACTGCACCAGCAGAATAGTGAGTGCAGCTCTGGAGTATAATACAGGATGTAACTCAGGATCAGTAATGTAATGTATGTACACAGTGACTGCACCAGCAGAATAGTGAGTGCAGCTCTGGAGTATAATACAGGATGTAACTCAGGATCAGTAATGTAATGTATGTACACAGTGACTGCACCAGCAGAATAGTGAGTGCAGCTCTGGAGTATAATACAGGATGTAACTCAGGATCAGTAATGTAATGTATGTACACAGTGACTGCATCAGCAGAATAGAGAATGCAGCTCTGGAGTATAATACAGGAGGTAACTCAGGATCAGTAATGTAATGTATGTACACAGTGACTGCATCAGCAGAATAGAGAGTGCAGCTCTGGAGTATAATACAGGATGTAACTCAGGATCAGTAATGTAATGTATGTACACAGTGACTGCACCAGCAGAATAGTGAGTGCAGCTCTGGAGTATAATACAGGATGTAACTCAGGATCAGTAATGTAATGTAGGTGCACAGTGACCACACCAGCAGAATAGTGAGTGCAGCTCTGGAGTATAATACAGGATGTAACTCAGGATCAGTAATGTAATGTATGTACACAGTGACTGCACCAGCAGAATAGTGAGTACAGCTCTGGAGTATAATACAGGAGGTAACTCAGGATCAGTAATGTAGCACCCTGAGGATTCGGCTGCTACAGGGGTATTGCACCTCAACCCAGAGGTGTGATATTCCACTCCCGGGTAAGGATGGAGTGTGGAACTGAGCTCGGTAGGCTGCATGCACTACACACATCCCATTTCCGAGGAACAGACCAACGGTACTCCCACTTAGAAATGTGCAGGTACGACCGAGTCTGTTCCTGGCTGGAGTGGGAGGGGGGTGGTACATCCCAAGTAGTGTAGGGGCAGATAGGGGGAGCAGCCTGGGTAAAGATAGGAGCTCATTGGGTGCTGGTCACCTGAGCTCACACATAGAGGGAGTATTTAAGGTGGGCACCATCAAAGATCAGGGTCAGTCAGTCAGTCTTTGCAGAGGAGTCAGTCTGCCACGGTCAGTCTGAGAGAAGTCAGAGGAAGAGGAGCAGAGCAGCCCCAGCCCCAGAGTGAGAATGAGAGAGGAGAAGAAAGAGAGACCCAGAGGGGGAAAAGAAAGGACTCTGAGAACCCAAATTCAATCCCCGGGTGAAGAGTCGGCAATAGGGTACCGGATCCCAAGCTGGTGGGGGCAAAAGCACACCCTAGCCAGAGACCGGAGGCCGTGGGCAGCGTCTGCCACGGCCACCCACCACATCCACCCCGAAGGCAGACCACGTGGAGGGTCAGGGAACCCAAGGCCAAGGGTCTCCCAACAGAAGGCCCGAGGGAGCTGGACCTAGGTGGATCACTAGTGGGGACGGCCAGAGGAAAGGACAGAAGGAGAGCTCAGGGTCACGCTCCGGACTTGCTTGGGGGTTGGCTGGATCCAGGACCTGGTGGACGCAGCACGGCTCGGGTGGTCACTTGAAGCTGGAGTGACCGGAACATCAGCAGAGAGTAAATACCCTAAACTGCACAACCCGACTCTGTCTTCATTTAACATCTACGCTGCACCACCACAACCCCCATCCTCTGCACCTGACCCCCTGAGGCTATACCCCACCCGTTGGGGGTTATACCATCAAAAGCTGCACCAACACCATCAGCCTCAGCGTACCCTGCTGCAGTGGCGGCCGTAGTGACCGCAATACAACGGGTGGCGTAGTCGACATTAAGAACTTAATAACATCTGTAGGACTGCCACATACAACTGAGCTTGACACCCTGGGCACGGACCGGGTCACAGCCACTCGGAAGACTACAACTCCCATCTGATCCGGCTCCGGGTATTCCCCTAAAGAATATGGCCCAGGGGGCGCGTCAACTTTGGCGTAGTCGGCAGGATTACGTGCCCACAACAACCGGGTACTGCGTGCCTGAAGAAAAGAACAAGTTTACCTCAAAAAGAAGTCTCCCGCCGGTTCCGGAGGGTCCCCGCCATCGGACTCCATCACAGGTCGATTCCCGCCGGTTGTCCGCCATTAACAGCTTTTTCCCGCCATCTGCAGAGTTTCCCGCCACTGGGAGACGATTCCCGCCATTTCCAAAGGTTTCCCGCCTTGGAAGAGCGGACGCCATTATGGGCGTGCCAGAGGGTGGTGAGAGGTCGCCTCCCATCGTGGGCCAGGACCAAAAATGGCGCCAAAAGTGGAAACCGCCCCCACCAACAGAGACTGTGATGCTAGAGGTGTCTGTCAGCGTGAAAGAACCGCCCCTGGAGCTGACAGTCACCAAGTGGCCCCGGGACCGCCCTCGAAGGGGGAGGAGACGAAAGGAGAGAGCAAAGATGGGTGTCGCTTGGAGCAGTCTGGAGAGAGCGCACCCGGAGGCAATAAGCCTGGAGAAGAATATCGGAGGAGCTTACCCGGAGATGGCGAGAAAGCAGAGCAGCACCGGCCCGTTGGCCAGGAGCCTGCTAGAAACGGAGGAGGAAGAGCAGAGCAGCACCGGCCCGTTGGCCAGGAGCCTGCTGGAGACAACAGAAGGAGAGCAGAGCAGCACCGACCCGTTGGTCAGGAGCCTGCTGGAAACAACGACCCCACTAGGCCTAGTGGAGGTCCTAGCACAGCTCCCCCAAGACCGGGAGTGTGCACAGACCGCTCTGGAGGGCCTCGCAAGGAGGATGGCCCGGGTGCAGCGAGAGACGTTGGCGGAGTGGAGCCGTGAGATGGCCCAGCAGACTGAGACCTGTCAGCGGAGCACGCCACCCAAGACGAGGAGACAGACCGCCTCTGAGGATGGCGCGGGAGGATTGAAGGCCGGAGACGGCGCCGAGAAGGGAGCCGAACGAGTGGAGGCAGGTAAAGGGGACGTCTATACCCCAAACCGGGAAACCGCGTACCTGCCCCAGCTCCCCGTCGCAGAGCCCGAAGTCTATCCTGCCGTGCCCGTCGCTGCAACGTCACCGCCGCAGACTAGGCCTCAAACGGGAGCCGCGACCCCTGTGACGTCACACGCCTCGACCCCGAGCGTGACCAAGCAGGAAGTACCACCAGCCTGGTCGCAAGGCCTAGTACCCCCGGGCGCCGCAATACCAACAGCGCCCCCTACCTCCGCGGAGCCCCCGGCCTGGTCGCAGGGCCAAGTAGCCAGGGCGCCGCCGTCCTTACGGTGCCCTTCACCTTCCAGATACCCCAGGCCTGGCCGCAAGGCCCGGGCAACCCGGGCGCTAACACCACCGCGCCCATAAGACCAAGAGTGCCGCATCTGGGAGAGGACCTGTTCACCCAACACACGTGCCCGGATGGGCAGCCTTTCATCTGGCCCCAGAAATATCATGAACTGGAACGACAGAGGAAGGCTGGGGCCATGTGTGCACCCCTGATCCCGGCTCCAAAGCCCGTGAAGAGGATCTCGCCCCCGCTAGAAGAGGCCCAATTTGAGTGGGACCCCACCGGAGAAGATCTCATGGGGTTCACTCAGGAGACTCGGGCAGCTGCAGCGGAGCGTGCTGAGTGCTGCCGCCAACAGCTCGAGGTCTTCGAGAGGGAGCGGAGAGAGAGGCGGGTCCGGGAACAGCAAGCTCAAATAAGGAGCGCGGAGCAGAAGAGCCGGGCCAGGAGAGACCCCCGTGCAGCGCATAGTCCCCGCACCACCGGGACTGTGATTAAGTTTAACATGCAGCATGGGTGGGGCTTCATCCGAGACCACCGCACCCCAGGTGACGTCTTCGTGACCAGGAGAGACGTAGAGTCCCACCTACCGGAGGGACACAGAGGTCGTGACCTTTACATCGGGGACGAGGTCACCTTCACCCGGCACAAGTGTGCCAAAGGACCCTACGCCCTCCATGTGCATCGCCTGACGGAGGAAGAGCTGCGGTGTGAGGAGGAAGAACAAGAGGACCCGGACGGGTCTGAAACTAGAGTTAAAGGAAACCATAAAGAAAGAGCAGGAGGATGTCGTCGTTAAGTACAGCGGAGCAGAAGCTGTATATAGTTGCCCGTCGGGGCACAGTGAACTGTTACTGTTGCTAATGTAGTCCCCGTTGGGACCAGAGAATTGAACTGTTTACCCGTTTAACCCTTAAATCCCACTGACCGAGGACTGAGAGCGGTCATTCCTCCCTAATACCTGGCCGAGGACTGAGAGCGGCCACCTTCCCTTTTGTATATAGTTGCGCGTCCTAAAGCGCCCCCTACCGGTTTTATAGGAAAACCATTTTTTTCAAGAAAAGACTGTCGCACTTTACCCGGTCACGCGTTGCACAGTGACCGGAGGAGGAGCAGGAAGCGAAGAAAAGTCTATATGAAAAAGTTTTATTGATATATATATATATACAATGTTTTATATGATGTTTTATTATGATGTTTATGCAAAAATTGTATGTTTTGGTGTTTTGTTCTTACAGCCCGAGGACGTGCTGTGATTTACCAGGGGGGAATGTAGCACCCTGAGGATTCGGCTGCTACAGGGGTATTGCACCTCAACCCAGAGGTGTGATATTCCACTCCCGGGTAAGGATGGAGTGTGGAACTGAGCTCGGTAGGCTGCATGCACTACACACATCCCATTTCCGAGGAACAGACCAACGGTACTCCCACTTAGAAATGTGCAGGTACGACCGAGTCTGTTCCTGGCTGGAGTGGGAGGGGGGTGGTACATCCCAAGTAGTGTAGGGGCAGATAGGGGGAGCAGCCTGGGTAAAGATAGGAGCTCATTGGGTGCTGGTCACCTGAGCTCACACATAGAGGGAGTATTTAAGGTGGGCACCATCAAAGATCAGGGTCAGTCAGTCAGTCTTTGCAGAGGAGTCAGTCTGCCACGGTCAGTCTGAGAGAAGTCAGAGGAAGAGGAGCAGAGCAGCCCCAGCCCCAGAGTGAGAGTGAGAGAGGAGAAGAAAGAGAGACCCAGAGGGGGAAAAGAAAGGACTCTGAGAACCAAAATTCAATCCCCGGGTGAAGAGTCGGCAATAGGGTACCGGATCCCAAGCTGGTGGGGGCAAAAGCACACCCTAGCCAGAGACCGGAGGCCGTGGGCAGCGTCTGCCACGGCCACCCACCACATCCACCCCGAAGGCAGACCACGTGGAGGGTCAGGGAACCCAAGGCCAAGGGTCTCCCAACAGAAGGCCCGAGGGAGCTGGACCTGGGTGGATCACTAATGGGGACGGCCAGAGGAAAGGACAGAAGGAGAGCTCAGGGTCACGCTCCGGACTTGCTTGGGGGTTGGCTGGATCCAGGACCTGGTGGACGCAGCACGGCTCGGGAGGTCACTCGAAGCTGGAGTGACCGGAACATCAGCAGTGAGTAAATACCCTAAACTGCACAACCCGACTCTGTCTTCATTTAACATCTACGCTGCACCACCACAACCCCCATCCTCTGCACCTGACCCCCTGAGGCTATACCCCACCCGTTGGGGGTTATACCATCAAAAGCTGCACCAACACCATCAGCCTCAGCGGACCCTGCTGCAGCGGCGGCCATAGTGACCGCAATACAACGGGTGGCGTAGTCGACATTAAGAACTTAATAACATCTGTAGGACTGCCACCTACAACTGAGCTTGACACCCTGGGCACGGACCGGGTCACAGCCACTCGGAAGACTACAACTCCCATCTGATCCGGCTCCGGGTATTCCCCTAAAGAATATGGCCCAGGGGGAGCGTCATACACAGTGAGTGCACCAGCAGAATAGTGAGTGCAGCTCTGGAGTATAATACAGGATGTAACTCAGGATCAGTAATGTAATGTATGTACACGGTGACTGCACCAGCAGAATAGTGAGTACAGCTCTGGAGTATAATACAGGATGTAACTCAGGATCACTAATGTAATGTATGTGCACAGTGACTGCACCAGCAGAATAGTGAGTGCAGCTCTGGAGTATAATACAGGATGTAACTCAGGATAAGTAATGTAATGTATGTACACAGTGACTCCACCAGCAGAATAGTGAGTGCAGCTCTGGAGTATAATGCAGGGTGTAACTCAGGATCAGTAATGTAATGTATGTACACAGTGACTGCACCAGCAGAATAGTGAGTGCAGCTCTGGAGTATAATACAGGATGTAACTCAGGATCAGTAATGTAATGTATGTACATAGTGACTACACCAGCAGAATAGTGAGTGCAGCTCTGGAGTATAATACAAGATGTAACTCAGGATCAGTAATGTAATGTATGTACACAGTGACTGCACCAGCAGAATAGTGAGTGCAGCTCTGGAGTATAATACAGGGTGTAACTCAGGATCAGTAATGTAATGTATGTGCGCAGTGACTGCACCAGCAGAATAGTGCGTGCAGCTCTGGAGTATAATACAAGATGTAACTCAGGATCAGTAATGTAATGTATGTACACAATGACTGCACCAGCAGAATAGTGAGTGCAGCTCTGGAGTATAATACAGGGTGTAACTCAGGATCAGTAATGTAATGTATGTGCACAGTGACTGTACCAGCAGAATAGTGAGTGCAGCTCTGGAGTATAATACAGGATATAACTCAGGATCAGTAATGTAATGTATGTACGCAGTGACTGCACCAGCAGAATAGTGAGTGCAGCTCTGGAGTATAATACAAGATGTAACTCAGGATCAGTAATGTAATGTATGTACACAGTGACTGCACCAGCAGAATAGTGAGTGCAGCTCTGGAGTATAATACAGGGTGTAACTCAGGATCAGTAATGTAATGTATGTGCGCAGTGACTGCACCAGCAGAATAGTGAGTGCAGCTCTGGAGTATAATACAAGATGTAACTCAGGATCAGTAATGTAATGTATGTACACAATGACTGCACCAGCAGAATAGTGAGTGCAGCTCTGGAGTATATAACAGGGTGTAACTCAGGATAAGTAGTGTAATGTATGTGCACAGTGACTGTACCAGCAGAATAGTGAGTGCAGCTCTGGAGTATAATACAGGGTGTAACTCAGGATCAGTAATGTAATGTATGTACACAGTGACTGCACCAGCAGAATAGTGAGTGCAGCTCTGGAGTATAATACAAGATGTAACTCAGGATCAGTAATGTAATGTATGTACACAGTGACTGCACCAGCAGAATAGTGAGTGCAGCTCTGGAGTATAATATAGGGTGTAACTCAGGATCAGTAATGTAATGTATGTGCGCAGTGACTGCACCAGCAGAATAGTGAGTGCAGCTCTGGAGTATAATACAAGATGTAACTCAGGATCAGTAATGTAATGTATGTACACAGTGACTGCACCAGCAGAATAGTGAGTGCAGCTGTGGAGTATAATACAGGATGTAACTCAGGATCAGTAATGTAATGTATGTACACAGTGACTGCACCAGCAGAATAGTGAGTGCAGCTCTGGAGTATAATACAGAATGTAACTCAGGATCAGTAATGTAATGTATGTACACAGTGACTGCACCAGCAGAATAGTGAGCGCAGCTCTGGAGTATAATACAGGATGTAACTCAGGATCAGTAATGTAATGTATGTACACAGTGACTGCACCAGCAGAATAGTGAGTGCAGCTCTGGAGTATGATACAGGATGTAACTCAGAATCAGGAATGTAATGTATGTGCACAGTGACTGCACCAGTAGAATAGTGAGTGCAGTTCTGGAGTATAATACAGGATGTAACTCAGGATCAGTAATGTAATGTATGTACACGGTGACTGCACCAGCAGAATAGTGAGTACAGCTCTGGAGTATAATACAGGAGGTAACTCAGGATCAGTAATGTAATGTATGTACACAGTGACTGCACCAGCAGAATAGTGAGTGCAGCTCTGGAGTATAATACAGGAGGTAACTCAGGATCAGTAATGTAATGTATGTACACAGTGACTACACCAGCAGAATAGTGAGTGCAGCTCTGGAGTATAATACAGGATGTAACTCAGGATCAGTAATGTAATGTATGTACACAGTGACTGCACCAGCAGAATAGTGAGTGCAGCTCTGGAGTATAATACAGGATGTAACTCAGGATCAGTAATGTAATGTATGTACACGGTGACTGCACCAGCAGAATAGTGAGTACAGCTCTGGAGTATAATACAGGAGGTAACTCAGGATCAGTAATGTAATGTATGTACACGGTTACTGCACCAGCAGAATAGTGAGTACAGCTCTGGAGTATAATACAGGATGTAACTCAGGATCAGTAATGTAATGTATGTACACAGTGACTCCACCAGCAGAATAGTGAGTGCAGCTCTGGAGTATAATAGAGGGTGTAACTCAGGATCAGTAATGTAATGTATGTACACAGTGACTGCACCAGCAGAATAGTGAGTGAAGCTCTGGAGTATAATACAGGATGTAACTCAGGATCAGTAATGTAATGTATGTACACAGTGACTACACCAGCAGAATAGTGAGTGCAGCTCTGGAGTATAATACAAGATGTAACTCAGGATCAGTAATGTAATGTATGTACACAGTGACTGCACCAGCAGAATAGTGAGTGCAGCTCTGGAGTATAATACAGGGTGTAACTCAGGATCAGTAATGTAATGTATGTGCGCAGTGACTGCACCAGCAGAATAGTGAGTGCAGCTCTGGAGTATAATACAAGATGTAACTCAGGATCAGTAATGTAATGTATGTACACAGTGACTGCACCAGCAGAATAGTGAGTGCAGCTCTGGAGTATAATACAGGGTGTAACTCAGGATCAGTAATGTAATGTATGTGCGCAGTGACTGCACCAGCAGAATAGTGAGTGCAGCTCTGGAGTATAATACAAGATGTAACTCAGGATCAGTAATGTAATGTATGTACACAGTGACTGCACCAGCAGAATAGTGAGTGCAGCTCTGGAGTATAATACAGAGTGTAACTCAGGATCAGTAATGTAATGTATGTGCACAGTGACTGTACCAGCAGAATAGTGAGTGCAGCTCTGGAGTATAATACAGGGTGTAACTCAGGATCAGTAATGTAATGTATGTACACAGTGACTGCACCAGCAGAATAGTGAGTGCAGCTCTGGAGTATAATACAAGATGTAACTCAGGATCAGTAATGTAATGTATGTACACAGTGACTGCACCAGCAGAATAGTGAGTGCAGCTCTGGAGTATAATAGAGGGTGTAACTCAGGATCAGTAATGTAATGTATGTGCGCAGTGACTGCACCAGCAGAATAGTGAGTGCAGCTCTGGAGTATAATACAAGATGTAACTCAGGATCAGTAATGTAATGTATGTACACAGTGACTGCACCAGCAGAATAGTGAGTGCAGCTCTGGAGTATAATACAGGATGTAACTCAGGATCAGTAATGTAATGTATGTACACAGTGACTGCACCAGCAGAATAGTGAGTGCAGCTCTGGAGTATAATACAGGATGTAACTCAGGATCAGTAATGTAATGTATGTACACAGTGACTGTACTAGCAGAATAGTGAGTGCAGCTCTGGAGTATGATACAGGATGTAACTCAGAATCAGTAATGTAATGTATGTACACAGTGACTGCACCAGTAGAATAGTGAGTGCAGCTCTGGAGTATAATACAGGATGTAACTCAGGATCAGTAATGTAATGAATGTACACGGTGACTGCACCAGCAGAATAGTGAGTACAGCTCTGGAGTATAATACAGGATGTAACTCAGGATCAGTAATGTAATGTATGTACACAGTGACTGCACCAGCAGAATAGTGAGTGCAGCTCTGGAGTATAATACAGGATGTAACTCAGGATCAGTAATGTAATGTATGTACACAGTGACTGCACCAGCAGAATAGTGAGTGCAGCTCTGGAGTATAATACAGGATGTTACTCAGGATCAGTAATGTAATGTATGTACACAGTGACTGCACCAGCAGAATAGTGAGTGCAGCTCTGGAGTATAATACAGGATGTAACTCAGGATCAGTAATGTAATGTATGTACACAGTAACTGCACCAGCAGAATAGTGAGTGCAGCTCTGGAGTATAATACAGGATGTAACTCAGGATCAGTAATGTAATGTATGTACCCAGTGATTGCACCAGCAGAATAGTGAGTGCAGCTCTGGAGTATAATACCGGAGGTAACTCAGGATCAGTAATGTATGTGCACAGTGACTGCACCAGCAGAATAGTGAGTGTTGCTCTGCAGTATAATACAGGATGTAACTCAGTATCAGTAATGTAATGTATGTACACAGTGACTGCACCAGCAGAATAGTGAGTGCAGCTCTGGAGTATAATACAGGATGTAACTCAGGATCAGTAATGTCATGTATGTACACAGTGACTGCACCAGCAGAATAGTGAGTGCAGCTCTGGAGTATAATACAAGATGTAACTCAGGATCAGTAATGTAATGTATGTACACAGTGACTGCACCAGCAGAATAGTGAGTGCAGCTCTGGAGTATAGTACAGGATGTAACTCAGGATCAGTAATGTAATGTATGTACACAGTGACTGCACCAGCAGAATAGTGAGTGCAGCTCTGGAGTATAATACAGGATGTAACTCAGGATCAGTAATGTAATGTATGTACACAGTGACTGTACTAGCAGAATAGTGAGTGCAGCTCTGGAGTATGATACAGGATGTAACTCAGAATCAGTAATGTAATGTATGTACACAGTGACTGCACCAGTAGAATAGTGAGTGCAGCTCTGGAGTATAATACAGGATGTAACTCAGGATCAGTAATGTAATGTATGTACACAGTGACTGCACCAGCAGAATAGTGAGTGCAGCTCTGGAGTATAATACAGGATGTAACTCAGGATCAGTAATGTAATGTATGTACACAGTGACTGCACCAGCAGAATAGTGAGTGCAGCTCTGGAGTATAATACAGGATGTTACTCAGGATCAGTAATGTAATGTATGTACACAGTGACTGCACCAGCAGAATAGTGAGTGCAGCTCTGGAGTATAATACAGGATGTAACTCAGGATCAGTAATGTAATGTATGTACACAGTAACTGCACCAGCAGAATAGTGAGTGCAGCTCTGGAGTATAATACAGGATGTAACTCAGGATCAGTAATGTAATGTATGTACCCAGTGATTGCACCAGCAGAATAGTGAGTGCAGCTCTGGAGTATAATACCGGAGGTAACTCAGGATCAGTAATGTATGTGCACAGTGACTGCACCAGCAGAATAGTGAGTGTTGCTCTGCAGTATAATACAGGATGTAACTCAGTATCAGTAATGTAATGTATGTACACAGTGACTGCACCAGCAGAATAGTGAGTGCAGCTCTGGAGTATAATACAGGATGTAACTCAGGATCAGTAATGTCATGTATGTACACAGTGACTGCACCAGCAGAATAGTGAGTGCAGCTCTGGAGTATAATACAGGATGTAACTCAGGATCAGTAATGTAATGTATGTACACAGTGACTGCACCAGTAGAATAGTGAGTGTTGCTCTGCAGTATAATACAGGATGTAACTCAGTATCAGTAATGTAATGTATGTACACAGTGACTGCACCAGCAGAATAGTGAGTGCAGCTCTGGAGTATAATACAGGATGTAACTCAGGATCAGTAATGTCATGTATGTACACAGTGACTGCACCAGCAGAATAGTGAGTGCAGCTCTGGAGTATAATACAGGATGTAACTCAGGATCACTAATGTCATGTATGTACACAGTGACTGCACCAGCAGAATAGTGAGTGCAGCTCTGGAGTATAATACAGGATGTAACTCAGGATCAGTAATGTAATGTATGTACACAGTGACTGCAAGAGCAGAATAGTGAGTGCAGCGCTGGAGTATAATACAGGATGTAACTCAGGATCAGTAATGTAATGTATGTACACAGTGACTGCACCTGCAGAATAGTGAGTGCAGCTCTGGAGTATAATACAGAAGGTAACTCAGGATCAGTAATGTAATGTATGTACACAGTGACTGCATCAGCAGAATATTGAGTGCAGCTCTGGAGTATAATAAAGGATGTAACTCAGGATCAGTAATGTAATGTATGTACACAGTGACTGCACCAGCAGAATAGTGAGTGCAGCTCTGGAGTATAATACAGGATGTAACTCAGGATCAGTAATGTAATGTATGTACACAGTGACTGCACCAGCAGAATAGTGAGTGCAGCTCTGGAGTATAAATCAGGATGTAACTCAGGATCAGTAATGTAATGTATGTACACAGTGACTGCACCAGCAGAATAGTGAGTGCAGCTCTGGAGTATAATACAGGATGTAACTCAGGATCAGTAATGTAATGTATGTACACAGTGACTGCACCAGCAGAATAGTGAGTGCAGCTCTGGAGTATAATACAGGATGTAACTCAGGATCAGTAATGTAATGTATGTACATAGTGACTGCACCAGCAGAATAGTGAGTGCAGCTCTGGAGTATAATACAGGATGTAACTCAGGATCAGTAATGTAATGTATGTACACAGTGACTACACCAGCAGAATAGTGAGTGCAGCTCTGGAGTATAATACAGGATGTAACTCAGGATCAGTAATGTAATGTATGTACACAGTGACTGCACCAGCAGAATAGTGAGTGCAGCTCTGGAGTATAATACAGGATGTAACTCAGGATCAGTAATGTAATGTGTGTACACAGTGACTGCACCAGCAGAATAGTGAGTGCAGCTCTGGAGTATAATACAGGAGGTAACTCAGGATCAGTAATGTAATGTATGTACACAGTGACTGCACCAGAAGAATAGTGAGTGCAGCTCTGGAGTATAATACAGGATGTAACTCAGGATCAGTAATGTATGTACACAGTGACTTCACCAGCAGAATAGTGAGTGCAGCTCTGGAGTATAATACAGGAGGTAACTCAGGATCAGTAATGTAATGTATGTACACAGTGACTGCACCAGAAGAATAGTGAGTGCAGCTCTGGAGTATAATACAGGATGTAACTCAGGATCAGTAATGTATGTACACAGTGACTTCACCAGCAGAATAGTGAGTGCAGCTCTGGAGTATAATACAGGATGTAACTCAGGATCAGTAATGTAATGTATGTACACAGTGACTGCACCAGCAGAATAGTGAGTGCAGCTCTGGAGTATAATACAGGATGTAACTCAGGATCAGTAATGTAATGTATGTACACAGTGACTGCACCAGCAGAATAGTGAGTGCAGCTCTGGAGTATAATACAGGATGTAACTCAGGATCAGTAATGTAATGTATGTACACAGTGACTGCACCAGCAGAATAGTGAGTGCAGCTCTGGAGTATAATGCAGGATGTAACTCAGGTCAGTAATGTAATGTATGTACACAGTGACTGCACCAGCAGAATAGTGAGTGCAGCTCTGGAGTATAATACAGGATGTAACTCAGGATCAGTAATGTAATGTATGTACACAGTGACTGCACCAGCAGAATAGTGAGTGCAGCTCTGGAGTATAATACAGGATGTAACTCAGGATGAGTAATGTAATGCATGTACACAGTGACTGCACCAGCAGAATAGTGAGTGCAGCTCTGGGGTATAATACAGGAGGTAACTCAGGATCAGTAATGTAATGTATGTACACAGTGACTGCACCAGCAGAATAGTGAGTGCAGCACTGGAGTATAATACAGGATGTAACTCAGGATCAGTAATGTAATGTATGTACACAGTGACTGCATCAGCAGAATAGTGAGTGCAGCTCTGGAGTATAATACAGGATGTAACTCAGGATCAGTAATGTAATGTATGTACACAGTGACTGCACCAGCAGAATAGTGAGTGCAGCTCTGGAGTATAATACAGGCTATAACTCAGGATCTGTAATGTAATGTATGTACACAATGACTGCACCAGCAGAATAGTGAGTGCAGCTCTGGAGTATAATACAGGATGTAACTCAGGATCAGTAATGTAATGTATGTACACAGTGACTGCACCAGCAGAATAGTGAGTGGAGCTCTGGAGTATAATGCAGGCTATAACTCAGGATCTGTAATGTAATGTATGTACACAGTGACTGCACCAGCAGAATAGTGAGTGCAGCTCTGGAGTATAATACAGGATGTAACTCAGGATCAGTAATGTAATATATGTACACAGTGACTGCACCAGCAGAATAGTGAGTGCAGCTCTGGAGTATAATACAGGATGTAACTCAGGATCAGTAATGTAATGTATGTACACAGTGACTGCACCAGCAGAATAGTGAGTGCAGCTCTGGAGTATAATACAGGAGGTAACTCAGGATCAGTAATGTAATATATGTACACAGTGACTGCACCAGCAGAATAGTGAGTGCAGCTCTGGAGTATAATACAGGAGGTAACTCAGGATCAGTAATGTAATGTATGTACACAGTGACTGCACCAGCAGAATAGTGAGTGCAGCTCTGGAGTATAATACAGGATGTAACTCAGGATCAGTAATGTAATGTATGTACACAGTGACTACACCAGCAGAATAGTGAGTGCAGCTCTGGAGTATAATACAGGATGTAACTCAGGATCAGTAATGTAATGTATGTACACAGTGACTGCACCAGCAGAATAGTGAGTGCAGCTCTGGAGTATAATACAGGATGTAACTCAGGATCAGTAATGTAATGTATGTACACAGTGACTGCACCAGCAGAATAGTGAGTGCAGCTCTGGAGTATAATACAGGATGTAACTCAGGATCAGTAATGTAATGTATGTACACAGTGACTGCACCAGCAGAATAGTGAGTGCAGCTCTGGAGTATAATACAGGATGTAACTCAGGATCAGTCATGTAATGTATGTACACAGTGACTACACCAGCAGAATAGTGAGTGCAGCTCTGGAGTATAATACAGGATGTAACTCAGGATCAGTAATGTAATGTATGTACACAGTGACTGCACCAGCAGAATAGTGAGTGCAGCTCTGGAGTATAATACAGGATGTAACTCAGGATCAGTAATGTAATGTATGTACACAGTGACTGCACCAGCAGAATAGTGAGTGCAGCTCTGGAGTATAATACAGGACGTAACTCAGGATCAGTAATGTAATGTATGTACACAGTGACTGCACCAGAAGAATAGTGAGTGCAGCTCTGGAGTATAATACAGGATGTAACTCAGGATCAGTAATGTATGTACACAGTGACTTCACCAGCAGAATAGTGAGTGCAGCTCTGGAGTATAATACAGGATGTAACTCAGGATCAGTAATGTAATGTATGTACACAGTGACTGCACCAGCAGAATAGTGAGTGCAGCTCTGGAGTATAATACAGGATGTAACTCAGGATCAGTAATGTAATGTATGTACACAGTGACTGCACCAGCAGAATAGTGAGTGCAGCTCTGGAGTATAATACAGGATGTAACTCAGGATCAGTAATGTAATGTATGTGCACAGTGACTGCACCAGCAGAATAGTGAGTGCAGCTCTGGAGTATAATGCAGGATGTAACTCAGGTCAGTAATGTAATGTATGTACACAGTGACTGCACCAGCAGAATAGTGAGTGCAGCTCTGGAGTATAATACAGGATGTAACTCAGGATCAGTAATGTAATGTAAGTACACAGTGACTGCACCAGCAGAATAGTGAGTGCAGCTCTGGAGTATAATACAGGATGTAACTCAGGATCAGTAATGTAATGCATGTACACAGTGACTGCACCAGCAGAATAGTGAGTGCAGCTCTGGGGTATAATACAGGAGGTAACTCAGGATCAGTAATGTAATGTATGTACACAGTGACTGCACCAGCAGAATAGTGAGTGCAGCTCTGGAGTATAATACAGGATGTAACTCAGGATCAGTAATGTAATGTATGTACACAGTGACTGCATCAGCAGAATAGTGAGTGCAGCTCTGGAGTATAATACAGGATGTAACTCAGGATCAGTAATGTAATGTATGTACACAGTGACTGCACCAGCAGAATAGTGAGTGCAGCTCTGGAGTATAATACAGGATTTAACTCAGGATCAGTAATGTAATGTATGTACACAGTGACTGCACCAGCAGAATAGTGAGTGCAGCTCTGGAGTATAATACAAGATGTAACTCAGGATCAGTAATGTAATGTATGTACACAGTGACTGCACCAGCAGAATAGTGAGTGCAGCTCTGGAGTATAATACAAGATGTAACTCAGGATCAGTAATGTAATGTATGTACACAGTGACTGCACCAGCAGATTAGTGAGTGCAGCTCTGGAGTATAATACAGGGTGTAACTCAGGATCAGTAAAGTAATGTATGTACACAGTGACTACACCAGCAGAATAGTGAGTGCAGCTCTGGAGTATAATACAGGATGTAACTCAGGATCAGTAATGTAATGTATGTACACAGTGACTGCACCAGCAGAATAGTGAGTGCAGCTCTGGAGTATAATACAGGATGTAACTCAGGATCAGTAATGTAATGTATGTACACAGTGACTGCACCAGCAGAATAGTGAGTGCAGCTCTGGAGTATAATACAGGATGTAACTCAGGATCAGTAATGTAATGTATGTACACAGTGACTGCACCAGCAGAATAGTGAGTGCAGCTCTGGAGTATAATACAGGGTGTAACTCAGGATCAGTAAAGTAATGTATGTACACAGTGACTACACCAGCAGAATAGTGAGTGCAGCTCTGGAGTATAATACAGGATGTAACTCAGGATCAGTAATGTAATGTATGTACACAGTGACTGCACCAGCAGAATAGTGAGTGCAGCTCTGGAGTATAATACAGGATGTAACTCAGGATCAGTAATGTAATGTATGTACACAGTGACTGCACCAGTAGAATAGTGAGTACAGCTCTGGAGTATAATACAGGATGTAACTCAGGATCAGTAATGTAATGTATGTACACAGTGATTGCACCAGCAGAATAGTGAGTGCAGCGCTGGAGTATAATACAGGATATAACTCAGGATCAGTAATGTAATGTATGTACACAGTGACTCCACCAGCAGAATAGTGAGTGCAGCTCTGGAGTATAATACAGGATGTAACTCAGGATCAGTAATGTAATGTATGTGCACAGTGACCGCACCAGCAGAATAGTGAGTGCAGCTCTGGAGTATAATACAGGGTGTAACTCAGAATCAGTAATGTAATGTATGTGCACAGTGACCGCACCAGCAGAATAGTGAGTGCAGCTCTGGAGTATAATACAGAATGTAACTCAGGATCAGTAATGTAATGTATGTACACAGTGACTGCACCAGCAGAATAGAGAGTGCAGCTCTGGAGTATAATACAAGATGTAACTCAGGATCAGTAATGTAATGTATATACACAGTGACTTCACCAGCAGAATAGTGAGTGCAGCTCTGGAGTATAATACAGGATGTAACTCAGGATCAGTAATGTAATGTATGTGCACAGTGACCGCACCAGCAGAATAGTGAGTGCAGCTCTGGAGTATAATACAGGGTGTAACTCAGAATCAGTAATGTAATGTATGTGCACAGTGACCGCACCAGCAGAATAGTGAGTGCAGCTCTGGATTATAATACAGAATGTAACTCAGGATCAGTAATGTAATGTATGTACACAGTGACTGCACCAGCAGAATAGAGAGTGCAGCTCTGGAGTATAATACAAGATGTAACTCAGGATCAGTAATGTAATGTATGTACACAGTGACTGCACCAGCAGAATAGTGAGTGCAGCTCTGGAGTATAATACAGGGTGTAACTCAGGATCAGTAATGTAATGTATGTACACAGTGAGTGCACCAGCAGAATAGTGAGTGCAGCTCTGGAGTATAATACAAGATGTAACTCAGGATCAGTAATGAAATGTATGTACACAGTGACTGCACCAGCAGAATAGTGAGTGCAGCTCTGGAGTATAATACACGGTGTAACTCAGGATCAGTAATGTAATGTATGTGCACAGTGACTGCGCCAGCAGAATAGTGAGTGCAGCTCTGGAGTATAATACAGGATGTAACTCAGGATCAGTAATGTAATGTATGTACACAGTGACTGCACCAGCAGAATAGTGAGTGCAGCTCTGGAGTATAATACAGGATGTAACTCAGGATCAGTAATGTAATGTATGTACACAGTGACTGCACCAGCAGAATAGTGAGTGCAGCTCTGGAGTATAATACAGGATGTAACTCAGGATCAGTAATGTAATGTATGTACACAGTGACTGCACCAGCAGAATAGTGAGTGCAGCTCTGGAGTATAATACAGGATCTAACTCAGGATCAGTAATGTAATGTATGTACACAGTGACTGCACCAGCAGAATAGTGAGTGCAGCTCTGGAGTATAATACAGGATGTAACTCAGGATCAGTAATGTAATGTATGTACACAGTGACTGCATCAGCAGAATAGAGAGTGCAGCTCTGGAGTATAATACAAGATGTAACTCAGGATCAGTAATGTAATGTATGTACAGTGACTGCACCAGCAGAATAGTGAGTGCAGCTCTGGAGTATAATACAAGATGTAACTCAGGATCAGTAATGTAATGTATGTATAGTGACTGCACCAGCAGAATAGTGAGTGCAGCTCTGGAGTATAATACAGGATATAACTCAGAATCAGTAAAGTAATGTATGTACACAGTGACTGCACCAGCAGAATAGTGAGTGCAGCTCTGGAGTATAATACAGGATGTAACACAGGATCAGTAATGTAATGTATGTACACAGTGACTGCACCAGCAGAATAGTGAGTGCAGCTCTGGAGTATAATACAAGATGTAACTCAGGATCAGTAATGTAATGTATGTACACAGTGACTGCACCAGCGGAATAGTGAGTGCAGCTCTGGAGTATAATACAGGGTGTAACTCAGGATCAGTAAAGTAATGTATGTACACAGTGACTACACCAGCAGAATAGTGAGTGCAGCTCTGGAGTATAATACAGGATGTAACTCAGGATCAGTAATGTAATGTATGTACACAGTGACTGCACCAGGAGAATAGTGAGTGCAGCTCTGGAGTATAATACAGGATGTAACTCAGGATCAGTAATGTAATGTATGTACACAGTGACTGCACCAGTAGAATAGTGAGTGCAGCTCTGGAGTATAATACAGAAGGTAACTCAGGATCAGTAATGTAATGTATGTACACAGTGACTGCACCAGTAGAATAGTGAGTGCAGCTCTGGAGTATAATACAGGAGGTAACTCAGGATCAGTAATGTAATGTATATACACAGTGACTGCACCAGCAGAATAGTGAGTGCAGCTCTGGGGTATAATACAGGATGTAGCTCAGGATCAGTAATGTAATGTATGTACACAGTGACTGCACCAGCAGAATAGTGAGTGCAGCTCTGGAGTATAATACAGGATGTAACTCAGGATCAGTAATATAATGTATGTACACAGTGACTGCACCAGCAGAATAGTGAGTGCAGCTCTGGAGTATAATACAGGATGTAACTCAGGATCAGTAATGTATGTACACAGTGACTGCACCAGCAGAATAGTGAGTGCAGCTCTGGAGTTAAATACAGGATGTAACTCCGGATCAGAAATGTAATGTATGTACACAGTGACTGCACCAGCAGAATAGTGAGTGCAGCTCTGGAGTATAATACAGGATGTAACTCAGGATCAGTAATGTAATGTATGTGCACATGACTCCACCAGCAGAATAGTGAGTGCAGCACTGGAGTATAATACAGGATGTAACTCAGGATCAGTAATGTCATGTATGTACACGGTGACTGCACCAGCAGAATAGTGAGTGCAGCTCTGGAGTATAATACAGGATGTAACTCAGGATCAGTAATGTAATGTATGTACACGGTGACTGCACCAGCAGAATAGTGAGTGCAGCTCTGGAGTATAATACAGGATGTAACTCAGGATCAGTAATGTAATGTATGTACACGGTGACTGCACCAGCAGAATAGTGAGTACAGCTCTGGAGTATAATACAGGAGGTAACTCAGGATCAGTAATGTAATGTATGTACACGGTGACTGCACCAGCAGAATAGTGAGTGCAGCTCTGGAGTATAATACAGGATGTAACTCAGGATCAGTAATGTAATGTATGTACACGGTGACTGCACCAGCAGAATAGTGAGTACAGCTCTGGAGTATAATACAGGAGGTAACTCAGGATCAGTAATGTAATGTATGTACACGGTGACTGCACCAGCAGAATAGTGAGTGCAGCTCTGGAGTATAATACAGGATGTAACTCAGGATCAGTAATGTAATGTATGTACACGGTGACTGCACCAGCAGAATAGTGAGTGCAGCTCTGGAGTTAAATACAGGATGTAACTCCGGATCAGTAATGTAATGTATGTACACGGTGACTGCACCAGCAGAATAGTGAGTACAGCTCTGGAGTATAATACAGGATGTAACTCAGAATCAGTAATGTAATGTATGTGCACATGACTCCACCAGCAGAATAGTGAGTGCAGCTCTGGGGTATAATACAGGATGTAACTCAGGATCAGTAATGTAATGTATGTACATAGTGACTGCACCAGCAGAATAGTGAGTGCAGCTCTGGAGTATAATACAGGATGTAACTCAGGATCAGTAATGTAATGTATGTACACGGTGACTGCACCAGCAGAATATTGAGTACAGCTCTGGAGTATAATACAGGAGGTAACTCAGGATCAGTAATGTAATGTATGTACACAGTGACTGCACCAGCAGAATAGTGAGTGCAGCTCTGGAGTATAATACAGGATGTAACTCAGGATCAGTAATGTAATGTATGTACACAGTGACTGCACCAGCAGAATAGTGAGTGCAGCTCTGGAGTATAATACAGGATGTAACTCAGGATCAGTAATGTAATGTATATACACAGTGACTGCACCAGCAGAATAGTGAGTGCAGCTCTGGAGTATAATACAGGATGTAACTCAGGATCAGTAATGTAATGTATGTACACGGTGACTGCACCAGCAGAATAGTGAGTACAGCTCTGGAGTATAATACAGGAGGTAACTCAGGATCAGTAATGTAATGTATGTACATAGTGACTGCACCAGCAGAATAGTGAGTGCAGCTCTGGAGTATAATACAGAAGGTAACTCAGGATCAGTAATGTAATGTATGTACACAGTGACTGCATCAGCAGAATAGTGAGTGCAGCTCTGGAGTATAATACAGGATGTAACTCAGGATCAGTAATGTAATGTATGTACACAGTGACTGCACCTGCAGAATAGTGAGTGCAGCTCTGGAGTATGATACAGGATGTAACTCAGGATCAGTGATGTAATGTATGTACAGTGACTGCACCAGCAGAATAGTGAGTGCAGCTCTGGAGTATAATACAGGATGTAACTCAGGATCAGTAATGTAATGTATGTACACGGTGACTGCACCAGCAGAATAGTGAGTACAGCTCTGGAGTATAATACAGGAGGTAACTCAGGATCAGTAATGTAATGTATGTACACGGTGACTGCACCAGCAGAATAGTGAGTGCAGCTCTGGAGTATAATACAGGATGTAACTCAGGATCAGTAATGTAATGTATGTACACGGTGACTGCACCAGCAGAATAGTGAGTACAGCTCTGGAGTATAATACAGGAGGTAACTCAGGATCAGTAATGTAATGTATGTACACGGTGACTGCACCAGCAGAATAGTGAGTGCAGCTCTGGAGTATAATACAGGATGTAACTCAGGATCAGTAATGTAATGTATGTACACGGTGACTGCACCAGCAGAATAGAGAGTGCAGCTCTGGAGTTAAATACAGGATGTAACTCCGGATCAGTAATGTAATGTATGTACACGGTGACTGCACCAGCAGAATAGTGAGTACAGCTCTGGAGTATAATACAGGATGTAACTCAGGATCAGTAATGTAATGTATGTGCACATGACTCCACCAGCAGAATAGTGAGTGCAGCACTGGAGTATAATACAGGATGTAACTCAGGATCAGTAATGTAATGTATGTACATAGTGACTGCACCAGCAGAATAGTGAGTGCAGCTCTGGAGTATAATACAGGAGGTAACTCAGGATCAGTAATGTAATGTATGTACACAGTGACTGCACCAGCAGAATAGTGAGTGCAGCTCTGGAGTATAATACAGGATGTAACTCAGGATCAGTAATGTAATGTATGTACACGGTGACTGCACCAGCAGAATAGTGAGTGCAGCTCTGGGGTATAATACAGGATGTAACTCAGGATCAGTAATGTAATGTATGTACACAGTGACTGCACCAGCAGAATAGTGAGTGCAGCTCTGGAGTATAATACAGGATGTAACTCAGGATCAGTAATGTAATGTATGTACACGGTGACTGCACCAGCAGAATAGTGAGTGCAGCTCTGGAGTATAATACAGGAGGTAACTCAGGATCAGTAATGTAATGTATGTACATAGTGACTGCACCAGCAGAATAGTGAGTGCAGCTCTGGAGTATAATACAGAAGGTAACTCAGGATCAGTAATGTAATGTATGTACACAGTGACTGCATCAGCAGAATAGTGAGTGCAGCTCTGGAGTATAATACAGGATGTAACTCAGGATCAGTAATGTAATGTATGTACACAGTGACTGCACCTGCAGAATAGTGAGTGCAGCTCTGGAGTATGATACAGGATGTAACTCAGGATCAGTGATGTAATGTATGTACAGTGACTGCACCAGCAGAATAGTGAGTGCAGCTCTGGAGTATAATACAGGATGTAACTCAGGATCAGTAATGTAATGTATGTACACAGTGACTGCACCAGCAGAATAGTGAGTGCAGCTCTGGAGTATAATACAGGATGTAACTCAGGATCAGTAATGTAATGTATGTACACAGTGACTACACCAGCAGAATAGTGAGTGCAGCTCTGGAGTATAATACAGGATGTAAATCAGGATCAGTAATGTAATGTATGTACACAGTGACTGCACCAGCAGAATAGTGAGTGCAGCTCTGGAGTATAATACAGGATGTAACTCAGGATCAGTAATGTCATGTATGTACACAGTGACTGCACCAGCAGAATAGTGAGTGCAGCTCTGGAGTATAATACAGGATGTAACTCAGGATCAGTACAGGATAAGTAATGTAATGTATGTTCACAGTGACTGCACCAGCAGAATAGTGAGTGCAGCTCTGGAGTATAATACAGGATGTAACTCAGGATCAGTAATGTAATGTATGTACACAGTGACTGCACCAGCAGAATAGTGAGTGCAGCTCTGGAGTATAATACAGGAGGTAACTCAGGATCAGTAATGTAATGTATGTACACAGTGACTGCACCAGCAGAATAGTGAGTGCAGCTCTGGAGTATAATACAGGAGGTAACTCAGGAACAGTAATGTAATGTATGTACACAGTGACTGCACCAGAAGAACAGTGAGTGCAGCTCTGGAGTATAATACAGAATGTAACTCAGGATCAGTAATGTAATGTATGTACACAGTGACTGCACCAGCAGAATAGTGAGTGCAGCTCTGGAGTATAATACAGGATGTAACTCAGGATCAGTAATGTAATGTATGTACACAGTGACTGCACCAGCAGAATAGTGAGTGCAGCTCTGGAGTATAATACAGGATGTAACTCAGGATCAGTAATGTAATGTATGTACACAGTGACTACACCAGCAGAATAGTGAGTGCAGCTCTGGAGTATAATACAGGATGTAACTCAGGATCAGTAATGTAATGTATGTACACAGTGACTGCACCAGCAGAATAGTGAGTGCAGCTCTGGAGTATAATACAGGATGTAAATCAGGATCATTAATGTAATGTATGTACACAGTGAATGCACCAGAAGAATAGTGAGTGCAGCTCTGGAGTATAATACAGAATGTAACTCAGGATCAGTAATGTATGTACACAGTGACTTCACCAGCAGAATAGTGAGTGCAGCTCTGGAGTATAATACAGGATGTAACTCAGGATCAGTAATGTAATGTATGTACACAGTGACTGCACCAGCAGAATAGTGAGTGCAGCTCTGGAGTATAATACAGGAGGTAACTCAGAATCAGTAATGTAATGTATGTACACAGTGACTGCACCAGCAGAATAGTGAGTGCAGCTCTGGAGTATAATACAGGATGTAACTCAGGATCAGTAATGTAATGTATGTACACAGTGACTGCACCAGCAGAATAGTGAGTGCAGCTCTGGAGTATAATACAGGATGTAACTCAGGATCAGTAATGTAATGTATGTACACAGTGACTGCACCAGCAGAATAGTGAGTGCAGCTCTGGGGTATAATACAGGAGGTAACTCAGGATCAGTAATGTAATGTATGTACACAGTGACTGCACCAGCAGAATAGTGAGTGCAGCTCTGGGGTATAATACAGGAGGTAACTCAGGATCAGTAATGTAAAGTATGTACACAGTGACTGCACCAGCAGAATAGTGATTGCAGCTCTGGAGTATAATACAGGATGTAACTCAGGATCAGTAATGTAATTTATGTACACAGTGACTCCACCAGCAGAATAGTGAGTGCAGCTCTGGAGTATAATACAGGATGTAACTCAGGATCAGTAATGTAATGTATGTACACAGTGACTGCACCAGCAGAATAGTGAGTGCAGCTCTGGGGTATAATACAGGAGGTAACTCAGGATCAGTAATGTAATGTATGTACACAGTGACTGCACCAGCAGAATAGTGAGTGCAGCTTTGGAGTATAATACAGGATGTAACTCAGGATCAGTAATGTAAAGTATGTACACAGTGACTGCACAAGCAGAATAGTGATTGCAGCTCTGGAGTATAGTACAGTATGTAACTCAGGATCAGTAATGTAATTTATGTACACAGTGACTCCACCAGCAGAATAGTGAGTGCAGCTCTGGAGTATGATACAGGATGTAACTCAGGATCAGTAATGTAATGTATGTACACAGTGACTGCACCAGCAGAATAGTGAGTGCAGCTCTGGGGTATAATACAGGAGGTAACTCAGGATCAGTAATGTAATGTATGTACACAGTGACTGCACCAGCAGAATAGTGAGTGCAGCTTTGGAGTATAATACAGGATGTAACTCAGGATCAGTAATGTAAAGTATGTACACAGTGACTGCACCAGCAGAATAGTGATTGCAGCTCTGGAGTATAGTACAGTATGTAACTCAGGATCAGTAATGTAATGTATGTACACAGTGACAGCACCAGCAGAATAGTGAGTGCAGCTCTGGAGTATAATACAGGATGTAACTCAGGATCAGTAATGTAATGTATGTACACAGTGGCTGCACCAGCAGAATAGTGAGTGCAGCTCTGGAGTATAATACAGGATGTAACTCAGGATCAGTAATGTAATGTATGTACACAGTGGCTGCACCAGCAGAATAGTGAGTGCAGCTCTGGAGTATAATACAGGATGTAACTCAGGATCAGTAATGTAATGTATGTACACAGTGACTGCATCAGCAGAATAGTGAGTGCAGCTCTGGAGTATAATACAGGATGTAACTCAGGATCAGTAATGTAATGTATGTACACAGTGACTGCACCAGCAGAATAGTGAGTGCAGCTCTGGAGTATAATACAGGATGTAACTCAGGATCAGTAATGTAATGTATGTACACAGTGACTGCACCAGCAGAATAGTGAGTGCAGCGCTGGAGTATAATACAGGATGTAACTCAGGATCAGTAATGTCATGTATGTACACAGTGACTGCACCAGCAGAATAGTGAGTGCAGCTCTGGAGTATAATACAGGAGGTAACTCAGGATCAGTAATGTAATGTATGTGCGCAGTGACTGCACCAGCAGAATAGTGAGTGCAGCTCTGGAGTATAATACAGGATGTAACTCAGGATCAGTAATGTAATGTATGTACACAGTGACTGCACCAGCAGAATAGTGAGTGCAGCTCTGGAGTATAATACAGGAGGTAACTCAGGATCAGTAATGTAATGTATGTGCGCAGTGACTGCACCAGCAGAATAGTGAGTGCAGCTCTGGAGTATAATACAGGATGTAACTCAGGATCAGTAATGTAATGTATGTACACAGTGATTGCACCAGCAGAATAGTGAGTGCAGCTCTGGAGTATAATACAGGATGTAACTCAGGATCAGTAATGTAATGTATGTACACAGTGACTGCACCAGCAGAATAGTGAGTGCAGCTCTGGAGTATAATACAGGATGTAACTCAGGATCAGTAATGTAATGTATGTACACAGTGACTGCACCAGCAGAATAGTGAGTGCAGCTCTGGAGTATAATACAGGAGGTAAATCAGGATCAGTAATGTAATATATGTACACAGTGACTGCACCAGCAGAATAGTGAGTGCAGCTCTGGAGTATAATACAGGATGTAACTCAGGATCAGTAATGTAATATATGTACACAGTGACTGCACCAGCAGAATAGTGAGTGCAGCTCTGGAGTATAATACAGGAGGTAACACAGGATCAGTAATGTAATATATGTACACAGTGACTGCACCAGCAGAATAGTGAATGCAGCTCTGGAGTATAATACAGGATGTAACTCAGGATCAGTAATGTAATGTATGTACACAGTGACTGCACCAGCAGAATAGTGAGTGCAGCTCTGGAGTATAATACAGGATGTAACTCAGGATCAGTAATGTAATGTATGTACACAGTGACTGCACCAGCAGAATAGTGAGTGCAGCTCTGGAGTATAATACAGGAGGTAACTCAGGATCAGTAATGTAATGTATGTACACAGTGACTGCATCAGCAGAATAGTGAGTGCAGCGCTGGAGTATAATACAGGATGTAACTCAGCATCAGTAATGTAATGTATGTACACAGTGACTGCTCCAGCAGAATAGTGAGTGCAGCTCTGGAGTATAATACAGGATGTAACTCAGGATCAGTAATGTAATATATGTACACAGTGACTGCACCAACAGAATAGTGAGTGCAGCTCTGGAGTATAATACAGGATGTAACTCAGGATCAGTAATGTAATGTATGTACACAGTGACTGCACCAGCAGAATAGTGAGTGCAGCTCTGGAGTATAATACAGGATGTAACTCAGGATCAGTAATGTAATGTATGTACACAGTGACTGCACCAGCAGAATAGTGAGTGCAGCTCTGGAGTATAATACAGGATGTAACTCAGGATCAGTAATGTAATGTATGTACACAGTGACTGCATCAGCAGAATAGTGAGTGCAGCTCTGGAGTATAATACAGGATGTAACTCAGGATCAGTAATGTAATGTATGTACACGGTGACTGCACCAGCAGAATAGTGAGTACAGCTCTGGAGTATAATACAGGAGGTAACTCAGGATCAGTAATGTAATGTATGTACACGGTGACTGCACCAGCAGAATATTGAGTACAGCTCTGGAGTATAATACAGGATGTAACTCAGGATCAGTAATGTAATGTATGTACACAGTGACTGCACCAGCAGAATAGAGAGTGCAGCTCTGGAGTATAATACAGGATGTAACTCAGGATCAGTAATGTAATGTATGTACACAGTGACTGCACCAGCAGAATAGTGAGTGCAGCTCTGGAGTATAATACAGGATGTAACTCAGGATCAGTAATGTAATGTATGTACACAGTGACTGCACCAGCAGAATAGTGAGTGCAGCTCTGGAGTATAATACAGAAGGTAACTCAGGATCAGTAATGTAATGTATGTACACAGTGACTGCATCAGCAGAATAGTGAGTGCAGCTCTGGAGTATAATACAGGATGTAACTCAGGATCGGTAATGTAATGTATGTACACAGTGACTGCACCAGCAGAATAGTGAGTGCAGCTCTGGAGTATGATACAGGATGTAACTCAGGATCAGTGATGTAATGTATGTACAGTGACTGCACCAGCAGAATAGTGAGTGCAGCTCTGGAGTATAATACAGGATGTAACTCAGGATCAGTAATGTAATGTATGTACACAGTGACTGCACCAGCAGAATAGTGAGTGCAGCTCTGGAGTATAATACAGGATGTAACTCAGGATCAGTAATGTAATGTATGTACACAGTGACTACACCAGCACAATAGTGAGTGCAGCTCTGGAGTATAATACAGGATGTAACTCAGGATCAGTAATGTAATGTATGTACACAGTGACTACACCAGCAGAATAGTGAGTGCAGCTCTGGAGTATAATACAGGATGTAACTCAGGATCAGTAATTTCATGTATGTACACAGTGACTGCACCAGCAGAATAGTGAGTGCAGCTCTGGAGTATAATACAGGATGTAACTCAGGATCAGTACAGGATAAGTAATGTAATGTATGTTCACAGTGACTGCACCAGCAGAATAGTGAGTGCAGCTCTGGAGTATAATACAGGATGTAACTCAGGATCAGTAATGTAATGTATGTACACAGTGACTGCACCAGCAGAATAGTGAGTGCAGCTCTGGAGTATAATACAGGAGGTAACTCAGGATCAGTAATGTAATGTATGTACACAGTGACTGCACCAGCAGAATAGTGAGTGCAGCTCTGGAGTATAATACAGGAGGTAACTCAGGATCAGTAATGTAATGTATGTACACAATGACTGCACCAGAAGAATAGTGAGTGCAGCTCTGGAGTATAATACAGAATGTAACTCAGGATCAGTAATGTAATGTATGTACACAGTGACTGCACCAGCAGAATAGTGAGTGCAGCTCTGGAGTATAATACAGGATGTAACTCAGGATCAGTAATGTAATGTATGTACACAGTGACTGCACCAGCAGAATAGTGAGTGCAGCTCTGGAGTATAATACAGGATGTAACTCAGGATCAGTAATGTAATGTATGTACACAGTGACTGCACCAGCAGAATAGTGAGTGCAGCTCTGGAGTATAATACAGGATGTAACTCAGGATCAGTAATGTAATGTATGTACACAGTGACTACACCAGCAGAATAGTGAGTGCAGCTCTGGAGTATAATACAGGATGTAACTCAGGATCAGTAATGTAATGTTTGTACACAGTGACTGCACCAGCAGAATAGTGAGTGCAGCTCTGGAGTATAATACAGGATGTAAATCAGGATCATTAATGTAATGTATGTACACAGTGACTGCACCAGCAGAATAGTGAGTGCAGCTCTGGAGTATAATACAGGATGTAACTCAGGATCAGTAATGTAATGTATGTACACAGTGACTGCACCAGCAGAATAGTGAGTGCAGCTCTGGAGTATAATACAGGAGGTAACTCAGGATCAGTAATGTAATGTATGTACACAGTGACTGCACCAGAAGAATAGTGAGTGCAGCTCTGGAGTATAATACAGAATGTAACTCAGGATCAGTAATGTATGTATACAGTGACTTCACCAGCAGAATAGTGAGTGCAGCTCTGGAGTATAATACAGGATGTAACTCAGGATCAGTAATGTAATGTATGTACACAGTGACTGCACCAGCAGAATAGTGAGTGCAGCTCTGGAGTATAATACAGGAGGTAAATCAGGATCAGTAATGTAATATATGTACACAGTGACTGCACCAGCAGAATAGTGAGTGCAGCTCTGGAGTATAATACAGGATGTAACTCAGGATCAGTAATGTAATATATGTACACAGTGACTGCACCAGCAGAATAGTGAGTGCAGCTCTGGAGTATAATACAGGAGGTAACACAGGATCAGTAATGTAATATATGTACACAGTGACTGCACCAGCAGAATAGTGAATGCAGCTCTGGAGTATAATACAGGATGTAACTCAGGATCAGTAATGTAATGTATGTACACAGTGACTGCACCAGCAGAATAGTGAGTGCAGCTCTGGAGTATAATACAGGATGTAACTCAGGATCAGTAATGTAATGTATGTACACAGTGACTGCACCAGCAGAATAGTGAGTGCAGCTCTGGAGTATAATACAGGAGGTAACTCAGGATCAGTAATGTAATGTATGTACACAGTGACTGCATCAGCAGAATAGTGAGTGCAGCGCTGGAGTATAATACAGGATGTAACTCAGCATCAGTAATGTAATGTATGTACACAGTGACTGCTCCAGCAGAATAGTGAGTGCAGCTCTGGAGTATAATACAGGATGTAACTCAGGATCAGTAATGTAATATATGTACACAGTGACTGCACCAACAGAATAGTGAGTGCAGCTCTGGAGTATAATACAGGATGTAACTCAGGATCAGTAATGTAATGTATGTACACAGTGACTGCACCAGCAGAATAGTGAGTGCAGCTCTGGAGTATAATACAGGATGTAACTCAGGATCAGTAATGTAATGTATGTACACAGTGACTGCACCAGCAGAATAGTGAGTGCAGCTCTGGAGTATAATACAGGATGTAACTCAGGATCAGTAATGTAATGTATGTACACAGTGACTGCATCAGCAGAATAGTGAGTGCAGCTCTGGAGTATAATACAGGATGTAACTCAGGATCAGTAATGTAATGTATGTACACGGTGACTGCACCAGCAGAATAGTGAGTACAGCTCTGGAGTATAATACAGGAGGTAACTCAGGATCAGTAATGTAATGTATGTACACGGTGACTGCACCAGCAGAATATTGAGTACAGCTCTGGAGTATAATACAGGATGTAACTCAGGATCAGTAATGTAATGTATGTACACAGTGACTGCACCAGCAGAATAGAGAGTGCAGCTCTGGAGTATAATACAGGATGTAACTCAGGATCAGTAATGTAATGTATGTACACAGTGACTGCACCAGCAGAATAGTGAGTGCAGCTCTGGAGTATAATACAGGATGTAACTCAGGATCAGTAATGTAATGTATGTACACAGTGACTGCACCAGCAGAATAGTGAGTGCAGCTCTGGAGTATAATACAGAAGGTAACTCAGGATCAGTAATGTAATGTATGTACACAGTGACTGCATCAGCAGAATAGTGAGTGCAGCTCTGGAGTATAATACAGGATGTAACTCAGGATCGGTAATGTAATGTATGTACACAGTGACTGCACCAGCAGAATAGTGAGTGCAGCTCTGGAGTATGATACAGGATGTAACTCAGGATCAGTGATGTAATGTATGTACAGTGACTGCACCAGCAGAATAGTGAGTGCAGCTCTGGAGTATAATACAGGATGTAACTCAGGATCAGTAATGTAATGTATGTACACAGTGACTGCACCAGCAGAATAGTGAGTGCAGCTCTGGAGTATAATACAGGATGTAACTCAGGATCAGTAATGTAATGTATGTACACAGTGACTACACCAGCACAATAGTGAGTGCAGCTCTGGAGTATAATACAGGATGTAACTCAGGATCAGTAATGTAATGTATGTACACAGTGACTACACCAGCAGAATAGTGAGTGCAGCTCTGGAGTATAATACAGGATGTAACTCAGGATCAGTAATTTCATGTATGTACACAGTGACTGCACCAGCAGAATAGTGAGTGCAGCTCTGGAGTATAATACAGGATGTAACTCAGGATCAGTACAGGATAAGTAATGTAATGTATGTTCACAGTGACTGCACCAGCAGAATAGTGAGTGCAGCTCTGGAGTATAATACAGGATGTAACTCAGGATCAGTAATGTAATGTATGTACACAGTGACTGCACCAGCAGAATAGTGAGTGCAGCTCTGGAGTATAATACAGGAGGTAACTCAGGATCAGTAATGTAATGTATGTACACAGTGACTGCACCAGCAGAATAGTGAGTGCAGCTCTGGAGTATAATACAGGAGGTAACTCAGGATCAGTAATGTAATGTATGTACACAATGACTGCACCAGAAGAATAGTGAGTGCAGCTCTGGAGTATAATACAGAATGTAACTCAGGATCAGTAATGTAATGTATGTACACAGTGACTGCACCAGCAGAATAGTGAGTGCAGCTCTGGAGTATAATACAGGATGTAACTCAGGATCAGTAATGTAATGTATGTACACAGTGACTGCACCAGCAGAATAGTGAGTGCAGCTCTGGAGTATAATACAGGATGTAACTCAGGATCAGTAATGTAATGTATGTACACAGTGACTGCACCAGCAGAATAGTGAGTGCAGCTCTGGAGTATAATACAGGATGTAACTCAGGATCAGTAATGTAATGTATGTACACAGTGACTACACCAGCAGAATAGTGAGTGCAGCTCTGGAGTATAATACAGGATGTAACTCAGGATCAGTAATGTAATGTTTGTACACAGTGACTGCACCAGCAGAATAGTGAGTGCAGCTCTGGAGTATAATACAGGATGTAAATCAGGATCATTAATGTAATGTATGTACACAGTGACTGCACCAGCAGAATAGTGAGTGCAGCTCTGGAGTATAATACAGGATGTAACTCAGGATCAGTAATGTAATGTATGTACACAGTGACTGCACCAGCAGAATAGTGAGTGCAGCTCTGGAGTATAATACAGGAGGTAACTCAGGATCAGTAATGTAATGTATGTACACAGTGACTGCACCAGAAGAATAGTGAGTGCAGCTCTGGAGTATAATACAGAATGTAACTCAGGATCAGTAATGTATGTATACAGTGACTTCACCAGCAGAATAGTGAGTGCAGCTCTGGAGTATAATACAGGATGTAACTCAGGATCAGTAATGTAATGTATGTACACAGTGACTGCACGAGCAGAATAGTGACTGCAGCTCTGGAGTATAATACAGGAGGTAACTCAGAATCAGTAATGTAATGTATGTACACAGTGACTGCACCAGCAGAATAGTGAGTGCAGCTCTGGAGTATAATACAGGATGTAACTCAGGATCAGTAATGTAATGTATGTACACGGTGACTGCACCAGCAGAATAGTGAGTACAGCTCTGGAGTATAATACAGGAGGTAACTCAGGATCAGTAATGTAATGTATGTACACGGTGACTGCACCAGCAGAATAGTGAGTACAGCTCTGGAGTATAATACAGGATGTAACTCAGGATCAGTAATGTAATGTATGTACACAGTGACTGCACCAGCAGAATAGTGAGTGCAGCTCTGGAGTATAATACAGAAGGTAACTCAGGATCAGTAATGTAATGTATGTACACAGTGACTGCATCAGCAGAATAGTGAGTGCAGCTCTGGAGTATAATACAGGATGTAACTCAGGATCGGTAATGTAATGTATGTACACAGTGACTGCACCAGCAGAATAGTGAGTGCAGCTCTGGAGTATGATACAGGATGTAACTCAGGATCAGTGATGTAATGTATGTACAGTGACTGCACCAGCAGAATAGTGAGTGCAGCTCTGGAGTATAATACAGGATGTAACTCAGGATCAGTAATGTAATGTATGTACACAGTGACTGCACCAGCAGAATAGTGAGTGCAGCTCTGGAGTATAATACAGGATGTAACTCAGGATCAGTAATGTAATGTATGTACACAGTGACTACACCAGCACAATAGTGAGTGCAGCTCTGGAGTATAATACAGGATGTAAATCAGGATCAGTAATGTAATGTATGTACACAGTGACTGCACCAGCAGAATAGTGAGTGCAGCTCTGGAGTATAATACAGGATGTAACTCAGGATCAGTAATGTCATGTATGTACACAGTGACTGCACCAGCAGAATAGTGAGTGCAGCTCTGGAGTATAATACAGGATGTAACTCAGGATCAGTACAGGATAAGTAATGTAATGTATGTTCACAGTGACTGCACCAGCAGAATAGTGAGTGCAGCTCTGGAGTATAATACAGGATGTAACTCAGGATCAGTAATGTAATGTATGTACACAGTGACTGCACCAGCAGAATAGTGAGTGCAGCTCTGGAGTATAATACAGGAGGTAACTCAGGATCAGTAATGTAATGTATGTACACAGTGACTGCACCAGCAGAATAGTGAGTGCAGCTCTGGAGTATAATACAGGAGGTAACTCAGGATCAGTAATGTAATGTATGTACACAGTGACTGCACCAGAAGAATAGTGAGTGCAGCTCTGGAGTATAATACAGAATGTAACTCAGGATCAGTAATGTAATGTATGTACACAGTGACTGCACCAGCAGAATAGTGAGTGCAGCTCTGGAGTATAATACAGGATGTAACTCAGGATCAGTAATGTAATGTATGTACACAGTGACTGCACCAGCAGAATAGTGAGTGCAGCTCTGGAGTATAATACAGGATGTAACTCAGGATCAGTAATGTAATGTATGTACACAGTGACTACACCAGCAGAATAGTGAGTGCAGCTCTGGAGTATAATACAGGATGTAACTCAGGATCAGTAATGTAATGTTTGTACACAGTGACTGCACCAGCAGAATAGTGAGTGCAGCTCTGGAGTATAATACAGGATGTAACTCAGGATCAGTAATGTAATGTATGTACACAGTGACTGCACCAGCAGAATAGTGAGTGCAGCTCTGGAGTATAATACAGGATGTAAATCAGGATCATTAATGTAATGTATGTACACAGTGACTGCACCAGCAGAATAGTGAGTGCAGCTCTGGAGTATAATACAGGAGGTAACTCAGGATCAGTAATGTAATGTATGTACACAGTGACTGCACCAGAAGAATAGTGAGTGCAGCTCTGGAGTATAATACAGAATGTAACTCAGGATCAGTAATGTATGTATACAGTGACTTCACCAGCAGAATAGTGAGTGCAGCTCTGGAGTATAATACAGGATGTAACTCAGGATCAGTAATGTAATGTATGTACACAGTGACTGCACGAGCAGAATAGTGAGTGCAGCTCTGGAGTATAATACAGGAGGTAACTCAGAATCAGTAATGTAATGTATGTACACAGTGACTCCACCAGCAGAATAGTGAGTGCAGCTCTGGAGTATAATACAGGATGTAACTCAGGATCAGTAATGTAATGTATGTACACAGTGACTGCACCAGCAGAATAGTGAGTGCAGCTCTGGGGTATAATACAGGAGGTAACTCAGGATCAGTAATGTAATGTATGTACACAGTGACTGCACCAGCAGAATAGTGAGTGCAGCTTTGGAGTATAATACAGGATGTAACTCAGGATCAGTAATGTAAAGTATGTACACAGTGACTGCACCAGCAGAATAGTGAGTGCAGCTCTGGAGTATAATACAGGATGTAACTCAGGATCAGTAATGTAATGTATGTACACAGTGACTGCATCAGCAGAATAGTGAGTGCAGCTCTGGAGTATAATACAGGATGTAACTCAGGATCAGTAATGTCATGTATGTACACAGTGACTGCACCAGCAGAATAGTGAGTGCAGCTATGGAGTATAATACAGGATGTAACTCAGGATCAGTAATGTAATGTATATACACAGTGACTGCACCAGCAGAATAGTGAGTGCAGCTCTGGAGTATAATACAGGATGTAACTCAGGATCAGTAATGTAATGTATGTACACAGTGACTGCATCAGCAGAATAGTGAGTGCAGCTCTGGAGTATAATACAGGATGTAACTCAGGATCAGTAATGTCATGTATGTACACAGTGACTGCACCAGCAGAATAGTGAGTGCAGCTCTGGAGTATAATACAGGATGTAACTCAGGATCAGTAATGTAATGTATGTACACAGTGACTGCACCAGCAGAATAGTGAGTGCAGCTCTGGAGTATAATACAGGAGGTAACTCAGGATCAGTAATGTAATATATGTACACAGTGACTGCACCAGCAGAATAGTGAGTGCAGCTATGGAGTATAATACAGGATGTAACTCAGGATCAGTAATGTAATGTATATACACAGTGACTGCACCAGCAGAATAGTGAGTGCAGCTCTGGAGTATAATAAAGGATGTAACTCAGGATCAGTAATGTAATGTATGTACACAGTGACTGCACCAGCAGAATAGTGAGTGCAGCTCTGGAGTATAATACAGGAGGTAACTCAGGATCAGTAATGTAATATATGTACACAGTGACTGCACCAGCAGAATAGTGAGTGCAGCTCTGGAGTATAATACAGGATGTAACTCAGGATCAGTAATGTAATATATGTACACAGTGACTGCACCAGCAGAATAGTGAGTGCAGCTCTGGAGTATAATACAGGAGGTAACTCAGGATCAGTAATGTAATATATGTACACAGTGACTGCACCAGCAGAATAGTGAATGCAGCTCTGGAGTATAATACAGGATGTAACTCAGGATCAGTAATGTAATGTATGTACACAGTGACTGCATCAGCAGAATAGTGAGTGCAGCTCTGGAGTATAATACAGGATGTAACTCAGGATCAGTAATGTAATGTATGCACACAGTGACTGCACCAGCAGAATAGTGAGTGCAGCTCTGGAGTATAATACAGGATGTAACTCAGCATCAGTAATGTAATGTATGTATACAGTGACTGCACCAGCAGAATAGTGAATGCAGCTCTGGAGTATAATACAGGATGTAACTCAGGATCAGTAATGTAATGTATGTACACAGTGACTGCATCAGCAGAATAGTGAGTGCAGCTCTGGAGTATAATACAGGATGTAACTCAGGATCAGTAATGTAATGTATGTACACAGTGACTGCACCAGCAGAATAGTGAGTGCAGCTCTGGAGTATAATACAAGATGTAACTCAGGATCAGTAATGTAATGTATGTACACAGTGACTGCACCAGCAGAATAGTGAGTGCAGCTCTGGAGTATAATACAGGATGTAACTCAGGATCAGTAATGTAATGTATGTACACAGTGACTGCACCAGCAGAATAGTGAGTGCAGCTCTGGAGTATAATACAGGATGTAACTCAGGATCAGTAATGTAATGTATGTACACAGTGACTGCATCAGCAGAATAGTGAGTGCAGCTCTGGAGGATAATACAGGATGTAACTCAGGATCAGTAATGTAATGTATGTACACAGCGACTGCACCAGCAGAATAGTGAGTGCAGCTCTGGAGTATAATACAGGATGTAACTCAGGATCAGTAATGTAATGTATGTACACAGTGACTGCACCAGCAGAATAGTGAGTGCAGCTCTGGAGTATAATACAGGATGTAACTCAGGATCAGTAATGTAATGTATGTACACAGTGACTGCACCAGCAGAATAGTGAGTGCAGCTCTGGAGTATAATACAGGATGTAACTCAGGATCAGTAATGTAATGTATGTACACAGTGACTGTATCAGCAGAATAGTGAGTGCAGCTCTGGAGTATAATACAGGATGTAACTCAGGATCAGTAATGTAATGTATGTACACAGTGACTGCACCAGCAGAATAGTGAGTGCAGCGCTGGAGTATAATACAGGATGTAACTCAGGATCTGTAATGTAATGTATGTACACAGTGACTGCACCAGCAGAATAGTGAGTGCAGCTCTGGAGTATAATACAGGATGGAACTCAGGATCAGTAATGTAATGTATGTACACAGTGACTGCACCAGCAGAATAGTGAGTGCAGCTCTGGAGTATAATACAGGATGTAACTCAGGATCTGTAATGTAATGTATGTACACAGTGACTGCACCAGCAGAATAGTGAGTGCAGCTCTGGAGGATAATACAGGATGTAACTCAGGATCAGTAATGTAATGTATGTACACAGCGACTGCACCAGCAGAATAGTGAGTGCAGCTCTGGAGTATAATACAGGATGTAACTCAGGATCAGTAATGTAATGTATGTACACAGTGACTGCACCAGCAGAATAGTGAGTGCAGCTCTGGAGTATAATACAGGATGTAACTCAGGATCTGTAATGTAATGTATGTACACAGTGACTGCACCAGCAGAATAGTGAGTGCAGCTCTGGAGGATAATACAGGATGTAACTCAGGATCAGTAATGTAATGTATGTACACAGCGACTGCACCAGCAGAATAGTGAGTGCAGCTCTGGAGTATAATACAGGATGTAACTCAGGATCAGTAATGTAATGTATGTACACAGCGACTGCACCAGCAGAATAGTGAGTGCAGCTCTGGAGTATAATACAGGATGTAACTCAGGATCAGTAATGTAATGTATGTACACAGTGACTGCACCAGCAGAATAGTGAGTGCAGCGCTGGAGTATAATACAGGATGTAACTCAGGATCAGTAATGTAATGTATGTACACAGTGACTGCACCAGCAGAATAGTGAGTGCAGCGCTGGAGTATAATACAGGATGTAACTCAGGATCAGTAATGTAATGTATGTACACAGTGACTGCACCAGCAGAATAGTGAGTGCAGCGCTGGAGTATAATACAGGATGTAACTCAGGATCTGTAATGTAATGTATGTACACAGTGACTGCACCAGCAGAATAGTGAGTGCAGCTCTGGAGGATAATACAGGATGTAACTCAGGATCAGTAATGTAATGTATGTACACAGCGACTGCACCAGCAGAATAGTGAGTGCAGCTCTGGAGTATAATACAGGATGTAACTCAGGATCAGTAATGTAATGTATGTACACAGTGACTGCACCAGCAGAATAGTGAGTGCAGCTCTGGAGTATAATACAGGATGTAACTCAGGATCAGTAATGTAATGTATGTACACAGTGACTGCACCAGCAGAATAGTGAGTGCAGCTCTGGAGTATAATACAGGATGTAACTCAGGATCAGTAATGTAATGTATGTACACAGTGACTGCATCAGCAGAATAGTGAGTGCAGCTCTGGAGTATAATACAGGATGTAACTCAGGATCAGTAATGTAATGTATGTACACAGTGACTGCACCAGCAGAATAGTGAGTGCAGCGCTGGAGTATAATACAGGATGTAACTCAGGATCTGTAATGTAATGTATGTACACAGTGACTGCACCAGCAGAATAGTGAGTGCAGCTCTGGAGTATAATACAGGATGTAACTCAGGATCAGTAATGTAATGTATGTACACAGTGACTGCACCAGCAGAATAGTGAGTGCAGCTCTGGGGTATAATACAGGATGTAACTCAGGATCAGTAATGTAATGTATGTACACAGTGACTGCACCAGCAGAATAGTGAGTGCAGCTCTGGAGTATAGTACAGGATGTAACTCAGGATCAGTAATGTAATGTATGTACACAGTGACTGCACCAGCAGAATAGTGAGTGCAGCTCTGGAGTATAATACAGGAGGCAACTCAGGATCAGTAATGTAATGTATGTACACAGTGAGTGCACCAGCAGAATAGTGAGTGCAGCTCCAGAGTATAATACAGGATGTAACTCAGGATCAGTAATGTAATGTATATACACAGTGACTTCACCAGCAGAATAGTGAGTGCAGCTCTGGAGTATAATACAGGATGTAACTCAGGATCAGCAATGTAATGTATGTGCACAGTGACCGCACCAGCAGAATAGTGAGTGCAGCTCTGGAGTATAATACAGGGTGTAACTCAGGATCAGTAATGTAATGTATGTACACAGTGACTGCACCAGCAGAATAGTGAGTGCAGCTTTGGAGTATAATACAAGATGTAACTCACGATCAGTAATGTAATGTATGTACACAGTGACTGCACCAGCAGAATAGTGAGTGCAGCTCTGGATTATAATACATTATGTAACTCAGGATCAGTAATGTAATGTATGTACACAGTGACTGCACCAGCAGAATAGTGAGTGCAGCTCTGGATTATAATACATTATGTAACTCAGGATCAGTAATGTAATGTATGTACACAGTGACTGCACCAGCAGAATAGTGAGTGCAGCTCTGGATTATAATACATTATGTAACTCAGGATCAGTAATGTAATGTATGTACACAGTGACTGCACCAGCAGAATAGTGAGTGCAGCTCTGGAGTATAATAGAGGATGTAACTCAGGATCAGTAATGTAATGTATGTACACAGTGACTGCACCAGCAGAATAGTGAGTGCAGCTCTGGAGTATAATAGAGGATGTAACTCAGGATCAGTAATGTAATGTATGTACGCAGTGACTGCACCAGCAGAATAGTCAGTGCTGCTCTGGAGTATAATACAGGATGTAACTCAGGATCAGTAATGTAATGTATGTACACAGTGACTGCACCAGCAGAATAGTGAGTGCAGCTCTGGAGTATAATACAGGATGTAACTCAGGATCAGTAATGTAATGTATGTACACAGTGACTGCATCAGCAGAATAGAGAGTGCAACTCTGGAGTATAATACAGGATGTAACTCAGGATCAGTAATGTAATGTATGTACACAGTGACTGCACCAGCAGAATAGTGAGTGCAGCTCTGGAGTATAATGCAGGGTGTAACTCAGGATCAGTAAAGTAATGTATGTACACAGTGACTACACCAGCAGAATAGTGAGTGCAGCTCTGGAGTATAATACATTATGTAACTCAGGATCAGTAATGTAATGTATGTACACAGTGACTGCACCAGCAGAATAGTGAGTGCAGCTCTGGAGTATAATACAGGATGTAACTCAGGATCAGTAATGTAATGTATGTACACAGTGACTGCACCAGCAGAATAGTGAGTGCAGCTCTGGAGTATAATACAGGATGTAACTCAGGATCAGTAATGTAATGTATGTACACAGTGACTGCACCAGTAGAATAGTGAGTGCAGCTCTGGAGTATAATACAGAAGGTAACTCAGGATCAGTAATGTAATGTATGTACACAGTGACTGCACCAGTAGAATAGTGAGTGCAGCTCTGGAGTATAATACAGGATGTAACTCAGGATCAGTAATGCAATGTATGTACACAGTGACTGCACCAGCAGAATAGTGAGTGCAGCTCTGGAGTATAATACATGATGTAACTCTGGATCAGTAATGTAATGTATGTACACAGTGACTGCACCAGCAGAATAGTGAGTGCAGCTCTGGAGTATAATACAGGATGTAACTCAGGATCAGTAATGTAATGTATGTACACAGTGACTGCACCAGCAGAATAGTGAGTGCAGCACTGGAGTATAATACAGGATGTAACTCAGGATCAGTAATGTAATGTATGTACACAGTGACTGCACCAGCAGAATAGTGAGTGCAGCTCTGGAGTATAATACAGGGTGTAACTCAGGATCAGTAATGTAATGTATGTACACAGTGAGTGCACCAGCAGAATAGTGAGTGCAGCTCTGGAGTATAATACAAGATGTAACTCAGGATCAGTAATGTAATGTAGGTACACAGTGACTGCACCAGCAGAATAGTGAGTGCAGCTCTGGAGTATAATACAGGATGTAACTCAGGATCAGTAATGTAATGTATGTGCACAGTGACTGCACCAGCAGAATAGTGAGTGCAGCTCTGGAGTATAATAGAGGATGTAACTCAGGATCAGTAATGTAATGTATGTACACCGTGACTGCACCAGCAGAATAGTGAGTGCAGCTCTGGAGTATAATGCAGGATGTAACTCAGGATCAGTAATGTAATGTATGTACACAGTGACTGCACCAGCAGAATAGTGAGTGCAGCTCTGGAGTATAATACAGGATGTAACTCAGGATCAGTAATGTAATGTATGTACACAGTGACTGCACCAGCAGAATAGTGAGTGCAGCTCTGGAGTATAATACAAGATGTAACTCAGGATCAGTAATGTAATGTATGTACACAGTGACTGCACCAGCAGAATAGTGAGTGCAGCTCTGGAGTATAATACAGGATGTAACTCAGGATCAGTAATGTAATGTATGTACACAGTGACTGCACCAGCAGAATAGTGAGTGCAGCTCTGGAGTATAATACAAGATGTAACTCAGGATCAGTAATGTAATGTATGTACACAGTGACTGCACCAGCAGAATAGTGAGTGCAGCTCTGGAGTATAATGCAGGGTGTAACTCAGGATCATTAAAGTAATGTATGTACACAGTGACTACACCAGCAGAATAGTGAGTGCAGCTCTGGATTATAATACATTATGTAACTCAGGATCAGTAATGTAATGTATGTACACAGTGACTGCACCAGCAGAATAGTGAGTGCAGCTCTGGAGTATAATACAAGATGTAACTCAGGATCAGTAATGTAATGTATGTACACAGTGACTGCACCAGCAGAATAGTGAGTGCAGCTCTGGAGTATAATACAGGATGTAACTCAGGATCAGTAATGTAATGTATGTACACAGTGACTGCACCAGCAGAATAGTGAGTGCAGCTCTGGAGTATAATACAGGATGTAACTCTGGATCAGTAATGTAATGTATGTACACAGTGACTGCACCAGCAGAATAGTGAGTGAAGCTCTGGAGTATAATACAGAATGTAACTCAGGATCAGTAATGTAATGTATGTACACAGTGACTGCACCAGCAGAATAGTGAGTGCAGCTCTGGAGTATAATACAGGATGTAACTCAGGATCAGTAATGTAATGTATGTACACAGTGACTGCACCAGCAGAATAGTGAGTGCAGCACTGGAGTATAATACAGGATGTAACTCAGGATCAGTAATGTAATATATGTACACAGTGACTGCACCAGCAGAATAGTGAGTGCAGCTCTGGAGTATAGTACAGGATGTAACTCAGAATCAGTAATGTAATGTATGTACACAGTGACTGCACCAGTAGAATAGTGAGTGCAGCTCTGGAGTATAATACAGGATGTAACTCAGGATCAGTAATGTATGTACACAGTGACTGCACCAGCAGAATAGTGAGTGCAGCTCTGGAGTATAATACAGGATGTAACTCCGGATCAGTAATGTAATGTATGTACACGGTGACTGCACCAGCAGAATAGTGAGTGCAGCTCTGGAGTATAATACAGGATGTAACTCAGGATCAGTAATGTAATGTATGTGCACAGTGACTCCACCAGCAGAATAGTGAGTGCAGCACTGGAGTATAATACAGGATGTAAATCAGGATCAGTAATGTAATGTATGTACATAGTGACTGCACCAGCAGAATAGTGAGTGCAGTTCTGGAGTATAATACAGGATGTAACTCAGGATCAGTAATGTAATGTATGTACATAGTGACTGCACCAGCAGAATAGTGAGTGCAGTTCTGGAGTATAATACAGGATGTAACTCAGGATCAGTAATGTAATGTATGTACACGGTGACTGCACCAGCAGAATATTGAGTACAGCTCTGGAGTATAATACAGGAGGTAACTCAGGATCAGTAATGTAATGTATGTACACAGTGACTGCACCAGCAGAATAGTGAGTGCAGCTCTGGAGTATAATACAGGGTGTAACTCAGGATCAGTAATGTAATGTATGTACACAGTGAGTGCACCAGCAGAATAGTGAGTGCAGCTCTGGAGTATAATACAGGATGTAACTCAGGATCAGTAATGTAATGTATGTGCACAGTGACTGCACCAGCAGAATAGTGAGTGCAGCTCTGGAGTATAATAGAGGATGTAACTCAGGATCAGTAATGTAATGTATGTACACAGTGACTGCACCAGCAGAATAGTGAGTGCAGCTCTGGAGTATAATACAGGATGTAACTCAGGATCAGTAATGTAATGTATGTACACAGTGACTGCATCAGCAGAATAGTGAGTGCAGCACTGGAGTATAATACAGGATGTAAATCAGGATCAGTAATGTAATGTATGTACATAGTGACTGCACCAGCAGAATAGTGAGTGCAGCTCTGGAGTATAATGCAGGGTGTAACTCAGGATCAGTAAAGTAATGTATGTACACAGTGACTACACCAGCAGAATAGTGAGTGCAGCTCTGGATTATAATACATTATGTAACTCAGGATCAGTAATGTAATGTATGTACACAGTGACTGCACCAGCAGAATAGTGAGTGCAGCTCTGAAGTATAATAGAGGATGTAACTCAGGATCAGTAATGTAATGTATGTACACAGTGACTGCACCAGCAGAATAGTGAGTGCAGCTCTGGAGTATAATACAGGATGTAACTCAGGATCAGTAATGTAATGTATGTACACAGTGACTGCACCAGTAGAATAGTGAGTGCAGCTCTGGAGTATAATACAAAAGGTAACTCAGGATCAGTAATGTAATGTATGTACACAGTGACTGCACCAGTAGAATAGTGAGTGCAGCTCTGGAGTATAATACAGGATGTAACTCAGGATCAGTAATGCAATGTATGTACACAGTGACTGCACCAGCAGAATAGTGAGTGCAGCTCTGGAGTATAATACAGGATGTAACTCAGGATCACTAATGTAATGTATGTACACAGTGACTGCACCAGCAGAATAGTGAGTGCAGCACTGGAGTATAATACAGGATGTAACTCAGGATCAGTAATGTAATGTATGTGCACAGTGACTGCACCAGCAGAATAGTGAGTGCAGCTCTGGAGTATGATACAGGATGTAACTCAGAATCAGTAATGTAATGTATGTACACAGTGACTGCACCAGTAGAATAGTGAGTGCAGCTCTGGAGTATAATACAGGATGTAACTCAGGATCAGTAATGTATGTACACAGTGACTGCACCAGCAGAATAGTGAGTGCAGCTCAGGAGTATAATACAGGATGTAACTCCGGATCAGTAATGTAATGTATGTACACGGTGACTGCACCAGCAGAATAGTGAGTACAGCTCTGGAGTATAATACAGGATGTAACTCAGGATCAGTAATGTAATGTATGTACACAGTGACTCCACCAGCAGAATAGTGAGTGCAGCACTGGAGTATAATACAGGATGTAACTCAGGATCAGTAATGTAATGTATGTACATAGTGACTGCACCAGCAGAATAGTGAGTGCAGCTCTGGAGTATAATACAGGATGTAACTCAGGATCAGTAATGTAATGTATGTACACGGTGACTGCACCAGCAGAATATTGAGTACAGCTCTGGAGTATAATACAGGAGGTAACTCAGGATCAGTAATGTAATGTATGTACACAGTGACTGCACCAGCAGAATAGTGAGTGCAGCTCTGGAGTATAATACAGGATGTAACTCAGGATCAGTAATGTAATGTATGTACACAGTGACTCCACCAGCAGAATAGTGAGTGCAGCTCTGGAGTATAATACAAGATGTAACTCAGGATCAGTAATGTAATGTATGTACACAGTGACTGCACCAGCAGAATAGTGAGTGCAGCTCTGGAGTATAATACAGGATGTAACCCAGGATCAGTAATGTAATGTATGTACACAGTGACTGCACCAGCAGAATAGTGAGTGCAGCGCTGGAGTATAATACAGGATGTAACTCAGGATCTGTAATGTAATGTATGTACACAGTGACTGCACCAGCAGAATAGTGAGTGCAGCTCTGGAGTATAGTACAGGATGTAACTCAGGATCAGTAATGTAATGTATGTACACAGTGACTGCACCAGCAGAATAGTGAGTGCAGCTCTGGAGTATAATACAGGATGTAACTCAGGATCAGTAATGTAATGTATGTACACAGTGACTGCACCAGCAGAATAGTGAGTGCAGCTCTGGAGTATAATACAGGATGTAGCTCAGGATCAGTAATGTATGTACACAGTGACTGCACCAGCAGAATAGTGAGTGCAGCTCTGGAGTATAATACAGGATGTAACTCAGGATCAGTAATGTAATGTATGTACACAGTGACTGCACCAGCAGAATAGTGAGTGCAGCTCTGGAGTATAATACAGGATGTAACTCAGGATCAGTAATGTAATGTATGTACACAGTGACTGCACCAGCAGAATAGTGAGTGCAGCTCTGGAGTATAGTACAGGATGTAACTCAGGATCAGTAATGTAATGTATGTACACACTGACTGCACCAGCAGAATAGTGAGTTCAGCTCTGGAGTATAATACAGGAGGCAACTCAGGATCAGTAATGTAATGTATGTACACAGTGACTGCACCAGCAGAATAGTGAGTGCAGCTCTGGAGTATAATACAGGATGTAACTCAGGATCAGTAATGTAATGTATGTACACAGTGACTGCACCAGCAGAATAGTGAGTGCAGCTCTGGAGTATAATGCAGGGTGTAACTCAGGATCAGTAAAGTAATGTATGTACACAGTGACTACACCAGCAGAATAGTGAGTGCAGCTCTGGAGTATAATACATTATGTAACTCAGGATCAGTAATGTAATGTATGTACACAGTGACTACACCAGCAGAATAGTGAGTGCAGCTCTGGAGTATAATACAGGATGTAACTCAGGATCAGTAATGTAATGTATGTACACAGTGACTGCACCAGCAGAATAGTGAGTGCAGCTCTGGAGTATAATACAGGATGTAACTCAGGATCAGTAATGTAATGTATGTACACAGTGACTGCACCACTAGAATAGTGAGTGCAGCTCTGGAGTATAATACAGAAGGTAACTCAGGATCAGTAATGTAATGTATGTACACAGTGACTGCACCAGTAGAATAGTGAGTGCAGCTCTGGAGTATAATACAGGATGTAACTCAGGATCAGTAATGCAATGTATGTACACAGTGACTGCACCAGCAGAATAGTGAGTGCAGCTCTGGAGTATAATACATGATGTAACTCTGGATCAGTAATGTAATGTATGTACACAGTGACTGCACCAGCAGAATAGTGAGTGCAGCTCTGGAGTATAATACAGGATGTAACTCAGGATCAGTAATGTAATGTATGTACACAGTGACTGCACCAGCAGAATAGTGAGTGCAGCACTGGAGTATAATACAGGATGTAACTCAGGATCAGTAATGTAATGTATGTACACAGTGACTGCACCAGCAGAATAGTGAGTGCAGCTCTGGAGTATAATACAGGGTGTAACTCAGGATCAGTAATGTAATGTATGTACACAGTGAGTGCACCAGCAGAATAGTGAGTGCAGCTCTGGAGTATAATACAAGATGTAACTCAGGATCAGTAATGTAATGTATGTACACAGTGACTGCACCAGCAGAATATTGAGTGCAGCTCTGGAGTATAATACAGGGTGTAACTCAGGATCAGTAATGTAATGTATGTACACAGTGAGTGAACCAGCAGAATAGTGAGTGCAGCTCTGGAGTATAATACAGGATGTAACTCAGGATCAGTAATGTAATGTATGTGCACAGTGACTGCACCAGCAGAATAGTGAGTGCAGCTCTGGAGTATAATACAGGATGTAACTCAGGATCAGTAATGTAATGTATGTACACAGTGACTGCACCAGCAGAATAGTGAGTGCAGCTCTGGAGTATAATACAGGATGTAACTCAGGATCAGTAATGTAATGTATGTACACAGTGACTGCATCAGCAGAATAGAGAGTGCAGCTCTGGAGTATAATACAAGATGTAACTCAGGATCAGTAATGTAATGTATGTACACAGTGACTGCACCAGCAGATTAGTGAGTGCAGCTCTGGAGTATAATACAAGATGTAACTCAGGATCAGTAATGTAATGTATGTACACAGTGACTGCACCAGCAGAATAGTGAGTGCAGCTCTGGAGTATAATGCAGGGTGTAACTCAGGATCATTAAAGTAATGTATGTACACAGTGACTACACCAGCAGAATAGTGAGTGCAGCTCTGGATTATAATACATTATGTAACTCAGGATCAGTAATGTAATGTATGTACACAGTGACTGCACCAGCAGAATAGTGAGTGCAGCTCTGGAGTATAATACAGGATGTAACTCAGGATCAGTAATGTAATGTATGTACACAGTGACTGCACCAGCAGAATAGTGAGTGCAGCTCTGGAGTATAATACAGAAGGTAACTCAGGATCAGTAATGTAATGTATGTACACAGTGACTGCACCAGCAGAATAGTGAGTGCAGCTCTGGAGTATAATACAGGATGTAACTCAGGATCAGTAATGCAATGTATGTACACAGTGACTGCACCAGCAGAATAGTGAGTGCAGCTCTGGAGTATAATACATGATGTAACTCTGGATCAGTAATGTAATGTATGTACACAGTGACTGCACCAGCAGAATAGTGAGTGAAGCTCTGGAGTATAATACAGAATGTAACTCAGGATCAGTAATGTAATGTATGTACACAGTGACTGCACCAGCAGAATAGTGAGTGCAGCTCTGGAGTATAATACAGGATGTAACTCAGGATCAGTAATGTAATGTATGTACACAGTGACTGCACCAGCAGAATAGTGAGTGCAGCACTGGAGTATAATACAGGATGTAACTCAGGATCAGTAATGTATGTACACGGTGACTGCACCAGCAGAATAGTGAGTGCAGCTCTGGAGTATAATACAGGATGTAACTCAGAATCAGTAATGTAATGTATGTACACAGTGACTGCACCAGTAGAATAGTGAGTGCAGCTCTGGAGTATAATACAGGATGTAACTCAGGATCAGTAATGTATGTACACAGTGACTGCACCAGCAGAATAGTGAGTGCAGCTCTGGAGTATAATACAGGATGTAACTCAGGATCAGTAATGTAATGTATGTGCACAGTGACTCCACCAGCAGAATAGTGAGTGCAGCACTGGAGTATAATACAGGATGTAACTCAGGATCAGTAATGTAATGTATGTACATAGTGACTGCACCAGCAGAATAGTGAGTGCAGCTCTGGAGTATAATACAGGATGTAACTCAGGATCAGTAATGTAATGTCTGTACACGGTGACTGCACCAGCAGAATATTGAGTACAGCTCTGGAGTATAATACAGGAGGTAACTCAGGATCAGTAATGTAATGTATGTACACAGTGACTGCACCAGCAGAATAGTGAGTGCAGCTCTGGAGTATAATACAGGGTGTAACTCAGGATCAGTAATGTAATGTATGTACACAGTGAGTGCACCAGCAGAATAGTGAGTGCAGCTCTGGAGTATAATACAGGATGTAACTCAGGATCAGTAATGTAATGTATGTGCACAGTGACTGCACCAGCAGAATAGTGAGTGCAGCTCTGGATTATAATAGAGGATGTAACTCAGGATCAGTAATGTAATGTATGTACACAGTGACTGCACCAGCAGAATAGTGAGTGCAGCTCTGGAGTATAATACAGGATGTAACTCAGGATCAGTAATGTAATGTATGTACACAGTGACTGCATCAGCAGAATAGAGAGTGCAGCTCTGGAGTATAATACAAGATGTAACTCAGGATCAGTAATGTAATGTATGTACACAGTGACTGCACCAGCAGAATAGTGAGTGCAGCTCTGGAGTATAATGCAGGGTGTAACTCAGGATCAGTAAAGTAATGTATGTACACAGTGACTACACCAGCAGAATAGTGAGTGCAGCTCTGGATTATAATACATTATGTAACTCAGGATCAGTAATGTAATGTATGTACACAGTGACTGCACCAGCAGAATAGTGAGTGCAGCTCTGGAGTATAATAGAGGATGTAACTCAGGATCAGTAATGTAATGTATGTACACAGTGACTGCACCAGCAGAATAGTGAGTGCAGCTCTGGAGTATAATACAGGATGTAACTCAGGATCAGTAATGCAATGTATGTACACAGTGACTGCACCAGCAGAATAGTGAGTGCAGCTCTGGAGTATAATACAGGATGTAACTCAGGATCACTAATGTAATGTATGTACACAGTGACTGCACCAGCAGAATAGTGAGTGCAGCACTGGAGTATAATACAGGATGTAACTCAGAATCAGTAATGTAATGTATGTACACAGTGACTGCACCAGTAGAATAGTGAGTGCAGCTCTGGAGTATAATACAGGATGTAACTCAGGATCAGTAATGTATGTACACAGTGACTGCACCAGCAGAATAGTGAGTGCAGCTCAGGAGTATAATACAGGATGTAACTCCGGATCAGTAATGTAATGTATGTACACGGTGACTGCACCAGCAGAATAGTGAGTACAGCTCTGGAGTATAATACAGGATGTAACTCAGGATCAGTAATGTAATGTATGTACACAGTGACTCCACCAGCAGAACAGTGAGTGCAGCACTGGAGTATAATACAGGATGTAACTCAGGATCAGTAATGTAATGTATGTACATAGTGACTGCATCAGCAGAATAGAGAGTGCAGCTCTGGAGTATAATACAAGATGTAACTCAGGATCAGTAATGTAATGTATGTACACAGTGACTGCACCAGCAGAATAGTGAGTGCAGCTCTGGAGTATAATGCAGGGTGTAACTCAGGATCAGTAAAGTAATGTATGTACACAGTGACTACACCAGCAGAATAGTGAGTGCAGCTCTGGAGTATAATAGAGGATGTAACTCAGGATCAGTAATGTAATATATGTACACAGTGACTTCACCAGCAGAATAGTGAGTGCAGCTCTGGAGTATAATACAGGATATAACTCAGGATCAGTAATGTAATGTATGTACACAGTGACTGCACCAGCAGAATAGTGAGTGCAGCTCTGGAGTATAATACATGATGTAACTCTGGATCAGTAATGTAATGTATGTACACGGTGACTGCACCAGCAGAATAGTGAGTGAAGCTCTGGAGTATAATACAGAATGTAACTCAGGATCAGTAATGTAATGTATGTACACAGTGACTGCACCAGCAGAATAGTGAGTGCAGCACTGGAGTATAATACAGGATGTAACTCAGGATCAGTAATGTATGTACACGGTGACTGCACCAGCAGAATAGTGAGTGCAGCTCTGGAGTATGATACAGGATGTAACTCAGAATCAGTAATGTAATGTATGTACACAGTGACTGCACCAGTAGAATAGTGAGTGCAGCTCTGGAGTATAATACAGGATGTAACTCAGGATCAGTAATGTATGTACACAGTGACTGCACCAGCAGAATAGTGAGTGCAGCTCTGGAGTATAATACAGGATGTAACTCCGGATCAGTAATGTAATGTATGTACACGGTGACTGCACCAGCAGAATAGTGAGTACAGCTCTGGAGTATAATACAGGATGTAACTCAGGATCAGTAATGTAATGTATGTGCACAGTGACTCCACCAGCAGAATAGTGAGTGCAGCACTGGAGTATAATACAGGATGTAACTCAGGATCAGTAATGTAATGTATGTACATAGTGACTGCACCAGCAGAATAGTGAGTGCAGCTCTGGAGTATAATACAGGATGTAACTCAGGATCAGTAATGTAATGTCTGTACACGGTGACTGCACCAGCAGAATATTGAGTACAGCTCTGGAGTATAATACAGGAGGTAACTCAGGATCAGTAATGTAATGTATGTACACAGTGACTGCACCAGCAGAATAGTGAGTGCAGCTCTGGAGTATAATACAGGGTGTAACTCAGGATCAGTAATGTAATGTATGTACACAGTGAGTGCACCAGCAGAATAGTGAGTGCAGCTCTGGAGTATAATACAGGATGTAACTCAGGATCAGTAATGTAATGTATGTGCACAGTGACTGCACCAGCAGAATAGTGAGTGCAGCTCTGGAGTATAATAGAGGATGTAACTCAGGATCAGTAATGTAATGTATGTACACAGTGACTGCACCAGCAGAATAGTGAGTGCAGCTCTGGAGTATAATACAGGATGTAACTCAGGATCAGTAATGTAATGTATGTACACAGTGACTGCATCAGCAGAATAGAGAGTGCAGCTCTGGAGTATAATACAAGATGTAACTCAGGATCAGTAATGTAATGTATGTACACAGTGACTGCACCAGCAGAATAGTGAGTGCAGCTCTGGAGTATAATGCAGGGTGTAACTCAGGATCAGTAAAGTAATGTATGTACACAGTGACTACACCAGCAGAATAGTGAGTGCAGCTCTGGATTATAATACATTATGTAACTCAGGATCAGTAATGTAATGTATGTACACAGTGACTGCACCAGCAGAATAGTGAGTGCAGCTCTGGAGTATAATAGAGGATGTAACTCAGGATCAGTAATGTAATGTATGTACACAGTGACTGCACCAGCAGAATAGTGAGTGCAGCTCTGGAGTATAATACAGGATGTAACTCAGGATCAGTAATGCAATGTATGTACACAGTGACTGCACCAGCAGAATAGTGAGTGCAGCTCTGGAGTATAATACAGGATGTAACTCAGGATCACTAATGTAATGTATGTACACAGTGACTGCACCAGCAGAATAGTGAGTGCAGCACTGGAGTATAATACAGGATGTAACTCAGAATCAGTAATGTAATGTATGTACACAGTGACTGCACCAGTAGAATAGTGAGTGCAGCTCTGGAGTATAATACAGGATGTAACTCAGGATCAGTAATGTATGTACACAGTGACTGCACCAGCAGAATAGTGAGTGCAGCTCAGGAGTATAATACAGGATGTAACTCCGGATCAGTAATGTAATGTATGTACACGGTGACTGCACCAGCAGAATAGTGAGTACAGCTCTGGAGTATAATACAGGATGTAACTCAGGATCAGTAATGTAATGTATGTACACAGTGACTCCACCAGCAGAACAGTGAGTGCAGCACTGGAGTATAATACAGGATGTAACTCAGGATCAGTAATGTAATGTATGTACATAGTGACTGCACCAGCAGAATAGTGAGTGCAGCTCTGGAGTATAATACAGGATGTAACTCAGGATCAGTAATGTAATGTATGTACACGGTGACTGCACCAGCAGAATATTGAGTACAGCTCTGGAGTATAATACAGGAGGTAACTCAGGATCAGTAATGTAATGTATGTACACAGTGACTGCACCAGCAGAATAGTGAGTGCAGCTCTGGAGTATAATACAGGATGTAACTCAGGATCAGTAATGTAATGTATGTACACAGTGACTCCACCAGCAGAATAGTGAGTGCAGCTCTGGAGTATAATACAAGATGTAACTCAGGATCAGTAATGTAATGTATGTACACAGTGACTGCACCAGCAGAATAGTGAGTGCAGCTCTGGAGTATAATGCAGGGTGTAACTCAGGATCAGTAAAGTAATGTATGTACACAGTGACTACACCAGCAGAATAGTGAGTGCAGCTCTGGAGTATAATACATTATGTAACTCAGGATCAGTAATGTAATGTATGTACACAGTGACTGCACCAGCAGAATAGTGAGTGCAGCTCTGGAGTATAATACAGGATGTAACTCAGGATCAGTAATGTAATGTATGTACACAGTGACTGCACCAGCAGAATAGTGAGTGCAGCTCTGGAGTATAATACAGGGTGTATCTCAGAATCAGTAATGTAATGTATGCACACAGTGACTGCACCAGCAGAATAGTGAGTGCAGCTCTGGAGTATAATACAGGATGTAACTCAGGATCAGTAATGTAATGTATGTACACAGTGACTGCACCAGCAGAATAGTGAGTGCAGCTCTGGAGTATAATACAGGATGTAACTCAGGATCAGTAATGTAATGTATGTACACAGTGACTGCACCAGTAGAATAGTGAGTGCAGCTCTGGAGTATAATACAGAAGGTAACTCAGGATCAGTAATGTAATGTATGTACACAGTGACTGCACCAGTAGAATAGTGAGTGCAGCTCTGGAGTATAATACAGGATGTAACTCAGGATCAGTAATGCAATGTATGTACACAGTGACTGCACCAGCAGAATAGTGAGTGCAGCTCTGGAGTATAATACATGATGTAACTCTGGATCAGTAATGTAATGTATGTACACAGTGACTGCACCAGCAGAATAGTGAGTGCAGCTCTGGAGTATAATACATGATGTAACTCTGGATCAGTAATGTAATGTATGTACACAGTGACTGCACCAGCAGAATAGTGAGTGCAGCTCTGGAGTATAATACAGGATGTAACTCAGGATCAGTAATGTAATGTATGTACACAGTGACTGCACCAGCAGAATAGTGAGTGCAGCTCTGGAGTATAATACATGATGTAACTCTGGATCAGTAATGTAATGTATGTACACAGTGACTGCACCAGCAGAATAGTGAGTGCAGCTCTGGAGTATAATACATGATGTAACTCTGGATCAGTAATGTAATGTATGTACACAGTGACTGCACCAGCAGAATAGTGAGTGCAGCTCTGGAGTATAATACAGGATGTAACTCAGGATCAGTAATGTAATGTATGTACACAGTGACTGCACCAGCAGAATAGTGAGTGCAGCACTGGAGTATAATACAGGATGTAACTCAGGATCAGTAATGTAATGTATGTACACAGTGACTGCACCAGCAGAATAGTGAGTGCAGCTCTGGAGTATAATACAGGGTGTAACTCAGGATCAGTAATGTAATGTATGTACACAGTGAGTGCACCAGCAGAATAGTGAGTGCAGCTGTGGAGTATAATACAAGATGTAACTCAGGATCAGTAATGTAATGTATGTACACAGTGACTGCACCAGCAGAATAGTGAGTGCAGCTCTGGAGTATAATACAGGGTGTAACTCAGGATCAGTAATGTAATGTATGTACACAGTGAGTGCACCAGCAGAATAGTGAGTGCAGCTCTGGAGTATAATACAGGATGTAACTCAGGATCAGTAATGTAATGTATGTGCACAGTGACTGCACCAGCAGAATAGTGAGTGCAGCTCTGGAGTATAATAGAGGATGTAACTCAGGATCAGTAATGTAATGTATGTACACAGTGACTGCATCAGCAGAATAGTGAGTGCAGCTCTGGAGTATAATACAGGATGTAACTCAGGATCAGTAATGTAATGTATGTACACAGTGACTGCACCAGCAGAATAGTGAGTGCAGCTCTGGAGTATAATAGAGGATGTAACTCAGGATCAGTAATGTAATGTATGTACACAGTGACTGCACCAGCAGAATAGTGAGTGCAGCTCTGGAGTATAATACAGGATGTAACTCAGGATCAGTAATGTAATGTATGTACACAGTGACTGCATCAGCAGAATAGAGAGTGCAGCTCTGGAGTATAATACAAGATGTAACTCAGGATCAGTAATGTAATGTATGTACACAGTGACTGCACCAGCAGAATAGTGAGTGCAGCTCTGGAGTATAATGCAGGGTGTAACTCAGGATCAGTAAAGTAATGTATGTACACAGTGACTACACCAGCAGAATAGTGAGTGCAGCTCTGGAGTATAATAGAGGATGTAACTCAGGATCAGTAATGTAATGTATGTACACAGTGACTGCACCAGCAGAATAGTGAGTGCAGCTCTGGAGTATAATACAGGATGTAACTCAGGATCAGTAATGTAATGTATGTACACAGTGACTGCACCAGTAGAATAGTGAGTGCAGCTCTGGAGTATAATACAGAAGGTAACTCTGGATCAGTAATGTAATGTATGTACACAGTGACTGCACCAGTAGAATAGTGAGTGCAGCACTGGAGTATAATACAGGATGTAACTCAGGATCACTAATGTAATGTATGTACACAGTGACTGCACCAGCAGAATAGTGAGTGCAGCACTGGAGTATAATACAGGATGTAACTCAGGATCAGTAATGTAATGTATGTACACAGTGACTGCACCAGCAGAATAGTGAGTGCAGCTCTGGAGTATGATAAAGGATGTAACTCAGAATCAGTAATGTATGTACACAGTGACTGCACCAGTAGAATAGTGAGTGCAGCTCTGGAGTATAATACAGGATGTAACTCAGGATCAGTAATGTATGTACACAGTGACTGCACCAGCAGAATAGTGAGTGCAGCTCTGGAGTATAATACAGGATGTAACTCAGGATCAGTAATGTAATGTATGTACACAGTGACTGCACCAGCAGAATAGTGAGTACAGCTCTGGAGTATAATACAGGATGTAACTCAGGATCAGTAATGTAATGTATGTACACGGTGACTGCACCAGCAGAATAGTGAGTACAGCTCTGGAGTATAATACAGGATGTAACTCAGGATCAGTAATGTAATGTATGTGCACAGTGACTGCACCAGCAGAATAGTGAGTGCAGCACTGGAGTATAATACAGGATGTAACTCAGGATCAGTAATGTAATGTATGTACATAGTGACTGCACCAGCAGAATAGTGAGTGCAGCTCTGGAGTATAATACAGGATGTAACTCAGGATCAGTAATGTAATGTATGTACACGGTGACTGCACCAGCAGAATATTGAGTACAGCTCTGGAGTATAATACAGGAGGTAACTCAGGATCAGTAATGTAATATATGTACACAGTGACTGCACCAGCAGAATAGTGAGTGCAGCTCTGGAGTATAATACAGGATGTAACTCAGGATCAGTAATGTAATGTATGTACACGGTGACTGCACCAGCAGAATAGTGAGTACAGCTCTGGAGTATAATACAGGCTATAACTCAGGATCAGTAATGTAATATATGTACACAGTGACTTCACCAGCAGAATAGTGAGTGCAGCTCTGGAGTATAATACAGGATATAACTCAGGATCAGTAATGTAATGTATGTACACAGTGACTGCACCAGCAGAATAGTGAGTGCAGCTCTGGAGTATAATACATGAGGTAACTCAGGATCAGTAATGTAATGTATGTACACGGTGACTGCACCAGCAGAATAGTGAGTGCAGCTCTGGAGTATAATACAGGATGTAACTCAGGATCAGTAATGTAATGTATGTACACAGTGACTGCACCAGCAGAATAGTGAGTGCAGCTCTGGGGTATAATACAGGAGGTAACTCAGGATCAGTAATGCAATGTATGTTCACAGTGACTGCACCAGCAGAATAGTGAGTGCAGCTCTGGAGTATAATACAGGATGTAACTCAGGATCAGTAATGTAATGTATGTACACGGTGACTGCACCAGCAGAATATTGAGTGCAGCTCTGGAGTATAATACAGGATGTAACTCAGGATCAGTAATGTATGTGTACAGTGACTGCACCAGCAGAATAGTGAGTGCAGATCTGGAGTATAATACCGGAGGTAACTCAGGATCAGTAATGTAATGTATGTACACAGTGACTGCACCAGCAGAATAGTGAGTGCAGCTCTGGAGTATAATACAGGATGTAACTCAGGAACAGTAATGTATGTCCACAATGACTGCACCAGCAGAATAGTGAGTACAGCTCTGGAGTATAATACCGGAGGTAACTCAGGATCAGTAATGTAATGTATGTATACAGTGACTGCACCAGCAGAATAGTGAGTGCAGCTCTGGAGTATAATACAAGATGTAACTCAGGATCAGTAATGTAATGTATGTACACAGTGACTGCACCAGCAGAATAGTGAGTGCAGCTCTGGGGTATAATACAGGATGTAACTCCGGATCAGTAATGTAATGTATGTACACAGTGACTGCACCAGTAGAATAGTGAGTGCAGCTCTGGAGTATAATACAGGATGTAACTCAGGATCAGTAATGTAATGTATGTACACAGTGACTGCACCAGTAGAATAGTGAGTGCAGCTCTGGAGTATAATACAAGATGTAACTCAGGATCAGTAATGTAATGTATGTACGCAGTGACTGCACCAGTAGAATAGTGAGTGCAGCTCTGGAGTATAATACAGGATGTAACTCCGGATCAGTAATGTAATGTATGTACACAGTGACTGCACCAGTAGAATAGTGAGTGCAGCTCTGGAGTATAATACAAGATGTAACTCAGGATCAGTAATGTAATGTATGTACGCAGCGACTGCACCAGTAGAATAGTGAGTGCAGCTGTGGAGTATAATACAGGATGTAACTCCGGATCAGTAATGTAATGTATGTACACAGTGACTGCACCAGCAGAATAGTGAGTGCAGCTCTGGAGTATAATACAGGATGTAACTCCGGATCAGTAATGTAATGTATGTACACAGTGACTGCACCAGCAGAATAGTGAGCGCAGCTCTGGAGTATACAGGATGTAACTCAGGATCAGTAATGTAATGTATGTACACAGTGACTGCACCAGCAGAATAGTGAGTGCAGCTCTGGAGTATAATACAGGATGTAACTCAGTATCAGTAATGTAATGTATGTACACAGTGACTGCACCAGCAGAATAGTGAGTGCAGCTCTGGAGTATAATACAGGATGTAACTCAGGATCAGCAATGTAATGTATATACACAGTGACTGCACCAGCAGAATAGTGATTGCAGCTCTGGAATATAATACAGGATGTAACTCAGGATCAGTAATGTAATGTATGTACACAGTGACTGCACCAGCAGAATAGTGAGTGCAGCTCTGGAGTATAATACAGAATGTACCTCAGGATCAGTAATGTAATGTATGTACACAGTGACTGCACCAGCAGAATAGTGAGTGCAGCTCTGGAGTATAATACAGGATGTAACTCCGGATCAGTAATGTAATGTATGTACACAGTGAATGCACCAGCAGAATAGTGATTGCAGCTCTGGAGTATAATACAGGATGTAACTCAGGATCAGTAATGTAATGTATGTACACAGTGACTGCACCAGCAGAATAGTGAGTGCAGCTCTGGAGTATACAGGATGTAACTCAGGATCAGTAATGTAATGTATGTACACAGTGACTACACCAGCAGAATATTGAGTGCAGCTCTGGAGTATAATACAGGATGTAACTCAGGATCAGCAATGTAATGTATATACACAGTGACTGCACCAGCAGAATAGTGAGTGCAGCTCTGGAGTATAATACAGGATGTAACTCAGGATCAGTAATGTAATGTATGTACACAGTGACTGCACCAGCAGAATAGTGAGTGCAGCTCTGGAGTATACAGGATGTAACTCAGGATCAGTAATGTAATGTATGTACACAGTGACTGCACCAGCAGAATATTGAGTGCAGCTCTGGAGTATAATACAGGATGTAACTCAGGATCAGCAATGTAATGTATATACACAGTGACTGCACCAGCAGAATAGTGAGTGCAGCTCTGGAGTATAATACAGGATGTAACTCAGGATCAGCAATGTAATGTATATACACAGTGACTGCACCAGCAGAATAGTGAGTGCAGCTCTGGAGTATAATACAGGATGTAACTCAGGATCAGTAATGTAATGTATATACACAGTGACTGCACCAACAGAATATTGAGTGCAGCTCTGGAGTATAATACAGGATGTAACTCAGGATCAGTAATGTAATGTATGTACACAGTGACTGCACCAGCAGAATAGTGAGCGCAGCTCTGGAGTATACAGGATGTAACTCAGGATCAGTAATGTAATGTATGTACACAGTGACTGCACCAGCAGAATAGTGAGTGCAGCTCTGGAGTATATTACAGGATGTAACTCAGGATCAGTAATGTAATGTATGTACACAGTGACTGCACCAGCAGAATAGTGAGTGCAGCTCTGGAGTATAATACAGGATGTAACTCAGGATCAGCAATGTAATGTATATACACAGTGACTGCACCAGCAGAATAGTGAGTGCAGCTCTGGAGTATAATACAGAATGTAACTCAGGATCAGTAATGTAATGTATGTACACAGTGACTGCACCAGCAGAATAGTGAGTGCAGCTCTGGAGTATAATACAGGATGTAACTCCGGATCAGTAATGTAATGTATGTACACAGTGAATGCACCAGCAGAATAGTGAGTGCAGCTCTGGAGTATAATACAGGATGTAACTCAGGATCAGTAATGTAATGTATGTACACAGTGACTGCACCAGCAGAATAGTGAGTGCAGCTCTGGAGTATAATACAGAATGTAACTCAGGATCAGCAATGTAATGTATGTACACAGTGACTGCACCAGCAGAATAGTGAGTGCAGCTCTGGAGTATAATACAGGAGGTAACTCAGGATCAGCAATGTAATGTATATACACAGTGACTGCACCAGCAGAATAGTGAGTGCAGCTCTGGAGTATAATACAGGATGTAACTCAGGATCAGTAATGTAATGTATGTACACAGTGACTGCACCAGCAGAATAGTGAGTGCAGCTCTGGAGTATAATACAGGATGTAACTCAGGATCAGTAATGTATGTACACAGTGACTGCACCAGCAGAATAGTGAGTGCAGCTCTGGAGTATAATACAGGATGTAACTCAGGATCAGTAATGTAATGTATGTACACAGTGACTGCACCAGCAGAATAGTGAGTGCAGCTCTGCCGTATAATACAGGATGTAACTCAGGATCAGCAATGTAATGTATATACACAGTGACTGCACCAGCAGAATAGTGAGTGCAGCTCTGGAGTATAATACAGGATGTAACTCAGGATCAGTAATGTAATGTATGTACACAGTGACTGCACCAGCAGAATAGTGAGTGCAGCTCTGGAGTATAATACAGGATGTAACTCAGGATCAGTAATGTAATGTATGTACACAGTGACTGCACCAGCAGAATAGTGAGTGCAGCTCTGGAGTATAATACAGGATGTAACTCAGGATCAGTAATGTAATGTATGTACACAGTGACTGCACCAGCAGAATAGTGAGTGCAGCTCTGGAGTATACAGGATGTAACTCAGGATCAGTAATGTAATGTATGTACACAGTGACTGCACCAGCAGAATTTTGAGTGCAGCTCTGGAGTATAATACAGGATGTAACTCAGGATCAGCAATGTAATGTATATACACAGTGACTGCACCAGCAGAATAGTGAGTGCAGCTCTGGAGTATAATACAGGATGTAACTCAGGATCAGCAATGTAATGTATATACACAGTGACTGCACCAGCAGAATAGTGAGTGCAGCTCTGGAGTATAATACAGGATGTAACTCAGGATCAGCAATGTAATGTATATACACAGTGACTGCACCAGCAGAATATTGAGTGCAGCTCTGGAGTATAATACAGGATGTAACTCAGGATCAGTAATGTAATGTATGTACACAGTGACTGCACCAGCAGAATAGTGAGTGCAGCTCTGGAGTATAATACAGGATGTAACTCAGGATCAGCAATGTAATGTATATACACAGTGACTGCACCAGCAGAATATTGAGTGCAGCTCTGGAGTATAATACAGGATGTAACTCAGGATCAGTAATGTAATGTATGTACACAGTGACTGCACCAGCAGAATAGTAAGTGCAGCTCTGGAGTATAATACAGGATGTAACTCAGGATCAGTAATGTAATGTATATACACAGTGACTGCACCAGCAGAATAGTGAGTGCAGCTCTGGGGTATAATACAGGATGTAACTCAGGATCAGTAATGTAATGTATATACACAGTGACTGCACCAGCAGAATAGTGAGTGCAGCTCTGGGGTATAATACAGGATGTAACTCAGGATCAGTAATGTAATGTATATACACAGTGACTGCACCAGCAGAATAGTGAGTGCAGCTCTGGGGTATAATACAGGATGTAACTCAGGATCAGTAATGTAATGTATGTACACGGTGACTGCACCAGCAGAATAGTGAGTGCAGCTCTGGGGTATAATACAGGATGTAACTCAGGATCAGTAATGTAATGTATGTACACAGTGATTGTACCAGCAGAATAGTGAGTGCAGCTCTGGAGTATAATACAGGATGTAACTCAGGATCAGTAATGTAATGTATGTACACAGTGACTGCACCAGCAGAATAGTGAGTGCAGCTCTGGAGTATAATGCAAGATGTAACTCAGGATCAGTAATGTAATGTATGTACACAGTGATTGTACCAGCAGAATAGTGAGTGCAGCTCTGGAGTATAATACAGGATGTAACTCAGGATCAGTAATGTAATGTATGTACACAGTGACTGCACCAGCAGAATAGTGAGTGCAGCTCTGGAGTATAATGCAAGATGTAACTCAGGATCAGTAATGTAATGTATGTACACAGTGACTGCACCAGCAGAATAGTGAGTGCAGCTCTGGAGTATAATACAGGATGTAACTCAGGATCAGCAATGTAATGTGTATACACAGTGACTGCACCAGCAGAATAGTGAGTGCAGCTCTGGAGTATAATACAGGATGTAACTCAGGATCAGTAATGGAATGTATGTACACAGTGACTGCACCAGCAGAATAGTGAGTACAGCTCTGGAGTATAATACAGGAGGTAACTCAGGATCAGTAATGTAATGTATGTACACAGTGACTGCACCAGCAGAATAGTGAGTGCAGCTCTGGAGTATAATACAGGATGTAACTCAGGATCAGTAATGTAATGTATGTACAGTGACTGCACCAGCAGAATAGTGAGTGCAGCTCTGGAGTATAATACAGGATGTAACTCAGGATCAGTAATGTAATGTATGTACACAGTGACTGCACCAGCAGAATAGTGAGTGCAGCTCTGGAGTATAATACAGGATGTAACTCAGGATCAGTAATGTAATGTATGTGCACAGTGACTGCACCAGCAGAATAGTGAGTGCAGCTCTGGAGTATAATACAGGATGTAACTCAGGATCAGTAATGTAATGTATGTACACAGTGACTGCACCAGCAGAATAGTGAGTGCAGCTCTGGAGTATAATACAGGATATAACTCAGGATCAGTAATGTATGTCCACAGTGACTGCACCAGCAGAATAGTGAGTGCAGCTCTGGAGTATAATACAGGATGTAACTCAGGATCAGTAATGTATGTCCACAGTGACTGCACCAGCAGAATAGTGAGTACAGCTCTGGAGTATAATACCGGAGGTAACTCAGGATCAGTAATGTAATGTATGTATACAGTGACTGCACCAGCAGAATAGTGAGTGCAGCTCTGGAGTATAATACAGGATGTAACTCCGGATCAGTAATGTAATGTATGTACACAGTGACTGCACCAGTAGAATAGTGAGTGCAGCTCTGGGGTATAATACAGGATGTAACTCAGGATCAGTAATGTAATGTATGTACACAGTGACTGCACCAGCAGAATAGTGAGTGCAGCTCTGGAGTATAATACAGGAGGTAACTCAGGATCAGTAATGTAATGTATGTACACAGTGACTGCACCAGCAGAATAGTGAGTGCAGCTCTGGAGTATAATACAGGATGTAACTCAGGATCAGTAATGTAATTTATGTACACAGTGACTGCACCAGCAGAATAGTGAGTGCAGCTCTGGAGTATAATACAGGATGTAACTCAGGATCAGTAATGTAATGTATGTGCACAGTGACTGCACCAGCAGAATAGTGAGTGCAGCTCTGGAGTATAATACAGGATGTAACTCAGGATCAGTAATGTAATGTATGTACACAGTGACTGCACCAGCAGAATAGTGAGTGCAGCTCTGGAGTATAATACAGGATGTAACTCAGGATCAGTAATGTAATGTATGTACACAGTGACTGCACCAGCAGAATAGTGAGTGCAGCTCTGGAGTATAATACAGGATGTAACTCAGGATCAGTAATGTAATGTATGTACACAGTGACTGCACCAGCAGAATAGTGAGTGCAGCTCTGGAGTATAATACAGGATGTAACTCAGGATCAGTAATGTAATGTATGTACACAGTGACTGCACCAGCAGAATAGTGAGTGCAGCTCTGGAGTATAATACAGGAGGTAACTCAGGATCAGTAATGTAATGTATGTACACAGTGACTGCACCAGCAGAATAGTGAGTGCAGCTCTGGAGTATAATACAGGATGTAACTCAGGATCACTAATGTAATGTATGTACACAGTGACTGCACCAGCAGAATAGTGAGTGCAGCTCTGGAGTATAATACAGGATGTAACTCAGGATCAGTAATGTAATGTATGTACACAGTGACTGCACCAGCAGAATAGTGAGTACAGCTCTGGAGTATAATACCGGAGGTAACTCAGGATCAGTAATGTAATGTATGTATACAGTGACTTCACCAGCAGAATAGTGAGTGCAGCTCTGGAGTATAATACAGGATGTAACCCTGGATCAGTAATGTAATGTATGTACACAGTGACTGCACCAGCAGAATAGTGAGTGCAGCTCTGGAATATAATACAGGATGTAACTCCGGATCAGTAATGTAATGTATGTACACAGTGACTGCACCAGCAGAATAGTGAGCGCAGCTCTGGAGTATACAGGATGTAACTCAGGATCAGTAATGTAATGTATGTACACAGTGACTGCACCAGCAGAATAGTGAGTGCAGCTCTGGAGTATATTACAGGATGTAACTCAGGATCAGTAATGTAATGTATGTACACAGTGACTGCACCAGCAGAATAGTGAGTGCAGCTCTGGAGTATATTACAGGATGTAACTCAGGATCAGTAATGTAATGTATGTACACAGTGACTGCACCAGCAGAATAGTGAGTGCAGCTCTGGAGTATAATACAGAATGTAACTCAGGATCAGTAATGTAATGTATGTACACAGTGACTGCACCAGCAGAATAGTGAGTGCAGCTCTGGAGTATAATACAGGATGTAACTCAGGATCAGTAATGTAATATATGTACACAGTGACTGCACCAGCAGAATAGTGAGTGCAGCTCTGGAGTATAATACAGGATGTAACTCCGGATCAGTAATGTAATGTATGTACACAGTGAATGCACCAGCAGAATAGTGAGTGCAGCTCTGGAGTATAATACAGGATGTAACTCAGGATCAGTAATGTAATGTATGTACACAGTGACTGCACCAGCAGAATAGTGAGTGCAGCTCTGGAGTATGCAGGATGTAACTCAGGATCAGTAATGTAATGTATGTACACAGTGACTGCACCAGCAGAATAGTGAGTGCAGCTCTGGAGTATAATACAGAATATAACTCAGGATCAGCAATGTAATGTATGTACACAGTGACAGCACCAGCAGAATAGTGAGTGCAGCTCTGGAGTATGCAGGATGTAACTCAGGATCAGTAATGTAATGTATGTACACAGTGACTGCACCAGCAGAATACTGAGTGCAGCTCTGGGGTATAATACAGGAGGTAACTCAGGATCAGTAATGTAATGTATATACACAGTGACTGCACCAGCAGAATAGTGAGTGCAGCTCTGGAGTATACAGGATGTAACTCAGGATCAGTAATGTAATGTATGTACACAGTGACTGCACCAGCAGAATAGTGAGTGCAGCTCTGGAGTATATTACAGGATGTAACTCAGGATCAGTAATGTAATGTATGTACACAGTGACTGCACCAGCAGAATAGTGAGTGCAGCTCTGGAGTATAATACAGAATGTAACTCAGGATCAGTAATGTAATGTATGTACACAGTGACTGCACCAGCAGAATAGTGAGTGCAGCTCTGGAGTATAATACAGGATGTAACTCCGGATCAGTAATGTAATGTATGTACACAGTGAATGCACCAGCAGAATAGTGAGTGCAGCTCTGGAGTATAATACAGGATGTAACTCAGGATCAGTAATGTAATGTATGTACACAGTGACTGCACCAGCAGAATAGTGAGTGCAGCTCTGGAGTATGCAGGATGTAACTCAGGATCAGTAATGTAATGTATGTACACAGTGACTGCACCAGCAGAATAGTGAGTGCAGCTCTGGAGTATAATACAGAATGTAACTCAGGATCAGCAATGTAATGTATGTACACAGTGACTGCACCAGCAGAATAGTGAGTGCAGCTCTGGGGTATAATACAGGAGGTAACTCAGGATCAGTAATGTAATGTATATACACAGTGACTGCACCAGCAGAATAGTGAGTGCAGCTCTGGAGTATAGTACAGGAGGTAACTCAGGATCAGCAATGTAATGTATATACACAGTGACTGCACCAGCAGAATAGTGAGTGCAGCTCTGGAGTATAATACAGGATGTAACTCAGGATCAGTAATGTAATGTATGTACACAGTGACTGCACCAGCAGAATAGTGAGTGCAGCTCTGGAGTATAATACAGGATGTAACTCAGGATCAGTAATGTATGTACACAGTGACTGCACCAGCAGAATAGTGAGTGCAGCTCTGGAGTATAATACAGGATGTAACTCAGGATCAGTAATGTAATGTATGTACACAGTGACTGCACCAGCAGAATAGTGAGTGCAGCTCTGGGGTATAATACAGGATGTAACTCAGGATCAGCAATGTAATGTATATACACAGTGACTGCACCAGCAGAATAGTGAGTGCAGCTCTGGAGTATAATACAGGATGTAACTCAGGATCAGTAATGTAATGTATGTACACAGTGACTGCACCAGCAGAATAGTGAGTGCAGCTCTGGAGTATAATACAGGATGTAACTCAGGATCAGTAATGTAATGTATGTACACAGTGACTGCACCAGCAGAATAGTGAGTGCAGCTCTGGAGTATAATACAGGATGTAACTCGGGATCAGTAATGTAATGTATGTACACAGTGACTGCACCAGTAGAATAGTGAGTGCAGCTCTGGAGTATAATACAGGATGTAACTCAGGATCAGTAATGTAATGTATGTACACAGTGACTACACCAGCAGAATAGTGAGTGCAGCTCTGGGGTATAATACAGGATGTAACTCAGGATCAGTAATGTAATGTATGTGCACAGTGACTGCACCAGCAGAATAGTGAGTGCAGCTCTGGGGTATAATACAGGATGTAACTCAGGATCAGTAATGTAATGTATGTACACAGTGACTGCACCAGCAGAATAGTGAGTGCAGCTCTGGAGTATAATACAGGATGTAACTCAGGATCAGTAATGTAATGTATGTACACAGTGACTGCACCAGCAGAATAGTGAGTACAGCTCTGGAGTATAATACCGGAGGTAACTCAGGATCAGTAATGTAATGTATGTATACAGTGACTTCACCAGCAGAATAGTGAGTGCAGCTCTGGAGTATAATACAGGATGTAACCCTGGATCAGTAATGTAATGTATGTACACAGTGACTGCACCAGCAGAATAGTGAGTGCAGCTCTGGAATATAATACAGGATGTAACTCCGGATCAGTAATGTAATGTATGTACACAGTGACTGCACCAGCAGAATAGTGAGCGCAGCTCTGGAGTATACAGGATGTAACTCAGGATCAGTAATGTAATGTATGTACACAGTGACTGCACCAGCAGAATAGTGAGTGCAGCTCTGGAGTATATTACAGGATGTAACTCAGGATCAGTAATGTAATGTATGTACACAGTGACTGCACCAGCAGAATAGTGAGTGCAGCTCTGGAGTATATTACAGGATGTAACTCAGGATCAGTAATGTAATGTATGTACACAGTGACTGCACCAGCAGAATAGTGAGTGCAGCTCTGGAGTATAATACAGAATGTAACTCAGGATCAGTAATGTAATGTATGTACACAGTGACTGCACCAGCAGAATAGTGAGTGCAGCTCTGGAGTATAATACAGGATGTAACTCAGGATCAGTAATGTAATATATGTACACAGTGACTGCACCAGCAGAATAGTGAGTGCAGCTCTGGAGTATAATACAGGATGTAACTCCGGATCAGTAATGTAATGTATGTACACAGTGAATGCACCAGCAGAATAGTGAGTGCAGCTCTGGAGTATAATACAGGATGTAACTCAGGATCAGTAATGTAATGTATGTACACAGTGACTGCACCAGCAGAATAGTGAGTGCAGCTCTGGAGTATGCAGGATGTAACTCAGGATCAGTAATGTAATGTATGTACACAGTGACTGCACCAGCAGAATAGTGAGTGCAGCTCTGGAGTATAATACAGAATGTAACTCAGGATCAGCAATGTAATGTATGTACACAGTGACAGCACCAGCAGAATAGTGAGTGCAGCTCTGGAGTATGCAGGATGTAACTCAGGATCAGTAATGTAATGTATGTACACAGTGACTGCACCAGCAGAATAGTGAGTGCAGCTCTGGGGTATAATACAGGAGGTAACTCAGGATCAGTAATGTAATGTATATACACAGTGACTGCACCAGCAGAATAGTGAGTGCAGCTCTGGAGTATACAGGATGTAACTCAGGATCAGTAATGTAATGTATGTACACAGTGACTGCACCAGCAGAATAGTGAGTGCAGCTCTGGAGTATATTACAGGATGTAACTCAGGATCAGTAATGTAATGTATGTACACAGTGACTGCACCAGCAGAATAGTGAGTGCAGCTCTGGAGTATAATACAGAATGTAACTCAGGATCAGTAATGTAATGTATGTACACAGTGACTGCACCAGCAGAATAGTGAGTGCAGCTCTGGAGTATAATACAGGATGTAACTCCGGATCAGTAATGTAATGTATGTACACAGTGAATGCACCAGCAGAATAGTGAGTGCAGCTCTGGAGTATAATACAGGATGTAACTCAGGATCAGTAATGTAATGTATGTACACAGTGACTGCACCAGCAGAATAGTGAGTGCAGCTCTGGAGTATGCAGGATGTAACTCAGGATCAGTAATGTAATGTATGTACACAGTGACTGCACCAGCAGAATAGTGAGTGCAGCTCTGGAGTATAATACAGAATGTAACTCAGGATCAGCAATGTAATGTATGTACACAGTGACTGCACCAGCAGAATAGTGAGTGCAGCTCTGGGGTATAATACAGGAGGTAACTCAGGATCAGTAATGTAATGTATATACACAGTGACTGCACCAGCAGAATAGTGAGTGCAGCTCTGGAGTATAGTACAGGAGGTAACTCAGGATCAGCAATGTAATGTATATACACAGTGACTGCACCAGCAGAATAGTGAGTGCAGCTCTGGAGTGTAATACAGGATGTAACTCAGGATCAGTAATGTAATGTATGTACACAGTGACTGCACCAGCAGAATAGTGAGTGCAGCTCTGGAGTATAATACAGGATGTAACTCAGGATCAGTAATGTATGTACACAGTGACTGCACCAGCAGAATAGTGAGTGCAGCTCTGGAGTATAATACAGGATGTAACTCAGGATCAGTAATGTAATGTATGTACACAGTGACTGCACCAGCAGAATAGTGAGTGCAGCTCTGGAGTATAATACAGGATGTAACTCAGGATCAGTAATGTAATGTATGTACACAGTGACTGCACCAGCAGAATAGTGAGTGCAGCTCTGGAGTATAATACAGGATGTAACTCAGGATCAGTAATGTAATGTATGTACACAGTGACTGCACCAGCAGAATAGTGAGTTCAGCTCTGGAGTATAATACAGGATGTAACTCGGGATCAGTAATGTAATGTATGTACACAGTGACTGCACCAGTAGAATAGTGAGTGCAGCTCTGGAGTATAATACAGGATGTAACTCACGATCAGTAATGTAATGTATGTACACAGTGACTACACCAGCAGAATAGTGAGTGCAGCTCTGGGGTATAATACAGGATGTAACTCAGGATCAGTAATGTAATGTATGTACACAGTGACTGCACCAGCAGAATAGTGAGTGCAGCTCTGGGGTATAATACAGGATGTAACTCAGGATCAGTAATGTAATGTATGTACACAGTGACTGCACCAGCAGAATAGTGAGTGCAGCTCTGGAGTATAATACAGGATGTAACTCAGGATCAGTAATGTAATGTATGTACACAGTGACTGCACCAGCAGAATAGTGAGTGCAGCTCTGGAGTATAATACAGGATGTAACTCGGGATCAGTAATGTAATGTATATACACAGTGACTGCACCAGCAGAATAGTGAGTGCAGCTCTGGAGTATAATACAGGATGTAACTCAGGATCAGTAATGTATGTACACAGTGACTGCACCAGCAGAATAGTGAGTGCAGCTCTGGAGTATAATACAGGATGTAACTCAGGATCAGTAATGTAATGTATGTACACAGTGACTGCACCAGTAGAATAGTGAGTGCAGCTCTGGAGTATAATACAGGATGTAACTCAGGATCAGTAATGTAATGTATGTACACAGTGACTGCACCAGTAGAATAGTGAGTGCAGCTCTGGAGTATAATACAGGATGTAACTCAGGATCAGTAATGTAATGTATGTACACAGTGACTGCACCAGCAGAATAGTGAGTGCAGCTCTGGAGTATAATACAGGATGTAACTCAGGATCAGTAATGTAATGTATGTACACAGTGACTGCACCAGCAGAATAGTGAGTGCAGCTCTGGAGTATAATACAGGAGGTAACTCAGGATCAGTAATGTATTGTATGTACACAGTGACTGCACCAGCAGAATAGTGAGTGCAGCTCTGGGGTATAATACAGGATGTAACTCAGGATCAGCAATGTGATGTATATACACAGTGACTGCACCAGCAGAATAGTGAGTGCAGCTCTGGAGTATAATACAGGATGTAACTCAGGATCAGTAATGTAATGTATGTACACAGTGACTGCACCAGCAGAATAGTGAGTGCAGCTCTGGAGTATAATACAGGATGTAACTCAGGATCAGTAATGTAATGTATGTACACAGTGACTGCACCAGCAGAATAGTGAGTGCAGCTCTGGAGTATAATACAGGATGTAACTCGGGATCAGTAATGTAATGTATGTACACAGTGACTGCACCAGTAGAATAGTGAGTGCAGCTCTGGAGTATAATACAGGATGTAACCCAGGATCAGTAATGTAATGTATGTACACAGTGACTACACCAGCAGAATAGTGAGTGCAGCTCTGGGGTATAATACAGGATGTAACTCAGGATCAGTAATGTAATGTATGTACACAGTGACTGCACCAGCAGAATAGTGAGTGCAGCTCTGGGGTATAATACAGGATGTAACTCAGGATCAGTAATGTAATGTATGTACACAGTGACTGCACCAGCAGAATAGTGAGTGCAGCTCTGGAGTATAATACAGGATGTAACTCAGGATCAGTAATGTAATGTATGTACACAGTGACTGCACCAGCAGAATAGTGAGTGCAGCTCTGGAGTATAATACAGGATGTAACTCAGGATCAGTAATGTATGTACACAGTGACTGCACCAGCAGAATAGTGAGTGCAGCTCTGGAGTATAATACAGGATGTAACTCAGGATCAGTAATGTAATGTATGTACACAGTGACTGCACCAGTAGAATAGTGAGTGCAGCTCTGGAGTATAATACAGGATGTAACTCAGGATCAGTAATGTAATGTATGTACACAGTGACTGCACCAGTAGAATAGTGAGTGCAGCTCTGGAGTATAATACAGGATGTAACTCAGGATCAGTAATGTAATGTATGTACACAGTGACTGCACCAGCAGAATAGTGAGTGCAGCTCTGGAGTATAATACAGGATGTAACTCAGGATCAGTAATGTAATGTATGTACACAGTGACTGCACCAGCAGAATAGTGAGTGCAGCTCTGGAGTATAATACAGGATGTATCTCAGGATCAGTAATGTAATGTATGTACACAGTGACTGCACCAGCAGAATAGTGAGTGCAGCTCTGGAGTATAATACAGGAGGTAACTCAGGATCAGTAATGTATTGTATGTACACAGTGACTGCACCAGCAGAATAGTGAGTGCAGCTCTGGAGTATAATACAGGATGTAACTCAGGATCAGTAATGTAATGTATGTATACAGTGACTGCACCAGCAGAATAGTGAGTGCAGCTCTGGAGTATAATACAGGATGTAACTCAGGATCAGTAATGTAATGTATGTATACAGTGACTGCACCAGCAGAATAGTGAGTGCAGCTCTGGAGGAGAATACAGGATGTAACTCAGGATCAGTAATGTAATGTATGTACAGTGACTGCACCAGCAGAATAGTGAGTGCAGCTCTGGAGTATAATACAGGATGTAACTCAGGATCAGTAATGTAATGTATGTACAGTGACTGCACCAGCAGAATAGTGAGTGCCGCTCTGGAGTATAATACAGGATGTAACTCAGGATCAGTAATGTAATGTATGTACACAGTGACTGCACCAGCAGAATAGTGAGTGCAGCTCTGGAGTATAATACAGGATGTAACTCAGGATCAGTAATGTAATGTATGTACACAGTGACTGCACCAGCAGAATAGTGAGTGCAGCTCTGGAGTATAATACAGGATGTAACTCAGGATCAGTAATGTAATGTATGTACACAGTGACTGCACCAGCAGAATAGTGAGTGCAGCTCTGGAGTATAATACAGGATGTAACTCAGGATCAGTAATGTAATGTATGTACACAGTGACTATGAACAAGACACCGCTAGAAAGTTAATTACTGCAGAAATTATGATTTTAATGATTGAGCTCAGATCCATTTACATGAACCTCATTTTTGGGATGTATTGTGGTCAGTAGCACCCAAAGTGGACATCACTAACAACACTCAAGCTGGACATCATTGAGCGCGGTGTCATCTCCTCGGCCTTGCGCTCTCTCCACTCTTGTTCTGATACCACAGATTCCCAATGGACAAATTCCGCTCCATCTTCCAAAATCTCCCCAGTAGCCATTGTTTCCTTCTTCAGTGCTGTTATTTGAACACCCCATCTTGATGCTGTTCACTGCGGTGTCATCTCCATCACCCTGTGGTTTCTCAACTTTCAAGGCAAACTTTATGTAGTTTCCTCTAGAGCACCATGAAATGGGAGTCCAGTCCCCCCAACTGTGGAGAAAGAGCAGGGTTTACACGGTTGTCCATCATCTGTTCATCATCTACACCTATAATGATGGGATTGGAAACACTTTGACTTGTTCCGTGTTATACTTTATGTTACACAACATATTTCCCATCTCTAATTCTGACTGCACATCTTTTAGCATCTCCTTCTTGTTCGGTGTCTGATCAGAGCTGATCATTGCATGACTATGTTACATTCATAATATAAAATGCAACAACAGATAGGATTGCAATAAAGTCACTTATATGAGAACCTACCCTCCGACTGTAGAAGTAATTGTGCCAACAACATCTCTGCTTGTACAGCGAGTACAATATAGCTGGATTCCATTCAGGGCCGTGTCATCTCCATCAGATCCAAGTGGTTTTTCCATCTGATAATAAATAAATAGTGCGCCTAATATCAGCACATAAGTTTATATTACATAAGATATCACATAATGGGTAAGGATCAGTGATGAGCGACTATGTTCTGTTAACCCTTTCGGAGAGCTGCTCGGTGATATGGTTAAATCGCTCCCGTGTGATGATTTGCGACTGTTTGACAGCTTTAATACATGTGAAGAATGTCTATTTCTTACACATTCCTCACGTACAAACCAGGAGAGAAACACCTGACCCCAACATTAGAGAAAGTCCCTAATCTGACCCTGGTTTGTCCTTACCTGTCTGAAGAGGTTAGCACCCTAAGTATACGCAATGGCGCCCCCACTCAACGTCGACTTACCCTGAATGTCCTTAACTGCACCCTCTCTATAAACAATGTGCAAGACTAGAACAATAATAGCTATAAAGTGAAATACACAAAAATCTGAGGAAAAGGCACAGGCCTATGAATGTGTTCACGCAGACACACAGGCAAGATGGAAGAAAATAAGAAGAACCACACAACAAACGGAATGCGTGGAAAACCTCCCAGACCCCAAACGTAAAAGAAATGAAAGAGTACTGGGGAGGAAGACACACAAACAAACCATAGGAAAAGAAAAAGAGATTAATCAGGTGAAACAAACCCTAGTTGAGGAGCTACATTTGCAAACACCATCTGTTTTGAAATATAACCAGCAAAGATGCAGGAGCAAGGTGAGATAGGACAGAACCAAATTGGGAAGTGAGAGGCACCTGAATAGAAGCAAAACCAAAGAAAGAAAAGAAAAGACAAAGAAACATCAGCAGTTAGACAGAGATCAAACCGGCTGTGGCTCAGCAGAAAGGGAAACAACCATGCAGCAAGATGTCACCTGATCGAGTCCGCAACCGAGGCATGATACTAGGGTTAGACATGAATTACTGTATCTTGAGATTTTATTTTGTCAAGCAGTTAATGTTTTATAAGATTGTGAGTATATAGAATAAATCCTTTCTTGAATCATTTAACTCCATGATAAATGGCTGCATTATGTGTGCCACCCTCATGAGTAATTAGAACATCATTAATGATAGAATATCTGGAGAGGTGATCATGGAGAAAATCACCTGTGTTGGGATAAGCCATTTCTCTGTGTACTCTGACTTCAATTTGGAGTTGATATGGTCAACTGCGGTGGAACATTTGAAGCTTAGAGTATGGTAATATTATATATGACAACCATTATGAATATATGGAAACTTGTCTAGTTGTTCCTCCATCACCCACCATAAAGATTCACCGATCTCTTCCCTTACTCAACATATGACGACTGGAAATGGAGTTTGAATACACTGGTTTTACAACACTTTCTTACCTTTCATATCATGTGTAGTAAGTGTCAGAAGAAAACATCTGTCATCTCATATGAGTACTTGATCCATCATAGTCATAGACCTCATTAATCCCCATTCTTTCTGGATGCCATCTGTCTTCTAGAATGACTGACATGGCACCAACTTCAGGTAATACACAGATACCCCACTAATATCAATGTATGTCACAAAACCCATGTACCTTTAGGCTGAATCCTCGCGCTGAGGTCATGGGAGGACATCGTTGTACTTCTCCCCAGTCGCCCCAGCTGCCACCATTATCAACTGAGATAAAGTCTCCGTAGGTCGATGTAGCTTGGATCAGTAATGATGCTACAACTAAGGACAACATCTTCTGCTCTGAAACGTCAGCTCAATGTCACAGAGGTAGCGGAAAGTCAAGTTGTTCTGCCCTGCTCTGAATTTATATCCTGGATTTAGCTTCTGTTTTTTTTTTCTACTCTGGACTGCCTCTTATTGCACATACTCTTTTTTTTTTTAGAAGTCAGTCTAGCTTTGTTACTACATATTGACTTAGATTAAGTTCTGCATAAGGGAAATAAGGAAGAAGTGGTAAGTACACAATCTTAATATTAGGTAATCACTGCGCTGGCACACTGAGTTCTGGAATGGTAGAGAAATACAGTACCTTAAAATAGTGTTTATTAGTGATGAGCGAGCATGTTCGTTACTGCTCGGCGCTGGCTGAGTATTTCCAGGTTGCTCACCGGGAGCTCGGGTCCCCTCCCTGCATGTTTGGCGCTCTTTACAGAGCCAATGAACATGCAGGGATTGCCTGCCACTCACTGTAATGCCGTAGCCATGTTGGTTGTGGCAGTATAGTGATTGGCTGGCCGCACAGTGTCATCAGGTCTATATCAGACCTGGCACCGCCATGCTCATCACAGTCACTCCGGATCAGACAGTGTAGGGAGAGCGGCTGCTGCTGCTGCGTCAGGGAGAGATTTGCTTGTTTCTAGTTAGTGTAGATGTACCAAACTATATTAGAGACACATATCCATCTCAACAAACAGTCCTTCTGAGGACTAATCCATCTGCAGAGATATCAGGCAGGCAGTGTATATAGGCAGGCAGGCATGGTATATAGCAGACTGCAGTGCACATAGGACAAGAGGCTCCATTCCAGTTCTGCCTTCTGCTGCTGTTAGATATTTCTAGACAAAGGCCCAGGTCTAAGGGGCCAGGAATACTTTTTTTTGGATCTTAATCCTCATTATTTGCTTAAAAAGCAATCCAGAGAACACCGTTTTTCTGCGCCATTTGCTTGTTGGCACTGCAGAATACAGCCAGGGCCTTTCCATATTACAGCGCTAAAAATCCAGCTATTTAAAACTGTGTTTTCTCCGTCACACGGATCACATATACGTTGTCAGAAAATACTGCCATTTCTGGCCTCCATTAAAAATTTGTTTCAGTGTGTCAGTGAAGCAATTGATACCAGATTGCTGTTCAAACTACTTACCTACAGGCCAGGTATTTAAAACTGTGGTTCCTCCGTCACACGGATCACAGTTAAGTTCGCTCCAAACTCAGTCATTTGTAGTGAGCGTGGAAGATACTGTCCTCCATTTAAAATGGGCAAGGCACGTGGCAAGGGACGGGGAACTGGACGTGATGGTGATGGTGCATGCAGAGGCCGAGGCCGTGGGCAAGCCGAAATTGTGCCACAACAAACACCCACATCTTCTCGCTCGACGTTCCTGTCCCAATTAATAGGGGACCGCAGCACACCACTACTGACCCCAGAGCAGTGTCAAAAGGTTATTGGTTGGATAGCGGATAATGCTTCCAGTCACTTAGCCACCACCACCACCATCTTCCACACAGTCAAGTCTCATTAGCCGTGAGTCTGGACATCATATTCCTCACCCTGATCCTCCTTCCTCCCACCATGCCGAGTGCCAAGAGACAACTGATCCCACACTTGGACACTCCGAAGAGCTGTTCACTTTCCAATTTATAGATTCGGGCCTCTCGCCCGGTCGACTTGAAGCGGGGCAAGAGGAGAGCGCATGTAGCAATGGTCAAAATTTTGAGCAGCCACGGACACACGAAGGCCACGGTGGGAAAGTATCACAAGAGGTGGACGATGATGAGACATAATTGCCAGAAAGTCAGGAGGAGGACCAGAGTGCAGAAGTGGAAGACGATGTGGTGGATGATATAGTAACTGACCCAACCTGGCAGGAGGACATGCAGAGCGAGGACAGCAGCACACAGGGGGAGGGAGGCAGAGCACCACAACAGGCAGGAAGAAGCAGTGTGGTGGCCGCAGACATATGTCAACCATTCCCCGTAACACCAACACAAAGGAAGTTGCCAGTACAACTGTTAGGTCTTCCCGAGTCTGGTTGTTTTTTAAAGACTCTGCCTATAATTCCAAAAAGGTCATTTGCACCACCTGCCAGGCCAACATCAGCAGGGCTGGCAAAACGACCAGCCTGACCACCACCAGCATGATCAGGCACATGGCAGCAAAGCACCCGACTTTGTGGGCCAAACCCCAGGGTCCAGGAACAGTGCCTGCTGGGGGCACCATAGCTTCTTCCGCTGTTGTGCATGCAAGCCAATCCCCTGTTCAGGGTGCATGCGAAGATGCCTCCTGCCCTGCACCTGTCATTGCACACTCTCAAGTAACAGCATCAGAAAGCACTTCCACGTCCTTGTCCCAGCGCAGCATTCAGTTGGCCATACCCCAGTCCTTGGAACGCAAGCGCAAATACGTAGCCAACGCCCCACAGGCCACAGTACTAAACTCCCACATTTCACGAATGCTTGCGCTCGAAATGTTGCCTTTTAGGCTCGTGGAGATGGAAGCATTTCGCAACCTGATGGCGGCGGCTGTCACTCGGTACTCGGTCTCCAGCCGCCACTATTACTCCCGGTGTGCCGTCCCCGCATTACAAAAGCACGTGTCCCAAAACATTAGCCATGCCCTCAACAACGCAGTTACCAGGAAAGTCCACCTAACCACGGACATGTGGACAAGTGCTTGTGGACAGGGATCTCGCTGACGGCACACTGGGTTAACATAGTGGAAGCCAGGACCCAGTCGGACCTTGGGACGGAACACGTCCTCCCGACGCCGAGGATTGCGGGCCCTAGGTCAATCAGGGTTGCCCACACAGTCTACAATTCCTGCACCTCATCCTCCTCAGCCTCCTCCTCCTCTTCAGCCTCCATCTCTGAAATGACCACATCAGTCACAATCTGGAAGCACTGCAGCACTGCCTCGGCCAAGCGGCAACAGGCTGTGTTGAAGCTAATATGCTTAGGTGACAAACCGCACAATGCTGAAGAGTTGGGGACAGCTCTGAAAGAGCAGGCAGATCTGTGGCTCACACCGCTGAACCTACAGCCAGGCATGGTCGTGTGTGGCAGTGGCCAGAACCTGTTGGCAGCTCTGAGGCGAGGCAAGCTCACACACGTACCATGCCTGGCCCATGTGCTTAATCTCGTGGTTCATCGGTTTCTCAAATCCTACCCGGAGCTGCCAGATCTGCTTGTTAAAGTACGCCACCTGTGTGCCCATTTTAGAAAGTCACCTACAGCTTCCGCCGCCCTTGCCATGTTTCAGCAGTGTTTGTAGCTTCCGGCTCACAGACTGGTGTGTGATGTCCCCGTGCGTTGGAACTCTACACTGCAGATTTTGGGAAGGATTTGTGAGCAGAAGAGGGCAGTTGTTCAGTACCAGCATCAACAAGGCCGTCGGTATTCAGTTCAGACTCCACACATAAGATCTCAGGAGTGGACATGGATGTCAGACATATGTACCATCCTCCAAAACTTTGAAGACTCCACCGAGATGGTGAGCGGCAATGACGCCATAATTAGCGTCACCATCCCACTTCTCTGTCTTCTGAAATGCTCTCTGCTCACAATCAGATAGGATGCATTGCAGGAGGAGCACGATGAAATGGATCAAGGAACCACACAGCCAAGCCTCACCTCAGGAGCTAGTTTCATGCGCTATAGACATTAATACCTGCACAACTGTCATACCGTCTGTTCAGCGTGGATGGCTAGAGGACAGAGAGGAGGAAGAGGAGAGGATGGTCAGTCATCCTCTTGGTGAGGACACGGAAGTCTTGCCTGATAACAGTCTGGCACGCATGGCTGAGTTTATGTTATGCTGCCTTTCCCATGACCCTCGCGTTCACAAAATTTTGGGTGATAGTCATTACTGATTGGTGACACTTCTAGACCCCCACTACAAGGAGAACTTTATATCTCTTATTCCTGAGACGGACAGGTCTACAAAAATGGCGCTGTACCAGAAGGCCCTTGTTGCGGAACTATTAAAAAAAATCCCATCTGAAAACGCTGGCGGCAGAGTTCACAGTTCGTTGGAAAACCAAGGAGTACAGGCGAGAGAGACACAAATGCAATCCAGCAGAGGCAGGGGAACACTGTCAAAGTTCTGGGACAGTTTTCTCAGACCCTTCCATCGCACAGGCCCTGGGGTGCGGGGTACTCTCACAAGGAGTGCAAAGTTTGGGAAGATGCTGAGAGAGTACCTTGCTGACCGTACCAATGTCCTCCGTGATTCCTCTGTGCCTTCTAATTATTGGGTATCCAAGCTGGATATGTGGAATGAACTGGCTCTCTATGCCTTGGAGGTCCTGGCCTGCCCTGCCGCCAGCGTTTTATCAGAGCGGGTTTTTAGTGCCGCTGGTGGAATTATAACTGATAAGCTCTTCCGCCTGTCAACTGAAAATGCTGACAGGCTGACTCTTATAAAAATGAACAAGGGCTGGATTGGGCCAGACTTCTCAACACCACCGAATGATAGCAGCGTAACATAAACTCAAATCCAGTGTCTTTTCTTGGGAGGTATATTCCCATGCACCTCTTCACACCCACACATGGGTATACGCTTCCTGATTTTGGTTATTTGCTCTTGTCCTCTTCCTTCTCCTCATCCTCCACCACCATATCACCAGGGTGACCGTGGTCCGTGATGCAACACCCACATAATTTTTTTAAAGGGTGTTTATGATGCCCGTAAAAAACAAAAATTATAAAGTATGTTCATGTATACCCCCCAGGGGTAAATGTTTGTCAGCCAATACACTTAGTGCATGGGCATTACAAGAATAGGAGACATGCTCCTTTCTAATGGGAACATTTTTTAAGAGGCCCTCCTCCACGTCTCTTCCAAGGGGTATTAAAGTGCCTCCAAATTTTTGACAGCCCTTGCATTCACTGCATAGGCCAACACTATGGGAGACTCTCTCCTTTCTAATGAGAATTTGTCGTAACTGTGGCCCTGCTCTGTATGTCTTTAAATTCTTAGTGGGGTTTTTCTTAAATTTAGTCAGCCGTTGGACTCACTGCATACCCTATAACTGTATAGGACAACCTCTCCTTTCTAATGGGAACATGTCGTACTTGTTACTGTGGCCCTGCTCTATGTGTCTTTAAATTCTTAGTGGGGTTTTTCCTAAATTTGGTCAGCCGCTGGACTCACTGCATACCCTATAACTGTATAGCAGACTCTCTCCTTTCTAATGGGAACATGTCGTACCTTGTTACTGTGGCCCTGCTCTGTGTGTCTTTAAATTCTTAGTGGGGTTTTTCCAAAATTTTGGCAGCCCTTGCAGTCATAGCATGGGCATTACCACTATAGGAGACCCGCTCCTTTATAATGGGAACAATTTTTTTACTGAGACCCTCCTCTATGTCTCTTCAAAGGGGAATTGGGTTGCGTCCAAATTTTTGGCAGCCCTTGCAGCCACTGCATACGCAATAACAGTATAGGAGACCCACTTGTTAATAATGGGAACAACAAAGCATAGCCGGCTGATGGCTCTCTAACAATAGCAAGGGCCGACTGCTGGCCTTTTAAGAATAGTAAGGGCCGTCTGATGGCCCTATAAAAAATGACTTTCAGAGTCCCTCCATCATAAATAAAACAGGATGTGTCTGATGATGTGTCACACACCACATTGCCAGATAAAGTTGTAAAATGTTAAAATGACATTTCCCGGTGAATGCATTTGTCTTAAAAAAAATAAGGTAAAAACCCCCCAAGACAATAGGATCTTTATTTAGTATAAAAAAACAGTGTCACCAATTTAACCCCAATGTAATTACAGTGTTCAGCTCCTGCACCTCCTCCTCCATCTCCGAAATGACCACATCAGTCACAAGCTGACAGCACTGCAGCACTGCCTTGGCCAAGCGGCAACAGGCTGTGCTGAAGATAACATGCTTAATGCTTAATTGACAAACCGCCCAGTGCTGCAGAGTTGTTGAAAGCAGTAACATAGCAGCCTGATCTGTGGCTTTCACCGCTGAACATACAGCCAGGCATGGTTGTGTGTGACAATGGGCGGACCCTGGTGACGGAGAAATGACAGCCGGAGTAGTTAGCGCTATCATGAACTCTCCTGAGGTAGAAGCCAGGTCACACCAGAGGATTCTCTGGTGGGACCATCCAACACTGCCGAGAAGCAGCCCTGGCTAAAAAAAGTGTGTAGGAAGGTTCCCAGACACTCTATGGCTGCTTTTTTAATGTGGATCGGATGTGCTTATGCATGTTATTTCTGAAACCGCATTGCAGATCAGGCCATTGCCCAACTCTGTAGTCGTGAAATTAAATGCGCAAAGAAAGATGTTTGTGTGTCAAAGCACCACCGACAAGGGCGAGTTGATGTTGGACGGGCTGCCATTGCTTCTGCAACAAGCTGCATTACAGGACTTCCTGGGAGAAATGACAGTCAGAGTAGATGCGGTTTCCCTCTATGCCACATTCACCTCCAGGGTTTAAACACCCAAGTCATTAAATAATTAACCACAATCACCAACAGTAATTATATACAACTGTTATTTTTTGTGTTCCTATGACCCCCCTTTTTCCTTTGCACCCGTACTTACCTATCAATTATTAATAATTATTAATCTTAGTCCTTACAGGACATTATTACGCAAATCCCCACTGCTATTGTTACAGCTGGGACATCTGGACCTCCAACAGAAAACCTCCAACCATTGAACCAGGTAATTACCCATAAACGTATGATATACCAGTGAAGCAAAAGCTATTACCCATATTTATCCCTAGCCACCTCTTTACCCATCTACCCATCTAGCCCACCAATCAATCACCAATAACTGCAGGCCCTACTGGCCAATTCTCGAGTCCCCAACCACTTCCGGCACATCTGGTACGTCCGGAAGACTAACATACTAGTAGACCGATCTCCTTACTCGCTAATTTTCTTCTAGCCATCCTGGTACAGTCCCTTGAGGAGAAGACTCCCTGACTACTAAATCAGCTTAATCCTTGTATCAGGTACAGATACACCCTTCTCATTTTTTCTTAAGAAATTCCTTCTCGTTTACTTTTAATTAGGTTAATAACAGGTCCATGTAATTCTTAGAGACATCCACTGGCTCTGGATCCCTTACAAGTCTCGTAACCTCCATCGTGTTCCCAACACCGGACCATCTGCGCTTATATGGTTCCAATCTTAATATATGAAGTAACAGCATCATCTCCTCTTTTGCTCTAATCATTTTAATCTCAAGTGGACCAACGCTGTGGATATTTATGTATTAGATGTTATATATAGTAAGAAAACTAGACTGACTTCTACAAAGAAGAAAGAGGCAGTCCAGAGTAAAAAATAAACCAGAAGCTAAATCCAGGATATAAATTCAGAGCGTGGCAGGACAACTTGACTTTCCGCTACCTCTGTGACATTGAGCTGACATTGAGCTGTCCTTAGTTGTAGCATCATTACTGATCCAAGCTACATCGACCTACGGAGACTTTATTTCAGTTGATAATGGTGGCAGCTGGGATGACTGGGGAGAAGTACAACGATGTCCTCCCATGACCTCAGCGTGAGGATTCAGCCTAAAGGTACATGGGTTTTGTGACATACATTCTTTGAGTAGAAATGAATGCTCCTCAAATTTTACGAAAATTCAGATTTTCCATAATCCAATTTTTTTTTTGCAATTCCCTCTGCGCTTTTTCAGTGGCTGGTTGTCTGGAATTTTTGATTAACCATAGAGAGATGGAAAAGAGTAAAAAAAAAAATAGTCACCTCGCAGCTCACCTGGTCCACCACCCCGGAATCCACTGTTTAGTCCTAAACTCTTTCTGGACTTGGTGCAGAGTAAAAAAGGCCAAAGAGGATGTTTTGAGATGGAGGAAGGTAAAAAGAAGACCACTTGCAGCTTGGAGGACCCTACTGAGGTTGTGGGGTCAGCTCTTATGATCAACAGGTTGCTATGGCAAACTGGTGTGCTCCTGTGACAGGATTTACCCTTGCTACCCATGTAGCTTGGCTCAGATGCCACCTGAGAATTCAGGTATTTGGTTTCACATCTGTGTCTAAACTTCTCGGCTTTGACCATGCTTGGCGATCCAGCCTCTGGTTTCCTCTTCTGGATGGCAGTTCCTCCATGGAAGCAACCCACTAGACCCCGTTGTAAGACCGAAACAATGTACAGGGTTTAAGGGGTGAAGGTCGGGGTTCCTCTGGAATCTGTCAGATGGAGTGGCTTGTGCCAAGTCTGTCCAAGGTAGCCTTTTTGAGCCTGTGGTCTCTGACAGAAGTAACAGTTGGCATATGCCACTACTTGGACTTGGAATCCCCTTGTTCACCATTGCCATCATATTTACTTAGCTCTGCTATGAAGGGCCTGTGAGCCTCAAGACCTACTCACGTCTAGTTGTCACTGGGCTCTGTTACATTGACTTTTGGTGCCTCCTTACAATCCCAGATCTATCCATCACTGGACTCTGCTACATTGCCACAGCTCTGCTGAGATATTGGGCTCTGCTACATTGACTCCTGAAAAACACAGTTCTCCTTATCACTGGGATCTCCTTCATCGTTACAGAGTGCATCTTTTCATGGTCAAATCTCCTAAATAAATGCACTCTGGTATATCGCTGAACTCTGCTATATCACCGCATTCTGCCATATCACTATGATGTGACTTTGCATCTATTCAACCCTGGTACTTCTCTGGACTCTTCTACATTGCTTCAGTGAGCCTCCTGATCTACTCAGCTCTGCCACTACTGCTCTACTTCTCCAGTGGACATTCAGTTTCTTCATCCTCCGTAATTCCAACCAGACCATCTTGCAGCACCCATGTCATCTGTTCATGCTGCTTCCCAACTGCTCTTCCAGACCAAGGGCATTGAGGTGAGGCATGATACCCTACAGGTGCACGATACAATATAGTTGATGCATTTTAGCCACATAAAGTGTCTTTAGTTGAAATATGAGACATATACATTATCATGCTACTTCCCAATACCTGAGTGAATATACAGTTATATGAAAAAGTTTGGGCACCCCTATTAATCTTAAGCTTAATGTTTTTTAAAACTTGGTGTTTTTGCAACAGCTATTTCAGTTTGATCTATGTAATAACTGTTGGACACAGTAATGTTTCTGCCTTGAAATGAGGTTTATTGTACTAACAGAAAATGTGCAATCTGCATTGAAACAAAATTTGACAGGTGCATAAGTATGGGCACCCTTATCATTTTCTTGTTTTATATACTCCTACCTACTTTTTACTGACTTACTAAAGCACTTTTTTTGGTTTTGTAACCTCATTGAGCTTTGAACTTCATAGCCAGGTGTATGCAATCATGAGAAAAGCTACTTAAAGTGGCCACTTGCAAGTTGTTCTCCTGTTTGAATCTCCTCTGAAGAGTGGCATCATGGGCTCCTCAAAACAACTGTCAAATGATCTGAAAACAAAGATTATTCAACATAGTTGTTCAGGGGAAGGATACAAAAAGCTGTCTCAGAGATTTAACCTGTCAGTTTCCACTGTGAGGAACATAGTAAGGAAATGGAAGAACACAGGGACAGTTCTTGTTAAGGCCAGAAGTGGTAAGCCAAGAAAAACATCAGAAAGGCAGAGAAGAAGAATGGTGAGATCAGTCAAGGACAATCCTCAGACCACCTCCAGAGAGCTGCAGCATCAACTTGCTGCAGATGGTGTCACTGTGCATCGGTCAACTATACAACGCACTTTGCACAAGGAGAAGCTGTATGGGAGAGTGATGCGAAAGAAGCCGTTTCTGCAAGCACGCCACAAACAGAGTCTGCTGAGGTATGCAAAAGCACATTTGGAGAAGCCAATTTCTTTTTGGAAGAAGGTCCTGTGGACTGATGAAACCAAGATTGAGTTGTTTGGTCATACAAAAAGGCGTTATGCATGGCGGCAAAAAAACACAGCATTCCAAGAAAAGCACTTGCTACCCACAGTAAAATTTGGTGGAGGTTCCATCATGCTTTGGGGCTGTGTGGCCAATGCCGGCACCGGGAATCTTGTTAAAGTTGAGGGACGCATGAATTCCACTCAGTATCAGCAGATTCTTGACAATAATGTTCAAGAATCAGTGATAAAGTTGAAGTTACGCAGGGGATGGATCTTTCAGCAAGACAATGATCCAAAACACTGCTCCAAATCTACTCAGGCATTCATGCAGAGGAACAATTACAATGTTCTGGAATGGCCATCGCAGTCCCCAGACCTGAATATCATTGAACATCTGTGGGATCATGTGAAGAGGGCTGTCCATGCTCGGCGACCATCAAACTTAACTGAACTGGAATTGTTTTGTAAAGAGGAATGGTCAAAAATACCTTAATCCAGGATCCAGGAAATCATTAAAAGCAACAGGAAGCGACTAGAGGCAAAAGGAGGATCTACTAAATATTAATGTCACTTTTCTGGTGAGGTGCCCATACTTATGCACCTGTCTAATTTTGTTTGAATGCAGATTGCACATTTTCTGTTAGTACAATAAACCTCATTTCAAGGCAGAAACATTACTGTGTCCAACAGTTATTACATAGATCAAACTGAAATAACTGTTGCAAAAACACCAATTTTAAGAAAACATTAAGCTTAAGATTAATAGGGGTGCCCAAACTTTTTCATATAACTGTATACAGGCATTAGTCCCCAAGCTTGGACTGGCCCACAGGAGAACAGGAGAATCCTCCGGAGGGCCAACACCCTCTTATATGAGCTGTACATGGCACTATACACTTGAATCACTATGTACAGACAAAGGCGGCATCTTGTTCAGTTATCAATCTACTCAGTTCTTTATTATATGAGTTTGTGATTGAGGATAATGTCACATTTGTACGTAGCTCAAAAGTGGAGTTGGTTACTGGTGGGCCCATGGCATCCCAGTCCGACACTGTACTGTACGTATCCAATTAACTAGATGAACCTGGTGTGAAATGTCAGCTATGGTATATGGTACTCCATCATTCAGCAGCTGATGCAGGTATCTACACCATGTTCCAAATTCTTTTTTTTCTCTACTTTTCCTAAATAGTTGGTGCAGATGAGTCGTACAAATCATCAACCGCTAAATGATAAATCACATCTTATTGGACAAACCTCCCAATGATAACAGGATTTATTATGCGTTGTTCCAAATTATTAGAGTCTCCAAACATGTTGTAGGTTGTGAAGAACTGAAAATGGTCATTTGTTGAACCTGCAGCATTCCGAGGTCACATTTACTGATATCAAAAGGAGAAACGAGCGAACTTGTTCGGAAAACGTTCGCCAATTTCAAATTTGGCACTAACGTCGCTCATTCGGATTCGTGATCGGACGCCCGAGCGTTTTTATCCAAAATCGTCAAAATTTGGTAAAAGTGCGGGAAATGATTGCGTTTCCACTACAGTATTTTCTATATTGTGTAAGTGCCATAAAAGCAATATAAGACTGTGTGAGATCACTAAGGGGCTTTTCTAGAGGCCATAATATGTGTCCTTCTTTCCTGTCTTTCAGAGTTGGTAGGTACGGCGGTACTAGTTTTTTTTATTATTTGTTATTGATTTTATCCATATTGTTGCAGTCTTACATTTTTAGCTGGTGTATGTGGATCATAGCAAAGTGTTTAGCTTAGTTTGGATGTATCTTCATATGATAACTTACGTACTGTATCTCTCCCGCTAATTAAATCTCGTTGTTATTGAGGTTTTTAATCAGAGAAAATCCTCTCATCCATAACGGTGCAGCCTGTGCTCACTGTTAGGGTTTCTGCCTCCCATACAGCAGGGGCTGAGGCAGAGATAAGATTACATAGTAGGTAACCTTATAGGGCTTTCAAGGACACATTAGTAACATTTTCTCTGGAGGCCCCGATGTTCTCCTCCGTGCAATATCACCTAACTCCTGTTCACAAAGTCATTCATTCTTCTATCTAATAAATTTGGTAATTTGTTAAATGAATGGAGAGAAGTCGCCTTTGTCCGTAAATACCTCATTAAGTGCGTTGTGTCAAGTATTGCTCATAGAAGGTGGTGGGGAGCCCACTGGGGGATTCACCTGATCCCTTGTAGACCATTAATTCTAGGGGTGAAGGATAAACTATAGCTGTAGAAGTCAGTCTCCTCGAATGGGTCTCTCATTTGCCAGGACTAAAGATGAGCCGCTAATCGAATGAGGATGTAGACCAGGGGTCCTCAAACTACGGCCCGTGGAGGACTTTTATCCGGCCCGCCAGGCTGTGGGCAGAGGAGAGCGGTGCCATTGCTCAGGGCCCCGGCAGCCGGATACTTACCTCTCCTCGTGCCTCCGCAGATCCGCTGTCTTCCTGCTCTGCGCTCCCTGTGACGTCTCAGGTCAGAGGGCGCGGTGACGTCTTTACACCGCGCCTTCCCCTCAGCCATCACAGGCAGCGCAGAGCAGGACGACGCTACCGCGACACTGGAGTCCGGACCTGAGCAGCGGCAGCAAGTGAGGAGGAGGGAGGTGAGTATTGGATTTTTTTTTTTTAATGTATGGAGGCATGGGACATAATATTAGGGGTGACATCCTGCATGTGGCATTATATGGGGGGGGGGGTGACATCCTGAATGTGGCATTATATGGGGGGGTGACCTCCTGAATGGGGCATTATAAAGACAGGGGAGTGATATCCTGCATGTGTCATTATATGGGGGGGGGGGTGACATCCTGAATGGGGCATTATATGGGGGGGGTGACATCCTGAATGGGGCATTATATGGGGGGGGTGACATCCTGAATGAGGCATTATAAAGACAGGGGAGTGATATCCTGCATGTGTCATTATATGGGGGGAGAAAGGGAAATCCTGCATAGGGCATTATAAGGGGGAAACAGCCTGCCTATTGAGGACCTATGCTGCCTATTGAGGACCTATGCTGCCTATTGAGGACCTATGCTGCCTATTGGGGACATTTACCTGCCTATTGGGGACCCATGCTGCCTATTGGGGACATTTACCTGCCTATTGGGGACCCATGCTGCCTATTGGGGACATTTACCTGCCTATTGGGGACCCATGCTGCCTATTGGGGACATTTACCTGCCTATTGGGGACCCATGCTGCCTATTGGGTACATTTACCTGCCTATTGGGGACCCATGCTGCCTATTGGGGACATTTACCTGCCTATTGGGGACCCATGCTGCCTATTGGGTACATTTACCTGCCTATTGGGGACCTATGCTGCCTATTGGGGACATTTACCTGCCTATTGAGGACCTATGCTGCCTATTGGGGATATTTACCTGCCTATTGGGGACCTATGCTGCCTATTGGGGACATTTACCTGCCTATTGAGGACCTATGCTGCCTATTGGGGACATTTACCGGCCTATTGGGGACCTATGCTGCCTATTGGGGACATTTACCTGTCTATTGAGGACCTATGCTGCCTATTGGGGACATTTACCTGCCTATTGGGGACCTATGCTGCCTATTGGGTACATTTACCTGCCTATTGAGGACCTATGCTGCCTATTGGGGATATTTACCTGCCTATTGGGGACCTATGCTGCCTATTGGGGACATTTACCGGCCTATTGGGGACCTATGCTTCCTATTGGGGACATTTACCTGCCTATTGAGGACCTATGCTGCCTATTGGGGACATTTACCTGCCTATTGAGGACCTATGCTGCCTATTGGGGACATTTACCTGCCTATTGGGGACCTATGCTGCCTATTGGGGACATTTACCTGCCTATTGGGGACCTATGCTGCCTATTGGGGACATTTACCTGCCTATTGGGGACCTATGCTGCCTATTGGGTACATTTACCTGCCTATTGAGGACCTATGCTGCCTATTGGGGACATTTACCTGCCTATTGGGGACCTATGCTGCCTATTGGGTACAGTTACCTACCTATTGAAATACCGGTTGATTTAACTTTACTTGTTCTTCATTTTAAATATTGTATTTGTTCTTGTATTGTTTTTTTAAACTACAAAATAAGATATGTGCAGTGTGCATAGGAATTTGTTCAGTTTTTTTAAAAACTATATTCCGGCCCTCCAATGGTCTGAGGGACCGTGAACTGGCCCCCTGTTTAAAAAGTTTGAGGACCCCTGATGTAGAGATACGGGCTGGCAGCAGGTGGTTCACAGGGCTCCAGTCTGGTGGCCATGGAATACTGTCGCGGGGTCCTGGATAGATATTCACTAACCAGGTGTGAAGAATTCCTTAGAGAAAGAACTTTGCAGCTGTCAACATAACTAATCATTGGATGGTCGCCAATCTTTGAGCGTGCTGGAGATTTGCCATAAATTGTGTGAATAGAGGAGCAAGCCACATTTGGTGCATCCCTGGTGTAGAGATAGTGCCGGCTGGCGGGGCCGGGCTTCGACAGCTGTTTAGGACTTCCCAGCTGACTCCCACCTTAGCGGCCACCAGACGACACTGCATAAATGTAGTGACCCGTCCACATCACAGCAGGACAGAAGCACCTGATGCAACTTCTTCCCACCGGAGAGGAGCCTCAAGCACGGATGTCCGCACATCACAGCAGGACAGAAGCACCTGATGCAACTTCTTCCCACCAGAGAGGAGCCTCAAGCATGGACGTCCGCACATCACAGCAGGACAGAAGCACCTGACGCAACTTCTTCCCACCGGAGAGGAGCCTCAAGCACGGACGTCCGCACATCACAGCAGGACAGAAGCACCTGATGCAACTTCTTCCCACCGGAGAGGAGCCTCAAGCATGGACGTCCGCACATCACAGCAGGACAGAAGCACCTGATGCAACTTCTTCCCACCGGAGAGGAGCCTCAAGCACGGACGTCCGCACATCACAGCAGGACAGAAGCACCTGATGCAACTTCTTCCCACCGGAGAGGAGCCTCAAGCACGGATGTCCGCACATCACAGCAGGACAGAAGCACCTGATGCAACTTCTTCCCACCAGAGAGGAGCCTCAAGCATGGACGTCCGCACATCACAGCAGGACAGAAGCACCTGACGCAACTTCTTCCCACCGGAGAGGAGCCTCAAGCACGGACGTCCGCACATCACAGCAGGACAGAAGCACCTGATGCAACTTCTTCCCACCGGAGAGGAGCCTCAAGCTCGGACGTCCGCACATCACAGCAGGACAGAAGCACCTGATGCAACTTCTTCCCACCGGAGAGGAGCCTCAAGCACGGATGTCCGCACATCACAGCAGGACAGAAGCACCTGATGCAACTTCTTCCCACCGGAGAGGAGCCTCAAGCTCGGACGTCCGCACATCACAGCAGGACAGAAGCACCTGATGCAACTTCTTCCCACCAGAGAGGAGCCTCAAGCTCGGACGTCCGCACATCACAGCAGGACAGAAGCACCTGATGCAACTTCTTCCCACCGGAGAGGAGCCTCAAGCACGGACGTCCGCACATCACAGCAGGACAGATGCACCTGATGCAACTTCTTCCCACCGGAGAGGAGCCTCAAGCACGGATGTCCGCACATCACAGCAGGACAGAAGCACCTGATGCAACTTCTTCCCACCAGAGAGGAGCCTCCAGCACGGACGTCCGCACATCACAGCAGGACAGAAGCACCTGATGCAACTTCTTCCCACCGGAGAGGAGCCTCAAGCACGGACGTCCGCATATCACAGCAGGACAGAAGCACCTGATGCAACTTCTTCCCACCAGAGAGGAGCCTCAAGCACGGACGTCCGCACATCGCAGCAGGACAGAAGCACCTGATGCAACTTCTTCCCACCGGAGAGGAGCCTCAAGCACGGACGTCCGCACATCACAGCAGGACAGAAGCACCTGACGCAACTTCTTCCCACCGGAGAGGAGCCTCAAGCACGGACGTCCGCACATCACAGCAGGACAGAAGCACCTGATGCAACTTCTTCCCACCGGAGAGGAGCCTCAAGCACGGATGTCCGCACATCACAGCAGGACAGAAGCACCTGATGCAACTTCTTCCCACCGGAGAGGAGCCTCCAGCTCGGACGTCCGCACATCACAGCAGGACAGAAGCACCTGATGCAACTTCTTCCCACCGGAGAGGAGCCTCAAGCACGGATGTCCGCACATCACAGCAGGACAGAAGCACCTGATGCAACTTCTTCCCACCAGAGAGGAGCCTCAAGCATGGACGTCCGCACATCACAGCAGGACAGAAGCACCTGACGCAACTTCTTCCCACCGGAGAGGAGCCTCAAGCACGGACGTCCGCACATCACAGCAGGACAGAAGCACCTGATGCAACTTCTTCCCACCGGAGAGGAGCCTCAAGCACGGATGTCCGCACATCACAGCAGGACAGAAGCACCTGATGCAACTTCTTCCCACCGGAGAGGAGCCTCAAGCTCGGACGTCCGCACATCACAGCAGGACAGAAGCACCTGATGCAACTTCTTCCCACCGGAGAGGAGCCTCAAGCACGGATGTCCGCACATCACAGCAGGACAGAAGCACCTGATGCAACTTCTTCCCACCAGAGAGGAGCCTCAAGCTCGGACGTCCGCACATCACAGCAGGACAGAAGCACCTGATGCAACTTCTTCCCACCAGAGAGGAGCCTCAAGCTCGGACGTCCGCACATCACAGCAGGACAGAAGCACCTGATGCAACTTCTTCCCACCGGAGAGGAGCCTCAAACACGGACGTCCGCACATCACAGCAGGACAGAAGCACCTGATGCAACTTCTTCCCACCGGAGAGGAGCCTCAAGCACGGATGTCCGCACATCACAGCAGGACAGAAGCACCTGATGCAACTTCTTCCCACCGAAGAGGAGGCATTTCCACTGTATTCTCAGCCCCAGTGTGCGATCAGCATACCTGCGGTCACGTGCAGACAGTGTGCGCACTCTCACGACTTGGCAATTCGTGTGCGCTACCTTTGAATATACCTTTAAGGGGTTATCTGAGAAATTTATAGGACTTCACAATTTAACCTGTGGGATCCTAACCGTGTGTAATACCCCACCAGGATACCATTGTTTCCATACTCCCCATGCTCCATATGCGGTTTGTATACTTACAATCACGTGGTGACCGGTTTCTTTTCTGCTTCTCTCAATGGTCTCTATTCAGAGAAGCTTAAGAGAAAGAAGTCAGCAAGCAAAACGCGTACTACGTGGTCATGTGGCGAGCACGGGGAGCGTAAAAAAAAAAGGGTACTTCTTATCCCTTTAGCACTGGGTATGCTTACTATTGAATGTCATCAATACTCTACGTATACAGTACCTTAGAATTTATTGTTGGTGTGAAATTACATTTTACAAAAAGTTTGATGAATAAGGCAAGATGTTAAGGATAATATACAATTTCATGTATCTGTGTCTGTGGCGCCCCTGCGGATCCAGTTGCTACAGAGGTACTGCATCTCAGCCAGAGGTGTGGTACCTCACTCTCAGGTAAGGAGGGAGCACTACCCGGAACCCAACCACTCACATCCAACACTACAACACTCCATTAGGGAAGGGCAAGATTGCTCCTGAGGGAGAGCACAGGCCCGGTCCCTGCCTGGAGGATGGAACTAAGTAGAGGAGGTGGGTGGAGGAAGTAGTTCAGGGGAGCACTTAAGGAAGGTAGAGAGGACCACATAGAGTGATGTGGGTCACATGACAGAGAATATAAAAGACAGGTAGAAAGATCTAGAAGAAGCCAGTAAGTGAGGACCTTTGAGGAGTAGGGTCCAGGCGGAGTGAGGGCCCAGAGAGGGAGGCCCAGTCAGAGGCGCCCAGTAGGAGAGTGAGGAGAGACGACCGGAGCAGTGAGAAGTGCTCCAGAGAGAGAAAGGATCCTAGGGGCATAGGAAGTGCGGAGTCCACCTGTGCGCCCGAGTTCACGCTTACCGTGAAGAGATCAGGTCGCAGTAGAGGGACCGGCCCCAGACTAGTGGAGGACTACAAGACTCAGCTAGCAGCTAGGAGGTTTTGTGCCGTAGCCATAAACCACACACATTCGCTGAAAAGGTGGCTATATAGGACCAAGGGGACAGAGAGGACGTCGTCCGACAAGGCCCGCGGCCACTGGCTCTGGACACTGTGTGTGAGGTGACGCGCCCCTGGGCCTGTGTCGCGCTGCGATGCGCACGCGGGAGCTTACCCGGAGCCGGATCTCTTGAGGGTTGTAGTCTCGTGGCGGTGACCCGGTCCGTGCCCAGGGAGTCAAACTGAGCGGCGATGTACTAGCAGTAGATGGTTGGTGACTACGCCACCCGTTGAATGCAGCTATGGAGCTGCCGCTGCAGGGCAGACCGCTGAGGCCGGTGGAAGGATGGTGCAGCGTGGATGGTATAACCCCCAACGGGAGGGGTATGGCCTCAGGGCAGCCGACGTGGATGATGGGGGTAGCAGGAACCACTCAGAGACGGTGCGGTGTAGTTCAGGGTCTTTACTGGTGACAAAGAAAGACCCTCCCGGAGTACTTGCTAGTGATAGGGGCCTGGTCAGTCCTTGAGCAGATGGGATTTCCCCTGGCCAGGCGGAGTTGTAGGCCTTCCCAACTAACTGTACTCTTCTGGCTACCTTGCTAGAGGCGGGAATAAGTAGCCCACGTCCCTGAGTGTACCGTGTGGTGCTCACCCGTATGGCCGGTGACTCGGGGCCTTCTAATGGCTTCCGCTCCACGATGGCGGTGCTGGTCCCACGCGTGTGACCGTGCCTTCGGGCTTCTGGGCCAGAGGACCTGAAATCCTCTGCCGGACGGTTTCTGCTGCTGGGTAGGAGTTAGTCCCCACAGCCTCGGACTCCGGGTCCGGTTAGAAATCTTCTCAGTCAGGGCGAGCTCGGCAGCTGCCAGCCCCTGACTCGTTGTAACACTGCTCCCACAGAGCTCCTGATGTTTCTTGCTATGCTGCTTCTCTTCTCTACTCTTGTTCTGTCTTCTTTCTCACTCACTCTGCCTCAGCCCCGGGTTTATATAGGGGAAGTCCTTCCCCTCCCAAGACTGGGCAGGAGGTGTGGCATGCACAAGATCCCTGACCAAAGGACCTCCCACCTGCTCTCAGACGTAATATCTCTATCACTGTGGCAACCAGACCCCTGGGGTGTCACAGAGGCGCAAGGCAGGAGGGCGAGAGCCAGCGCAGAGAGACAACCCGGGAAGGTACACAAGAAGGGGGTCCCGATCAAGTGCACACGAGTTATCTGAGAGTTGGCTGGATCACTTCCCCAGAGGACACAGGACTCGGTAGCTGTTATAACCTGCTGGCAGTTGTAACCTGGAACATCATAAGAACTGTGAGTAAACACTTTGAGACTGCACCCCGCTGTGTCCAAGACTTTTTTGATGCATGATCTGCCTTGCACTACACCGACAACATCCAAAATTCTCCTATTTAACTGCCCTGGGGCCTAGTTTTACCCGTGGAGAGCTGAACCAACTCTGCTGCGTCACCAACAGCCCCAGTGAATCTGAACAGCAGCGGCGGCCACCTATATCCGCATACCACGGGTGGCGTCACGAAACATTGTCCCCAAAACTGTATTCCCCTTTTCTTTAATTATTGACCGCCCGGGGCCACGGACCAGGTCACCGCCGCCGTGACTACCCCCAAAAGGAACCGACCGACCCGGCTTCCGAGTACCCCACGGCCCCAGGGTGCGCGTCATATCTACTGTATATAGCTACCTAATGTGTGTACCTGAAACTATGTAGTAAGCTTGGTTCTGTTCCCGTATTTATGTAGTAAGTCTGGTGTTGTTCCTCCATCTATGGAGTAAGCTTGATTCTGTTCTCATATCTATGTAGTAAGCTCATTTCTGTTTTTGTATCTACTGTATGTAGAAAGCTCAGTTATATTCCTGTATATATTTAGTAAGCTCCTTTCTATTCCTGTATCTATTTAATAACCTCAGTTCTATTGCCATATCTATATTGTAAGCTCAGTTCTGTTCCCGCATATATGTACTAAGTTCTGTTCCCATATCTATGTAGTAAGCTTGGTTCTGTTACCATAGTTATGTAATAAGCTTGGTTCTGTTCCCATATGTATGTAGTAAGCTCAGTTCTGCTCCCATATCTATCTAGTATTCTTGGTCTTGGTTCTGTTCCAATATCTATATAGTAAGCTTGGATCTGTTCCCATATTAATGTAGTTAGCTTGGTCCTGTTCCTGTATCTATGAAATGAACTTCAAGTTCTGTTTCCATATCAATGTAGTTAGGTCAGTTATGTTTCCATGTCTATGAAGTAGGCTCTTGTTCTGTACCTGCATCTATATTGTAAGCTTAGTTCTGCCATAGTATCTATATAATCATCTTGGTTCTGTTCCCATGTCTATGTAATAGGCTTGATTATATATATATATGTAATAAGCTTATTCCTGTTCCTGTGTCTATGTAGTAAGCTCGTTCTGTTCCAGTATCTATGTATTTAAGACATAAGGTTTTTTTTTGTGAAGAGTGACAAGCCTGATCTGGCATACCAATGCAAGGAGACTTAGTGTCTATGCAGTACTCCTCGGGGAAATTATATATGCAAATTGACTCTTCCAATAGATGCCTAGAGTTCAAGTCCTCTTCCTCTCCGAAGAGACAATTTGCGTATCTATGTAGGAAGCTCAATTCTAGAATAGCAGAAACTACCAAAGGAGACAGTAACTTATCATTACCAGAGACTGAATATTCTTACTGAATGGAAAACTGTCATAACAGAATACTTGAGAATTACTGCGGTGAATACATCGCCCCAATGTCACACGTTCCACTTGTAACGGCCAATCATGGTGTCTGCGTGTCAGTGAAAACACCAAGGTTTATGTCCAGGTGGCTGTAACTGAAAAGAATATGTCTCTGTATTCTAACCATTGCATCGCCTAACATTGTCCCGTTACCATCCATTATTTATCACCATCAATACCCTTTGGTTTTCCAATCCCGAGGTCATCTTACAGCACTAGAACTCAATGAGAAGACCAAATGTGAGAGTTGTTGGGGGTTTATGTAAGTAATTCACTCTTTTAATATTTGTTGGACCTATAGGTAATATTCATGTAGATTTCCAGTGGCCGCCCAACAATCTGGAATCCAATGAGGTCCAGGCAATGCTGCATGAAAGTAACTTTACTTAGTCATCTTGTACTATGATTGACTTATCTAATACAATTCAAACGTCAAGCAAAAAAATCTATTTTATCCAAACAAAAATCTGTAAGGAAAACAGTTTACTAAGTAGAAACAGGTTGAAGACTGTCGAAAAAAATATTTCATTCCAAAAATTGTAGCAGAAAATATATTTGCACTGTTAACACTTGCTCTCTGGTGTTATCTATTTCTTACAGCAGATAAACTGGACGTCGTTGAGAGCCGTGTCATCTCCACTGCCTTGTGGGCGCTCCACCTTGGCCTTCATGCCACAAATTCCATCCATGCATTTTCCACTCCACCGGCCATAATCTCCCCAACTATGACCAGCTCCCAATATGATCTCATAATCCGAACACTGAAACATTAGGTTGTTGGCAGCTGTATCATCCACACCTCTTCTTGGTGGCTCCACTTGCATGCTGAAGCTAATTAGGTGTCCTATCGGACACCATGAGGTTTGACTCCACTCACCCCACCTGCGAATGAAAGCAGAAATATCAAGACAAGACTTATTGGATGTATTTAGACATAATACCATTCTTATGGACAAAAATAGAACAGGTATTGTACTGAAGACTACGTACAAACATATGACCACTATAATAATGTTCCCTATGTACAAGAATATAACTACGATAATACTGCCCTCTATGTACAAGAATATAACTACTATAATACTGCCCCCTATGTACAAGAATATAACTACTACAATACTGCCCCTATATACGAGAATATAACTACTATAATACTGCCCCCTATGTACAAGAATATAACTACTATAATACTGCTCCCTATGTACAAGAATATAACTACTATAATACTGCCCCCTATGTACAAGAATATAACTACTATAATACTGCCCCTATGTACAAGAATATAACTACTATAATACTGCTCCTATGTACAAGAATATAACTACTATAATACTGCCCCCTATGTAGAAGAATATAACTAGTATAATACTGCTCCTATGTACAAGAATATAACTACTATAATACTGACCCCTGTGTACAGGAATATAACTACTATAATACTGACCCCTGTGTACAGGAATATAACTACTATAATACTGACCCCTATGTACAAGAATATAACTACTATAATACTGCTCCCTATGTACAAGAATATAACTACTATAATACTGCCCCCTATGTACAAGAATATAACTACTATAATACTGCCCCTATGTACAAGAATATAACTACTATAATACTGCTCCTATGTACAAGAATATAACTACTATAATACTGCCCCCTATGTAGAAGAATATAACTAGTATAATACTGCTCCTATGTACAAGAATATAACTACTATAATACTGCCCCTATGTACAGGAATATAACTACTATAATACTGACCCCTATGTACAAGAATATAACTACTATAATACTGACCCCTGTGTACAGGAATATAACTACTATAATACTGACCCCTATGTACAAGAATATAACTACTATAATACTGCCCCTATGTACAGGAATATAACTACTATAATACTGACCCCTATGTACAAGAATATAACTACTATAATACTGACCCCTGTGTACAGGAATATAACTACTATAATACTGCTCCTATGTACAGGAATATAACTACTATAATACTGACCCCTATGTACAAGAATATAACTACTATAATACTGACCCCTGTGTACAGGAATATAACTACTATAATACTGACCCCTATGTACAAGAATATAACTACTATAATACTGCCCCTATGTACAGGAATATAACTACTATAATACTGACCCCTATGTACAAGAATATAACTACTATAATACTGACCCCTATGTACAAGAATATAACTACTATAATACTGACCCCTATGTACAAGAATATAACTACTATAATACTGCCCTCTATGTACAAGAATATAACTACTATAATACTGCCCCCTATGTACAAGAATATAACTACTACAATACTGCCCCTATATACGAGAATATAACTACTATAATACTGCCCCCTATGTACAAGAATATAACTACTATAATACTGCTCCCTATGTACAAGAATATAACTACTATAATACTGCCCCCTATGTACAAGAATATAACTACTATAATACTGCCCCTATGTACAAGAATATAACTACTATAATACTGCTCCTATGTACAAGAATATAACTACTATAATACTGCCCCCTATGTAGAAGAATATAACTAGTATAATACTGCTCCTATGTACAAGAATATAACTACTATAATACTGCCCCTATGTACAGGAATATAACTACTATAATACTGACCCCTGTGTACAGGAATATAACTACTATAATACTGACCCCTGTGTACAGGAATATAACTACTATAATACTGACCCCTATGTACAAGAATATAACTACTATAATACTGCCCCCTATGTACAAGAATATAACTACTATAATACTGCCCCCTATGTACAAGAATATAACTACTATAATACTGCCCCCTATGTACAAGAATATAACTACTATAATACTGCCCCCTATGTACAAGAATATAACTACTATAATACTGCCTCCTATGTACAAGAATATAACTACTATAATACTGCCCCCTATGTACAAGAATATAACTACTATAATACTGCCCCCTATGTACAAGAATATAACTACTATAATACTGCCTCCTATGTACAAGAATATAACTACTATAATACTGCCCCCTATGTACAAGAATATAACTACTATAATACTGCCCCCTATGTACAAGAATATAACTACTATAATACTGCCCCTATGTACAAGAATATAACTACTATAATACTGCCCCTATGTACAAGAATATAACTACTATAATACTGTCCCTATGTACAAGAATATCTGGACACGTGATGTCAGCCAGCCTCTACATGTACAGTGAAAGAAATAATTATTTGATCCCCTGCTGTCTTTCTTAGTTTGCCCACTGACAAAGACATGAACAGTCTATAATTTTAAGGGTAAGTTAATTTTAGCATTGAGAGATAGAATATCCCCAAAAAATCAAGAAAATCACATAGAAATTAGATAAATTTATTTGCATTTTCCATCCATTCTCCAATTGATGCGGTAAAGTAGTCCTGTGCCCTTAGCAGAGAAACACCCCCAAAACATAATGTTTCCACCTCCATGCTTGACAGTAGGGATGGTGTTCTTTGGGTCATAGGCAGCATTTCTCTTCCTCCAAACACGACGAGTTGAGTTAATGCCAAAGAGCTCAATTTTTGTCTCATCTGACCACAGCACCTTCTCCCAATAACTCACAGAATCATCCAGGTGTTCATTGGCAAACTTCAGATGGGCCTGCCCATGTGCCTTCTTGAGCAGAGGGACCTTGCGGCATTTCAGGATTTTAAACCTTTAAGGCGTAATGTGTTACCAATGGTTTTCTTGGTGACTGTGGTCCCAGCGGCCTTGAGATCATTAACAAGATCCCCCCATGTAGTTTTAGGCTGATCTCTCACCTTCCTCATGATCAAGGATACCCCACGAGGTGAGATTTTGCATGGTGCCCCAGATCGATGTCGATTGACAGTCATTTTGTATTTCTTACTATTGCACCAACAGTTGTCTTCTTCTCACCCAGCGTCTTACTTATGGTTTTGTAGCCCATTCCAGCTTTGTGCAGGTCTATGATCTTGTCCCTGACATCCTTAGAAAGCTCTTTGGTCTTGCCCATGTTGTAGAGGTTAGAGTCTGACTGATTAATTGAGTCTGTGGACAGGAGTCTTTTATACAGGTGACTATGTTAGACCGCTGTCTAATGCAGGTAACGAGTTGATTAGGAGCGTCTAACTGGCCTGTAGGAGCCAGAACTCATAATGGTTTGTAGGGGATCAAATGCTTATTTCTCACTGCAAAATGCAAATAAATTTATCTAATTTATACAATGTGATTTTCTTGATGTTTTTTGGATATTCTATCTCTCAATGTTAAAATTAACCTACCCGTAAAATTATAGACTGCTCATGTCTTTGTCAGTGGGTAAACTTACAAAAACAGCAAGGGATCCAATACTTATTTCCTTCACTGTAGCTGTACACTGGAGTCTCACAGGTCCATGGGACAGTTTTATCTACTCACGGTCCTTCCGTTGACTTGATGATATATTCATCTTTTACGTTTGGGTGGATGTCAGTTTTGTTTAAGCAGTGCAGACGTATCCCGTTTAGCCCTGTATCATCTTCAGCTTTCTGCTTTACTTCCACCTAGGTCAGAAGATCGGCAAGAATAAAAAAAGTTCCTTTATGGCCTCATAGTAAAATTGACAACATTTGCTATTGTTGGAATGTCTTGACCACGGGTCGAGCTCAGACCTTCTCATATCATGTGGTTTTGAGGATAATGCTGCTCACTCTAACTGGGAATCTATGTAAATTTCTCCAGAAGAAAAACTGAGTTTGCCCTTAATTTTCAAATTTCTATACATTTCCAATATTTACTATATGTTGCATGGGGCTGCATACTCTACTGTCCGTGTACATCCCTACTTCTAAAACAGGTCCTCCTGAGCTCAGAGCCGACAAGGGGCTAAATCTGCGTGGCGTTTTTGTTCTCCTAGTGCTTTATTTGAAACTGTTGCATTAATGAAAACTTAGAAATGGACATTGGGTGGTAATTGGCCAACTCTAGGTCCTTGCGGATTAAATGTTTGAAAAATGTTAGCAAACCTTTAATAACGTCCATTGTGGCCAATCCATTTGCAATGGCTATTTGGGCACTGGTCCATCACTTTTTTCTCTTGTAGGATCTGCAGTGATGTTCAGATGTCTAATGGCCTCAACACACATTAGAACAATAGTTGGCCGAATTCAACGACATTGGCCGACAATCAGATGTGTATGATGGCCTCTTGACTCTTTACTGAGAGATGGTGTTGGGGGACAGAAGGATCCAGCCTGTTGAATTTCCAACTGCCGATACATTTTCTCCAAGGTCTTAGCAAATGCCAAAAGAGTCTGACAATGGTTCTCTCAGTCGAGCCAAGCATTCTTGAGTGTGTTAAAGTGGGGGGGGGGGAGATACCTGTCGTTTGGCCAATGGCTGTCAAATGTGTAAAGGCTACAGAAACTTTACAGAGATGCTACATTCTTGGTTCAAGATATACTGGGATGAATGTCACAAGAAGACCAGCTTTGGAATTGTTTTTTTGGGTCACTCTCTTAGACCTTTCTGATGTTATATGGTCTACATAAGAATGTTGGAGATTATGGGTATATTTTAAGGAACCTTCATCAAATCTGAATAATGGTAAGAGCAGACATATCTGTTTATTTTTCCATTCCAAGAGGGTATTGTGTGGGTCAAACTACGCCAGATTGAGGCATGTACATCCACTATGTGTCTTGTCCTCCCTCCACAGTGTACGATACTGATGTAGGATGTAGGTGAAAGCTGCTATCTATACTTTTTATTGGAATAAATATGATGTTATATCTAGATTTTCACAGTAAAGCAATTTTATGCCCATATCGAGAGAATTTAAGAAATTCTAAACAACCTTGTCCCTCAATCAGAAGAAGAGGGATTAGAACAGAGGAGAGCAGAAAATGGTGGCAAAGCAGTTGTGTCTACTAGGGTCCAGGACAGAGGTGCAGCCTAAGAGAAGTATTGGGGGAGCAAATGGGAAAATGATACACAAATGTCATTGGCTGAGTAGTCGGAAACCTCGATATGACAAAGCATAGAAGTATATAGCAAATGTGTTAAAAATAAATGGTTTTAGGGTTTGGAACAAGAACATCAATTACATAGTGCCTCAATTGGCAGAGAAATGCCCAATCTGACTCCTGTGATCAGTCAAAGCAAGATATTATATTCATTGTTCTGTTCATATTCCATGAAGTCATAAGAAATTTAAAGAGGAAAGCAAAATAAAGTTCACAATTTCTCTCTAAAAAGATATGCTAAACACTTTTCGGGGTCATTATCTATAAATACATCCCAGTTTCTTACCTTTAGAGAAAATCCTTTTGCGTAAAAACCACAGGGACACCACTCCACGGGCCCCCATTCACCCCATGATCCCCCGTTAGGTATACCTATAACAACATTTTCTCCAAATGTTCCTGAGATGACAGAGAGCAGCAGGAATGAGCAGAGGATGGAGGACATTCTTAGCAGATGTGACACCAGAGGCTCTTCTAGTTCTGGCTCCACCACCAGCTCGGGATGAACCAAAGCACCAGAGTCCAGGGAGGGAACATCAGGTAAAAGGTTCCTCCAGCGTGTAGCAATTCTTTTAAATATTAAAACTCTGATGTCCAGCCAAGACCCCAGTAAAAGGCAAACAGGGACTGTTCCCTGGCATTGAAATAAAGTGATTACCCTCACCCATCTAGAAAATCTATACCACGGTATACAAGCTGTCTGCGGTCATCTCAGGTGACATGGCCTTTCTGTTTTGTTAGGGAAAAAAACATACGGCAATAAAAAAAAAAAGGATTGCCACATTTGTCCAAGGTCTTACTATCAGAGTTTTATCATGAATTAATGAAAATTTAGTCTAAACAGCTCAAGTGAATGTGAGGTGTAGACACAGTCCTATCGCGACATTAATAAGAAAACTTAGATGTAGTTGGGAATAATACCATAGGAGAAGGTCCTGGTGAAGCTTCACCAGTGTAATAACATCACTGCCCACTTACCCAACTGTTTCTTTATTGGGAGGGAGAAGGGAGTTTGCTTCTATTCCAGACAGCCCAGAAAGTGTTATAATGTGGGAAGCCGGTTCATTTGGCAAGTGCCTGTACTGTGGTGAAGTGCAGCCTATGGAGGAAAGCTGGCCATTAGCTGCTTCTCACAGAGGTGAAATGTTGGAATATGTTTAGTGCACCAACTCCATTCCTGTGTATGTAAATGTTCTATTGCTAGGTTTGTGTATTGTCTATAAAGTTAAAAAAAAAAAAACTCACATAGGCTCACACACAGAAAAGACCATGTGACTGTATCCAGTTTCCTGCATCTGTGCATGAGAGGAGAAGCAGCCTGCTGATGCTGCACAGAGTGCTGATGCTGCACAGAATGCTGATGCTGCACAGAGTGCTGATGCTGCACAGAGTGCTGATGCTGCACAGAGACACTTAAAATATGTATATTCCTGTTTCCACAAAGCCGATCATATCTGCACCTGTTTATAGCTAATTAAAGCTTCATTCTGGTGTCGAAACGCTTTGAGAGTATCCTGAATGATCCACTGCCAACAGGTTATGGGCCCAGTGTGACACAGAACCCCAGCGTGACACAGAACTCCAGGAGTGACACAGAAGAGTAATAATAAAGCAACAGAAGTCCAAAGCAAAAGCAGCACAGAGCAACAGAGCAGATGTCCACAAGCAGGGATCACTGCACGTTCTTGTAACATACCTGGCGGCGTCCTTGCATGGTGGTCCATCTCCCACTGTGCAAGAGCGCGCACTTGATCTCCAGTCCAGAATGTCTCTCTGGCTTCCCTCCTTGCTGTCTGTTTGTCTGTTTTGGCTGCATAGGGCGACGCCCGCTGAACTTCCTGTTTCTTGTACCTGCTGCGGACACGCCCCTGTTGCACCTTCAGCCTATTGCTGTCCATCTTTGGGTATTTATACCACCTTCTTCCTCAAGATGGCGCCTGAGCATTGTGTCCTGTCAGTCGGCTTTTTGTCTCTGACGTGCCAGGTCCTTTCCTGTTTTCCTGCCTGTTCTCCAGTTCTGTGTCTGAACTGTGGTCTGTTCTTGTGAACACGCTTCTAGCCTGTTCTTTCACCTTCTAGGGGCTGTATTCCTAGATCTGCCTGTCTGTGCCTTGCGGTATCTGTTCCCGTCTGAACAGAGTCCTGTTTGTGTCCCAGCCTTGCTGTATTTGTTCCCGTTCCTCGGTTCCTAGTTGTCTGTGCCTCGTTTCTACTTTTGCCTTTTCTCCCTTTTCCCTCTTTGTCTGTTTTCTGCGTCTTTCTGCAGAGTCTGAACTTGCTCCTAAATTCCTTCTCGTCGTCTCTGTAAATCTGTTGTGAATTTAATGTACGCTCGCTACTTCTTTGTAAGTACTGTGTGTGCTTCTGGTTCTGCCTTTCCTTCTCCGTCTGTTCTTTGTGAACAGAGTCCTATCCCCCTGCCTTGTCTGCCACTCTGCGGTTTCCGCTCTGCTCCTGCCTTGTTCGCCGCTCTGCGGTTTCCGCTCTGCTCCTGCCTTGTTTGCCGCTCTGCGGTTTCCGCTCTGCTCCTGCCTTCTTAGCCGCTCTGCGGTTTCCGCTCTGCTCCTGCTTAGCTTGCCGCTCTTGCGGTTTCTGCTCTGCTCTTGCCTTGCTTGCCGCTCCTGCGGTTTCCGCTCTGCTCCTGCCTTGTTTACCGCTCTGCGGTTTCCGCTCTGCTCCTGCCTTGTTTACCGCTCTGCGGTTTCCGCTCTGCTCCTGCCTTGTTTACCGCTCTGCGGTTTCCGCTCTGCTCCTGCCTTGTTTACCGCTCTGCGGTTTCCGCTCTGCTCCTGCCTTGTTTACCGCTCTGCGGTTTCCGCTCTGCTCCTGCCTTGTTTACCGCTCTGCGGTTTCCGCTCTGCTCCTGCCTTGTTTGCCGCTCTGCGGTTTCCGCTCTGCTGCGGCCTTCTTTACCGCTCTGCGGTTTCCGCTCTGCTCCTGCCTTGTTTACCGCTCTGCGGTTTCCGCTCTGCTGCGGCCTTGTTTACCGCTCTGCGGTTTCCGCTCTGCTCCTGCCTTGTTTGCCGCTCTGCGGTTTCCGCTCTGCTGCGGCCTTCTTAGCCGCTCTGCGGTTTCCGCTCTGCTCCTGCCTTGTTTACCGCTCTGCGGTTTCCGCTCTGCTCCTGCCTTGTTTGCCGCTCTGCGGTTTCTGCTCTGCTGCGGCCTTCTTAGCCGCTCTGCGGTTTCCGCTCTGCTCCTGCCTTGTTTACCGCTCTTGCGGTTTCCACTCTGCTCTTGCCTTGCTTGCCGCTCCTGCGGTTTCTGCTCTGCATCTGCTTGCTGCTCCGGCAGTCCTGTCCTGCTCTGCTTCTGCTCGCTGCTCCGGCAGCCCCGTCCTGCTCTGCATCTGCTCGCTGCTCCGGCAGTCCTGTCCTGCTCTGCTTGTGCTCGCTGCTCCGGCAGTCCCGTCCTGCTCTGCTCTTGCCCACCGCTTCGGGCGTTCCCTCTCTGCTGTGTTTGGCTACCGCATCTGCGGTTCTGTTTCTGTGACCCAGTCTGTACTGGGTCTTGTCCTCTCTGTGCTCCAGCCCGTCCTTTCGGCCAGTACCTCCCTGCCTGCATATTCGCCTGTATCCACCCGTCTGCATACCTGCCGTGTTCGCTTATATCCACCAGTCTGTGCCAGCCTAACCTGCCTGTTCCAGTAATCCCTGTGTGGGTCAACCCCCGTGTCCGGAGTTTGACCTGGAGTAGCACCTGGTCCCTCTGCCCGGTTTCTCCCTGGTGCACTGGCGTCGTATGCCGTCATGCCATCTTGGTCGGATCGGCCAGATACTTAGTAACGCCCCTCCAGGCACTCTCCGGTTCATGGTCCAATGGAACCACTTCTCCCGCACACGCCAGTCAGTCCGGGCGTGTGCATAACAGCATGCTCAGGCCATGGTTCCCGTTGAGCCCCACGGCCTTCGCTCTCTGAGAAGTTTTCCAGCGAATACATGCATTAAAAATAAATAAATACATTTTTTTTTTCTCAGCTGAGTTCCAGGCGAATTACGCACCCGTCCAGATGGATCTATCTGCTCTCGTTCCTGCGGATCCGCCACGTTACTATGGGGATCCAAGACAAAGTCGTGCATTTGTGGAGCAATGCATGCTACACTTCAAGTTCTACCCTCTATGTTTTCCCACCGATCGGGTTAAGGTGGCATTCATTATGTCTTACCTGGCGGGTGATGCCTTGGAATGGATCAACCCCCTATATGAAACACAGGATCCGATCCTCCTGGACCTAATGGCCTTCCTGGTGGCCTTTCTAATGGTCTTCGATGATCCTAACCCGGAGGCTCCTGCTGAAGCTTCACCTCCCAATATCCCGGAGCAGCCCCGATGGGTAATGTGTGTGTGGGTAGCGCAATAGTCCTCCAGCCCAATGAGACTACTGCCCACCCAGAATCCTCACAGGGTGACTACGCTTTCCGGAATACTTCTCCCAACCTCAAGAGGCAGTCCAGACGTGCTAGACGTAGAGGCAAGCCGTCACGCCAGGGTCTGTCCTCCCTGAGACCTCCTGACCCCAACCTTGAAGTCCCTACTGAAGCTTCATCTCCCTGTATCCCGGAGAAGCCCCAACGGGTAATGTGCGTGGGTAGTGCTCCGGTTCTCCTGCCCGAAGAGACTTCTGCCCATCCAGACTCCACACAGGAGAACTTCCTGCACCCGGCATCAGATGCTTCACCCACTTTAACCGGTGTGCATGTCCAAGGATGCTCCAAAGCTGTGGTTACCTCTGAGTCTGTGCACCTCTACTACCTGGCGGAGGACCCCCTGTTGCCTCCTGAATCCTCCGGGATACCACTCGATGACAAATGGAGAGAGACTTCTCTACACTCGGTACTCGATACTTTGTCCGCTTCGTCCTGTGAGCCTGACAATGGGTACCCCAAAGTGGTAGTTACCCCCGAGTCTCTACACCCCTCCGACCAGACGGAGGACCTCCAGTTGTCTCCAGAACCCTTCGGGGTGCTACCTGGTAGCGAAAGGACAGAGACTCTCCTATACTCTGTACCTGATACCTCGCTCGCTTCGTCCAGTGAGTCCAACCTAGTGTACTCCGAAGCAGAGGTTACTCCCGAGTCTCTACACCCCTCTGACCAGGCGGAGGACCTCCAGTTGTCTCCAGAACCCTACAGGGTGCTACCTGGTAGCGAAAGGACAGAGACTCTCCTATACTCTGTACCTGATACCTCGCTCGCTTCGTCCAGTGAGTCCAACCTAGTGTACTCCGAAGCAGAGGTTACTCCCGAGTCTCTACACCCCTCCGACCAGGCGGAGGACCTCCAGTTGTCTCCAGAACCCTTCGGGGTGCCACCTGGTGGTGAATGGACAGAGACTTTCCTATATCCTGGATCTGATACCTCGCTTGCTTCGTCCAGTGAGTCCGACCTTGTGTACTCTGAAGCAGAGGTTACCCTTGAGTCTCTACACCCCTCTGACCAGGCGGAGGACCTCCAGTTGTCTCCATAACCCTTCGGGGTGCCACCTGGTGGTGAATGGACAGAGACTTTCCTATACTCGGTACCCGATACCTCGCCTGCTTCCTCCAGTGAGTCCGACCTAGTGTACTCTGAAGCAAATGTTTTCTCTGAGCCTCTGCACTCTTCTGACCCAGCGGAGGACCTCCAGTTGTTTCCTGAATTCTCCGGGGTACCACCAGATAACAAAGAGACAGTGACTTTTCCTCATTATGTACCTGATAACCCGTCTATTTCTTCCTGTGAGCTTGACAAGATGTACCTCGAAGCAGAGATTACCCCCAAGTCTCTGTCCCCCTCCAACCCGGTGAAGGACTTCCAGTTGTCTCCTGTACCCTCTGGGGTGCCACCTGAAAATATGTGGAGAGAGACTTCCTTGTGTGCTGTTCCTGGTACTCCACCCGTTTCGTCTGTTACTAAGGATGGCTGGATAGGAGGTAGCATCCTAGCTAACCAGATGAGATCAATTTTTCCTGTGGACAGTGGAAGTGATCTCCTTGAAGTGAACGACTGGTCCTCGAATTCCCTGCGGAAGATTCTGGCAGGCCTGAAGAAGAGGGGGCGTAAGGGGGGGGGTACTGTAACATACCTGGCGGCGTCCTTGCATGGTGGTCCATCTCCCACTGTGCAAGAGCGCGCACTTGATCTCCAGTCCAGAATGTCTCTCTGGCTTCCCTCCTTGCTGTCTGTTTGTCTGTTTTGGCTGCATAGGGCGACGCCCGCTGAACTTCCTGTTTCTTGTACCTGCTGCGGACACGCCCCTGTTGCACCTTCAGCCTATTGCTGTCCATCTTTGGGTATTTATACCACCTTCTTCCTCAAGATGGCGCCTGAGCATTGTGTCCTGTCAGTCGGCTTTTTGTCTCTGACGTGCCAGGTCCTTTCCTGTTTTCCTGCCTGTTCTCCAGTTCTGTGTCTGAACTGTGGTCTGTTCTTGTGAACACGCTTCTAGCCTGTTCTTTCGCCTTCTAGGGGCTGTATTCCTAGATCTGCCTGTCTGTGCCTTGCGGTATCTGTTCCCGTCTGAACAGAGTCCTGTTTGTGTCCCAGCCTTGCTGTATTTGTTCCCGTTTCTCTGTTTCCAGTTGTCTGTGCCTTGCGGTATCTGTTCCCGTCTGAACAGAGTCCTGTTTGTGTCCCAGCCTTGCTGTATTTGTTCCCGTTCCTCGGTTCCTAGTTGTCTGTGCCTCGTTTCTACTTTTGCCTTTTCTCCCTTTTCCCTCTTTGTCTGTTTTCTGCGTCTTTCTGCAGAGTCTGAACTTGCTCCTAAATTCCTTCTCGTCGTCTCTGTACCTCTGTTGTGAATTTAGTGTACGCTCGCTACTTCTTTGTAAGTACTATGTGTGCTTCTGGTTCTGCCTTTCCTTCTCCGTCTGTTCTTTGTGAACAGAGTCCTATCCCCCTGCCTTGTCTGCCGCTCTGCGGTTTCCGCTCTGCTTCTGCCTTGTTTGCCGCTCTGCGGTTTCCGCTCTGCTTCTGCCTTGTTTGCCGCTCTGCGGTTTCCGCTCTGCTCCTGCCTTCTTAGCCGCTCTGCGGTTTCCACTCTGCTCCTGCTTAGCTTGCCGCTCTTGCGGTTTCTGCTCTGCTCTTGCCTTGCTTGCCGCTCCTGCGGTTTCCGCTCTGCTCCTGCTTAGCTTGCCGCTCTTGCGGTTTCTGCTCTGCTCTTGCCTTGCTTGCCGCTCCTGCGGTTTCTGCTCTGCTCCTGCCTTGTTTACCACTCTGTGGTTTCCGCTCTGCTCCTGCCTTGTTTACCGCTCTGCGGTTTCCGCTCTGCTCCTGCCTTGTTTACCGCTCTGCGGTTTCCGCTCTGCTCCTGCCTTGTTTACCGCTCTGCGGTTTCCGCTCTGCTCCTGCCTTGTTTGCCGCTCTGCGGTTTCCGCTCTGCTGAGGCCTTCTTAGCTGCTCTGCGGTTTCCGCTCTGCTCCTGCCTTGTTTACCGCTCTGCGGTTTCCGCTCTGCTCCTGCCTTGTTTGCCGCTCTGCGGTTTCCGCTCTGCTGCGGCCTTCTTAGCCGCTCTGCGGTTTCCGCTCTGCTCCTGCCTTGTTTACCGCTCTTGCGGTTTCCACTCTGCTCTTGCCTTGCTTGCCGCTCCTGCGGTTTCTGCTCTGCATCTGCTCGCTGCTCCGGCAGTCCTGTCCTGCTCTGCTTCTGCTCGCTGCTCCGGCAGCCCCGTCCTGCTCTGCATCTGCTCGCTGCTCCGGCAGTCCTGTCCTGCTCTGCTTGTGCTCGCTGCTCCGGCAGTCCCGTCCTGCTCTGCTCTTGCCCACCGCTTCGGGCGTTCCCTCTCTGCTGTGTTTGGCTACCGCATCTGCGGTTCTGTTTCTGTGACCCAGTCTGTACTGGGTCTTGTCCTCTCTGTGCTCCAGCCCGTCCTTTCAGCCAGTACCTCCCTGCCTGCATATTCGCCTGCATCCACCCGTCTGCATACCTGCCGTGTTCGCTTATATCCACCAGTCTGTGCCAGCCTAACCTGCCTGTTCCAGTAATCCCTGTGTGGGTCAACCCCCGTGTCCAGAGTTTGACCTGGAGTAGCACCTGGTCCCTCTGCCCGGTTTCTCCCTGGTGCACTGGCGTCGTATGCCGTTGTGCCATCTTGGTCGGATCGGCCAGATACTTAGTCACGCCCCTCCATGCACTCTCCGGTTCATGGTCCAGTGGAACCACTTCTCCCGCACACGCCAGTCAGTCCGGGCGTGTGCATAACAGTTCTCAGTGCAAAGTCTCACCAAACTGAATTATCAATCTTGGAAATTTAAGGTGAAAAAGCTGCTCATAAGAGAAAGTACATGGAAATATACGCTGGAACAAGTGCCTCATCCATTACCTGATGACTGGCTAGAGAAGGATCAGAAAGCACAAAGCACTATCTCCCTCAGTGTAGATGATGATGAGATTGTGCATATATGCAAATGTGCAACTGCAAAAGAGATGTGGGATGAATTACAGAAAGTGCATGAAAGATCAAATCTCAGCAATAAGCTTTATCTCATGAGAAAACTGTATCAGTCTAAGCTAAGTGATGGGCAGAATATGCAGGACTATATAAGAAACACCCTAGAGATTGTGGAGTGTCTCAGGGGCATTGGAGAAGAAATTAAAGAATTTCATGATGCTGCACTACTATTAAGTGGTCTTCCAGAAAATGATGACACATTTGTCACTGCACTAGATGCACGGCCAGATGATGAGCTCACGCTAGAATATGTCAAAGGCAAGCTTGTAGATGAATTCAAGCGAAAAACACACAATGTAAGCAGCAGTAATCAATCTAGAGCAGAAACAGCATTAAAGACACATTACTTTCCTAAAAATAAGGGCAATCTAAGGGAAACTCATGAATGTTTTGTCTGTAGAATGCCCGACCACCTTAAAGCAGACTGCAGAATTTGGAAAGCAAGATTGAGTCCGTTTAAAAAGCAGAACAGTGATCAAAAGGTGAAAACAGTTCAAGAGGAAAAGTCTGCATGTGTTGAAACTGCATTTAATACCAGTACAGGCTCATCTGCAAAGCATATGTGGTGTATAGACTCTGGTGCTAGCAGCCATATGACAAATAACAAGGATTTCTTCACTGACCTTGATGAAAGCAAGTCAGAAAAGGTCATCTTAGTTAATGGTCAATATATGACTTCAGAAGGAGTAGGAGACGGCTACCTCCACTGTCCAGTTTCCTCAGCACAAAGCAGAAAGATCCCAGTAAAGGATGTGCTCTATGTTCCCAGTCTTGAAAGCAATCTTCTGTCAGTAAAGAAGCTTACGCAAAAAGGGAATGTAGTTACTACTGTTGAGCGAGCATGCTCGACACTGCTCGGTACTCGCCTGAGCATCTCACTACTCGGGATGTTCGGCGAGCACCTAGCATTTCCGGGTTACCATTTACAGAGCCAATGAACATGCAGGGATTTCCAGCCAGTCACTGGAATGCCGCAGCCATGTTGTTTGTGGGCATTACAGTGATTGGCTGGCCGCACAGCGTCACCTCGAGTATTTAAAACGGGCACCGCCATCTTGGACACAGTCGCTCCAGATCAGACAGTGTAGGGTCAGTGCTGCTGAGTTAGGGAGAGATATATAGTGCGAAATAGGTAGTTTAGGGTCTCTAAAGCCTGCCAAATCAAACAAACAGTCCTTCTCAGGACTAATATCCATCCCACATATCAGGCAGGCAGGCAGGCTGTATAGGAGACGCAGTGGTTATACCAGCAAACACTGCATTACAGTCCTGTGTGCTCCTGCTGGTCAAATTGCTAGACTTAGCCCCCGGTCTCAGGGTCCAGGAAAAATCCTTTTTTTTTCATCTAAATCCTGTATTTTTTTTTTTCTCAGTCAGACTGTCCAAATACCAGTCTTATTAACCCTTTGGTATTCCCCCCCCCCAAAAAAATTGAGTGTGTCTGTGACTGTTCAGACACCGTAAAAAAAAACTGTAATAGTGTCTCCCTGACTGTTCAGACGCCAATATATCTGTTTAAAAGAGTCTGGTGTAGGCCAGAGAAATAGAACTGTGGTTTTGTAGTTCCACGGGTCAAATCTCTGTATTATCCTGCTTTTTGCATTTTTTCCGTAAAAAAAAACAGTAATAGTGTCTCCCTGACTGTTCAGACACTAATATATCTGTTTAAAAGGGTCTGTTGTAGGCCAGAGAAAGAGAACTGTGGTTTTGCAGTTCCACGGGTCAAATCTCTGTATTATCCTGCTTTTGGCATTTTTTGCCGTAAAAAAAAACAGTAATAGTGCCTCCCTGACTTTTCAGACACCAATATATCTGTTTAAAAGAGTCTGTTGTAGGCCAGAGAAATAGAACTGTGGTTTTGCAGTTCCACGGGTCAAATCTCTGTATTATCCTGCTTTTGGCATTTTCTGCGTAAAAAAAAAACAGTAATAGTGTCTCCCTGACTGTTCAGACACCAATATATCTGTTTAAAAGAGTCTGGTGTAGGCCAGAGAAATAGAACTGTGGTTTTGCAGTTCCACGGGTCAAATCTCTGTATTATCCTGCTTTTGGCATTTTTTGCCGTAAAAAAAAACTGTAATAGTATCTCCCTGACTGTTCAGACACCAATATATATGTTTAAAAGAGTCTGGTGTAGGCCAGAGAAATAGAACTGTGGTTTTGCAGTTCCACGGGTCAAATCTCTGTATTATCCTGCTTTTGGCATTTTTTGCCGTAAAAAAAACTGTAATAGTGTGTCCCTGACTGTTCAGACACCAATATATCTGTTTAAAAGAGTCTGGTGTAGGCCAGAGAAATAAAACTGTGGTTTTCCTCTTCCACGGTTCTAATCTCCTTTCTATTACCCTTTTTCCATTGATAGTGCGAGTGTAAGCTATTTTACTTCATTTACAAGGGGCAAGGTGCGTGGCAAGGGACGTGGAACTGGACATTCTGGTGATGGTGCGTGTAGAGGACGGGGCTGTGGCCAAGGTGAAAATGTGCCACAACCAACAGCCACATCTTCTCGCTCCCACTTCTTGACCGAATTACTAGGGAAGCACACTACAACACCAGTATTGCGAAGTGATCAGCGTAACAGGTTATTAATTGGATAGCAGATAATACTTCCAGTTACCTGGGCACCACCACCTCCGGTCTGTCTTCCACACGGTCAAGTTTTAGTAGCCGTGAGTCTTGACCGCATACTCCTCCTCACCCTGATGCTCCTTCCTCCCACCATGCCGAGTGTCGTCAGACAGCAACTGATCCCACACTTAGACACTCTGAAGAGCTGTTCACTGGTCCATTTCCATATTTGTGCCCCTCGCCTGCTCTGCTTGAAGTGGTGGAAGAGGAGATCCCAAGTAGCGATGCCCAAATATTTGAACAGCCACGGCCACAGGAAGTCGACGCTGGCAATTTGTCACAAGAGGTGGACGATGACGAGACACAATTGCCACGAAGTGAGGAGGAGAATCGTGGTGCGCAAGTGGAAGAGGAGGAGGTGGTGGATGATCTAGTAACTGATCCAACGTGGCAGGAGGACATGCAGAGCGAGGCCAGCAGCACACAGGGGGAGGGAGGCAGAGTACTCCAACAGGCAGGAAGAAGCAGTGTGGTGGCCACACACAGAAGGCGGGCAACAGTTCCCCGTAACACCAACACGAGGGACGTTGCCAGTACAACCGGTAGGTCTTCCAGAGTCTGGAATTTTTTTAAAGACTCTGCTGATAACCCCAAAAAGGCCATTTGTCCCACCTGCCATGCCAGCATCAGCAGGGGTGACAAAACTACCAGCCTGACCACCACCAGCATGATCAGGCACATGTCAGCAAAGCACCCAACTTTGTGGGGCGAACCCCAGGGTCCACGACCAGTGTCAGCGGGTGTCACCACTGGTTCTTGCGCTGTTGTGCGTGTAATACTGTATGTCCATACTGCATGCAAAGATGTCCCCTCCTCTCAGTCTTCACTTGTTATGGCAGTTTCTCAAGAAACAACGTCCACGTCCCACCGCAGCGTTCAATTGTCCATATCCCAGAGCTTTGAACGAAAGCGCAAAATTCGCAGCCAACGCCCCACAGGCCACAGTCCTAATTTCACGACTGCTTGCGCTGGAAAGGCTGCCTTTTAGGCTGGTGGAGACGGAATCCTTCCTCAACCTTATGGCGGTGGCCGTCCCTCGGTACTCGGTCCCCAGCCGACACTATTTTGCCCAGTGTGGCATCCCCGCACTACACAAGCACGTGTCCCAAAACATCTGCCGTGCCCTCAACAACGCAGTTACTTGGAGAGTCCACCTGACAACGGACACGTGGACAAGTGCTTGTGGCCAGGGACGGTACATCTCCCTGACGGCACACTGGGTAAACATAGTGGAAGCTGGGACCCAGTCGGACCTTGGGACGGAACACATCCTCCCCACACTGAGGATTGTGGGCCCTATGTCAGTCAGAGTTGCCCCCACAGTGTACAGCTCCTACGCATCATCCTCCTCCTCCTCATGTTCAGCCTCCATCTCAGATATCACCACATCAGTTACAAGCTGGAAGCACTGCAGTACTGCCTCAGCCAAGCGGCAACAGGCTGTGCTGAAACTCATAAGCTTAGGTGATAAACCTCACACTGCTTGTGAGTTGTGGACAGCTGTGAAAGAGCAGGCAGATCTGTGGCTGAGACCGCTGAACCTACATCCAGGCATAGTCGTGTGTGACAATGGCCGTAACCTGAGGCGAGGCGAGATCACACACGTACCATGCCTGGCTCATGTGCTTAACCTCGTGGTTCAGCGGTTTCTTAAATCGTACCCCAAGTTGCCAGATCTGCTCGTGAAAGTACGCCGCCTGTCAGCTCATTTTCGGAAGTCGGCTACAGCTTCCGCCGCCCTTGCTGTGTTGCAGCAGCATTTGCAGCTTCCGGCACACCGACTGGAGTGTGATGTCCCCACATGTTGGAACTCTACCCTCCACATGTTGCAAAGGATTTGTGAGCAGAAGAGAGCAGTTGTGGAGTACCAGCTGCAACAAGGCCGTCGATATTCAGGTCAGACTCAACACATAAGACCTCAAGAGTGGACCTGGATGTCAGACATATGTACCATCCTGACAAACTTTGAGGAGTCCACCAAGATGGTGAGTGGCGATGACGCCATCATTAGCGTCAGCATCCTTAAAGAGAAGGCATTGCAGCCAGAGTATGATGAGATGGGATAAGAAGCCGTAATGGGCGATTACACACAGCCCAGCCTCATCTCATCCCAACGTGCATTGGGGGACAATGAGGGAGAGGAGGAGGAGGAGGAAGAACAGGAGCTGGTATCATGCGTTGTAGACGGTAGTACCTGTACAACTGTCATACAGTTGGTTCAGCGTGGGTGGCCTGAGGACAGGTGGCAGGAGGAGGAGAGCATGGACAGTTGTCATCTTGGTGAGGACACGAAAGTCTTGCCTGTTACCAGTCTGGCACGCATGGCTGACTTTATGTTACGCTGCCTTAACCGTGACCCTCGCGTTGTCAAAATGTTGGGTGACAGTCATTACTGGTTAGTGACACTTTTAGACCCCCGTTACAAGGAGAACTTTCACTCTCTTATTCCTGAGGTGGAGAGGTATACAAAAATGTGGCAGTACCAGAAGTCCCTTGCTGCAGAACTGTTAAAAAAATTCCCATCTGAACACGCTAGCGGCAGAGGTCACAGTTCGTTGACCAACCAAGGCGTACAGGCAAGAGAGACACAACTCCAATCCAGCAGAGGCAGGGGAACACTGTCAACATTCTGGGACAGTTTTCTGAGACCCGCCCAGCTTACAGACCCTGAGGCGCGGGGTACTCTCAGAAGGAGTGGAAAGTTTCAAAAGATGGTGAGGGAGTACCTTGCCAACTGTACCAGCGTCCTCCGTGATTCCTCTGTGCCTTTTAATTATTGGGTATCCAAGCTGGACACTTGGAATGAACTCGCTCTGTACGCCTTGAAAGTCCTGGCCTGCCCTGCCGCTAGCGTGTTATCAGAGCGTGTTTTTAGTGCCGCTGGGGGAATTATAACTGATAAGTGCACTCGCCTGTCAACTGACAATGCTGACAAGCTGACCCTTATCAAAATGAACAAGGGCTGGATTGGGACAGACTTCTCATCACCACCAAATGACAGCAGAGTAACATAAAGTCAAATCCACTGTGTTATTTCGGGAGGTGTATTCCCATGCACCGCTTCACACCCACACATGGGTATACGCTTCCTCATTTCAGCTGTTTTTTGCTCTTCTCCTTATCCTTAGCCTCCACCACCACTATACCACCAGGGTGACCGTGGTCCGCGTTGCCAGCATTGCAAGTTCCTCCGTCCTAATTTTTGGCAGCTTTTGCTTGGAAGGCATAGGCAAAGACTATGGGAGACCCACTCCCCAATAATGGAAATAATGTTTTTAATATACTGTACTGCATGGCTCTTGTTTGCCAGCATTGCAAGTTCCTCTGTCCTAATTTTTGGCAGCTTTTGCTTGGAAGGCATAGGCAAAGACTATGGGAGACCCACTCCCCAATAATGGGAATAATGTTTTTAATATGCTGTACTGCATGGCTCTTGTAAGGGGCATGAAAACCATCTTGTTAAGCTACTCTGAACTCCACGTCTCTAACAAGGGGCATTAAAACCGTCTTGTTAAGCTACTGCGACCTCCACCACTTTTCCAAGGGGCATTAAAACCATCTTGTTAAGCTACTGCGACCTCCACCACTTTTCCAAGGGGCATTAAAACCGTCTTGTTAAGCAACGGCGACCTCCACCACTTTTCCAAGGGGCATTGATATTGTCTTTTTATTCCACTGCAACCTCCACCATTCTTCCAACGGGCATTAAAACCGTCTTGTTAAGCTACTGCGACCTCCACGTCTCTTCCAAGGGGCATTAAAACCGTCTTGTTAAGCTACTGCGACCTCCACCATTCTTCCAAGGGGCATTAAAACCATCTTGTTAAGCTACTGCGACCTCCACATCTCTTCCAAGGGGCATTAAAACCGTCTTGTTAAGCTACTGCGACCTTCACCACTTTTCCAAGGGGCATTAAAAGCATCTTGTTAAGCTACTGCGACCTCCACCATTTTTCCAAGGGGCATTAAAACTGTCTTGTTAAGCTGCTGCGACCTCCACGTCTCTTCCAAGGGGCATTAAAACCATCTTGTTAAGCTACTGCGACCTCCACCACTTTTCCAAGGGGCATTAAAACCATCCTGTTAAGCTACTGCGACCTCCACCACTTTTCCAAGGGGCATTGATATTGTCTTTTTATTCCACTGCGTCCTCCATTATTCTTCCAAGGGGCATTAAAACCGTCTTGTTAAGCTACTGCGATCTCCACCACTTTTCCAAGGGGCATTGATATTGTCTTTTTATTCCACTGCGACCTCAACCATTCTTCCAAGGGGCATTAAAGCCGTCTTGTTAAGCTACTGCGACCTCCACGTCTCTTCCAAGGGGCATTAAAACCGTCTTGTTAAACCACTCTGAACTCCACAGCTCTTCCAAGGGGCATTGATATTGTCTTTTTATTCCACTGCGACCTCCACCTTTCTTCCAAGGGGCATTAAAACCGTCTTGTTAAGCTACTGCAACCTCCACGTCTCTTCCAAGGGGCATTAAAACTGTCTTGTTAAACCACTCTGAACTCCACAGCTCTTCCAAGGGGCATTGAAATGTTGTTTTTACTTAACTCTAACCTCCACGACTCTTCCAACGGGCATTGCATTTCCTCCTAATTTTAGTCAGCTTTTGCTTTTCAATGCATACTCGAACACTAAGGGAGACCCACTCCCCAATAATGGGTAGAAGGTTTTTAGTATGATGTAATCAACGTCTGTTTCAAGGGGCATTGCAGTTCCTCATAATTTTTGGAAAGCCTTCCATTCACTGCTTAGGCCAACAATGCACAGGAGACCCAGTTGCTATAAATGGAAAAAATGGTTTAGTTAAGGCACTCTGACCTCCATGTCACTTCCAAGGGGCATTGGAGTGCCTCAAAATTTTTGGTATGTATGCTTCACTGTATGCCCTATAACTGTGTAGCCGAACCGCTCCTTTTGGTACAGAAACATATCCTACAAGACATGTGTGGTTGACTGGCCTGATATTGATGTGAATGGTCCCTGTTCCTCCTGCTCTTTCTCCTTTGCCACCACCTCATCCATCATTCATCACCTCAAGCTTTGTTTTAACGGGAGTCTTAGAACTGGGATAGTAGCAGGAAAACATCCAGCAATCCTCGGAGGAGGTAGGATATGTGCCAAAACGCTGACCACCTCAGGCCTAGCCGCTACTACATACATGCGCTTGCATTCCAAGAAAACAAAGCAGATGCTAACTTCTATCATCATCATCATGCTCCTCACCTTGGCACTCTCAACTCACCTAATGGAGAAGCCAGGGCCCACCGGAGGAGTCTGGTTCTCTGGTGGGCTCGTCCAATGCTGCCCTAAAGCAGGCCAGGCTAAGAAAAGTGTGGGGGAAGTTCACAGGAGAAATAGGGGCGGCTGGGGACCGTTTTTGGACACCCGGCCGCCCCCTGGCGGCTGGAGACCGAGCGTGGACACCCAGCCGCCGGGCGGCTGGGGACTGGGTATGGATACCTCGCTGCCGAAGCAGCCATAAGGTAGTGGCCAGCTTCAGCCTCCTCCAAACTAAAAGGCCCCATTTCAAGTGCAAGCTAGCAGTATGGTATTGCAGCCTGGGGGTGGGTGGGTGGCAGGCTGCATACTTGCGCTTGCATTGCAAGGAATGGGGGAGGTATAATTGAACACTGCCCTGGGACAAGGACTTGCACGGGGATAGTTGCAAGTCTGCATCTTTTGATGGGCACACTTTTAGGCAGTGACCTGGGTGTCAGAGATGCTTCCAGAGGTCTTCCTCATGCTGTTCCCATGTCTTTTCAGCACTGTATGCATGTGTCACACAGCACATGGCCAGATAAGATTGTAAAATGTTAAAATGACATTTCCCGGTGAATGCATTTGTCACGGTTGAAAGCAAAACAAAAGTGCAAAACACATAAAAAATGCTACTTGTGAACATAGCCCAAGGTGTGGAGGAGTATTTTTGTTTTTGGTTATTTATTTTGCCTTATACACAAGTCTTTACCCTGGAAAGGATGTTCCTTAACATATTTCACAGGAAAGCAGTTTCAGTTTCGTTTTTGAACGTTTTATTGTGAGCCTGTAAAAGTGGCTTAATACCTCTGACCACGTTGTTGACAGCAGTGACCTGGGGGTCAGAAATGCTTCCTGGGGCAATCCCCATGCTGTCCCCATGTCATTTGAACACTGTCACTACTTTTGGGCACTTTTTAGGCTTTCTACAGACTGCCGGGGGTGCCGCCGCAAAAATGCTCGGGTCTGCCATAGACTAATATTGGGCTTGTTGCTCGGGTCGAGCACCTGAGTATCACAGTGAGCTCAGCCCGAGCTTCCAGCACCCGAGCATTTTAGTGCTCGCTCAACACTAGTAGTTACTTTTAAAGATAACAGCTGCATTATATCAAAGAAGGGTCACACTCTTGCAGAAAGAAAAATCCAAAATGAATTTTATCAGCTAAAATGCGAAGAACGAGTATACAGTGCTTGACAAGATCTGCATAAGAACTGTATCCATATATGGGACCGATGTCTTGGGCACAGAGACCCAGAAGCAATAAGGAAGCTAGGTCAACTTGCAAATGGTGTGGAAATCAAGAAATGTAGTCAAATGATGAAGTGCACTAGCTGTCTTAAAGGGAAAATGTCCAGAAAATCCTTTCCTAAAGTAAGCACCGCTAGATCTGCCCAGCCACTGGATTTGATACACACAGATGTTTGCGATCCAATGAATGTTCAAACTCCAAGCAAGAAGAGATATTTTCTCACATTTATTGATGACTACTAGAGATATACAGTCGTCTACCTGCTTCACAGTAAGGATGAAGTTTCACAGAAACTTGAAAAATATCTTGCCATAGTATTTAACAAATTTGGAAGAATGACAAAAGCGCTGCGTGCAGATAATGGGACTGAATATACAAGTGGTAAAGTGCAAACCATTTTGAAAAAGAATGAAATCGTGTTCCAGACTACCATCCCATACAACCCAGAACAGAATGGCATTGCAGAGAGAAAGAACCGCACTCTCTGTGAAAGTGGAAGAAGTATGTTGTTTGATGTGAATCTACCTACAACGTATTGGGGAGAAGTCATCACGACAGCTTGCTATCTTCAAAACAGGTAAAGCCACAAATAAAACTCCTTATGAGCTATGGAACTGTGAGAAGCCTAACCTGAAGCACCTAAGGATATTTGGAAGCAAAACGTTTGTGTATGCTCCCAAAGAAAAATGTTCCAAGTGGGAATCACATGCAAAGCAAGGAGTCCTGGTGGGCTATAGCGAAACTCAAAAGGGATACAGAATCTTGCATCCAAAGACCAACACAGTAACAATCAGCAGAGACATAGTGATTGATGAGAACTCAGTTTCGCTCAAATTCCATGAAGTTACACCAGTCATTCAAGCCAAGAAACAAGAACAAGAATCTCAGTCACCAAACACAGACACTGAAAAAGAAAACACTGAAGTCTGGATAAGCTCTGAAGCCAGCAAGAAAGAAACAGAAGAACCAAGTCAACCTCCAGTCAGGAGATCAGAAAGACGAAACAAAGGTATCCCAGCTCGATGCCTTTCTTATATGGTCAGAACACTTCCTGAGCCAGAGCCACAGTCATGGCAAGAGATGCAAAAACTGCCTGTCCACGAGAAGCAGAAGTGGATAAATGCCGCTAATGAAGCGATGGAGTCCCTTCACCAACTCCAGACATGGGAGCTTACGGAGCTACCACAAGGAAAAAGAGATATCGGATGTAAGTGGGTCTTCAAAAACAAATATGACTCAGAAGGTAAAGTTCACCAGTTTAAGGCAAGATTGGTCACAAAAGGGTACTCGCAAAAATATGGTAAAGATTATGATGCTACATTTTCTCCAGTTGCGAAGCAAACCACATTCAGAACTTTAATGTCCGTAGCTGCAGTTCAACAGATGACAGAGACATTTTGACATCAAAACAGCCTTCCTACATGGTGATATTGAAGAAGAGTTGTACATGAGCCAACCCGAGGGATATATTAAAAAGGGTGAAGAGCACCTTGTTTGTAGAATGCAAAAATCTCTCTATGGACTTAAGCAGTCGGCAAGAGCATGGAACTCAAAAATGAACAAAGTTTTGATGGATGAAGGATTTAGAGGGTCTCAAGCTGATCCATATTTGTACACGAAAATTTTAGCAAAGGAATGGATGTATGTTATATGTAGACGATGTAATCATGTCTCATCGAGATGAAAAGGAAATTACAAAGCTAGGTGAAATTGTCAACCAGCACTTTGAGACTAAGGACCTTGGAAATGTGACGTATTATTTGGGAATCCAAATCCAGAGAGAAGAAGATGGGAGTTTTCTTCTCAGTCAAAGTTCTAAAATTTCCGCAATCTTGAACCAATTTAGACTGTCAGAAGCCAAAGGTGCGTCAACACCAATGGATCCATCCTACTTAAAGTTGGAAGGAGAAGATCTGCTACCCACCAATGAGAGTTACAGACGAGCAGTGGGGGCGCTTCTGTATATAGCAACCACAACTCGTCCAGATATTACAGCCGAAGTTGGAATTCTCTGCCGACGTGTAAGCAAGCCACGCCAAGAGACTGGAACACAACTAAGAGAATTCTACAATATCTTAAGGAAACTCAAAGGCTAAAATTTAAGATATCTGCATCAGGAGATCTCACTCTCAGATGTTAGGTGGATGCAGATTGGGCTGGAGATACAAGTGATCGTAAATCAACAAGTGGTTACTTGTTCAAGTTAGGAGAATGACTCGCCCAGGGAGGATATGGGGGGGAATCTCGGTACCCGGGCCTTTACCTTCTGTGGGATGTCACGGCAGTCGGCTCCCGGGCCCGTACTCTGGGGTTACTCTTTAAAAGGGGTTTTGTTAACAGTTTGTCTCGTGACGCCACCTGTGGTCCCCGGTAATCAGTACCGGCGCTGCTGCAGACCTCCGGGGGTGATGGGATGGTAGCTGGGATGTTTCTGCTCCCCACAGGCGGAGCAGGCCCCCGGGGCAGTGTAGTTGCAGATGGTGATGCTGGGCGTTGTAGTGCAGGCGCGGTAGCGTGGTGGAAATAACTGACAGAGACAGTGGAGTTCAGTCATCCGAGTTTACTCACAGTTCTTTTTAGGTTCCTCGGGTACACTGTCCAGGTGTTAGACTCCCGCGTCGCACTGCGTTTGCCAGGCAGGGGTTCAGCACTCCTTCAGGTGTATCAGAAGCACTTAACGGGACCCCCTGTCTTTATGTTCCTTCCTTGGCCGACTTCCCGCACTGGGTCTTCTCCCTCCTGCCCTGAGCTCCCCACACACAGTCCCGATCGGGTGCTCTGAGGTCCCTCTGGGCAACCTGGAGTTCCCGGACCTACTTGGTGCCCTTCACGGCAACTAGGGTGAGGCTGTGGCAACTGCACCATGGAAGTGCAGAAGCCTCCGGTTTTCCAACTGAGACCGGTTCCCTTCCTGCGGCCTGATCCCTCTGACGCCTGGCAGATTGGGGCGTACGCGTGCCGTCCTGCACTCACCGTACCCCCTTGTATCCCTTCTGTTACCGGAGCCTTCCTCCCTGACTCCCCTCACACTCCTGGGCCTCCATCTTACTAGGCCCCACTCTGGAGCAGAGATCCTGAAGAGACTCTGCTCCCCTCCTCTCCTCTTCTTACTACTCACTGCACTGCCCTCACTGCACTGCCACCCTAAGATGGTTTCCCTTTATATATAACTCCTATTCAAGTGCTCCCCTGTTCTGTGTCCTCCTCCCACACCCACTACTGGTTCCCCCTCTCTTTGGTTCCCCCCACTCCAGCCAGGGACAGGGCAGCAAAAGAAGTGCATAATTCCCTTCCAGCCGGCCTGGAGTAGTGTAGTGTTGAATGGGAGTGTTGGGGTCCCGGGCAGTACTCCATCCTTACCTGAGAGAAGGAGATTCCACACCTCTAGGTGAGGTGCAGTACCTCTGTGGCGACTGAACCCTCGGGGGCGCCACATTCCCCCCCGGCAAAACACAGCACATCCGTGGGCTGGAACAAAGCAAAACACGGTATATTACAGACATGCAAAATTTTAGAATGCATTCGCATATAAGATAATAAACAACCACTTTCTTCCCTTTATGGGAGGCACTTTTTCTTGAACGTTACTGGTTACATTTTCAGAAACATTATAAAACTTTTTAAATAACATTTTCCTTTACACTTTTAAAACATTTTCTTAAAGTTACGGTGAGTCCCAATACCAGGTGTCCATCTCACTGGCAAAGGCGCAATTTGAGCAGCATGAGGGACCCATCTGAAAACCCTCAACGTAGGCCCTGGGCGTGGCTACAGCGCATAAGTGATCCAGGTGTTGGACCACGTCTTTGGCCACGCCAAACGGGTTTTTGTTCAGTGGTCTTTTACTATAAAACCAATAGGGGGCACTTCAGTAAGTGCAACTTTGTACAAGGGACAGTTCTTTGGTTATTCACCGTCCATAACCTATAAGTCTTTATACCCTCACGGGTAACTAAATGCACACATAATTATTTTTAGTTTACACAAAAACAAATTTTCTTTACTGCACCCTTACGGGTAACTATTTTACAGTGTCCACTCACTCTTGCTTAGTGATAGTGTCCCCGCCGGGGGTACGCCTGATTCCTGCCGACTGACCCAGCCGGGTCAGCAGCCTCAGGCTGCAGGGGCAAGTCCTCCTCCTCCTCGACCACTCGATGCACTTGGAGGGCATACCACCCGCGTTCCCCGTGGTGCCAGGTGTAGGTGATACGGTCACCAGGGTACAAGTTTCGGTCGAGATGGCCCTGTTCCAGGTGGGGCTCGACATCCCGCCGATTTACAAAAATGTCTCTGTCGAACTGGGGGTCGCGGATAAAGCCCCATCCGGCTTCTAAATCAAATTTGACTATTAGTCCCTCTGCACGGGGACTAGGCCGGACGGACTCTGTCTGGCGAACTTGGGCTTTGGCGGCCTTGTTCCTAACCTCCATTTGTTCCCAGCGCACCCGCCAGGTGCGCCATTCCCTTGCCAGCTGCAGGAGCTCCTGTCTGCAGAACTCCTCCCTCTGCAGAGCTTGGACTTTGGTCTCCTGCGGGAACCCCATCAGGTCCCCCCCCCCGGTTGTCCCACCTATATTCTTCTCCTTCATGGCGGGCAGCCGGGGGCGCTGGTGAGGGGAGTAGAGGGCGTTGTTGCTGGTCCTCGTACTTGGCAGACCAGTCAAACGAGGGAGCTCCGTACACCCACTCGGGTGCCGGGGCTGGCGGTTCTGGGAGGGAGCCGAGCAGCAGGTCCGCGGAGTCGGCGCCCGGGGTTGGAGGTTCCGGGCTTAGCAGCTGTTCCAGGGCGTACGCGGCCGGGGACGGAGGGTGCTGCAGGAGGCCCAGGAGCAGGCCGGCGCTTTCAGCGCCCGAGACAGGGGAACTTTTCCTACCTGCTCCTGTGCTGGACGCGGCCTCCTGGCACTCATCAGGTTCCGCCGGGGCTGGGGTGCCGCTGGTGGCACGCAGCGCTGACTGCCGCCGGGCTGTGATTTTCGCCACCAGCTCCTCCTTCCTCTGTTTGACCGCTGCTTGCTGGGCCTTCTCCACACGCTGGCTCAGCTCTTGTACCTCAGCCTGGAGGAATTCGGCATCCTCCGGGGACAGCTTGCTTGTCGCTCCCTCCAGGGTGAGGGGGGGCACCTGTTGCTGCAGGCCAGAGGCGAAGGTTTGATCCTGGCTTCGTTCCATACTGGCTGTCGGGTGCGGTCTGTCTAGGTGCCTGAACGGCCGTCGTCCGCAAAAGGTGCCGCTTCCCTGCATTTTTAATGGAAATGGAATAAAAGAAGATTTTATTACATCGGTGTGCCACCTCGCTTTCTTCATGTATTAAGAGTATGACTCGCCCAGGGGGGATATGGGGGGGAACTCGGTACCCGGGCCCGTACTCTGGGGTCACTCTTTAAAAGGGGTTTTGTTAACAGTTTGTCTCGTGACGCCACCTGTGGTCCCCGGTAATCAGTACCGGCGCTGCTGCAGACCACCGGGGGTGATGGGATGGCAGCTGGCATGTTTCTGCTCCCCACAGGCAGAGCGGGCCCCCGGGGCAGTGTAGTTGCAGATGGTGATGCTGGGCGTTGTAGTGCAGGCGCGGTAGCGTGGTGGAAATAACTGACAGAGTCAGTGGAGTGCAGTCATCCGAGTTTACTCACAGTTCTTTTTAGGTTCCTCGGGTATACTGTCCAGGTGTCAGACTCCCACGTCGCACTGCGTTTGCCAGGCAGGGGTTCAGCACTCCTTCAGGTGTATCAGAGGCTCTTAACGGGACCCCATGTCTTTATGTTCCTTCCTTGGCCGACTTCCCGCGCTGGGTCTTCTCCCTCCTGCCCTGCGCTCCTCACACACAGTCCCAATCGGGTGCTCTGAGATCCCTCTGGGCAACCGGGAGTTCCCAGACCTACTTGGTGCCCTTCACGGCAACTAGGGTGAGGCTGTGGCAACTGCACCATGGAAGTGCAGAAGCCTCCGGTTTTCCAGCCGAGACCTGGAGTAACATGGCTGGTCCAGGGACCGGTTCCCTTCCTGCGGCCTGATCCTTCTGACACCAGGCAGATTGGGGCGTACGAGTGCCGTCCTGCACTCACCATACCCCCTTGTATCCCTTCTGTTACCGGAGCCTTCCTCCCTGACTCCCCTCACACTCCTGGGCCTCCATCTTACTAGGCCCCACTCTGGAGCAGAGATCCTGAAGAGACTCTGCTCCCCTCCTCTCCTCTTCTTACTACTCACTGCACTGCCCTCACTGCACTGCCACCCTAAGATGGCTTCCCTTTATATATACCTCCTATTCAAGTGCTCCCCTGTTCTGTGTCCTCCTCCCACACCCACTACTGGTTCCCCCTCTCTTTGGTTCCCCCCACTCCAGCCAGGGACAGGGCAGCAAAAGAAGTGCATAATTCCCTTCCAGCCGGCCTGGAGTAGTGTAGTGTTGAATGGGAGTGTTGGGGTCCCGGGCAGTACTCTATCCTTACCTGAGAGAAGGAGATGCCACACCTCTAGGTGAGGTGCAGTACCTCTGTGGCGACTGAACCCTCGGGGGTGCCACAAGAAAATTCAATTTCTTGGTCCAGCAGGAAACAAGTATCAGTCGCATTGTCTTCGACAGAAGCAGAATATGTGTCAGCTGCTTATGCAAGTCAAGAAGTTATTTGGTTGAAACAACTTTTGGAAGATTTCGGAAAGCCGCTAGCTCAGCCAACAGTTATCTATGAGGACAACCAAGGATGCATTAAACTTGCCAGCAGTGAGAAGATTAGTGCAAGAACTAAACACATCGACGTTAAACATCACCACTTACGTGACTTAGTAGAACGTGGTGTACTAGAGTTTATTTATTGCGAGTCTGACAAGATGTTAGCTGATGGTATGACAAAACCATTGCCAAGAGCCAAGTTTGAGGACTTCAGAACCGCAATGGGACTAACAGAATAAGTAGTTGTTGAGTGGGGGTGTTGGAATATGTTTAGTGCAATAACTCCATTCCTGTGTATGTAAATGTTCTATTGCTAGGTTTGTGTATTGTCTATAAAGTTAAAAAAGAAAAAACGACTCCCAGAGGCTCACACACAGAAAGGACCATGCGACTGTGTTCAGTTTCCTGTGTCTGTGCATGAGAGGAGAAGCAGCCTGCTGATGCTGCACAGAGTGCTGATGCTGCACAGAATGCTGATGCTGCACAGAGTGCTGATGCTGCACAGAGACATTTAGGCTTTGTGGAATCAGGAATATACATATCTTATCATATCTGTACGTGTTTATAGCTAATTAAAGCTTTGTTCTGTTGTCAACACACTTTGAGAGTATCCTGAATGATCCGCTGCCAACATGAAACCTCTCTCAGAAGATCAGCCACCCTCACAGGTACCGTCCAGATGCCTGCCATAATATCTGTGGGGACTTTCCTGATGAGGATTTGGTGGCAGGGGCAAAGGATGTGGAGGAGGCAACTTTAATATTAGAGCCAATACTGACCAGGTCAGTGGTCCACCGCTCATGTGCTTATTTAACACCAGAGCAGCAGCGTTCAGAGGGGCACATGGAGGTTGTACCTCAGGACCAGCAGTCACAGGTAGCCCCCTCTTCAGTATCACCATTCTGAAGTTAGTAAGATCATACAGGGCAAAAGGAGGAAAAAGAGCACGACTTCCCGCAAACCTGAGGTGGGATATGGCACTGGGCAAAGTGCCAGGAAAAAAGTCCTGACTGAGTGCTGCAGTGTCTGAATCAGAAGGGGATTTTGAGCAAGAATTGAAAAAAATAGAGGACGAGTGTGACAGAGTTGTAGAGGTCCATCCCCTGTCAAAGTGGAAGCCCTTCCCTTACCTGTTGACACTCAGGTAGAAATTGACATGGAGACTGGTGGTAAACAAAACAACTCTAAATCGGTCTTATGATGACAGCCTTTACTTATCTGCTCTTCTTATACTGTACTGTGATGGTAGGGTTTTCTATAAAAATGACATCTAGTAATGTGAACAGCATTAAGGTTAGGAGAATGAGACATGCAGTCAATGACTATCTTAGATATCTGGACACAGATGTCATCATCCTGCAGGAGACACGACTGATGACTCAATGGCTTATGAGAGAGGCTGAGAGGGAATGGATGACAGGTCCGTCTTTCTGGTCATTGGCTGTAGAGCCTTATGCTGGGGTCACTATCCTGTTTAACATCAACAATGTGACTGTACATATGTAACGTGGTGCGAGGTGGTAGCCGTGGGCGAGGCACTCATCTCTTGCATCCCGGCACGTTACATGAAAGTATGGGTACTGGCTGGGTGTGTGAATTTGTGCTGTGAGGGCATTACACCAGTGCAGGCTGCATATAACCAATGTTGCTGGTTTGCCCGGACCAGATGTTTCAAAGCTCAATGAGGGAGACCACCAGTGAAAAATAAACTCTTTACTGAATGGAAACTTGATAAGGGTTATATACAAGGGATAGCGGGTACAAAGTCTTCTGAATGTTTCCTTTACAACTCAAAGCATTTTCCATACAGTTTCCTTCCTCTCTAGTCTATTCCAGGGCTCTCTATGGCCACTGCTTCTCCCTACTTCACCACACCCCAGCTTTAACGCTACAGTCCAGAGTAACAAGTGTCCTTTAATTGTTTTGCGGTTTCACATCCTTTTTCCACTGCTGGCACCCTGGAACTCCCGCTCGGAACACTTTACTAGTCCCAAGAACTCAGTCCCGTCTAGGTCCGTTACATCCCAGCATTATCCGTGGCTAGGCATCCCCTCCTAGGACCCATTTCGGGAAGGCCCCTCTGTCTTAGTCACTTGTAATCTAGATCTCGCTATCCCTGCTCTTCGGTCTCCTCTCACCTAGGGTGAGCACTGCTCACTTTGGACCTTTTTGTCCACTCACTATTTTCTCCAGGCCCTATATAAGTTTCTGTCAGGAAATCGTCACTTTCCCTATAACTCAGTCCCTCCCACTCTGGGCTAGTCCCCAACATTAACGTTAACTGTTCCTACGGTCAACCTACACATATTACCAACATTACTAACATATATAACGAACTTTACAATTCACGTTGCATATCATATCTCACAACATTGAAAGTTTTTTCTTCAAGGGGGAGACGTGGGCAGCATGTCAATATCCTTACACGTATTTATGGGAAGGTGTCTATTCAATAGTAGCCGGCTCCAGCTTATTAACATCTATTGGCCACAGAGAGTGACTGACAGGATCCAGCTGTTGAATGAGTTTAAGCCATTTCTCTTCACCTTTCTTCCAGTGGTAATGGTGGGGGACTTTAATGCCACAATGACATTAGGTGGCAGCTCCTCAGGCTGGACAGTGACCAGGAACGCCTTAATTGTCTTAAATAACATCATTCTTCAAGTATTATTAAGTGACGTTTTTACACAGGGAGATTTGAAGTCAAAATTCACATATTCTTCTTCCAACAGAAGTAGTAGGATAGATTTGGCTTTCATGAATTCCAGAGAAGTTGTCAGTCCCATGAGTGAGAAAGTTGTCCCTCCGATCACCTCACTATGTGTTTTTATCTGGGGCCACAAGACACCCTGACACAAGTTGAGGGTTGTGGAAACTTAATTCCAGTCTTCTGATGTTTATGTTCAGAGTTGTGTCCACTCCCTTTTTCAGGGTCAGTTGGGAACCGTGGACTTCTATGATAATTTGATAGACTGGTGGGAGAACGTCAAGGCTATCAGATCCCTCTTAAAGAGACTGTCACTTAATAAAGGGAGGAGTAAGTATAGCCAGTACCTAAGGCTACATGAAGAATTAGAATCACTCTATTCAGCGGGCAGGAATATCAAAGAGAGGAATAACCAACTAAAATCTAAGATAAGGCAGTATCAGCACAGTAGGTATACTTCACTGGTTCTCGAAAGGGATTATGGACACTTAGGGGCTCCTGATCCCTTTGAGAATTGCTGGAAGCGGGTGGCTAATAAATCGGTCACAGGTCTCACCGACTCCCAGGTGGTGAGATATTACTATGCTGACTTGTTTCAGAGGAAGTCTTTGGATGAAGATAAGATGGCTCAATTCTTGGAGGCAAGTTTAGTGCCTGATACTAATGATCTGCACTTTTTTCCTTTGACAGGCGGTGTAGGAAGTTAAGGCAGTTATTGATAAGTTACATTTGAAGAAGGCACCAGGTCCAGATGGTATAACAGCAGAATTCTATAAGAAATTCAGAGTCCTCCTGGTGTACAAAAATTGTCTAGAAAAATCACCTGATGCCTCCATCCATGAGAGTGTCCTCGTTAATTCTGCTGTCTAAGGGTAAAGAGCCGAGCGACATCAACAACTGGAGGCCGATTGCCCTCTTGAATGTTGACAGGAAGATTCTGGCAAAGATCCTGTTCTCTAGGTTAGTTGGTTTGTCCCCGGCACTGTTGGCAGGCTCTCAGTTTGGCACAGTTAAATGGCGGAATATCTCTGGAGAAGTGATCTTGATACGGGAGATGTTTGAGAGATGTAAAGCTCTGCAGTGTGGGAGATATGTTGTCAGTCTGGCTCAGGCTAAAACCTTTGATAGAGTTGATCATTATCATCTGCGCGCCACTTTGTCAAAGTACTTTATTCTGGGACAATTTCTACGTTGGCTGAAGATTTTGTACAGAGAGGTGGTGAGCTTTCCTCAGATTAATGGTTGGTAAGGTTGAGGTGGGGGTGAGACAGGTCTACCCACTGAGTCCTGTATGTTTTTGCCATAGACCCGTTTTTGAGGTCACTGCAGTACTGTGATCTTCAGGGTATACCGGTCCCCCACTCCTTGCCTCTGAATGTTGACTCCTACGTGGATGATGTGACATTGGTGATATCTATTTCTGACGAGGTTGAGGTGGGGGTGAGACAGGTCTACCACTGAGTCCTGTATGTTTTTGCCATAGAGCCATTTTTGAGGTCACTGCAGTACTGTGATCTTCAGGGTATACCGGTCCCCCACTCCTTGCCTCTGAATGTTGACTCCTACGTGGATGATGTGACATTGGTGATATCTATTTCTCACGAGGTTGAGGTGGGGGTGAGACAGGTCTACCCACTGAGTCCTGTATGTTTTTGCCATAGACCCGTTTTTGAGGTCAATGCAGTACTGTGATCTTCAGGGTATACCGGTCCCCCTCTCCTTGCCTCTGAATGTTGACTCCTACGCGGATGATGTGACATTGGTGATATCTATTTCTCACGAGGTTCAGATGTTATCTGTTGGCACCAGAGGTTACTCTGAGGCCTTCGGGTCTCTGGTCAATCTTGAAATGGGTCAAGCTCTGCGAACATTACATTCTGATCCAGGCTTTGATCTGCCGCAGTTTGCTAAGGCCTCCACCCATACCAAGATCTTAGAGGTTAAATTTGGGAGGGAAAACAATGCTAAAGTAAATTGCGAAAAAAAAATTGGAAACCGGAAATGCAAAGGTTCAGCGATGGATGAACTGGAGACTGACCTACAGAGAAAGGGTCACTATGTTGAAGACTTACCTAGCCCCCGTTTTCTTCTATGTTGACATCATCTTTCCTATAATACGGCTCCTATGTACAACAATATATTTTTGTACTGCTGTGACATTACAACAGCTTACCTGAGTGAAGATCGCTTTTGATTTCACAGCAGTTACAGTGGGGGGAAAAAAGTATTTGATACACTGCCAATTTTGCAAGTTTTCCCACCTACAAAGAATGGAGAGGTCTGTAATTTTTATTGTAGGTCACTTCACCTGTGAGAGACAGAATCTTAAAATAAAATCCAGAAAATCACATTGTATGATTTTTAGATAATTAATTTGCATTTTATTGCATGAAATAAGTATTTGATCCAATAGAAAAACAGAGCTTAATATTTGGTACAGAAACTTCTGCAATTACAGAGGTCAGACGTTTCCTGTAGTTCTTGACCAAGTTTGCACACTCTGCAGCAGGGATTGTGGCCCCCTCCTCCATACAGATGTTTTCCAGATCTTTCAGGTTTCAGGGCTGTCGCTGGGCAACATTGAGTTTCAGCTCCCTCCAAAGATTTTCTTTTGGATTCTGGGTCTGGAGACTGGCTAGGCCACTCCAGGACCTTGAAATGCTTCTTACAAAGCCACTCTTTAGTTGCCTTGGCTGTGTGTTTCGGGTCATTGTCATGCTAGAAGACCCAGCCATCTTCATTGCTCTTACTGAGGGAAGGAGGTTGTTGGCCAAAATCTCACGACACATGACCCTATACATCCTCCCTTCGATACAATGCAGTCATCCTGTCCCCTTTGCAGAAAAGCACCCCAAAAGTATGATGTTTCCCCCACCATGTTTCACAGTTGGTACGGTGTTCTTGGGGTTGTACTCATCGTTCTTCTTTCTCCAAACACGGCGAGTGGAGTTGATACCAAAAAGGTCTATTTTGGTCTCATCTGACCATTCCCATGCCCCCTCTGGATCATCCAGATGGTCACTGGTGAACTTCAAATGGGTCTGGCCATGTGCTGGCATGAGCAGAGGGACCTTGTGTGCCCTGCACAATTTTAATCCATGACCGCATAGTGTGTTACTAATGGTAATGTGGTCCCACCTCTCTTCTGGTAATTGACCAGGTCCTCCAGTGTATCGAAAGGTAGCCCTACTAAGTATTGACTTAGGTGGGCTGAATACAAATGCACCTCACAATTTTAAGATTTCTATTTATAAAATAATTAAAAAACCATGTATCATTTCCTGTACACTTCAAAAATACTTGCTACTTTCTGTTGGTATCACATAAAATCTAAATAAAATACTTTTAAGTTTGTGGGTGTAATGTGAAAAAATGTGGAAAACTTCATGGGGCATGTATATTTTTTCAAAGTTCTGTACAATAATGGCTTCAGTATGACAGAACAGGACCAGAATGACCCACTGGTTTGACTTACTGCGTACTGAGCTGTCCCAACTCCATAGTAGGCAAATGATTTGGGGTAGTCTTCATGACTAAACCTTTATCCCCCTGGTTGTGCAGACATTTCCAATTTTTAGTTTTTGTTATTTCATTTCTCCTATAACTTTTCCATTTATCCATTGTCATAGCAGTTTGAGGGCTTGTTAATATTACTTTTTATTTTTTACTAGGAAAGATGGTATTTTTTAACGTTACAAGTTAATTCACCAATTAATGTACTGAAAAATGAAGGAAAAATCCTTGTACTGTGGAATCGGAGCCCTGCGAACCTCCTCCTACCTGCCAGAATCCCCAGTGCCTCTTCTGGTTTATAGGCGTAACGCGTATATGATTTAGCGTCAACGTGACTTATTAAAGGAGAAGTCAGGGATTCCTGTTGGTACCAGGTTGTTTTCAAGGGCTCCCTTCTAGCGGCTATGGACTACTGCAGTGGCAGATGGACCTCGCTCCTGCAAATTGATTTGCTCATCTACTGATGGAAGGCATATAGAACAAGATTTTGGTGCAAATTGTGCCAATCATGACACTGTAGCAGGATTTCCAGTGGCAATGGGCTCCTTCCCTGTCCTTCAAGCTAGGGGGACCCTAGACTATCCCTGTTCCCCAGATTACCTCTGGTGGTGGACATGCTGGGGTCTTGTACCTTGCTATGCTCCTATACACACATTGATCTGTTTCCTCCTCACCCAGGGAGGTATGAGACAGAAGTGTATAGGATAACACAAACCTGTCAGACAGGGGAAACAGACAGGGATAATAGGAAACTACAATCATACAAATACACTCACCAAACAAGTGAGTTGAAATCAATGGAACAGTTGAAGGGATAAACCAATGGAAGAGGATTAGGATAAACACACTGTGACAATACAGCTTTTAATCTAAATCAGCCAGACATCTAGATTTGTTAAGCCAAGAGAAATACCCTATTGTGTTTGTGTTGACATGTGAATGTATGTGTGTTTCTATGGCTGGTCAAGAAGGACAGACCAGCATTTGTGTAACCCTGCATGTTATCTTCTCTTGGTTCTGAAACAATGATTTTTTTCACTATGCTAATTGCATATTATACTAAGCTAGCTAGTTTATTTACAAAAGCCCCCTGCTATACCAACTGTAAATTGATTAAATGCAAAAACAATGAGACCTGAACCCTGTGGAATAATATGATCTCTAACCCTTGACCTGTGGATGTGTACTTAAAAGGACATATGCCTCTGTAGCAGGGAGATTTTTTGAAACAGAGAATTAGAGAGACACTCATCAGACCATCAGCTTGGTAGTATAGCTTTATCCAAAGAGACATAGATTTGGATTCTACATGTGTCCAGCCTAAGGGTATATGGCCCTGATTGGAAAGATATGGATCTGCTCCATTGACCATCAGAGAGCCCATGTATACATTTGATGAGACCAGGTTGGAACAATTAAATCATCTGGCCCCATGAATATGTTGTTTGGGGTTGCAAGGTGAGACCCTCCGGTCACCTGGAACCCATGGAGACATTCAGAGAAGCCAGATTGGGACCAGCCGGTCATCTGGCCCCATGGAAACTCTCGGAGAGGCCAGAGTGGGACCCTCGGATCTCCTGGCCTTGAACCTTGATGGACTGTCAGGTTCATAAGGTGCCACTACCTTCTCTCTGTGGGGGCCTGCCAGAAGTGGGGGGCCACTGGTTGAGGTAGTTGGCCCTGGAAGTCCCAAAGTCACAGCTGTTCTATTCCAGGTGGGCCAGTGGAAGGGTGAGACTGTGTAATGTTGTACCATCTTGGGCATTTGCTGGGACTGTTGTATGTGTTTATTGTAGGTATGGTGGTTCAATAAAGTATTGCCACACTGTTTAACCCTCACGCTGTGTTGTCTGAGTAGTATTACACCCACAGAAGACCCCGTGTCTTCACACACACAATACCAAATCCACGCAGATATCTCCTGAAAGCAACACCAACTGACTGCTACTAATTCAGACTACTTCAACACTTAACCAGGAAGTGTGAGAAATCAATTCCCTAGTGTAAGTGGATAGTATATGTGCCTGAGAGGAGTGGCCAACACAGAACAGCTGAGACAATTCTGGACTGAGAACTCCAGGAGATAGACAGAACTGATTAACCCTTGCAATAACAGAGCAAGGAAGACCTGCACTGCTAAAAGGAAGGCAAAGCAGATCTAATAAGTGTAGGAGTTTGTGTAACCAGAGGCCGCAATCTTCTGGCCCCTCTCTGTCGTGGTATCCCCGTGACAGTGCCATAATGCATAGGAAATTTGTGGGTCCAAGGTCAGATCTTGGCCTGTCGTCATACTGTTGACCAATGATTATGCCACTGGAACTGGCAATGAGCATTATAAGAGGGCTCTGTCCCTTATACAGTGCTGCAGACATGCTTGATGACTGTGTAGTACAATTCCCTTTAAAATCAGTAACAGGACCACCCCTACTATGTGCCATTTATAACACTAATATTTTTTTGTGGCACCAAGACCTTACTGCATATAATTTATCAAAAATAGCTTTTATATTTTTCTGAATAATGCTTTAGTATTTTTGCAAAATGAAGCCACTTTTTTAATGAGATTTTTTTCATAAAATCTTCTTTAATTATTTTTTTAGTGTTAATTGACCTTATCATGCGCTCTGTAATGCTTTGTGCACTTGGTATAATAAAGCATAATTTCCTGTTTATCTATTAGTCTTATAGGCATGTTTCTATGGCACATGGTCTCATTTTGGCCAAAAATGGGGTGAAAGAAGAAGCCTCCTCCTTATGTCTAACCACCTAGATGCTGTGGTAGCTATTGAGCGCAGCATCTAGGGGGTTGTCTGATGTAAGATCTTCCCTGTGACTGATACAGTCTAGTAACAGTATATAGTCATGCCGCAAGTAATGAAACTTTACGTCACATCTCATGGAACCATTTTCAGTTATTTTGAAGTCATTTTATTGATTATTTTCAGACATCTCAGGTTTTCCATACTTAGTTACAGCACAAGAACTGGACATCGTTGAGAGCAGTATTATCTTTACAGGGTACTTTATCGTTCCCCTGAACTTTAGTTTTGAGGCCGCAGATTCCATTTGTGCAGGTCTCGCTCCATTCTCCATATTCGCCCCAATAGAGCCCTCTGCCTTCCACCTGCCCCTTGTCGGTGCATTGAAACTTGAAGTTGTTGACAGCCGTGTCATCTCCGGTTTCCTGATCTGGCTCTACCCTCATTGAGAATTTTGCAAGGATTCCATAGTTACACCATTTAGTTTCCTTCCAATCTCCCCACCTGTAAAAAAAACAATACATTTTGGAGACAATTTTTCTACCTTGATCTGCCAGCCACTAAGAAGACCCTGATTTAGGCTTAACATCAAAAGCCAAGATTTTACCGATGTATACAATAAGCGGTATAGCATTTTTTAGCAAGAGGAGATATAAAATGAAGCTATTTTTTGCAGAGGAATCATTTTTAGTAAGGATGAATCAACTTTTTTTTTCCTCGGGGGTGGATGCATTTTGAGCAGGGGTGGATCCATTTTCAGCATGGGTGGATCAATTTACAACGGTAATTACTTTTAAGAAAGGGTGGTTCCATCCTTAGTAGGGGTAATTCAATTTTTTATTGGGGGTGGAGGAACTCTCAGCAACCATTTTTAGCAGGGCTAGATCAATTTGCAACAGGAGCTAATGTAAAGAAGGAATTGATCCATTTTTAGCAAGAGTGGATTTATATTCCACAGGGGCTGGCTTTCAGAAGGGTTTAATCAATTTTTTTTTTATCAATGGTGGATACATTTTCAGCAGGGGTGGATCAATTTGCAGTTAGGGCTAATTTCAAGGTGGAATGGATCAGTAGGTGTAAATCAATTCTTGTGATGGATCCTTTTCTTTGTAAGGAGGGATCTATTATCAGCAAGTATAGATCTATTTTCATGGGAGGATTCATTTTTAGTATGGCTGTTTTAATCCATTTTTTTAACAAGCAGAATAAATTTCAGCAGGGGTGGATCAATTTGCAATCGGGGCTAAGGTTAAGCAGAAATGGATCCATTTATAGCAGGAGTATATTTTTTATACATTTTTAACACAAATATATCCATTTTAACAGGTGGATGCTATTTCAGCAGGGGTGAGCCTATATTCAGCAGGGGCGGATCCATTTTCAGCAGAGGTGAGCCTATATTCAGCAGGGGCGGATCCATTTTCAGCAGAGGTGAGCCTATGTTCAGCAGGGGCGGATCCATTTTCAGCAGGGGTGAGCCTATGTTAAGCAGGGGCGGATCCATTTTCAGCAGGGGTGAGCCTATGATAAGCAGGGGCGGATCCATTTTCAGCAGGGGTGAGCCTATGTAAAGCAGGGGCGGATCCATTTTCAGCAGGGGTGAGCCTATGTTCGGCAGGGGCGGATCCATTTTCAGCAGGGGTGAGCCTATGTTCAGCAGGGGCGGATCCATTTTCAGCAGGGGTGAGCCTATGCTCAGCAGGGGCGGATCCATTTTCAGCTGGGGTGAGCCTATGTTCAGCAGGGGCGGATCCATTTTCAGCGGGGCGTGAGCCTATGTTAAGCAGGGGTGGATCAATTTTGAGCAGGGGTGAGCCCATTTTTAGCAGGGGCGGACCCATTTTCAGCAGGGGTGCATCTACAAGTGGGCTATATCATCGGGAGGGCCATCTTCTACTGCCAAAACATTCCAATCACTCAGAACAGGATGAAGATGAAGATCAATAGAGAATATGGGGACAGAGAGCTACTTAGACTCACGGTGCCACTTCTGAGGTGATTGTCTTCTCTTCATGAGGAGGTTTACATTTAACACAATGTAATCTGATTCCATTCACAGCTGTGTCATCTCCTCTTATATGCTGACTGTCCACCTAAAATAAATCATTAGAAACATTAGTTTTTTTTTACAGTTATAGACAATTAGTATCTCTGATGTCACCTACTTGGGGTAACCATCAGGATTTTAATTTATCCAATTCTGTAAGCACCAGAAGAGGTGTCTGGTGGCCTCTTATCTCTATCCTTTACTCAATTATTCTTGAAGTGATTATCTAGGACTACGATTTTGATGACCTAGCCTAAGTATAAGTCATCAGTACTAGATTGGTGAAGGTGCAACAAGTAGCGCCCCCACGATCAACTGCCACTATAAGTACAAAGAGTATGGGGCCAAAACACCACACCATGTAGTGGCCATTCCTGGGTACTGAAGCTCAGATTATGTTCATTTCAAAAGACGCATAGCTGAAGTAGTCAAAAATGGCCACTATACAGTGTAAGGAGTTATGGTGTCCTGGCTCTGTATGCTGTGTACTTCCAACAGCCATAGGCCCTGAAAACAGTTGATTTTTGGGGGTTTGGGGTGTCAGACATCCACTGATTTAATATTGATGACCTATCCTGAGGATGAGTCATCAATATCATAGATATGACCAATCCCTTTAAGTGGCTATAAACATCTGAGTTGTCAGGCCACTTAGATTGCTCTTATAAGGCACCAAGACACATAGACGACATCTCCCTCCCATCCATATGTTACTCTATCAACTAAGTTTTGGAAATCAATTTTTAGAAAATAAATGGTTGTACCCTTTTAATTAACCTATGCTCTGCAATATACATATTTAAAGAGACATTAATTATACATGTAATTTATATTCTAATAAGCTGAGAAGGGAAGTCATCTACTTCTTCACTCTCACATACAGGCTCGGACTGGGGCACCGGGACACCGGAGAATTCTCCGGTGGGCCTGGGTCCTCGGCGGCCCCTGAGCAGGACGCACGGTGTCCGTTGGTTAATATGGCCGCCGGTGCAGGTGGCCGGAGATGCAGGGGTCCCTTGCAGTGCGGCTGATGAGGGCAATCTGGCCTGCTTCTCGGACCCCCAGGCTCCGCGGGGCTCATGGCCAAATTGCCCTCATCATATGTGACAGGCAGGGAGTGATGCAATCCCTCCAGCTCCGCTGCTGACAGGAGGAAAATGGCAGCGGAATTGGAGGGATCCGTCCTCTGCTTCCTGCCCGGTGCTTCCTCTCTGACACAGGCTTGATGACGTCATCATGCAGCGTGTGCCTATGTCAGGGAAAAAGTTGCGGACAACGAGTATGCTGCGAGCTGCGAGGTAAGTGTTGTGTTTTTGTTTTTTAACTAATGCACTGGGGTCTGGGGATGAGGGAGAGCAATAATGATGGAAGAGGTGGGGGGATATGGCAATGATGATGATGGTGGAGGTTGGGGGGATATGGCAATGATGATGGAGGAGGTGGGGGGGGGATATGGCAATAATGATGATGGAGGAGGTAGGGGGGAGATATGGCAATGATGATGATGGAGGAGGTGGGGGGGAGATATGGCATTGATGATGATGGAGGAGGTGGGGGGGAGATATGGCAATGATGATAATGGAGGAGGTGGGGGGATATGTCAATGGTGATGGAGGAGGTGGGGGGAGATATGGAAATGATGATGGAGGAGGTGGGGGGAGATATGGAAATGATGATGGAGGAGGTGGGGAAGATTTGGCGATGATGATGGTGGAGGTGGGGGAGATATGGCAATGATGATAATGGAGGAGGTGGGGGAGATATGGAAATGATGATGGAGGAGGTGGGGGGAGATATGGAAATGCTGATGGTGGAGGTGGGGGGAGGGATATGGCAATGATGATGGAGGAGGTAGGGGGAGGGATATGGCAATGATGATGGAGGAGATGTGGGAGAGATATGGCAATCTTGATGGAGGAGGTGGAGGTAGATATGGCAATGATGATAATGGAGGAGATGGGGGGATATGTCAATGGTGATGATGGAGGAGGTGGGGGGAGATATGGCAATGATGATGGAGGAGGTGGGGGGAGATATGGCAATGATGATGGAGGAGGTGGGGGAGATATGGCGATGATGATGGAGGAGGTGGGGGAGATATGGCAATGATGATGATGGAGGAGGTGGGGGGAGATATGGCAATGATGATGGAGGAGGTGGGGGAGATATGGCGATGATGATGGAGGAGGTGGGGGAGATATGGCAATGATGATGATGGAGGAGGTGGTGGGGTATGGCAATGATGATGATGGAGGAGATGGGGGAGATATGGCAATGATGATGATGGAGGAGGTGGGGGGAGATATGGCAATGATGATGATGGAGGAGGTGGGGGGGATATGGCAATGATGATGATGGAGGAGGTGTGGGGGGGATATGGCAATGATGATGATGGAGGAGGTGTGGGGGAGATATGGCAATGATGATGATGGAGGAGATGGGGGGATATGGCAATGATGATGATGGAGGAGGTGGGGGGAGATATGGCAATGATGATAATGGAGGAGGTCGGGGATATGTCAATGGTGATGGAGGAGGTGGGGGGAGACATGACGATGATGATGGTGGAGGTGGGGGAGATATGGCAATGATGATGAGGGAGGAGGTGGGGGGAGATATGGCAATGATGATGGAGGAGGTGGGGGAGATATGGCGATGATGATGATGGAGGAGGTGGGGGATATAGCAATGATGATGATGGAGGAGGTAGGGGAAGATATGGCAATGATGATTTAGGAGGTGGGGGGATATGGCAATGATGATGGAGGAGGTGGGGGGAGATATGGCAATAATGATGGAGGAGGTGGGGGGAGATATGGCAATGATGATGGAGGAGGTGGGGGAGTTTTAGCAATGATAGAGGAGGTGGGGGAGATATGGCAATGATGAAGGAGGTGGGGGAGATATGGCAATGATGGAATAGGTGGGGAGAGCAATGATGGAGGCAGTGGGGGGAGATATGGCAATTATGATGATGAAGGTGGAGGGGGAGATATGGCAATGATGATGGAGGTGGGGGGAGATATGGCAATGATGGAGAAGGTGGGGGAGAGCAATGATAGAGGAGGTGGGGGAGATATGGCAATGATGATGATGGTGGTGGGGGAGATATGGCAATGATGAGGGAGGAGGTGGGGGAGTTTTAGCAATGATGGACGAGGTGGGGTGGATATGGCAATGATGATGATAGAGGAGGTGGGGGGAGATATAGCAATGATGATGGAGGAGGTGGGGGAGATATGGCAATGATGATGGAGAAGGTAGGGGAGTTTTAGCAATGATGGAGGAGGTGGGGGAGATATGACAATGATGGAAAATGTGGGGAGAACAATGATGAAGGAGGTGGGGAGAGATACAGTGGTGGCCAAAAGTATTGGCACCCCTGCAATTCTGTCAGATAATACTCAGTTTCTTCCTGAAAATGATTGCAATCACAAATTCTTTGGTCTTATTATCTTCATTTAATTTGTCTTCAATGAAAAAACACAAAAAGAATTGTCCTAAAGCCAAATTGGATACAATTCCACACCAAACCTAAAAAAGGGGGTGGACAAAAGTATTGGCACTGTTTGAAAAATCATGTGATGCTTCTCTAATTGGTGTAATTAACAGCACCTGTAACTTACCTGTGGCACCTAACAGGTGTTGGCAATAACTAAATCACACTTGCAGCCAGTTAACATGGATTAAAGTTGACTGAACCTCTGTCCTGTGTCCTTGTGTGTACCACATTGAGCATGGAGGAAAGAACTGTCTGAGGACTTGAGAAACCAAATTGTGAGGAAGCATGAGCAATCTCAAGGCTACAAGTCCATCTTCAAAGACCTGAATGTTCCTGTGTCTTCCGTGCGCATTGTCATCAAGAAGTGTAAAGCCCATGGCACTGTGGCTAACCTCCCTAGATGTGGACGGAAAAGAAAAATTGACAAGAGATTTCAACGCAAGATTGTGCGGATGGTGAATAAAGAACCTCGACTAACATCCAAACAAGTTCAAGCTGCCCTGCAGTCCGAGGGTACAACAGTGTCAACCCGTACTATCCATCGGCGTCTGAATGAAAAGGGACTGTATGGTAGGATACCCAGGAAGACCCCACTTCTTCCCCCAAGACATAAAAAATCCAGGCTGTAGTTTGCCAAAACTTAACTGAGAAAGCCTAAATTGTTTTGAAAGAATGTTCTCTGGTCAGATGAGACAAAAGTAGAGCTTTTTGGCAAAAAGCATCAACATAGAGTGTACAGGAAAAAAAAAGAGGCATTCAAAGAAAAGAACACGGTCCCTACAGTCAAACATGGTGGAGGTTCCCTGATGTTTTGGGGTTGCTTTGCTGCCTCTGGCACTGGACTGCTTGACCGTGTGCATGGCATTATGAAGTCTGAAGACTACCAACAAATTTCTCAGCATAATGTAGGGTCCAGTGTGAGAAAGCTGGGTCTCCCTCAGAGGTCATGGGTCTTCCAGCAGGACAATGACCCAAAACACACTTCCAAAAGCACTATAAAATGGTTTGAGAGAAAGCACTGGAGACTTCTAAGGTGGCCAGGAATGAGTCCAGACCTGAATCCGATAGAACACCTGTGGAGAGATCTCAAAATGGCAGTTTGGAGAAGGTACCCTTCAAATATCAGGGACCTGGAGCAGTTTGCCAAAGAAGAATGGTCTACAATTCCAGCAGAGCATTGTAAGAAACTCATTGATGGTTACCGGAAGCGGTTGTTAGCAGTTATTTTGGCTAAAGGTTATGCAACCAAGTATTAGGCTGAGGGTGCCAATACTTTTGTCTGGCCCATTTTTGGAGTTTTGTGTGAAATGATCAATGATTTGATTTTTTCTTCATTCTCTTTTGTGTTTTTTCCTTGCAAGCAAATTAAATGAAGATAATAAGACCAAAGAATTTGTGATTGCAATCATTTTCAAGAAGAAACTGAGTATTATCTGACAGAATTGCAGGGGTGCCAATACTTTTGGCCACCACTGTATGGCAATGATGATGGAGGTGGGGGGAGATATGGCAATGATGGAGAAGGTGGGGGAGAGCAATGATGGAGGAGGTGGGGGAGATATGGCAATGATGATGGAGGTGGGGGGAGATATGGCAATGATGGAGAAGGTGGGGGAGAGCAATGATGGAGGAGGTGGGGAGATATGGCAATGATGATGGAGGGGGGGAGATATGGCAATGATGATGGAGGTGGGGGAGATATGGCAATGATGGAGAAGGTGGGGGAGAGCAATGATGGAGGAGGTGGGGGAGATATGGCAATGATGGAGGAGGTGGGGGAGATATGGCAATGATGATGGAGGTGGGGGAGATATGGCAATGATGGAGGAGGTGGGAGGAGAGCAATGATGAGGATGGGGAGAGCAATGATGGAGAATTATTTGGACGCTATATGCTTTTAATATCTGGTCTGGTCACTGTGTGGTGGTATTTCTCCCTTGTATGTGGTATTATTCAGTCACTATGTGGTGGTAATATGTGGTCTGGTCACGGTGTGGCGGTATTTCTCCCTTGTATGTGGTATTATTTGGTCGCTATACGCTGGAAATATGTAGTCCAGACATGGTGTGGCAGTATTTCTCCCTTGTATGGGGTACTGTTGGGTTTGGTATAGTTAATAGTGTTGTGTATGGCGGTCATTTGTTCTCTATGATATTAATTAGGAAAAGATTCTTTATTTCCATTAGTGATTAAATACTTGGAAAAGAGCGGCAGAGATGCACTTACAGGGGTTCTCTGGGGAAAACAAGTAATCACCTCTCCACAGGATAAGTGATAAATTATTGATTGGTGGGGGTCTGACTGCTGGGACCTGCACCGATTGGTAGAACGTGGAGTTTTTATCCCCATTAGACTGGAGCTCATGTGCGACTTGACCACTGATCCATTCATTCCCTCAGTGGCTCTTCTTGTTTTTTTTCTGGAAGACCCCAAGGAGAATCAATGGAGCTGCGGTCAGACGTCCCACCTGCTGCTGCACTTTAAAATGGGGATAAGTGTCCGGTCTGGGATAAAACTTCCCCATTCTTCCGATAGGTGCGTTTTCCAATGTTCGGACCCAAACGATCAGTAAGTTATCACCGATCCTGTAGAGCCCATGGATCGGTGATAACTTATTTTAACCAAAGAACCCTTTAATGCGAACTACAATAATTGTACATCTCAATTATAGTATGTGAACAGTAGATGTGCAGGAGCCGCCTGTGATATACAGCCGACGCTCCACTATAACAGGGATAACGGCTAACAGGTATTTGCATATAGCTGTAGGGTGGGCCCCGAGGATCAATTTGACACTGCTCACATACGTAAGGTAAGGTTAAGGAGACTAAAACCAAGATATCAGAAGAACATCAGTGTATTGAATTTATGAGATTTGGTCAAAAAGGTTGAGGTCTTAGGGTGGTAGATGGATAGAGTCTTATAACTTAAAGGAAATAGAAGAAGAGATAGAATGTCATATCACCACTCTCACATACATAACACAAAGTATGCTGACTCAAACCAATCTCTCAGAAGAGCTCTAGCTCATTGAGTTCATCAGATTTGGTCAAAAAGGTTGAGATCTTAGGGTGGTAGATAGATGGAGTCTCATAACTGTCTCCCCCATGGAGAAATATAATTAGGTAATGCAGAAGATGGAAGAGAATACGGCAGCTGTAGAGATGAGACGTCATGTATAGAGAAGATGAAAGGACGTCCATAGATGATCAGAGGTGGAGCATTTGGAAGCTAGAGGAGCATTTGTGGATAAGATCATAGTAGAAGAAATAGTCTCATTAATTGAAGGCAAACTAATAGGACCTGGTAGTAGACAAGAGTTTTAGTTTTCACCCAAGATAAGAATTTGAGATGTTCTAGATGTGAGTCAGGAAGGAAGAAGAGGAGATATGATGTCATATACACATCAAAACACCTAAGTATACTGTGACTATTAAATAAAATAGGAGATTGTGAAATCCTATGCAAGTTTATTATCAACCCATACATTTGTCATGAATCTTAAGTTCAGTGGGTTCACTCATCTCTATTTATGTAAAACTTACCTTCAAACTGAAGCCTTTCGCCATCGACCCGTTGGGACATTTGACCCATTCGCCCCATCGTCCCCACTGCGCCCCATTACTGACCGAGATTACATTAGATAAGACCTGAGTGGTCTGCACAACCAGCAGCAGGACCAGGACCTTGGACAGCATCTTGCTTCAAGGCTTCAAGGATGATGGATGGACGGTGACTGGCATTTATACACCACCTATATTTATAGCAAAGAGAGAGCCAAGAATTGTATTTAATGAAGAGCCATCTCCTTGGTGATGGATAATTATTAGCTCAGGCTGAGCTGCGTGATTTAGTATATTAAACAATATTATCAATGGGTCAGTTCGGCCCTAGGTCACAGTGACCAAAAGTTCTCAGTGGTCAAACATACTGGATAATTATTCAGTTAAGATATACTGTATACAGATATGTGTATGAATTGGATGCAACTGGTTCATGTAATGGATAACAACATTATTATATGGAACCCAACATCACTTTATTCACAAAATCATAGTTGCAGCCTATGCCGCTGTTATGGCGTTTCTGAAGGTGGGTAGAGCAACTTTAGGCTGTTTTTAGACGTCCAACGTGCGTCTTGTCTTTGAGGCTGTTAATTTTGAGTTAGGAGAACGGTGGCCAATCCTGACATTGCTTTCTGTACTCGGACTTTGAATGTCAGACATGTAAAATGGGCCTCAGTTGTACCCAATATATACAGTACTTGTCAACATTTTATTGCCCCTGTGACGACACATCAATCTGGTCACTGGTGAATTAGTCTTAATTATGTCAGACGTATTGTTGCTTTGTACAATAGGTCGAGGGACATGGGCCCCATTGTTTCATGTGAGTCTGTCCATTGACTTTTGTTGTACATTAATTTGTGGAATGCCTGCTGATTACATATTGTATCAGCCCCCTGCGGTGTACTAGTCTGCACAACTTGGAGGACAAATATGCAGGCTAATTGACCAATCAAACAATGAGAAATTACCCCCTCACTTTCCTCCAATCCTGTGGGATTCAATGCCCTGAATGAGAGCTGTAGAGTATAAAAAAGGGCAGCCTCTGTCTCCACAGAGACTCTACAGGACATCAACTGAGGAACCATGGCTCCAGCTGGTGGAATACAAATCTGCTCCACTGCCCATCACTGAACCCATGAAGATGTTTGGAGAACCCAGGTTGGGACAATCAGGTCATCTAGCCACATACCTCACTGTGATCTGTCAACTTCCTAAGATTTCCCTACCTCCTCTCTGTGGATGCCCGCCAAACGTGGGGTGCTACTGGTTGGGTTAGTTGGCCCTAGATGCCCTGAAGTCACAGAGGTTCTAATCCCTGGCAAGCCAGCAGAAAGCTGAGACTCAGTAATTTGCACAAATCTTGTGTACTTTCTGGGAATGTACTATATGTTATTTACTGTTGGTGATCCCATAAAGTGTTACCGCAGTGTGTTACCCTCACCCTGTGTTGTCTGAATAGTATTCTCCATACGGGTAAGGAGTATCGGCGTTCAGTGGGATGAACCCTGGCCCATGCGGTCTTTCTAAAGACAGCCAGGCCAGTGGACGAGAGCACCCACTGACCCTCGTGACTCCACAGACCCAAATTTCCATCAAAGCCTATATCAATGCCTCATTATTTGGTGGGATTTTCATAAATTCTTTTGTGGTTTGGTTCTCAGGTTTGTCTGGCAAAATCCACACACTTGGTGAGTATGTCAACACCATTCCACTTGAACAGGATGCACCTAAAAAGGCTATACCTGTTCATAGGAGCAAAATAGGAGATAGGGAAACCAGTCTGTGGCCATGTGGCTATTTTGTACTGCTTGTGATGTGTAGGATAGCAAAAGTGGCACGATGACATGAATAAGCACCAAGCCGGGGTCCTTTTTAAGACTGATTCACACCTTCACATTGTCTTACCTCTCCCAGGGCAGCAGTACCCAGTGAAGGATTGGTCAACTTCCTATGCATTTAGTCCACACTAATGTTATCATCAAGGGCCAAGAAATCGTTGAGGCTCTATTTGGAGCGGTTATTGAACCTCTAAAGACTATGAGGTGGATCAAATTGAACAATTAGCATTGAAGATAGAGAAACCAGCCTGAAGGCCACATGGCTCTTCTGTGCTAGAAGTAGAGATAAGATGTGAAAAGTGGAATGAGTTGGATAACAAACTGGGCTCCCTCCTGGTCCTGGCCCATGTCTTCACATCATCTTATCTGAAAAGTGCAAGTAAACCCAGTATTGGTGGATACTTTATTCATTGTATGAAATGTACACCAAAGCTAAATGAAGGGTCCACTTCTCCATGGTCTGTATGGACTTACATAGTGCCCTCCTCCAAAACACATCAATGCTGGCAAACAAGAGAGAATACCTAGATAAAAGTCCACATGACATTTCTCTTGCAAGTTATAATAAGGCAGGGGTCAAGATCAAGTCTCTCTGTAATGGGAATGTGGTATGGTGTCATGAATGAACCAATAAGGAGATCTTCTCTTGATTCATACCAAAAAAAGAACATGATTCCAAGTTGATGGCAACTTTACGCATTGAGTCTTAACTAGAAAAATGTTATAATTGCAGCCTATCAGTTGTTAAGGTAGGTGGGTCAGCTCATGCTGTTCCCACTACCCCTGCTTGGGTGTAGTAAGGATCTACACAGTTATCCCACCCACAACCCAATCTTGGCTACATTGGTCTGAGCCTGTGCTACGGTCTACCTGCTGTGGTCACCTGCATTTATTTCAAAGATGCCATTTGGAGTGATTGTAGCACTGAGTGATTGACAGGTTGTAAGCTTCTACCATCCCCCACCTCTCCTCTATATTTCTTTAATTTGGGTCGTCAAATATCACTGACCTCTCACCCACGCTAATAGACCTGCCTTTCATCTGTAGGCTTCCTTCTAACACCTTTCTAAATTTTGCCAGGCTTTAAGGAATATTTATGACCTTACAGTGCATTGTGAAAGTATTTGGACCCCTTGAACTTTTCTACCTTTGTCACATTTCTGGCTTCAAACATAAAGATATAAAATTCTAATTTTTGGGGGAAGAATCAACAACAAGTGGAACACAATCGTGAAGTGGAACCAAATTTATTGGATATTTTAAACTTTTTTAACAAATGAAAAACTGAAAAGTGGGGCATCTAATATTATTCGGCCCCTTTACTTTCAGTGCAGCAGTTCAGTGAGGATCTCTGAATGATCCAATGTTGTCCTAAATGACTGGTAATGATACATAGGATCCACCTGTGTGTAATCAAGTCTCCGTATAAATGCACCTGCTCTGTGATAGTCTCAGGGTTCTGCTTCAAGTGCAGAGAACATCATGAAGACCAAGGAACACACCAGGCAGCTCCGAGATACTGTTGTGGCGAAGTTTAAAGCCGGATTTGTATGCAAAAAGATTTTCCAAGTTTTAAACATCTCAAGGAGCACTGTGCAAGCGATCATATTGAAATGGAAGGAGTATCAGACCACTGCAAATCTACCAAGACCCGGCCGTCCCTCTAAACTTTCATCTCGAATAAGGAGAAGACTGATCAGAGATGCAGCCAAAAGGCCCATGATCACTCTGGATCTACAGCTGAGGTGGGAGAGTCTGTCCATAGGACAACAATCAGTCGTACACTGCACAAATGTGGCCTTTATGGAAGAGTGGCAAGAAGAAAGACATTTCTCAAAGATATCCATAAAAAGTCTCGTTTGAAGTTTGCCATAAGCCACCTGGGAGACACACCAAACATGTGGAATAAGGTGCTCTGGTCAGATGAAACCAAAATCAAACTTTTTGGCCACAATGCAAAACGATATGTTTGGCGTAAAAGCAACACAGCTCATCACCCTCAAAACACCATCCACACTGTCAAACATGGTGGTGGCAGCATCATGGTTTGGGCCTGCTTTTCTTCAGCAGGGACAGGGAAGATGTTTAAAATTGATGGGAAGATGGACAGAGCCAAATACAGGACCATTCTGGAAGAAAACCGGTTGGAGTCTGCAAAAGACCTGAGACTGGGACGGAGATTTATCTTCCAACAAGACAATGATCCCAAACATAAAGCAAAATCTACAATGGAATGGTTCAAAAATAAACGTATCCAGGTGTTAGAATGGCCAAGTCAAAGTCCAGACCTGAATCCAATCGAGAATCTGTGGAAAGAGCTGAAAACTACTGTTCACAAACGCCCTCCATCCAACCTCAATGAGCTCCAGCTGTTTTACAAGGAAGAATGGGCAAGAATTTCAGCCTCTCGATGTGCAAAACTGATAGAGACATACCCCAAGAGACGTGCAGCTGTAATCGCAGCAAAAGGTGGCGCTAGAAAGTATTAACTCAAGGGGGCCGAATAATATTGCACGCCCCACTTTTCAGTTTTTAATTTGTTAAAAAGTTTAAAATATCCAATAAATTTCGTTCCACTTCACGATTGTGTCCCACTTGTTGTTGATTCTTCCCCACAAAAAATTAGAATTTTATATCTTTATGTTTGAAGCCAGAAATGTGGTGAAAGGTAGAAAAGTTCAAGGGGGCCAAATACTTTAACAATGCAATGTATCTCTTCAGACTAACCTAAATGTTAATCGTCAGCCTATACCTCTAACTGAAGACTGAACCATGGCCTGATTGAAAAATCTAAAACATGGACTGCTAGAAAGGGAGTAGCAATATAGTAGTCATATTCTTGTACATAGGGGGCAGTATTATAGTAGTTATATTCTTGTACATAGGGGCAGTATTATAGTAGTTATATTCTTGTACATAGGGGGCAGTCTTATAGTAGTTATATTCTTGTACACAGGAGCAGTATTATAGTAGTTATATTCTTGTACATAGGGGGCAGTATTATAGTAGTTATATTCTTGTACATAGGGGGCAGTATTATAGTAGTTATATTCTTGTACATAGGGGGCAGTATTATAGTAGTTATATTCTTGTACATAGGGGGCAGTCTTATAGTAGTTATATTCTTGTACACAGGAGCAGTATTATAGTAGTTATATTCTTGTACATAGGGGCAGTATTATAGTAGTTATATTCTTGTACATAGAGAGCAGTATTATAGTAGTTATATTCTTGTACATAGGAGGCAGTATTATAGTAGTTATATTCTTATACATAGGGGGCAGTATTATAGTAGTTATATTCTTGTACATAGGGGCAGTATTATAGTAGTTATATTCTTGTACATAGAGAGCAGTATTATAGTAGTTATATTCTTGTACATAGGAGCAGTATTATAGTAGTTATATTCTTATACATAGGGGCAGTATTATAGTAGTTATATTCTTGTACATAGGGGCAGTATTATAGTAGTTATATTCTTGCACATAGGAGCAGTATTATAGTAGTTATATTCTTATACATAGGGGCAGTATTATAGTAGTTTTATTTTTGTACATAGGGGCAGTATTATAGTAGTTATATTCCTGTACATAGGAGCAGTATTATAGTAGTTATATTCTTGTACATAGGGGGCAGTATTATAGTTGTTATATTCTTGTACATAGGAGGCAGTATTATAGTAGTTATATTCTTGTACACAGGAGCAGTATTATAGTAGTTATATTCTTGTACATAGGGGCAGTATTATAGTAGTTATATTCTTGTACATAGGGAGCAGTATTATAGTAGTTATATTCTTGTACATAGGAGGCAGTATTATAGTAGTTATATTCTTGTACATAGGGGCAGTATTATAATAGTTATATTCTTGCACATAGGGAGCAGTATTATAGTAATTATATTCTTATACATAGGGGCAGTATTATAGTAGTTTTATTCTTGTACATAGGGGCAGTATTATAGTAGTTATATTCCTGTACATAGGAGCAGTATTATAATAGTTATATTCTTGTACATAGGGGGCAGTATTATAGTTGTTATATTCTTGTACATAGGGGGCAGTATTATAGTAGTTATATTCTTGTACACAGGAGCAGTATTATAGCAGTTTTATTCTTGTACATAGAGGGCAGTATTATAGTAGTTATATTCTTGTACATAGGAGCAGTATTATAGTAGTTATATTCTTGTACATAGGGGGCAGTATTATAGTAGTTATATTCTTGTACATAGGGGGCAGTATTATAGTAGTTATATTCCTGTACATATGAGCAGTATTATAGTAGCTATATTCTTGTACATATGGGGCAGTATTATAGCAGTTATATTCTTGTACATAGGAGCAGTATTATAGTAGTTATATTCTTGTACATAGGGGGCAGTATTATAGTAGTTATATTCTTGTACATAGGGGGCAGTATTATAGTAGTTATATTCTTGTACATAGGAGGCAGTATTATAGTAGTTATATTCTTGTACATAGAGGGCAGTATTATAGTAGTTATATTCTTGTACATAGGGGGCAGTATTATAGTAGATATATTCTTGTACATAGGAGCAGTATTATAGTAGTTATATTCTTGTACATAGGAGCAGTATTATAGTAGTTATATTCTTGTACATAGGGGGTAGTATTATAGTAGTTATATTCTTGTACATAGGAGGCAGTTTTATAGTAGTTATATTCTTGTACATAGGGGCAGTATTATAGTAGCTATATTCTTGTACATAGGAGCAGTATTATAGTAGTTATATTCTTGTACATAGGGGCAGTATTATAGTAGTTATATTCTTGTACATAGGGGGCAGTATTATAGTAGTTATATTCTTGTACACAGGGGCAGTATTATAGTAGTTATATTCTTGTACATAGGGGGCAGTATTATAGTAGTTATATTCTTGTACATAGAGGGCAGTATTATAGTAGTTATATTCTTGTACATAGGAGCAGTATTATAGTAGTTATATTCTTGTACATAGGGGCAGTATTATAGTAGTTATATTCTTGTACATAGAGGGCAGTATTATAGTAGTTATATTCTTGTACATAGGGGGCAGTATTAAAGTAGATATATTCTTGTACATAGGGGGCAGTATTATAGTAGTTATATTCTTGTACAGAGGAGCAGTATTATAGTAGTTATATTCTTGTACATAGGAGCAGTATTATAGTAGTTATATTCTTGTACATAGGAGCAGTATTATAGTAGTTATATTCTTGTACATATGGGGCAGTATTATAGAAGTTATATTCTTGTACATAGGGGGCAGTATTATAGTAGTTATATTCTTGTACATAGGAGCAGTATTAGAGTAGTTATATTCTTGTACATAGGAGCAGTATTATAGTAGTTATATTCTTGTACATAGGGGGCAGTATTATAGTAGTTATATTCTTGTATATAGGGGCAGTATTATAGTAGTTATATTCTTGTACATAGGAGCAGTATTATAGTAGTTATATTCTTGTACATAGGAGCAGTATTATAGTAGTTATATTCTTGTACATAGGGGGCAGTATTATAGTAGTTATATTCTTGTACATAGGGGCAGTATTATAGTAGTTATATTCTTGTACATAGGAGCAGTATTATAGTAGTTATATTCTTGTACATAGGGTGCAGTATTATAGTAGTTATATTCTTGTACATAGGGGCAGTATTATAGTAGTTATATTCTTGTACATAGGGTGCAGTATTATAGTAGTTATATTCTTGTACATAGGGGCAGTATTATAGTAGTTATATTCTTGTACATAGGAGCAGTATTATAGTAGTTATATTCTTGTACATAGGGGACAGTATTATAGTAGTTATATTCTTGTACATAGGGGGCAGTATTATAGTAGTTATATTCTTGTACATAGGGGGCAGTATTATAGTAGTTATATTCTTGTACATAGGGGCAGTATTATAGTAGTTATATTCTTGTACATAGGGGTCAGTATTATAGTAGTTATATTCTTGTACATAGGGAGCAGTATTATAGTAGTTATATTCCTGTACATGGGGGCACTATTATAGTAGTTATATTCTTATACATAGGGTGCAGTATTATAGTAGTTATATTCTTGTACATAGGAGCAGTATTATAGTAGTTATATTCTTGTACATAGGAGCAGTATTATAGTAGTTATATTCTTGTACATAGGGGACAGTATTATAGTAGTTATATTCTTGTACATAGGGGCAGTATTATACTACTTATATTCTTGTACATAGGAGCAGTATTATAGTAGTTATATTCTTGTACATAGGAGCAGTATTATAGTAGTTATATTCTTGTACATAGGGGGCAGTATTATAGTAGTTATATTCTTGTACATAGGGGGCAGTATTATAGTAGTTATATTCTTGTACATAGGGGGCAGTATTATAGTAGTTATATTCTTGTACATAGGGGCAGTATTATAGTAGTTTTATTCTTGTACATAGGGGGAAGTATTATAGTAGTTATATTCTTGTACATAGGAGCAGTATTATAGTAGTTATATTCTTGTACATAGGGGGCAGTATTATAGTAGTTATATTCTTGTACTTAGGGGGCAGTATTATAGTAGTTATATTCTTGTACATAGGAGCAGTATTTTAGTAGTTATATTCTTGTACATAGCGGCAGTATTATAGTAGTTATATTCTTTGTACATAGGGGGCAGTATTATAGTAGTTATATTCTTATACATAGGGGGCAGTATTATAGTAGTTATATTCTTGTACATAGCGGCAGTATTATAGTAGTTATATTCTTGTACATAGGGGGCAGTATTATAGTAGTTATATTCTTGTACATAGAGAGCAGTATTATAGTAGTTATATTCTTGTACATAGGAGCAGTATTATAGTAGTTATATTCTTATACATAGGGGGCAGTATTATAGTAGTTATATTCTTGTACATAGGGGCAGTATTATAGTAGTTATATTCTTGCACATAGGAGCAGTATTATAGTAGTTATATTCTTATACATAGGGGCAGTATTATAGTAGTTTTATTTTTGTACATAGGGGCAGTATTATAGTAGTTATATTCCTGTACATAGGAGCAGTATTATAGTAGTTATATTCTTGTACATAGGGGGCAGTATTATAGTTGTTATATTCTTGTACATAGGAGGCAGTATTATAGTAGTTATATTCTTGTACACAGGAGCAGTATTATAGTAGTTATATTCTTGTACATAGGGGCAGTATTATAGTAGTTATATTCTTGTACATAGGGAGCAGTATTATAGTAGTTATATTCTTGTACATAGGAGGCAGTATTATAGTAGTTATATTCTTGTACATAGGGGCAGTATTATAATAGTTATATTCTTGCACATAGGGAGCAGTATTATAGTAGTTATATTCTTATACATAGGGGCAGTATTATAGTAGTTTTATTCTTGTACATAGGGGCAGTATTATAGTAGTTATATTCCTGTACATAGGAGCAGTATTATAATAGTTATATTCTTGTACATAGGGGGCAGTATTATAGTTGTTATATTCTTGTACATAGGGGGCAGTATTATAGTAGTTATATTCTTGTACACAGGAGCAGTATTATAGCAGTTTTATTCTTGTACATAGAGGGCAGTATTATAGTAGTTATATTCTTGTACATAGGAGCAGTATTATAGTAGTTATATTCTTGTACATAGGGGGCAGTATTATAGTAGTTATATTCTTGTACATAGGGGGCAGTATTATAGTAGTTATATTCCTGTACATATGAGCAGTATTATAGTAGCTATATTCTTGTACATATGGGGCAGTATTATAGCAGTTATATTCTTGTACATAGGAGCAGTATTATAGTAGTTATATTCTTGTACATAGGGGGCAGTATTATAGTAGTTATATTCTTGTACATAGGGGGCAGTATTATAGTAGTTATATTCTTGTACATAGGAGGCAGTATTATAGTAGTTATATTCTTGTACATAGAGGGCAGTATTATAGTAGTTATATTCTTGTACATAGGGGGCAGTATTATAGTAGATATATTCTTGTACATAGGAGCAGTATTATAGTAGTTATATTCTTGTACATAGGAGCAGTATTATAGTAGTTATATTCTTGTACATAGGGGGTAGTATTATAGTAGTTATATTCTTGTACATAGGAGGCAGTATTATAGTAGTTATATTCTTGTACATAGGGGCAGTATTATAGTAGCTATATTCTTGTACATAGGAGCAGTATTATAGTAGTTATATTCTTGTACATAGGGGCAGTATTATAGTAGTTATATTCTTGTACATAGGGGGCAGTATTATAGTAGTTATATTCTTGTACACAGGGGCAGTATTATAGTAGTTATATTCTTGTACATAGGGGGCAGTATTATAGTAGTTATATTCTTGTACATAGAGGGCAGTATTATAGTAGTTATATTCTTGTACATAGGAGCAGTATTATAGTAGTTATATTCTTGTACATAGGGGCAGTATTATAGTAGTTATATTCTTGTACATAGAGGGCAGTATTATAGTAGTTATATTCTTGTACATAGGGGGCAGTATTAAAGTAGATATATTCTTGTACATAGGGGGCAGTATTATAGTAGTTATATTCTTGTACAGAGGAGCAGTATTATAGTAGTTATATTCTTGTACATAGGAGCAGTATTATAGTAGTTATATTCTTGTACATAGGAGCAGTATTATAGTAGTTATATTCTTGTACATATGGGGCAGTATTATAGAAGTTATATTCTTGTACATAGGGGGCAGTATTATAGTAGTTATATTCTTGTACATAGGAGCAGTATTAGAGTAGTTATATTCTTGTACATAGGAGCAGTATTATAGTAGTTATATTCTTGTACATAGGGGGCAGTATTATAGTAGTTATATTCTTGTATATAGGGGCAGTATTATAGTAGTTATATTCTTGTACATAGGAGCAGTATTATAGTAGTTATATTCTTGTACATAGGAGCAGTATTATAGTAGTTATATTCTTGTACATAGGGGGCAGTATTATAGTAGTTATATTCTTGTACATAGGGGCAGTATTATAGTAGTTATATTCTTGTACATAGGAGCAGTATTATAGTAGTTATATTCTTGTACATAGGGTGCAGTATTATAGTAGTTATATTCTTGTACATAGGGGCAGTATTATAGTAGTTATATTCTTGTACATAGGGTGCAGTATTATAGTAGTTATATTCTTGTACATAGGGGCAGTATTATAGTAGTTATATTCTTGTACATAGGAGCAGTATTATAGTAGTTATATTCTTGTACATAGGGGACAGTATTATAGTAGTTATATTCTTGTACATAGTGGGCAGTATTATAGTAGTTATATTCTTGTACATAGGGGGCAGTATTATAGTAGTTATATTCTTGTACATAGGGGCAGTATTATAGTAGTTATATTCTTGTACATAGGGGTCAGTATTATAGTAGTTATATTCTTGTACATAGGGAGCAGTATTATAGTAGTTATATTCCTGTACATGGGGGCACTATTATAGTAGTTATATTCTTATACATAGGGTGCAGTATTATAGTAGTTATATTCTTGTACATAGGAGCAGTATTATAGTAGTTATATTCTTGTACATAGGAGCAGTATTATAGTAGTTATATTCTTGTACATAGGGGACAGTATTATAGTAGTTATATTCTTGTACATAGGGGCAGTATTATACTACTTATATTCTTGTACATAGGAGCAGTATTATAGTAGTTATATTCTTGTACATAGGAGCAGTATTATAGTAGTTATATTCTTGTACATAGGGGGCAGTATTATAGTAGTTATATTCTTGTACATAGGGGGCAGTATTATAGTAGTTATATTCTTGTACATAGGGGGCAGTATTATAGTAGTTATATTCTTGTACATAGGGGCAGTATTATAGTAGTTTTATTCTTGTACATAGGGGGAAGTATTATAGTAGTTATATTCTTGTACATAGGAGCAGTATTATAGTAGTTATATTCTTGTACATAGGGGGCAGTATTATAGTAGTTATATTCTTGTACTTAGGGGGCAGTATTATAGTAGTTATATTCTTGTACATAGGAGCAGTATTTTAGTAGTTATATTCTTGTACATAGCGGCAGTATTATAGTAGTTATATTCTTTGTACATAGGGGGCAGTATTATAGTAGTTATATTCTTATACATAGGGGGCAGTATTATAGTAGTTATATTCTTGTACATAGCGGCAGTATTATAGTAGTTATATTCTTGTACATAGGGGGCAGTATTATAGTAGTTATATTCTTATACATAGGGGGCAGTATTATAGTAGTTATATTCTTGTACATAGCGGCAGTATTATAGTAGTTATATTCTTGTACATAGGGGGCAGTATTGTAGTAGTTATATTCTTGTACATAGGGGGCAGTATTATAGTAGTTATATTCTTGTACATAGGAGCAGTATTATAGTAGTTATATTCTTATACATAGGGGGCAGTATTATAGTAGTTATATTCTTATACATAGGGGGCAGTATTATAGTAGTTATAGTCTTGTACATAGCGGCAGTATTATAGTAGTTATATTCTTGTACATAGGGGGCAGTATTATAGTAGTTATATTCTTGTACATAGGGGGCAGTATTATATTAGTTATATTCTTGTACATAGGAGCAGTATTATAGTAGTTATATTCTTGTACATAGGAGCAGTATTATAGTAGTTATATTCTTGTACATAGGGGGCAGTATTATAGTAGTTATATTCTTATACATAGGGGGCAGTATTATAGTAGTTTTATTCTTGTACATAGGGGCAGTATTATAGTAGTTATATTCCTGTACATAGGAGCAGTATTATAATAGTTATATTCTTGTACATAGGGGGCAGTATTATAGTTGTTATATTCTTGTACATAGGGGGCAGTATTATAGTAGTTATATTCTTGTACACAGGAGCAGTATTATAGCAGTTTTATTCTTGTACATAGAGGGCAGTATTATAGTAGTTATATTCTTGTACATAGGAGCAGTATTATAGTAGTTATATTCTTGTACATAGGGGGCAGTATTATAGTAGTTATATTCTTGTACATAGGGGGCAGTATTATAGTAGTTATAATCCTGTACATATGAGCAGTATTATAGTAGCTATATTCTTGTACATATGGGGCAGTATTATAGCAGTTATATTCTTGTACATAGGAGCAGTATTATAGTAGTTATATTCTTGTACATAGGGGGCAGTATTATAGTAGTTATATTCTTGTACATAGGGGGCAGTATTATAGTAGTTATATTCTTGTACATAGGAGGCAGTATTATAGTAGTTATATTCTTGTACATAGAGGGCAGTATTATAGTAGTTATATTCTTGTACATAGGGGGCAGTATTATAGTAGATATATTCTTGTACATAGGAGCAGTATTATAGTAGTTATATTCTTGTACATAGGAGCAGTATTATAGTAGTTATATTCTTGTACATAGGGGGTAGTATTATAGTAGTTATATTCTTGTACATAGGAGGCAGTATTATAGTAGTTATATTCTTGTACATAGGGGCAGTATTATAGTAGCTATATTCTTGTACATAGGAGCAGTATTATAGTAGTTATATTCTTGTACATAGGGGCAGTATTATAGTAGTTATATTCTTGTACATAGGGGGCAGTATTATAGTAGTTATATTCTTGTACACAGGGGCAGTATTATAGTAGTTATATTCTTGTACATAGGGGGCAGTATTATAGTAGTTATATTCTTGTACATAGAGGGCAGTATTATAGTAGTTATATTCTTGTACATAGGAGCAGTATTATAGTAGTTATATTCTTGTACATATGGGCAGTATTATAGTAGTTATATTCTTGTACATAGAGGGCAGTATTATAGTAGTTATATTCTTGTACATAGGGGGCAGTATTAAAGTAGATATATTCTTGTACATAGGGGGCAGTATTATAGTAGTTATATTCTTGTACAGAGGAGCAGTATTATAGTAGTTATATTCTTGTACATAGGAGCAGTATTATAGTAGTTATATTCTTGTACATAGGAGCAGTATTATAGTAGTTATATTCTTGTACATATGGGGCAGTATTATAGAAGTTATATTCTTGTACATAGGGGGCAGTATTATAGTAGTTATATTCTTGTACATAGGAGCAGTATTAGAGTAGTTATATTCTTGTACATAGGAGCAGTATTATAGTAGTTATATTCTTGTACATAGGGGCAGTATTATAGTAGTTATATTCTTGTATATAGGGGCAGTATTATAGTAGTTATATTCTTGTACATAGGAGCAGTATTATAGTAGTTATATTCTTGTACATAGGAGCAGTATTATAGTAGTTATATTCTTGTACATAGGGGGCAGTATTATAGTAGTTATATTCTTGTACATAGGGGCAGTATTATAGTAGTTATATTCTTGTACATAGGAGCAGTATTATAGTAGTTATATTCTTGTACATAGGGTGCAGTATTATAGTAGTTATATTCTTGTACATAGGGGCAGTATTATAGTAGTTATATTCTTGTACATAGGGTGCAGTATTATAGTAGTTATATTCTTGTACATAGGGGCAGTATTATAGTAGTTATATTCTTGTACATAGGAGCAGTATTATAGTAGTTATATTCTTGTACATAGGGGACAGTATTATAGTAGTTATATTCTTGTACATAGGGGGCAGTATTATAGTAGTTATATTCTTGTACATAGGGGGCAGTATTATAGTAGTTATATTCTTGTACATAGGGGCAGTATTATAGTAGTTATATTCTTGTACATAGGGGTCAGTATTATAGTAGTTATATTCTTGTACATAGGGAGCAGTATTATAGTAGTTATATTCCTGTACATGGGGGCACTATTATAGTAGTTATATTCTTATACATAGGGTGCAGTATTATAGTAGTTATATTCTTGTACATAGGAGCAGTATTATAGTAGTTATATTCTTGTACATAGGAGCAGTATTATAGTAGTTATATTCTTGTACATAGGGGACAGTATTATAGTAGTTATATTCTTGTACATAGGGGCAGTATTATACTACTTATATTCTTGTACATAGGAGCAGTATTATAGTAGTTATATTCTTGTACATAGGAGCAGTATTATAGTAGTTATATTCTTGTACATAGGGGGCAGTATTATAGTAGTTATATTCTTGTACATAGGGGGCAGTATTATAGTAGTTATATTCTTGTACATAGGGGGCAGTATTATAGTAGTTATATTCTTGTACATAGGGGCAGTATTATAGTAGTTTTATTCTTGTACATAGGAGGCAGTATTATAGTAGTTATATTCTTGTACATAGGGGCAGTATTATAGTAGCTATATTCTTGTACATAGGAGCAGTATTATAGTAGTTATATTCTTGTACATAGGGGCAGTATTATAGTAGTTATATTCTTGTACATAGGGGGCAGTATTATAGTAGTTATATTCTTGTACACAGGGGCAGTATTATAGTAGTTATATTCTTGTACATAGGGGGCAGTATTATAGTAGTTATATTCTTGTACATAGAGGGCAGTATTATAGTAGTTATATTCTTGTACACAGGAGCAGTATTATAGTAGTTATATTCTTGTACATATGGGCAGTATTATAGTAGTTATATTCTTGTACATAGAGGGCAGTATTATAGTAGTTATATTCTTGTACATAGGGGGCAGTATTAAAGTAGATATATTCTTGTACATAGGGGGCAGTATTATAGTAGTTATATTCTTGTACAGAGGAGCAGTATTATAGTAGTTATATTCTTGTACATAGGAGCAGTATTATAGTAGTTATATTCTTGTACATAGGAGCAGTATTATAGTAGTTATATTCTTGTACATATGGGGCAGTATTATAGAAGTTATATTCTTGTACATAGGGGGCAGTATTATAGTAGTTATATTCTTGTACATAGGAGCAGTATTAGAGTAGTTATATTCTTGTACATAGGAGCAGTATTATAGTAGTTATATTCTTGTACATAGGGGGCAGTATTATAGTAGTTATATTCTTGTATATAGGGGCAGTATTATAGTAGTTATATTCTTGTACATAGGAGCAGTATTATAGTAGTTATATTCTTGTACATAGGAGCAGTATTATAGTAGTTATATTCTTGTACATAGGGGGCAGTATTATAGTAGTTATATTCTTGTACATAGGGGCAGTATTATAGTAGTTATATTCTTGTACATAGGAGCAGTATTATAGTAGTTATATTCTTGTACATAGGGTGCAGTATTATAGTAGTTATATTCTTGTACATAGGGGCAGTATTATAGTAGTTATATTCTTGTACATAGGGTGCAGTATTATAGTAGTTATATTCTTGTACATAGGGGCAGTATTATAGTAGTTATATTCTTGTACATAGGAGCAGTATTATAGTAGTTATATTCTTGTACATAGGGGACAGTATTATAGTAGTTATATTCTTGTACATAGGGGGCAGTATTATAGTAGTTATATTCTTGTACATAGGGGGCAGTATTATAGTAGTTATATTCTTGTACATAGGGGCAGTATTATAGTAGTTATATTCTTGTACATAGGGGTCAGTATTATAGTAGTTATATTCTTGTACATAGGGAGCAGTATTATAGTAGTTATATTCCTGTACATGGGGGCACTATTATAGTAGTTATATTCTTATACATAGGGTGCAGTATTATAGTAGTTATATTCTTGTACATAGGAGCAGTATTATAGTAGTTATATTCTTGTACATAGGAGCAGTATTATAGTAGTTATATTCTTGTACATAGGGGACAGTATTATAGTAGTTATATTCTTGTACATAGGGGCAGTATTATACTACTTATATTCTTGTACATAGGAGCAGTATTATAGTAGTTATATTCTTGTACATAGGAGCAGTATTATAGTAGTTATATTCTTGTACATAGGGGGCAGTATTATAGTAGTTATATTCTTGTACATAGGGGGCAGTATTATAGTAGTTATATTCTTGTACATAGGGGGCAGTATTATAGTAGTTATATTCTTGTACATAGGGGCAGTATTATAGTAGTTTTATTCTTGTACATAGGGGGAAGTATTATAGTAGTTATATTCTTGTACATAGGAGCAGTATTATAGTAGTTATATTCTTGTACATAGGGGGCAGTATTATAGTAGTTATATTCTTGTACTTAGGGGGCAGTATTATAGTAGTTATATTCTTGTACATAGGAGCAGTATTTTAGTAGTTATATTCTTGTACATAGCGGCAGTATTATAGTAGTTATATTCTTGTACATAGGGGGCAGTATTATAGTAGTTATATTCTTATACATAGGGGGCAGTATTATAGTAGTTATATTCTTGTACATAGCGGCAGTATTATAGTAGTTATATTCTTGTACATAGGGGGCAGTATTATAGTAGTTATATTCTTATACATAGGGGGCAGTATTATAGTAGTTATATTCTTGTACATAGCGGCAGTATTATAGTAGTTATATTCTTGTACATAGGGGGCAGTATTATAGTAGTTATATTCTTGTACATAGGGGGCAGTATTATAGTAGTTATATTCTTGTACATAGGAGCAGTATTATAGTAGTTATATTCTTATACATAGGGGGCAGTATTATAGTAGTTATATTCTTATACATAGGGGGCAGTATTATAGTAGTTATAGTCTTGTACATAGCGGCAGTATTATAGTAGTTATATTCTTGTACATAGGGGGCAGTATTATAGTTGTTATATTCTTGTACATGGGGGGCAGTATTATAGTAGTTATATTCTTGTACACAGGAGCAGTATTATAGCAGTTTTATTCTTGTACATAGAGGGCAGTATTATAGTAGTTATATTCTTGTACATAGGAGCAGTATTATAGTAGTTATATTCTTGTACATAGGGGGCAGTATTATAGTAGTTATATTCTTGTACATAGGGGGCAGTATTATAGTAGTTATATTCCTGTACATATGAGCAGTATTATAGTAGCTATATTCTTGTACATATGGGGCAGTATTATAGCAGTTATATTCTTGTACATAGGAGCAGTATTATAGTAGTTATATTCTTGTACATAGGGGGCAGTATTATAGTAGTTATATTCTTGTACATAGGGGGCAGTATTATAGTAGTTATATTCTTGTACATAGGAGGCAGTATTATAGTAGTTATATTCTTGTACATAGAGGGCAGTATTATAGTAGTTATATTCTTGTACATAGGGGGCAGTATTATAGTAGATATATTCTTGTACATAGGAGCAGTATTATAATAGTTATATTCTTGTACATAGGAGCAGTATTATAGTAGTTATATTCTTGTACATAGGGGGTAGTATTATAGTAGTTATATTCTTGTACATAGGAGGCAGTATTATAGTAGTTATATTCTTGTACATAGGGGCAGTATTATAGTAGCTATATTCTTGTACATAGGAGCAGTATTATAGTAGTTATATTCTTGTACATAGGGGCAGTATTATAGTAGTTATATTCTTGTACATAGGGGGCAGTATTATAGTAGTTATATTCTTGTACACAGGGGCAGTATTATAGTAGTTATATTCTTGTACATAGGGGGCAGTATTATAGTAGTTATATTCTTGTACATAGAGGGCAGTATTATAGTAGTTATATTCTTGTACATAGGAGCAGTATTATAGTAGTTATATTCTTGTACATAGGGGCAGTATTATAGTAGTTATATTCTTGTACATAGAGGGCAGTATTATAGTAGTTATATTCTTGTACATAGGGGGCAGTATTAAAGTAGATATATTCTTGTACATAGGGGGCAGTATTATAGTAGTTATATTCTTGTACAGAGGAGCAGTATTATAGTAGTTATATTCTTGTACATAGGAGCAGTATTATAGTAGTTATATTCTTGTACATAGGAGCAGTATTATAGTAGTTATATTCTTGTACATATGGGGCAGTATTATAGAAATTATATTCTTGTACATAGGGGGCAGTATTATAGTAGTTATATTCTTGTACATAGGAGCAGTATTAGAGTAGTTATATTCTTGTACATAGGAGCAGTATTATAGTAGTTATATTCTTGTACATAGGGGGCAGTATTATAGTAGTTATATTCTTGTATATAGGGGCAGTATTATAGTAGTTATATTCTTGTACATAGGAGCAGTATTATAGTAGTTATATTCTTGTACATAGGAGCAGTATTATAGTAGTTATATTCTTGTACATAGGGGGCAGTATTATAGTAGTTATATTCTTGTACATAGGGGCACTATTATAGTAGTTATATTCTTGTACATAGGAGCAGTATTATAGTAGTTACATTCTTGTACATAGGGTGCAGTATTATAGTAGTTATATTCTTGTACATAGGGGCAGTATTATAGTAGTTATATTCTTGTACATAGGGTGCAGTATTATAGTAGTTATATTCTTGTACATAGGGGCAGTATTATAGTAGTTATATTCTTGTACATAGGAGCAGTATTATAGTAGTTATATTCTTGTACATAGGGGACAGTATTATAGTAGTTATATTCTTGTACATAGGGGGCAGTATTATAGTAGTTATATTCTTGTACATAGGGGGCAGTATTATAGTAGTTATATTCTTGTACATAGGGGCAGTATTATAGTAGTTATATTCTTGTACATAGGGGCAGTATTATAGTAGTTTTATTCTTGTACATAGGGGGAAGTATTATAGTAGTTATATTCTTGTACATAGGAGCAGTATTATAGTAGTTATATTCTTGTACATAGGGGGCAGTATTATAGTAGTTATATTCTTGTACTTAGGGGGCAGTATTATAGTAGTTATATTCTTGTACATAGGAGCAGTATTTTAGTAGTTATATTCTTGTACATAGCGGCAGTATTATAGTAGTTATATTCTTGTACATAGGGGGCAGTATTATAGTAGTTATATTCTTATACATAGGGGGCAGTATTATAGTAGTTATATTCTTGTACATAGCGGCAGTATTATAGTAGTTATATTCTTGTACATAGGGGGCAGTATTATAGTAGTTATATTCTTATACATAGGGGGCAGTATTATAGTAGTTATATTCTTGTACATAGCGGCAGTATTATAGTAGTTATATTCTTGTACATAGGGGGCAGTATTATAGTAGTTATATTCTTGTACATAGGGGGCAGTATTATAGTAGTTATATTCTTGTACATAGGAGCAGTATTATAGTAGTTATATTCTTATACATAGGGGGCAGTATTATAGTAGTTATATTCTTATACATAGGGGGCAGTATTATAGTAGTTATAGTCTTGTACATAGCGGCAGTATTATAGTAGTTATATTCTTGTACATAGGGGGCAGTATTATAGTTGTTATATTCTTGTACATGGGGGGCAGTATTATAGTAGTTATATTCTTGTACACAGGAGCAGTATTATAGCAGTTTTATTCTTGTACATAGAGGGCAGTATTATAGTAGTTATATTCTTGTACATAGGAGCAGTATTATAGTAGTTATATTCTTGTACATAGGGGGCAGTATTATAGTAGTTATATTCTTGTACATAGGGGGCAGTATTATAGTAGTTATATTCCTGTACATATGAGCAGTATTATAGTAGCTATATTCTTGTACATATGGGGCAGTATTATAGCAGTTATATTCTTGTACATAGGAGCAGTATTATAGTAGTTATATTCTTGTACATAGGGGGCAGTATTATAGTAGTTATATTCTTGTACATAGGGGGCAGTATTATAGTAGTTATATTCTTGTACATAGGAGGCAGTATTATAGTAGTTATATTCTTGTACATAGAGGGCAGTATTATAGTAGTTATATTCTTGTACATAGGGGGCAGTATTATAGTAGATATATTCTTGTACATAGGAGCAGTATTATAGTAGTTATATTCTTGTACATAGGAGCAGTATTATAGTAGTTATATTCTTGTACATAGGGGGTAGTATTATAGTAGTTATATTCTTGTACATAGGAGGCAGTATTATAGTAGTTATATTCTTGTACATAGGGGCAGTATTATAGTAGCTATATTCTTGTACATAGGAGCAGTATTATAGTAGTTATATTCTTGTACATAGGGGCAGTATTATAGTAGTTATATTCTTGTACATAGGGGGCAGTATTATAGTAGTTATATTCTTGTACACAGGGGCAGTATTATAGTAGTTATATTCTTGTACATAGGGGGCAGTATTATAGTAGTTATATTCTTGTACATAGAGGGCAGTATTATAGTAGTTATATTCTTGTACATAGGAGCAGTATTATAGTAGTTATATTCTTGTACATAGGGGCAGTATTATAGTAGTTATATTCTTGTACATAGAGGGCAGTATTATAGTAGTTATATTCTTGTACATAGGGGGCAGTATTAAAGTAGATATATTCTTGTACATAGGGGGCAGTATTATAGTAGTTATATTCTTGTACAGAGGAGCAGTATTATAGTAGTTATATTCTTGTACATAGGAGCAGTATTATAGTAGTTATATTCTTGTACATAGGAGCAGTATTATAGTAGTTATATTCTTGTACATATGGGGCAGTATTATAGAAGTTATATTCTTGTACATAGGGGGCAGTATTATAGTAGTTATATTCTTGTACATAGGAGCAGTATTAGAGTAGTTATATTCTTGTACATAGGAGCAGTATTATAGTAGTTATATTCTTGTACATAGGGGGCAGTATTATAGTAGTTATATTCTTGTATATAGGGGCAGTATTATAGTAGTTATATTCTTGTACATAGGAGCAGTATTATAGTAGTTATATTCTTGTACATAGGAGCAGTATTATAGTAGTTATATTCTTGTACATAGGGGGCAGTATTATAGTAGTTATATTCTTGTACATAGGGGCACTATTATAGTAGTTATATTCTTGTACATAGGAGCAGTATTATAGTAGTTACATTCTTGTACATAGGGTGCAGTATTATAGTAGTTATATTCTTGTACATAGGGGCAGTATTATAGTAGTTATATTCTTGTACATAGGGTGCAGTATTATAGTAGTTATATTCTTGTACATAGGGGCAGTATTATAGTAGTTATATTCTTGTACATAGGAGCAGTATTATAGTAGTTATATTCTTGTACATAGGGGACAGTATTATAGTAGTTATATTCTTGTACATAGGGGGCAGTATTATAGTAGTTATATTCTTGTACATAGGGGGCAGTATTATAGTAGTTATATTCTTGTACATAGGGGCAGTATTATAGTAGTTATATTCTTGTACATAGGGGCAGTATTATAGTAGTTATATTCTTGTACATAGGGGGCAGTATTATAGTAGTTATATTCTTGTACATAGGGGGCAGTATTATAGTAGTTATATTCTTGTACATAGGGGGCAGTATTATAGTAGTTATATTCTTGTACATAGGAGCAGTATTTTAGTAGTTATATTCTTGTACATAGCGGCAGTATTATAGTAGTTATATTCTTGTACATAGGGGGCAGTATTATAGTAGTTATATTCTTATACATAGGGGGAAGTATTATAGTAGTTATATTCTTGTACATAGCGGCAGTATTATAGTAGTTATATTCTTGTACATAGGGGGCAGTATTATAGTAGTTATATTCTTATACATAGGGGGCAGTATTATAGTAGTTATATTCTTGTACATAGGAGCAGTATTATAGTAGTTATATTCTTGTACATAGGGGGCAGTATTATAGTAGTTATATACTTGTACATAGGGGGCAGTATTATAGTAGTTATATTCTTGTACATAGGGGCAGTATTATAGTAGTTTTATTCTTGTACATAGGGGGAAGTATTATAGTAGTTATATTCTTGTACATAGGAGCAGTATTATAGTAGTTATATTCTTGTACATAGGGGGCAGTATTATAGTAGTTATATTCTTGTACATAGCGGCAGTATTATAGTAGTTATATTCTTGTACATAGCGGGCAGTATTATAGTAGTTATATTCTTATACATAGGGGGCAGTATTATAGTAGTTATATTCTTGTACATAGCGGCAGTATTATAGTAGTTATATTCTTGTACATAGGGGGCAGTATTATAGTAGTTATATTCTTGTACATAGGAGCAGTATTATAGTAGTTATATTCTTGTACATAGGGGGCAGTATTATAGTAGTTATATTCTTGTACATAGGAGCAGTATTATAGTAGTTATATTCTTATACATAGGGGTCAGTATTATAGTAGTTATATTCTTGTACATAGGGAGCAGTATTATAGTAGTTATATTCCTGTACATGGGGGCACTATTATAGTAGTTATATTCTTATACATAGGGTGCAGTATTATAGTAGTTATATTCTTGTACATAGGAGCAGTATTATAGTAGTTATATTCTTGTACATAGGAGCAGTATTATAGTAGTTATATTCTTGTACATAGGAGCAGTATTATAGTAGTTATATTCTTGTACATAGGGGACAGTATTATAGTAGTTATATTCTTGTACATAGGGGCAGTATTATACTACTTATATTCTTGTACATAGGACCAGTATTATAGTAGTTATATTCTTGTACATAGGAGCAGTATTATAGTAGTTATATTCTTGTACATAGGGGGCAGTATTATATTAGTTATATTCTTGTACATAGGAGCAGTATTATAGTAGTTATATTCTTGTACATAGGAGCAGTATTATAGTAGTTATATTCTTGTACATAGGGGGCAGTATTATAGTAGTTATATTCTTGTACATAGCGCCAGTATTATAGTAGTTATATTCTTGTACATAGGGGGCAGTATTATAGTAGTTATATTCTTGTACATAGGAGCAGTATTTTAGTAGTTATATTCTTGTACATAGCGCCAGTATTATAGTAGTTATATTCTTGTACATAGGGGGCAGTATTATAGTAGTTATATTCTTATACATAGGGTGCAGTATTATAGTAGTTATATTCTTGTACATAGGAGCAGTATTATAGTAGTTATATTCTTGTACATAGGAGCAGTATTATAGTAGTTATATTCTTGTACATAGGGGGCAGTATTATAGTAGTTATATTCTTGTACATAGGAGCAGTATTATAGTAGTTATATTCTTGTACATAGGAGCAGTATTATAGTAGTTATATTCTTGTACATAGGGGGCAGTATTATAGTAGTTATATTCTTGTACATAGGGGGCAGTATTATAGTAGTTATATTCTTGTACATAGCGGCTGTATTATAGTAGTTATATTCTTGTACATAGGGGGCAGTATTATAGTAGTTATATTCTTGTACATAGGGGGCAGTATTATAGTAGTTATATTCTTGTACATAGCGGCAGTATTATAGTAGTTATATTCTTGTACATAGGGGGCAGTATTATAGTAGTTATATTCTTATACATAGGGGGCAGTATTATAGTAGTTATATTCTTGTACATAGCGGCAGTATTATAGTAGTTATATTCTTGTACATAGGGGGCAGTATTATAGTAGTTATATTCTTGTACATAGGAGCAGTATTATAGTAGTTATATTCTTGTACATAGGGGACAGTATTATAGTAGTTATATTCTTGTACATAGGGGGCAGTATTATAGTAGTTATATTCTTGTACATAGGGGGCAGTATTATAGTAGTTATATTCTTGTACATAGGGGCAGTATTATAGTAGTTATATTCTTGTACATAGGGGTCAGTATTATAGTAGTTATATTCTTGTACATAGGGAGCAGTATTATAGTAGTTATATTCCTGTACATGGGGGCACTATTATAGTAGTTATATTCTTATACATAGGGTGCAGTATTATAGTAGTTATATTCTTGTACATAGGAGCAGTATTATAGTAGTTATATTCTTGTACATAGGAGCAGTATTATAGTAGTTATATTCTTGTACATAGGGGACAGTATTATAGTAGTTATATTCTTGTACATAGGGGCAGTATTATACTACTTATATTCTTGTACATAGGACCAGTATTATAGTAGTTATATTCTTGTACATAGGAGCAGTATTATAGTAGTTATATTCTTGTACATAGGGGGCAGTATTATAGTAGTTATATTCTTGTACATAGGGGGCAGTATTATAGTAGTTATATTCTTGTACATAGGGGGCAGTATTATAGTAGTTATATTCTTGTACATAGGGGCAGTATTATAGTAGTTTTATTCTTGTACATAGGGGGAAGTATTATAGTAGTTATATTCTTGTACATAGGAGCAGTATTATAGTAGTTATATTCTTGTACATAGGGGGCAGTATTATAGTAGTTATATTCTTGTACTTAAGGGGCAGTATTATAGTAGTTATATTCTTGTACATAGGAGCAGTATTTTAGTAGTTATATTCTTGTACATAGCGCCAGTATTATAGTAGTTATATTCTTGTACATAGGGGGCAGTATTATAGTAGTTATATTCTTATACATAGGGGGCAGTATTATAGTAGTTATATTCTTGTACATAGCGGCAGTATTATAGTAGTTATATTCTTGTACATAGGGGGCAGTATTATAGTAGTTATATTCTTATACATAGGGGGCAGTATTATAGTAGTTATATTCTTGTACATAGCGGCAGTATTATAGTAGTTATATTCTTGTACATAGGGGGCAGTATTATAGTAGTTATATTCTTGTACATAGGGGGCAGTATTATAGTAGTTATATTCTTGTACATAGGAGCAGTATTATAGTAGTTATATTCTTATACATAGGGGGCAGTATTATAGTAGTTATATTCTTATACATAGGGGGCAGTATTATAGTAGTTATAGTCTTGTACATAGCGGCAGTATTATAGTAGTTATATTCTTGTACATAGGGGGCAGTATTATAGTAGTTATATTCTTGTACATAGGGGGCAGTATTATATTAGTTATATTCTTGTACATAGGAGCAGTATTATAGTAGTTATATTCTTGTACATAGGAGCAGTATTATAGTATTTATATTCTTGTACATAGGGGGCAGTATTATAGTAGTTATATTCTTATACATAGGGGGCAGTATTATAGTAGTTATATTCTTGTACATAGCGGCAGTATTATAGTAGTTATATTCTTGTACATAGGGGGCAGTATTATAGTAGTTATATTCTTGTACATAAGGGGCAGTATTATAGTAGTTATATTCTTGTACATAGGAGCAGTATTATAGTAGTTATATTCTTGTACATAGGGGGCAGTATTATAGTAGTTATATTCTTGTACATAGGGGGCAGTATTATAGCAGTTATATTCTTATACATAGGGGGCAGTATTATAGTAGTTATATTCTTGTACATAGCGGCAGTATTATAGTAGTTATATTCTTGTAAATAGGGGGCAGTATTATAGTAGTTATATTCTTATACATAGGGGGCAGTATTATAGTAGTTATATTCTTGTACATAGCGGCAGTATTGTAGTAGTTATATTCTTGTACATAGGGGGCAGTATTATAGTAGTTATATTCTTGTACATAGGGGGCAGTATTATAGTAGTTATATTCTTGTACATAGGAGCAGTATTATAGTAGTTATATTCTTATACATAGGGGGCAGTATTATAGTAGTTATATTCTTGTACATAGGGGCAGTATTATAGTAGTTTTATTCTTGTACATAGGGGGAAGTATTATAGTAGTTATATTCTTGTACATAGGAGCAGTATTATAGTAGTTATATTCTTGTACATAGGGGGCAGTATTATAGTAGTTATATTCTTGTACTTAGGGAGCAGTATTATAGTAGTTATATTCTTGTACATAGGAGCAGTATTTTAGTAGTTATATTCTTGTACATAGCGGCAGTATTATAGTAGTTATATTCTTGTACATAGGGGGCAGTATTATAGTAGTTATATTCTTATACATAGGGGGAAGTATTATAGTAGTTATATTCTTGTACATAGCGGCAGTATTATAGTAGTTATATTCTTGTACATAGGGGGCAGTATTATAGTAGTTATATTCTTATACATAGGGGGCAGTATTATAGTAGTTATATTCTTGTACATAGCGGCAGTATTATAGTAGTTATATTCTTGTACATAGGGGGCAGTATTATAGTAGTTATATTCTTGTACATAGGGGGCAGTATTATAGTAGTTATATTCTTGTACATAGGAGCAGTATTATAGTAGTTATATTCTTATACATAGGGGGCAGTATTATAGTAGTTATATTCTTGTACATAGGGGGCAGTATTATAGTAGTTATATTCTTGTACATAGGGGGCAGTATTATAGTAGTTATATTCTTGTACATAGGGGGCAGTATTATAGTAGTTATATTCTTGTACATAGGAGCAGTATTATAGTAGTTATATTCTTATACATAGGGGGCAGTATTATAGTAGTTATATTCTTGTACATAGCGGCAGTATTATAGTAGTTATATTCTTGTACATAGGGGCAGTATTATACTACTTATATTCTTGTACATAGGACCAGTATTATAGTAGTTATATTCTTGTACATAGGAGCAGTATTATAGTAGTTATATTCTTGTACATAGGGGGCAGTATTATAGTAGTTATATTCTTGTACATAGGGGGCAGTATTATAGTAGTTATATTCTTGTACATAGGGGGCAGTATTATAGTAGTTATATTCTTGTACATAGGGGCAGTATTATAGTAGTTTTATTCTTGTACATAGGGGGAAGTATTATAGTAGTTATATTCTTGTACATAGGAGCAGTATTATAGTAGTTATATTCTTGTACATAGGGGGCAGTATTATAGTAGTTATATTCTTGTACTTAGGGGGCAGTATTATAGTAGTTATATTCTTGTACATAGGAGCAGTATTTTAGTAGTTATATTCTTGTACATAGCGGCAGTATTATAGTAGTTATATTCTTGTACATAGGGGGCAGTATTATAGTAGTTATATTCTTATACATAGGGGGCAGTATTATAGTAGTTATATTCTTGTACATAGCGGCAGTATTATAGTAGTTATATTCTTGTACATAGGGGGCAGTATTATAGTAGTTATATTCTTATACATAGGGGGCAGTATTATAGTAGTTATATTCTTGTACATAGCGGCAGTATTATAGTAGTTATATTCTTGTACATAGGGGGCAGTATTATAGTAGTTATATTCTTGTACATAGGGGGCAGTATTATAGTAGTTATATTCTTGTACATAGGAGCAGTATTATAGTAGTTATATTCTTATACATAGGGGGCAGTATTATAGTAGTTATATTCTTATACATAGGGGGCAGTATTATAGTAGTTATAGTCTTGTACATAGCGTCAGTATTATAGTAGTTATATTCTTGTACATAGGGGGCAGTATTATAGTAGTTATATTCTTGTACATAGGGGGCAGTATTATATTAGTTATATTCTTGTACATAGGAGCAGTATTATAGTAGTTATATTCTTGTACATAGGAGCAGTATTATAGTAGTTATATTCTTGTACATAGGGGGCAGTATTATAGTAGTTATATTCTTATACATAGGGGGCAGTATTATAGTAGTTATATTCTTGTACATAGCCTCAGTATTATAGTAGTTATATTCTTGTACATAGGGGGCAGTATTATAGTAGTTATATTCTTGTACATAAGGGGCAGTATTATAGTAGTTATATTCTTGTACATAGGAGCAGTATTATAGTAGTTATATTCGTATACATAGGGGGCAGTATTATAGTAGTTATATTCTTATACATAGGGGGCAGTATTATAGTAGTTATAGTCTTGTACATAGCGGCAGTATTATAGTAGTTATATTCTTGTACATAGGGGGCAGTATTATAGTAGTTATATTCTTGTACATAGGGGGCAGTCTTATAGTAGTTATATTCTTGTACACAGGAGCAGTATTATAGTAGTTATATTCTTGTACATAGGGGCAGTATTATAGTAGTTATATTCTTGTACATAGAGAGCAGTATTATAGTAGTTATATTCTTGTACATAGGAGGCAGTATTATAGTAGTTATATTCTTGTACATAGGGGCAGTATTATAGTAGTTATATTCTTGCACATAGGAGCAGTATTATAGTTGTTATATTCTTATACATAGGAGCAGTATTATAGTAGTTTTATTTTTGTACATAGGGGCAGTATTATAGTAGTCATATTCCTGTACATAGGAGCAGTATTATAGTAGTTATATTCTTGTACATAGGGGGCAGTATTATAGTTGTTATATTCTTGTACATAGGAGGCAGTATTATAGTAGTTATATTCTTGTACACAGGAGCAGTATTATAGTAGTTATATTCTTGTACATAGGGGCAGTATTATAGTAGTTATATTCTTGTACATAGGGAGCAGTATTATAGTAGTTATATTCTTGTACATAGGAGGCAGTATTATAGTAGTTATATTCTTGTACATAGGGGCAGTATTATAGTAGTTATATTCTTGTACATAGGGGCAGTATTATAGTAGTTATATTCTTGCACATAGGGAGCAGTATTATAGTAGTTACATTCTTATACATAGGGGCAGTATTATAGTAGTTTTATTCTTGCACATAGGGGCAGTATTATAGTAGTTATATTCCTGTACATAGGAGCAGTATTATAATAGTTATATTCTTGTACATAGGGGGCAGTATTATAGTTGTTATATTCTTGTACATAGGGGGCAGTATTATAGTAGTTATATTCTTGTACACAGGAGCAGTATTATAGCAGTTTTATTCTTGTACATAGAGGGCAGTATTATAGTAGTTACATTCTTGTACATAGGACCAGTATTATAGTAGTTATATTCTTGTACATAGCGGCAGTATTATAGTAGTTATATTCTTGTACATAGGGGGCAGTATTATAGTAGTTATATTCATGTACATATGAGCAGTATTATAGTAGCTATATTCTTGTACATATGGGGCAGTATTATAGCAGTTATATTCTTGTACATAGGAGCAGTATTATAGTAGTTATATTCTTGTACATAGGGGGCAGTATTAAAGTAGTTATATTCTTGTACATAGGGGGCAGTATTATAGTAGTTATATTCTTGTACATAGGAGGCAGTATTATAGTAGTTATATTCTTGTACATAGAGGGCAGTATTATAGTAGTTATATTCTTGTACATAGGGGGCAGTATTATAGTAGATATATTCTTGTACATAGGAGCAGTATTATAGTAGTTATATTCTTGTACATAGGAGCAGTATTATAGTAGTTATATTCTTGTACATAGGGGGCAGTATTATAGTAGTTATATTCTTGTACACAGGGGCAGTATTATAGTAGTTATATTCTTGTACATAGGGGGCAGTATTATAGTAGTTATATTCTTGTACATAGAGGGCAGTATTATAGTAGTTATATTCTTGTACATAGGAGCAGTATTATAGTAGTTATATTCTTGTACATATGGGCAGTATTATAGTAGTTATATTCTTGTACATAGAGGGCAGTATTATAGTAGTTATATTCTTGTACATAGGGGGCAGTATTAAAGTAGATATATTCTTGTACATAGGGGGCAGTATTATAGTAGTTATATTCTTGTACAGAGGAGCAGTATTATAGTAGTTATATTCTTGTACATAGGAGCAGTATTATAGTAGTTATATTCTTGTACATAGGAGCAGTATTATAGTAGTTATATTCTTCTACATATGGGGCAGTATTATAGAAGTTATATTCTTGTACATAGGGGGCAGTATTATAGTAGTTATATTCTTGTACATAGGAGCAGTATTAGAGTAGTTATATTCTTGTACATAGGAGCAGTATTATAGTAGTTATATTCTTGTACATAGGGGGCAGTATTATAGTAGTTATATTCTTGTATATAGGGGCAGTATTATAGTAGTTATATTCTTGTACATAGGAGCAGTATTATAGTAGTTATATTCTTGTACATAGGAGCAGTATTATAGTAGTTATATTCTTGTACATAGGGGGCAGTATTATAGTAGTTATATTCTTGTACATAGGGGCAGTATTATAGTAGTTATATTCTTGTACATAGGAGCAGTATTATAGTAGTTATATTCTTGTACATAGGGTGCAGTATTATAGTAGTTATATTCTTGTACATAGGGGCAGTATTATAGTAGTTATATTCTTGTACATAGGGTGCAGTATTATAGTAGTTATATTCTTGTACATAGGGGCAGTATTATAGTAGTTATATTCTTGTACATAGGAGCAGTATTATAGTAGTTATATTCTTGTACATAGGGGACAGTATTATAGTAGTTATATTCTTGTACATAGGGGGCAGTATTATAGTAGTTATATTCTTGTACATAGGGGGCAGTATTATAGTAGTTATATTCTTGTACATAGGGGCAGTATTATAGTAGTTATATTCTTGTACATAGGGGTCAGTATTATAGTAGTTATATTCTTGTACATAGGGAGCAGTATTATAGTAGTTATATTCCTGTACATGGGGGCACTATTATAGTAGTTATATTCTTATACATAGGGTGCAGTATTATAGTAGTTATATTCTTGTACATAGGAGCAGTATTATAGTAGTTATATTCTTGTACATAGGAGCAGTATTATAGTAGTTATATTCTTGTACATAGGGGACAGTATTATAGTAGTTATATTCTTGTACATAGGGGCAGTATTATACTACTTATATTCTTGTACATAGGAGCAGTATTATAGTAGTTATATTCTTGTACATAGGAGCAGTATTATAGTAGTTATATTCTTGTACATAGGGGGCAGTATTATAGTAGTTATATTCTTGTACATAGGGGGCAGTATTATAGTAGTTATATTCTTGTACATAGGGGGCAGTATTATAGTAGTTATATTCTTGTACATAGGGGCAGTATTATAGTAGTTTTATTCTTGTACATAGGGGGAAGTATTATAGTAGTTATATTCTTGTACATAGGAGCAGTATTATAGTAGTTATATTCTTGTACATAGGGGGCAGTATTATAGTAGTTATATTCTTGTACTTAGGGGGCAGTATTATAGTAGTTATATTCTTGTACATAGGAGCAGTATTTTAGTAGTTATATTCTTGTACATAGCGGCAGTATTATAGTAGTTATATTCTTGTACATAGGGGGCAGTATTATAGTAGTTATATTCTTATACATAGGGGGCAGTATTATAGTAGTTATATTCTTGTACATAGCGGCAGTATTATAGTAGTTATATTCTTGTACATAGGGGGCAGTATTATAGTAGTTATATTCTTATACATAGGGGGCAGTATTATAGTAGTTATATTCTTGTACATAGCGGCAGTATTATAGTAGTTATATTCTTGTACATAGGGGGCAGTATTATAGTAGTTATATTCTTGTACATAGGGGGCAGTATTATAGTAGTTATATTCTTGTACATAGGAGCAGTATTATAGTAGTTATATTCTTATACATAGGGGGCAGTATTATAGTAGTTATATTCTTATACATAGGGGGCAGTATTATAGTAGTTATAGTCTTGTACATAGCGGCAGTATTATAGTAGTTATATTCTTGTACATAGGGGGCAGTATTATAGTAGTTATATTCTTGTACATAGGGGGCAGTATTATATTAGTTATATTCTTGTACATAGGAGCAGTATTATAGTAGTTATATTCTTGTACATAGGAGCAGTATTATAGTATTTATATTCTTGTACATAGGGGGCAGTATTATAGTAGTTATATTCTTATACATAGGGGGCAGTATTATAGTAGTTATATTCTTGTACATAGCGGCAGTATTATAGTAGTTATATTCTTGTACATAGGGGGCAGTATTATAGTAGTTATATTCTTGTACATAAGGGGCAGTATTATAGTAGTTATATTCTTGTACATAGGAGCAGTATTATAGTAGTTATATTCTTGTACATAGGGGGCAGTATTATAGTAGTTATATTCTTGTACATAGGGGGCAGTATTATAGCAGTTATATTCTTATACATAGGGGGCAGTATTATAGTAGTTATATTCTTGTACATAGCGGCAGTATTATAGTAGTTATATTCTTGTAAATAGGGGGCAGTATTATAGTAGTTATATTCTTATACATAGGGGGCAGTATTATAGTAGTTATATTCTTGTACATAGCGGCAGTATTGTAGTAGTTATATTCTTGTACATAGGGGGCAGTATTATAGTAGTTATATTCTTGTACATAGGGGGCAGTATTATAGTAGTTATATTCTTGTACATAGGAGCAGTATTATAGTAGTTATATTCTTATACATAGGGGGCAGTATTATAGTAGTTATATTCTTGTACATAGGGGCAGTATTATAGTAGTTTTATTCTTGTACATAGGGGGAAGTATTATAGTAGTTATATTCTTGTACATAGGAGCAGTATTATAGTAGTTATATTCTTGTACATAGGGGGCAGTATTATAGTAGTTATATTCTTGTACTTAGGGAGCAGTATTATAGTAGTTATATTCTTGTACATAGGAGCAGTATTTTAGTAGTTATATTCTTGTACATAGCGGCAGTATTATAGTAGTTATATTCTTGTACATAGGGGGCAGTATTATAGTAGTTATATTCTTATACATAGGGGGAAGTATTATAGTAGTTATATTCTTGTACATAGCGGCAGTATTATAGTAGTTATATTCTTGTACATAGGGGGCAGTATTATAGTAGTTATATTCTTATACATAGGGGGCAGTATTATAGTAGTTATATTCTTGTACATAGCGGCAGTATTATAGTAGTTATATTCTTGTACATAGGGGGCAGTATTATAGTAGTTATATTCTTGTACATAGGGGGCAGTATTATAGTAGTTATATTCTTGTACATAGGAGCAGTATTATAGTAGTTATATTCTTATACATAGGGGGCAGTATTATAGTAGTTATATTCTTGTACATAGGGGGCAGTATTATAGTAGTTATATTCTTGTACATAGGGGGCAGTATTATAGTAGTTATATTCTTGTACATAGGGGGCAGTATTATAGTAGTTATATTCTTGTACATAGGAGCAGTATTATAGTAGTTATATTCTTATACATAGGGGGCAGTATTATAGTAGTTATATTCTTGTACATAGCGGCAGTATTATAGTAGTTATATTCTTGTACATAGGGGCAGTATTATACTACTTATATTCTTGTACATAGGACCAGTATTATAGTAGTTATATTCTTGTACATAGGAGCAGTATTATAGTAGTTATATTCTTGTACATAGGGGGCAGTATTATAGTAGTTATATTCTTGTACATAGGGGGCAGTATTATAGTAGTTATATTCTTGTACATAGGGGGCAGTATTATAGTAGTTATATTCTTGTACATAGGGGCAGTATTATAGTAGTTTTATTCTTGTACATAGGGGGAAGTATTATAGTAGTTATATTCTTGTACATAGGAGCAGTATTATAGTAGTTATATTCTTGTACATAGGGGGCAGTATTATAGTAGTTATATTCTTGTACTTAGGGGGCAGTATTATAGTAGTTATATTCTTGTACATAGGAGCAGTATTTTAGTAGTTATATTCTTGTACATAGCGGCAGTATTATAGTAGTTATATTCTTGTACATAGGGGGCAGTATTATAGTAGTTATATTCTTATACATAGGGGGCAGTATTATAGTAGTTATATTCTTGTACATAGCGGCAGTATTATAGTAGTTATATTCTTGTACATAGGGGGCAGTATTATAGTAGTTATATTCTTATACATAGGGGGCAGTATTATAGTAGTTATATTCTTGTACATAGCGGCAGTATTATAGTAGTTATATTCTTGTACATAGGGGGCAGTATTATAGTAGTTATATTCTTGTACATAGGGGGCAGTATTATAGTAGTTATATTCTTGTACATAGGAGCAGTATTATAGTAGTTATATTCTTATACATAGGGGGCAGTATTATAGTAGTTATATTCTTATACATAGGGGGCAGTATTATAGTAGTTATAGTCTTGTACATAGCGTCAGTATTATAGTAGTTATATTCTTGTACATAGGGGGCAGTATTATAGTAGTTATATTCTTGTACATAGGGGGCAGTATTATATTAGTTATATTCTTGTACATAGGAGCAGTATTATAGTAGTTATATTCTTGTACATAGGAGCAGTATTATAGTAGTTATATTCTTGTACATAGGGGGCAGTATTATAGTAGTTATATTCTTATACATAGGGGGCAGTATTATAGTAGTTATATTCTTGTACATAGCGGCAGTATTATAGTAGTTATATTCTTGTACATAGGGGGCAGTATTATAGTAGTTATATTCTTGTACATAAGGGGCAGTATTATAGTAGTTATATTCTTGTACATAGGAGCAGTATTATAGTAGTTATATTCGTATACATAGGGGGCAGTATTATAGTAGTTATATTCTTATACATAGGGGGCAGTATTATAGTAGTTATAGTCTTGTACATAGCGGCAGTATTATAGTAGTTATATTCTTGTACATAGGGGGCAGTATTATAGTAGTTATATTCTTGTACATAGGGGGCAGTCTTATAGTAGTTATATTCTTGTACACAGGAGCAGTATTATAGTAGTTATATTCTTGTACATAGGGGCAGTATTATAGTAGTTATATTCTTGTACATAGAGAGCAGTATTATAGTAGTTATATTCTTGTACATAGGAGGCAGTATTATAGTAGTTATATTCTTGTACATAGGGGCAGTATTATAGTAGTTATATTCTTGCACATAGGAGCAGTATTATAGTTGTTATATTCTTATACATAGGAGCAGTATTATAGTAGTTTTATTTTTGTACATAGGGGCAGTATTATAGTAGTCATATTCCTGTACATAGGAGCAGTATTATAGTAGTTATATTCTTGTACATAGGGGGCAGTATTATAGTTGTTATATTCTTGTACATAGGAGGCAGTATTATAGTAGTTATATTCTTGTACACAGGAGCAGTATTATAGTAGTTATATTCTTGTACATAGGGGCAGTATTATAGTAGTTATATTCTTGTACATAGGGAGCAGTATTATAGTAGTTATATTCTTGTACATAGGAGGCAGTATTATAGTAGTTATATTCTTGTACATAGGGGCAGTATTATAGTAGTTATATTCTTGTACATAGGGGCAGTATTATAGTAGTTATATTCTTGCACATAGGGAGCAGTATTATAGTAGTTACATTCTTATACATAGGGGCAGTATTATAGTAGTTTTATTCTTGCACATAGGGGCAGTATTATAGTAGTTATATTCCTGTACATAGGAGCAGTATTATAATAGTTATATTCTTGTACATAGGGGGCAGTATTATAGTTGTTATATTCTTGTACATAGGGGGCAGTATTATAGTAGTTATATTCTTGAACACAGGAGCAGTATTATAGCAGTTTTATTCTTGTACATAGAGGGCAGTATTATAGTAGTTATATTCTTGTACATAGGACCAGTATTATAGTAGTTATATTCTTGTACATAGCGGCAGTATTATAGTAGTTATATTCTTGTACATAGGGGGCAGTATTATAGTAGTTATATTCCTGTACATATGAGCAGTATTATAGTAGCTATATTCTTGTACATATGGGGCAGTATTATAGCAGTTATATTCTTGTACATAGGAGCAGTATTATAGTAGTTATATTCTTGTACATAGGGGGCAGTATTAAAGTAGTTATATTCTTGTACATAGGGGGCAGTATTATAGTAGTTATATTCTTGTACATAGGAGGCAGTATTATAGTAGTTATATTCTTGTACATAGAGGGCAGTATTATAGTAGTTATATTCTTGTACATAGGGGGCAGTATTATAGTAGATATATTCTTGTACATAGGAGCAGTATTATAGTAGTTATATTCTTGTACATAGGAGCAGTATTATAGTAGTTATATTCTTGTACATAGGGGGCAGTATTATAGTAGTTATATTCTTGTACACAGGGGCAGTATTATAGTAGTTATATTCTTGTACATAGGGGGCAGTATTATAGTAGTTATATTCTTGTACATAGAGGGCAGTATTATAGTAGTTATATTCTTGTACATAGGAGCAGTATTATAGTAGTTATATTCTTGTACATATGGGCAGTATTATAGTAGTTATATTCTTGTACATAGAGGGCAGTATTATAGTAGTTATATTCTTGTACATAGGGGGCAGTATTAAAGTAGATATATTCTTGTACATAGGGGGCAGTATTATAGTAGTTATATTCTTGTACAGAGGAGCAGTATTATAGTAGTTATATTCTTGTACATAGGAGCAGTATTATAGTAGTTATATTCTTGTACATAGGAGCAGTATTATAGTAGTTATATTCTTCTACATATGGGGCAGTATTATAGAAGTTATATTCTTGTACATAGGGGGCAGTATTATAGTAGTTATATTCTTGTACATAGGAGCAGTATTAGAGTAGTTATATTCTTGTACATAGGAGCAGTATTATAGTAGTTATATTCTTGTACATAGGGGGCAGTATTATAGTAGTTATATTCTTGTATATAGGGGCAGTATTATAGTAGTTATATTCTTGTACATAGGAGCAGTATTATAGTAGTTATATTCTTGTACATAGGAGCAGTATTATAGTAGTTATATTCTTGTACATAGGGGGCAGTATTATAGTAGTTATATTCTTGTACATAGGGGCAGTATTATAGTAGTTATATTCTTGTACATAGGAGCAGTATTATAGTAGTTATATTCTTGTACATAGGGTGCAGTATTATAGTAGTTATATTCTTGTACATAGGGGCAGTATTATAGTAGTTATATTCTTGTACATAGGGTGCAGTATTATAGTAGTTATATTCTTGTACATAGGGGCAGTATTATAGTAGTTATATTCTTGTACATAGGAGCAGTATTATAGTTGTTATATTCTTGTACATAGGGGACAGTATTATAGTAGTTATATTCTTGTACATAGGGGGCAGTATTATAGTAGTTATATTCTTGTACATAGGGGGCAGTATTATAGTAGTTATATTCTTGTACATAGGGGCAGTATTATAGTAGTTATATTCTTGTACATAGGGGTCAGTATTATAGTAGTTATATTCTTGTACATAGGGAGCAGTATTATAGTAGTTATATTCCTGTACATGGGGGCACTATTATAGTAGTTATATTCTTATACATAGGGTGCAGTATTATAGTAGTTATATTCTTGTACATAGGAGCAGTATTATAGTAGTTATATTCTTGTACATAGGAGCAGTATTATAGTAGTTATATTCTTGTACATAGGGGACAGTATTATAGTAGTTATATTCTTGTACATAGGGGCAGTATTATACTACTTATATTCTTGTACATAGGAGCAGTATTATAGTAGTTATATTCTTGTACATAGGAGCAGTATTATAGTAGTTATATTCTTGTACATAGGGGGCAGTATTATAGTAGTTATATTCTTGTACATAGGGGGCAGTATTATAGTAGTTATATTCTTGTACATAGGGGGCAGTATTATAGTAGTTATATTCTTGTACATAGGGGCAGTATTATAGTAGTTTTATTCTTGTACATAGGGGGAAGTATTATAGTAGTTATATTCTTGTACATAGGAGCAGTATTATAGTAGTTATATTCTTGTACATAGGGGGCAGTATTATAGTAGTTATATTCTTGTACTTAGGGGGCAGTATTATAGTAGTTATATTCTTGTACATAGGAGCAGTATTTTAGTAGTTATATTCTTGTACATAGCGGCAGTATTATAGTAGTTATATTCTTGTACATAGGGGGCAGTATTATAGTAGTTATATTCTTATACATAGGGGGCAGTATTATAGTAGTTATATTCTTGTACATAGCGGCAGTATTATAGTAGTTATATTCTTGTACATAGGGGGCAGTATTATAGTAGTTATATTCTTATACATAGGGGGCAGTATTATAGTAGTTATATTCTTGTACATAGCGGCAGTATTATAGTAGTTATATTCTTGTACATAGGGGGCAGTATTATAGTAGTTATATTCTTGTACATAGGGGGCAGTATTATAGTAGTTATATTCTTGTACATAGGAGCAGTATTATAGTAGTTATATTCTTATACATAGGGGGCAGTATTATAGTAGTTATATTCTTATACATAGGGGGCAGTATTATAGTAGTTATAGTCTTGTACATAGCGGCAGTATTATAGTAGTTATATTCTTGTACATAGGGGGCAGTATTATAGTAGTTATATTCTTGTACATAGGGGGCAGTATTATATTAGTTATATTCTTGTACATAGGAGCAGTATTATAGTAGTTATATTCTTGTACATAGGAGCAGTATTATAGTAGTTATATTCTTGTACATAGGGGGCAGTATTATAGTAGTTATATTCTTATACATAGGGGGCAGTATTATAGTAGTTATATTCTTGTACATAGCGGCAGTATTATAGTAGTTATATTCTTGTACATAGGGGGCAGTATTATAGTAGTTATATTCCTGTACATAGGGGGCAGTATTATAGTAGTTATATTCTTGTACATAAGGGGCAGTATTATAGTAGTTATATTCTTGTACATAGGAGCAGTATTATAGTAGTTATATTCTTGTACATAGGGGGTAGTATTATAGTAGTTATATTCTTGTACATAGGGGGCAGTATTATAGCAGTTATATTCTTATACATAGGGGGCAGTATTATAGTAGTTATATTCTTGTACATAGCGGCAGTATTATAGTAGTTATATTCTTGTAAATAGGGGGCAGTATTATAGTAGTTATATTCTTATACATAGGGGGCAGTATTATAGTAGTTATATTCTTGTACATAGCGGCAGTATTATAGTAGTTATATTCTTGTACATAGGGGGCAGTATTATAGTAGTTATATTCTTGTACATAGGGGGCAGTATTATAGTAGTTATATTCTTGTACATAGGAGCAGTATTATAGTAGTTATATTCTTATACATAGGGGGCAGTATTATAGTAGTTATATTCTTATACATAGGGGGCAGTATTATAGTAGTTATAGTCTTGTACATAGCGGCAGTATTATAGTAGTTATATTCTTGTACATAGGGGGCAGTATTATAGTAGTTATATTCTTGTACATAGGGGGCAGTCTTATAGTAGTTATATTCTTGTACACAGGAGCAGTATTATAGTAGTTATATTCTTGTACATAGGGGCAGTATTATAGTAGTTATATTCTTGTACATAGAGAGCAGTATTATAGTAGTTATATTCTTGTACATAGGAGGCAGTATTATAGTAGTTATATTCTTGTACATAGGGGCAGTATTATAGTAGTTATATTCTTGCACATAGGAGCAGTATTATAGTAGTTATATTCTTATACATAGGGGCAGTATTATAGTAGTTTTATTTTTGTACATAGGGGCAGTATTATAGTAGTTATATTCCTGTACATAGGAGCAGTATTATAGTAGTTATATTCTTGTACATAGGGGGCAGTATTATAGTTGTTATATTCTTGTACATAGGAGGCAGTATTATAGTAGTTATATTCTTGTACACAGGAGCAGTATTATAGTAGTTATATTCTTGTACATAGGGGCAGTATTATAGTAGTTATATTCTTGTACATAGGGAGCAGTATTATAGTAGTTATATTCTTGTACATAGGAGGCAGTATTATAGTAGTTATATTCTTGTACATAGGGGGAGTATTATAGTAGTTATATTCTTGCACATAGGGAGCAGTATTATAGTAGTTATATTCTTATACATAGGGGCAGTATTATAGTAGTTTTATTCTTGTACATAGGGGCAGTATTATAGTAGTTATATTCCTGTACATAGGAGCAGTATTATAATAGTTATATTCTTGTACATAGAAGCAGTATTATAGTAGTTATATTCTTGTACATAGGAGCAGTATTATAGTAGTTATATTCTTGTACATAGGGGGCAGTATTATAGTAGTTATATTCTTGTACATAGGGGGCAGTATTATAGTAGTTATATTCTTGTACATAGGGGGCAGTATTATAGTAGTTATATTCTTGTACATAGGGGCAGTATTATAGTAGTTTTATTCTTGTACATAGGGGGAAGTATTATAGTAGTTATATTCTTGTACATAGGAGCAGTATTATAGTAGTTATATTCTTGTACATAGGGGGCAGTATTATAGTAGTTATATTCTTGTACTTAGGGGGCAGTATTATAGTAGTTATATTCTTGTACATAGGAGCAGTATTTTAGTAGTTATATTCTTGTACATAGCGGCAGTATTATAGTAGTTATATTCTTGTACATAGGGGGCAGTATTATAGTAGTTATATTCTTATACATAGGGGGCAGTATTATAGTAGTTATATTCTTGTACATAGCGGCAGTATTATAGTAGTTATATTCTTGTACATAGGGGGCAGTATTATAGTAGTTATATTCTTATACATAGGGGGCAGTATTATAGTAGTTATATTCTTGTACATAGCGGCAGTATTATAGTAGTTATATTCTTGTACATAGGGGGCAGTATTATAGTAGTTATATTCTTGTACATAGGGGGCAGTATTATAGTAGTTATATTCTTGTACATAGGAGCAGTATTATAGTAGTTATATTCTTATACATAGGGGGCAGTATTATAGTAGTTATATTCTTATACATAGGGGGCAGTATTATAGTAGTTATAGTCTTGTACATAGCGGCAGTATTTTAGTAGTTATATTCTTGTACATAGGGGGCAGTATTATAGTAGTTATATTCTTGTACATAGGGGGCAGTATTATATTAGTTATATTCTTGTACATAAGAGCAGTATTATAGTAGTTATATTCTTGTACATAGGAGCAGTATTGTAGTAGTTATATTCTTGTACATAGGGGGCAGTATTATAGTAGTTATATTCTTATACATAGGGGGCAGTATTATAGTAGTTATATTCTTGTACATAGCGGCAGTATTATAGTAGTTATATTCTTGTACATAGGGGGCAGTATTATAGTAGTTATATTCCTGTACATAGGGGGCAGTATTATAGTAGTTATATTCTTGTACATAAGGGGCAGTATTATAGTAGTTATATTCTTGTACATAGGAGCAGTATTATAGTAGTTATATTCTTGTACATAGGGGGCAGTATTATAGTAGTTATATTCTTGTACATAGGGGGCAGTATTATAGCAGTTATATTCTTATACATAGGGGGCAGTATTATAGTAGTTATATTCTTGTACATAGCGGCAGTATTATAGTAGTTATATTCTTGTAAATAGGGGGCAGTATTATAGTAGTTATATTCTTATACATAGGGGGCAGTATTATAGTAGTTATATTCTTGTACATAGCGGCAGTATTATAGTAGTTATATTCTTGTACATAGGGGGCAGTATTATAGTAGTTATATTCTTGTACATAGGGGGCAGTATTATAGTAGTTATATTCTTGTACATAGGAGCAGTATTATAGTAGTTATATTCTTATACATAGGGGGCAGTATTATAGTAGTTATATTCTTATACATAGGGGGCAGTATTATAGTAGTTATAGTCTTGTACATAGCGGCAGTATTATAGTAGTTATATTCTTGTACATAGGGGGCAGTATTATAGTAGTTATATTCTTGTACATAGGGGGCAGTCTTATAGTAGTTATATTCTTGTACACAGGAGCAGTATTATAGTAGTTATATTCTTGTACATAGGGGCAGTATTATAGTAGTTATATTCTTGTACATAGAGAGCAGTATTATAGTAGTTATATTCTTGTACATAGGAGGCAGTATTATAGTAGTTATATTCTTGTACATAGGGGCAGTATTATAGTAGTTATATTCTTGCACATAGGAGCAGTATTATAGTAGTTATATTCTTATACATAGGGGCAGTATTATAGTAGTTTTATTTTTGTACATAGGGGCAGTATTATAGTAGTTATATTCCTGTACATAGGAGCAGTATTATAGTAGTTATATTCTTGTACATAGGGGGCAGTATTATAGTTGTTATATTCTTGTACATAGGAGGCAGTATTATAGTAGTTATATTCTTGTACACAGGAGCAGTATTATAGTAGTTATATTCTTGTACATAGGGGCAGTATTATAGTAGTTATATTCTTGTACATAGGGAGCAGTATTATAGTAGTTATATTCTTGTACATAGGAGGCAGTATTATAGTAGTTATATTCTTGTACATAGGGGCAGTATTATAGTAGTTATATTCTTGCACATAGGGAGCAGTATTATAGTAGTTATATTCTTATACATAGGGGCAGTATTATAGTAGTTTTATTCTTGTACATAGGGGCAGTATTATAGTAGTTATATTCCTGTACATAGGAGCAGTATTATAATAGTTATATTCTTGTACATAGGGGGCAGTATTATAGTTGTTATATTCTTGTACATAGGGGGCAGTATTATAGTAGTTATATTCTTGTACACAGGAGCAGTATTATAGCAGTTTTATTCTTGTACATAGAGGGCAGTATTATAGTAGTTATATTCTTGTACATAGGAGCAGTATTATAGTAGTTATATTCTTGTACATAGGGGGCAGTATTATAGTAGTTATATTCTTGTACATAGGGGGCAGTATTATAGTAGTTATATTCCTGTACATATGAGCAGTATTATAGTAGCTATATTCTTGTACATATGGGGCAGTATTATAGCAGTTATATTCTTGTACATAGGAGCAGTATTATAGTAGTTATATTCTTGTACATAGGGGGCAGTATTAAAGTAGTTATATTCTTGTACATAGGGGGCAGTATTATAGTAGTTATATTCTTGTACATAGGAGGCAGTATTATAGTAGTTATATTCTTGTACATAGAGGGCAGTATTATAGTAGTTATATTCTTGTACATAGGGGGCAGTATTATAGTAGATATATTCTTGTACATAGGAGCAGTATTATAGTAGTTATATTCTTGTACATAGGAGCAGTATTATAGTAGTTATATTCTTGTACATAGGGGGTAGTATTATAGTAGTTATATTCTTGTACATAGGAGGCAGTATTATAGTAGTTATATTCTTGTACATAGGGGCAGTATTATAGTAGCTATATTCTTGTACATAGGAGCAGTATTATAGTAGTTATATTCTTGTACATAGGGGCAGTATTATAGTAGTTATATTCTTGTACATAGGGGGCACTATTATAGTAGTTATATTCTTGTACACAGGGGCAGTATTATAGTAGTTATATTCTTGTACATAGGGGGCAGTATTATAGTAGTTATATTCTTGTACATAGAGGGCAGTATTATAGTAGTTATATTCTTGTACATAGGAGCAGTATTATAGTAGTTATATTCTTGTACATAGGGGCAGTATTATAGTAGTTATATTCTTGTACATAGAGGGCAGTATTATAGTAGTTATATTCTTGTACATAGGGGGCAGTATTAAAGTAGATATATTCTTGTACATAGGGGGCAGTATTATAGTAGTTATATTCTTGTACAGAGGAGCAGTATTATAGTAGTTATATTCTTGTACATAGGAGCAGTATTATAGTAGTTATATTCTTGTACATAGGAGCAGTATTATAGTAGATATATTCTTGTACATATGGGGCAGTATTATAGAAGTTATATTCTTGTACATAGGGGGCAGTATTAAAGTAGTTATATTCTTGTACATAGGAGCAGTATTAGAGTAGTTATATTCTTGTACATAGGAGCAGTATTATAGTAGTTATATTCTTGTACATAGGGGGCAGTATTATAGTAGTTATATTCTTGTATATAGGGGCAGTATTATAGTAGTTATATTCTTGTACATAGGAGCAGTATTATAGTAGTTATATTCTTGTACATAGGAGCAGTATTATAGTAGTTATATTCTTGTACATAGGGGGCAGTATTATAGTAGTTATATTCTTGTACATAGGGGCAGTATTATAGTAGTTATATTCTTGTACATAGGAGCAGTATTATAGTAGTTATATTCTTGTACATAGGGTGCAGTATTATAGTAGTTATATTCTTGTACATAGGGGCAGTATTATAGTAGTTATATTCTTGTACATAGGGTGCAGTATTATAGTAGTTATATTCTTGTACATAGGGGCAGTATTATAGTAGTTATATTCTTGTACATAGGAGCAGTATTATAGTAGTTATATTCTTGTACATAGGGGACAGTATTATAGTAGCTATATTCTTGTACATAGGGGGCAGTATTATAGTAGTTATATTCTTGTACATAGGGGGCAGTATTATAGTAGTTATATTCCTGTACATAGCGGCAGTATTATGGTAGTTATATTCTTGTACATAGGGGTCAGTATTATAGTAGTTATATTCTTGTACATAGGGAGCAGTATTATAGTAGTTATATTCCTGTACATGGGGGCACTATTATAGTAGTTATATTCTTATACATAGGGTGCAGTATTATAGTAGTTATATTCTTGTACATAGGAGCAGTATTATAGTAGTTATATTCTTGTACATAGGAGCAGTATTATAGTAGTTATATTCTTGTACATAGGGGACAGTATTATAGTAGTTATATTCTTGTACATAGGGGCAGTATTATACTACTTATATTCTTGTACATAGGAGCAGTATTATAGTAGTTATATTCTTGTACATAGGAGCAGTATTATAGTAGTTATATTCTTGTACATAGGGGGCAGTATTATAGTAGTTATATTCTTGTACATAGGGGGCAGTATTATAGTAGTTATATTCTTGTACATAGGGGGCAGTATTATAGTAGTTATATTCTTGTACATAGGGGCAGTATTATAGTAGTTTTATTCTTGTACATAGGGGGAAGTATTATAGTCGTTATATTCTTGTACATAGGAGCAGTATTATAGTAGTTATATTCTTGTACATAGGGGGCAGTATTATAGTAGTTATATTCTTGAACTTAGGGGGCAGTATTATAGTAGTTATATTCTTGTACATAGGAGCAGTATTTTAGTAGTTATATTCTTGTACATAGCGGCAGTATTATAGTAGTTATATTCTTGTACATAGGGGGCAGTATTATAGTAGTTATATTCTTATACATAGGGGGCAGTATTATAGTAGTTATATTCTTGTACATAGCGGCAGTATTATAGTAGTTATATTCTTGTACATAGGGGGCAGTATTATAGTAGTTATATTCTTATACATAGGGGGCAGTATTATAGTAGTTATATTCTTGTACATAGCGGCAGTATTATAGTAGTTATATTCTTGTACATAGGGGGCAGTATTATAGTAGTTATATTCTTATACATAGGGGGCAGTATTATAGTAGTTATAGTCTTGTACATAGCGGCAGTATTATAGTAGTTATATTCTTGTACATAGGGGGCAGTATTATAGTAGTTATATTCTTGTACATAGGGGGCAGTATTATAGTAGTTATATTCTTATACATAGGGGGCAGTATTATAGTAGTTATATTCTTGTACATAGGGGGCAGTATTATAGTAGTTATATTCTTGTACATAGGAGCAGTATTATAGTAGTTATATTCTTGTACATAGGGGGCAGTATTATAGTAGTTATATTCTTGTACATAGGGGGCAGTATTATAGTAGTTATATTCTTGTACATAGGAGCAGTATTATAGTAGTTATATTCTTATACATAGGGGGCAGTATTATAGTAGTTATATTCTTGTACATAGCGGCAGTATTATAGTAGTTATATTCTTGTACATAGGGGGCAGTATTATAGTAGTTATATTCTTGTACATAGGAGCAGTATTATAGTAGTTATATTCTTATACATAGGGGGCAGTATTATAGTAGTTATATTCTTGTACATAGGAGCAGTATTATAGTAGTTATATTCTTATACATAGGGAGCAGTATTATAGTAGTGATATTCTTGTACATAGGAGCAGTATTATAGTAGTTATATTCTTGTATATAGGAGCAGTATTATAGTAGTTATATTCTTGTACATAGGGGCAGTATTATAGTAGTTATATACTTATACATAGGGGCAGTATTATAGTAGTTATATTCTTGTACATAGCGGCAGTATTATAGTAGTTATATTCTTGTACATAGGGGGCAGTATTATAGTAGTTATATTCTTGTACATAGGGGGCAGTATTATAGTAGTTATATTCTTGTACATAGGGGGCAGTATTATAGTAGTTATATTCCTGTACATAGGAGCAGTATTATAGTAGTTATATTCTTGTACATAGGAGCAGTATTATAGTAGTTATATTCTTGTACATAGGGGGCAGTATTATAGTAGTTATATTCTTGTACATAGGGGCAGTATTATAGTAGTTATATTCTTGTACATAGGAGCAGTATTATAGTAGTTATATTCTTGTACATAGGGGGCAGTATTATAGTAGTTATATTCCTGTACATAGGAGCAGTATTATAGTAGTTATATTCTTGTACATAGGAGCAGTATTATAGTAGTTATATTCTTGTACATAGGGGGCAGTATTATAGTAGTTATATTCTTGTACATAGGGGCAGTATTATAGTAGCTATATTCTTGTACATAGGGGGCAGTATTATAGTAGTTATATTCTTGTACATAGGGGCAGTATTATAGTAGTTATATTCTTGTACATAGGAGCAGTATTATAGTAGTTATATTCTTGTACATACGGGGCAGTATTATAGTAGTTATATTCTTGTACATAGGAGCAGTATTTTAGTAGTTATATTCTTGTACATAAAGGCAGTATTATAGTAGTTATATTATATATCTGTGCACCCACTACCTATATTTTATCAGTACAGTCTATACACTGCATTCCAAATTATTTTACAAATTTGATTTAAATGTCATAAACATTACATTTTGTTTCTGAAATAAACTCATGGACGGTTTGTGTCTCAGGGTCCCTGGATTACTGACATCAATCCCTTGTGATAATTAGCTTGCCAGGTGAGCACAATTAAAGGAAACCTACTTAAGAAGGACGTTCCACATTATTAAGGAGCCGCAGGTTTCAAGCAATATGGAACAGAGAATGGATCTCGCTGCTACCGAAAAGCATCACATAGATAATGCCTCAGACAAGGTATGAAAACATTAGATATTTCACGAAAACTTAAGCGTGATCATCGTACTGTGAAAAGAAGATTTGTGGCTGATACAGAGCACAGACATGTTCATGCAGATAAAGGCATAATGAGGAAGGTTCTTGCAGATAAAGGCATAATGAGGAAGGTTTCTGCCAGACAAATTCATTGGATTAAGTGAGCAGCTGCTAAAGTATCAATAGAAAGAATCAAACAGGGATATGAAGCTGCTGGAGCCTCTGAAGTCCCGTGAACCTCGAGGTGTAGGTTCCTCCAGAGGCTGCAGTTGTGCATAAACCTACTATTTGGCCAACACTAAACAGTTCTCACAAGCAGAGATGGCTGCAGTTTCCCAGAAATTCATGAAGACTTATTGTAAAACAGTCTTGTGTACTGATAATGCCGTGCAACCCTGGATGGTCCAGATGGATGGAGTTTTGGATGGTTGGTGGATGGCCACCATGTCCCAACAAGGCTACGATGTCAGCAAGGAAATGTCAGAGTCATTTTTTGGGGCTGGAATCATGGGGAGAAAGCTGGTAGCCCTTTTTTTGGTTCCCTGAAGGTGTGGAAATGACCTTGGCCAAGTATATAGAGTTTCTGACTGCCCACTTTCTCCTATGGTACAAAATGAAGAACCGCGCCGTCCGTAGCAAAATCATCTTCATGCTGACAATGCCCCATCTCTTGCTGCAAAGAAACGGTTGCTATGAGCATAAAAGGAGGAAACTCATGGTGCGGCCACCATCCTCCCCTGACCTCAGCCCTATTGAGAACCTTTGGAGTATCCTCAAGGAAAAGATCTATGAGGGTGGGAGGCCGATCACATCAGAACAGAAGCTCTGCAGGCGATCCTCACATCCCGCAAAGAAAGTCAAGCACAAACTATCCAAAAGCTCGTAAGTTCAATGGAGGCAAGAATTGTGGAGGTGAAATCACAGAAGCTCTGATGTTATATGGAACTTGTCCTGTTACGATGTTTTTTATCGGAAAAGCTTTAAATTTCAGTAAATGTGACCTCTTAATGCTGAAAGTTCAACAAATGACCATTTTCAGTTCTTTACAGCCTATAAAATGTTTGGAAACTCTGGTGTACAGAATCATTTGCTGCATTTTGACTTTTTTTAGTTTGGAAAAACATTCTGTTCTCGTTGTGAGATTTGTCCAATAAAATGTGATTTATCTTCTAACGGTCGATGATTGAACTTTGTTAGATTTAGATTATTATTTATTTTTTTTTTATCCTCGTTTGTTTAATTGTTCTTTTATTTTCATTTGTTCATCCCAGGAGTCTAACAAAAATGCAAAAGACGGTTGTTCCTAATTTTTGTTGACCATAAAACTTAAGTCTAATTTCCTTACCCTATAATGCAAAAAATGCTGAAAATCAATTAGGAAATTCTATATTTTTTGTGTAAATGGGCACATAAATTATTTCTGCATACATCCAGTAACAGGGGAAACATTTTTTTCTAAAACCGAGACCTTTGATCCGCACCAACGCACGATGTTACACAATGAACTCAGATTTGGCTGCAGAAAACAAGGTAGAAGTAAAGCAGCGTCTTGGCCAAAACCTGTAGTCATGTGTCTGCTGGAAACTAATTCAGAGCCAAAACATTTTTGTTTTTTACCCATTATATTGAGAAAATGGGAAAATAGGGAAACAAATATGTCTTGTTCTCTCATCTTGTATTTTAATCAATGGAGATGTGACCGCTGGGAGCCCAACAATCACAAAAAGTGAAGAAGCCCATCCCAAACCTCCTCCAATGCTGCACAACTTCACCAAAGAGGAGTGTCAATGGAGAGGGTGTCCCACTTCAAAAAGAAAGTATGATGCAAATATATATATATATACTTTCAATGGCCACATCCCCTTCTGGTCACAAAAGATAGTAAATCATGAACGAATCATGGAAAGGATCAAGGGCGATGATGAGGCTTGCCTACACTTACAGCTCTCTGGCTCCGGCTCTCCGCCAATGGCTTCATGGCTGACAAGTCCTCTTCTCTGTAACCTTCTCCCCTATCGGAGATCTCGTGCATCATTCCAGGGGGTGGCGTGTAATGACCGGAACGCCGGTCGAATGTGTATGAGGGATACGGCCCTGCTATGAATGACTCCAACCTTGTATAGTGGCAAATAACTTTCTTTATACCGGTCACACAAATGACAGGGTTAAACGATTCTACAAAATATGGGCCACAACAGCCACTAACACAAAATACAAGTTATGCAGCCCAAGTGCCAATCTCGCGGGAATGAGCCAAACTACCCCTGGGCTATGCCGCTCCCACCCTTATTCAGTACAGGGCCTACCCAAGTTGTTACCGCGGACGTGGCACGTGGTCCTGCCAGGAATATAACCTTATACCCCCCTCCCACACTAATACAATTGGATCTGGGTACCCTTGTTTTTCCCCTTAGGGAACACTCATATATATATTTAGCCAACGCGTTACCTATACAGTGTACAGTTTCTCTTCCTACAAGAGCAAAGAGAAATCTCTCAGACTTAATACATATACAAACAGTCAACAAACTAAACCTTTTATTAGACCCTGATCTCTGGCCACAGGGTTTGATCAGCTTCTCCTTCTCACCAAGCTCTCCAGCACATCCAGGTGTAAGCAGGGATTAGAATCAATCTCAGTCTCAAAGTGTAGTTCACAACAGGGCTCCTTTGTAGTATCCAAGTACACAGAGTCTTAGTATACCAGATCCTTCACAATCACTGGATCAAGCCTGATCAGTCCATCAGCAGTGATATACACCAGGCAGTTCTCAGTACTACTGGAATCACTAACTAGCTTTCCCTAACTGACTACACAGTTGGTGACTGGTCACATATCTCAGTTACTCACAAGGCACAGCTTCTTCTTGGACACACTGTCTGGCTGCAGTCTGTACAAGCTCCCAAACGTCCACTGGGCATCAGACACGTCTCATCTCCTCAGAGGACTTCCTGGTTCTGTCTTTCCCGGGCTTTCCTGAGGATTCTTTTAATATTTTCTAAATAAAGACCTCCTTTCTTTGATGATTTTTTCTGATGAGTTTTTTTTTCTGATGAATTTTTCTGATGAATTTCTGATGGACATTCTTGATGGAGTTTTGACCCCAACCCATATTGCTGCTGTGCAATACATATGAATTACATGCTATGCTACTGTATATTATATGTGTAGAATTTGCCTGTAAATTCTGTTTGCTATATCTACATATTTTAAGTTGATGGTTTTGATATGTAAAAAGGATTTAATATATGTAAAAAGATTTTGCATATGTTATTATATTATTTTTTTGCTTCATACTGACTTTTTGTTCTTCTTTTGTATATATACAGATACCTTGAAAAAGGCCAATATAGGCCGAAACGTTGTGTTTATTTATCTGCTTTCATGGATCTGATCAACCACTAATAAATTTTGAATCTACACAAGTCAAAAGTTATTGAGTGCCGGAGTTATTTCTCCCAATTATGTGCCATGGACTATTTAGAGTCTGGGGACAGTATGAACACTTTGGGGGACACAGGAACCTACTGTGGACTGTCTGACACTGAATACTGGACTATTTGACTTTTTCTATAGGTCAGGTAACCTGATTGCTAACTTCCCATATAGAAAGGTGTAGATTCTGGTTATTGTTCTGAAGTGACTGCAGATCAGTATTGACCTGTTTTGCTTGGACAGAATAAGCATAGTTGGACTTTTACCTGCGGAGTCTCCGCATTGCCAATCATCTCCCTCCCCCCACATGTACAGACGATGACAACATATATAATGAGACATACTGGGCATCACAAATCTGATGTAAATTCTCATCAGGTATGTCCACCCAAAGAGCGAGATCTCATTTTGGAAATCTCATTACTCTCAAATATAAGACAACTATCTATTGAGCCCGTTCTATGCCCGGGTGGCAAGCATTTTTATTGGTATATGGTCTCCCATGCTGATATTTGTGCTGTCCCCATCCTGTTATGCGCTGCCCTCATCCCTATCCTGGTATGCATGGCACGCCTCATCCCTATCCTGGTATGCATGGCACTCCTCATCCCCAATCCTGGTATGCATGGCACCCCTCATCCCCAATCCTGGTATACATAGCACCCCTCACCTCCAATCCTGGTATGCATGGCACCCCTCACCTCCAATCCTGGTATACATGGCACCCCTCACCTTCAATCCTGGTATGCATGTCGCCCCTCATCCTCAATCCTGGTATGTATGGCTCCCCTCATCCCCAATCCTGGCATGCATGGCACCCCTCACCCCCAATCATGTATGCATGGCACACCTCACCTCCAATCCTGGTATGCATGGCACCTCTCACCCCCAATCCTGGCATGCATGGCACCCCTCACCCTCAATCATGTATGCATGGCACCCCTCACCCCCAATCCTGGTATGCATGGCACCCCTTACCTCCAATCCTGGTATTCATGGCACACCTCACCCCAATCATGTATGCATGGCACCCCTCACTCCCAATCCTGATATGCATGGTACCCCTCATCCCTATCCTGGTATGCATGATACCCCTCATCCCTATCCTGGTATGCATGGCCCCCCAGACCCCTATCCTGGTATGCATGGTACCCCTCATCCCGCAATCCTGGTATGCATGGTACCCCTCACCCCTAAATCCTGGTATGCATGGCACCCCTCATCTCCCAATCCTGGTATGCATGGCACCCCTCATCCCCAATCCTGGTATGAATGGCATCCCCCATCCCCAATCCTGGTATGCATGGCACCCCTCATTTCAAATCTGGTATACATGACACCCCTCATTCCAATCCTGGTATGCATGGCACCCCATCTCTCATCCTGGTATGCATGGCACCCCTCATCCCAAATTTGATATACATGGCACCCCTCATCCCAATCCTGGTATGTATGGCACCCCTCATCCCCCAATCCTGGTATGCATGGTACCCCTCATCCCCCAATCCTGGTATGCATGGTACCCAATCCCTCATCCTGGTATGCATGGCTTTCTCATCCCCAATCATGGTATGCATGGCCCCCTCATTCCAAATTTGGTATATATGGCACCCCTCATCCCCCAATCCTTGTATGCATGGCACCCCCCATCCCCCAATCCTGATATGCATGGTACCCAATCCCTCATCCTGGTATGCATGGCTTTCTCATCCCCAATCCTGGTATGTATGGCCCCCTCATCCCTATCCTGGTATGCATGGCACTCCTCATCCCCCAATCCCGGTATGCATGGTACCCCTCATCCCCCAATCATGGTATGCATGGTAAACCTCATCCCCTAATCCTGGTATGCATGGTACCCCTCATCCCCCAATCCTGGTATGCATGGTAAACCTCATCCCCTAATCCTGGTATGCATGGCACCCCTCATCCCCCAATCCTGGTATGCATGGTCCCCAATCCCTCATCCTTGTATACATGGCTTTCTCATCCCCAATCCTGGTATGCATGGCCCCCTCATTCCAAATTTGGTATACATGGCACCCCTCATCCCCCAATCCTTGTATACATGGCACCCCCCATCCCCCAATCCTGATATGCATGGTACCCAAACCCTCATCCTGGTATGCATGGCTTTCTCATCCCCACTGCTGGTATGTATGGCCCCCTCATCCCTATCCTGGTATGCATGGCACTCCTCATCCCCCAATCCCGGTATGCATGGTACCCAGCATCCCCCAATCCTGGTATGCATGGTACCCCTCATCCCTCAATCCTGGTATGCATGGTACCCCTCATCCCCCAATCCTGGTATGTGTGGTCTCCTCATCCCCCAAACCTGGTATGCATGATCCCCTCATCCCCCAATCCTGGTATGTGTGGTCCCCTCACCCTCAATCCTGGTGTGCATGGTCCCTCACCCCCAATCCTGGTATGCATGATCCCCTCATTCCCCAATTCTGGTATGCATGGCACCTCTCACCCCCCAATCCTGGTATGCATGGTACCCCTCATCCCCCAATCCTGGTATGTGTGGTCTCCTCATCCCTCAAACCTGGTATGCATGATCCCCTCACCCCCAATCCTGATATGTGTGGTCCCCTCACCCCCAATCCTGGTATGCATGGTCCCCTCACCCCCAATCCTGGTATGCATGATCCCCTCATTCCCCAATCCTGGTATGCATGGCACCCCTCACCCCCCAATCCTGGTATGCATGGTACCCCTCAATCCTGGTATGTGTGGCCCCCTCATCCCCCAATCCTGGTATGTATGGTACCCCTCATCCCTTTCACGTTGCACGCATACAAAAAATAAACACTTATACTCACCTTTCTTCCCTGTGCTCCAGCACTGCTGTGTCCTGTTCTGCCGGAGGTCGGGGGAGGAGGGCGGTGCTGGAGTACGCGCTTGCCCATACCGCGATGTCCGGCGCCATTTTGCTGAAAACACACTGCAAGTGTGTCTTCAGTAAAATGGCGCTGGATAACGCTATGCACATGTGCCGATTCCGACGCCTTCACTCCGCCCTTGGTCTCCGGCCAGAAGAGAGGCGCCGCGGCAACCCTCCTCAAGGTCAGGTAAGTATGTAAGTATGGCGCCGAAGATCGAGGTATGCGTTCAGTGTCTACGCATACCACGATCTCCGTTGCCATACACTCCTCTTACCTGTAACGGCTCGATGTGTTCTTCTGTCTGGAGTCAGACTGTGCAGGCGTGTTGCGCTTGCGCAGTCTATAAAGGCTTCAGACAGAGGGACATTTGTAGCATTATATTATAGATGTGTACAGACTGTTTCTTAGGCATTCCTCACATGTATTAAAGCTGTCAAACTGTCACAAATCATGAGCACTGAGTGACGAAAACATAACACCTGAGCACGCTGAAGATACTCGGCAAGCACCCGAGCATGCTCGCCGAAAGGATTAACAGAACATACTCGCTCATCACTACACTGTGTTCTGAATTATTAGGCAAATGAGTATTTTGATCACATGATACTTTTTATACATGTTGTCCTACTCCAAGCTGCATAGGCTTGAGAGCCAACTACCAATTAAGTAAATCTGGTGATGTGCATCTCTGTAATGAGGAGGGGTGTTGACTAATGACATCAACACCCTATATAAGGTGCGCTTAATTATTAGGCAACTTCCTTTCCTTTGGCAAAATGGGTCAGAAGAGAGTTTTGACGGGCTCTGAAAAGTCCAAAATTGTGAGATGTCTTGCAGAGGGATGCTGCAGTCTTGAAATTTCCAAACTTTTGAAGCATGATCACCGAACAATCAAGCGTTTCATGGAAAATAGCCAACAAGGTCGCAAGAAGCGTGTTGGCCAAAAAAGGCACAAAATAACTGCCCATGAATTGAGGAAAATCAAGCGTGAAGCTGCCAAGATGCCATTCACCACCAGTTTTGCCATATTTCAGAGCTGCAACGTTACTGGAGTATCAAAAAGCACAAGGTGTGTGATACTCAGGGACATGGCCAAGGTAAGGAAGGCTGAAAAACGACCACCTATGAACAAGAAACATAAGATAAAACGTCAAGAATGGGTCAAGAAGTATCTTAAGACTGATTTCTCAAAGGTTTTATGAACTGATGAAATGAGAGTGACTCGTGATGGGCCAGAGGCTGGATCAGTAAAGGCAGAGAGCTCCACTCCGACTCAGAAGCCAGCAAGGTGGAGGTGGGGTACTGGTATGAGCTGGTATCATCAAAGATGAACTTGTGGGACCTTTTCGGGCTGAGGATGGAGTGAAGCTCAACTCCCAGACCTACTGCCAGTTTCTGGAAGACAACTTCTTCAAGCAGTGATACAGGAAGAAGTCAGTATCGTTCAAGAAAAACATGATTTTCATGCAGGACAATGCTTCATCACATGCATCCAACTACTCCACAGCGTGGCTGGCCAGTAAAGGTCTAAAAGAAGAAAAAATAATGACATGGCCCCCTTGTTCACCTGATCTGAACCCCATAGAGAACCTGTGGTCCATCATAAAATGTGAGATCTACAGGGAGGGAAAACAGTACACCTCTGGGAACAGTGTCTGGGAGGCTGTGGTGAGATCTACAGGGAGGGAAAACAGTACACCTCTGGGAGCAGTGTCTGGGAGGCTGTGGTGGCTGCTGCACGCAATGTTGATCGAAAACAGATCAAGCAACTGACAGAATCTATGGATGGAGGCTGTTGAGTGTCATCATAAAGAAAGGTGGCTGTATTCATCACTAATTTTTTTGGTTTTTGGTTTTGCATGTCAGAAATGTTTATTTCTAAATTTTGTGCACTGATATTGGTTTACCTGGTGAAAATAAACAAGTGAGATGGGATTATATTTGTTTTTTATTAAGTTGCCTAATAATTCTGCACAGTAATAGTTACCTGCACAAACAGATATCCTCCTAAGATAGCCAAATCTAAAAAAAAACCACTCCAACTTCCAAAAATATTAAGCTTGGATATTTATGAGTCTTTTGGGTTGATTGAGAACATAGTTGTTGATCAATAATAAAAATAATCCTCTAAAATACAACTTGCCTAATAATTCAGAACACAGTGTAGTTGTCATATATAGAAGAGATTATATAGAAAAGAGGTCCATATATGATCAGAGGTGGAGCATATGGAAGCTTGAGGAGCACTTGGGGTCACTGTAGAAGAGACAATCTCGTTAGTGAAGGCAAATTAGCAGAACTGGAACTGGGTATTAATACAAAGCTCAGGCCACAAAAGAAAACCCATTTAATAGGCAGTGCCAGTCACAAAATTAAGTGGGTATGACATCTGTGGCTGGCGCTGTAAGGTGGGTATTACTTCTGTGGCTGCACTGTATATTAGGTGGGTATTACTTCTGTGGCTGCACTGTATATTAGGTGGGTATTACTTTTGTTGCTGGCACTGTATATTAGGTGGGTATTACTTCTGTGGCTGGCGCTGTAAGGTGGGTATTACTTCTGTAGCTGCACTGTATATTAGGTGGGTATTACTTCTGTGGCTGGTGCTGTAAGGTGGGTATTACTTCTGCGGCTAGCACTGTATATTAGGTGGGTATTACTTCTGTGGCTGGCACTGTAAGGTGGGTATTACTTTTGTGGCTGCACTGTATATTAGGTGGGTATTATTTTTCTGGCTGGACTGTATATTAGGTGGGTATTACTTTTGTTGCTGGCACTGTATTTTAGGTGGGTATTACTTTTCTGGCTGGCAATTTATATTAGGTGGGTATTACTTTTGTGGCTGGCACTGTAAGGTGGGTATTACTTCTGTGGCTGGCACTGTATATTAGGTGGGTATTCTGTGGCTGGAACTGTAAGGTGGGTATTACTTCTGTGGCTGGCATTGTATATTAGGTGGGTATTACTTCTGTGGCTGGCACTGTAAGGAGGGTATTACTTCTGTGGCAGGCACTTTATATTAGGAGGGTATTACTTCTGTGGCTGGCACTGTAAGGAGGGTATTACTTCTGTGGCTGGCACTTTATATTAGGAGGGTATTACTTCTGTGGCTGGCACTGTAAGGTGGGTATTACTTCTGTGGCTGGCACTGTATTTTAGGTGGGTATTACTTCTGTGGCTGGCACTGTATATTAGGTGGGTATTACTTCTGTGGCTGGCACTGTAAGGTGGGTATTACTTCTGTAGCTGGCATTGTATATTAGGTGGGTATTATTTCTGTGGCTGGCACTGTATATTAGGTGGGTATTACTTCTGTAGCTGGCATTGTATATTAGGTGGGTATTACTTCTGTGGCTGGCACTGTAAGGTGGGTATTACTTCTGTGGCTGGCATTGTATATTAGGTGGGTATTACTTCTGTGGCTGGCACTGTAAGGAGGGTATTACTTCTGTGGCAGGCACTTTATATTAGGAGGGTATTACTTCTGTGGCTGGCACTGTAAGGAGGGTATTACTTCTGTGGCTGGCACTTTATATTAGGAGGGTATTACTTCTGTGGCTGGCACTGTAAGGTGGGTATTACTTCTGTGGCTGGCACTGTATATTAGGTGGGTATTACTTCTGTGGCTGGCACTGTATATTAGGTGGGTATTACTTCTGTGGCTGGCACTGTAAAAATAATTGATTTCTCCTGAATCTGAATTATCTGTGATTCGCTTCAAGACAATCCAAAAAAATGGCCAACCACCATTTTGCTGAATTGTAAAAACCCAGAAAAGGGGTGAAAAAAAATACTCCCTCCAACATCTTCTTCGACCTCCGGTCACAAATTGGCCTCTGATTTCGTGACATTCATCATCCAAAATAAATAAAATTTACTGGCCAAAATTGAGCGAATTTCCAAAATTGATTTTTGGCAGTTTATTTCATAGCTTATGAGCTATAATGTGGCCAAAAATGAACGTAAATGTAAAGTGCATGCAGAGTATGCATCTCACCTTCTAGCTGAAGCCTCTGGTCATTGACACATTTGGTCCTTTCAGCCCATGATTCCTATTGCTTCCCACAATAATATTAGAGACAACCTGAGTGGTCCGCACTATGAGCAGCGGGGTCAGGACCTTGGACAGCATCTTGGGCATTGCTTCTCCCCCATTATGTATAGAAGAGAGCTAAAAACTGTATTTAATGAAAGGGAAGTTTCATGGTGATTGGTAATCAATTATTATTCCAGGCCGAGCTGCGTGATTTACTATATTAGGCAATGTTATTTGGTCACTCCGGCCCTAGGTCACAGCGACCCAAAGTTTCATCAGTGATATGATGGCCAACATATTGGATAATCATTCAGTTTGTATATTCAGATGTGTGGCAGATGGTGAGTCACGTCAAAAAGGTAGAGTGGTGGCATATAACAGGGCCAAGAGGGGGCCGACTGGTGGTCCTTGTTTCCAGTAACATGACATAAGCCAGGATGGGAAGTCTCATGGCTATGATCTCCTTTGAAAAATGATAAGGGGATTCCAGTGGATCCAGTAACAGATAAGTAACCTATAGGAGCATCCCTCTACTAAAACAAAAAGTGAAAAATATATCATAGAAGCCTCTGAAGGTAAGGGGGGCAGCTCAGGTTGATCCCATTAACCTTCGATATAGGAAGTATAGACTTGAGGTGTTGACTTGATAGCTGTTGACCAAAAGTTCATTCAGCTAACAGTCATCTCCTCTGATTCTACCATACATGAATACTTGGTGTATGATGGCTGTTAGACCATCCTCCTCAATTCACAGGACCCCAATGGTATCATGGAAGAGAGAGGAGAGGAGGATACACCCTTAGAGGTACTAAAGGGCTGTTGGGTCCTAGCAGCTCATGTTGGTCCATTTGCAGTCCACAATTGGTATAGCAAACCAACATATTAGTCCCTTAATCCACAAGCACAATAATGTGGAGTCACCAATGTATTGGGGAACAATCTCTGGAATATTTCCTGAAGGGTTTCCTGAGAAAATGCTTCAGCATCCTGGAAGACATTGTTCAAGGCATGGAGGGCACAGAGTTCCCGACACTGCATTTCGTGGTAGATGTGTGCTGGCTCCTAAAACTCACTTCAAAATTTTGCCTTATCCCCTTTTCATGGTACAATAGATCATGGTTGTAAATCAAAGTTGGGGCCAAGCCACAGCAATAATGAGGATATCCAAGAACAGAGTGAGTGTGCACAGTAGGTCCTAGTCTGGCTCATGTGATTTGTATCCCATGTTCTTTCATTAAGACAGGAATCTCTCTCCACATCTCTCTTTTTCCTCCATGCCACCGTGCTCTTTGGCCTGGCACAATCACCTATTACTGGTAACATGGGTTAGATAACCTACTCCAGATGAACCCCCTACACATAGAATTACTCACTGGAACCTTAATGTCCACCAACTGCACAAGTTCACATCCTTCCCCACTCCAAACCGAATCGAGAGCCATTCCCGTGCATCTCACCAGAAGGGTGCTAAAGCACTGGGGGGGTCTTGGACATTCAATCCTGGCAGCTCATGTTGGTCCATTTGCTGTTCCCAATTGGTATCGCAAGCCAACATATGTGTCCCTTAATCCAAAAGCACAATAATGATAGCAAACAAGAAAGAGGAACTGGCCAAAAGTCAACACAGTGTTAGAATCTATGTTGTTTTACTATCGGCCATCTTGTTGTGGTTTGCTGGCTTCTAGCCTTTTCCTCTGGTGCTGGGTTTCTTGATCACGTGATCTCTGCACTCTTTATTACTCAGCACTTGGCTCCCATTCCCCGCTGGACATCAGTGTTGTAACGCTCGTGCTCTGGCTAAGTAGCCTTGTTTAGTTCTTCTTGCTTTGGACTATTGTTATCCTGGGACTTCTTATTCCACCAGTTTTGTTTCCTTCAATTTTCCTTTCTGCAACTAACTTTTCTGTTAGGAGGTCTCCTGCTTTTGCTCCCAGTCCTTAGATCTATTAGGGACCCCTTTCCCCTTCCTACAGGTCTTCGTTTGAGTTCAGTGCAGGAGTTTCGGTGGGGCTATTCATAAAGAAGAGGGCACCCACCCCAGCGTAGGGTAAAGCTGAGTCTCAGTGCAGGGACAGCTTTTCGCTCCTATTCCTTAGTTCTAAGTTGCAGAACATAAGACACAGTTCTTCTACCCTTTAAAATAAAAATGAAAGTGCTGGTTACGCCTACCCTAAAAGCAACAATGACAAGATGGAAGGAACCCATGCCAGGGATAATCTCCATGTTAATTTACTTTATTTTTTACTAAGACTTATAGTTCTTGACATTTTTTATTAAAATCAATGTCAATGAAACAAAAAATAATTACCCTCGTATTAGTTCATTATTCAGTTTGGCACATATCATAGTTATATTTAAAATGATATAGTGTAAGCAATGGGGTCACAAGGTCATTATAGTCAGAATGTTGCTTTGTAGATTTTTGTAAAAAATAATATTTAGAGCTCAACCCGGGCTGGCAGTGATTGATAGCAGTTGCACCATTGCTCCCTATGTAGCGCATGGCCTAATTTTGATAGTGCAAAGCTTTTGAAGAAATATGCTCATTTGAAGAATTTGGTGCCCAAGGACAGGAAAGTGTCTGAACCGTTCTTCCAAGGTAAAGCACATCCTCCTGGCTTTGCAAAACCAGAACAGTCTACTTGAGCCGCAAGATTTGAGGTAAAGAAACATAATGGAATTCAGTGCTGAATATGTTGGAGCGTCTGTACATGCTGCATAAAGCAGTGACTCATTACTTCATGTGTAAAGTTGCAAAGATCGGTGGTCATGGCCGAGCTGCTGTCCGGTTACGCTCTAGCACTTTACAGGGAAACAGTGTCCCAGTCTCACTTGTAGGCCGCAAGCCTTCAATGTCTTTAGGTCTCCATGCCCGGGAGCCACCACACACAATTCAGGGGACACAAAGTTCATTGTAACAAGCAAATGTTTATTGGTCAGTTCAAGTTCATCGGGTGGTAACACGTGAGATTGGGCACAACACTTCATATTTCTTACTTCTTCTCAGCCCTACCACTCGTTCATCCTGGACTATCCCTGCACCTGTTGACTCTGTCAGCCTCAGGAATTTTCTACTTCAGCAGTGCATCCGGGATCCACCACCTTCCGTTTACATAGATCTCTGTCCATTTTCCACTGTACGCCAGAGGATACAATGTGCCCAGCAGTCCCTATGCCAAACCTTGGCTTCCGGATGAGGTATACAGGTAATACAGTGATCACCGATGACATTATACACGGGAGCTCTGTACATACCATATAGTGTATAATGTAAGTGTACAGGTAACACACAGACTCACCAGTGACATCTCTAGTTGAAGTCCTTTATCTTTGCTTTGCTTCTTCATCCAGTGCGGAACGCCATCACTTCTTCCAGCCAGGACTCTTCTCTGCATAAAATAACACAGTTATCTAGAGCACCGCTTCCAGAGCACATACCCCAACTTCTACACTATGCAGCTGAATACAGATGTGCACCCACCATTAATATATAATTAGTTATTATGCAACACACCATTCCAAATATAAATTGTAATCCACCCCTGCGCCCCCACTAACTATAAATAGCCACTTTCCCCACCCAATAAATATATAAATTAATTAGCACATGTACTCTTTCCCCCAGTTCATTACCAGTCACACTCCTGCATCCTCAACGCCCCCCACTCTGTCCCTAGTGCTCCCCCGATTCATTATATTTAAATACCACCCTCTGCCCCAATTCATTCTCATGTCCTCTCTCTCTCCCACCCCCATCCTCTATTCATCATTTACTCTCTCCTACCCCAATTCATCATTTGCTATCCCCTCACTCCCAATTTATCATTTACTCTCCCCATCTCCCATTCATCATTTGCTGTCCCCCGTCTCCCATTCATCATTTGCTCCCCCCACCCCCAATTCATCATTTGCTCCCCCCAGTTCCAATTTATCATTTGCTCTCCCCACCCCCATTCATTATTTGCTGTCCCCACGTCCCCCACTCTCAATTCATCATTTGCTCCCCTCAGTTCCAGTTTATGATTTTCTCTCCCTACCACCCTCATCATTTGCTTTCCCCTGTCTCCCACACTCAATTCATCATTTGCTCTCCCCCACCCCCATTTATCATTTTCTCTTCCAGCTCCACTTTATCATTTGCTCTCCCCACCCCCATTCATCATTTGCTCTCCACCACCCCCATTCATCATTTGCTCTCCCAGCTCCAATTTATCATTTGCTCTCCCCACCCCCATTCTTCATTTGCTGTCCCCTGACCCCCACCCTTAATTCATCATTTGCTCTCCCCCACCCTCAATTTATTATTTGCACTTCCCCCACTCCCAATTCATCATTTGCTCTCCCCACCCTTCACTCCCAATTCATAATTTTCTCCCCCCACTCCCAATTTGTCATTTGTCCCCCCCCCCCCAATAGCAATTCATTATTTGCTCTCCTCCAGACCATTTAATTAATTCTATTAAAAAAAAAGTTTTCATACTTGTCTCTCATATGATCCCCTGCATTTCAGGACTGGCAGCATCCTGGCGCTCGATACCGTCGAGTACACAATGACGTCATTGCGTACGTGCCTTCACCAGTGCATCACAGAAGAGGTAGAGGGACTCCCTTGGAGCTGCACTTCCATTAAGTTTTGACAGCCATGAGAGCTCCAAGGCTTCTTGCGCCGAGATGTACACCGCCACCGGGGCCCGGGCACAAGATACCCTTGGGCCCGGTGAGCAGTAGCACAAGAGATGGTAGCCTGCAGTAAGGGCAGTAATGCCCTAACGGCGGCCCTGACTGTGTCACTCCCTCATTTTTATAGAGAAAAAAAACACAAGGATGCAACATGAGATAGAGGAAGAATAACAACTTCTGCATGTTATATCACTGACATGGTGCTGTTGGGGACCCTCAGGGGCAATGTCACACGCAGCAGGATATGGAAGAGGAGCAAGAGTGGCAGTAGCACATGGAGAAGGACAGTTAGTTAACACAGGCAGGTGACAAGGCTGACAATCAAAAGCCAAAAAACTGACCAGTACCTCTGAACAGAATAAAGTAAGTGTGAACAGGTGCAAGCTGCTCTGACTGAATAATATACAAATAAAAGAATACAGCAGCCTGTGTAAGTCCCAAGATTTCTGTAAACATTGAATACATGAAATTTGAACTGCATTACAATTACATAGAATATACTTATATAAATGAAGGTACTTAGTGCATAAATTGGCCAATTCATTAGAGCCCATCAGCCATGACAAGGCAACTTATCTTTAATGGGAATCTAAACCTAATATATAGTTTGATAATCAGTATGAAATTGATGATGATGATGACCACAACACTGGCATTGATGATCTACCATCACAACAGGGTGCAGAAAGTGAACCAACGGAGGCCTCAGTTGTGCTGGTTAGCATGGCAATCTGCTTGCTTGGTTGCTTATGGGCTTACATGCGTATTGTTAGCATCAAGCAAAGAAATGACTAGTGTATAACCATGCTTTAAAACACTCACTATAAAATTAAAGCAGATGATTTTTTTTTTCGCCCTCCGAAATGAAGTTTACCAAGTTAACCTGAATTCTCAGCTTGGCAAATTTTCAACCACATGTCAGACTCCTTGCAGAGTCAACACTCTCTCACCTGTGACAAGCCTAAAAATACAAGTAGCTGAAGAATCAGTAGCAATCACATGTATCACATAATGGAGCAGATGTTTCTTCTGTTGCTGCAAAAGTCTGATGCACTTCATCAAACACAGACGCACAGGCTGAAAAACCAGGCTCAGTTGTACCTAGACTGTGTTCTTTCTCTCGCAGATACCACCAGCCCCTGGCCCCATGGACTTCTGGATCAGCCAATTGGACCAATGGCAAGAACAGGCCCAGTTTGTGATGGGTGTACGGTCTTGTCCAGCTTCAAATATAATGTCCGAGAGGGGATTCAGCATGGCAGGTAACTTTGTCATGGCCAAACGAATAAGATTGTCATTTGATTCACCTGTGGTTGATGTCGATGGTCAGATTGGTCATAGAATCTGCTTGCCTGTCCATTTTGTTCCATACTGTTCTGCTGGCACCAGTTCCTCCGCACAGCCGCATGTCCTTCCTGTCCTTCCTGTCCATCATGTTGCATGCTTTGCTTTTGCTGCCACTGCTATTGGACAGTCACACGTCTCCTGCTTGTCCATTGTGTTTTATACCTATACTGTACTGCTGTTTCTGGGACTACCAGTGAAGGCCCTACACCGGATATCTCCGCGCCTGTCTCATCATACCCTATACTGTGCTGTTGCTGTCACTGCCGGAGTGGATAAGCAGCCACATCTCTCCTGCCAGTGCAGTGTGTTTTACAGCTATATTATACTGATATGGGAAATCTATCCTGCTTAGAGTAAATAAACTTGAAAATGCTAATAAAAAAAGGGAACATTTTGGACAGCTTATTAAAAAGCCATTGGTAAAGAGAAGCTGTTGCTGCTCCCAAGAAAAGGAAAATTTTTGACCAAAGACATGGTTTCTTCCTGTGACGAAAACAACTGCACGACATCTTGCCTCCTTCCTCAAATAGGGATAATTTTTGGACCAGTTTTACAATTCAAAAAGCACAAAAAGTCTGCTGTGTGTGTTATTAAGCAGACCTTTGCTTACCACCTATTACCATCTGTCTACCCATAGTCTTCTATGTTAAAGTCACTTTGACATTACTAAGGCTGTGTTTGCTTTATAAAGCTTGAAAGAGATTGGATAAAGTCCTAGGAAACCTTAGAGTGTTACACAACTTTTCAGGGTAATTGGAGAACTTGCAGTTTTTGGCAAATCAATTTGCCGAAAATGAAATTTTGGTGAAACATTTGGAAAACTTTGCAAAGCATTTTCTCATCTCTAGTGACCCTCACTCTTCTATCACAGTTTTGCATGGAAGGCTGTATGATAAAAGGTATCTTTTTATACAGTCATGGCCAAACGTGTTGGCACCCTTGAAACTGTTCCAGAAAATGAAGTATTTCTCCCAGAAAATTATTGCAATTACATATGTTTTGTTATACACAGGTTTATTTCCTTTGTGTATATTGCAACTACACAGAAAAACTGAGAAAAAAAAGCAATTGGACATAATATCACACAAAACCCTCAAAAATAGGCTGGACAAAATTGTTAGCACCTTTCAAAAATTGTGGGTAAACAACTTTGTTTCAAGCATGTGATGCTCATTCAAACTCACCTGTGGCAAGTAACAGGTGTGGGCAATATGAAAATCACACCTGAACCCAGATAAAAATGGGAGACATTGACTCAATCTTTGCATTGTGTGTCTGTGTGTGCCACACTAAGCATGAAATACAGAAAGAGGAGAAGAGAACTGTCTGAGGACTTGAGAACAAAAATTGTTGAACCATCTCAAGGTTACAAGTCCATCTCCAGAGATCTTGATGTTCCTTTGCAACATAATCAAGAAGTTTACAACCAATGGCACTGCAGCTAATCTCCCTGGATGTGGACGGCAGAGAAAAATTGATGAAAGGTTGCAACACAGGATAGTCTGGGTGGTGGATGATCAGCCCCAATCACGTTCCAAAAAAATTCAAGCTGCCCTGCAGGCTCAGGTGCATCACTGTCAGCATGAAATATCCGTCCACATTTTAATGAAATGAAACGCCATGGCAAGAGACCCAGGAGCTTTTGGTAAAGCACATCATTCTACTGTTTACCAAAAACAGAATGAGGCCTACAAAGAAAAGAACACAGTACCTACAGTCAAATATGGTGGAGGTTCAGATATGTTTTGGGTTGTTTTGCTGCCTCTGGCACTGGGTGCCTTAACTCTGTGAAAGGCATCATGAAATGTGAGGATTACCAAAGGATTTTTGGTTGCAATGTAGTGCCCAGTGTCATAAAGCTGAGTTTGTGTCCTAAGTAGTGTTGAGCGAGCACTAAAATGCTCGGGTGCTGGAAGCTCGGGCTGAGCTCACTGTGATAATCGGGTGCTCGACCCGAGCAACGAGCCCAATGTTAGTCTATGGGAGACCCGAACATTTTTGCGGCGGCACCCCCGGCAGTCTGTAGAAAGCCTAAAAAGTGCCCAAAACGATAGTGACAGTGCTCAAATGACATGGGACAGCATGGGGATCGCCCCTGGAAGCATTTCTGACCCCCAGGTCACTGCTGTCAACAACGTGGTCAGAGGTATTAAGCCACTTTTACAGGCTCACAATAAAACGTTCAAAAACGAAAGTGAAAGTGCTTTCCTTTGAAATATGTTAACCCCTTAACGACCATGGGTCTTTCTGTTTTTGTGTTTTCCTTTTTTGCTCCCCTTCTTCCCAGAGCCAAAACTTTTTTAATTTTCGTTCAATATGGCCATGTGAGGGCTTATTTTTTGCGGGACGAGTTGTACTTTTAAACACCATCACTGGTTTTACCATATCGTGTGCTGGAAAATGGGAAAAAAATTCCAAGTGCAGTGAAACTGCAAAAAAAATGCAATTCCACAGTTGTTTTTTGGGTCCTTTTTTTAACACGTTCACAGATTGCTAAAACTGACCTGCCATCATTATTTTCCAGGTCGTTACGAGTTCATAGACACCAAACATGTATAGGTTCTTTTTTATTTAAGTGGTGAAAAAAAAATCCAAAGCTTGCTAAAAAAACAAAAAAAAATTACGCCATTTTCCGAGACCCTTAGCTTCTCCATTTCTCGGGATCTGGGGCCAGGTGAGGGCTTATTTTTTGCGTGCCGGGCTGACGTTTTTATTGATACCATTTTGGGGTAGATCCGATGTTTTGATCGCCCGTTATTGCATTTTATTGCAAAGTTGTAGCGACCAAAAAAACTTAATTCTGGCGTTTAAATTTTTTTCTCGTTACGCCGTTTACTGATTGTATTAATTCTTCTTTTATATTGATAGATCGGGCGATTCTGAACGCAGCGATACCAAATATGTGTATGTGGTTTTTTTTATATATATATATATATTTTATTTTGAATGGGGCGAAAGGGGGGTGACTTAAACTTTTATATATTTTTTATTTTTTTTATTTTTTTAAAAACTTTTTTTTTACACTTTCTGCTTGCTTCTATAGTCTCCAGAGGAGACTAGAAGCAGCAGTTGTCTGATTGCTTCTACTGCATACAAGCGATGAGCAGATCGCTTGTATGCAGGAGAAATGCTCACTTGCTATGAGCGCTGACCACTAGGTGGCGCTCATAGCAATTGAGACATGACAACCACAGGCGTCTGCTGCAGACCCTGAGTTGTCATGCCCACCCATTGGTGACCCGCGATCACGTGACGGGGTCACTGATGGGCGGGGCTTAGGACTCCCGGAAGCGCGAGTTAAATGCCACTGTCAGAGATTTAACATGTTAACAGCCGCGGGTGGATTGCGATTCCAATAATCAGCTGACATGTGCTCGCTTCAGTGCGGGCTCACCGCCGGAGCCCCCGCTGAACCGGTCTTCCCGACCTGGTGCGTACTATTACTGACCTGGTCGGAAAGGGGTTAAGGAACATCCTTTCCAGGGTAAAGACTTGTGTATAAGGTAAAATAACTAACCAAAAACAAAAATACTCCTCCACACCTTGGGCTATGTTCACAAGTAGCATTTTTCATGCGTTTTTGCACTTTTGTATTGCTTTCAACCGTGACAAATGCGTTCACCGGGAAATGTCATTTTAACATTTTACAACCTTATCTGGCCATGTGCTATGTGACACATGCATACAGTGCTGAAAAGACATGGGAACAGCATGGGGAAGACCCCTGGAAGCATCTCTGACCCCCAGGTCACTGTCTAAAAGTGTGCCCATCAGAAGTGATCCTTGCCGCATCAGAAGATGCAGACTTGCAACTATCCCCGTGCAAGTCCTTGTCCCAGGGCAGTGTTCAATTGTACCTCCCCCATTCCTTGCAATGCAAGCGAAAATATGCAGCCAACCACCCACCCACCCGCAGGCTGCAATACCATACTGCTAGCTTTCACTTGAAATGGGGCCTTTTAGTTTGGAGGAGGCCGAAGCTGGCCACTACCTCATGGCCGCTTCGGCAGCGAGGTATCCATACTCTGTCCCCAGCCACCCGGCGGCCGGGTGTCCATGCTCGGTCCCCAGCCGCCAGGTGGCGGCCAGGTGTCCATACTCGGTCCCCAGCCGCCCTGATTTCTCCTGTCACCTTCCCCCACACTTTTCTTAGCCTGGCCTGCTTTAGGGCAGCATTGGACGAGCCCACCAGAGAACCAGACTCCTCCGGTGGGCCCTGGCTTCTCCATCAGGGGAGTTGAGAGTGCCTAGGTGAGGAGCATGGTGATGATGATAGAAGTTAGCATCTGCTTTGTTTTCTTGGAATGCAAGCGCATGTATGTAGTAGCGTCTAGGCCTGAGGTGGTCCGCGTTTTGGCGCATATCCTACCTCCTTCGAGGATTGCTGGATGTTTTCCTGCTACTATCCCAGTTCTATGACTCCCGTTAAAACAAAGCTTCAGGTGATAAATGATGGATGAGGTGGTGGCAAAGGAGAAAGAGCAGGAGGAACAGGGACCATTCACATCAATATCAGGCCAGTCAACCAGATATGTCTTGTAGGATATGCTTCTGTAACAAAAGGAGCAGTTCGGCTACACAGTTATAGGGCATACAGTGAGTGCAATGCCTACCAAAAATTTCGAGCCACTCCAATGCCCCTTGGAAATGACATGGAGGTCAGAGGGCGTTAACTAAACCTTTTTTTCGATTTATAGCAACTGGGTCTCCCGTGCACTGTTGGCCTAAGCAGTGAATGGAAGGCTTTCCAAAAATTATGAGGAACTGCAATGCCCCTTACAAGAGCCATGTGTGGCACCCCAGGGGTCTGGTCACCACAGTAATAGAGATATTACGTCGGAGAGCAAGTGGGAGGTTTCTTGGTCAGGATCCCTTAAACATGCAACACCCTCCTGCCCCAGTCCTGGGAGGGGAGAATTCTGCCCTTATAAACTGGATCTGGGGTGGGGTTGAGTGAGTCAGAGAACAGTCAGAGTCAGAGTGAGAGCAAGGGAAAGTAACAGCAAGGAGCTCTGTAGGAGCTAGGAGCTAAAGACCAGGGGCTGGAAGCTGAGCAGAGCTCGCCCTGGCAGAAGACAATAGGAACCGGACACAGGAGTCCGAGGCTGTGAGGACTTATATATCCAGCAGCAGAAACCAGCCGGCAGGGGATTTCAGGTCCTCTGGCCATAGAAGCCCGGAGGCTCAGTCACAAGCAAGGGACCAGCACCGCCGTCGTGGAGCGGAGGTTAACAGAAGGCCCCAAGTCACCAGCCATACGGGTGAGCACTACATGGTACACTCAGGGACGTGGGCTACTTCTACCCGCTTACAGCAAGGTAGCCAGGAAGAGTGCAGACAGACGGGGAGGCCTACAACTCCACCTGGCCAGGGGAACTAATGCTTGCTCACAGACTGACCAGGCCTCTTATGCTAGCCAGTACTCCCGGGAGGGTCTACCTTATAATCATCAGTAAAGACCCTGAACTGCACTGCAAAGACTCTGAGTCATTCCTGCTGCGCTCGTGCACCATCACCCCCATCACACTCACTGCCCTGAGGCTATACTCCTCACGAGGGGAGTTATCCCATTCTATGCTGCGCACACAACACCAGCCTCAGCGGTCTGCCTCGCAGCGGTGGTACTCCCTGACCGCAATCCACGGGTGGCGCAGTTGGACAATTAACCTCAAAACCTAAGAAAGACTGCCACTGGTTTGACCAGCCTGAGCCACGGGACCGGGTCACCGCCACGGAGACTACAGACCCCAGAGACCCGGCACCGGGTACCACACACACGTGTACACACGGCCCAGGGGGCGCGTCACATGCAGTACAGCATATTACAAACATAAGTCCCATTATTGGGGAGTGGGTGTCCCATAGTATTTGCTTATGCCTTGCAAGCAAAAGCTGCCAAAAATTAGGACGGAGCAACTTGCAATGCCCCTTACAAGAGCCATGCAGTACAGCTTATTACAAACATAAGTCCCATTATTGGGGAGTGGGTGTCCCATAGTATTTGCTTATGCCTTGCAAGCAAAAGCTGCCAAAAATTAGGATGGAGCAACTTGCAATGCCCCTTACAAGAGCCATGCAGTACAGCATATTACAAACATAAGTCCCATTATTGGGGAGTGGGTGTCCCATGGTATTTGCTTATGCTTTCCCAGCAAAAGCTGCCAAAAATTAGGACGGAGCAACTTGCAATGCCCCTTACAAGAGCCATGCAGTACAGCATATTACAAACATAAGTCCCATTATTGGGGATTGGGTGTTCCATAGTATTTGCTTATGCTTTCCCAGCAAAAGCTGCCAAAAATTAGGACCGAGCAACTTGCAATGCCCCTTACAAGAGCCATGCAGTACAGCATATTACAAACATAAGTCCCATTATTGGGGAGTGGGTGTCCCATGGTATTTGCTTATGCTTTCCCAGCAAAAGCTTCCAAAAATTAGGAAGGAGCAACTTGCAATGCCCCTTACAAGAGCCATGCAGTACAGCATATTACAAACATAAGTCCCATTATTGGGGAGTGGGTGTCCCATAGTATTTGCTTATGCCTTGCAAGCAAAAGCTGCCAAAAATTAGGACGGAGGAACTTGCAATGCTGGCACCCTGGTGGTATAGTGGTGGTGGAGGCTGAGGATAAGGAGAAGAAGATTAAACAGCCGAAACGAGGAAGCGCATACCCATGTGTGGGTGTGAAGCGGTGCATGTGAATACACCTCCCGAAATAACACAGTGGATTTGACTTTATGTTACTCTGCTGTCATTTGGTGGTGATGAGAAGTCTGGCCCAATCCAGCCCTTTTTCATTTTGATAAGGGTCAGCTTGTCAGCATTGTCAGTTGACAGGTGAGTGCGCTTATCAGTTATAATTCCCCCAGCGGCACTAAAAACACGCTCCGATAACACGCTAGCGGCAGGGCAGGCCAGGACCTCCAAGGCGTACAGAGCGAGTTCATTCCAAGTGTCCAGCTTGGATACCCAATAATTAAAAGGCACAGAGGAATCACGGAGGATGCTGGTACGATCGGCAAGGTACTCCCTCACCATCTTTTGAAACTTTCCACTCCTTGTGAGAGTACCCCGCGCCTCAGGGCCTGTAAGCTGGGCAGGTGTCAGAAAACTGTCCCAGAACGTTGACAGTGTTCCCCTGCCTCTGCTGGATTGGAGTTGCATCTCTCTCATCTGTACGCCTTGGTTGGGCAACAAACTGTGACCTCTGCCGCTAGCGTGTTCAGATGGGAATTTTTTTAAGAGTTCTGCAGCAAGGGCCTTCTGGTATTGCCCCATTTTTGTAGACCTCTCCACCTCAGGAATAAGAGAGTGAAAGTTCTCCTTGTAGCGGGGGTCTACAAGTGTCACCAACCAGTAATGACTGTCACCCAACATTTTGACAACGCGAGGGTCACGGTTAAGGCAGCGTAACATAAAGTCAGCCATGCGTGCCAGACTGGTAACGGGCAAGATTTCCGTGTCCTCACCAAGATGACGACTGACCATGCTCTCCTCCTCCTCCTCTTCCTCCTCCCCCCTGTCCTCAGGCCACCCACGCTGAACCGACGGTATGACACTTGTACAGGTACTACCGTCTACAACGCATGATAGCAGCTCCTGTTCTTCCTCATCCTCCTCCTCCTCTCCCTCATTGTCCCCCAATGCACGTTGGGATGAGATGAGGCTGGGCTGTGTGTAATCGCCCGCTACGGCTTCTTGATCCATCTCATCATACTAAGGCTGCAATGCCTCCTCTTTAATTCTCTGCAGAGAGAGTTGCAAAAGACAGACAAGTGGGATGCTGACACTAATTATGGCGTCATCGCCACTCACCATCTTGGTGGCCTCCTCAAAGTTTGTCAGGATGGTACATATGTCAGACATCCAGGTCCACTCCTGAGGTCTTATGTGTGGAGTCTGACCTGAATATCGACGGCCTTGTTGCAGCTGGTACTCCACAACTGCTCTCTTCTGCTCACAAATCCTTTGCAACATGTGGAGGGTAGAGTTCCAACGTGTGGGGACATCACACACCAGTCGGTGTGCCGGAAGCTGCAAACACTGCTGCAACACAGCAAGGGCGGCGGAAGCTGTAGCCGACTTGCGAAAATGAGCTGACAGGCGGCGTACTTTCACGAGAAGATCTGGCAACTCGGGGTGCGATTTAAGAAACCGCTGAACCACGAGGTTAAGCACATGAGCCAGGCATGGTACGTGTGTGATCTCACCTCGCCTCAGAGCCGCCACCAGGTTACAGCCATTGTCACACACGACCATGCCGGGATGTAGGTTCAGCGGTCTCAGCCACAGATCTGCCTGCTCTTTCACAGCTGTCCACAACTCACAAGCAGTGTGAGGTTTATCACCTAAGCTTATGAGTTTCAGCACAGCCTGTTGCCGCTTGGCGGAGGCAGTACTGCAATGCTTCCAGCTTGTAACTGATGTGGTGATATCTGAGATGGAGGCTGAACATGAGGAGGAAAAGGAGTAGGAGGATGCGCAGGAGCTGTACACTGTGGGGGCAACTCTGACTGACATAGGGCCCACAATCCTCGGTGTGGGGAGGATGTGTTCCGTCCCAAGGTCTGACTGGGTCCCGGCTTCCACTATGTTTACCCAGTGTGCCGTCAGAGAGATGTACCGTCCCTGGCCACAAGCACTTGTCCACGTGTCCGTTGTCAGGTGGACTCTCCCAGTAACTGCGTTGTTGAGGGCACGGCAGATGCTTTGGGACACGTGCTTGTGTAGTGCGGGGATGGCACACCGGGCAAAATAGTGTCGGCTGGGGACCGAGTACCGAGGGACGGCCACCACCATAAGATTGCGGAAGGATTCCGTCTCCACCAGCCTAAAAGGCAGCATTTCCAATGCAAGAAATCGTGAAATGTGCGAATTTAGGACTGTGGCCTGTGGGGCGTTAGCTGCGAATTTCCGCTTTCGTTCAAAGGTCTGGGATATGGACAATTGAACGCTGCGGTGGGACGTGGACGTGGACGTTGATGCTGTTTCTTGAGAAACTGCCATAACAAGTGAAGACTGAGAGGAGGGGGCATCTTTACATGCAGTATGGACAGGGGATTGCCTTGCACACACAACAGGGGGTTCTATTGCACGCACAACAGTGGAAGAAGCAGTGGTGACACCCGCTGACACTGGTCGTGAACCCTGGGTTTCGCCCCACAAAGTCGGGTGCTTTGCTGCCATGTGCCTGATCATGCTGGTGGTGGTCAGGCTGGTTTTGTCACCCCTGCTGATGCTGGCATGGCAGGTGGAACATATGGCCTTTTTGGGGTTATCAGCAGAGTCTTTAAAAAAATTCCAGACTCTGTAAGACCTACCGCTTGTACTGGCAACGTCCCTCGTGTTGGTGTTACGGGGAACGGTTGCCTGCCTTCTGTCTGCGGCCACCACACTGCTTCTTCCTGCCTGTTGGGGTACTCTGCCTCCCTCCCCCTGTGTGCTACTGGCCTCACTCTGCATGTCCTCCTTCCACGTTGGGTCAGTTACTAGATCATCCACCACCTCCTCCTCTTCCACTTGCGCACCACGATCCTCCTCCTCACTTCCTGGCAATTGTGTCTCGTCATCGTCCACCTCTTGTGACAGATTGCCAACGTCGACTTCCTGTGGCCGTGGCTGTTCAAATATTTGGGCATCGCAACATGATATCTCCTCTTCCACCACTTCAAGCGTATCAGGCGAGGGGCCCAAATATGGAAATGGACCAGTGAACAGCTCTTCAGAGTGTCCAAGTGTGGGATCACTTGCTGTCTGACGACACTCGGCATGGTGGGAGGAAGGAGCATCAGGGTGAGGAGGAGTATGTGGTCGAGACTCACGGCTACTAAGAGTTGACCGTGTGGAAGACAGACCGGAGGTGGTGGTGCCCAGGTAACTGGAAGTATTATCTGCTATCCAATTAATAACCTGTTCACACTGATCAGTTCTCAATACTGGTGTTGTTCTGTGCTTCCGTAGTAATTCGGTCAATAAGTGGGAGCGAGAAGATGTGGCTGTTGGTTGTGGCTAGTGTTGAGCGATACCTTCCGATATCAGGAAATATCGTATCGGATTGGATCGGACCGATACCCAAAAAGTATCGGATATCACCGATTCCGATACCGGAAACCAATGCAAGTCAATGGGACAGAAATATCGGAATGAAAATAAACCCTTTCTTTCCTTGTAGGTTAATTCTATATGAAGTAAAACAACTAAGAATAATGTAGAATGTATTACACGAAAAGCCGGCAATTCAGCAGCGGCATACACCGGTACCCGACAATTTACAACAGAAAGAATAGAGCATCACACATAGATTAGATAGATAGAAACATGTCAGTCACATATATATGAAGTACAGTGACAGTGTTGGCTACTGTACTTGTCATTTAGTGTAAAGGATTTATAAAAAAATATAATAGTGTTTTCATGCACCGTCTCTTTAAAAAAGCCGGCCGGCAATTCAGCATCTGTACCCGACAATTTAGAATAGAAGGAATAGAGCATCACACATAGATTAGATAGATAGAAACATGTCAGTCACATATATAAGAAGTACAGTGACAGTGTTGCTTACTGTACTTGTCATTTAGTGTTAAAATAAAGGATTTATTAAAAAAAAATTGGCGTGGGGGTCCCCGTAATTTTAGTCTCTAGCGGAGGTTAAGCAGACGGCTGGGACAGATGTTTGAAGCCTGGGAAGGGGGTAATACCCACGGAGCTTCCCAGGCTACTAATATCAGCCCCCAGCGGAATACTTAGCCTTTACTAGCTATTAAAATGGGGGACCCCCCCAAAAAATGACGTGGGGTCCCCCCTAATTTAATAGCTAGCAAAGGCTAGGCAGACAGCTGGGGGCTGACATTAATAGCCCAGGAAGGGTGCCATGAATATTGGCCCCCTCCCAGGCTAGAAACACCAGCCCTCAGCCGCCCCAGAAATGGCGCATCCATAGGATGCGCCAATTCTGGCACTTAGCCTCGCTCTTCCACGCTGCCCTGGTGCGGTGGCAGGGGGTAATAGTGGTGGGGTTCATGTCAGCGCCAGCTGCCATGAAGCCCAGGTTAGTAATGATGGGCGTCTATAAGACACCCCCATTACTAACCTACAAAGTGTTAAAAAGAAAACACACACTACACCCAGAAAAAATAATTTATTTGAAATAAAACACACCATTTTATTTAATTCTTAGTTTACTAAAAAAAAATAGTTACCTGTCCACGTTCCTGCGCTGATCTCCCATGCACAGCTGTCACATCTGGAGATGGTGACAGCTGTGCATGGCTGCTGTAAGCTCACACTGCCGGGAACACGTCCGCTCCCGGCAGCGGGAGCCACTGACTGAGGTCACCGGAGTGCATTCAGGCAGCGCAGCTCCGGAGACCTCCTTTACGGCACTGCTGTACCGTGGGAATTTCTCACGGTACAGCAGGGCCGTAAAGCAGCTAACCGGAGCAGCGCTGCCTGAACTCCGGTGAACCCGCTTATGCAATGACGGGGCTGCTTTACGGCCCCGTCATTCTAGCGGCGGCAGCGGTTCAGAGCGGTCACATTCTATATGGCTGCTCTAAACTGGAGATCATCGTGGGACACTCGTGGACTACTCCGGAGGGGTAAGGATAAGGTTGTGGTTTATTATTTTATATTTTATTACAGGAGATCGATGGCTTTGGGGAATTAGGTGTCTAGGTGAGTATAGGTGTAGTTTTTTATTTTTTACTTTATTTTAGGTGGCGATCGGCGGGGACAGGTAATGTATAAACTAATTTATTGTAGGTAACCACTGGCCACCAATGACATGTATTTAACATTTATTGGGGACACAGTAGGGCAATTTAAATAGCAGGATCAGGCTGATGGGAACTACTGCTCCCATCGAGCTGATCCTGCTGGCATGAGTGGACGTGGGACAGACATAGGCCGATGGGAGTAGTAGTGTGACATCGGCCTATGTCTGCCTGCACGCACACACCCGCAGACATCGCACAGACACCGCGCACACCCGCAGACATCGCACACCCGCACACACCCGCAGACATCGCACAGACACTGCGCACACCCGCACACATCGCATAGACACCCACACACACCAATCATGATGGGTCTGATCGTCTGGGAGGTGAGGCTGACCTGTGCGGCCGTGGGAAAGTTCATGTGAGTTCATGCAATGCAGTCAAGCATGAACTCACATGAACCCTCCGAGGGCACCGCGGCTACTTCAAATGAACAGCTGATCGGCATCACCTGATACCTCAGCTGTTCATTTGAAATAACCGACGGGAAAGCGCAGCACAGAACGGGAAAGCCGGCGGTGAAGTCTTTTCACTGCCGGCTTCCCCGCCCGGGTCCTTCGCTCCCCGCTCCTTGGTGCTGCGCTCCCCGCCCGGTCCTAACTTACGATCGGGATGGGAGGTGGCGAGGGGAGCGGAGGATCGGGGTGGGAGGCTGCGGGGAAGCAGTATGGGGCTGTGTGATTGTTTAAAAGCCGGCGGCTTTTTAGCGCCCGCCGGCTTTTAAACAATCAGGAGAATTCTCTCACGCTGGGATGGCATTCTGATGACAGGCTGGATCGCAGCTGAGCGCTGCCATCCAGCTTGTCATCCTTCAGAGACACTGCAGAGCGCAGGCATTATGGGAACTTCCGATTCCGGTATTCGATATTGTAAAAGTATCAGAATTAAGTATCGGAATTCCAATACCGCGAATATCGGCCGATACCCGATATTTCAGTATCGGAATGCTCAACACTAGTTGTGGCACATTTTCACCTTGGCCACGGCCCCGTCCTCTGCACGAACCATCACCAGAACGTCCACTTCCACGTCCCTTGCCACACGCCTTGCCCATTGTAAATGAAGTAAAATAGCTTACACTTGCACTATCAATGGAAAAAGGATAATAAAGAGTAGATTAGAACCGTGGAAGAGGAAAACCACAATTATTGTTTACTGGGGTATACCACACTTTTTTAAATAGAGATATTTGCGGCTGAACAGTGAGCGACACACTCAAACTGCTTTTTTTTAGATACCAAAGGCCCAAAACTGGATAGTACAGCGATTTGACCCGTGGAACTGCGAAACCACACTGGGATGTCGGGCCTACACAAGACTATTTTCAACAGATATATTTTTGTGTCACAACAGTCAGGAGACACTACTGTTTTTCTTTACGGAAAAAACTACCAAAACCTGAATAATAGAGATTTTTTACCGTGGGATGGCAAAACCACAGTTATTGTTTACTGGGGTATACCACACTTTTTTAAATAGAGATATTTGCGGCTGAACAGTGAGCGACACACTCAAACTGCTTTTTTTTTTAGATACAAATGGCCCAAAATGGATAATACAGAGGTTTGAACCGTGGAAGTGCAAAACAACACTTCTGTTTCTCTAGCCTACACCAGACTATTTTCAACAGTTATATTTGTGTCTGAAAAATAAGAGACACGCTTTTTTTTGGGGGGGGGGACACCAAAAGGTTAATAAGATGGGTATTTGTACATTGTGAAGGAGGAAAAAAAAAGGAGGATTTAGATGGAAAAAAAGGGATTTTTCCTGGCCCCCGACACCTGGTGCTAAGTCCAGCAATTTCAGCAACAGGAGCACACAGGACTGTAATGCAGCGTTTGCTGGTATAACCACTGCATCTCCTATACAGCCTGCCTGCCTGCCTGATATACCTGGGATGGATATTAGTCCTGAGAAGGACTGTTTGTTTGTTCTGGCAGCCTTTACAGACCCTACACTAACTATTTTGCAGGATATATCTCTCCCTAAATCAGCAGCGCTGTCCCTACACTGTCTGATCCGGAGCGACTGTGTCCAAGATGGCGGCGCCCGGTTTTAAATACTCGAGGTGACGCTGTGCGGCCAGCCAATCACTGTAATGCCCACAAACAACATGGCTGCGGCATTACAGTGACTGTGGCAGGCAATCCCTGCATGTTCATTGGCTCTGTAAAGAGCGCCAAACGTGCAGGGCGGAGACCCGAGCTCCAGTCCGAGTAACCTGGAAATGCTCGGTGCTCACCGAACATCCCGAGTAGCGTGATGCTCGGGCGAGTACCGAGCAGTGTCGGGCATGTTCGCTCAACACTAGTCCTAAGTCATGGGCCTTCCAGCAGGACAGTGACCCCAATCATACTTCAAGAAGCACCCAGAAATGGATGGAAACAAAGTGCTGGAGAGTTCTTACGTGGCAGCAATGAGTCCGGATCTAAATCCCATTGATCACCTGTGGAGAGATCTTAAAATTGTTGGTGGGAGAAGACACCTTCAAGTATGAGAGACCTGGGGCAGCTTGTAAGAAGAGTCGTCCAAAATTCCAGCTGAGAGGTGTAAGAAGCTTGTGATGGTTATTTATTCCATAGGGTGCAGTCAAATATTAAGTAGAGAGTGCCAACAATTTTGTCTGGCACATTTTTGGAGTTTTGTGTGAAATGATGTCCAATTTGCCTTTTTTTCTCATTTTTTTCTTGTGTTGTTCCAATACACACAAAGGAAATTAACATGTGCATAACAAAACATGTGTAACTGCAATAATCTTCTGGGAGAAATACTTCATTTTCTGGATCAATTTCAAGGGTGCCAGCACTTTCAGCCATGACTGTATTAGTAATATTATAGTAGTTATATTCTTGTACATAGGGGGCACTATTATAGTAGTTATATTCTTGTAAATAGGGGGTGCTAGGGTTTCACAGCGACAGAGACGACACCGGGGAGATCACACAATATCTCACCATTGCCGTCACTCTGTCAGGATTTTGTTAGGGATTTGCAAGCACACGATCTCGTCTACTCACTACGTAGCTATAAGCAAGTGAGCAGAAAGCGTATGGCGTCACACCTTCGCGCTCCAACGCAAGGAATATGTATATATGCCCCAGTACGGTTACTGCCAGCTTCACGATAGCCCAATTATTATTATTCTCTGCCACCACCGGCCAGATTGGACTGGTCGGATGCCTGCGTTCTGGTAGCATATATGGCTTTGGGGAAGGGAACGATTACAGAGCAAAAGAAACAGTACTATTAAATATTATATTTAATCCAAAAGGGAGGTAGTGTTTAGGAAAAATATACAAGATTTTACAAATGTAGACAATACAATACATATGCCGTTACACAAAATAATAAGGATTAATGAAGAGCTTACTATACGATCACAGAGACGATTCAATATAGTTGGAGGGAAGCTCTCCAGATTTGACGGTTACCGAATGGGATCCATTGCTTATAATAAATATATACTCCCCGCAATAAATACTGATCAATCCTCCGTGGATCCTTTTATGCCTAAGGGGAGACCGGCCCAACACCCTCTGTGCTGACATCACGTGGACTGGACTCCAGCCTTCACATTTTTATTAAGATATCTGTTTTTCGTGATAACTTTTTGTTGGTTGCTCGTAGAGGCCCAAAAGTGATACCGTTTTTTCCGTTATGAATTTATCTTTCTGTAGCGACCACACATGGCGTAGCTGTGATCCGTTAATCTGGTACTTTTGCGCCACAGCTCCACGGAGGGGCTCACAGCTACGGGAAAATAAGCATATTGTTCCTTGGCTGACCCTTACACTAAAATTATGGGCCCCATTATTATCGGACGTATAGAACTTTAGTTATTCCATATTTCGTATCGGTGCCGGATGTTCTGGAATTTGTGGCTGGGAATTGTGAGTAGGATGACAGAGTTCCTTTGAAGCTCCTGACTCAACCTTCCTCATCTATGTGTAAATTTGTCGCAAACCTGTGCCAGGGGAAAGCACACTCGCATTCTAATTGGGTTTGTAGCACCTCTCTCTATGCTGAATTTGTCTACAAGTGACTTCTACTGTGTTTGTTAATTTGCATAGGGGCCACTGACCAAGTGTCAGCTCTTCTCCTCTGACATATGCTATAGGGAAGGAGGGAAGAGGCGCTTCAGGGGAAAATTGTTAATGTTTTCTTAATACTTCCATGACATCTCCCCCTCTTTGAGGTGGCTTAGGGGCTGATTTACAGATCTCCCCTTAAGCCCACCTCCTGGACCACCCTTCCTGCTGATACGACAAGCCGTGGACCCAACTCGCCCACCACTCTGATCGACTGGGGATCCAGCTTTCTGATCACCGTGACCGGTTCGGGGTATGTTTTTCCCACACCTCTGACAGGCTATGGGTACCTTCCTTCCATATTCCTGACAGACAGGGAGACACACCTTTTTACCTTGCCTGGTTGTGGGGCCTACCTCTCCACTTGTCATTTTTACCTTGGGAGCCGTGCTCACAATAGGGGAGCTACGGCCGGCCATGCCACAGTCTGTCGTGACACTGGTCGGCGGCACGGGACCACTTTACCTATGATCCCTGTGTTTCTCCCCATCCTTTGTCATCACTTCTGGAGCCGTGCTAGTCATGGGGCAGCTACCACTGACCATGTCACTATCTGGCGTGACACTGGTGACCTGCACGGGATGACCTGCTTCCTGGTGTCCTTGCCTGCTCCCCTTGCCCCTAGCACTTATGCTGGCTTGTTTTAGGGGATCCTCAGCAGCATCACCCGCGGGGTGAGGTGGCTGAGTTCCCCTTTACCACAACACACATTTTTATTATGCATTACATCGACATTGACAGTAATATTACATGACATATCAGATCTGGGAGAGTTGTCAGAAATGTATCGGGCAACCAATCATCCCAGATCAGTCCCCAATAGCACATTAGTGGGGAGAGTCTCCAACACCCCCACTTCCCTCAACCACCTTCCCGCACCCCAGTCCAGGAAAACTCGGGCCCTCGATATGGGATGGCGAACACCCCCAAACCCGGTGACAGTCAGGGTCTTCCCAGGAATGAGTTCTTCGGGTAACACGAACTCAGGGCGGATGAGGGTGCATTCTGCGCTAGTGTCCTTAAGGCCAACGGTAACGGTGTTGCCCACAGTAACCGGTTGTAAGTTCTCACGGGCCCGGCCAACTGCCCCACCCACAAAAAGAATGGCTGCAGTAGGTCCTGGGGCCTCAGGTGTGGTGTTCATCTTCTGCCTCTCCAGGCAGACAAGGCGGACATGACCCATTTGGTCACAAATATAACACGGGAGTCAAATGCAGGCCGAGTTCTAGAAGATGGGACAGAACCCATGGAGGGCAGGCTGGCTGGAACACTGGGGGTGGTTGTAGGCTTACCCCCTTTCCATCTGGTGGCGGCTGACTTCTGCACCTCTGGTGTGTGGTTGGCCTCATAGCCATCTGTGATCTGGGCTGCTTTGGCGGCCTCCTTTGGCTCCCAGTCCATCACAAACTGTCGCATTTCCACTGGGCAAAGACGAAGAAACTGGTCCTTCACCATCAGATCCTTCAGGTCCTCGAAGGTGGCGACCGATAGTCCTTGGACCTTCTGCTCAAAGTTGGTCCTGAGCCCATCCACCACATCACTGTAGCTGTCATTTGGTCCACGTTGGAGGGCTCTGAACTTTTTCCGGTAAACCTCCGGAGTCAGCTGGTACTTTTTTATCAGGGCCTTCTTGATGGCCTCATAGTCTTCATCTTGGGCTCGAGGGAGAGAGGCAAACACCTCCAGAGCTTTTCCTCTGAGCCCTAGGGTTAAATATCGGGCCCACTGGTCCTCGGGCAGCTGGTACTGTCTGCAGGCCTTTTCAAATCCCTGCAGAAATGTGTCCAAGTCCCCATCCTTTTCCATTACAGGAAAATGCTCTGGGCGGGGTTTAAAGCCCTTGGTGCTGTTGAACTCATGGGTCTGCAGGGTGGATGGCTCCTTCTGAATCCAGGCTAGCTCCATCTGGTGCAGACGCTCCTCTTGGGCCTGTCACTCAGCTCTCTGCCTGGACCTGTCTCTCGGCTCTCTCAGCCTCCTGGAATTTCAGGATCAGCTGCAGTAGTCCATCACGATCGCCTGCGGTGAGCAGCTCCAAGGCCATCTGCAGGGCGGGTGTCCACCAGGGCCGGCGTCAGCACCTGGCGTACCCGGGCAAGTGCCGGGGCTCTGGACCATCAAGGGGGCCCACTCGTTATCGGGGCCCGGGCCGCTTCCCCGGCATCTGTGCAGGGCCACCGGTGCTGTTCAAGCCCTGCTCTGCTACATGCAGCAGCAGCAGTGTGCGGTTAGTGTGCTGCTGCTCCACCAATGAGGCCCAGTGCTGTCACTTTCCAGACATGGCCGCGCGCTGTGCTTGTGTGTCGCACCTGCCTCGTCATTACTACCAGACACAGCCGCACAGCGCGCGGCCATGTCTGGAAAGTGACAGCACTGGGCCTGATTGGTGGAGCAGCAGCACACTGTCCGCACACTGCTGCTGCAGCATGTAGCAGAGCAGGGCTTGAACAGCACCAGCGGCCCTGCACAGATGCCGGGAAAGCGGCCGGGCCCTGACGGCGAGTGGGCCCCCCTGATGGTCCAGGGCCATGTGACACGCCTGAGGCCCTGCACTGCCACATGACTGAGGAGCTGGACGGAACACAGGCCAGGGAGCAGGTGAGCCAGCTTCCCCAATCCCCATATAAAAAATATTTCTTATGTGTGTGTGCATGTATGATGTGAATGTCTGTGTATGTCAGTGTGTATGACTGTGTATATATATTTATGTCTGTTTTATATGTGTTTTTAAGAATGTGTTCAAATATGTATGTGTATGTATCTGTGAGTGTCTGCGTATTGTGTGTGTATATCTGTGTACCATGTTCATGTGTGTATGTGTGTGCATGCCTGCGTACCGTGTGCATGCGCATGTCTGTGCACTGTGTGCGTGTCTGCGTATTGTGTGTGCATGTCTGTGTATTGTGTGTGTGCGTGTCTGCGTATTGAGTGTGCGTGTCTGCGTATTGTGTGTGCATGTCTGCGTATTGTGTGTGTGTGCGTGTCTGTGTATTGTGTGTGTGCATACTGTGTGTGTGCGTACTGTGTGTGCGTGTCTGCGTGCGTACTGTGTGTGTGTGCGTGTCTTCGTACTGTGTGTGTGCATGCATGTCTGCGTACTGTGTGTGCATGCATGTCTGCGTATTGTGTGTGTGCGTACTGTGTGTGCGTGTCTGCGCACTGTGTGTGTGTGTGCGTACTGTGTGTGTGTGCGTGTCTGCGTACTGTGTGTGTGCGTGCATGTTTGCATATGTGAAAGATGAGGTGGCAGGCTGGGCCCTGTGTTGTATACCAATATTTCTCCGCCGTATCTGTGCATCATGAATCGTGGTATGTGCTAAAGGGGCCCACTGAGACTCTTTCGCCCGGGGCCCACAAAAACCTGGAGCCGGCCCTGGGGTCCACACTCCCCTGGCTGCGGGTATGGCTGGCAATCACAGGTGGGACTCCTGCAGCAACGCCATCTGGACCTTGGCTGGCCGCCCCATCATCAGGGCTCTACTGTCGGACTGGCTTTGCGGCGGATTGCAACAGTTCAGCAATCATTTGGGCCTTGTTTTTGCCCGTGGGGTCGCTCTGTCTCAGCTCACAGAGGGCAGTGAGAGTGACTTTCGACTGCTGGGTATACCAGGGCTCTCCATGTGTAGCCATTATTGCCAAATAAAAGATAAGACAGAAAATGTAATGTCCCAGATAAAAAATATTAAAACACTGAGTCTGATTTCTTAAAACTTTGCACAGAATTCTCGCAAGAACCGTGCAAGTTTTCAGTGACAGGAAGGATTTCTCAATCCAGCCACTGATGTTCTGTAATATCCCACCGCCTGCCATCAATTTGTCAGGGTTTCACAGTGACAGAGACGACATCGGGGAGATCACACAATATCTTACTGTTGTCACCACTCTGTGAGGATTTCGTCAGGGATTCGCGAGCACATAATCCTGACTACTCACTATGTAGCTATAGGCAAGCAAGCAGAAAGCGTATGGTGTCACACCTTTGGGTTCCGACGCATGGAATATGTGTATATGCCCCAGTACGGTTACTGCCAGCTTAACAATAGCCCAATTATTATTATTCTCTGCCACCACTGGCCAGATTGGAAATATAAAACAGGCCTCGTCGGACCCCTGCGTTTTGGTAGCGCATATGGCTTTGGGGGAGGGAACGATTACAGAGCAAAAGAAACAGAACTATTTAATTTTATATTTAATCCAAAAGGGAGGTAGTGTTTAGGAAAATATACAAGATTTTACAAATGGAGACAAGACAATACATATGCAGTTACACAAAATAATAAGGATTAAAGAAGAAACTTACTATACGATCACAGAGACGATTGAATATAGCTGGAGGGAAGCTCCCCAGATTTGACTGTTGCCGAACAGGATCCATTGCTTATAATAAATATATACTCCCTGCAATGAAAACTGATCCATCCTCTGTGGATTCTTTTATGCCTAAGGGGAGACAGGCCCCCACACCCTCTGTGCTGACATCTGTGGGCTGGACTCCAGCCTTCACATTTTTATTAAGATATCTGTTTTTCGTGATATCTTATTGTTTTTGAGTGCAGAGGCCCAAAAGTGATACCGTTTTTTCAATCATTAATTTACCTTCCTGTAGAGACCACACATGGCGTAGCTGCGATCCGTTAATTCGGTACTTTTGCACCACAGCTCCGGTGAGGGGCTCACAGCTACGAGAAAATAAGCATATTGTTCCTTGGCTGACCCTGCCACTAAAAAAATGGGCCCCATTATTATCGGATGTATAGAACTTTAGTTATTCCATATTACGTATCGGTGCCGGAGAAGGGTGACAGAGTTCCTTTGAAGCTCCTGACTCAACCTTCCTCACCTATGTGTAAATTTGTCGCAAGCCTGTGCCACGGGAAAGCACACTCGCATTCTAATTGGGTTTGTAGCACCTCTCTCTGTGCTGCATTTGTCTACAGGTGACTTCTGCTGTGTGTGCTAATTTGCATAGGGGCCACTAGCCAAGTGTCAGCTCTTCTCCTATGACAAATGCTATAGGGGAGGAGGGAAGAGGGGCTTCAGGGGAAAATTGGTAATATTATCTTAATACTTCCATGACAGGTGGCAGTATTATAGTAGTTCTATTCTTGTACATAGGGGGCAGTATTATAGTATTTCTATTCTTGTACATAGGGAACAGTATTATAGTAGTTCTATTCTTGTACATAGGAGCAGTATTATAGCAGTTATATTCTTGTACATAGGAGCAGTATTATAGTAGTTATATTCTTGTACATAGGAGCAGTATTATAGTAGTTATATTCTTGTACATAGAAGCAGTATTATAGTAGTTATATTCTTGTACATAGGGGCATTATTATAGTAGTAATATTCTTGTACATAGGGGGCAGTATTATAGTAATTAAATTCTTGTACATAGGGTGCAGTATTATAGTAGTTATATTCTTGTACATAGGAGCAGTATTATAGTACTTATATTCTTGTACATAGAAGCAGTATTATAGTAGTTATATTCTTGTACATAGGGGCATTATTATAGTAGTAATATTCTTGTACATAGGGGGCAGTATTATAGTAATTAAATTCTTGTACTTAGGGTGCAGTATTATAGTAGTTATTTTCTTGTACATAGGGGCAGTATTATAGTAGTAATATTCTTGTACATAGGAGGCAGTATTATAGTCGTTATATTATTGTACATAGGGGGCAGTATTATAGTAGTTCTATTCTTGTACATAGGGGGCAGTATTATAGTAGTTCTATTCTTGTACATAGGGGCAGTATTATAGTAGTTCTATTCTTGTACATAGGAGCAGTATTACAGTAGTTCTATTCTTGTACATAGAAGCAGTATTATAGCAGTTATATTCTTGTTCATAGCGAGCAGTATTATAGCAGTTACATTCTTGTACATACGGGCAGTATTATAGTAGTTATAGTATTGTACATAGGGGCAGTATTATAGTAGTTATAGTCTTGTACATAGGGGGCAGTATTATAGTAGTTATATTCTTGTACATAGGGGCAGCATTATAGTAGTAATATTCTTGCACATAGGGGGCAGTATTATAGTAGTTATATTCTTGTACATATGGGGCAGTATTATAGTAATTATATTCTTGTACATAGGAGCAGTATTATAGTAATTATATTCTTGTACATAGGGTGCAGTATTATAGTAGTTATTTTCTTGTACATAGGGGCAGTATTATAGTAGTAATATTCTTGTACATAGGAGGCAGTATTATAGTCGTTATATTATTGTACATAGGGGGCAGTATTATAGTAGTTATATTCTTGTACATAGGGGGCAGTATTATGGTAGTTATATTCTTGTACATATGGGGCAGTATTATAGTAGTTATATTCTTGTACATAGGGGCAGTATTATAGTAGTTATATTCTTGTACATTGGGAGCAGTATTATAGTAGTCATTTTCTTGTACATAGGAGGCAGTATTATAGTAGTTATATTCTTGCACATAGGGGCAGCATTATAGTAGTTATATTCTTGTACATAGGGGCAGTATTATAGTAGTTATATTCTTGTACATAGGGACAGTATTATAGTAGTTATATTCTTGTACATAGGGGCAGTATTTTAGTAGTTATATTCTTGTACATAGGGAGCAGTATTATAGTAGTTCTATTCTTGCACATAGGGGGCAGTATTATAGTAGTTCTATTTTTGTACATAGGGGGCAGTATTATAGTAGTTCTATTCTTGTACATAGGGGGCAGTATTATAGTAGTTCTATTCTTGTACATAGGAGCAGTATTATAGTAGTTCTATTCTTGTACATAGGAGCAGTATTATAGCAGTTATATTCTTGTTCATAGCGAGCAGTATTATAGTAGTTATATTCTTGTACATAGGGGCAGTATTATAGTAGTAATATTCTTGTACATAGGGGGCAGTATTATAGTAATTATATTCTTGTACATAGGGTGCAGTATTATAGTAGTTATTTTCTTGTACATAGGGGCAGTATTATAGTAGTTATATTCTTGTACATAGGGAGCAGTATTATAGTAGTTATTTTCTTTTACATAGGGGGCAGTATTATAATAGTTATATTCCTGTACATAGGGGCAGTATTATAGTAGTTATATTCTTGTACATAGGGGGCAGTATTATAGTAGTTATATTCTTGCACATAGGGGCAGTATTATAGTAGTTATATTCTTGTACATAGGGGGCAGTATTATAGTACTTATATTCTTGTACATAGGGGGCAGTATTGTGGTAGTTATATTCTTGTACATAGGAGCAGTATTATAGTAGTTATATTCTTGTACATAGGAGCAGTATTATAGTAGTTTTATTCTTGTACATAGGGGCAGAATTATAGTAGTTATATTCTTGTACATAGGAGCTGTATTATAGTAGTTATATTCTTGTACATAGGGGACAGTATTATAGTAGTTATATTCTTGTACATAGGAGCAGTATTATAGCAGTTATATTCTTGTACATAGGGGCAGTATTATAGTAGTTATATTCTTGTACATAGGAGCAGTATTGTAGTAGTTATATTCTTGTACATAGGAGGCAGTATTATAGTAGTTATATTCTTGTATATAGGGGCAGTATTACAGTAGTTATATTCTTGTACATAGGGGGCAGTATTACAGTAGTTATATTCTTGTACATAGGAGCAGTATTATAGTAGTTATATTCTTGTACATAGAAGCAGTATTATAGTAGTTATATTCTTGTACATAGGAGGCAGTATTATAGTAGTTATATTCTTGTATATAGGGGCAGTATTACAGTAGTTATATTCTTGTACATAGGGGGCAGTATTACAGTAGTTATATTCTTGTACATAGGAGCAGTATTATAGTAGTTATATTCTTGTACATAGGGGCAGTATTATAGTAGTTATATTCTTGTACATAGGGAGCAGTATTATAGTAGTTATATTCTTGTACATAGGGAGCAGTATTATAGTAGTTATATTCTTGTACATAGGGGCAGTATTATAGTAGTTATATTCTTGTACATAGGGGCAGTATTATAGTAGTTATATTCTTGTATATAGGGGCAGTATTACAGTAGTTATATTCTTGTACATAGGGGGCAGTATTACAGTAGTTATATTCTTGTACATAGGAGCAGTATTATAGTAGTTATATTCTTGTACATAGAAGCAGTATTATAGTAGTTATATTCTTGTACATAGGAGCAGTATTATAGTAGTTATATTCTTGTACATAGGGGCAGTATTATAGTAGTTATATTCTTGTACATAGGGGGCAGTATTATAGTAGTTATATTCTTGTACATAGGAGCAATATTATAGTAGTTATATTCTTGTACATAGGGAGCAGTATTATAGTAGTTATATTCTTGTACATAGGGGCAGTATTATAGTAGTTATATTCTTGTACATAGGGGGAGTATTATAGTAGTTATATTCTTGTACATAGGGGCAGTATTATAGTAGTTATATTCTTGTATATAGGGGCAGTATTACAGTAATTATATTCTTGTACATAGGGGGCAGTATTATAGTAGTTATATTCTTGTACATAGGAGCAGTATTATAGTAGTTATATTCTTGTACATAGGGGGCAGTATTATAGTAATTATATTCTTGTACATAGGGGGCAGTATTATAGTAGTTATATTCTTGTACATAGGGGGCAGTATTATAGTAGTTATATTCTTGTACATAGGAGCAGTATTATAGTAGCTATATTCTTGTACATAGGGGCAGTATTATAGTAGTTATATTCTTGTACATAGGGGCAGTATTATAGTAGTTATATTCTTGTACATATGAGCAGTATTATAGTAGTTATATTCTTGTACATAGGAGCAGTATTATAGTAGTTATATTCTTGTACATAGGGGCAGTATTATAGTAGTTATATTCTTGTACATAGGGGCAGTATTATAGTAGTAGCCAAACAAACAATCTACAAATGATCAGAATATATGCAATTGTGTTTCTGATTGCTGGAAATGAGATGTAGTGGTCTTCGATGTTTGCACCTATGGTCTCACACAAAGCCTCTGAATAAACAAAATTAAGAATTTACATGTGTATTTTTCCCCTCTTTTTCTAGGACTTTAGCATTGGCCGATCGTTCTCCCTGTCCCGGAGTCACCTCTCTTAGTTTACACAGTAAAACATTCTGATCTGTCCCGTGCAAGTAAATATCTGTATATTAAATCTGCTCCAAGTACAAGCAAAACTTGGTGCCAAAAACATTGTGGAGAATTGCAGTGAAGTCTATAAGATCCGGTGTATTTGTGCTCAGTATTATAAGTATCTGTGAGAGTTTTGGCTGAAATGTTTTTATTAGTGATGAGCAAACGTGCTCGCCACTACTCGGTACTCACCCCAGCCCGAGGTATTCCACAACTTATCTATAGCTATAATATCCATCTGAACTAACAGTCCTTCTGAGGACTAATCCAGCTACATATATTCAGTGGTGATAGCAGGAGTTAGGCAGGGAGGCAGGATATGTGGCAGACTGCACTGCATGATACAGCACAAGAGGGTCCTTTGAACGTTCTGTCTACTGCTGCTGTTCTTACAGATATTTGTAGACATAGCTATAGCCCCAGATATCAGGGGCCAGGGGTCATTTTTTTTATCTTAATCCTGGTAATTTGCTTACAAAGCAATCCAGAATACACAATTTTTCTGCTCCATTTGCTTGTTAGCAGTGCAGAATACAGCCAGATCTTTTCCATATTACAGTGATAAAAATCCAGAAATTTGTAGTGAACGTGGAAAATATTGGCCTCCATTTCCATTTGGTTGCAGTGTGTCAGCGAAGCTATTCATACGAGGTCGCTGTGAAGAATAGTAATCTATAGGCCCGCTATTTAAAACGTGGTTTTCCATCAGACGTATCACATATAACTGCGTTTCAAATACAGCCATTTGTACTGAATGTGGAAAATATTGTCCTCCATTTAAAATGGGCAAGGTGCGTGGCAAGGGTTGGGAAAGTGGACTTGATGGTGATGGTGCATGCAGAGGCTGAGGCCGAGGCCGTGGGCAAGCTGAAATAGTGCCACAACAAGCACTCACATCTTGTCACTCGACCTTCAAGTCCCAATTACCAGGGGATCGCAGAACACCACTATTGAACACAGAGCAATGTCAAAAGGTTGTTGGTTGGATAGCAGATAATGCTTCCAGTCACTTTGCCACCACCACCACCAAACAGGGTGTCTTCCACACGGTCAAATCTCAGTAGCCGTGAGTCTGGACCGCATATTCCTCACCCTGATCCTCCTTCCTCTCACCATGCCGAGTGCCTGGAGACAACTGATCCCACATTTGGACACTCAGAAGAGCTGTTCACTTTTCCATTTGTAAATTCATGCCTCTCGCCCGGCCAGCTTCAAGCAGGTCAAGAGGAGGACGCGTGTAATGATGCCCAAATATTTGAGCAGCCACTGTCACACAAAGGCAACAGTGGGAAAGTTCAATTACTGTCACAAGAGGTGGATGATGATGAGACACAGTTGCCAGAAAGTCAGGAGGAGAACTAGGGTGCGGAAGTGGAAGACGAGGTGGTTGATGATATAGTAACTGACCCAACCTGGCAGGGGGACATGCAGAGCGAGGACAGCAGCACACAGGGGGAGGGAGGCTTAGGTGGTGGCCTCAGACACAAGGCGGGAAAGCGTTTCCCGTAATGCCAACACAACGGAAGTTGCCAGTACAACTGTTAGGTCTTCCCGAGCCTGGTTGTTTTTTAAAGACTCTGCCGATAACCCCGAAAAGGCAATTTGCACCACCTGCCAGGCCAGCATCAGCAGGGGTAGCAAAACTAGCAGCCTGACCACCACCGGCATGATCAGGCACATGGCAGCAAAGCACCCGAGTAAGTGGGCCGAACCCCAGGGTCCAGCAACAGTGTCTGCAGGTGATACCACTGCTTCTTCCGCTGTTGTATGTGCATGCCAATCCACTGTCCATGGCGCATGCGAAGATGCCTCTCGCCCTGAACGTGTCGTTGCACACTCTCAACCAGCACCATCAGCAAGCACGTCCCTGTCCTTGTCCCAGCGTAGCGTTCAGTTGTCCCTACCCCAGTCCTTGGAATGCAAGTGCAAATATGCAGCCAACGCCCCACAGGACACACTACTAAATTCCCACATTTGCACTCGAAATGTTGCCTTTTAGGCTCGTGGAGATGGAAGCTTTCCGCAACCTGATGGCGGCGGCCATCCCTCGGTACTCGGTCCCCAGTCGCCACTATTTCTCCCTGTGTGCCGTCCCCACATTACACGAGCACGTGTCCCACAACATTAGCCATGCCCGCAACAACACAGTTATCGGGAAAGTCCACCTAACCACGGACACATGGACAAGTACTTGTGGGCAGGGATGGTACATCTCGCTGATGGCTCACTTGGTTAATATAGTGGAAGCTGGGACCCTGGGACGGAACATGTCCTCCCGACGCCGAGAATTGCGGGTCCGGGGTCAATCAGGGTTGCCCCCACATTCTACAGCTCCTGCACCTCCTCCTCCTCTTCAGCCTCCATCTCCGAAACGACCGCATCAGTCACAAGCTGGAAGCACTGCAGCACTGCCTCGGCCTAGCGGCAACAGGCTGTGCTGAAGTCAATATGCTTAGGTGACAAACTGCACAACACTGAAGAGTTGTGGACAGCTCTGATAGTGCAGGCATGGTCGTGTGTGACAATGGCCGGAACCTGGCGGCGGCTCTGAAGCGAGGCGAGCTCACATACGTACCATGCCTGGCCGATGTGCTTAACCTCGTGGTTCAGTGGTTTCTCAAAATCTACCCAGATCTGCCTGATCTGCTTGTCTAAATACCCCGCATGTGTGCCCATTTTAGAAAGCCAGCTACAGCTTCCGCCGGCCTTGCTGTGCTTCAGCAGCATTTGCAGCTTCCAGCTCACCAACTGGTGTGCAATGTCCCCACACGTTGGAACTCTACATTGCAGAAGTTGGGAAGGATTTGTGAGCAGAAGAGGGCAGTTGTTGAGTACCAGCATCAACAAGGCCGTCGGTATTCAGGTCAGACTCCACACATAAGACCTCAGGAGTGGACATGGATGTCAGACATCTGTACCATCCTCCAAAATTTTGAGGACTCCACCAAGATGGTGAGCGGCGATGACGCCATAATTAGCGTCATCATCCCACATCTGTCTTCTGAAACACACTCTGCTCACAATTAAAGAGGATGCATTGCAGGCGGAGCACGATGAGATGGAGCAAGGAACCATACAGGGTGATTACACACAGCCCAGCCTCATCTCATCCCAATGTGGATTGGGTGACAATGAGGAAGAGGAGGAGGAGGAAGAACAGGAGCTAGGTTCCTGCGCTATAGACGGTACTACCTGCACAACTGCCATACCGTTTGTTCAGCGTGGATGGCCTGAGGACAGGGAGGAGGAGGAGAATGAGGAGGAGAGGATGGTCAGTCATCCTCTTGGTGAGGACATGGAAATATTTGAAATAGAACACAGATTGGAGCGTTTGAAACACGTAGCTAGTGCTGTGGTGACTGCGGAATTTGTTTTTATGGAATAAAGCTCTGTTTGCTGCACTTTAGAAGATGGAATCCTTCCTTTTTTTTCTCTTGCAATTTGCCAACGAGAGGTTCCTCGTTTATTCCGTGCTTCGGGACTCCTGAGTCAGGGTGAGCTGGTGTTTGCTTTTTTCTTTTTGTATACAGAAGTCTTGCCTCTTTGCAGTCTGGCACATATGGCTGAGTTTATGTTATGCTGCCTTTCCCGTGACCCTTGCGTTGTCCAAATTTTGGGTGACGGTCATTACTGGTTGGTGACACTTCTAGACCCACGCTACAAGGAGAAGTCTCTTCTTCCCATGCTGGACAGGCCTAATAAGATGGGGCAGTACCAAAAGGCCCTTGTTGCGGAGTTATTAAAAAAATTCCCATCTGAAAATGCTGGCATCAGAGGTCATAGTTCGTTGGACAACCAAGGAGTACAGCTCCTTTCGAATGGGAACATGTTGTTACTGTGGCCCAGCTTTATGTGTCTTTAAATTGTTATTGGGGTTTTCCTAAATTTTGGCAGCCGTTGAACTCACTGCATACCCTATAAATGGATAGCAGACCTGCTCCTTTCTAATGGGAACATGTCCTTACTGAGGCCCACCTCTATGTGTCTTTAAATTGTTATTGAGGTTTTTCCCAAATTTTGGCAGCCCTTGCAGCCACAGTATAGGCATTACCACTATAGGAGACCCGCTCCTTTATAATGGGAACATTTTTTTTTTACTGAGACCCACATCTGTGTCTCTTCAAAGGGGTATTGGGGTGCATCCAAATTTTTGGCAGCCCTTGCAGTCACTGCATATGCAATAGCAGTATAGGAGACCCACTCTTTAATAATGGGAACAACAAAGCATAGCCGGCTGATGGCCCTTTAACAATAGTGAGGGCCGACTGCTGGTCCTTTTAGAATAGTAAGGGCCACCTGATGGCCCTATAAAAATAGTCTTTGTGACTTTCAGAGTCGCTCCTTCATAAATGAAACAGGATGTGTCTGATCATGTCTCACACACCACATGGCAAGATAAGGTAGTAAAATGTTAAAATTACATTTACCGGTGAATGTATTTTTCACTGTTGAAAGCAATGCAAAAGTGCAAAAACGCATCAAAACATTATGTGTGAACATAGCCCAAGGTGTGGAGAAGCATTTTTGTTTTTGGTTATTTATTTTGCCTTATATACAAGTCATTACCCTGGAAAGGATGTTCCTCAACATATTTCCCAGGAAAATCCATTTTGGTTTCGTTTTTGTATGTTTTATTGTGAGTCCGTAAAAGTGGCGTAATACCTCTGACAACATTGTTGACAGCAGTGACCTGGGAGTCAGAAATGCTTCCAGGGGTCTTCCCCATGTTGTTTCCATGTCATTTGAGCATTGTTCCCATCGATTTGGGCAATTTTTAGGCCCTCTGCAGACAGTCAGGGGGAGCCGCTGGAAAAATGCTTGAGTTTCCCATAGACTTACATTGGGCTCGTTACTCGGACCGAGCACCCGAGTATTCCAATGTGCTCAGCCCGAGCAACGAGCACCCGAGCATTTTAGTGCTCGCCCATCACTAGTTTTTATATTTTCGATATTCATGTAATTTTTCCACGTTGTTTGTTCCACTGAGAGCTTTTGATTTAGATTTTTTTTTGCTTTTATGCTTTTTTTCTATTTTTGAGGTTTGGTTCTTAGTTTTTCTTTTAGATTTACAATTTTTGAAGATTATATGGATCCATAGATTAGAATAAGAAATGTAATGTGCTTGGAATATAACTAGTGTTGAGCGAACATGCTCGACACTGCTCGGTACTCGCCCGAGCATCACGCTACTCGGGATGTTCGGCGAGCACCGAGCATTTCCGGGTTACTCGGGCGGGAGCTCGGGTCTCCGCCCTGCATGTTTGGCGCTCTTTACAGAGCCAATGAACATGCAGGGATTGCCAGCCAGTCACTGTAATGCCGCAGCCATGTTGTTTGTGGGCATTACAGTGATTGGCTGGCCGCACAGCGTCACCTCGAGTATTTAAAACCGGGCGCCGCCATCTTGGACACAGTCGCTCCGGATCAGACAGTGTAGGGACAGCGCTGCTGATTTAGGGAGAGATATATCCTGCAAAATAGTTAGTGTAGGGTCTGTAAAGGCTGCCAGAACAAACAAACAGTCCTTCTCAGGACCAATATCCATCCCAGGTATATCAGGCAGGCAGGCTGTATAGGAGATGCAGTGGTTATACCAGCAAACGCTGCATTACAGTCCTGTGTGCTGCTCCTGTTGCTGAAATTGCTGGACTTAGCTCCAGGTCCCGGGGGCCAGGAAAAATCCTTTTTTTTTATCTAAATCCTCTTTTTTTTTTCCTCCTTCACAATGTACAAATACCCATCTTATTAACCTTTTGGTGCCCCCCCCCCCCCCCAAAAAAAAGTGTGCCTCTGACTTTTCAGACACAAATATATCTGTTGAAAATAGTCTGGTGTAGGCCAGAGAAATAGAAGTGTGGTTTTGCAGTTCTATGGGCCATTTGTATCTAAAAAAAACAGTTTGAGTGTGTCGCTCACTGTTCAGCCGCAAATATATATATATTTTAAAAAGCCTGGTATACACCAGTAAATTATAACTGTGGTTTTGATGTTCCACGGTAAAACATCTCTATTATCCTGTTTTTGGCATTTTTTGCTGTATAAAAATAATAAGTGTCTCCCTGATTTTTCAGACACAAATATATCTGTTGAAAATAGTCTGGTGTAGGCCAGAGAGACAGAAGTGTGCTTTTGCTGTTCCACGGTAAAAAATCTCTATTATCCTGGTTTTTGCATTTTTTGCTCTAAAAAAAAAAAAATAGTGTCTCCCTGATTTTTCAGACACAAATATATCTGTTGAAAATAGTCTGGTGTAGGCCCGAGAAATACAAGTGTGGTTTTGCAGTTCCACGGTACAAACCTCTGTATTATCCACTTTTGGGGCCATTTGTATCTAAAAAAAACAATTTGAGTGTGTCACTCACTGTTCAGCCGCAAATATATATATATTTTAAAAAGCCTGGTATACACCAGTAAATTATTACTGTGGTTTTGATGTTCCACGGTAAAACATCTCTATTATCCTGTTTTTGGCATTTTTTGCTGTATAAAAATAATAATAGTGTCTCCCTGATTTTTCAGACACAAATATATCTGTTGAAAATAGTCTGGTGTAGGCCAGAGAGACAGAAGTGTGCTTTTGCTGTTCCACGGTAAAAAATCTCTATTATCCTGCTTTTTGCATTTTTTGCTGTAAAAAAAAAAAAAAAAATTGTGTCTCCCTGATTTTTCAGACACAAATATATCTGTTGAAAATAGTCTGGTGTAGGCCCAAGAAATACAAGTGTGGTTTTGCAGTTCCACGGTACAAACCTCTGTATTATCCACTTTTGGGCCATTTGTATCTAAAAAAAACAGTTTGAGTGTGTCGCTCACTGTTCAGCCGCAAATATATATATATTTTAAAAAGCCTGGTATACACCAGTAAATTATAACTGCGGTTTTGCTGTTCCACGGTAAAAAATCTCTATTATTCAGGTTTTGGTAGTTTTTTCCGTAAAGAAAAACAGTAGTGTCTCCTGACTGTTGTGACACAAAAATATATCTGTTGAAAATAGTCTTGTGTAGGCCCGACATCCCAGTGTGGTTTCGCAGTTCCACGGGTCAAATCGCTGTACTATCCAGTTTTGGGCCTTTGGTATCTAAAAAAAAGCAGTTTGAGTGTGTCGCTCACTGTTCAGCCGCAAATATCTCTATTTAAAAAAGTGTGGTATACCCCAGTAAACAATAATTGTGGTTTTCCTCTTCCACGGTTCTAATCTACTCTTTATTACCCTTTTTCCATTGATAGTGCAAGTGTAAGCTATTTTACTTCATTTACAATGGGCAAGGCGCGTGGCAAGGGACGTGGAAGTGGACGTTCTGGTGATGGTTCGTGCAGAGGACGGGGCCGTGGCCAAGGTGAAAATGTGCCACAACCAACAGCCACATCTTCTCGCTCCCACTTCTTGACCGAATTACTAGGGAAGCACAGAACAACACCAGTATTGAGAACTGATCAGTGTGAACAGGTTATTAATTGGATAGCAGACAATACTTCCAGTTACCTGGGCACCACCACCTCCGGTCTGTCTTCCACACGGTCAACTCTTAGTAGCCGTGAGTCTCGACCGCATACTCCTCCTCACCCTGATGCTCCTTCCTCCCACCATGCCGAGTGTCGTCAGACAGCAAGTGATCCCACACTTGGACACTCTGAAGAGCTGTTCACTGGTCCATTTCCATATTTGGGCCCCTCGCCTGATACGCTTGAAGTGGTGGAAGAGGAGATCCGATGTTGCGATGCCCAAATATTTGAACAGCCACGGCCACAGGAAGTCGACGTTGGCAATCTGTTACAAGAGGTGGATGATGACGAGACACAATTGCCAGGAAGTGAGGAGGAGGATCGTGGTGCGCAAGTGGAAGAGGAGGAGGTGGTGGATGATCTAGTAACTGACCCAACGTGGAAGGAGGACATGCAGAGTGAGGCCAGCAGCACACAGGGGGAGGGAGGCAGAGTACCCCAACAGGCAGGAAGAAGCAGTATGGTGGCCGCAGACAGAAGGCAGGCAACCGTTCCCCGTAACACCAACATGAGGGACGTTGCCAGTACAAGCGGTAGGTCTTACAGAGTCTGGAATTTTTTTAAAGACTCTGCTGATAACCCCAAAAAGGCCATATGTTCCACCTGCCATGCCAGCATCAGCAGGGGTGACAAAACTACCAGCCTGACCACCACCAGCATGATCAGGCACATGGCAGCAAAGCACCCGACTTTGTGGGGCGAAACCCAGGGTCCACGACCAGTGTCAGCAGGTGTCACCACTGCTTCTTCCACTGTTGTGCGTGCAATAGAACCCCCTGTTGTGTGTGCAAGGCAATCCCCTGTCCATACTGCATGTAAAGATGCCCCCTCCTCTCAGTCTTCACTTGTTATGGCAGTTTCTCAAGAAACAGCATCAACGTCCACGTCCACGTCCCACCGCAGCGTTCAATTGTCCATATCCCAGACCTTTGAACGAAAGCGGAAATTCGCAGCTAACGCCCCACAGGCCACAGTCCTAAATTCGCACATTTCACGACTGCTTGCATTGGAAATGCTGCCTTTTAGGCTGGTGGAGACGGAATCCTTCCGCAATCTTATGGCGGTGGCCGTCCCTCGGTACTCGGTCCCCAGCCGACACTATTTTGCCCGGTGTGCCATCCCCGCACTACACAAGCACGTGTCCCAAAGCATCTGCCATGCCCTCAACAATGCAGTTACTGGGAGAGTCCACCTGACAACGGACACGTGGACAAGTGCTTGTGGCCAGGGACGGTACATCTCTCTGACGGCACACTGGGTAAACATAGTGGAAGCCGGGACCCAGTCGGACCTTGGGACGGAACACATCCTCCCCACACCGAGGATTGCGGGCCCTATGTCAGTCAGAGTTGCCCCCACAGTGTACAGCTCCTGCGCATCCTCCTCCTCCTCCTCATGTTCAGCCTCCATATCAGATATCACCACATCAGTTACAAGCTGGAAGCACTGCAGTACTGCCTCAGCCAAGCGGCAACAGGCTGTGCTGAAACTCATAAGCTTAGGTGATAAACCTCACACTGCTTGTGAGTTGTGGACAGCTGTTAAAGAGCAGGCAGATCTGTGGCTGAGACCGCTGAACCTACATCCCGGCATGGTCGTGTGTGACAATGGCCGTAACCTGGTGGCGGCTCTGAGGCGAGGTGAGATCACACACGCACCATGCCTGGCTCATGTGCTTAACCTCGTGGTTCAGCGGTTTCTTAAATCGTACCCCGAGTTGCCAGATCTGCTCTTGAAAGTACGCCGCCTGTCAGCTCATTTTCGCAAGTCGGCTACAGCTTCCGCCGCCCTTGCTGTGTTGCAGCAGCGTTTGCAGCTTCCGGCACACCGACTGGTGTGTGATGTCCCCACACGTTGGAACTCTACCCTCCACATGTTGCAAAGGATTTGTGAGCAGAAGAGAGCAGTTGTGGAGTACCAGCTGCAACAAGGCCGTCGATATTCAGGTCAGACTCCACACATAAGACCTCAGGAGTGGACCTGGATGTCTGACATATGTACCATCCTGACAAATTTTGAGGAGGCCACCAAGATGGTGAGTGGCGATGACGCCATCATTAGTGTCATCATCCCACTTGTCTGTCTTTTGCAACGCTCTCTGCAGAGAATTAAAGAGGAGGCATTGTAGCCAGAGTATGATGAGATGGATCAAGAAGCTGTAGCGGGCGATTACACACAGCCCAGCCTCATCTCATCCCAACGTGCATTGGGGGACAATGAGGGAGAGGAGGAGGAGGAGGAGGAGGAGGAAGAACAGGAGCTGCTATCATGCGTTGTAGACGGTAGTACCTGTACAAGTGTCATACCGTCGGTTCAGCGTGGGTGGCCTGAGGACAGGGGGGAGGAGGAAGAGGAGGAGGAGGAGAGCATGGTCAGTCGTCATCTTGGTGAGGACACGGAAATCTTGCCCGTTACCAGTCTGGCACGCATGGCTGACTTTATGTTACGCTGCCTTAACCGTGACCCTCGCGTTGTCAAAATGTTGGGTGACAGTCATTACTGGTTGGTGACACTTGTAGACCCCCGCTACAAGGAGAACTTTCACTCTCTTATTCCTGAGGTGGAGAGGTCTACAAAAATGGGGCAATACCAGAAGGCCCTTGCTGCAGAACTCTTAAAAAAATTCCCATCTGAACACGCTAGCGGCAGAGGTCACAGTTCGTTGCCCAACCAAGGTGTACAGGCGAGAGAGATGCAACTCCAATCCAGCAGAGGCAGGGGAACACTGTCAACGTTCTGGGACAGTTTTCTGACACCCGCCCAGCTTACAGGCCCTGAGGCGCGGGGTACTCTCACAAGGAGTGGAAAGTTTCAAAAGATGGTGAGGGAGTACCTTGCCGATCGTACCAGCGTCCTCCGTGATTCCTCTGTGCCTTTTAATTATTGGGTATCCAAGCTGGACACTTGGAATGAACTCGCTCTGTACGCCTTGGAGGTCCTGGCCTGCCCGGCCGCTAGCGTGTTATCGGAGCGTATTTTTAGTGCCACTGGGGGAATTATAACTGATAAGCGCACTCGCCTGTCAACTGACAATGCTGACAAGCTGACCCTTATCAAAATGAACAAGGGCTGGATTGGGCCAGACTTCTCATCACCACCAAATGACAGCAGAGTAACATAAAGTCAAATCCACTGTGTTATTTCGGGAGGTGTATTCACTAGTGTTGAGCCACCCCCGTAGTGTTCGAGTTCGGTTCGGTTCGTCGAACATCCGTGTGTTCGCCGAACTGTTCGTCGAACTGTTCGTCGAACACCTTCGAACACCGTTAAAACCAATGGCAGGCAAACAAAAACACATAGAAACACATAGAAAACACCTTCAAAGGTGTCCAAAAGCTGACAAACTGCTCAGAAGACACAACTAACACATGGAAAAGTGACAAGTACATATAGTCATGCGAAAAGAAAAGAGGTGGAGGAGTAAAAGGAGGGGGAGACACAAATATAGGCATGTCATGCCCTTCTAAAATCCAAAAAGTGAGAAGCCGACACGTTCAGTCCGCTCCTGCCCGTGCCACCCCCGTGTCGCCGGGTTTGTGCCAGAGCCGCGGTGAACCCTGACGGCCAGCCCCCCTCTCCCAATACTGGTGCCTGTCCGCTGGTGGGTCGAGCGAGCCCCCCTGTGGTGGAGGCAGCTCTAAGCTTTTTAATTTAAATTGTCTCTGACTCGCCCCCTGGGCCATGTTGTGCTGCGTTGCGCATGCGGGGGATACCCGGAGCCGGATCCGATGGGGGTAGTAGTCCTCGTGTGGCGGTGACCCGGTCCGTGCCCAGGGTGTCAAACTAAGTGGCAGTGCTCGGCATTAAGATGTTATAGAGTTCGACTACGCCACCCGTTGATTGCGGCTATGAAGCCGCCGCTGCAGGGCAGACCGCTGAGGCCGGTGGTACGGTGGTGCAGCGTGGATGGTATAACCCCCAACGGGAGGGGTATAGCCTCAGGGCAGCTGGAAAGGCAGGGAGGAATGATGGTGGAAGTGGTGGTGTGACAAGGAATCACTGAGACGTGCGGTTGCAGTTTTCACAGCTTTACTCACAGTTTTTTATCAGGTCACTTGTGCGCAGTAAGGACCACCCGAGCCGTGCTGCGCCCACCAGGTGAGGGACTCGGCTAACTCCCAGGCAGTTCCGGAGCGTGGTCCAAGGCTCTCCTCTCTTCCTTCCTACTGGCCGTCCCCACTAGGGACCCACCTTTGTCCGGCTCCCTCGGGCCTTCTGGTGGTGAAACCTTTCCCGGTTTCCCTGACCCTATATGGTATGCCTTCCTGGTGGATATGGTGAGGGGTCGCGCCAAGGCTTGACCACGACCTCCGGTTCCTGGCTGAGGATAATTGGCCTCCACCAGTTTGGGATCCGGTACCCTTCTCTGCCAACCCTTCACCCGTTAACTCGTGGGATCTCAGGGTTCCCTCTCTTCTTGCGTCTCTGGGCCTTTCCTGGTGTTCCTGTTTCTCCTTCTTCTTCTTTCTCTCTCTCCGCCTCAGGCCTCCTCTCCAGACCTGGCTCTGGAGCTGGGCCCAGACTGAGCCACAGCTCCCTGTCAGCCCTCTCTGGCTGAGCTCCTCTCTGAACTGACCCGGACTCGACTGACTCACTTAAGATGGTGCCCACCTTTTATACTCCCTTCTGACACCCGAGCCCAGGTGACTAGCACCCAATGGGCTCCTACCTATGCCCAGAGTCCCTCCCCTCTCTGCTCCTACACCACTGGGATGTTCCTCCCCCCTCCCCACTCCAGCCAGGGACAGAAGCTGTCGTACCTGCACATCTATCTGGTGGGAGTACCGTTGGTCTGTCCCCCGGAAATGGGGTGAGTGTAGTGCATGCAGCTAACTGAGCTCTGTTCCACGCTCCATCCTTACCCGGGAGTGGAATACCACACCTCTGGTTCGAGGTGCAATACCCCTGTAGCAGCCGAGTCCTCGGGGTGCTACATTCCCCCCTGGTAAATCACAGCACGTCCTCGGGCTGGAATAGAGCAAAACAATTAGACATACAAAAAATTTTTAAAGTGTACACTTGCATATAAGATATTAACTTTCAATCATCCCTTTATGGGAGGTCCTTTTCTCTTTAACGTTACTGGTCAAAACTACCGGAACTCTTTTAGCATATGACACATTATAGAACATCACAGGTAACTTTTACATTATTATACTAGCAGCATTTAAACTTTCAATATAAAACTTTTTCAAGTAAAACATTCTCATATAAAACGTTATTCACAAACACATTCTTGATCTCTGGCCACGGCGCAACTTGTGACCAGGTAAAGTGCAACAGTCACTAATTCCGAGGTAGAAAAACAGTTCTTATAAAACCAGTAGGGGGCACTTTAAGAAGCGCAACTATTTACAGGGTGGCCGCTCTCAGTCCTCGGCCAGTGGGAATAGGGAATGGCTGCTCACAGTCCTCAGCCTGGTAATTTAGGAAGGGGGCACACAGGTAACAGTTCACACAATCAACAATTTTACGACAGTTCTTGTACCCCGACGGGTAACTATATACAACTCTTTGTTCACGCTACTTCCCTTCAGTAGCTATGTCCTCTCTGTGCTCCCTCCTGAGGGTAGTCTTCAGACCCGTCCGGGTCCTCTTGGCTTTCCTCATACTGCAACTCCTCCTCTGTTAGCCGGTGTACGTGAAGGGCGTACGGTCCTTTAGCACACTGATGCCGGGTGAAGGCGACCACATCACCCGGGTAGAGGTCACGTCCGCGGTGTCCCTCCGGCAGGTGGCTCTCGACATCCCTGCGGGTGACAAAGACGTCGCCGGGGGTTCGATGGTCCCGGATAAAGCCCCAGCCATTCTCTAGCTGGAACTTTATTACGGTCCCGGTGGTGCGGGGGCCGTGGGCCGTACGGGGGTTTCGTCGGGCCCGGCGTTTCTGCTCCGCGCTTTGGGCCTGCAGCTGTTCCTCGCGGATCCGCCTCTCTCGCCGTTCTCTTCCAAAGTCCTCCAGCTGTTGACGGCAGCACTCCTCACGCCGGGCTGCGTCCGCCCGGGTCTCCTGGGTAAACCCCATTAGGTTCTCACCGGTGGGGTCCCATGCAAACAGGGCATCCTCCAGTGGAAGCGGAGTGATTTTGGCGGGCGCCGGAGCCGGGATCAGAGGCTCGCACAGGGGCCGTTCTTTCCGGAGTCGGGGGTTGATGTACTCCGGTGGCCACACGAAGGGCAGCCCGTCCGGGCTGGTATGCTGCGCGAAGAGATCTGCGCCCAGGGGTGGCACTGTGGAGGCAGAGGGCGCGGTGGGAACCGCGGCACCCGGGGGTACTTGGCCTTGCGTCCAGGCCGGAGGCATCCAATTTGGGTCTAGGAATGGCACTTTTGGGGAAGAGGGCGCTGAAGGTGGCTGTGGCAGTGAAGCTCTCCTCTGTATCCGATATCCTCCTCCCCCCTAGTGGACCGTGGCCTACCTTGCGATGATCCTCTTCCGTAGGCCGCGGCTCCACAGTGGATCGTCAGGGTTGAGGACCTTCCGTCGCGCTCCTGTGACGTCGGCGTCTGCTGGGCTCCTTCCAGGACCTTACGCAACGTCCGGACGTGAGGCGGAGCTTCAGTTCTCGCGCGCTTTCGGAGTCCACGCCCCTCTTCTTCCCGCGCGGCGTCCTCAAGATGGCGTCCAATGGCGGGAAAACTCCCCGGATGGCGGGAAGAAGGCAGAAGATGGCGTCGGATGGCGGGAAAACTCCACGGATGGCGGGAAGAAGGCAGAAGATGGCGTCGGATGGCGGGAATCTTCACCACAGGTAAGTTTAACAGTCTTTTTCAGGCACGCAGTACCCGGTAGTTGCGGGCACGAAATCCTGCCGACTACGCCAAAGTGGACTCGCCCCCTGGGCCATGTTGTGCTGCGTTGCGCATGCGGGGGATACCCGGAGCCGGATCCGATGGGGGTAGTAGTCCTCGTGTGGCGGTGACCCGGTCCGTGCCCAGGGTGTCAAACTAAGTGGCAGTGCTCGGCATTAAGATGTTATAGAGTTCGACTACGCCACCCGTTGATTGCGGCTATGAAGCCGCCGCTGCAGGGCAGACAGCTGAGGCCGGTGGTACGGTGGTGCAGCGTGGATGGTATAACCACCAACGGGAGGGGTATAGCCTCAGGGCAGCTGGAAAGGCAGGGAGGAATGATGGTGGAAGTGGTGGTGTGACAAGGAATCACTGAGACATGCGGTTGCAGTTTTCACAGCTTTACTCACAGTTCTTTATCAGGTCACTTGTGCGCAGTAAGGACCACCCGAGCCGTGCTGCGCCCACCAGGTGAGGGACTCGGCTAACTCCCAGGCAGTTCCGGAGCGTGGTCCAAGGCTCCCCTCTCTTCCTTCCTACTGGCCGTCCCCACTAGGGACCCACCTTTGTCCGGCTCCCTCGGGCTTTCTGGTGGTGAAACCTTTCCCGGTTTCCCTGACCCTATATGGTATGCCTTCCTGGTGGATATGGTGAGGGGTCGCGCCAAGGCTTGACCACGACCTCCGGTTCCTGGCTGAGGATAATTGGCCTCCACCAGTTTGGGATCCGGTACCCTTCTCTGCCAACCCTTCACCCGTTAACTCGTGGGATCTCAGGGTTCCCTCTCTTCTTGCGTCTCTGGGCCTTTCCTGGTGTTCCTGTTTCTCCTTCTTCTTCTTTCTCTCTCTCCGCCTCAGGCCTCCTCTCCAGACCTGGCTCTGGAGCTGGGCCCAGACTGAGCCACAGCTCCCTGTCAGCCCTCTCTGGCTGAGCTCCTCTCTGAACTGACCCGGACTCGACTGACTCACTTAAGATGGTGCCCACCTTTTATACTCCCTTCTGACACCCGAGCCCAGGTGACTAGCACCCAATGGGCTCCTACCTATGCCCAGAGTCCCTCCCCTCTCTGCTCCTACACCACTGGGATGTTCCTCCCCCCTCCCCACTCCAGCCAGGGACAGAAGCTGTCGTACCTGCACATCTATCTGGTGGGAGTACCGTTGGTCTGTCCCCCGGAAATGGGGTGAGTGTAGTGCATGCAGCTAACTGAGCTCTGTTCCACGCTCCATCCTTACCCGGGAGTGGAATACCACACCTCTGGTTCGAGGTGCAATACCCCTGTAGCAGCTGAGTCCTCAGGGTGCTACATCTCTCTAATTTGAATGAATACACTTTAAATCCATTTACAAGGATCTATTGGAGGGCAAGTCTCATGCCAGCAGCCGCGTAATTCCAGCTCCAGTAGCGTCCACTAAAGCTGCTGCAGTTAAAAAGCTTTTATAAGGATCGAGCTCGACTGTCCACCGCAAGGCATCCTACTGCCAGTCCCAGCCCCTATGCCTTGGGGTGCCTCCTGATGCTCTTCACTGAGTATCCCGTGGTCCCGAAGCATTTCCTTTGAAAAAATTAAGTGTCCAAACTACAGGTGGTGTAGCTTGCTTAACAGCCGGGATAATCCGCTGACTAGCAGACACTGCTACTAGGCACAAAGTATTTCCTGGGCTAGATGCAGTTAAAAATTTGTAATTAGATACTCTCGTTGGATGCTGAGAAAGCATTCCATAGAGTCTCCTGGCACGCCATATATGATTCTCTTAAAAAGCTTGGGGTAGGGGTCTAGGGGACCCTTTTATAGCCAAAATCACGGCCCTGTATCGCAATACGTCACCTAGGCTGAAGATAAATGGAACTGTAGCACCCTGAGGGCTCGGTTGCTACAGAGGTATTGCACCTCACCCAGAGGTGTGATATCTCACTCTCAGGTAAGGATGGAGTGTGGATCAGGACCCGACACCTGCATGCATTACACCACATTGCCGTGGGGCAGGGCAACCAATATGCCTCTGAGATGGGCACGACAGTCCCTGTCCCTGGCTGGAGTGGGGGGAGGGAACACTGAGGAAGGGGAACCCTGTAGTGCAGGAGCAGGGAGGAAGCAGTTCCTGGGTGCATTGAGAAGGGAGTATAAAAGGTGGGCACCATCTTAGTTCAGTGCAGAGAAGTTTGAGCAGAAGTGGCAGGGAGCAGGGGCTCTGCATGAGCTCTGCTCCGGAGGCGGGCCTAGTAACAGAGGCCCAGGCCTGGAAGAGGGAGAAGGAAGGAAGAGGAGCGGAGAAGGCTCCAGGAACGAGGAATGAAGGGATCCCAGGGGTGCGGACGGGCGAGTCGCCACCGCACGCCCGAATCCACCTGCGTGGAGGGGTCAGGCCAAAGGGGGAGACCGGTCCCCGAAACTAGTGGAGGCAGGAAACGACCCTCAGCTAGAAACCGGAGGCTCTGACATTTTATGTGGCGCAGCCCCTCGCTACACCCGCTAGGAAGGCACCACATAGGGTCAGGGAAACTGGCGCCAAGTTTACCAAGAGGAGGCCCGAGGCAGCCGGACAGAAGGGTTGGTAAGAAAGGCCAGACAAAGGACACACAAAGGGGGTTCTGTGAAGCGCTCCAAAGTTATCTGGGAGTTGTCTGAGCCCCTCACCTGGTGAGCACAGTACGACGTGGGCAGCCGTTACCTGCAGACGTGGTCTGGATAATAAGAACTGTGAGTAAAGGCCCTGAACTGCATCACTGACTCCGTGTCGTTACTGCTGCTGCCCTGCACCATCACCCCCATCCTCCGCATACACTGCCCTGAGGCTATACTCCTCCCGTGGGGAGTTATGCTACGCTCTGCTGCACCCACAACACCAGCCTCAGCGGCGGTTCACTCTGACCGCAATCCACGGGTGGCGTAGTCGGACATTTAAACATCAAAACCACATAAATAGTTCCGCCACTGGTTTGACCACCCTGAGCCACGGAACCGGGTCGCCGCCACGAAGACTACAACCACCAGCATCCACCAAAAAGGGTCCGGCTCCGGGTGTCCCAAGGCCCAGGGGGTGCGTCAGAACATTTTCATCACCTTTCACAATCACCAATGGGACAAGGCAGGGATGTCCTCTGTCCCCTCTCTTATACATCTGCTCTCATCAATTCACCATAACCCCAATATTAGGTGGATTGAGGTGGGAGGCACCGAGTACAAGTGCTCTCTATTTGCTGATGATGTCCTAGTATATATCACTCAATCACATATATCCATCCCTGCTGTTATGGCTGAAATAGATCACTTTGTTACATGGTCAAATATTAAAATCAATGCAGCGAAGTCTGAGGCCCTCGATGTCTCCCTCCCCAAATCCATATAGGATTCCATCCAGTCCAACTTTCCCTTTGCCTGGCCCTCACAGGGTATCAAATACTTAGGAATTCCTATTCATAGAGACCTCTCCCATCTATGTTATCTTAATTTTGGGCCCTTTATTGAACAACTCCATACAGACCACGGTTGGCAAGTTAGAACTGTAAGATTCACTACGTGAACCACTGGTGTTTTGTGGAAAAGCACATGTACACTGCGTTCCAAATTATTATGCAAAAAGTGTTTAGGAGTGATAAGGGAAGAATTTGTTTGTTTGTCAGTTAAACTCATTGATGGTGATGTGTGTCAGGGCTCTTTATATCACTGTAAGCAATTGCAGACACCTGTGCTAATTAGTTTGGCAGGTGTGTCCAATGAAAGGCAAGACTACTTAAGAAGGCTGTCTCACATTATTAAGCAGCCTACATTTTCTGCCAAAATGGGAAAGAAAAAGGATGTGTCGGCTGCTGAGAAGCAACAAATTGTGGAGTGTTTAGGTCAAGGCATGACTACAATCAACATTGTGCGATGATCAGGATGAAGTGTCTTGGCAATCAAGAAGTATGTAGCTGATTCACAGTACACACGTGTGCGTGCTGATAAGGGCAAATTGAGGACTCTTTCCTACAGGCAATTACGTCAGGTTAAAAGAGCAGCGGCAAAAAAGCCTTGTCATAGCAGCAGACAAGTTTTTGAAGCTGCTGGTGCCTCCAACGTCCCCCGAACAACAAGATGCAGGGTCCTTCAGAGGTTTGCAGCTGTGCATACGCCATCCTGTCGACATCCTCTATCCACTTCACACAAGCAGAAACGGCTCCAGTGGGCTAAACATTACATGAAGACTGATTTCAAAACTGTTTTGTTCACGGATGAGTGCCATGCAGCGCTCGATGGTCCAGATGGATGGAGTGGAGGATGGCTGGTTGATGGACACCCCACGCAAACACGGCTACAGCGCCAACAAGGAGGAGGTGGAGTAATGTTTTGGGCTGGAATCATGGGGAGAGAGATTGTCGGCCCCTTTAGGATCCCTGAATGCGCTAAAGATGAACTCCATAATGTATGTGGATTTTCTCAAACAGCACTTCCTGCTATGGTTCAAGAAGAAGAACCGTGTATTTCACAGCAAGATCATTTTTTTGCATGATAATGCACCATCTCATACTGCACATAAAACATCTGCATCTCTGGCTGATATGGGCATAAAAGGGGACAAACTTATGGTGTGACCCCCATGCTCCCCTGACCTCTACCCCATTCAGAACCTCTGGAGAATCATCAAAAGGAGTGTCTATGATGGCGGGAGGCAGTTCACATCTAAGCAACACCTCTGGGAGGGTATTCTGTCCTCATGCAAAACAATTGAAGCAGAAACCATCCAAAACCTGACAAATTCAATGGACGAGAGAGTTCAGAAGCTCCTTTCGAACAAGGGGTCCTATGTGAAAATGTAACATCACCTAGAATAAAGTTTTGAGTTGAAAACTGTTTGATTTCAGTTTCTAACAACCTGCTAATGCTTATAATTTCAAAAATGACCATTTTTTTGGTCTTTATTAAAATGAAAAGGTTGATCGAAAAGTTTGGGGGATCTAAGAGTGTGGCAACCCAGTAGTCATGATTACTTCGAATTCTGACAATATGAGGGTCATGTTGCAGGTAGTGCAGCAAGAAGGCACTTATGTGTCTTGCGCATCTCGGAGCCCCAAAATTATTTTCCGGGCTAGATGCAGCTAAAAATTATTATTAATTTTAAATCTGGTGGAGCTTAGTATAGATGGCCTAATAGGATCAGTGCTGCACACTGCTACAAAGCCCAAATTATTTTCCAGCCAAGATACAGATAAACATGATTAGTAATTTGAAAACTTAAAACGGTTGGTAGGGTGATTTTAACCAATCATCAAGCTTTTACTCTCCCCAGGATAACACAGGGGTAGAAAAGTCGTTTCGGATCCATGATTTGTTCATCTTTATGAACGTGAGTTTGTCTACATTATCAGTGGAGAGCCGCGTGCGCTTATCTGTCAGCACACCACCAGCAGCGCTGAACACACGTTCAGACAGAACGCTGGCTGCGGGGCATGACAAGATCTCCAAGGCGTAAGTGGCGAGCTCCGGCCATTTATCCAGATTGGAAGCCCAAAAAGAGCAAGGGTCCAGTGACACAGTCATGGCTTCAATGTTTACTTGGAGATACTCCTGTACCATCGTCTCTAGGCGTTGACTATGTGTCAGACTTCTTGTCTCCTGTGGCCTTGCAAAGGATGGGCTAAAAAAGTGGTGAAATGATTCCGCAAAATTGATGTTACCAGCAGATACTGTGTTTCTGTTACGGTTTGAGTGCTGAACACTTGACGGTCCCACGGTTGGCAAGTTGGAACTGTGAGATTCACTACGTGCACCACTGGTGTTTTGTGGAAAAGCACATGTAAGATTCTGCAATAGTCTCTGCTGATACTCCTGCATGCGTGCATCCCTTTCTATGGCAGGAATAATTTCTGCAAATTTACTTTTGTACCGGGGATCTAACAGTGTGGCAACCCAGTAGTCAGGATTATTTCTAATTCTCACAATTCGAGGGTCATGTCGCAGGTAGTGCAGCAAGAAGGCACTCATGTGTGTTGCGCAACCAGGAGCACCAAGTCCCTGTTGTATTGGTGGCGAGGTAACAATCATGCTTCCTTCCTGTGTCCTCTCCCGCCAACCTCGCACAACAGAAATGTGATCAAGGTCTCCCTCATCTGATGAGTCTTCCATCAGTTCGTCCTCCACTTCTTCCTGGGCTCCTGCACCTTCCTCACTAGTTTGGCTGCTACCATGCGCCCTGGTAAAACCATCTCCCCCACCCTCACATGCCTGCCGCCTTGGTGCTGCCGACCGTCTGGACCTTGCAGATGTTAGCCCTTCTGCATACAACTCCTCCTCCTCTACTTCCTCCACCTCCTCTTGTGCCACCACCTGACTCCAAATTCTGTTTAACATGTGCTCCAGCATGTAAATCACCGGAATAGTCATGCTGATAATGGCATCGTCAGCACTAAACATCTTCGTCGCCATTTCAAAACTGTGCAGAAGGGTGCATAGGTCCCTGATCTGAGACCACTCCTCCAGCGTGATTTGCCCCACCTCTGAATCTCGTTGGCCCAGGCTATACGTCAGAACGTATTGCACCAGGGCTTGTCGGTGCTGCCACAGTCGCTGCAACATGTGCAGAGTTGAATTCCACCGGGTAGGCACATTGCATTTTAGCCGGTGAAGTGGCAGGCCCAACGACTTCTGTAGAGATGTAAGTCGCTGAGCTGCTGGATGCGAACGGCGGAAGTGAGCACACAGCGACCGTGCCCTCTGCAGAAGGCCATCTAGTCTGGGATAGTGGGCTAAAAATTGCTGGACAACCAGGTTCAACACGTGAGCCATACAAGGCACGTGTGTGACATTGCCCCGGCGAAGGGCCGCACCCAGGTTTGCAGCATTGTCGCACACGGCCTTCCCTGGTTTCAGGTCCAGTGGAGACAACCATTCATGAAATTGGTTCTCCAGAGCTGACCACAACTCCTCAGCTGTGTGACTCACATTTCCCAGACATTTCAAAGTAAAAACCGCCTGATGACGTTGAGCCCTACTGCCAGCATAGTAAGGAGGTGTGCAGGATCCCTTCTGCGCAGTTAGAAAGCTTGTGGCATGACCAGACAGGCTTTGGGTGCAGGTGGAAGACCGAGAGGAGGTTGAGGAGGCAGAAGCAGTGGAGGAACTTTGACATAAAGAGGATTGACGCACAACTCGTGGGGACGGCAAGACTTGGACAGCAGCCCCTTGTCCTGCTGTCACCATAGTTACCCAGTGCCCAGTCAGCGACATGTAACGCCCCTGTCCATGCCTACTCGTCCAAGTGTCTGTGGTGAAATGCACCCTGTCACACACAGAGTTTCTCAAAGAAGCGGTGATGTTGTGTGCGACATGCTGGTGGAGCGCAGGCACACCTTTCTTTGAGAAGTAGTGCCGACTGGGCATCTGGTACTGGGGCACTGCGACGGACATAAGGTCTCGAAAATCCTCTGTGTCCACCAGGCGGAAAGGCAGCATTTCTGTAGCCAAGAGCTTGCAGATGGTGAAATTCAACCTCTTAGCTTTCTCATGGCTAGGAGGAAATGGTCTTTTACTTGTCCACATCTGAGGGACCGAGGGCTGGCTATTGTGCTTAGACGGGGTTTATAAGGGTGTCCCCGGCAAACTGCCGGTCTATGAGGAAGATGCAGGCGGACATGTTAGGTTGCCTTGATCCAAAGGTGGTGCTATCGATGTCGGACAGCGCTCAACACCAGCTGGTGTTACCACCTCCAAAGAAAATGATGACCTGCCAATCACGCTGGCTGTTGCGGGTAAAGAGGTGGCAGGTCTGCGCCCCAAAACAGGTGTGACTGCTGTCCCCCCAGTCACAAAGGATGAAGAGGCCGCGGATGCACAAGATATGGCAGACGATGGTTGGCCCGGCCGGCTAGGCCGCATTGTAGCACACTGAGCTTCCCACTGCAACTTATGCTTCATGTCCATGTGCCGGTTCATGCATGAAGTACTCAAACTATGTATTTTTTGGCCTCTACTTAGCTTTTGCTGACAAATGTTACAGATAACACGAGTTGGGTCATCTTTATCGATCTGAAAAAATGCCCAGGCTATGCAAGGCTTAGCACCCATGCGACCTGAAGAGCCACCACGACTTGTGGTGAGAGGCAGAGTTGTGTTTGAGGATGCAGTTGTTGACGTGCTTCCAGTACTACGTCTCTGTCCAGGAAGGCGCAACCTGACCTCGTCGTCACTAGCATCTTCCTCCACCTCCTCTGCTGACCTCATCTCTTGGCTGACTGTGGGTTGACAGTAAGTGGGATCTCCAACCTCATCATCATCACCCTGTGCGTTATCACACCCGTCGTCCTCAGAGCCAACCTGTTCCTGCCCTGACAAAAAACTAAAGTTGTCGCTCCAATCAGGTATTTGAGTCTCATCATCGTCTTCCTCATTGTCTCCACCAACAGGAGTTACAGTTTGGGAATGAGGGTCTACATTATGGTCAGAACCTTCTGCGTCTGGTCCTGGATCCGACTCATAAAGATTCTGGGCATCAGTGCAGATCATTTCCTCGTCTGGATTCACAGAAGCGCTGGAGTCGACCTCTGATTCCCAGGCTATAGTATGAGTAAACAGCTCTGCAGACTCAACCATCTGTTCTACCTCATACTCAGACGGGCAGCTGGAGATTTGGGAGCTGTGAGGAAGCAAGTGCGATTTGGGTGACACCTTTGAGGACTGGAGTATTTGTGATGTTGAAGTTGATGTGGAGGAGAGCCCACTTAAAGGAGCACTTGATATCCGTTGAAGCACCTGCTGTTTTTGTGCCTCATCTGGAATTTGTAGCGATTGGCGTGGCCGTAAGAAAGGGATCTTATCACATTGTCCGCTAAAAGAAGTAGACATTTTAGTTTGGCTGGAAGATGGTCTTTCTTCTGCAGATGTTACTGTTGCTTTAACACCTACCCCACGGACACAACCTTTTTTCCCCTTCCCAACACGCCTATTCCCCTTTCCACCAGCAGCAGGCCTTTTTCCACTCATTTTGGTGGTTAACTAATTCACAACTCTGGAGTTGTTTGCACAAAAAAACAATGGATGGGAACCGAGCAGAGCTGAGTGGCCAAACTGTGGTATTAGGCCAAAACTATTGGCTGGGTTAGATGCAGAAAAAAATTATTTTTAAATTTGCAACCTGATGGAGGTCAGTATAGATGGACTAATAGACCAAGTCCCACACACCGCTAGAAGCCCAAATATTTTTTCAGAGGTAGATGCAGAAAAAAAATATATTCAGTTTGCAACCTGATGGAGGTCAGTATAGATGGACTAATAGAACAAGTCCCACACACAGCTAGAAGCCCAAATATTTTTTCAGAGGTAGATGCAGAAAAAAAATATATTCAGTTTGCAACCTGATGGAGGTCAGTATAGATGGACTAATAGAACAAGTCCCACACACAGCTAGAAGCCCAATATTTTTTCAGAGGTAGATGCAGATAAAAATTATTTTTAATTTGCAACCTGATGGAGGTCAGTATAGATGGACTAATAGAATGATGCTATGCCCAAAAGATTTTACTTCACTAGGTGCAGTAAAAAAATTGGTATTCTATACACAGGTGGTATATCTTGCAGCACAGATAGGCTACTCCACTGACTAACACACTCTGCAATAGGCCAAAAAGGATTAGCTTTGCTAGATTCAGCCAAATGCTGTGAAAAAAACTTGCACAGCACTGGCACAGACCTGCCTGGCAAAAACTGATAGGAACTGATGTAACCTAGTCCTGAAAAGGACTGCAATTACAATTAGTCTTTACTCCCAACCTATCTATTTAAGAGCACAGACCTGCCTGATAAAAGTCGTAGGAAATGCTGTAACCTAGTCCTTAAAAGGACTGCAATCACAACTATTCCCTACTCCCAAGCTATCTGTAGATTTGTGCGAAAATTGGCTTGAAATTAACAAGGTATAGCGCACACAGCAACAGCGGTGCCGTCTAACACGCAGCTGCAGCAGTGAGAAAATGGTGGCGACGGGGAAAATGGCTTGGTCTTATAGGGCAAGGACATGTGACATACACTGCCAATGACACATGCCCTTGCTTGTGTGAAAAACAGCACTTCGCTCCGTGTGTGCGCTGCTGATAGGCTGACAGATTGCACCTCCCCACTGTAAATGCGGGAAAGAGGAAAAAAAATAGAGATCTTCATTGTTCCTGCAGAGATCCATCCCCTGCCCCTCCCCCCGCCCCGCTGTACACTCAAACTGCGTATTAACATTAATTTTCATCATTACTGAGAAAAAATCCAGTTATGATTTTGGTGCACGAACAGTTATCGAACATAACCTCGAACAGCCGAATTTTTCTCAAATCGTTCGTGTTCGCCCAACGGCTCGAACACCGCCCAAAACAGCTCGAATTTGAGATTGGCGAACAGTTCGAGTAGAACAACGCTCATCTCTAGTATTCACATGCACCACTTCACACCCACACATTGGTATACACTTCCTCGTTTCGGCTGTTTAATCTTCTCCTTATCCTCAGCCTCCACCACCACTATACCACCCGGGTGCCAGCATTGCAAGTTCCTCCGTCCTAATTTTTGGCAGCTTTTGCTGGGAAAGCATAAGCAAATACCATGGGAGACCCACTCCCCAATAATGGGACTTATGTTTGTAATATGCTGTACTGCATGGCTCTTGTAAGGGGCATTGCAAGTTCCTCCGTCCTAATTTTTGGCAGCTTTTGCTGGGAAAGCATAAGCAAATACCATGGGAGACCCACTCCCCAATAATGGGACTTATGTTTGTAATATGCTGTACTGCATGGCTCTTGTAAGGGGCATTGCAAGTTCCTCCGTCCTAATTTTTGGCAGCTTTTGCTGGGAAAGCATAAGCAAACACCATGGGACACCCACTCCCCAATAATGGGACTTATGTTTGTAATATGCTGTACTGCATGTGACGCGCCCCCTGGGCCGTGTGTACACATGTGTGGGATACCCGGTGCCGGGTCTCTGGGGTCTGTAGTCTCCGTGGCGGTGACCCGGTCCCGTGGCTCAGGCTGGTCAAACCAGTGGCAATCTTTCTTAGGTTTTGAGGTTAATTGTCCGACTGCGCCACCCGTGGATTGCGGTCAGGGAGTACCACCGCTGCGAGGCAGACCGCTGAGGCTGGTGTTTTGTGCGCAGCATAAAATGGGATAACTCCCCTCGGGAGGAGTATAGCCTCAGGGCAGTGAGCACGGCGGTGCTGGTCCCTTGCTTGTGACTGAGCCTCCGGGCTTCTATGGCCAGAGGACCTGAAATCCCCTGCCGGCTGGTTTCTGCTGCTGGATATATAAGTCCTCACAGCTTCGGACTCCTGTGTCCGGTTCCTATTGTCTTCTGCCAGGGCGAGCTCTGCTCAGCTTCCAGCCCCTGGTCTTTAGCTCCTAGCTCCTACAGAGCTCCTTGCTGTTACTTTCCCTTTCTCTCACTCTGACTCTGACTGTTCTCTGTTCTCTGACTCACTCAACCCCACCCCAGATCCAGTTTATAAGGGCAGAATTCTCCCCTCCCAGGACTGGGGCAGGAGGATGTTGCATGTTTAAGGGATCCTGACCAGGAAACCTCCCACTTGCTCTCCGACGTAATCTCTATTACTGTGGTGACCAGACCCCTGGGGTGCCACACATGGCTCTTGTAAGGGGCATTGCAGTACCTCATAATTTTTGGAAAGCATTCCATTCACTGCTTAGGCCAACAGTGCACAGGAGACCCAGTTGCTATAAATGGAAAAAAAGGTTTAGTTAACGCCCTTTGACCTCCATGTAATTTCCAAGGGGCATTGGAGTGCCTCGAAATTTTTGGTAGGCATTGCACTCACTGTATGCCCTATAACTGTGTAGCTGAACCGCTCCTTTTGTTACAGAAACATATCCTACAAGACGTGTGGTTGACTGGCCTGATATTGATGTGAATGGTCCCTGTTCCTCCTGCTCTTTCTCCTTTGCCACCACCTCATCCATCATTCATCACCTGAAGCTTTGTTTTAACGGGAGTCATAGAACTGGGATAGTAGCAGGAAAACATCCAGCAATCCTCGGAGGAGATAGGATGTGCGCCAAAACGCTGACCTCCTCAGGCCTAGCCGCTACTACATACATGCGCTTGCATTACAACAAAACAAAGCAGATGCTAACTTCTATCATCCTCATCATGCTCCTCACCTTGGCACTCTCAACTTCCCTGATGGAGAAGCCAGGGCCCACTGGAGGAGTCTGATAGTCCGGTGGGCTCGGCCAATGCTGCCCTAAAGCAGGCCAGGCTAAGAAAAGTGTGGGAAAGGTTACCGGTACAAATAGGGGTGGCTGGGGACCGAATATGGACACCCGGCCACCCCCTGGAGGCTGGGGAGCAAGCGGGGACACCCGGCCACCAGGCAGCTGGGGACTGAGTATGGATACCAGGCCGCCGACACTGCCATGGCGTGGTGGCCAGATTCCGCCTCCACATGCCTAAAAGGCCCAATTTAAAGTGCAAGCAAGCAAGCAGTATGGTATTGCAGCCTGGGGGTGGGTAGGTGGCAGGCTGCATACTTGCGCTTGCATTGCAAGGACTGGGAGAGGTACAATTGAACACTGCCCTGGGACAAGAACTTGAATGGGGATAGTTGCAAGTCTGCAACGACAGGTGCAAGGTGGGAGGCATCTTCGCATGTACCATGAACAGGGGTTTGGCATGCACACACTACAGCGGAATAGGCTCTCCTTCCAACTAAATGCACTTGGGAGGGCACAGGTAATGTTTTAGTATACGCGCTTAATCTTATGTATAAGGCACACCAGGACAAATAGGGGCGGCTGGGGACTGAGTATGGATACCTCGCTGCCGAAGCAGCCATGAGGTAGTGACCAGCTTCGGCCTCCTCTAAACTAAAAGGCCCCATTTCAAGTGCAAGCTAGCAGTATGAATTGCAGTCTGGGGTGGGTGGCAGGCTGCACACTTACACTTACATTAAAAGAAAACATAGCAGATGCTAACTTCTGTCATCATCATCATGCTCCTCACCTTGGCACTCTCAACTCCACCGATGGAGAAGTCAGGGCCCACCGGAGGAGTCTGGTTCTCTGGTGGGCTCGTCCAATGCTGCCTAAAGCAGGCCGGGCTAAGAAAAGTGTGTGGGGGTATGTTCCAAGGAGAAATGGGGGCGGCTGGGGACCGTTTATGGACACCCCACTGCCCCCAGGCGGCTGGGGACCGTGTGGACACTCGGCCGCGGGGCGGCTGGGGACTGAGTATGGACACCCGGCCGCCGGGCGGCTGGGGACTGAGTATGGATTCCAGGCCGCCAACACAGCCATGACGTGGTGGCCAGATTCCGCCTCCACATGCCTAAAAGGCCCAATTTCAAGTTCAAGCAAGCAAGCAGTATGGTATTGCAGCCTGGGGGTGGGTGGGTGGCAGGCAGGCTGCATACTTGCGCTTGTATTGCAAGGAATGGGGGAGGTACAATTGAACACTGCCCTGGGACTAGAACTTGCATGGGGATAGTTGCAAGTCTGCATCTTCTGATGCGGCAAGGATCACTTATGATGGGCACACTTTTAGGCAGTGACCTGGGAGTCAGAGATGCTTCCAGGGGTCTTCCCCATGCTGTTCCCTTGTCTTTTCAGCACTTTATGCATGTGTCACACAGCACATGGCCAGATAAGGTTGTAAAATGTTAAAATGACATTTCCCGGTGAATGCATTTGTCATAGTTGAAAGCAATACAAAAGTGCAAAAACGCATAAAAAATGCTACTTGTGAACATAGCCGAAGGTGTGGAGGAGTATTTTTGTTTTTGGTCATTTATTTTAACTTATACACAAGTCTTTTCCCTGGAAAGGATGTTCCTTAACATATTTCACAGAAAAGCAGTTTCACTTTCGTTTTTTGAATGTTTTATTGTGAGCCTGTAAAAGTGGCTTAATACCTCTGACCACGTTGTTGACAGCAGTGACCTGGGGGTCAGAAATGCTTCCTGGGGCGATCCCCATGCTGTCCCCATGTCATTTGAGCACTGTCACTATCGTTTTGGGCACTTGTTAGGCTTTTAAAAGACTGCCGGGGGTGCCACCGCAAAAATGCTCGAGTCTCCCATAGACTAACATTGGGCTCGTTGCTCGGGTCGAGCACCCGAGTATCACGGCGAGCTCGGCCCGAGCTTCGAGCACCCGAGCATTTTAGTGCTCACTCAACACTAAATATAACATATATTGTGACATATGGAAAAGTAAGATATGAAGTGTGCATGAACTATGGGTTCTGGAGAGGAGATGTGTCTGGAAAGGACAGAGCTGTCTGCGGGAGACAAAGGTGATGGATGAATTGTTGATTCTGGAGAATAGTGTTGACCACTGGGAACAGAGGAATCTGAAGAGGACAGATGTGTCGGTAGGGGATAGTGTAGTCTGGAGATATCTGTATTTCACGTTGTGGCCTGAAGGTGAAAGAGGCGTCCCAAATGGACAGTGGTGTTGGAGGGGCCAGAGTTCTCCAGAAAGGACAGTGGTGTTGGATCCAATAGTGGGGTCTTGAAGAGGACCGGGAAGTTTGGAGGAGACAGAGATGTTTAGAGGATGACATAGATGTCTGGAGGGAAGAGTTGAGTCTGGTGAGGAGAGAAAAGTCTGAAGAGAGATGTGTCTGTAGAGGACAGAGGAGTCTGGAGGGAACAGAAGTGTCCGAAGGAGAAAAGAAGTTTTATAGGGGACAGAGGGTTCTGGATGGGACATAGGTTTATCGGGGGGATAAAGAAGTGTGGAGGGGACAGATGAGTCTGGAAAACTCTGGAACTTTTCGCATTTAGACAGAAGTGTCCAGAGAGGATAGAAGAATCTGGGGAGAGCAGATAATTCAGAAGTGGGGAAATGGTGTCCGGAGAGGACAAAGAACTCACAATTACCAAAGATTCTGGGAAAGGGAAGAGGTGTCTGTAAGAGGCAGAAGTGGAGACAGTGGAGTCTGGAGGGGACCAGAGGAACACAGGGGTCCAGAGAGTACTGAGGAGTCTGGTGGAGGGCAGAGGAGTCTGGAGTAGACAGGAAGAGGTGTTTAGAGAGGACAGAACATTTGTGAGTGTAGCAGGGAATCAGATGGGGATCGGGGGATCCTCTGAAAACATATGCATGCTCATCCTAACCAGCATACGTGTGTAATAGTGAGTCAAGAGCAATTAAAGCTGCGTGGCCACCTAGAGGCACAAAAAGAATTACAGCAGCAAGGTTCTTCTGGTTCGGGCTCACCTGGTTTTCTCCAGGAGAGTTTTTCTCATGGCTTGTAATAAATTATTGATCTTATACGGGTCACCAAAATTAGAAATGAATGGAATCAACACAGAAACACTTCCTTTTTTTTTTGGCAGAGGAGCGGGCTGATTATTTTGGAGATCCAATCCTAATATTTGCATGATGGTAAAGACCATAATGGCCAACAGCCGGGGAGAGTATTCTGCTCGCACGGAGGAATGAGCCTCACTGGATCCTAGAGACTGAGATTTACATGATGGAATGTATCAATGCGGATTCCGCAGGGGCGGGTCTTTGGGCTGATGATCTGCATAATTAACCTATAAGAATCCCCGCCCTGTTGGTAAAGACCACAAAGTCCCATTACTCTGGAACTGTCCAGCAGATTTAAAAGAAAAGAAAAAGAAACAAGTGTTCTCTTTAAAGAATTCTTCCCAAGAATGCGTTAGGTTCCTGTCTGGATGCTGACAATAAATGTTCTCATTCACTAACAGCAAATAGGTGGGAGCAGAATTATACGGAAACCATGTATATATATATATATATATACAGTACAGAGCCAAAGTTTGGACACACCTTCTCATTTAAAGATTTTTCTGTATTTTCATGACTATTAAAATTGTACATTCACACTGAAGGCATCAAAACTATGAATTAACACATGTGGAATTATATACTTAACAAAAAAGTGTGAAACAACTGAAAATATGTCTTATATTCTAGGGTCTTCACAGTAGCCACCTTTTGCTTTGATGACTGCTTTGCACACTCTTAGCATTCTCTTGATGAGCTTCAGTCAGTCACCGGAAATGGTTTTCACTTCACAGGTGTGCCCTGTCAGGTTTAATAAGTGGGATTTCTTGCCTTATAAATGGGGTTGGGACCATCAGTTGTGTTGTGCAGAAGTCAGGTGGATACACAGCTGATAGTCCTACTGAATAGACTGTTAGAATTTGTATTATGGCAAGAAAAAAGCAGCTAAGTAAAGAAAAACGAGTGGCCATCATTACTTTAAGAAATGAAGATCAGTCAGTGCAAAAACTTTGAATGTGTCCCCAAGTGCAGTTGCAAAAACCATCAAGCGCTACAAAGAAACTGGCTCACATGAGGACCGCCCCAGGAAAGGAAGACCAAGAGTCACCTCTGCTTCTGAGGATAAGTTTATCCGAGTCACCAGCCTCAGAAATCGCAGGTTAACAGCAGCTCAGATTAGAGACCAGGTCAATGCCACACAGAGTTCTAGCAGCAGACACATCTCTACAACAACTGTTAAGAGGAGACTTTGTGCAGCAGGCCTTCATGGTAAAATAGCTGCTAGGAAACCACTGCTAAGGACAGGCAACAAGCAGAAGAGACTTGTTTGGGAAAAGAACACAAGGAATGGACATTAGACCAGTGGAAATCTGTGCTTTGGTCTGATGAGTCCAAATTTGAGATCTTTGCTTCCAACCACCGAGTCTTTGTGCGACGCAGAAAAGGTGAACGGATGGACTCTACATGCCTGGTTCCCACCGTGAAGCATGGAGGAGGAGGTGTGATGGTGTGGGGGGCTTTGCTAGTGACACTGTGGGGGATTTATTCAAAATTGAAGGCATACTGAACCAGCATGGCTATCACAGCATCTTGCAGCGGCATGCTATTCCATCCGGTTTGCGTTTAGTTGGACCATCATTTATTTTTCAACAGGACAATGACCCCAAACACCTCCAGGCTGTGTAAGGGCTATTTGACCAAGAAGGAGAGTGATGGGGGGCTACGCCAGATGACCTGGCCTCCACAGTCACCAGACCTGAACCCAATCGAGATGGTTTGGGGTGAGCTGGATCGCAGAGTGAAGGCAAAAGGGCCAACAAGTGCTAAGCATCTCTGGGAACTCCTTCAAGATTGTTGGAAGACCATTTCCGGTGACTACCTCTTGAAGCTCATCAAGAGAATGCCAAGAGTGTGCAAAGCAGTCAAAGCAAAAGGTGGCTACTGTGAAGACCCTAGAATATAAGACATATTATCAGTTGTTTCACACTTTTTTGTTAAGTATATAATTCCACATGTGTTAATTCATAGTTTTGATGCCTTCAGTGTGAATGTACAATTTTCATAGTCATGAAAATACAGAAAAATCTTTAAATGAGAAGGTGTGTCCAAACTTTTGGTCTGTACTGTATGTCAGTATATCCCGACTTGGCTTATTCTGAGCAGGAGATGAGCTTATGAGCGGGGGCGGGTGCCATGTATAATAGACATGTACAAAGGGGCGTGGTTGTACAGACGAGATGCACCTTTATTACATACACATCCTCACTCAATCGACTCCTTTCTCCATAGTTCTAACCCTTTACTTACACCTTCCCTGTGGAGGCAGCGGCTCCTCTCCTGCGATCACCGCCATTAATAACATACAATATATTGTGTTTCTCTCTTGAAAATGTCTTATTTTTACAGGTTTATTGGAGTTATTAACATCGATTCAGTCTCCAGCTCACGGGGTCACAGCACTGAGACCACGAGGGGCCGCGTCTCCCTCAGCCTTCATTCTGTGGATGGAAGGAAATACACAGGTAAGAGAAGGGTGAGCTGTAATATTATTCCTTCCAGTCCTGCAAATAGTTCCAAAAGCTGGTAACATGAGAGACAGCTCCTATTCTGTAACATTATAAGAGATGTCATAGGCATATTATTACTCTAGGGGGTGCTATAGGTCATCCCATGAGAGTGAGATAAAATTAGTACTTATATTACAACACTAGGAGGCGCTGATAAAACAAAGAGTTGGTAGATATGGCGCTACAGGAGATCTGATGTGAGGCTTGGTATGTGCAGAAATAATTAGAAAGCAAGTCTCTATACTTGTAGAACACAAAGATGATGAAGATCCAGAAACAGCGAGTGCTCTGGACTGGTACAGAGGGAAGAGGACCCTGCCCTTACATTCTACAGGGTGATGAGGAAGGAGACAGTAGGTTGGGGGGGCTGATGGTTAATGGAAGAACACTAGAGGGCGCTGAGGATCCAGAGAGTCTCAGTACTTATGGCAGAACACTAGAGGGCGCTGAGGATCCAGAGAGTCTATGTACTTATAGTAGAACACTAGAGGGCGCTGAGGATCCAGAGAGTCTCAATACTTATAGAAGAACACTAGAGGGCGCTGAGCATCCAGAGAGTCTCAGTACTTATGGTAGAAAACGAGGGCCCTGATGATCCAGAGAGTCTCAGTACTTATAGTAGAACACTAGAGGGCGCCGAGGATCCAGAGAGTCTCAGTACTTCTAGAACACTAGAGGGCGCTGAGGATCCAGAGTCTTAGTATTTATGGTAAAACACTAGAGGGGCCGACATCCTGAGATTAAGTACTAATTAAAGAAAACTAGAGGGTGCTGAAGATCCAGATGGTCAATTCTAATGGAGGAACACTAGAGGGTGCTGAAGATCCAGAAAGTATCAGTATTTATGGTAGAACACAAGAGGGTGCTGAGAAGCCAGAGAGTCTCAGTACTAATGGTAGAACACTAGGAAGCACTGAAGAGTCAGAAAATCTCAGTACTTATGGTAAAACACTAGAGGGGCAGACATCCAGAGATTAAGCACTAATGGAAGAACACTAGAGGGCGATGAAGATCCAGAGAGTCTCAGTACTTATAGTCAGGGTCGGACTGGGACACCGGGACAACGGAGAATTCTCCGGTGGGCGCGGGTCCTCAGTGGGCCCCTGAGCAGGACGCACAGGGCCCCTGGTTAACATGGCCGCCGGTGCTCCACACTGCAAGGGCCTGGAGGGTCAGGAGGGCCCTTGCAGTGCGGCTGATGAGGGCAATCTGGCCTGCTTCTCGGACCCCCAGCCTCTGGGGGGCCCATGGCCAGATTGCCCTCATCCTGTGTGGCGGGCAGGAAGCGGAGAGCAATGGTGATGGAGGAGGTGGGGGGAGAGGAGGGAGAGCAATGGTGCTGGAGAAGGTGGGGGGAGAAGAGGGAGAACAATGGTGCTGGAGGAAGTGGGGGAGAAGAGGGAGAGCAATGGTGATGGAGGAGGTGGGGGGAGATATACATGGCATGGTGATGGAGGAGGTGGAGGGAGATATGCATGGCATGGTGATGGAGGAGGTGGTGGGAGATAAGCTTGGCATGGTGATGGAGGAGGTAGGGGGAGATATACATGGCATGGTGATGGAGGAGGTGGAGGGAGATATGCATGGCATGGTGATGGAGGAGGTGGTGGGAGATAAGCTTGGCATGGTGATGGAGGAGGTGGAGGGAGATATACATGGCATGGTGATGGAGGAGGTGGGGGGAAATATACATGGCATGATGATGGAGGAGGTGGGGGGAGATATGCATAGCATGGTGAGGGAGGAGGTGGGGAGATATGCATAGCATGGTGAGGGAGGAGGTGGGGAGATATGGCAATGATGATGGAGCAGGTGGGGGAGATATGGCAATGATGATGGAGGGGGTAGGGGGAGATATGGCAATGATGATGGAGGTGGTGGGGGTAGATATGACAATGATGATGGAGGTGGGGGGAGATATGGCAATGATGATGGAGGTGGGGGGAGATATGGCAATGATGATGGAGGTGGTGGGGGGAGATATGGCAATGATGATGGAGGAGGTGGGGGAGATATGGCAATGATGGAGGAGATATGACAATGATGGAGGAGGTAAGGGATAGCAATGATGGAGGAGGTGGGGGAAAGCAATCATGGGGATGGGAGAGAGCAATGATGGAGGAGGTGGGGGAGAACAATGATGGGGATGGGGGAGAGCAATGATGGGGAATTATTTGGACGCTATATGCTGTTAATGTGGTCTGGTCTGGTCATGATGTGGTGGCATTTCTCCCTTGTATGTGGTATTATTCAGTCACTATGTGGTGGTAATATGTGGTCTGGTCATGGTGTGATGGTATTTCTCCCTTATATGTAGTATTAATCAGTCACTATGTGGTGGTAATATGTGGTCTGGTCATGGAGTGAAAGCATTTCTCCCTTGTATGTGGCATAGTGGATTGTGTTGTGTATGGCGGTCATTTGTTCTCTCTGATATTAATTAGGAGAAGATTGTTTATTTTCATTAGTGATTAAATACTTGGAACAAGATGCACTTACAGATGTTCTCCGGGGAAAACAAGTAATCACCTCTCCACAGGATAAGTGATAAATTATTGATTGGTGGGGGTCTGAATGCTGGGACCTGCACCGATTGGTAGAATGTGGAGCTTTTATCCCCATTAGACTGGAGCTTATGTGCGACTTGACCACTGATCCATTCATTCCCTCAGTGGCTCTTCTTGTTTTTTTTCTGGAAGACCCCAAGGAGAATCAATGGAGCTGCGGTCAGACGTCCCACCTGCTGCTGCACTTTAAAATGGGGATAAGTGTCCGGTCTGGGATAAAACTTCCCCATTCTTCCGATAGGTGCGTTTTCCAATGTTCGGACCCAAACGATCAGTAAGTTATCACCGATCCTGTAGAGCCCATGGATCGGTGATAACTTATTTTAACCAAAGAACCCTTTAATGCGAACTACAATAATTGTACATCTCAATTATAGTATGTGAACAGTAGATGTGCAGGAGCCGCCTGTGATATACAGCCGACGCTCCACTATAACAGGGATAACGGCTAACAGGTATTTACATATAGCTGTAGGGTGGGCCCCGAGGATCAATTCTTCCTGTGGGCCCCAGACACCCCAGTCCGACACTGCTTATAGTAGGACACTAGAGGACACTGAGGATCCAGAGAGTCTCACTAATACTGGTTGAACACTAGATGGCGTTGAAGATCCAAAAAGTTTCAGTATTTATGGTAAAACAATAGAGGGGCAGACATCCAGAGATTAAGTACTAATGGAAGAACACTAGAGGGCACTGAAGATCCAGAGAGTCTCAGTATTTATGGTGGAACACTAGAGGGCGCTCAGTAGCCAGAGAGTCTCAATACTAATGCAAGAACACTAGAGGGCACTGAAAATCCAGAGAGCCTCAGTACTTATAGTAGAGTAGAACACTTGAGGGCGCTGAAGATCAAAGGTGTCTCAATACAGAAAGTCTCAGTACATATGGTAGAACCCTAGAGGGCGCTGAGGATCCAGAGAGTCTCAGTATTAATGCAACATAGTAACATAGTAACATAGGTTGGATAAAGACCTAGGTCCATCAAGTTCAACCATCTGCCACCAATTGTACAGAACACTAGAGGGTGCTGACAATCTCGGTACTAATAGTAGAACAATAAAGGGCGCTGAAGATCCAGAGAATCTCAGTATTAATGGAAGAACACTAGAGGGCGCTGAGGATCCAGAGAGTCTCAGTATTAATGGAAGAACACTAGAGGGCGCTGAGGATCCAGAGAGTCTCAGTATTAATGGAAGAACACTAGAGGGCGCTGAAGATCCAGAGAGTCTCAGTATTAATGGAAGAACACTAGAGGGCACTGAGGATCCAGAGAGTCTCAGTATTAATGGAAGAATACTAGAGGGCGCTGAAGATCCAGAGAGTCTCAGTATTAATGGAAGAACACTAGAGGGCACTGAGGATCCAGAGAGTCTCAGTATTAATGGAAGAATACTAGAGGGCACTGAGGATCCAGAGAGTCTCAGTATTAATGGAAGAACACTAGAGGGCGCTGAGGATCCAGAGAGTCTCAGTATTAATGGAAGAACACAAGAGGGCACTGAAGATCCAGAGAATCTCAGTATTAATGGAAGAACACTAGAGGGCGCTGAAGATCCAGAGAGTCTCAGTATTAATGGAAGAACACTAGAGGGCGCTGAAGATCCAGAGAGTCTCAGTATTAATGGAAGAACACTAGAGGGCGCTGAGGATCCAGAGAGTCTCAGTATTAATGGAAGAACACTAGAGGGCGCTGAAGATCCAGAGAGTCTCAGTATTAATGGAAGAACACTAGAGGGCACTGAGGATCCAGAGAGTCTCAGTATTAATGGAAGAACACTAGAGGGCGCTGAAGATCCAGAGAGTCTCAGTATTAATGGAAGAACACTAGAGGGCGCTGAGGATCCAGAGAGTCTCAGTATTAATGGAAGAACACTAGAGGGCGCTGAAGATCCAGAGAATCTCAGTATTAATGGAAGAACACTAGAGGGCACTGAAGATCCAGAGAGTCTCAGTATTAATGGAAGAACACTAGAGGGCACTGAAGATCCAGAGAATCTCAGTATTAATGGAAGAACACTAGAGGGCGCTGAAGATCCAGAGAATCTCAGTATTAATGGAAGAACACTAGAGGGCGCTGAAGATCCAGAGAGTCTCAGTATTAATGGAAGAACACTAGAGGGCGCTGAGGATCCAGAGAGTCTCAGTATTAATGGAAGAACACTAGAGGGCGCTGAAGATCCAGAGAGTCTCAGTATTAATGGAAGAACACTAGAGGGCACTGAAGATCCAGAGAATCTCAGTATTAATGGAAGAACACTAGAGGGCGCTGAGGATCCAGAGAGTCTCAGTATTAATAGAAGAACACTAGAGGGCGCTGAAGATCCAGAGAGTCTCAGTATTAATGGAAGAACACTAGAGGGAACTGAAGATCCAGAGGGTCTCAGTACTAATGGAAGAACACTAGAGGGCACTGAGGATCCAGAGAGTCTCAGTATTAATGGAAGAACACTAGAGGGTGCTGAGGATCCAGAGAGTCTCAGTACTAATGGAAGAACACTAGAGGGTGCTGAAGATGCAGAGAGTCTCAGTACTAATGGAAGAACACTAGAGGGCGCTGAAGATCCAGAAAGTCTCAGTATTAATGGAAGAACACTAGAGGGCGCTGAAGATCCAGAAAGTCTCAGTATTAATGGAAGAACACTAGAGGGCGCTGAAGATCCAGAGAGTCTCAGTATTAATGGAAGAACACAAGAGGGCACTGAGGATCCAGAGAGTCTCAGTATTAATGGAAGAACACTAGAGGGCACTGAAGATCCAGGGAGTCTCAGTATTAATGGAAGAACACAAGAGGGCACTGAAGATCCAGAGAGTCTCAGTATTAATGGAAGAATACTAAAGGGCACTGAAGATCCAGAGAGTCTCAGTATTAATGGAAGAATACTAAAGGGCACTGAAGATCCAGAGAGTCTCAGTATTAATGGAAGAATACTAGAGGGCGCTGAAGATCCAGAGAGTCTCAGTACTAATGGAAGAACACTAGAGGGCGCTGAAGATCCAGAAAGTCTCAGTATTAATGGAAGAACACTAGAGGGCGCTGAAGATCCAGAGAGTCTCAGTATTAATGGAAGAACACAAGAGGGCACTGAGGATCCAGAGAGTCTCAGTATTAATGGAAGAACACTAGAGGGCACTGAAGATCCAGGGAGTCTCAGTATTAATGGAAGAACACAAGAGGGCACTGAAGATCCAGAGAGTCTCAGTATTAATGGAAGAATACTAAAGGGCACTGAAGATCCAGAGAGTCTCAGTATTAATGGAAGAATACTAAAGGGCACTGAAGATCCAGAGAGTCTCAGTATTAATGGAAGAATACTAGAGGGCGCTGAAGATCCAGAGAGTCTCAGTATTAATGGAAGAACACTAGAGGGCGCTGAGGATCCAGAGAGTCTCTGTACTAATGGAAGAACACAAGAGGGCACTGAAGATCCAGAGAGTCTCAGTATTAATGGAAGAATACTAAAGGGCACTGAAGATCCAGAGAGTCTCAGTATTAATGGAAGAACACTAGAGGGCGCTGAGGATCCAGAGAGTCTCTGTACTAATGGAAGAACACAAGAGGGCACTGAAGATCCAGAGAGTCTCAGAACTAATGGAAGAACACTAGAGGGCACTGAAGATCCAGAGAGTCTCAGTATTAATGGAAGAATACTAGAGGGTGCTGAAGATCCAGAGAGTCTCAGTACTAATGGAAGAACACTAGAGGGCGCTGAAGTTCCAGAGAATCTCAGTATTAATGGAAGAACACTAAAGGGCACTGAGGATCCAGAGAGTCTCAGTATTAATGGAAGAATACTAGAGGGCGCTGAAGATCCAGAGAGTCTCAGTACTAATGGAAGAACACTAGAGGGCGCTGAAGATCCAGAGAGTCTCAGTATTAATGGAAGAACACTAGAGGGCGCTGAGGATCCAGAGAGTCTCAGTATTAATGGAAGAACACTAGAGGGCGCTGAAGATCCAGAGAGTCTCAGTATTAATGGAAGAACACTAGAGGGCACTGAAGATCCAGAGAATCTCAGTATTAATGGAAGAACACTAGAGGGCGCTGAGGATCCAGAGAGTCTCAGTACTAATGGAAGAACACTAGAGGGCACTGAAGATCCAGAGAATCTCAGTATTAATGGAAGAACACTAAAGGGCACTGAGGATCCAGAGAGTCTCAGTATTAATGGAAGAACACTAGAGGGCGCTGAGGATCCAGAGAGTCTCAGTATTAATGGAAGAACACAAGAGGGCACTGAAGATCCAGAGAATCTCAGTATTAATGGAAGAACACTAGAGGGCGCTGAAGATCCAGAGAGTCTCAGTATTAATGGAAGAACACTAGAGGGCGCTGAAGATCCAGAGAGTCTCAGTATTAATGGAAGAACACTAGAGGGCGCTGAGGATCCAGAGAGTCTCAGTATTAATGGAAGAACACTAGAGGGCGCTGAAGATCCAGAGAGTCTCAGTATTAATGGAAGAACACTAGAGGGCACTGAGGATCCAGAGAGTCTCAGTATTAATGGAAGAACACTAGAGGGCGCTGAAGATCCAGAGAGTCTCAGTATTAATGGAAGAACACTAGAGGGCGCTGAGGATCCAGAGAGTCTCAGTATTAATGGAAGAACACTAGAGGGCGCTGAAGATCCAGAGAATCTCAGTATTAATGGAAGAACACTAGAGGGCACTGAAGATCCAGAGAGTCTCAGTATTAATGGAAGAACACTAGAGGGCACTGAAGATCCAGAGAATCTCAGTATTAATGGAAGAACACTAGAGGGCGCTGAAGATCCAGAGAATCTCAGTATTAATGGAAGAACACTAGAGGGCGCTGAAGATCCAGAGAGTCTCAGTATTAATGGAAGAACACTAGAGGGCGCTGAGGATCCAGAGAGTCTCAGTATTAATGGAAGAACACTAGAGGGCGCTGAAGATCCAGAGAGTCTCAGTATTAATGGAAGAACACTAGAGGGCACTGAAGATCCAGAGAATCTCAGTATTAATGGAAGAACACTAGAGGGCGCTGAGGATCCAGAGAGTCTCAGTATTAATAGAAGAACACTAGAGGGCGCTGAAGATCCAGAGAGTCTCAGTATTAATGGAAGAACACTAGAGGGAACTGAAGATCCAGAGGGTCTCAGTATTAATGGAAGAACACTAGAGGGCACTGAGGATCCAGAGAGTCTCAGTATTAATGGAAGAACACTAGAGGGTGCTGAGGATCCAGAGAGTCTCAGTACTAATGGAAGAACACTAGAGGGTGCTGAAGATGCAGAGAGTCTCAGTACTAATGGAAGAACACTAGAGGGCGCTGAAGATCCAGAAAGTCTCAGTATTAATGGAAGAACACTAGAGGGCGCTGAAGATCCAGAAAGTCTCAGTATTAATGGAAGAACACTAGAGGGCGCTGAAGATCCAGAGAGTCTCAGTATTAATGGAAGAACACAAGAGGGCACTGAGGATCCAGAGAGTCTCAGTATTAATGGAAGAACACTAGAGGGCACTGAAGATCCAGGGAGTCTCAGTATTAATGGAAGAACACAAGAGGGCACTGAAGATCCAGAGAGTCTCAGTATTAATGGAAGAATACTAAAGGCCACTGAAGATCCAGAGAGTCTCAGTATTAATGGAAGAATACTAAAGGGCACTGAAGATCCAGAGAGTCTCAGTATTAATGGAAGAATACTAGAGGGCGCTGAAGATCCAGAGAGTCTCAGTACTAATGGAAGAACACTAGAGGGCGCTGAAGATCCAGAAAGTCTCAGTATTAATGGAAGAACACTAGAGGGCGCTGAAGATCCAGAGAGTCTCAGTATTAATGGAAGAACACAAGAGGGCACTGAGGATCCAGAGAGTCTCAGTATTAATGGAAGAACACTAGAGGGCACTGAAGATCCAGGGAGTCTCAGTATTAATGGAAGAACACAAGAGGGCACTGAAGATCCAGAGAGTCTCAGTATTAATGGAAGAATACTAAAGGGCACTGAAGATCCAGAGAGTCTCAGTATTAATGGAAGAATACTAAAGGGCACTGAAGATCCAGAGAGTCTCAGTATTAATGGAAGAACACTAGAGGGCGCTGAAGATCCAGAGAGTCTCAGTATTAATGGAAGAACACTAGAGGGCGCTGAGGATCCAGAGAGTCTCTGTACTAATGGAAGAACACAAGAGGGCACTGAAGATCCAGAGAGTCTCAGTATTAATGGAAGAATACTAAAGGGCACTGAAGATCCAGAGAGTCTCAGTATTAATGGAAGAACACTAGAGGGCGCTGAGGATCCAGAGAGTCTCTGTACTAATGGAAGAACACAAGAGGGCACTGAAGATCCAGAGAGTCTCAGAACTAATGGAAGAACACTAGAGGGCACTGAAGATCCAGAGAGTCTCAGTATTAATGGAAGAATACTAGAGGGTGCTGAAGATCCAGAGAGTCTCAGTACTAATGGAAGAACACTAGAGGGCACTGAAGATCCAGAGAATCTCAGTATTAATGGAAGAACACTAAAGGGCACTGAGGATCCAGAGAGTCTCAGTATTAATGGAAGAATACTAGAGGGCGCTGAAGATCCAGAGAGTCTCAGTACTAATGGAAGAACACTAGAGGGCGCTGAAGATCCAGAGAGTCTCAGTATTAATGGAAGAACACTAGAGGGCGCTGAGGATCCAGAGAGTCTCAGTATTAATGGAAGATCACTAGAGGGCGCTGAAGATCCAGAGAGTCTCAGTATTAATGGAAGAACACTAGAGGGCACTGAAGATCCAGAGAATCTCAGTATTAATGGAAGAACACTAGAGGGCGCTGAGGATCCAGAGAGTCTCAGTACTAATGGAAGAACACTAGAGGGCACTGAAGATCCAGAGAATCTCAGTATTAATGGAAGAACACTAAAGGGCACTGAGGATCCAGAGAGTCTCAGTATTAATGGAAGAATACTAGAGGGCGCTGAAGATCCAGAGAGTCTCAGTACTAATGGAAGAACACTAGAGGGCGCTGAAGATCCAGAGAGTCTCAGTATTAATGGAAGAATACTAGAGGGCGCTGAAGATCCAGAGAGTCTCAGTACTAATGGAAGAACACTAGAGGGCGCTGAGGATCTAGAGAGTCTCAGTATTAATGGAAGAACACTAGAGGGCACTGAAGATCCAGAGAGTCTCAGTATTAATGGAAGAACACTAGAGGGCGCTGAAGATCAAGAGAGTCTCAGTATTAATGGAAGAACACTAGAGGGCGCTGAAGATCCAGAGAGTCTCAGTATTAATGGAAGAACACTAGAGGGCACTGAAGATCCAGAGAGTCTCAGTATTAATGGAAGAACACTAGAGGGCGCTGAAGATCAAGAGAGTCTCAGTACTAATGGAAGAACACTAGAGGGCGCTTAAGATCCAGACAGTCTCAGTACTAATGGAAGAATACTAGAGGGCACTGAAGATCCAGAGAGTCTCAGTATTAATGGAAGAACACTAGAGGGCGCTGAAGATCCAGAGAGTCTCAGTACTAATGGAAGAATACTAGAGGGCACTGAAGATCCAGAGAGTCTCAGTATTAATGGAAGAACACTAGAGGGCGCTGAGGATCCAGAGAGTCTCAGTATTAATGGAAGAACACTAGAGGGCGCTGAAGATCCAGAGAGTCTCAGTACTAATGGAAGAATACTAGAGGGTGCTGAAGATCCAGAGAGTCTCAGTACTAATGGAAGAACGCTAGAGGGCGCTGAAGATCCAGAGAGTCTCAGTACTAATGGAAGAACACTAGAGGGCGCTGAGGATCCAGAGAGTCTCAGTACTAATGGAAGAACACTAGAGGGCGCTGAGGATCCAGAGAGTCTCAGTACTAATGGAAGAACACTAGAGGGCACTGAGGATCCAGAGGGTCTCAGTACTAATGGAAGAACACTAGAGGGTGCTGAAGATCCAGAGAATCTCAGTATTAATGGAAGAACACTAGAGGGCGCTGAGGATCCAGAGAGTCTCAGTATTAATGGAAGAACACTAGAGGGCACTGAGGATCCAGAGAATCTCAGTACTAATGGAAGAACACTAGAGGGCACTGAAGATCCAGGGAGTCTCAGTACTAATGGAAGAACACTAGAGGGCACTGAAGATCCAGAGAGTCTCAGTATTAATGGAAGAACACTAGAGGGCGCTGAGGATCCAGAGAGTCTCAGTATTAATGGAAGAACACTAGAGGGCGCTGAGGAACCAGAGAGTCTCAGTATTAATGGAAGAACACTAGAGGGCACTGAGAATCCAGAGGGTCTCAGTATTAATGGAAGAACACTAGAGGGCGCTGAGGATCCAGGGAGTCTCAGTATTAATGGAAGAACACTAGAGGGCGCTGAGGAACCAGAGAGTCTCAGTATTAATGGAAGAACACTAGAGGGCGCTGAGGATCCAGAGAGTCTCAGTATTAATGGAAGAACACTAGAGGGCGCTGAGGATCTAGAGAGTCTCAGTATTAATGGAAGAACACTAGAGGGCGCTGAGGATCCAGAGAGTCTCAGTATTAATGTAAGAACACAAGAGGGCACTGAGGATCCAGAGAGTCTTAGTATTAATGGAAGAACACTAGAGGGCACTGAAGATCCAGAGAGTCTCAGTACTAATGGAAGAACACTAGAAGGCGCTGAGGATCCAGAGAGTCTCAGAATTAATGGAAGAACACAAGAGGGCACTGAAGATCCAGAGAGTCTCAGTATTAATGGAAGAACACTAGAGGGTGCTGAAGATCCAGAGAGTCTCAGTACTAATGGAAGAACACTAGAGGGCGCTGAAGATCCAGAGAGTGTCAGTACTAATGGAAGAACACTAGAGGGCGCTGAAGATCCAGAGAGTCTCAGTACTAATGGAAGAACACTAGAGGGCGCTGAAGATCCAGAGAGTCTCAGTATTAATGGAAGAATACTAGAGGGTGCTGAAGATCCAGAGAGTCTCAGTACTAATGGAAGAACACTAGAGGGCGCTGAAGATCCAGAGAGTCTCAGTACTAATGGAAGAACACTAGAGGGCGCTGAAGATCCAGAGAGTCTCAGTACTAATGGAAGAACACTAGAGGGCGCTGAAGATCCAGAGAGTCTCAATATTAATGGAAGAATGCTAGAGGGCGCTGAAGATCCAGAGAGTCTCAATATTAATGGAAGAACACTAGAGAGCGCTTAGGATCCAGAGAGTCTCAGTATTAATGAAAGAACACTAGAGGGCACTGAAGATCCAGAGAGTCTCAGTACTAATGGAAGAACACTAGAGGGCGCTGAGGATCCAGAGAGTCTCAGTATTAATGGAAGAACACTAGAGGGTGCTGAAGATCCAGAGAGTCTCAGTATTAATGGAAGAACACTAGAGGGCGCTGAAGATCCAGAGAGTCTCAGTACTAATGGAAGAACACTAGAGGGCGCTGAGGAACCAGAGAGTCTCAGTATTAATGGAAGAACACTAGAGGGCACTGAGGATCCAGAGAGTCTCAGTATTAATGGAAGAACACTAGAGGGCGCTGAGGATCCAGAGAGTCTCAGTACTAATGGAAGAACACTAGAGGGCACTGAGGATCCAGAGAGTCTCAGTATTAATGGAAGAACACAAGAGGGCACTGAGGATCCAGAGAGTCTCAGTATTAATGGAAGAACACTAGAGGGCGCTGAGGATCCAGAGAGTCTCAGTATTAATGGAAGAACACTAGAGGGCGCTGAGGATCCAGAGAGTCTCAGTATTAATGGAAGAACACTAGAGGGCACAGAGGATCCAGAGAGTCTCAGTATTAATGGAAGAATACTAAAGGGCGCTGAAGATCCAGAGGGTCTCAGTATTAATGGAAGAACACTAGAGGGCGCTGAAGATCCAGAGAGTCTCAGTATTAATGGAAGAACTCTAGAGGGCACTGAGGATCCAGAGAATCTCAGTACTAATGGAAGAACACTAGAGGGCACTGAGGATCCAGAGAGTCTCAGTACTAATGGAAGAACACTAGAGGGCACTGAAGATCCAGAGAGTCTCAGTACTAATGGAAGAACACTAGAGGGCACTGAAGATCCAGAGAGTCTCAGTACTAATGGAAGAACACTAGAGGGCGCTGAAGATCCAGAGAGTCTCAGTATTAATGGAAGAACACTAGAGGGCGCTGAGGATCCAGAGAGTCTCAGTATTAATAGAAGAACACTAGAGGGCACTGAAGATCCAGAGAATCTCAGTACTAATGGAAGAACACTAGAGGGCACTGAAGATCCAGAGAGTCTCAGTACTAATGGAAGAACACTAGAGGGCACTGAGGATCCAGAGAGTCTCAGTACTAATGGAAGAATACTAGAGGGCACTGAAGATCCAGAGAGTCTCAGTACTAATGGAAGAACACTAGAGGGCACTGAAGATCCAGAGAATCTCAGTACTAATGGAAGAACACTAGAGGGCACTGAAGATCCAGAGAGTCTCAGTACTTATGGAAAAACACTAGAGGGCGCTGAAGATACAGACAGTCTCAGTATAATGGTAGAGCTGGTATTGGTAAAATCATGAGACTGGCAGTAGTTTCACCAGAACACTAGGCTGCTGTGCAGGAAACACAATAGGACCATCATAAATTATTGCATTATGACTAGAGCCAAGCATAAAGATTAGCAGGACTCTAGTCCAGTTGTGACGTTGGTAGTCTGTGGTCGCTGGACCAGAGTCCTGGCTTCCCCGGCACCTCTTCTGATTCTTAGACCTGGCCCAACATCTCACACGCATCGTGATGATCATCCCGGGGACTCGTCAGGAGAGGAGTTGAAGGTGACTCCGCTAGTAGGTAATTTGCAGGAGCAGGGTCCTATTATCCGTTAATAATAAGCTATCCACTGCCCATCCACATAGGTATCCTGTATGTCAGGAACATATCCCACTGTGTAGCTTTGACAGAAGGTTGCGGCATGGGGCAGAATCGCCATCCTACAGTTAAGTAAAAAAAAAAACTGTACACCCCTGAATAGGAAGCACAATCCTCTGCACAGCCTGATCTGCTTTCCTACACATTAAAAAAAAGTATTTTGACGTCTATTAGCCCGATGAAAACCAAAAGGACAGGAGTTTGGCCTCCGTCTGGTGAATAAAGCACAATGGGTGTTTGTCGTGCTCTGAGCCTCAGGCGAGGGTTACACCACCGTTTATCTCTCATCCGAGAAAATCCGTCCGATTGTGGAGAGTTTGATCAAAGAGTGATCAGGTTGGGGTCAGATTTTCTCCGAGTTGGAGACTCTATTCAGTCTGTCCGTGAAAATCGGACCGCACTTGGATGTCATCCACGGACCCACACACTGGACTGGCCAAGTGCAATCCGAATATCGGAGGCTAATCGTGCACGCTGAGAGTCCTTTCCTCAGACCACTCGGTCCGAAGAAAAAAAAAACGGCCTCATGGAATAATAACATGGGGATGAGTGCTATCCACCATGATGATGGGTAGCACTCACCCGAGGTATACGGCGGTCTGGACGAGCCCTTACACTAACATCGGAGGTGCTCACCTTTCCTTTCTTCCTGCAGTCTCCGCACATCACTCCCATGAGACTGTTAATGAGCTGAGATGCGCAGAGAACTAACTGTATAGCTCCGATCCCCAGCAGAATGGAGAACAGGACGATGTGCCAGAGGACGATTTTGGGGGGCTGGATGCACATTTTCCACGATTCCTCGTTGGTCAGGTAACTCACACTATGGAGAAAACAAAGCGTAATACATGTAATGATGAGTGAACCATTAAGCTACTGCTTCCCCTCTATGGCGACACCATAGACAGAGGTTGATCTTGGTATGATCCTACTGGCATTCACTTATGAACTTTCAAGTACCCTTCAACCCTTCATCTTTTGGTGCCCCTCCTTTTTCTACCTTTAAACTTTGTGGAGAAGAACATCTAATAATTAGATGTGAATATGCGAGCTCCAATTTCCCATATGACTCTTCATAAAAGTTTCTAGGGACCATCCTGCTTCCTATTTGGCCAAAATATGTGACTTCCCTTCCCTATACATAGCGCCTACATTACCTAATGTTTACATAGCTTTCTTCCCTTCTTTATATAAGCATCACTCTAAGAGGACATCAAGTATATGGGGACTTTGTACAGATGCCACAGTGTCCGGATAATTGTCTGGGAGAGGATTTCAATGCTGCGGCCGTTATGTAGACGACATTTCTTACTTTAGGCCCTTCAGGTGGTAGCCCCATTTAGCATCTTTGCCAGAGAGATCGTTCAGGTTACACATCGGTCCATCAGCCAATGCCGTTCCTGACACAGCCACACAGTAGAAGCTTCCGAGTCCTCCCAAAATCGAAGAAAAGGCCGACCGTAACATCTGAAACAGGAAAACAAAAGCCATGAAACCAAGAAGTGGCAGGAAAGGAAAGAGTCACCAGATGCATTATGTGATGGTACGACTGTGTTACTGGTGAAATACAACAGAAATGAGAGGAATAATTGGTCGCAAAATCTTCTCATAGTTCTGTGTGTCCTTCAAAGCTTGGGCCTCTCCCAATATATATGAGAGGCCCAATCTTCTCATAGTTCTGTGTGTCCTTCAAAGCTTGGACCTCTCCCAATATATATGAGAGGCCCAATCTTCTCATAGTTCTGTGTGTCCGTCAAAGCTTGGGCCTCTCCCAATATATATGAGAGGCCCAATCTTCTCATAGTTCTGTGTGTCCTTCAAAGCTTGGACCTCTCATATATATTGGGAACCTAAAAAAGGGGAAAGGATGTAATGAATGGCAACGTGCCATACAAGGATATCTCAGATAAATCAAACTATGGTGGTGGAAGGAAGAAAAATAACTCTATTGTCTCCAAATAAACAAGATTTGGGGTGTCGGTGCTCCCCTTCTTCAGACATTGGAGCAGATTTATCAACTGTGCAAACTTCCACTAGACAGTCTTAGAATGAGCCAGATTTATCATAGATTAGACTGTCTTAACATTAGACTGATCAGACAACACGAGATACTAAGTTTACACCCCCAAAAATTGACTTATGTTGTGGCAAAAATCTGTGCCAGTTTTGGTCCATTTTTATGGCGCATTGTATCTCACATTGGGCCCCTTTTCCGATAAGCCAAACCCTATTCCGTGATGCCATGCCCCTTTTCGGCGAGGCTACACCGCCTAACCGGCCAAAGGGCAGAAAGTGTCTAAAACACCTATTAATTATGGTGCTGATCATGAAAGACAGTTTGGGCGCAGATTTTTGCCATAAATTTTGGGCATTTAGTGTGAGAAATCTCCCCTATTGTGTAGGAACAGAAGGAAGGAGGAAAGCCGCCAACAAACCATACTACCGAAATGACAACTTTGCTAAAGGCAATGTAAGCATGAAAAAAAACGAAACAAGAAATATAGTTAAACAGACCCATAACAGACCTAATATTTACATAGCTTTCTTCCCTTCTTTATATAACCATCACTCTAAGAGGACATCAAGTATATGGGGACTTTGTACAGATGCCACAGTGTCCAGATAATTGGCCGGGAGAGGACTTCAATGCTGCGGCCGTTATATAGACGACATTTCTTACTTTAGGCCCTTCAGGTGGTAGCCCCATTTAGCATCTTTGCCAGAGAGATCGTTCAAGTTACACATCGGTCCATCAGTTAAACAGACCCATGAAGGTCATAAACCATGCCTTGCGGTGTGCAGTGCGAATATGGTCCTACACCGCCTAACCGTCCCCTGATGCAAATGTGAAGCCCATAAAATCACCAAGGAGATAACACAGTAATGACTATACAAGGATGTATGGTAACGTCTAGATATTACCCACTCATGTGAAGATCATGCAATCTAAGAATTAAGCTAACTTATTCCATAAATATATAATGCCAAAGTAGGGACAGGTCCGGTCCTAATAACCAAAGTCTCCATAGAGCAGGGGTGTCCAACCTTTTTGGGCCACATTGGAAGAAGAAGAGTTGTCTCCAGCCGCACACTGAGCTTTGTGACCATGATGTCTCCAAAGGTCTTTCTACCCTTGGAAACCATACTGATTCTGCAGAATTGGCATTATCAGGGTAGTTTCTGTTTTTTGAGGACAGGCAGCTCAAGAAGAGCAATTCCACAATTGTTTTTTGATTACTATGTTCACTGTATGGTAACGATTGCTTAGCAGCCCCCTGTCCTGCTCTGCCCTCATTCACATTGAGGTCGGCTGCCACAATGTGAGGTTTTAATACTAGAGACAGGTTAGGACCATCCCGATGGGGTCACCTTCTCGCGGTGCGATGGCTTTTACGCTTTTTGATCGAAATAGTGTAAACCCAGTCCCCTATCTTATACTATTACTATTTACTTACTACAGGCTATATGATCATTTTTTGTTTTTTTTCTTCAGTTTAGTTTTTAAAATAGCCACAGTGTGAACATACTCTTACACACGTATACCAACTTGTGCTCCGGCTCATTTCTTTTTGTTTTACCATGTTCACAATATGGTAAAAAATTACTTAGCAATTTGATTCTCCATGTCAGTACAATTAAGGAGATATCAAACATGTACATTTTTTTGTTTTTACTTAAATGGCCAAAATATTTTAGGAAATTTGTAAAAAAAAAAAGTTTGTGTCGCCATGTTGTTTTAAATTGTCGGTCGATGGGGCTGTGCGAGGGCTCGTTTTTGGTGCCCTGAGACAACGCTTTTTACGGATACAATTTAGGGGTAGATATAATGTTTGATTGCCTCTTATTCCATTTTTTTGCAGTTTTGCGGCAGCTGAAAAACCTGTTTTAATTAATTTTATATTTTGATAGATCGGACTTTTACTGACGTAACGATATCACACGTGTATTTTTTTATTTTATTTTATTTCTTTATTTTTAATGGGGGAAAAAGGGGATGATTTGAACTTTTTATATATTTTGTTTCATATTTTTATAAACATTTATTTTTGTTTTTCATTATATTTGTAGTCCCCTTAGGGGACCGGAACCTGCGATCGTATGATCGCTTGTACTGTATGCAGAAATACCACGGTACCTCTGTGTATAGCAAAAATCATAGACTCCTATGAACACCAGACATTCACAGGGGAACCACCATGACCAACATGGAGGGCTTCAGCAGACTCCCGGCCATCATGGTAACTCATCGTAATCACATCACAGGGGACCGTGGGATGACTTCCCCCTTTGCTGGTGTACTGTAAATGTCAGTATGTCAGTGGACCAACACAAATATGTGTTGGTCCACATTCACAGCCATCCTGGGCCGCAGGAGGCCCTTGGGGTGCGGGTTGGACATCCCTGTTAAGGACTCTTTCTGGTTGTAACTAGAGTATAAGCCATGGCATAACTCAACATTAGTACAATATTTGGATGGACCTCAAGGACACCATGGTCAGTAAGCACCAAAATGTCGATTTCTAGAGGTCTTGTCTGATCCAGTGCATCACAATTTCGTCATCGTTCATATCTAGGGTCAACAAAACTTACCCGGCACCTATTGCCACAGCAGCCTTCACCACAGCAGCCCTTGCCGCCAGCACGGATAGCATTACAGGATGGGCACAGCATCTACAGGGAGGGAAGGCAGAAAACATAAAAATTAGCAAAGCCAAATAATAGTCATCTGCCATGTCTCAGTTCCATGGACCCAGTTGTGGTCATTTGGGTCAGACTCGTCAGTCTGTGTTTCTGTCCTGGACTCATGAAGGAGGATGATCCACCAATCAATGCTTGAAGAAGAGCAACTGAGACATAACACAGCCATATTTCACCCTAGAAGGCTAAAGGCAAACTTATAAGTCCCATCTGGCATCTCCATTTCTCGAGAAATACTCACAAAAAGACCACTACCCAGAACACCAGCCATAAGCCAGACTTGGAGTGAAATATGATCGATCCATTTGGTTTCTCCATTAGGAAACATCAGTAAGAGGTTGGCAATAATACAAATAAAAGCCATAGGGAGTAGAGCGAGCCCCACAAAGCGGGAGCATTTTCCCGTACACATCCTGGCACCTCCGGGATGGAAGATCCGATGTGGTTTCTACGAGAGCCCGGTGAGTCTGCTCTGATGAATTCTAGTTGTTGGTTTACTGATAAGCCGATGGACAAAGTCCATTGAAAGCTATTGGTGACAGCCTGGGGATGGGACCAGGAAAGTGCGTGAGGTAGGAAGAAGGGAAGAGAGGAATAAATACATGAGTTAAAGATCAAACAACCCAATGCCACAAGAGGCAAATAAGTAATGGTTAACCCCTTGTTGTGGGCTTATCGATGATGTCACCTGCAAGCCCATGACCAGGTGACCCTGACGTGTATTGTAACCATAGAACTTATCTACATATACACTGTGGGAAACCTCATTCCTAAACCATGCCCCATTTCATAGATCACACCCCTTTTGCAGACCATTACCATTTATATCCCCCTTTTTCATCCATTAAAATAAAAGCAATGGTAACGGTGACGATACAGCTTAAAATCTTAATTAGCCAGACAATTAGTTTAAGTCAAGAGAAATACACTATTGTGCTGTGTTGACTAATTATAAATGTATTTGTATTTCTCTTGTTGATAAAAAAGGTCACACTATTTGTATAACCCTGAATGTTGACTTTTATTCGTTTGGAACAATGATGTTTAGTATGCTAATGACATATTATACTAAAAGCCAGCTAGCGGTTTATTTACAAGAGTCCCCTACTAAACCATCTATGTAAATAGATTAGCTCAAACAATGAGACCTGAGCCATGTAAGTAATGCCCTCCCTAACCCCGACCTCTGACTGATGACCTTACACAGATGTAAATATAAACAGGGATGTCTGTAGTGCTGGAAGTGGAATCAAGGAGTGTCAGAAAGACTTTACAAGGAGAATGAGAGACATCCTTCAGGAAAGTAAATGGATAGCATGGCATCCAAAGAGACACAGATTTGGATTTTACATGATTCTATCTTAAGGGTATCGGCCCTAACTGTAACGATTCGGATCTGCTCCATTGACCATCACAGAGACATGGATACATTTTGGGGAGACCAGGGTGGGGCTGCCTCTGTGCCCCCACACTGTAATAATGCTGTCTCTGTGTACCTCACACTGTAATAATGCCCCCTCTGTGCCTCCACACTGTAATAATGCCCTCTCTGTGCCCCCACACTGTAATAATGCCCCCTCTGTGCCTCCACACTGTAATAATGCCCTCTCTGGGCCACCACACTGTAATAATGCCCCCTCTGTGCCCCCACACTGTAATAATGCCCCTCTGTGCACCCCATACTGTAATAATGCCCTCTCTGTGCCTCCACACTGTAATAATGCCCCCTCCGTGCCTCCACACTGTAATAATGCCCCCTCTGTGCCTCCACACTGTAATAATGTCCCCTCTGTGCCTCCACACTGTAATAATGCCCCCTCTGTGCCTCCACATTGTAATAATGCCCTCTCTGGGCCACCACACTGTAATAATGCCCCCTCTGTGCCCCCACACTGTAATAATGCCCCCTCTGTGCACCCCATACTGTAATAATGCCCCCTCTGTGCCCCCACACTGTAATAATGCCCTCTCTGTGCCTCCACACTGTAATAATGTCCTCTCTGTGCCTCCACACTGTAATAATGCCCCCTCTGTGCCTCCACACTGTAATAATGCCCCCTCTGTGCCTCCACACTGTAATAATGCCCGCTCTGTGCCTCCACACTGTAATAATGCCCTCTGTGCTCCCACACTGTAATAATGCCCTCTCTGTGCCTCCACACTGTAATAATGCTCTCTCTGTGCCCCCACACTGTAATAATGCCCTCTCTGTGCCTCCACCCTGTAATAATGCCCTCTGTGCCCCCACACTGTAATAATGCCCTCTCTGTGCCTCCACACTGTAATAATGCCCCATCTGTGCCTCCACCCTGTAATAATGCCCTCTCTGTGTCTCCACACTGTAATAATGCCCTCTCTGTGCCTCCACACTGTAATAATGCCCTCTCTGTGCCTCCACCCTGTAATAATGCCCTCTGTGCCTCCACCCTGTAATAATGCCCTCTGTGCCCCCACACTGTAATAATGCCCTCTCTGTGTCTCCACACTGTAATAATGCCCTCTCTGTGCCTCCACCCTGTAATAATGCCCTCTCTGTGCTCCCACACTGTAATAATGCCCTCTCTGTGTCTCCACACTGTAATAATGCCCCCTCTGTGCCCCACACTGTAATAATGCCCTCTCTGTGTCTCCACACTGTAATAATGCCCTCTCTGAGCCTCCACACTGTAATAATGCCCTCTCTGTGCCTCCACACTGTAATAATGCCCTCTCTGTGCCTCCACACTGTAATAATGCCCTCTCTGTGCTCCCACACTGTAATAATGCCCTCTCTGTGCCTCCACACTGTAATAATGCCCCCTCTTTGCCTCCACCCTGTAATAATGCCCTCTCTGTGTCTCCACACTGTAATTATGCCCTCTCTGTGCTCCCACACTGTAATAATGCCCTCTCTGTGCCTCCACACTGTAATAATGCCCTCTCTGTGCCCCCACACTGTAATAATGCCCCCTCTGTGCCCCCACACTGTAATAATGCCCCCTCTGTGCCCCCACACTGTAATAATGCCCTCTCTGTGCCTCCACACTGTAATAATGCCCTCTCTGTGCCCCCACACTGTAATAATGCCCTCTTTGCTCCCACACTGTAATAATGCCCTCTCTGTGCCCCACATTGTAATAATGCCCCCTCTGTGTCCCACACTGTAATAATGCCCTCTCTGTGCCCCCACACTGTAATAATGCCCTCTTTGCTCCCACACTGTAATAATGCTCTCTCTGTGCCTCCACACTGTAATAATGCTCTCTCTGTGCCTCCACACTGTAATAATGCCCTCTCTGTGCCCCACACTGTAATAATGCCCTCTCTGTGCCTCCACACTGTAATAATGCCCTCTCTGTGCCTCTGACTCGCCCCCTGGGCCGTGGGGCACTCGGATCCGGGCAATAGGGGGAACGATGGAAGTAGTAGTGGCAACCCGGTTCCGTGGCTCAGGGTGGTCAGGCCAGTGGTAGTCCGTTATGTGTTATTAATTATGTCCGACTACGCCACCCGTGGATTTGCGGTTATTAGGAACCGCCGCTGCATGCAGACCGCTGGGGCTGATGAGGTGTGCAGCTAGGGTAATGTGACTCCCCACGGGAAGAGTGCGGCCCCAGGGCAGTATAGTGGATGGTGGGAGTGATGGTAGTGAGAGTTCCAGTGCCGGTAGTGCTGGAGGAGCAAGGAGCACACAGACAACAGGTTGCAGTCCAGGGTCTTTACTAAACAGGTAAACTGACCCTCAAACAGTCCCGGCTAGGAGGGGACCTGGATGTCTGAGAGCAACGGGGAAATTGGCCCTGGTCAGGGTGAGGGTGTAGGCCTACCGTGCTTTCTGCGCTCCTTCTGGCTATCCCCTCCTTATAGAGTAACAGCCCACGTTTCCGAGCTTTCCGTGTATTCTCGCCTGTATGGCCTGCGACGTGGGTTCCTTTCTGCTCCCAGCCTTGTACGGCTTTACTGGTCCCTTCGGTTGTGGCAGGGCCTCCAGGCTTCTTAGGCCAAGGAATGTACAGTCCCTTGCGGACTGGTTCTCTGCTGGGGGATGTGGAATCCTTCCAGCCTCAGACACCAAAGTCTGGTAAAGTTAAGTCTTTTCTCTGCCAAGACAGGCTCTCTTCGCCTCTTGTCTCTGGCTTGTGGCTCTCCTCCTGCCACACTTCCTCTTAGGTGCAGTGCAACTGTCTGTCCCTGCTCTGCTCTGGGACAAGTCTCAGTGCTGAGACTGGCCTTCAAGTTCTCCCTAACCCTGCCCCCAGTACCAGCTTTTATAGGGGCAGCCAGCTCCCCCTACTGGCCTGAGACAGGAGGCATTGCATGCTAATGTTCCCCTGACTAGAGAACCTCCCCCTTGCTCTCAGACACAGCTTTATTACACTTGTGGCATCCAGGTCAGGGTGACACATTCCCCCCTAGTGAAATTTAGTACTCCGGGACTAAACAGTAAACAAAGACAATATGCATAACAATAAAACATTAATAGACAGATGACGCACAAATTGAGTTCTTAAGGTCACAGTGTGGCCTGTGACCGGGTGTCCATATCACCAACACAACGGGAACCTTAACCAGGTGGGGGTCTGTCCTACCCCAAGTCCTTCACAGTCTTAGTTCATTCCTGGGTTAGGCTCAGAATGCAGTTCATACAAGGTCCCGGTTATAAAAAGTCCATAACCTGTGAGTCCTTACGGTAACTGCAAGAAACTGAAACACACTATTAATAAACATGCAGGTAACTTGGCAATCATTTCAACATTTGGCAACAGGGTTATTTACAATCTTAGTACACTCTATATTCTCCAGCGAGCGGGTATCTGTCCCTTTGTGCTCCTGGTTGACCTACGTAGCTCACTGTCTGGTGGTGGACCAACCTGGCTTTCCCCACTAACGTTAGGGGTACAGCTACCAGCTGGGTGTACAGGTAGGGCAGGCAGCTGTCTGCGGGTTCTTTGGCTTACCGCAGGCATGGCAGGCTCACTGTCAGCAGAGGGTTGACTCTCCTGGGCTGCTGGTACAGGCTCTTCTGCCTCTGGAACTGCTTGCTCCTCTTCACCTTCCGGCTCTGGTGTTGGTTGTTGCTGGGCCGGTTGCAGGAAATGCAGGACGGGTACCACTATAGCATCATTTATGCGAGTCCAGGACTGAGGGAACTCTCCGAGAACGGTGCTGATCATTTCTTCCTTGTCCTCTGCGGGTTCAAGGTCACTCTGATCCTCTTCTGCACTACGGAGTTGCTCGGGGCATCTTTTGAGATGGTCTCTGGAGACGGTGCTAGTGGTTTCTCCTCCGTCCTTGGTGATCACGCACACCTTTGGGTTGTTGTGGTCAGACTGCAGTACGGTGTCGGGTTCCCTTTCGCACTGGTCGTCCAACTTATGTAGCCTTCTTTTTCGCTTTAGGACTTGCTCACCAGGTTCTAGGGGACCAGCAGGGGCGTGTTGGTTGAAGAGTTTTTCTTGCCTCTCTCTCACCTGGGCCAGGCTCTTCTCCACACTTTCCTGTACCTTCTTGTACTGCAGTTGCCTTTCCGTATCCCAGTCCGCATCCGGGGAGGTGTCCTCAGGTATTAGGACTCCCATCTCCAGGTCTACGGGCAGCTTACCTGGTCTAGCTCGCATCAGGTAAGCCGGGGTGCAGTTTGTAGCATTCACCGGGATATTGTTGTATAGGTCTATCAGGTCCGGCAGTTTTTCTGGCCACAGGCTGCGTTCCTCCAGGGGCAACGTCTTCAGGAGATCAATGACTATATTGTTCATCTTCTCACACATCCCATTGGTTTGGGGCTGGTAAGGCGTTGTGCGAATCTTCTTACAGCCATAGAGGTTGCAGAACTCCTGGAAGATTTCAGCCTCGAACGCTGGACCCTGGTCTGTCAGGACCTGTTCCGGATACCCATGTGGACGGCAGAAGTATTGCTGGAAGACTCTGGCAGCTGTTTGGGCTGTCAAGTCCTTTACCGGGACCACCACTAGAAAACGGGAATAGTGGTCCACGATTGTCAGGGCATAGATGTATCCTGACAGGCTGGGAGCCAATTTGACATGGTCCAGAGCTACCAGCTCAAGAGGCTGCGTGGTGACGATGGGCCTCAAGGGTGTCTTCTGGCTGGTACGGTCCTTCCTCCTTAGGTGACAAGGGCCACAGTCTCTGCACCATTTTTCCACAGCTCCTCTCATGCCGACCCAAAAGAACCTTCCTCTTAGTAGGAACTCCAGTTTCTTCCAACCGAAGTGTCCCGCTCTGTCATGGTAAGCCCCCAGGACCATAGCTGCATCTTGCCTTGGGACCACGACTTGCCAGGTCAGCTCGTGCGTCCGGTGGTTAACAATCCTTCTGCACAACTTGCCTTCGTAGAGGAACAGCTTGCTCTTCTCCTTCCATAGCTGCTTGGCTTCCTCTGGGGCATCTGGATCTAGGCGGGCGTCTTCCCGGGTCAGCAGATCTTTCACCAGGCGGACTGCAGGGTCACCATCTTGGGTCTCGGCCCAGCTGTAGTGAGGTAGGGGATTCATCATCACAGTAGTTAGATCCTCCTCCTTCACACGGTGAGAGTGTTGAGCGGCTCCATACCGGTGAAACGTGGGGAGTTCTACCTCCTCCAGCTCTTCTGGGTCTTCGTCACCTTCAGGTAAGTGAGGCATTCTTGATAGGGCGTCCGCGTTGGCGTTGGTTTTGCCTGCCCGGTACTTGATCACGAAGTCATAGTTGGAGAGACGGGCCATCCACCGCTGTTCCAGGGCACCCAGTCTTGCATTGTCCAGGTGTTTCAACGGGTTGTTGTCCGTGTACACGGTGAACTTTGCGGAGGCCAGGTAATGCTTGAAGCGTTCCGTCACGGCCCACACCACCGCCAAGAATTCTAGCTTGAAGGAGCTGTAATTCTCCGGGTTCCTCTCGGTGGGCCTCAGCTTCCGGCTGGCGTATGCGATCACCCGTTCTCTGCCCTGTTGGTTTTGGGACAGTACGGCTCCCAATCCCACATTACTGGCATCTGTGTGGAGAATGAAAGGCTGGCCGTAATCAGGGTAGGCCAGGATCTCATCCCCCGTGAGGGCCATCTTTAGCTGGCGGAAGGACTCCTCTTCCGGTTTATCCCACTTGAAGGGTGGCTTTTGACTTCGGGACTTAGACTGTCCGATCAGGAGGTCCTGCATAGGAGCTGCCATCTTAGTGAACCCGGGGATGAACCTTCGGTAGTAGCCTACCAACCCGAGAAACTGTCTCACCTCTTTGATGTTCGAGGGGCTTGGCCAGCTCTTGATTGCCGTGACCTTGTCAGGGTCGGGGGCCACTCCTTCCGCGCTTACCACGTGCCCTAGGTACTGGACCTTTGGTTTCAGCAGGTGGCACTTCGATGGTTTCACCTTCAGGCCATAGCCTGCCAGGGCTTCGAACACCTCAGCCAGGTGCTTGAGATGGTCCTCGTAGGTCTTCGAATAGACGATCACGTCGTCCAGGTAAAGGAGGACCGTCTCGAAGTTTCGGTGCCCTAGACAGCATTCCATCAGCCGCTGGAAGGTCCCTGGTGCGTTGCAGAGCCCGAAAGGCATACAGTTGAATTCGCTCAGTCCCATCGGGGTGGTGAAGGCGGTCTTCTCCTTGTCAGCCTCTGCCACAGGAACCTGCCAGTACCCGCTAGTAAGGTCCAAAGTAGAAAAGAAGTTAGCAGATTTTAGTGCGGCTAAAGACTCTTCTATTCTAGGCAGCGGATATGCGTCTTTGTGAGTGATACGGTTGATTTGTCTATAGTCCACGCACATTCTCATGGTGCCGTCTTTCTTTTTCACCAGAACCAAGGGGGCTGCCCAGGGGCTACAGCTATCTCTAATAACCCCAGCTTCTTTCATCTCTCTTAGCATGCCCTTGGCATTCTGATAATGTGCAGGGGGTACAGGTCTGTGCCTCCCTTTTATTGGTGGGTGGCTCCCTGTGGGGATGTGGTGTTCTATCCCTTTTACTCTGCCGAAGTCTAGCGGGTGCTTACTAAAGACTCTCTCGTACTCCTGTACCACCCGGTAGACTCCTTGTTTTTGGTGCAGGGGAGTGGAGTCAGCACCCACATGGAGTTTCTGGCACCAGTCCTCCTTTTGTTTCTGGGAGCCATTACCCTCCGCCTGAGGAGATGGAGGCAAGGGTTCCACGGCCCTGATAGCTTGGTGTTCGACAACAAACAGTTTGGCGAGTGTAGCGTACCTGGGTAAGTGTACCTCCCTCTCCCCAATGTTGAGGATGCGGACGGGCACCCTCCCATGACGGACATCAACCACCCCCCGGGCTGTCAAAATGGTGGGCCTGCTGTCTGAGTACACGGGTTCTACCATGGCTTGGTAGTCTCTACCTCTCAACCCGATTGCAGTCCGACACCAGATCATCATTTCACTTTTGGGAGGCATGGAAATGGGGAATGGGTCACTCAGTCTTACGCTACCGATCTCACCACCAGACAGTTCTACCTGCTGCCGTCTCATCAGGGCTTTTATCTCCTTGTTGAGGACCCTCTGTTGGCTGGAACTAGCATTCACCGCCACCTGTTGTAGAATTACAATTACCTCTGAAAGACAATTTTCAATTACATTAGTACCCACAGTTATTTTAGGGTGACTTTCATGACGGTCAATGTCCACAATAATCACTCCCTGTGCCGGCAGTTCAACTTTACCAATTTTAATGGTCATCTCCTTGAACCCCATCTGCGGCACGGGTAAGCCATTACTGGCGATGATGCTCAAGTTACTGTCTGGATACCGTGTGATATCAGCATCAGTCCAATACTGCTTAAAAAGTACATAAGGGATTGTGGTTACTTGCGACCCAGTATCCAGCAAGGCGCTCATGGGGATACCGTCCAGCACCACGGGTAAAACCGGGCGCCCCCCAACGTACTTATCGCGCCAATTGTAAGGGCCTGGTGATCTTATGCCTGGGGGTCGGCCCTCTGCCCCAGGTTGGACCCGTTTAAATTACAGTACCTGGAAATGTGTCCGGGCTGGTTGCATCGACGGCAAATGGGCTGTCCATCCTCTGCGTAGCGGTCTGTGGGCCTCCCTCGGAACGACGGGATCCTCCTCTGTCGACGCCACGGGACATCCTCTGGACTTGAAGCCAGCTCGATGGGTCTTGACGGGTCCACTTGCAACTCTTGGACGGTCCTGGTCAACGCCGTGACGCTCCTGGTCAGCTCCTGGACTTGGTGGTGCAGGTCTTTCGACGGGGCTTGGTTCAGGGCCTGTGCATCAGCCTCCACGGAGTCCCTAGAGGAGGGCGCCACCTCCTGGTGGTAGGTGATAGCAGGGCACCGGGGGTTTATAGCGCCACTGGTTGCAGATTCACGGAGCACCCTTATGGCCCTGTCCTTAAATTGGGCAAAGGTCAGGTCGGGGTTCTGAAAGAACATGAGGCGCAGTTGGGCCCTGTGGGCGCTAGACAGCAGACCCTCTATGAATTGTTCCGTTAGCAGCTTATCGGTTTCCTGCACACTGCCAGGGTCAGTTTGTTGAATAGCCCTCAAGGCTTCCTGCAGATTTAGGGCATAGTCTCTGATGCTGTCCTGTGCCCGCTGCTTACATCCATAGAACCTCATTTTAATCTCAGCGGAGGTACGTGTATCAAAGGTACCCCGCAGCCGGGCCAGAATACCCTTCACAGTCCTTTTCTCCTCAGAGGGCCATGATTTTACCTCCCTTTGGGCTGCGCCAGTTAACTGCCTTGTCAGTATGCTGACCTTCTGCTCCTCTGTCAGGGGGTAAACCTGGAACAAACTGTATAGCCTTTCCTTAAAGTCAGTTAGGGCATGGAGCTCCCCTGAGTACTTGGGCAGCCAGGCCGCTCCAGGGATGTAGGGCAGGGAAAAGGGCATCACCGCTGCTGCAGCTGCGTTGGTGGTAGTGGGCGCCTCTGTGTCTGACATCTTCCTCCCCCCTAGTTAAGCGTGGCCTACCTTCCGACGATCCTCTTCTGTAGGCCGCGGCTCCGCTGCTGCTGCTTTGGACGAGGACCTGGCGTCACGTCTTGATGACGTCAGCGTCGCTCTCTCTCCCTTCCAGGACCTTGCGCAGCGTCGGTGTGTGGGGCGGAGCTTCGGATCTCGCGCGGTTTTGACATCCACGCCCCTCTTCTTCCCGCGCGGCGTCCTGAAGATGGCGTTCGATGGCGGGAAGCAGCTGCGGATGGCGGGAAGAAGGCAGAAGACGGCGGGAAACGGTCCAAGATGGCGTCTGATGGCGGGAAACGACTCCGGACGGCGGGAAACTTCACCACAGGTAAGTTACAAAAGTCTTTTTCAGGCACGCAGTACCCGGTGGTTGCGGGCACGAAATCCTGCCGACTACGCCAAAGCTGACTCGCCCCCTGGGCCGTGGGGCACTCGGATCCGGGCAATAGGGGGAACGATGGGAGTAGTAGTGGCAACCCGGTTCCGTGGCTCAGGGTAGTCAGGCCAGTGGTAGTCCGTTATGTGTTATTAATTATGTCCGACTGCGCCACCCGTGGATTTGCGGTTATTAGGAACCGCCGCTGCATGCAGACCGCTGGGGCTGATGAGATGTGCAGCTAGGGTAATGTGACTCCCCACGGGAAAAGTGCGGCCCCAGGGCAGTATAGTGGATGGTGGGAGTGATGGTAGTGAGAGTTCCAGTGCCGGTAGTGCTGGAGGAGCAAGGAGCACACAGACAACAGGTTGCAGTCCAGGGTCTTTACTAAACAGGTAAACTGACCCACAAACAGTCCCGGCTAGGAGGGGACCTGGATGTCTGAGAGCAACGGTGAAATTGGCCCTGGTCAGGGTGAGGGTGTAGGCCTACCGTGCTTTCTGCGCTCCTTCTGGCTATCCCCTCCTTATAGAGTAACAGCCCACGTTTCCGAGCTTTCCGTGTATTCTCGCCTGTATGGCCTGCGACGTGGGTTCCTTTCTGCTCCCAGCCTTGTACGGCTTTACTGGTCCCTTCGGTTGTGGCAGGGCCTCCAGGCTTCTTAGGCCAAGGAATGTACAGTCCCTTGCGGACTGGTTCTCTGCTGGGGAATGTGGAATCCTTCCAGCCTCAGACACCAAAGTCTGGTAAAGTTAAGTCTTTTCTCTGCCAAGACAGGCTCTCTTCGCCTCTTGTCTCTGGCTTGTGGCTCTCCTCCTGCCACACTTCCTCTTAGGTGCAATCAACTTTCTGTCCCTGCTCCACTCTGGGACAAGTCTCAGTGCTGAGACAGGCAATCCAGTTCTCCCTAACCCTGCCCCCAGTACCAGCTTTTATAGGGGCAGCCAGCTCCCCCTACTGGCCTGAGACAGGAGGCATTGCATGCTAATGTTCCCCTGACTAGAGAACCTCCCCCTTGCTCTCAGACACAGCTTTAATTACACTTGTGGCATCCAGGTCAGGGTGACACACCTCCACACTGTAATAATGCCCTCTCTGTGCCTCCACACTGTAATAATGCCCCCTTTGTGCCCCACACTGTAATAATGCCCTCTCTGTGCCTCCACACTGTAATAATGCCCCCTTTGTGCCCCACACTGTAATAATGCCCTCTCTGTGCCCCCACACTGTAATAATGCCCTCTCTGTGCTCCCACACTGTAATAATGCCCTCTCTGTGCCTCCACGCTGTAATAATGCCCCCTCTGTGCCCCACACTGTAATAATGCCCTCTCTGTGCCTCCACACTGTAATAATGCCCTCTCTGTGCCCCCACACTGTAATAATGCCCTCTCTGTGCCCCCACACTGTAATAATGCCCTCTCTGTGCCTCCACACTGTAATAATGCCCTCTCTGTGCCTCCACACTGTAATAATGCCCTCTCTGTGCCCCCACACTGTAGCGGTCCCTCATTTTTATCCCAATATTATAGTAGTGTACCACACAGTAATAGTTCCTCTCTGTGCCCTCAAGGGGTAACAACGCTCCTTCTGTATCTCCACAGTGATTGAACCGTTTTGTTCCCCCATATTGTAATAGTTTCCCGCTCTGTGCCCCAACACGGTAACAGCGCCCCTCTCTGCCTACAAATAGCAATCTGTGACAGTTCTTAACTGCTATAGTTTTCACCTGTAGCCACATTCACATAAAGGACAAGGATGCAGTTGAAGGTCCGGGAGGTTCTCCCTATTTTCGGGAGCCTGCCTAACATTTCCACACATCCAGTGAAGGAAATAATTATTTGATCCCTTGCTGTTTTTGTAAGTTTGCCCACTGACGAAGACATGAACAGTCTATAATTTTATGGGTAGGTTAATTTTAACATTGAGAGATAGAATATCCCCCCAAAAAATTCAAGAAAATCACATTGTATAAATTAGATAAATTTATTTGCATTTTGCAGTGAGAAATACAGTACAGACCAAAAGTTTGGACACACCTTCTCATTTAAAGATTTTTCTGTATTTTCATGACTATGAAAATTGTACATTCACACTGAAGGCATCAAAACTATGAATTACCACATGTGGAATTATATACTTAACAAAAAAGTGTGAAACTACTGAAAATATGTCTTATATTCTAGGGTCTTCACAGTAGCCACCTTTTGCTTTGATGACTGCTTTGCACACTCTTGGCATTCTCTTGATGAGCTTCAAGAGGTAGTCACCGGAAATGGTCTTCCAACAATCTTGAAGGAGTTCCCAGAGATGCTTAGCACTTGTTGGCCCTTTTGCCTTCACTCTGCGGTTCAGCTCACCCCAAACCATCTCGATTGGGTTCAGGTCTGGTGACTGTGGAGGCCAGGTCATCTGGCGTAGCACCCCATCACTCTCCTTCTTGGTCAAATAGCCCTTACACAGCCTGGAGGTGTGTTTGGGGTCATTGTCCGGTTGAAAAATAAATGATAGTCCAACTAAATGCAAACCGGATGGAATAGCATGCCGCTGCAAGATGCTGTGATAGCCATGCTGGTTCAGTATGCCTTCAATTTTGAATAAAACAGTGTCACCAGCAAAGCACCGCGACACCATCACACCTCCTCCTCCATGCTTCACGGTGGGAACCAGGCATGTAGAGTCCATCCGTTCACCTTTTCTGCGTCGCACAAAGACACAGTGGTTGGAACCAAAGATTTCAAATTTGGACTCATCAGACCAAAGCACAGATTTCCACTGGTCTAATGTCCATTCCTTGTGTTCTTTAGCCCAAACAAGTCTCTTCTGCTTGCTGCCTGTCCTTAGCAGTGGTTTCCTAGCAGCTATTTTACCATGAAGGCCTGCTGCACAAAGTCTCCTCTTAACAGTTGTTGTAGAGATGTGTCTGCTGCTAGAACTCTGTGTGGCATTGACCTGGTCTCTAATCTGAGCTGCTGTTAACCTGTGATTTCTGAGGCTGGTGACTCAGATAAACTTATCCTTAGAAGCAGAGGTGACTCTTGGTCTTCCTTTTCTGGGGCGGTCCTCATGTGAGCCAGTTTCTTTGTAGCGCTTGATGGTTTTTGCAACTGCACTTGGGGACACTTTCAAAGTTTTCCCAATTTTTCGCACTGACTGACCTTCATTTCTTAAAGTAATGATGGACACTCATTTTTCTTTACTTAGCTGCTTTTTTCTTGCCATAATACAAATTCTAACAGTCTATTCAGTAGGACTATCAGCTGTGTATCCACCAGACTTCTGCACAACACAACTGATGGTCCCAACCCCATTTATAAGGCAAGAAATCCCACTTATTAAACCTGACAGGGCACACCTGTGAAGTGAAGACCATTTCCGGTGACTACCTCTTGAAGCTCATCAAGAGAATGCCAAGAGTGTGCAAAGCAGTCATCAAAGCAAAAGGTGGCTACTTTGAAGAACCTAGAATATAAGACATATTTTCAGTAGTTTCACACTTTTTTGTTAAGTATATAATTCCACATGTGTTAATTCATAGTTTTGATGCCTTTAGTGTGAATGTACAATTTTCATAGCCATGAAAATACAGAAAAATCTTTAAATGAGAAGGTGTGTCCAAACTTTTGGTCTGTACTGTAAGTATTTGATCCCTCTAGCAAACAACACTTAATACTTAGTGGCAAAATCCTTGTTGGCAAGCAGAGCAGTCAGACGTTGTTTGTAGTTGATGATGAGGGTTGCGCACATGTCAGGAGGAGTTTTGGTCCACTCCTCTTTGCAGATCATCTCTAAATCATTCAGATTTTGAGGCTGTCGCTTGGCCACTCGGAGCTTCAACTCCCTCCATAAATTTTATATGGGATTAAGGTCTGGAGACTGGCTAGGCCACTCCATGACCTTAATGTGCTTCTTTTTGAGCCACTCCTTTGATGCCTTACCTGTATGTTTTGGGTCATTGTCTTGCTGGAAGACCCAGCCACGACCCATTTTTAATGTCCTGGCGGAGGGAAGGAGGTCGTCACTCAGGATTTTACGGTACATGGCTCCATCCATTCTCCCATTGATGCGGTGAAGTAGTCCTGTGCCCTTAGCAGAGAAACACCCCCAAAACTTAATTTTTCCACCTCCATGCTTGACAGTAGGGATGGTGTTCTTTGGGTCATAGGCAGCATTTCTCTTCCTCCAAACACGGCGAGTTGAGTTAATGCCAAAGAGCTCAATTTTGGTCTCATCTGACCACAGCACCTTCTCCCAATAACTCACAGAATCATCCAGGTGTTCATTAGCAAACTTCAGACGGGCCTGCACATGTGCCTTCTTGAGCAGGGGGACCTTGTGGGCACTGCAGGATTTTAAACCTTTAAGGCGTAATGTGTTACCAATGGTTTTCTTGATGACTGTGGTCCCAGCTGCCTGGAGATCATTAACAAGTTCCCCCCGTGTAGTTTTAGGCTGATCTCTCGCCTTCCTCATGATCAAGGATACCCCACGAGGTGAGACTTTGCATGGTGCTCCAGATCCATGTTGATTGACAGTCATTTTGTATTTCTTCCATTTTCTTACTATTGCACCAACAGTTGTCTCCTTCTCGCCCAGCATCTTACTTATGGTTTTGTAGCCCATTCCAGCTTTGTGCAGCTCTATGATCTTGTCACTGACATCCTTAGAAAGCTCTTTGGTCTTGCCCATGTTGTAGAGGTTAGAGTCTGACTGATTAATTGAGTCTGTGGACAGGAGTCTTTTATACAGGTTACTATGTAAGACCGCTGTCTTTAATGCAGGTAAGAAGTTGATTAGGAGCATCTAACTGGTCTGTAGGAGCCAGAACTCAATGGTTTGTACGGGATCAAATACTTATTTCCTTCACTGTAAGTCTACTCACTGTGCAACCCTTGAACTGAAGACAGAGATTGCACTATGATTTCTCCACTATTACACTAAGCCATGTCACTGTGCTCTCTCTGTCCCAACCATCTGCTGAGCTACCTTTCTAGAGTCTATATGTTTATACCCCTATATAGTATCAGGTGGAGTGTAAAGCTGGGTTGAGATCCTAGGTCTTGTTGGGTGCGGTCCTCATGCTCTGCCTCCAATAAGTGCAGTTCGGTGTAATCATGGTCTTTGGGATATTTTGATTGTTACACCTGCATTGAGGCCTATCTGTACAGAGACTGGAGCTGCTGGAATTACGCAAACATTCACTGCAGCAGACATTAATGACTCTCTTGCTGCACTGCCCTGGACTACAACTACCAGTAGACATTGTTCCTCTCTGCATCATAGGGGAGGAGGAGTGACTCGCCCCCTGGGCCGTGGGGCACCCGGAACCGGGCTTCTGTGCGATGCTGGGGGTAGTAGTGGAAACCCGGTCCCGCAGCTCAGGGTGGTCAGACCAAATTGTGGCAGTCTATTTATCAGTGTTTTGAATGTCCGACTACGCCACCCGTGGATTGCGGTCAGGGATGACCGCCGCTGCAAGGCAGACCGCTGAGGCTGGTGTTGGTGTGCAGCACAAGGATAGGATAACTCCCCACGAGAAGAGTGTAGCCTCAGGGCAGTGTAGGTGGATGCTGGGGGTGATGGTGCAGGCGCAGCATAAATCACACAGAGTCCAATGGTGCAGTTCAGGCCTTTTACTCACAGTTGTTATCCAAGTCACTTCTGTCAGCAATGACTGCCCAAGCCGTGCTGCGTCCACCAGGTGAGGGGCTCGGTCAACCCCCAGGCAACTCAGGAGTGTGGCACAGGACCCCCTTCTATCCTTTCTCTGGCCTCTCGTGCCCCACCAGTGACCACGCTTCTGTCCGGCTGCCTCGGGCCTTCTCTGGTAAAACTTGGCGCCAGTTTCCCTGACCCTATGTGGTGCCTTCCTAGCAGGTTTGGCGGGGGGTCGCACCAATAAATGATCACGACCTCCAGTTCTTGGCTGAGGGATGATTTACCTCCACCAACTTGGGAATCCAGTACCCTTCTACCGCCTGACCCTTCACCCGATATAACGCAGGCTTGCAACGGTTGCTGTCCGTTCTGCTCTCTCTTAGGGTCCCTTCTGCCTTCTTGTTTCTGGAGCCTTTCTACTCCTCTGTCTCTCCTCTTTCCTTCCTTCTCCTTCTCCTCTTCTCCTCTCTGGCCCCGGCCTTCTCTCCAGGCCTGCCTCGTGGAGCTGAGCTCAGGCTGAGCCACAGCTCCCTGTCAGCTCTCTCTCTGCTGCTCTGACTGACTAAACTCCCTCCTAAGATGGCCCCCACCTTTTATCTGCCTCTCTGTGTCTGAGCTCAGGTGACCTGCAACCAATGAGCTCCTTCCTATGCTCCAGAAACCGTCCCCTACTGCTCCTACATCACTGGGTTCTCTCCCCCCTCCTCACTCCAGTCAGGGACATGGTCAGTTGTGCCTGAAATTATATGGGAGCACCATCGAGCTGTCCCCCGGAAATGGGGTGAGTGTGTATGTGTGTGTATGCAGCTAAATGAGCCCTGGTCCACACTCCATCCTTACCTGGGAGTGGAATATCACACCTCTGGTTGAGGTGCAATACCCCTGTAGCAACCGAACCCTCGGGGCGCCACAGGAGCAGCAGAGGAAGAGACTAGTGATGGGCAGTCCAGCTCTTTTTGATCTGGCTCTTCTCACCAAAAAGAGCCGGTACATTTGGATCCTAAATGGGTCCCTATTAAATATGTGTTCACCGTAGGTGAACACATATTTAAGATGACGTTAATGAGGCCGAAACTTCGCCCACCCATGATGAAACTCCTCCCACTCACGATTAGCCAATAAAATTGAAGAGTGGGTGGAGTATTATTTCGATGGGCGGAGTTATGACTGCCGAACACGTCGATTTTACGCCCAGTGAGAGCCATTCAGAGAAGTTAATGGCTCTCACTGGGGTGTTGGCTCCCATCATTCAGAGAAAAGGAAGCCAGCTTTTTATGTCAGATTGTTCGCGACCGACACATCACTAGAAGAGACTGATTGGCTGAGCAAGTTGGAGAAGAAGGGTGGAGCTAGCAGCAGGGGGAGAAAAGTATGCAATCCTCCATCACAGACATGTGAGAGTCTGATCCTGGAGAGCAGGGGACAGAGTCACAGCGTGAGTGGCAATCGTTCAGCCACTCAGTGTGTGAGGGGAGAAGATAATCCTGCAGCCGAACCACATCTGCAGACCAGCCAGGTTACCAGGAGATGTCCATCACCGCCTCGCCTAACTGAGGGAATTAGTCCACAGTCCATCCTTTGTGTTCAAGGTATCCGGAACCTGCAGCCCCAAGCTGGATACCTGTGTGGCCCCAGACCTGCTACATCGAGGAATGAGTAGCTATTATGAGACTTGTGGTTCCACTGTTGAAGAGTTAATTCTAGAACTGTTGTTAAGGGGATTTTATTCCTATTGCATTGCGTGCATCAAAAGTCTTCTGCAAAGTGCGTCAACAACTGCAGCAACTGGGCCGCATCGTTGGACTGTGTTACTGGCATTGCTGCAGCTATTATTAGGTTTTATTAGTTAGGAGTGTATCTGCTGTCACTTAAAGGGGAAGTGTCATCATTAACATTTAAACCTATTGCAAAGCACATTTTGAGCCTGTATGATAGATTGTGTAATATTATATGTTCTGTTGTTCCTTGTTTTGCCCTCAGTGGGAAAAACAAGATAATCTTGTAGTTATGATACCTTTTAATGGCTAACAAAAATAAAATAAATGATGTTACAAGGCAAGCTTTCGGGACAACTTAGGTCCCTTGTTTTGCCCTCTGACTTTAACACAATTTATTCCCCTGTAAATAAACCTGTTGTTTCAACCTCATCTTTTGTGAGTGTGTACGGAGCGTGGATAGGGGTTTCCCGAGTCGACCCCTGGCAGAAGAAGAAGACCCTCCTGCATCCCACTACAGCTTCCAACAAGATTTGGGTGGAGGCACTGCACCATATTGAGGTGGGAACTACTGGGCACCCTGCCCACGTATGCGGCTTAAAGGGGTGTAATATGATGTAATATAATTGAGTAAGGGAATAAAAAAATTAACAGTATTTTCAAAGCGGCTCTGAGTGGTGTAAATAAAAAAAATCCACAACCTACCTTATTGTCTGGCAGCTCCTGTTCTGATACTTACATGGTCGCTGCTGGTCTCTACTTTCTGGTCCCATCTCAGAATATCGTAAGGGCCTGCTCAGCCAATCAGTGGCTAGGGTGGGTCACTGCAGCACCGAGTGATTGGTTGAGTAGGCATTTACTACCATTTTCTGTGTGTTGATGCAGGACCAGGGAGTACAGGCCGATAGATGGAGTTAACGTCGGGACAGGAGCTTCAGGGGATCGGTGAGGGAGAGTATTTATTCTGAGGGTGCTTATCGATTAGTCTGATATTTAAAAAAAAATATTTTTTATATTCTGGACAGCCCCTTTAAGGGCATTTCTAGTGGAAAAAAACTAGCGTGATGGAAGTGAATTGTGACCACAAATGAATATGCGAACGACTTGTATTTTCCACAAGTTGTAGATCAAACTTTGGGTTACCACCACCACTCGCATCTGAAGAATCTCCATCTAACCATGACCTAACTATTTCAGACCCATCTCTATTGCCCTATTTTTATGAAATGAAGCTATGGAGAAAATAAAGGCCTCAGAATAGATTCTAGCGTCAGGCTATCAGCCAGGAGATAAGCTGGTATATCCCATGATGTAATAATGGTTGTTCTGGAACGTGATAAGGTACGGTTATCACGTTAGAGTTTGGACTAATGAAGCCATAAGACAATAAATATCCCGAATTATCTGATCAGGAACAAGCCGATGAGAACTCTGCCCTCCGTGACATTTTACAAGACAGAGCAAACCAACAGTGTACTGTAATGGAGGAGAAGAGGCAATATCTCAATCCCAAGGACTGGAGGTGTCACTGGGACCAGTTATGGTTGGTCTTTTCAGTGATATAGGCGCTTTAAGTATACTCCACATCATGAGCCTTGATCCTCCCCCCAAAAATGTGTTTTGAAATTTTTGTTTACTTTTTTTTGTTCTCAAGAAGGAAATTGGACAACTCCTTAAAGGGCTCGTTACACTTAAAGGCAATTCACTACTACTTTTTAACATTTTCACACTGAACTAACTCTCGAAAAAGAAAGAATTTTCTACATTTATTTTAGCACCATGTGATCAAACTTGTCATTCTCCTATCCGATGGTTTCTCATCTTGTCCTCCATCTTCAAATTGAATCAGTGAAGGAACATTACTAGAGAGGCTGTCTCATCGGGGCTCTGTAAGTCTGTGTATGTGCGCCCTGTTGATGCAGCCTCTCCCGTAATGTGTCCATCTAATCTAAAGGACTACTCAGTGGAAATTCACAACTTTTAGTATATTAAATTTTTTCAATATATTCAGATTAAACATTTGGCTTCTTCTCTGTTAAGGCTCCGAGGGAGTGTCTAAATCCATAAACTTTGAGAAATTCTGTAGAAGGGGCCATTCTACCAAAGGCTTGATCTCCGATATTTATAGGATGCTAGGTCCATCACCGGGTTCTCTTAAGCTAAGCACTCTTATATGGTCAAGTGGGAATCTTTCTTGGGGGAGGAACTGCCACCGCAGACCTGGCAGATAATCTGGGATAGGGCAGAAAAAACATCAATTTGTACATTATATAGTCATGGCCATTACACATATTTTGTTATGCACGTGTTTATTTTCTGTGTCTGTACTGGAACAACACGAAATAAGGAAAAAAAAGGCAAATTGGACATAATTTCACACAAAACCGCAAAAAATGGGCCGGACAAAATTGTTGTCACATTTCCAAAATTGTGGGTAAACAACTTTGTTTCAAGCATGTGATGCTCATTCAAACTCACCTGTGGTAAGTAACAAGTGTGGGCTATATGAAAATCACACCTGAAAAAAAATGGAGAAGTTGACTCAAACTTTTCATTGTGTATCTGTATGTGCCACACTAAGCATGGAGAACAGAAAGAGGAGAAGAACTGTCTGAGGACTTGAGAACCGAAATTGTTCTCTGACACTGTGAATCAGTGTCAGAGCAAGCTAGCCATCGACATTGGAATGAAATGCTATGTCAGGAGACCCAGGAGGACCCCACTGCTAACACAGAGACATAAAAAAGTTAGAATGCAGTTTGCTAAAATGTACATGAGTAAGCCAAAATCCTTCTGGGAAACGGTCTTGTGGACAGATGAGACCAAGATAGAGCTTTTTCGTAAAGCACGTCATTCTACTGTTTTCTGAAATGGAATGAGGCTTACAAAGAAAAGAACACAGTACCTACAGTCAAATATGGTGGAGGTTCAAAAATGTTTTGGGGTTATTTTGCTGCCTCTGGCACTGGGTGCCTTGACTGTATGCAAAGCATCATGAAATCTGAAGATTAACCAAAGGATTTTGGGTGGCAATGTGGTGCCTAGTGTCAGAAAGCCGGGTTTTCGTCATAGGTCATGGGTCTTCCAGCAGGTCAATGATCCCAAACATACTTCAAGAAGCCCCCAGAAATGGATGGAAACAAAGTGCTGAAGAAATCTGAAGTGGTCAGCAATGAGTCCGGATCTAAATCCCATTGAACACCTGTGGAGAGATCTTAAAATTGCTGTTGGGAGAAGACGCCTTCAGATATGAGAGACCTGGAGCAGTTTGGAAAAGAAGAGTCATCCAAAATTCCAGCTGAGAGGTGTAAGAAGCTTGTTGATGGTTACCGGAAGTGAATGATTGCAGTTATTTATTCCAAAAGGTGTGCAACCAAATATTAAGTTGAGGGTGCCAACAATTTTCTCCAGCTCATTTTGGGGGTTTTGTATGAAATTATCTCCAATTTGCCTTTTTTCCTCTGTTTTTGTGTTGTCCCAATACACATAAAGGAAATAAACGTGTCTACAACAAAAGATGTGTAATTGCAATAATTTTCTGGGAGAAATACTTCATTTTCTGGAACAATTTCAATGGTGTCAACACTTTTGGCCATGACTGATAAGGAAAATCAATATAAAATTTTAATGTTCTGGTATCACACACCAGATATCCTACATAAACTTAACCAACTGTTTCTGAATGTCTACTGGCGCCGTGGGACCTTGCCAGGTACCCTAACTCATCCTCTGGTCATTATGGGGTTCTGGCTCTTAGTTAGATCCCTGATCCACAAGGTACTGTACTCTGAGGTTTCTGTGGATCCTTTGATCTATATTCTCAAAGTTCTACCCATGGGGATGGGTAAAAACTCCTTTAAACTGCTCCTTCATACGTTAAAGGCGGCTAGATGCCTGATTGCTCTCCATTAGAAGAACATCCCCTCTTTTCGGGACTTGCTCTATAGAATTTCTAATATATGACGGCTGTCCTGAAAGCGGAGGTTTAATTATTTGAGTCGATTTGGGCAACCTGGTATTATTTTTGGGCTCAACCCAATTAATAATTGTTTTACACCTCCCCCTATTTCCTCATTCTCCATGTGTGTTTGTGTCTCTTGCCTATTGTCAGTCCTTGGTTATGTTCTAGATTGGACACGGTTGGGTAATAGAATCTAGTATTACGTTGATTGCTTATGTTATAGGTTTGGTGAGATTTTGCCGGTAGTTGTCTGATAAAAGTCTGATTGAGTTTTACTCTGCTGTACAAACTTTGTGTGAATGTTGTTTCTATATACATGTTATTTGTAATTTTTCAAAAAAAATCTCAAAAATTACAGTTTAAAAAAAGAAGAACCTTACAGAAGAAAATATCTAAGTTGGAATGTGCAAGGAACTTATTCCAGGTCCCAGCAAAAATATTTTAGTAGTGATTGAGTTCCATATTTTGAAAGAGAATAGAGACTAATTCTGAAGAAAAACCCTTAGCTCCCAAAAGCTGCTTTTCAAATTCCAAGAGTGAAGAGCAAACCTGCAGATGGAAAATTGGACCATTTACTACACAGGGGAATTCTCGTTGATTTAGAGAGAAGAATTCTGGAACCTTTTGATTTTTTGCTGGTGGCAAAGATCTATCACAGGAATACGCCAAAGGGCAATGATCTGATTGAATACTATCTGACAGTCCACTCATCCTCGACTCAGATGAGAACAGTTCTCATGGGCATTTAGTGTGGATCTGGCTCACGAGTTGTGTTAACCCAACAATAAGGGACCTGGCAGTACAATAGGCTCAATGTTAGGAGTACTAGCATCTCGGCAAGAAAAATAAAAATTACATGTACAGAATGGGAGGAATAGAACTAAGCAACAGCACGCGTGAAAAAGAATTGGGTATACCAATAGATCACAGACTGCACATGAGTCAACAGTGTGATGCAGCAGCAAAAAAGGCAAACACAGTTCTGGGATGTATTAACAGAAGCATAAACTAGATCACATGAAGTCATTATCCCCTCTACTCCTCCTTGATCAGACCTCATCTGGAATACTGTGTCCAGTTCTGGACAGCAGGTTTTAAAAAAGACATTGAAAAACTGGAGCAAGTTCAGAAAAGAGCTACCAGGATGGTGAGCAGACTGCAAACTATGTCCTACGAGGAGCGGTTAATGGATCTGAGAATGTTTAGCTTGCAAAAAAGAAGGCTAAGAGGAGACTTAATAGCTGTCTACAAATATCTGAAGGGATGTCACACTTTAGAGGGATCATCCATATTCTCATATACACATGGAAACACGAGAAGAAATGGAATGAAACTAAAAGGGAGGAGATACAGATTAGATATTAGAAAAAAACTTTGACAGTGAGGGTGATAAGTGGAACAGGCGGCCACAAGAAGTGGCGAGTTCTCCTTCTCTTTGGAAGTCTTCAAATAGAGGCTGGACAGACATCTGTCTTAGATGGTTTAGTGAATCCTGCATTGAGCGGGGGGTTGGACACGACGACCCTGGAGGTCCCTTCCAACGCAAACATTCTAGGATTCTATGCCGCAGATTCCCATTCTCACGTGTCTTCTTTTCTAGGTGGTCATCAAAGGGCAGTGTCAATTTGTTAGATATTTTGCACACTGCAAACTCAATCCTAGGTGCTTTTTTTTTCAAGATCTCACATAACTCCTCCTCAAAGGGATATTTACAATAAAGCCCACAAGGAATATACAACTTCTGTTTTTTTTTCCATTCCCTTACTCCAACCTATTGAACATAGATTCCTGTATAGACCTAGGCTCTTTGGGAACTTCCATATTCATAGTCGTTTTTACTGCTTTCAACAATTCATCCATATCTTCCACCGGAAAACACATATTCACCATAATCACTATCCAGTCCACTCGTTTCCAAGACATCCTCAGAACTAAACAGATCAGTACAAAGTTTGGAGGACTGTGGTTCCTCAGGATTATACAACTTTCTCTTTAGAGAATTCTTAACTTCAGATATATTTAAGGATCTGACGTCTCGGAGAAAAGACAATTCTTCTGAAATAGTTTTTTCGAAACATCTACGTCATAGCCTTCTCTCATAACAGCTAGTTAGTGCTAGGGGCATGGATGGGGTCTTCTGTGGGGTCGCTCCTCAGGATTGAAGGTCCTTCCATCACTGGCGTGCTGCAGTCGGCACCTGAACAATTGAAATGCTCCTCCAACCGAAATGGTTGTTACCCTGAATCACTGCATGCCCATCTCTCCAAATGCAACATCTGGTCTTCTGATTCCAGGCAGAGAGGAATAGGAATAAAGTCATCAATGTGTCCCCCATCCTCTGTTCCCGGGAAACTACAGGGCTGAAAGAAGATAAACACGTTCTCTTGACTGTCTGGCGGAACAAAGACATCGGCAGAGAAAATAATAATTACTTACCAGTTATTTGATTTTCCAGATCCCACCACAGAATCAGCCACCATGGAGAGAGGATCTGCCAAGGACAGGAAGCCTACGGCTTTAAAAGGCGGAGCCACTCAACACATTTCAGTGGTTTATGGAGCATGAGAGGTAATTCGTTTAGTTAATTTTGTATCTAAGGTGTGACATCTCTCCTTGTGGAGAGTAACGCATCTGACATGCCAGTGTATTGAGACTTATAGGTCTTGCAATGCTCCTCTGGGAAAATAACTACACAAATTGCCTCTTCAAAGAGGAATAGTATTTGATAAAGACCTCTCATACAGCCATATCAAATATCTTGCCTTGCACTGAGGAGGGGCAACACCCTGAAACACTTGACTGCAAATTGAGATTCAGGTTTGACTTTTATCCTAAGTCACGTGGCAAGGCTGGTTAGATGTACCCATACGCCATAGAACAGGAGGGGTTCCCGACCTTTGACGTATGAGTACGTCATGGTGATCGTACAGTCACAGGAGCTGTGCCCGCTCAATCGCCGCCAGAAACTTGGCTTAAGTTAAAGCCAAGACCCAGCTGTCAGTGCCAGGGGCAGTTCCCGCACCACCACGGGCATTTTAACCCCCTAAATGCTGCAATTGATATCGATCACAGCATTCAGAAGGCTGGGATAGGGAGGAGGGTCCCTCTCTTGTCTGATCAGCGCCCCTGTGAGATCATCCTGACGGTCCAATCATTGCCATGGCAACCAGAGGTTGTCATGACGACATCCTGATTGTAGCATTGGCGTCCCTGCCCTCTGCTAGGCAGGGACGCCATCCCTCTCACCTCCGCGCTCCTCACGTGGGCCCCTCCAGCGCTCCTGTCTCTGTCGGCGCAGCGGCGTCCCTGCCCCATGTCAGACAGGGACACCGTCTCTCTCGCCCCCGGCTCCTGGCGCGGCTTCTCCCTGCGCTCCGTTCCCTGCTGTGGCTGGCGCGCGTTCCTCCTCCAGCAGAGTGCTTAGGTTGCGCGCGCGCACTCCCCCCCATCTTAAAGGGACAGCGCGCGCATTCCTAAAGAGTCCTCGGCCAATGGCCAGAGGACTTCCCACATTTAAGTCACCTCCTCCAAAATGGAGGTGCCCGAGCAAAGTTGTTTGCACTGTGTCTGATCTGTGCTTCAGCCCTCAGGTTCCGCTGCTAGCCTGACTTCTCGTCCTGCCTGCCAGCCTGTTAAGTGCCCGTTACCTGCCGAGCCTGCGCACCTGGAGCACTCACCTGTTATCTGCCTGTTACCTGCCTTGGCTATCTGTCCGCTCACCTGGGAGCATCCGCCTGCCTTGTCTGTCAGACCGCTCACCTGGGAGCGCCCACCAGTTACCTGCCTCGTCTGTCTGCCCGCTCACCTGGGAGCGCCCACCAGTTACCTGCCAGTTACCCGCCTCGTCTGTCTGCCCGCTCACCTGGGAGCGCCCGCCTGTTTCCTGCCAGCCTGCCTGGAGACCCTGCCGTCACTTGCTGTGACCACCTTCCTGGTAAACCTAAAGACTGCTACTTGCCCTGCTATCTCGAACTGTGACCACCTGTCTGCTACTAGAGACTTCCGCCTGCTTGCCGTGTCCATCCGCCATACTGGTCAGTCCCAGCCTTCTGACCCGAGGGAGCCACCTGCTCTCTTACAAGGTCGTACCCAGAGTGGCACCTGGTCCCTCAGCTCGGATCCTCCCTGGTCACGGTGTCGTTAGCTGTCGTACGACCAGGGTCAGTTCAGGTGGATACTTAGTCACGCCCCTCTGGGTCCCTCCTTGCACCTCGGCACAGAGGTTCCACCACCCGGACCCGTAACACTGATCACCAGGTTACGGCAAGCCTGTTAGACCATGCTCAGAGCCTGGCCTAAGGGGCTTCTGCCAGTGCAGCACGGACACGTATAATGCATTGTGGTGCTGATGCATTGCAATGCATTATGCCAGTGATCAGAGTGAAAAAAAGTCCCATAGAGGGACTAAGCAAAAAAGTGTAAAAAAAAAAGTAAGAATATTAAAAAAAAATAAATAAATCACAAAATAAAGAAAAAAATATTAAACCAATAAATATATATTTATGTAAAAAATCTATAAATAAACAAAAAAAGTACACATATTTGGTATCGCCTGTTAGAACCCTCCTGTTTGTTTTTTCCATCCTGTGTTTTGCGGTCACGTGACCATCTGCCTTTATATTCCAGCTCCGCCTTTTTGGCTGTGCTGGACTTCAGTGTTTGACTGTTTTGCTAGCCAGGTGCTTCGGTGCCTATCTCTTAGTTCGCTTGGTCCTTTGGGACCTCTAGTACCTTTTTGTCAGTTTATCTTTTGTTTTCTGCAACAACTTTCTCTGTTCAGGAGGTGTCCCATTTTTGTTCCAGTCCTTAGTTCTTTTAGGGACCCCTTCCCTTTATTCTATAGGTCTTCGTTCAGGCGGGTCTGTTCGCTAGGAACAGGCAGCCCGCTACATCATAGGGATTCAGCTTAGTCTTACTGTAGGGATTGCATTTACCTTTCTTTCCTTAGTTCTGGTTTGCAGATCATAACAGTAAGTCCAGCCCAAAAAAAAAAAAAAAAATTAAGGAAATATTAATACGGCGATCATTATGGCTTCCATCCAGGATTTGGCTTAACGCTTGCAGGGGTTGACTCTGGAGGTGGCCGAGCTTCAGCAACACGTGAGTAGCTGTTCCGGAGCACATTTTGTGGAACCCAAGGTAGGACTGCCAGATGTTTTTTTATGGTAGTCAGCAAGATTTTTTTTCCTTTAAAAATGCTTGTTTGTTATATTTTCGTTTGAGACCAAGGTCCTCTGGGAATGAATCACAGCGCATTGGTTTTATTATGTCACTTTTGCGCAATGAGCCACAAGGGTGGGCCTTTTCTCTCCAACCTAATGATCCGTGTTTGAGGTCGGTAGAAGAGTTTTTTTTCTGCTATGGGTCTATTATATGACGATCCTGATCGAATCTCATCTGCTGAGGCAGAATTCAGGCGTTTGAATCAGGGGTCAGATGATGCTGAGATTTATTGCACACACTTTAGAAGGTGGGCTTCTGAAGTCAGATGGAATGATCCTGCTTTGAAATGTCTATTTCTTGCTGGTCTGAGTGAAAGAGTTAAGGATTTGCTAATTGCATTCCCTGCACCTGAGACTCTGCAGGATGCCATGCAATTAGATGTTCCTGTGGATAGGAGGTTGAGATCTAGGCAGAATGAGGTAAAGACTCCTGTAATGCCAGGTCCTAGTCCCCAGAAAATCTGCTCAGATGGCGGAGAACCAATTGAAGTTGTGGCGATGTCGCTCCGCTCTCAGGAAAGAGACCGGAGGTTCGCGGGGGGATTGTGTCTTTATTGTGGTGGAAGACGGCGAATATGAAATTTCACGTATCTTGAATTCTAGACGGCATAGAGGGAGAGTACAGTATCTCGTCTCCTGGAAGGGTTTCGGTCCCAAAGATAACTCCTGGGCAAGGGTGGATGATGTCTCTGCTCCTAGGCTTGTTAGAGCTTTCCACAAGAGGTTTCCGGATAGGCCTGGGCCTCGAGGATCCGGAGGATCCTCTTAAAAGAGGGGGTACTGTTAGAACCCTCCTGTTTGTTTTTTCCATCTTGTGTTTTGCGGTCACGTGACCTGCTGCCTTTATGTTCTTCAGTGTTGTTTGACTGATTTGCTAGCCAGGTGCTTCGGTGCCTATCTCTCAGTTCGCTTGGTCCTTTGGGACCTCTAGTACCTTTTTGTCAGTTTATCTTTAGTTTTCTGCAACAACTTTCTCTGTTTAGGAGGTGTCCCATTTTTGTTCCAGTCCTTAGTTCTTTTAGGGACCCCTTCCCTTTATTCTATAGATCTTCGTTCAGACTAGCCTAGGACTAAGGCGGGTTTGTTCGCTAGGAACAGGCAGTCCGCTACATCGTAGGGATTCAGCTTAGTCTTACTGTAGGGAAATCCTTCCCCTTCTTTCCTTAGTTCTTGTTTGCAGATCATAACGTTGCCACATCCAGAACGACCTCACCTATAAAACTCACACTAGTTATCTCCTTCAGTGAACAGTTAAAAAATTAAATTAAAAAACGTGGCAAAAAACCTATACTTTTTCATCCTACCACCAAACAAAAAGATATGTAATAAAATGTGGTCAAAAAGTTGAAAACGTCATCTTATCCCACAAAAAACAAGCTGTCAATGGAGAAATAGAAAAGTTACAGCTCTCAGAATAAAGTGATGCAAAAACAATTCTTTTTTTCTATAAAATAGTTTTTATTGTGTAAAAGCGCCAAAACATAAAAAAAATTAAATAAATCTGGTATCGCTGTAATCGCACCCACCCAAAGAATAAAGTTGTCTAATCACTTATACCGCTTGAGGAACAGCGCAAAAAATAAACAACCAAATTTTCACCTGCTGTTGATTTTTTTTCATTCTGCCTCCCAAAGAGCGCATGAACATCAATTCCACTCAAAGCACGTGGTGCTCGTGTCTAAGGTTGGCATCCCATTTCAATTAGCGCAAGAAGACTGGCCGGCTCAAAGATCGCAGTAAGGCTCGGCTCACATTTATCCTGCGCTCTGTGCTGAGCGCTAACACCGGGGTTTCCGTGTAAATCTCTGAAATACATGATTCAGACGGAACCCCCCGTGGAAGATTTCCTGTAATGAGGCAGATGGAGGCACCATGGACGCCGTCTGGCCTGTGATCCTGCGGTGTCCGTATTTTTATTAGGCGTGCATAAAAAGTGAGGTCAGTCACAGTTTTGTACACCTCTCAAAAGAAAGAGACCGCTGAACAGAGGCCAGATGGAGTCAAGAGTAACTCTGCTGCCTCATTATAGTGGATGGATCCCTCGGTTTTCATCTGAATCAGGTCACTTGTAGATTTAGATGGAAACACCGATATAAGGGCTCAGAGTAGAGCGCAGGATAAATGTGATCCCAAATGTTATGTAAAATGTTCCCAACAAAAGCTTCAACTCAATCCACAAAAAAAGCCCCCAGTCAGGTCCATCATCAGTTGAAATATAGGGGGCTTCTACGTTACTGGTAGCACAAAGACTGGAAAACCGCCATGGCTCATCAACCCCCAAAAGAAATCCAGCGATTTACTGATTTCAACACTCAGCATTGCCTTCGGATGTAGCAGAGTTTGATATTGTCTTGGGACCTCCATATTATGAATTTATCGCGGACAGGTGAGGATAACTTTTATTTTTAAGGTATTAAATGGGTAAATTATGGTAATTGTCAGGGAGTGATTTTTACAATTAAAGGACATTTCTTTGTGTGTGTTTATTACTTTTCACTACGGGGTTAGTAATGGGGGTGTCTGACAAACGCCTCTCCATTACTAACCTGGGCTTGATGTCAGCGGACATTACACAGCTGACATCAACCCCAAAACCATTACCCAGCTAGCCAACGCACCAGGGCAAGCGGGAAAAGCAAAGACTAAGCACCAGAATTGGCACATCTAATGGATGCACCATTTCTAGGGCAGCTGTTGGCTGGAATTATTAGTCTGGTAGGGGGCTAATAGCCATTGACCCTTCCCAACCTTTTAATATCAGCCTGCAGCTGTCTGCTTAGCCTTTGCTGATTATTAAACACTAGATGGTGGCCCGATTCTAACGCATCGGGTATTCTAGAATATGTATGCGTCCGACCGGGCGCGACTAATCAGCGAAGCAGTGTTTAAATGGGTTGTGCACTACTTTAAATTAACCCCCCAATGTATCCCCCTGGGGCCCTTAATGAATTTTGGAGGACCGGGGAGCGAGGCCGCCGGTCGGGGTACTTCTGCTGCGAGCAGCCAGGAGATGACCGGCTAGCACAGAGTGAGCGTGTGAGGGAGATGACCGGCTAGCTGAGTGTGAGCGTGTGAGGGTGAGCGTGGAAGCGTGTGAGGGTGAGCATAGGAGCGTGTGAGGGTGAGCGTGGGAGCGTGTGAGGGTGAGAGTGGGAGCGTGAGAATGTGAGCGTGAGAATGAAAGTGGGTGAGGGTGAGCGTCCGAGGGTGAGCGTCCGAGGGTGAGCGTCCGAGGGTGAGCGTCCGAGGGTGAGCGTCCGAACGTGAGCGTCAGAGCGTGAGCGTCAGAGCGTGAGCGTCCGAGCGTGAGCATCAGAGCGTGAGCGTCAGTGCGTGAGCTTGAGCGTCAGAGCGTCCGAGCATGAGTATCAGAGCGTGAGCGTCAGAGCGTGAGCGTCAGCGTGAGTGTGAGCGTCAGAGCGTGAGCGTCAGAGCGTGAGCGTCAGAGCGTACGAGCGTCAGAGCGTACGAGCGTCAGAGCGTACGAGCGTGAGCTTCAGAGCGTGAGTGTGAGCGTCAGAGCATGAGCGTGAGTGCCAGAGCGTGAGCATCAGAGCGTGAGCGTGATCGTCCGAGCGTGAGCGTCAGAGCATGAGCGTCTGAGGATGAGCGTCTGAGCGTGAGCGTCCGAGCATGAGCATCAGAGCGTAAGGGTCCGAGTGTGAGCGTCAGAGCGTGAGCGTCAGTGCGTGAGCGTCAGTGCGTGAGCGTCAGTGTGTGAGCGACAATGCGTTAGCGTGAGCGTCAGAGTGTGAGCGTGAGCGTCAGAGCTTGAGCGTCTGAGGGTGAGTGTCTGAGCGTGAGCGTCCGAGCGTGAGCGTCAGTGCGTGAGCGTCCGAGCGTGAGCGTCAGTGCGTGAGCGTCCGAGCGTGAGCGTCAGTGCGTGAGCGTCCGAGCGTGAGCGAAAGCGTGAGCGTCCGAGGGTGAGCGTCCGAGGGTGAGCGTCCGAGGGTGAGCGTCCGAGGGTGAGCGTCCGAGGGTGAGCGTCAGAGCGTGGGCGTGAGCGTCCGAACGTGAGCGTCCGAACGTGAGCGTCTGAACGTGAGCGTCAGAGCGTGAGCGTCAGAGCGTGAACGTCCGAGCGTGAGCATCAGAGCGTGAGCGTCAGTGCGTGAGCTTGAGCGTCAGAGCGTCCGAGCATGAGTATCAGAGCGTGAGCGTCAGAGCGTGAGCGTCAGCGTGAGTGTGAGCGTCAGAGCGTGAGCGTCCGAGCGTGAGCGTCAGAGCGTGAGCGTCAGAGCGTACGAGCGTGAGCTTCAGAGCGTGAGTGTGAGCGTCAGAGCATGAGCGTGAGTGCCAGAGCGTGAGCATCAGAGCGTGAGCGTGATCGTCCGAGCGTGAGCGTCAGAGCATGAGCGTCTGAGGATGAGCGTCTGAGCGTGAGCGTCCGAGCATGAGCATCAGAGCGTAAGGGTCCGAGTGTGAGCGTCAGAGCGTGAGCGTCAGTGCGTGAGCGTCAGTGCGTGAGCGTCAGTGTGTGAGCGACAATGCGTTAGCGTGAGCGTCAGAGTGTGAGCGTGAGCGTCAGAGCTTGAGCGTCTGAGGGTGAGTGTCTGAGCGTGAGCGTCCGAGCGTGAGCGTCAGTGCGTGAGCGTCCGAGCGTGAGCGTCAGTGTGTGAGCGTCTGAGGGTGAGCGTCTGAGGGTGAGCGTCAGTGCGTGAGCGTCAGTGTGTGAGCGTCAGAGCGTGAGCGACAATGCGTTAGCGTGAGCGTCAGAGTGTGAGCGTGAGCGTCAGAGCTTGAGCGTCTGAGCGTGAGTGTCTGAGCGTGAGCGTCCGAGCGTGAGCGTCAGTGCGTGAGCGTCCGAGCGTGAGCGTCAGTGTGTGAGCGTCTGAGGGTGAGCGTCTGAGGGTGAGCGTGTGTGGGTGAGCCGCTAACGGCCGCCATCTTGTTCTGAAATCCCGTGTCGCTGATTGGCCGCGGCCTGACCAATCAGTGACGTGGGATTTCCTGGACAGACAGACAGACAGACAGACAGAATAAGACAATTATATAGTAGATAGGGGGAATCCAACATCATTTTTTTTCTTGGGTCCCCCCTCTTGAATAATTAGTAAAGGCTATTGAGACAGCTGTGAGCTGTTATTAATGGGCTGGGAAGATTCATGGATATTGGCCCCTTCCTAGAATAAGACCAGCCCACAGCTGTCTGCTTTCCCTCAGCTGATTATTAAAAGTAAGGGAGAACCCATGCTATTTTTGTATTTCGTTATTTTTGCCCTCACGTCTGCTGCTTCCTTCCAACCATTCGCAAAATGAGGATCCTGCTGCACTATGGCATTTAGAGGCTTTTGATTTCTGTTGCTGACACTATTAGGTGTCTCGCAGTTATGTCCACCAGTCGTATTATTTTTTATGTGGCCTTTATTTTGCGCTTATGATGCATGATATATTCTTGTCTTTACTACATTGCTGAGTTGCGTGGGATTAGTGCACGTTTGGCTTTGCCATTTGGATTGATCTACATTTAGCCAGACTATTGAAAATTGCTGGTGTTTTTGACTTTGTCATTACACATTGATAGCAGTATACGCAGATATCTTTTGTTAATATTTGCTATGCAGTCATATTTACTTGTTGGCTTTATCTGGTCTCGTTGTCCAGGAATGTATTGCTGACGACACATGCAAATATCTCTATTGTGCTCCATTTATGCTATATTGTCATCTAATTTACATGACTACTGTGATGACACAGCTTCTAATCTTAATCAGCCAGACGTCTAGATTTGTTATGCCAGGAGAAATACACTATTGTGTTTGTGTTGACTTTTGAATTTATGTGTTTTTCTTTGGTGGGTCAAGAAGGACAGACTAGTATTTATATAAACCCGAATGTTGACATTTGAGTTGATATTTGCTGCAACTTAGTTTATATACTTATAACTTACTTGCTCATTCAGTCATAGGGTTGTTCTTTACTGTAATTATTCATGCTGGTCGCTGCCCACTCACTTTGAATTGTAATTCCGTGCTTGTGCACTTTTCAGTATGTTCAGGGTGTTTGTGACATAACCTGATGCTGCGCAATGTGTAAGGTATTAATCCGCGCTGGCGCATTGTTCCTGGGGTCCCCGCACGTGCGCACACAGTCAGTGAAGCTCAACACTTTACGGCGCACGCGCGGGGACCTCAGGAACAATGCGCAAGCGCGGATTAATACCTTACACATTGCGCAGCATCAGGTAATGTCACAAACACCCTGAACATACTGAAAAGTGCACAAGCGCGGAATTACAATTCAAAGTGAGTGGGCAGCGACCAGCATGAATAATTACAGTAAAGAACAACCCTATGATTGAACGAACAAGTAAGTTATAAGTATATAAAGTGCTTAAGGCAAATGACTATAGCAGTGATTATCATGGAAAAAGCATGTTAGTGATGCACATTGCATCACTAAGAGCAACAACCTGGGGACAGTTTAACTTATACAAATAACATGACAGGTTCCCTTTAAATGCTCAATGACACATGTGCCCCTACCCCTTCCCCCCTGACCTGTGAATGATGACCAGAGCCACAGATGTAAATATAAAAAGGGATTTCTATCCTGCTGCAAGGAGAATCAGAGAGACTCTTCAGGACAGCAGCTTGGTAGCATGGCTCCATCCAGAGAGACACAGATTTGGATTCAACAGGATGCCAACCTAAGGGACACTGCCCTGGCTGGAAGGATACAGATCTGCTCCATTGACCATCACTGACCCCATGGAGACGTTTGGCTAAACCAGGATTGAGACCTTCTGGTCACCTGGTGGTCCCATGGATATGGTCTGAGACACCAGGTTGTGACCCTCCTGTCACCTGGTCCGATGGATATGTTTGGGTTAGCTAGGTTGGGACCATCTGTTCACCTGGAACCCATGGATAGATTAAGAGAAAGCCAGGCTGGGACCATCCGGTCAGCTGGTCCCACGCATTTGTTCGGAGAAGCCAGGGTGGGATCCTCGAGTCTCCTGGCCTTGTACCTCAATGGACTGTCAGCTTTCTAAGCTTGCCGCTACCTCCTCTCTGTGGGTATCCACCCAAAGTGGGGTGCCACTGGTTAAGGTAGTTGGCCCTGGAAGTTCCAAAGTCGCAGCTGCTCTATTCCCAGCGGTACAGCGGAAGTGTGAGACAGTATAATTTTGCACCATCTTGGGAGGTTGCTGAGACAGTTCTATATGTTTGCCTGTTTGGTGGTTCAATAAATTATTGCCACGCTGTTTTACCCTCACCCTGTGTTGTCTGAGTAGTATTATGCCCACACAAGACCCCGGGCTACTTTGATGGTTGGTGAAGAGGCGTGGGTTTTTCAGCTTTATTTCAAACTAAATATGTTTTTTCATGTCATGTTTTACTTTCTAAATGTTTTTAAAATTTGTTTGCTGTATGTTTCAATAAAAATATTTTCTATTTTATGGTGCTCCCTGTATACATAGCATGTTTCTTTTTTTTCACATGGTTAATTCATCACATGCTACAGGCTGATCCCAAGTATTAGGTGATGCCCTCTTTAACATTGTCCCTTTAATAGGCTGGGAAGCTTCATGGATATTGGCCCTTCCCAGAATAATAACACCTGCCCCCAACTGTCTGCTTTCCCTCAGCTAGTTAGTAAAAATAAGAGGGACTGTGAAGATACAGCTTAAAATCTTTATCAGCCAGACGTTTAGATTTGTTAATCCAAGAGAAATACACTATTATCTTTGAGTATTTATGTGCCTGGTCAATAAGAACAGACCAGTATTTGTGTAACCCTGATTCTTGCCTCCCCTTTGATTATGGAACAATGAATGTTTGCTAATTATGTTGATTAACGTTTGTGGACCCGGTGGCTTACTGACTCACAAGACAGGAGGACAAACTAAGCAAATTCATTAAATATTCAAAGAATGAGACATGAGGCTGCCCTCCCTAACCCCTTACTTGTGAATGTATATTTGCAAGCACAACTGTGACTATTTTAAGGGGCATGTGCTTCTGTAGCAGTCAGACTTGGGACAGAGAATCAAGGAGACGAAAGAGGACACACCATCAGCTTGGCAGTATGTCTTTACCCAAAGAGACACAAATTTGGATTCTACATGACTAAGGGTACGGCCCTGACTGGAAAGATACGGATCTGCTCCATTGACCATCAGAGAGTCCATGGATACGTTTGGGGAGACCAGGTTAGGACGATGAAGTCACCTGGCCCCGTAGATATGTTTGGGGTTGCCAGGAGGGACCCACCGGTCGCCTGGAACTCATGGAGACTTTTTAAGAAGCCAGATTGGGACCCACTGGTCATCTGGCCCCATGGAAACTCTTGGAGAGGCCAGGGTGGGACCCTCAGGTCTCCTGGTCTTGAACCTTGATGGACTGCTAGCTTCCTGAGCTAGCCGCTACTTTCTGTCTGTGGGGGCCCGCCAGAAGCAGGGGGGGGCACTGGTTGAGGAAGTCCCAAAGTCACAGCTGGCGGAGCGGAAGGGTGAGACTGTAATGTTGTACCATCTTGGGTGTTTTGGTGGGACTGTTATTGTCCTATTTTGTGGTTCGATAAAGTGTTGCCATGCTGTTTTACCCTCACCCTGTGTTGTCTGAGTAGCGTTACGCCCATGGAAGACCCCGTGTGTCTTAACAGGGACCCTACACCATTTTTTTTAAATTTCTTTATTCAATAAATACAAGTACAGAAAACTACACACACAAAGTCCTGATTATTTAGCACACTGACATATTTCTATGTTCCTCATCGCTATCTTTGAACATCTTTAATACATAACACTCTAATTTCTATGCTGCATTTCATTCCATACGTGTCACACGGACAGCAGACAGCTGGCACAGGGACACGGACCTCACCTCGTTTTTCCAGTACTGGAATCACTAGGACATGTGAAAGGGGCCCAAGAGAGGCATTGGCCCTTTCTGCTGCTTTACACCATCAAGCTAGAGACCCTTTGGTTGCTGTCTAAACTTTGTTGGAACGCTAAACGAGAACAAATAGAGAGATACTTTCTGAAACTGACCTGATCTTAAAAAAAAAAAAAAAAATATTCGTAAAAGTCTTGGTCACAGACAGGGCCTGCAATTCCCTTATCCTTCTAGCTGTAGAAAGGACTATCAGAAAGATAGACTTAAAGGTTAAAACCTAACTCAGGGACGATGCCAATGGCTCAAATGGGGTATAGATAGTTTACCCAGAATTAAATTGAGGTCCCGTGGTGGAACTCGAGGCTGAGTTAGGTGGCTAGACTAGCCTACAGCTTTGATGAACCTGCCTACCCAAGGGTTATTGGCTACTCTATGCTTGAAGAGAGCGCCCAGGGCTCAAATCTGAATGGTGTTTGCTGAAAGTTCCCATTCTAGCTCTTTCTGTAAGAATTCCAAAATGTTAGACTATGGCACTAGATTATCCTGAAAGGGGCTTATACATCAAAAATCTAAAAAAAAAAAAAAACTTTTCCAAACCTCTGTCATAAATGTCACCTTTCTTCCTACACTTCAAAAGGGTGGAAATCATTTTTTTTTTTAGAAAAGACCTTTGACACAAGGAGCTGCCGCTTAAACATCATGCCATCAAATGAAGGCTTTTCACACTGGGATGCAGGACTGGAGTCCGAGATAGAAGGTCTGGGATCTATGAAAGGACCCACAGGTTCCCTACCGCGATCAGACGTGACAAAGTAAACCAAGTTCTCCTCTGCCAGAAAGAGGACCACCTTGGCCTGATTTGTCCAAATCTTCCTCAGCACTGCTGGAATCTGGGAGATTGGTGGGAAAGCATAGACTGAGCCATGAGACCACCTGTGGAGAAAGGCATTCAACCCATGAGGAAATTCCCCGGTACTTAGGGAGAAGAATATTTGGACCTTTCTGCTTTCCCCATTTGCCAAAAAGATCTACTAATGGTTGTCCCCCTAGAAGAACAATTGAGGGACCTCTCGTCTTGGCTCAAGTGATGGTGACTTACGGAAAGAAAATTCAAAAGCGTGTTGTCTTTTAGGTAACTTGCCAGCAAGGACAGAAAACGTTCTTCTGCTAATTTTACTATTTTTCTGGCTTCAGTCATCAGGGTCCTGGACCTTGTGCCCCCCCAGCCAGTATAAATAAGATACTGCTGTCTTGTTGTCGGAGAGAATTTTCACATTGTGACACCCAAGCCAAGATATTGCTTCTACAAGAGCCAACCTGATGGCTAACGCTTTCACATTGGATAATTTCCAGATCCAGGGCCTACTTACCTGGAGATAAGGGGCTTTCAGGGTAAGCCCCCCCAACCGAAGGAGCTTGCATTTGTAATGATGGGATTTAGGATTTCACAGGCAATTCTGAAGGCTCTGCCCGCAGAGTCACTAAATTAGGCATTTTTTGAGTCAATTTAGAGGCTAGAATTTTTTTTTTTTTTAACGTTTCCCATGACTTTCTCCACCTTCCTTTCAAAATCTCCCGGTAAAGATTCCTGAAGTGGTCTCACGCCTAGGTGACCGCCGGAATGCAAGACGTTAGGGCTCCAAGCACAGACATGGCCCTTCTCAGGGAAATTAAGAGGTTCTTGATAAGAATGGATACAGACTTTATTATCTCCTTTATCTTTTCCTCTGGAGGAAAGGATCTTTGCTTACCGGAATCCAGTAGGATACCCATTTTATGGTTATCAGCCAACCTAAAATATGCAAATTATCTCATCAGAGAGGAAGAGGACTTGTACTCTAGTGCCACCTATTGGAAGAAGCAATCCTAAAAGTCAATATCGACCCTTTAAAGAGCCTTGCTATATGACTTAGGATAAAAGTCAAACCGGAATCTGAATTTGCAGACAGTGTTTTGGGGTGTTTTCCCTCATCAGTGCAACGTATGAGATCTAATTTGGATAGGTGAGAGGCTTAAGAATGGGATCTAAGGGGGTAACATTTCTCCATGTGGAGAGTGACAAACCAGGCCTGGCATGTTGAATTTTAGGATTGTTTCTTCCAATAGGTGGCACTAGAGTTCAAGACTTCTTCCTCTCTGAAGAGACAATTTCCATAATTTTATACATGGCGTATAAGTCTCCTCACTCTGACATGCCAAGCCTGGTTTGTCACTCACCACAAGGAGAAACGTTACCCCTTAGATCTCAGCCAATCTAGAATCTTTGCTTACCGCCAAACTGCATTCTAACTTTGTTTTTCCCACTGTCAAGAATTGTCTAGATAGGGGAAAAAATAAAAGACCTTTTTTTTTCCAGATATGGGCTGACCTTTCTACAACAATTTTTGTAAACGCTCCGAAAATGAAGCAAAACCTTCTAACCATGTACTGTCACAGTCAAAAAATGATGGTGATTGCTAAATATTGGCACATGATAGTAGACGTCCTGGAGATCTAATATGGCCATAAAGCATTCCAGAAAAAGAAGAAGTTCTACCGCAGTCCCTATAGTTTCCATTTTGAAAAAGTTTTACTTTTAGTAAAAGATTTAACTATTTTAGGGGTAACAATGGTCCTTTAGCAAAGATCTGGTTTCCTCCTCAAAAAGAGGGAGCCGTAGAAACCTTTTTCCCAGTCCGATTTGGAAACTGGAATTAGGACACCCTTCTGCAAGAGTTGCAGATCTTCCTGTTCTAGGGCTTTCTGGCCTATATTGGAGGACTGAACCACTCTGGAGGGCAAGAGTTGATTATCAGTTTTAATCCCTCGTCGATGGAGTCTAGAATTCACCCACTTACTGAGATTTTTGACCAAGCAGGAAGAAACTCTTAACCTCCCATCTACATGGGGCCTGGTGTCATTGCCGGCCGGATCTTTTCGGGAGATCTGAGACCTTCCATCTAGAACACTTTTGTTCTTCCTTGATAGACGAAAGGCTCTTCTAAACTTCAGGAGGGTTGCAGAAGGAAATCCTTTCCTTGCATTAGATGCCTTAACCAAAATCTCACTCAAGACTGAACTGAAAAAAAATAAATAAAAATTGCCTCGTCAAGGAAGACCACACAGTCTGGACTTCGAGTGAAGATCTCCAGACCAATTCTCCAACCAAAGACCCGAAGGACTGAATGTGACAGGGAAGAAGTGCGTGCAGCTACTGAATGGTCAGCTAGATATTCGGGAGGTTTGCGAGCAACTGACCACGAGGACATTTATTCCTAATCTGAGATTACAGGTGGCTGATGGGGACAATTTCCGTTCTTTCTTCCCTTTCTTCTAAGAGTTATAACTCTTACTTTTCTGTCCACATAGACACATGTTTTTTGAGGGACGAGTTGTACTTTTGAATGACACCATTTTACCACATAATGTACAGGAAATAAATTCCAAGTGGGGAGAAATTGTGGAAAAAAAACCCTCCACACAATTCTGCCATTTTTTTGGGGGAATTATTTTTCCGGTGTACATCGTGTGGTAAAAATGACCTTGCAATATGATTTTGTTCATCGGAACAATTACAGCGATACCCATCAAGTCCAGTTTTTTTTTTAAATTATTTTCGTAGCGCCCCAAAAAAATTTGAGTTGTGTCAACATTTTTCGTATAGAATTTTTTTGGGGAATTGCAGCGACAAAAAAAAAAAAATAAATTACATTTCAGCGTTCTTGATTTTTTTGTACACAGTGCTTACTAGTGGCAGGCGAGCACTAAAATGCACAGGTGCTCGATGCTCAGGTCGAGCACATTGGAATACTCGGGTGCTCAACCCGAGCAACGAGCCCAATGTAAGTCTATGGGAAACGCGAGCATTTTTCAGGCGGCTCCCCCCGGCGGTCTGCAGAGGGCCTAAAAATTGCCCAAATTGATGGGAACAGCATGGGGAAGACCCCTGGAAGCATCTCTGACTCCCAGGTCACTTCAATCAACAATGTTGTCAGAGGTATTACGCCACTTTTACGGACAATAAAACATACAAAAACAAATCCAAAATGTATTTTCCTGGGAAATATGTTAAGGAACATCCTTTCCAGGGTAATGACTTGTATATAAGGCAAAATAAATAACCAAAACTAAAACGACTCCTCCACACCTTGGGCTATGTTCACACGTAGAGTTTTTGATACGTTTTTGCACTTTTGAATTGCTTTCAACCGTGACAAATGCATTCACCGGGAAATGTCATCTTAACATTTTACAACTTTATCTGGCCATGTGGTGTGTGACACATCATCAGACACATCCTGTTTCATTTATGATGGAGGGACTCGGACAGTCACAAAGCCTATTTTTATAGGGCCATCAGTCGGCCCTCACTATTCTTTAGAGAGCCATCAGCCGGCTATGCTTTCTTGTTCCCATTACTAAAGAGTGGGTCTCCAAATTTCAAAAGCTTCCCTTGGCTGGTGGTCCTAGTTTGGAACCGGGGCCTCAGTCTGCCCTTATTCACACAGAGGTCAACTTTGACACAAGGTAAGGTTTTTACTATTAGACAGAGTAGATTCTATCCCGAACGGGTTCACCTTGTCAAGGGTGGGATAGCTTTCATACTATTTTTGATCAAAAGCAGTGTTACTAAGAACCCTATTTTATTTAAATGCACTTTGCTTTTTATTTATTTACAGCAGGGTTTATTTTCGTTTTGCTTCTTGTAGGTTTTTCAGATTCATGGCCATTGTGAAACATGCATTTATGTGCTGCGTATATGCCATTTTAAACCAAGCTCAAACTCTGTTTCTTTGTTATTGCGTATGCAGTGAGTGGCAGGGTTGCCCAAAATTTGGACGCACCCCAATACCCCTTTGAAGAGACTTAGAGGAGGGCCTCCTGAAAACAATGTTCCCATTATTAGAAAGTGTATCTCCCATGGTGTTGGCTTATGCAGTGAATGCAAGGGCTGCCAAAAATTTGGAGGCACTCCAATGCCCCTTGGAAGAGATGTGGAGGAGGGCCTCATAAAAAATTTTTTTCCCATTAGAAAGGAGCATGTCTCCTAAACTTGTAATGTCCATGCACTAAGTGTATGGGCTGACAAACATTTACCCCTGGTGGGTATACATGAACATACTGTTTAAAAATATTTTTTTTTATGGGCATCATAAACACCCTTTAAAAAAATTATGTGGGTGTTGCATCATGGACCACGGTCACACTGGTGATATGGTGGTGGAGGATGGGGAGAAGGAAGAGGACAAGAGCAAATAGCCAAAATCAGGAAGCGTATACCCATGTGTGGGTGTGAAAAGGTGCATGGGAATACACCTCCCAAGAAAAGACACTGGATTTGAGTTTATGTTACGCTGCTATCATTCGGTGGTGTTGAGAAGTCTGGCCCAATCCAGCCCTTGTTCATTTTTATAAGAGTCAGTCTGTCAGCATTTTCAGTTGACAGGCGGATGCGCTCATCAGTTATAATTCCACCAGCGGCACTAAAAACCCGCTCTGATAAAACTCTGGCGGCAGGGCAGGCCAGGACCTCCAAGGCATAGAGAGACAGTTCATTCCACGTATCCAGCTTGGATACCCAATAATTATAAAGCACAGAGGAATCACGGAGGACATTGGGATGATCGGCAAGGTACTCCCTCAGCATCTTCCCAAACTTTGCACTTCTTGTGAGAGTACCCCGCGCCTCAGGGCCTGTGCGATGGAAGGGTCTGAGAAAACTCTCCCAGAACTTGGACAGTGTTCCCCTGCCTCTGCTGGATTGGAGTTGTGTCTCTATCACCTATAGTCCTTGGTTGTCCAACAAACTGTGACCTCTGCCGCCAGCGTTTTCAGATAAAAAAAATTCCTAATAGTTCCGCAACAAGGGCCTTCTGGTACAGCCCCATTTTTGTAGACCTGTCCTCCTCAGGAATAAGAGATAGAAAGTTCTCCTTGTAGCGTGGGTCTAGAAGTGTCACCAACCAGTAATGACTGTCACCCAAAATTTTGAGAATGCGAGGGTCACGGGAAAGGCAGCGTCACAAACTCAGCCATGCGTGCCAGACTGCTAACAGGCAAGACTTCAGTGTCCTCACCAAGAGGACGACTGACCATGCTCTCCTTCTCCTCCCTGTCCTCAGGCCATCCACGCTGAACAGACGGTATGACAGTTGTGCAGGTGGTACCATCTATAGCGCATGAAACTAGCTCCTGTTCTTCCTCCTCCTCCTCATTGTCACCGAATCCACGTTGGGATGAGGCTGGGCTGTGTGTCATCACCCTGTATGGTTCCTTGCTCCATCTCATGATGCACTGCCAATAATGCATCCTCTTTGATTGTGAGCAGAGAACGTTTCAGAAGACAGAGAAGCGGGATGGTGACGCTAATTATGGCGTCATCGCCGCTCACCATCTTGGTGGAGTCCTCAAAGTTTTGGAGGATGGTATATATGTCTGACATCCATGTCCACTCCTGAGGTCTTATGTGTGGAGTCTGAACTGAATACTGATGGCCTTGTTGATGCTGGTACTCAACAACTGCCCTCTTCTGCTCACAAATCCTTCCCAACATCTGCAGTGTAGAGTTCCAACACATGGGAACATCACACACCTGTCGGTAAGCTGGAAGCTGCAAACGCTACTGAAACACGGCAAGGGCGGCGGAAGCTGTAGCTGACTTTCTAAAATGGGCGCACAGGCGGCGTACTTTGACAAGCAGATCCGGCAGCTCTGGGTAGGTTTTTAGAAACCGCTGAACCACGAGGTTAAGCACCTGGGGCAGGCATGGCACATGTGTGAGCTCGCCTTGCCTCAGAGCCGCCACCAGGTTCCAGCCATTGTCACATACGACCATGCCTGGCTGTTGGTTCAGCGGTGTCAGCCACAGATCTGCCTGCTCTTTCAGAGCTGTCCACAACTCTTCAGCATTGTGCGGTTTGTCACCTAAGCATATTAGCTTCAGCACAGCCTGTTGCCGCTTGGCTGAGGCAGTGCTTCCAGCTTGTGACCGATGTGGTCATTTCGGAGATGGAGGCTGAAGAGGAAGAGGAGGCTGAGGTGCAGGAGCTGTAGACTGTGGGGGCAACCCTGATTGACCTAGGGCAAAAAATCCTCGGCGTTGGGAGGATGTGTTCTGTCCCAAGGTCCGACTGGGTCCCGGCTTCCACTATGTTAACACATTGTGCCGTCAGCGAGATGTACAGTCCTTGCCCACAAGCACTTGTCCACGTGTCCGTGGTTAGGTGGACTTTCCCTGTAACTGCATTGTTGAGGGCACGACTAATGTTGTGGGACACGTGCTTGTCTAATGCGGGGACAGCACACCAGGAGAAATAGTGGTGGCCGGGGACCGAGTACCGAGGGACGGCCGCCGCCATCAAGTTGCAGAAAGCTTCCGCCTCCACGAGCCTAAAAGGCAACATTTCGAGCCCAAGCAGTCACGAAATGTGGGAATTTAGTAATGTGGACTGTGGGGCGTTGGCTGGTAATTTGCGCTTGCGTTCCAAGGACTGGGGTATGGACAACTGAACGCTGCGCTGGGACAAGGACGTGCTTGCTAATGGTGCTAGTTGAGAGTGTGCAACGACAGGTGCAGGGGAAGAGGCATCTTCGCATGCACTATGGACAGGGGATTGGCTTGCACACACAACAGCGGAAGAAGCAGTGGTGTCACCCGCAGACACTGCTTTGCTGCCATGTGTCTGATCATGCTGGTGGTGGTCAGGCTGGTAGTTTTGCTACCCCTGCTGATGCTGGTCTGGCAGGTTGTCTTTTTGGGGTTATCAGCAGAGTCTTTAAAAAACAACCAGACTCGGGAAGACCTAACAGTTATACTGGCAACTTCAGTCGACTTGGTGTTACGGCGAATGGTTGCCTGCCTTCTGTCTGCGGCTTCTTCGTGCCTGTTGGGGTGCTCTGCCTCCATCCCCCTCTGTGCTGCTGTCCTCCTGCCAGGTTGGGTCAGTTACTATATCACCCACCACCTCGTCTTCCACTTCCGCACCCTGGTCCTCCTCCTGACTTTCTGGCAATTGTGTCTCATCATCGTCCACCTCTTGTGACACTTTCCCACCGTCGCCTACGTATGACCGTGGCTGCTCAAATATTTTTGCATCGCTACACGCGATCTCCTCTTGACTCGCTTCAAGTGGACCGGGCGAGGAGCCCGAATCTATAAATGGAAAAGTTAACAGCACTTCGGAGTGTCCAAGTGTGGGATCAGTTGTCTCTGGGTACTCGGCATGGAGGGAGGAAGGAGGATCAGGGTGAGGAATAAGCAGTCCAGACTCACGGCGACTGAGAATTGACCGTGTGGAAGACTGGGTGGTGGTGGTGGCTAAGTCACTGGTGTTACGGATCCGGGTGGTGGAACCTCCGTGTTGCGGTGCAAGGAGGGGCCAGAGGGGCGTAACCAAGTATCAACTCGGTCCGACCGAGGTCACACGGCGGCTCAGTCGACTCCGTGAACCAGGGAGGAACCGAGCAGAGGGACCAGGTGCCATTCTGGGACCAACCTTGTATGAGAGCAGGTGACTCCCACGAGTCAAAAGGCAGGAACTGACTGGTACAGCGGATGAGCTTCGGCTGGCAGGCTGACGGGTTGTCTGGGTAGACAAGCAGGCTGATTAGGCAGATAGTCAGGCAAGTGTTTCGGGTAGGCAAGCTGGCGGCACAACAGGTAGCTGGTGCTTTCAGGTAAGCGGGCAGACAAGCAGGGCAGGTAACAGGCAGGTGCTTCCAGGTAAGCAGGCGGGCAGAGCCCATAGACAGACTGGCGGACTGGAATGTAGACAAACTGTCGGGCAGAAGAGAAGTCAGGCTAGCGGACTGAGCAGAAGATCAGACTGGCGAACAGGACCGACTTGCAGAGGACCTGGGGGCTGAAGCAAAGTAAGAATCACAAAGCAACAACCTTGCACGGGCACCTCCATATTGGAGGAGGTGTCTCTTATAGGGAAAGCCCTCCGGTGATTGGCCGGGGACTTTAGGACAGCGCGCGCGGCCCCTTCAAGTGGGAGGGAGCGCACGCCCTAAGCACAGAGCAAAGGAAGCTGCGTGCACCAGCATCAGCTGCAGGGGACCGGAAGACGCTGGAGCAGGACCGCGGTGGTAAGGGGGACGGATTCTCTGACTGGCAGGGGGCAGAGACGCCGATGCTACAACTGGAAGCATTTTCTGCTATCCAACCAATAACCTTTTCACACTGGTCTGGGTTCAATAGTGGTGTTCTGCAGTCCCCTATTAATTGGGACAGGAAGGTCGAGCGAGAAGAGGTGGGTGTTTATATGGCACAATTTTAGCTTGCCCACAGCCTCAGCCTCTGCATGCACCACCATCACGTCCACTTCCCCACCCCTTGCCCATTTTAAATGGAGGACAATATTTTCCTTGTTCACTACAAATGGCTGTATTTGGAGCGAACTTCTATGTGATCCGTGTGACAGACAAACCACAGTTTTAAATAGATGGATTTTTAGTGCTGTAATATGGAAAGGCCTTGCTGTATTCTGCAGAGCCAACAAGCAAATGGCACAGAAAAATGGTGTTCTCTGGATTGCTTTTTAAGCAAATAATGTGGATTAAAATAAAAAAAAAATTATTCCTGGTCCCTGAGACCTGGAGCTATTTCTACAAATATCTGTAAAAGCAGCAGATAGAACTGGAGCTCTTTTATTATAAAAGTACAAAAACACATATACAAAACACAAAAACCAAACCACAGATACAATTATACAACAAACAAACAACTAACAACCAACAAAACCCCAGCAAGACATAACCTAAAATCTGAAATTATATAGAGTCCAACAAAGAAATATATGACGACACAAAGTTCAAGTCCTCCAGCAGACTCCCTAGGAGACCCCCCAGCAAGGGAAGACCCTACCATACCTCCAGGGTGCGCCCTAAAACGCACCCGACCCCCAGCATACACAACATCCATACCTGCACATTCATACCTAACCCCCTAACAAAAAAGGAAAACTAAATAACTGGCCCATCGCCAAAAATAAAGAAATAGGCCACCTGGCCGAAAATTTAATGCACAGCAACCCTATTTTATTTTTTTTTTTATATATATATATATTTTTTTTTTCCCCACCACCATTTTTTAAAACACCCAAGGTCCCACGAAAGTTTGTGGCCTTATCACAGCAAGCCACGAAAGTTTGTGGCCTTATCACAGCAAGCCACGAAAGTTTGTGGCCATCAAAATCACAAATAACGGGTCCTTTTTCCCGCATCCCGTAGGACGTCCATTTTCCCAAAACCCCTCCCCCCTCCCTCCCTGAAACCCCCCACCCAACCTACACTAAACCCCCCACCCATACAATACACAAAACTATACAGGTATATACATTACACAACATAACCAAAGCAAACACAACATAACAATAGCACAATATAAACAACTGACCATAAACATGAACCAAAAGTCAGACCCAAGTTCAGTGCTTGCAAGCCCTATATTCGGGTTTCCAATGCCGTAAAACAAAAAACTATAATGTGAGGGGAGCAGCCCACCACCAGGAAACTGGAGACTACCGAGGCTCTCACCCTAATCTAACACACAAACAGCCTGTCCCTCCCTATTAAAGAAAAAGAAAAACCTGTCCCTACCGCCCTACCAATCTTTCCCTACCTGTCCCTACCTGTCCCTCTCTGACCCTCACTACCAACCTAATGCTAACTACCTATCCCTAAAGACTGCCCCTGTCTGTCCCTCCCTGACCCTACACATCCATCTGACCCTACAAATAAATATAAAATATAGAAAGGGACTAAACTAACCCTATCACAGACACACATACCCTAACTCTCCCTAGGGCACATTAAATGAGAACCCCCTCCATAGAAGGGAAGCCCTCCCTGCACCCAGCCTCTCATACTCCAGTGAGCGCACTTTTGCCAGGTCACCCAGGATGTTCCTAATCACCTCTTCCCAGGGGAGGACTTTCTGCTGGGTGGACAGTAAACACCGTGCGTTCCACGTGTAAAACCTAGTCACTAAGCTAACTAAGAAAACAGTGCCCCGATCTCGGCTACCAAGGGATCTGAATGCCCCATAGGCCCACTCCGCATAGGAAAGGCCTGCCAGCCTGGGCCAGCCAATGGAAGCACCCACCCTCTTGTAGACCTCTGTATTAAAAGGACACCGAAGCAGGAAGTGCTCCATGCTTTCAAGCATGTCGCCACACTCCTCGCGGGGACAATCCCGGTCATCAGAGTTCCTGTACTTCAGGTTGCCCCTCACATACAGTCTCCCATGGAAGCAACGCCAAGCCAAGTCCCAAAACTTCAAGGGGATCCGCTTAGAGTTTAATAACCCGAGCCCCACCTCCAGATCCCGGCTTGGGCAATCCTTGAGGGCCAGGGGCTTCTGGAAGTGGGTCAACAGAACCCTATTGTCAAGTAACCTCCTTGACAAGGTCCTGATCTCCCACACTCCCAGACCCCACCGGCGGATCACCTTCACAACCAGGGTAGCATAAGCCGGAAGATGCCCATGAGGCGTGCGAAGGTCCTTCACCCGCCCTCCTGTCTCCCATTGCTGGAAGAAAGGCCGAAACCACCCCCTACAGGAGAATACCCACGGAGGAGCCCTCTCTAACCAGAGGTTGGCGATGTTTGCCTTAAGAAAGGTGTTTACTAGAAACACCACTGGGTTGACCATACCCAACCCTCCTAGTCTCCTCGTGCGATACGTGACCTCCCTCTTTATTAGGTTCAGCCTATTCCCCCATAATAGTTGGAAGAACAGGCTGTAGACCCGTGTCCAAAGAGGTTCTGGCAAGATGCAGACGCTGCCCAGGTATATTAATAAAGGGAGCAAATACCCCTTGGCCAGGTTAACCCTTTCCCTCAGGGTCAAGGACCAACCCTTTCACTGATCCACCTTCTGGGCGGCAATCTTAAGTCTGCCCTCCCAGTTTTGCTGGGGATAGTCCCCCGGGCCGAAACTGATGCCTAAAATTTTTGCTGTGGCCTGAGGCCCTGGAAGGGTGTCCGGGAGATCAAAACTAGGATCTCCCCCTCCCAGCCAGAGACTCTCACACTTATCCCGGTTGATCATGGACCCAGATGCCACAGAGTAGCGCTCAACCTCAGACATGACCCAGTCTGCCTCCTCTCTCGAGGATACAAAAAGGGAAACGTCGTCGGCGTACGCCACTACCCTCAAGGTGGTCTCTGGCTCTGCCCGGTCCATCCCGACTCCCACCAACGGTCCGCGTTCCACTCTCCTTAAAAAGGGGTCGATCGCGAACACGTATAACAGTGGGCTCAGAGGACAGCCCTGGCGGACACCAGACTTCACCTCAAAAGGGGGTCCGACCCAACCGTTCACAAGCGGAAAAGTCTCTGCCCCATTGTATAATACTCTCAACCAATCAACAAACCTCCCGGGCAGACCGCACCTCAGAAGGACGGACCAGAGGTACTCATGGTTAACCCGGTCAAAGGCCTTCGCCTGGTCTAAGGACAGCAAGTACCCCTTCCAGTGACCTGCCCTGCCCTGCTCCACTGCCTCCCGGACACCGAGCACTAAAAGTACTGCGGCCTGGAACAGAGCAGTGCTGGGCCCCTGAAAGGAGCCGGGGTGCAAACTTCACCAACCGATTGAAAAGCACCTTTGCCAGAACCTTTCGGTCCGTATTGAGAAGCGCTATGGGACGCCAATTCTCAATACGGGACGAGTCTTTACCCTTTGACAGGATAATCAGGGCGGACTTCCTCATTGAACCGGGAAGAATGTCCGAGGAGAGACATTCATTAAAAACCTCAGTCATGAGGGGGACCAAAGAGTCCCTAAAAGTCCTGTAAAACTCGGATGTTAAGCCATCCGGACCGGGCGATTTTTTGGGCCGGAGCCCATCAATGGCCCGTCTCACTTCCTCTTCCCTGATAGCTTCTGCCAAACCATGAAGAGAGGGGTCATCCCCTGGTTCAGGGATGGTTTCAGCCAGGAAAGCCGACATCTCATCCCGATCTGGATCCCTCCTTCCGAAGAGATGCGAGTAGAAGGATCTGACCACCTCCAGGATCCCTGATTTGGATCTGTTCAGGGAACCCGTACTGTCGATCAGTCCTGTTACCATCTTGCAACTCACTGACATCCTGCAGTTCCTGTAGGGGTCGGGCGAGCGGTACCTCCCGAAATCCCTCTCAAAAACTAAGGATGTGTGCCTATCATACTGGCACCCCTTGAGCAAGGCCTTCACCCTGGAGATTTCCTCACGGTCCCCTCCAGTCGAGACGAGCTGCTCGAGTTTCCTCCCCAGCTCCCGATACAGGCGGTACCTGTTCAGGCCTCTGAGGCTCGAAAGCTGACGGAAGAACCCCGCAACCCTTGTTTTGAAGATCTCCCACCACTCAGACTTACTGCTACAGAGACCCAAGAGAGGTACCTGGCTCTGAAGAAATTCCTCAAAGGATTGTCTCACATCCGCTTCTTCCAACAGGGACGAATTCAGCTTCCATAGGCCTCTCCCTATCCGGGGAGTCTCTGCAACATTCAAGGAAAAGGAAATGAAACAGTGATCGGAGAATTCCACCTCAACAGCGGACACTGCAGAAGAGACGGCTTCCTCCTTTAAAAAAAACCTATCTATCCTAGACCTACAACTACCCCTATGAAAGGTGAAACCCCCGTGACCTGGGGTGTGCCGGATGTGGACATCCACCAGGCGAGCTTCGCTTGCTATGCTGTTAAGGGTATTACTATCAAAAGCCAGCCTTCGGTCTCCGGGGCCTCCCCTATCACGGGATCTAGTTATAGTATTAAAGTCCCCACCGAAGACCACCTGCCGGCTGGTAAAAAGATAGGGCTTGATCTTCAGGAAGAGACATTTTCGGTCCCACTTTGACTGTGGACCATAGATGTTAATGAGCCGGAGCTCCTGTCCCCCCATGAAGACGTCAAGGACCAAGCACCTCCCCATTTCTACCTCGATCACCCGTCTGCATTCCACCGAAGCGGCCTTAAAAAGGACCGCTACCCCGCTATACGGCTCGGCCGCAAGAGACCAGTATGAGGGCCCGCACCTCCACTCCCTCCTTGCTTTGTAAATGGCCCCCATGTCCGTTAGTCTGGTCTCCTACAAAAATAAAATGTCAGCCTCAACTCGGTTGAAAAAATCAAAGGCCATAAATCTGGCCGTATCTGACTTTATACTGGCGACATTAATCGACGCCAGAGTCAACGGGGTAGGTTCCGCCATCATGGGTGATTGAGTTAGACGGCCTTCTTTTTGACCGTACCCCCAGATTTTTTGTGCTCACCTTCAGAGGAGGAGCCAGACTCTCCCCTCCTCTTTAGTGACACAGAGGTGTCCATAGTACTAGACACCTCCTTCCCAGTACTGGTTTCCTCACCTCTGGACCCCGGGGCAGTCCCCCCCCCCAGAGGAAAGAGAGCCCCCCGGAGGACGGACCCCGCCGCTCCCTGAAGGCACCTCAGATGTTACCGCCGGTCCCTCGCCCCCGACTTCCGACACAGCAGAGTCATCGAGGGCATGGAACCGGTTGAAGAGGGGGATCAGAGGGGAGCCGGTGAGCCCTTCCGTAGGCACCTTAGCGGCCAGGGGGGGGGGGGGCTTTAGATGTTTTTGCCCCTTTTTTGTTCCTCCTCCTCCGACTCTTAATGGTCTTACCGTCACCTGATTTTTTAGGCTGCTCCACCACCTCCTCGTCCAGACTTTCATACTGGGAGGAATCATCAGAAGCAGCCACCTCCTCCCTCTCCATCCTCCTGATCTCCTCGTTCACTGCCTCCTCCCCCAGGGCCTCAGGGGCTCCGGCTGCCACTTCTGGGGTGGGGACAGACATCACCCCAGTGGCCTGAGGCTTATCCTGCCCCCTACCCCCACGGCGCCTCACCTGTTGCCACTGGTGGGCAGATGAACTGGCCTCGCCTTCCCTCACTGGCCCCTCAGCTCCTCTCCCGCCCCCACCTCCAGCAGAGGATGCACCGCTGGGGACCCCCCCACGGCTCTCCCCTGCCTGACCAGAGATGGTGTTAGAAACGGAGCGGGGGCAGCGGCTATACGGGTGACCTAGGTCACCACACAGATGACACCTAATGTCACCACAGGCCGCGGCAAGATGACCTACCCCGCCACACAAGGCACATTTCTGCACCTTGCAGCCCGCGCTGGAGTGACGGGGATCACCGCACCTGTGGCAGACCTTCGGTTGCCCCTGGTAGAAGATCAGGATCCTGTCTCTCCCCAGAAATGCTGAGGAAGGGATGTGGGTGACAGTACCGCCTGAGACCTTCAACCTCATCATGAAGGTCCAGCCCCCTGACCAAATGCCAAACTCGTCCCTGTTCTTTTTTGGGACGTCCGTGACCTCCCCATAGCGAGAAAGCCACGTCAAGATATCGACCCCAGAGAGTGACTCGTTATTGGTTAGAACGGTCACCCTCTTTACGCCATTTTGGCGAGACACCGCCTGAACGGCAAAGTCTCGCCAGCCGGGCTCCCCCTTCACCAGTTCAAAATTCGACCAGAAAAGCTCTAGGCCCTCCGGTCGAACAAAACTGATGTCGAAGACGGGGGTACCAAAAGGATGGATCAGGGCAAAGATGTCAGTCGCCCTGAAGTCCATCTTCAGGAGGAGCTCCACGACCCTCGCTCTTGGCGGGCACGCTTCACTGCCCCTCCACCGAAGACGGACTACATTCCTCCTGGCCACCCCCTGCCCGGCTGTTGGGAGGGACCACACTGTCTCCCCCTCCCTTTTATCTTGGAAGGCAGCCTGGCCGTGTCTATCCAGCCAAAAGGCCAGGTCCACCTTTATTCCCTCTACCTGGATCGTCCGTTCTCCCTTCATGAGGGCCTCCAGAAAACGGCGCCGCAAGTCACCATCCCTGAGGTCCAGAGGTGAGGAAGCCCCCCGAGAAGACCCCGAGGCCCCGGCTACTACCCCCGCAAAACTCCGAGGACCAGCAGCCGGGGGGGCAGATGGACCAGCCCTGTCCCCACTCCCAACAGACATACCATTCTTACCCCCGGCCACCGACACGCCAACATTCGTATCCTCAACCACAGCCACATTCATACCCACGCCATCCCCATCCATGTCAACAGTCACCCCACCTGGGCCACTCTCACTCACATGCACACTGGGGTCACAGTTCATTTTTTCCAAGCATTTTTTGCCAGCAGTCTTTCCACTGCTGCCACCTGCTGGCAGCACCTTCCCTGCCGGGGGGATTTGGGAGCCAGGTGCTGAGACTTTTGCCGGTGCCCCTGCCCCAGATAAGCCCACGAGCACAGGGGACACCGACAGGCAGGCACCACCTCTGCTGCCTGTTACAGCTGTGGCACCACTGCTCCCAGCAGCTGCCGACGCTAAGCCCCGCCCATTTTCGGGCGGAGCCACGCCCACTTGGGCGGGTTTTGTCTGAGAGGCCACGCCCCCCGCACCAGGCAGCACGGTGGGGGCCCCGGAGGCCACTCCCACTGGTGCCGTGGGTGACAGGGAGGCCACGCCCCCCGCACCAGGCAGCACAGTGGGGGCCCCAGAGGCCACTCCCACCAGTGCCGTGGATGACAGGGAAGCCACGCCCCCCACACCAGGCAGCACGGCGGGGGCCCCAGAGGCCACTCCCACCGGTGCCTTTGGTGACAGGGAGGCCACGCCCCCCGCACCAGGCAGCACGGTGGGGGCCCCAGAGGCCACTCCCACTGGCGCCGTGGACGGCTGGGAGGCCACACCCCCCGAAGCTGGCCGCGCAGGGACCCCCGAAGCTGACCCGGAGCCGGGTCTACTCACAGGGGCCCCTGGACCAGCGGCACCAGCTCTCAGGGGCATAGCACCCCCTACCGTCACACCCGTTGCCACAAAAAGCCTGGCCACCCCAGCTCCGGTGGCCGGCCCCAGGCTAGGCCACTCCCCCTCGGCACCCAGCGGCGGTGGAGCCCCCCGCGCTGACCCATTACTGGGCCCCTGCGCAGGGGGCCGCGACCTCGCCACGGATTTTGCCAGGGGAGCAAGTCCCACCTTTCCTTTATGAGCCGGCTCTGCCGGAGCTGCAGGCCCCGCGCCCTTCACCTTACCAGGTCTCTGGGTCCCTGAAAGTGATCCAGATTTAGTGGATCCGTGCGTGAGGGACCCAGACACCCCAGCACACGCCGCCGGAGATGCGGCCCCGGCTGTCGGTGCGCCGCCAGCAGAGCAGGAGGCAGCGGCAGATGTACAAGCCGCCCCCTGCACGCCAGCAGGCGCACCAGGTGCCAGGCCAGACCCCCCTTTTACAGGGGATCCAGCCCGAGCACCACCACAGATCACACCCACCGTCGGGCCGCCCTCCGCGCCATGCTCCATATCAGACACCTTGGACCCACTGCCTCCATTACCACAAACAGGGGCAGCGCTCTGCGTGCCATGGCCTATGTTCTCCCCGCTCCCTCACTGTGGACCCACAACAGAGTCCAAGCCGGGGTGGGTGGCGGGTGCCGCACAACGGGACAGGGGGGCCCCAGAGAGGGGGACATACACAAATTTATGTGCAATAGATGTTTTCTTTTTTTTTTTTTGCTTTCCTCTTCGTCCCCCTCCCGGGTGCCTCATCCTCGCAGATCTCATCCCCGAACGTAAGCTGACCAAAACGTACCGGGGACTCGATCTGCTGGATCTGCTGCATGATAAGGCAGCCCCCCTCACTGCTGCTACTCCCATCCTCCCCCTCGCTCCCGCTGCCCTCTGAAGGGCTAGAATCAGACGGGAGAGCCATCTGCTCAGGGGCTATCCCGCTATGCGATGCCTGGAGATCACTTACCAGGCCACCAGGCGGTGGGTAGGGTGCGACCTCCTCCACGCATACCTCTTCTTCCTCCTCCTCCACCGCCTGGCCGGGGCCCTGCGACCCCTCCAGAGCCCCACCGGTCATGGCTCTGAACCGGTCATCATTCTGCAGCTTCTCCAAGAAGGGTCCACTGCCTGCCAGTATGGTGCTCCTGCGGTCCTGCAGCTCTTGGATGGCTTGCTTGATTTTCCGGACCGCGGCGGATAGCTCAGGCTTCTTGGTGCCAGAGGCCCTTTCGGACCTCTCCTGAGCTACCCTCAACTCCCCCTAGAGGGAACTTAGCTTTTTTGCGGTGTCCTCATACTCACAGAGGTGCGCATGGACACGGGAGGCATAGGTGACGGTTGCCTCCCTCGCCACCTTGGTACCCCAATCAGGGGGCACCGCTGCAGCACCTCTGCTGGCACTCGACCCACCTCCGGAGGGAGGAGCCGCCGCGGTCGTAGCCTCGGGGGTCCTCCGGGTCCTCATGGCGGACCCCTTGCTGCCTCAGCCTGATGTTGTAGCCTTAGCCGGCTTGGTGTTCCTCCCACCCCCCGCCAGCTTGGACCGGGAGGTGGGAGCCGGGGGCCCAGCCCCGGAGGCCAGTCCCACTATGAGCCTTCTTTCCTGGGAAGGGGGCAGACAAAAAGTCCCAGATGGAAAAAAAAAAAAACCTCCCTTCCCAGGAGCTCTCTCCACAGCAGCACACAGTCCAGGAAGCACACTCAGCACAGCTCGCTGCAGGCTCCACCTCCACCACTTCCTGAAAGAAGCTGCAACAGGCTGAACTGGAATGGAGCCTCTTGCTATGTGCACTTCAGTTTTCTATATACACTGCCTGCCTGATATCTCTGCAGATGGATTAGTCCTCAGAAGGACTGTTTGTCGAGATGGATTTGTGTCTCTAATATAGTTTGGTACACCTACACTAACTAGAAACAAGCAAATCCCTCCCTACACTGTCTGATTGCACAGTAGACTGTGACGAGCATGGTGGCGCCACGTCTGATATAGACCCGATGACGCTGTGCTGACAGCCAATCACTGTAATGCCACAACCAACATGGCTACGGCATTACAGTGACTGGCTGGAAATCCCTGCATGTTCATTGGCTCTGTAAAGAGCGCCAAACATGCAGGGCGGAGACCCGAGCTCCCGCCGAGCAACCCGGAAATACTCGGCCAGCGCCTTCCGCCTTCCCATCTAATGGGTCTCTTAGAAAACACGCGTCAAACAGCTAAGCGGACTTATGAAACACCCTAAAACCGGTTACATTGGTCTTAAGCGCTTTGTCCCAGTTATCAGCTTCAAAAAAGAACTCTTAACTCCCTTTAGAATGAATCCCATTTAATCCGGCTTCTTCTACTCCTTCTTGATGAGGGAGGACACATTTTTTATGAACATGGAAAAGGTTTTGCTTAAGGACCCACAAGCCTGTAAAACAAACATGTCTTGCACGGTTTTAGGTTCTACATCGTTTATGGTCATTGTAGATCTTAACGCTTTTCTCAGCTTATCCATCAAGGTTGACCTTCATAAACATCGGAAGAAGAAGATGATAAAGTAGACACGTCTGAGTAGAACCCCTACTCTTCCATCTCTTCATCAGAGCTAGAGTCTAGCATGACGTCCCGTTTCCCTGAAGAAATATCATGGAGTTCTTTCCACCCGAATCCTTTAATCAAAAGACTTAGTTACCGATAAGTAACGGGATTTTTAGGAACTCGTGACAACACTAGAGAGAGGATCTGCACTTCAAGGACTGGAAACCTACAGGCTATAAAAGGGAGGTACCTCATCCCTCGCATCAGTTGGATGACGGAGCACGAGAGGATCTCCGGTGGTTACTACAACAATTCAAAAAACACCAACACCTCGTATCTTAACATTAAAAAGTGTGAACTTATAAGTTGGGAAAGAATGTAAGGGTGCTGTCATGGGATTCGAAGAATCCAGATACTGGTAAGGAACTACATCTTTTTCGATCACCCACGACAGCACCACAAGAGAATTACAGAGAAATAAGAATTCAGAGAGGGACCAAAGTCTGCAGGACCCTTCTCCCAAAAGGTGAGGTCGGAAGAGGAAATCATATCCAACCTATAATGCTTATAGAAAGTGGAAGGAGACGACCAGGATGCCGCCTTACAAATCTGCTCGATTGAAACTTCCGATCCTGCTAACAAGTTGCCCCGTCAAGGCCAGGAAACCAACTGATGCGAGGGAGAGGCACAGTCTTTTTTTTATCCTATAGGTGTCCTGTCCTTGAAAGACAGATCCTCTCTCTCTCTCTCGCTGTGCCGTCATGGGTGGATCAAGGATTTTTAATTTTGGTTTAATATTGAACCTCGAATTTTCCATTAAGGACAGGGATCTTCTTGATACACTGCTAACATAACCTCTTATCAGATGCCACCAACAGTTGACTCTTGCATGGGGCACAATCCTTATTTTTTTTTTTTTTGTTTTTGCTGTCCTAGATTAAATTTTAAAGACAGAACAGTATTAGACTATAGCTTGTAACTCAATCCATAATCCAGAGCAGGAACTACCATGCTTGGGGAGACTGATTCTTCTGCAGGATCCCTGGGTTGGCTGATGTCCTCCATGCCATCAATGTGGAATGGTGAGAGAAGGTACTGGAACGCCTGCTCCAGAAGAGCGTCTTCAACCCTCCATATGCAGCTTTTGAGCGCCCGCGCCAAACCATGCTGTGCCCACTCCGGGAAGTGATCTCTGATGTTCAGCATCAGGTCACCTCCCGTGAGTGCTTGCTCATCAGAAGATACCCCCTGAAGCTCAGCTTTGGGTCAGTGTCCCCTCATTTTGCGAGTGCTCATCTTGGAAATAACCAGATACCGGTCATCCATCCATAGACCGAGAAGCTCCCCACGCCAGCGTCTCTTTCCTCACAGGGAATCAACATCCTAGCGTACAGGAGACTGCTTCCACCCCCAGCCCCGGTGCTAGACTTCATACTTCCAAGAGCGCCGCCCCCAGGTTAACAATAAATACTACTACTATATTACGTTCCTCGTCAGTCTTCTGTGCTGCTGAGAATAAATGAAGGGAAGCAGAAGCCCAGTAGGACATTCCTATTAAAATCATAGATATTTTAATATACATCTGAACCCCCGACCCAAACCCAGAGTTTTTTTTATATCCTCTAAATCTCCAATTTCCAGAGGATGTGTGTGGCTCTCTCCTTCCTACGTAGAGGGTGAATCCTGTCCATGAACGGCTGACGTGCTGAATGTTCCAGGAATAAACCCGCCACAAAAAGGAGCCAAGAACGGACCATGATCAAGTATGGAGGTATAGACACCCCTCCCCCCCCACAGCAGTAAGAGGAACGAGGTCCTTACAGAACAGCCACCTATGGAGTGTCCTCTGGTCTCTGATCGGCCACTACAAGGGCCCGGGAGACTCAGTTAAAGTTAAATTTGAAGTGAAAGTTTCCTGAACTGAAGGGGTTAAACTCAAAAGGCCACTGTTGGTGGTGTCCGGAGCCCTGCTGATTTTCAGGATCTAGTGGATCTTCTCCAGCGTCGACCTTCTGACGCATTTCTGAAAAATTGAATAGTGGTTACATAAGGTTATATTCTTGTACATAGGAGCAGTATTATAGTAGTTATATTCTTGTACATAGGGGGCAGTATTATAGTAGTTATATTCTTGTACATAGGGGGCAGTATTATAGTAGTTATACTCTTGTACATAGGGGGCAGTATTATAGTAGTTATATTCTTGTACATAGGGGGCAGTATTATAGTAGTTATATTCTTGTACATAGGGGGCAGTATTATAGTAGTTATATTCTTGTACATAGAGGGCAGTATTATAGTAGTTATATTCTTGTACATAGGAGCAGTATTATAGTAGTTATATTCTTGTACATAGAGGGCAGTATTATAGTAGTTATATTCTTGTACATAGGGGGCAGTATTATAGTAGTTATATTCTTGTACATAGGAGCAGTATTATAGTAGTTATATTCTTGTACATAGGGGGCAGTATTATAGTAGTTATATTCTTGTACATAGGGGGCAGTATTATAGTAGTTATATTCTTGTACATAGGGGGCAGTATTATAGTAGTTATATTCTTGTACATAGGGGGCAGTATTATAGTAGTTATATTCTTGTACATAGAGGGCAGTATTATAGTAGTTATATTCTTGTACATAGGAGCAGTATTATAGTAGTTATATTCTTGTACATAGGAGGCAGTATTATAGTAGTTCTATTCTTGTACATAGGGGCAGTATTATAGTAGTTCTATTCTTGTACATAGGGGCAGTATATAGTAGTTATATTCTTGTACATAGGAGCAGTATTATAGTAGTTATATTCTTGTACATAGGAGGCAGTATTATAGTAGTTATATTCTTGTACATAGGGGCAGTATATAGTAGTTATATTCTTGTACATAGGAGCAGTATTATAGTAGTTATATTCTTGTACATAGGAGGCAGTATTATAGTAGTTATATTCTTGTACATAGGGGCAGTATTATAGTAGTTATATTCTTGTACATAGGGGCAGTATTATAGTAGTTATATTCTTGTACATAGGGGCAGTATATAGTAGTTCTATTCTTGTACATAGGGGCAGTATTATAGTAGTTCTATTCTTGTACATAGGAGCAGTATTATAGTAGTTATATTCTTGTACATAGGAGGCAGTATTATAGTAGTTATATTCTTGTACATAGGGGCAGTATTATAGTAGTTATATTCTTGTACATAGGGGCAGTATTATAGTAGTTCTATTCTTGTACATAGGAGGCAGTATTATAGTAGTTCTATTCTTGTACATAGGGGCAGTATTATAGTAGTTCTATTCTTGTACATAGGAGCAGTATTATAGTAGTTATATTCTTGTACATAGGAGCAGTATTATAGTAGTTATATTCTTGTACATAGAGGGCAGTATTATAGTAGTTATATTCTTGTACATAGAGGGCAGTATTATAGTAGTTATATTCTTGTACATAGGAGCAGTATTATAGTAGTTATATTCTTGTACATAGAGGGCAGTATTATAGTAGTTATATTCTTGTACATAGGGGGCAGTATTATAGTAGTTATATTCCTGTACATAGGAGCAGTATTATAGTAGTTATATTCCTGTACATAGGAGCAGTATTATAGTAGTTATATTCTTGTACATAGGTGTCAGTATTATAGTAGTTATATTCTTGTACATAGGGGCAGTATTATAGTAGTTATATTCTTGTACATAGGGGCAGTATTATAGTAGTTATATTCTTGTACATAGAGGGCAGTATTATAGTAGTTATATTCTTGTACATAGGGGGCAGTATTATAGTAGTTATATTCTTGTACATAGGAGCAGTATTATAGTAGTTATATTCCTGTACATAGGGGCAGTATTATAGTAGTTATATTCTTGTACATAGGGGGCAGTATTATAGTAGTTATATTCTTGCACATAGGGGGCAGTATTATAGTAGTTATATTCTTGTACATAGGGGGCAGTATTATAGTAGTTATATTCTTGTACATAGGAGCAGTATTATAGTAGTTATATTCCTGTACATAGGGGCAGTATTATAGTAGTTATATTCTTGTACATAGGGGGCAGTATTATAGTAGTTATATTCTTGCACATAGGGGGCAGTATTATAGTAGTTATATTCTTGTACATAGGGGGCAGTATTATAGTAGTTATATTCTTGTACATAGGGGCAGTATTATAGTAGTTATATTCTTGTACATAGGAGGCAGTATTATAGTAGTTATATTCTTGTACATAGGGGCAGTATTATAGTAGTTATATTCTTGCACATAGGGGGCAGTATTATAGTAGTTATATTCTTGCACATAGGGGGCAGTATTATAGTAGTTATATTCTTGCACATAGGGGGCAGTATTATAGTAGTTATATTCTTGCACATAGGGGGCAGTATTATAGTAGTTATATTCTTGTACATAGGGGGTAGAATTACAGTGGGTACGGAAAGTATTCAGACCCCTTTACATTTTTCACTCTTTGTTTCATTGCAGCCATTTGGTAAATTCTAAAAAGTAAATTTTTTTCTCATTGAAGTCCACTCTGCACCCCATCTGGACTGAATTGTAGAAATGTTATAAATTTATTAAAAAAGAAAAAGTGAAATATCACATGGTCATAAGTCTTCAGACCCCTTGCTCAGTATTGAGTAGAAGCCCCCTTTTGAGCTAGTACAGCCATGATTCGTCTTGGGAATGATGCAAGTTTTTTACCCCTGGATTTGGGGATCCTCTGCCATTCTTCCTTGCAGATCCTCTCCAGTTCCGTCAGGTTGGATGGTGAACGTTGGTGGACAGCCATTTTCAGGTCTCTCCAGAGATGCTCCATTGGGTTTAGGTCAGGGCTCTGGCTGGACCAGTCAAGAATGGTCACAGAGTTGCTCTGAAGCCACTCCTTTGTTATTTTAGCTGTGTGCTTAGGGTCATTGTCTTGTTGGAGGGTGAACCTTCGGCCAAGTCTGAGGTCCAGAGCACTCTGGAAGAGGTTTTCATCCAGGATATCTTTGTACTTGGCCACATTCAAGTTCCCTTCAATTGAAACCAGTCGTCCTGTCCCTGCAGCTGAAAAACACCCCCATAGCATGATGCTGCCACCACCATGTTTCACTGTTGGGATTGTATTGGGCAGGGGATGAGCAGTGCCTGGTTTTCTCCACACATACTGCTTAGAATTATCACCAAAAAGTCCTATCTTCGTTTCATCAGACTAGAGAATCTTATTTCTCATAGTCTGGGAGTCCTCCATGTGTTTTTGAGCGAGCTCTATGTGGGCTTTCATATGTCTTGCACTGAGGAGAGGCTTCCGTCGGGCCACTCTGCTATAAAGGCCCGACTGGTGGAGGTCTGCAGTGATAGTTGACTTTGTGGAACTTTCTCCCATCTCCCTACTGCATCTCTGGAGCTCAGCCACAGTGATCTTGGGGTTCTTCTTTACCTCTCTCACCAAGGCTCTTCTCCCATGACTGCTCAGTTTAATTGGACGGCCAGGTCTAGGAAGACTTCTGGTGGTCCGAAACTTCTTCCATTTAAGGATTATGGAGGCCACTGTGCTTTTAGGAGCCTTTAGTAATGCAGAAATTCTTTTGTAACCTTTGCCACATCTGTGCCTTGCCACAATCCTGTCTCTGAGCTCCTTGAACAGTTCCTTTGAGCTCATGATTCTCATTTGGTCTGACATGCGCTGTGAGCGGTGAGGTCTTATATAGACAGGACTTGATTTGGAAATGCACACATCTATCAGTTTAATTAAACACAGCTGGACTCCAATGAAGGAGTAGAACCATCTCAAGGAGGATCACAAGGAAATGGACAGCGTGTGACTTAAATATGAGTGTCTGAGCAAAGGGTCTGAATACTTATGACCATGTGATATTTCAGTTTTTCTTTTTTAATAAATTTGCAAAAATTTCTACATTTCTGTCTTTTTCCAGTGAAGATGGGGTGCAGAGTGGACTTTAACGAGAAGAAAATGAACTTTTTAGAATTTACCAAATGGCTGCAATGAAACAAAGAGTGAAAAATGTAAAGGGGTCTGAAGACTTTTCGTACCCACTGTATATTAGTTATATTCTTGTACATGGAAATATATATAATACTGCTCCTATCACTTACCCGGGTCTGTTAACACTTCTTTGGCAGCTGCAATATCAATGAATTTCTTCTCGGCTTCTTTCTTGTCCTCTTCTGACTGGAAGTTGTCCGGGTGCCATTGCTGCGCCAGCTTCCTGTAGGCTTTGATGACTTCCTGTTTGTTGGCGTTTCTGTGAGGAAGCGGCCATACTGTCACTCTACCTCCCTGTGATGTTAGCGTCACTCTTTATGGCATTCATCATTTACCTCTTGACACCTAAGATTTTGTAGTAATCTCGCTTCCGGGACTGCTTCAGCAGCTTCTGCGCCCTCTCCAGACCCTGATTTATCTCTTCATTTTCTCCATCCAGTTCTTTCGCTTGCTGAAAATCTTCCACCGCTGCGGAAACAGAAGGAGAGCGGGTGACCAACAGGGCAGAGGAAGGCTGGGAAGAATATGGACATCATAGTGCAGGCCGAGAGACGGAGGAAGGCCCGGAGGAAGAGGAGAGAGAGTAGTAGAGAGAGAGAGTAGAGTAGAGAGAGAGTAGAGTAGAGAGAGAGTAGAGTAGAGAGAGAGTAGAGTAGAGAGAGAGTAGAGAGAGAGTAGAGTAGAGAGAGAGTAGAGTAGAGAGAGAGTAGAGTAGAGAGAGAGTAGAGTAGAGAGAGAGTAGAGTAGAGAGAGAGTAGAGTAGAGAGAGAGTAGAGTAGAGAGAGAGTAGAGTAGAGAGAGAGTAGAGTAGAGAGAGAGTAGAGTAGAGAGAGAGTAGAGTAGAGAGAGAGTAGAGTAGAGAGAGAGTAGAGTAGAGAGAGAGTAGAGTAGAGAGAGAGTAGAGTAGAGAGAGAGTAGAGTAGAGAGAGAGTAGAGTAGAGAGAGAGTAGAGTAGAGAGAGAGTAGAGTAGAGAGAGAGTAGAGTAGAGAGAGAGTAGAGTAGAGAGAGAGTAGAGTAGAGAGAGAGTAGAGTAGAGAGAGAGTAGAGTAGAGAGAGAGTAGAGTAGAGAGAGAGTAGAGTAGAGAGAGAGTAGAGTAGAGAGAGAGTAGAGTAGAGAGAGAGAGAGAGAGAGAGAGATAGAGAGAGGCGCAAACAAAAAAAAAATTGGATGTCAAAGAACTAGAAAAGGTAGGATTCAAGAGAGGAGACAGCAGAGTCTCAGCGAGAGAGTGATAAAGTGAGGAGATGAGAGGGCAGAGAACACAAGACACAGAGCAGAGAAATAGAGGAAAGAAGTGAATGAGGCAGGAAGATGAAGGACTAAGTGAAAGTAAGAAACAGAACGAGAGAAGAATACAAGAGGAAGGGGATTAGAGAAGGAGCCTCAAAAAGAAAGGGGCGATAGAGAGAACAAGAAAGGAAACGAGAATAAAAGAGTAAGTGAGGAAGGTAAGAGACATGAAAGAGACAGTGGGAGAAAACAGACCAAGGAAGGAAGGACGTGATCAAGAGAACAAGGTCTAAAAAATTATGAAAAAAAAAGAAAGGACAAATAAAAAGAGTAACAGAGAAAGAGGGAGATGGGTGAAGGAGACAGAGGAAAGCGGAAATGAGAGAGGGAAGAATTAAGAAGAGAAGCTGAGGATGTCCTCTCCTGTGACCACCGCAGGCCTGGACGGACCTTTCTCGTACTCCTCATTCAGGATGTAGACTTCTGCCCGGTCCTTCAGCACCTGAGAATTGTGGGGGTCTCGTTGCAGAGCTTCTGTGCACACCTTGATGGCCGCCTCTGTGTGCTGACTCTGGGGTAGAAGGATAAGACAGAGTTAGATCTTCTCATGGCCGGTTTGAGGAGGTGGATCATGGAGTGTGTCTCCTCTGTAGGACACAAGGCAGCCGCACCTTGGATAGGCAGTGGCAGATCCGCTCCTTCGCTCTTTTACGATAAATTTCTACTTCCTGCTCCGTCTTCATCGCAGCTTCGAACTTCTCGACGGCGGCTTCATATCTGCAGGCGAATGTCTACCCTGATTATATAACAACTGCGCAGAGTCCCAGTACACGGTGGTGGGGGGGAAGGTGGCGACAGGAGGTCAGCGACACCATTAATCCCTGTCACCGGGAGGCGGTGACACCCACCTCTGGTCGCGGACCATCTCCTCGGCGGCCTCCAGCTGTCGGGACAGCTTCTTCACATGCTTGTAGTGGGTGTGACAATCCTTATCGTCTTGGTCCAGCTTCAGACACTCGCGGACGTGACTGCAGAGGACGAGCACACAGTGAGACGGCGGCAAGCGGCGCCCAACATCCCCCTCTAGGACAATACCGGGGCGTCAAGAGTGCGAATATATATATATATATTTTTTTAACGCTGACTGATATTAACGTCGGCATGTAAAGGGTTAACAGTACGATCAACGCTCAGTCAAGAGCATCCCATGTTGTGAAGGAGTCACAAAGGCCTCAGTCACATCCCCTCACCCCGAGACAGTCGTCTATAAATGGAGGCCGTCTCCGCGTGGAGAAGATTCTGGTTTCGCTTTATATCCTAAATCTCTAGAAAAGGGTCGATAGTAACTTTCTAGAAGTCGTACCTCCAGTAGGGGGCACTGAGGACCCCGTTCTCTGACATCACACCTGTGGAGAGGTGACATCACCCCACAGTGATGACGTAACACCACGACACATCATCCCCTTCCCCCCACCTCAGGCTCTCCTCGTGGTCGCCCATGATGAAGTAGAGCGTGCTGAGCTTCAGGTAGGCGGCCCGGTTGTCGTTTCGGAGCTTGGTGGTGGGCTTCAGGTCCTGGACGGCCTTCATCACCTCACCATTGTGCAGGTAACACTCGGAGCGCAGCTCCCGCATACTGGGATCCCAGGGGCAATACTGGAAGACCAAGGACCGTTACCAGTAACAGACATGGAGGACCCCCGACTCAGATGTGTGGACCCCACAGATGCGTTACCTCCACCACCTTGTCCAGCCAGCTGACGGCCCCCACATAATTCTTCTCGTTATAAGTCCCCCAGGCCGCGTCCCTGAGGATCTCCACCTCTTGGGCTCGCTCCAGCTGACTCTTTGCTTCTTCATTGGAGGGGCTGCTCGCCAGCTACCGGGAAAAAGCAATATGGCGTCAGTCTAACAGGGTGGTCCGGGACATTTCTGCCACCATAGAATCCAGCCACAGCCAAAGCTGCAAGAGCTGAAATCAGACAGCATCCGTCATCAGCTGCAAGAGCTGAAATCAGACAGCATCCGTCTACAGCAGGCTCATGAATGGTGCACTGTGGGTACCCGAGGCACGGTGCAGTCATCTCATGCACAGGAATACAACACATGACTGCAGCTCTAGATGTGAACGGAGTAGAAGAAGTACAGCAGAATTGTGACCGCAGCTCTGAATGTAAATGGTGTATAAGGCCTGGCTTACACAGCAGAATTAGAGTAGAATTGTGACTGCAGCTCTAGGAGCGATACGAGTCTCAATGCTGCTGCACAGAGCGCACTGCATTGTTCTGTAGGAGATGCAGTAGGTGCACCAGGATAACACCACGTCTCCCACAATGCACCTGCTTGAACACAGGAGGGCGCACTCACCACGGTCTGGAAGTCTTCTTTGGCCTCATGCGTGTCCCCCTGCTTCAGGAGGATGTTCCCTCGCTGGAGTCTGGCCTGCAGGATAACAACGAGGGATCAGACACCAAGTCACAATCATAGTCGCCGTCTTGGCAGCGCTCCTAGAGGCAGGGCGAGGTTCTGCAGCCCTGGAGGACTAACACCTGACTATGGGGAATCGGACCCCGGAAGCGATAAGACACTTACGGCCAGGAAGTCCGGCTTCAGCTCAATGGCTTTGCTGAGATCCGGCAGTGCCAGCTTAAACTTCCCCATGGCCAGGTAAACCGTGGCACGCTTGTAATAGGTCAGGTAGTTTTTCGGGTCTCCATCTGGAACAGAAAAATGTAATCATGGGACAACGGGTCGCCGAGGGGGACGGCCAGCGGGGTCGCCGAGGGGGACGGCCAACCCCCGGAGGGACAATGGGTCGCCTAGGAGGACAGCGGGCCACCATAGGACAGACAACGGGTCGCCTAGGAGGACAGCGGGCCACCATAGGACGGACAACGGGTCGCCTAGGAGGACAGCGGGCCACCATAGGACGGACAACGGGTCGCCTAGGAGGACAGCGGGCCACCATAGGACGGACAACGGGTTGCCTAGGAGGACAGCGGGCCACCATAGGACGGACAAAGGGTTGCCTAGGAGGACGGACAGTGGCCCCCCCAGAGGATGGCCAGCGGGTTGCCTAGGAGGGCAGCGGCCCCCCAGAGGACAGACAACAGGTCGCCGAGGAGGACGGCAGTGGGCCGTCCAGGAGATCGGATGGACCCCGGAGGAGGGACAACTAGTCGCCGAGGTGGGCTCTTCCCTCACCCCCTGACATCACATACTCCAGTCACAGCCTGAGCTGCAATCACAGCTTTACTGGTCTCCTGTTAAACGTCAGACACTCAGCGTCCTCGACTGTACGGCATCATGGCACAAAAGGGATGGACAGCTCTGGATGTGACTGGAGGATAGGACATAAGATAACAGTAGAATAGTGAGTGCAGCTGTGGAGGTGACTGGAGGATAAAACATGATGTAACAGCAGAATTTATGGTGAATGCAGCTTGTGATGTGACTCAAGTATGAAACATGAAAGCAGCATAAATGTGACTGCAGCTCTGGGTGTGACTGTAGTCTTAGTACAATGCTCACAGTACTAGGCTGCTCTCCCATCATTTCCCAGTGCTGAGGATGCTAGGAGTGATTGCCCCTGCAGTATATTATTCCCGGTGTCAGTACTGACCTCTCGCCTGCAGGGAGCCGAGCTCTGCACCATTGCCTGCCCTGTCAGTCAGTGCCAGATGTGCTGCCCCCTGGTGTGCAGTCCCTGCCCTGCAGCACCTCTGTCCTGGTCACACCCTGTGCATATATACACACGCCCCGTGCACTCACCCACAGCCGCGTGGTAATGGGACAGCGCCTCAGCCAGTTGTCCCGCAGCCAAGAGCTTCCGGCCCGTCTCCAGATGACTCTCCACCTCCGCCTGCCCGGCAGCCAGAGACCCTGCAGGGATAAGAGGACACGGCGTGACCACCGGGGGCGCTGAAAGCCCAGACCGACCCCGGGGGCATCACCGCTACAGCCAGGGGGGGGGGCACCACCGCTACAGCCAGGGGGGGGGGGGGGCACCACCGCTACAGCCAGGGGGGGGGGACACCACCGCTACAGCCAGGGGGGGGGGGGGCACCACCGCTACAGCCAGTGGGGGAGGGGGGGGGGCACCACCGCTACAGCCAGGGGGGGGGGCACCACCGCTACAGCCAGGGGGGGGGGGGGCACCACCGCTACAGCCAGGGGGGGGGGACACCACCGCTACAGCCAGTGGGGGAGGCGGGGGGCACCACCGCTACAGCCAGGGGGGGGGGGGCACCACCGCTACAGCCAGGGGGGGGCACCACCGCTACAGCCAGGGGGGGGCACCACCGCTACAGCCAGGGGGGGGCACCACCGCTACAGCCAGGGGGGGGCACCACCGCTACAGCCAGGGGGGGGCACCACCGCTACAGCCAGGGGGGGGCACCACCGCTACAGCCAGGGGGGGGCACCACCGCTACAGCCAGGGGGGGGGGCGCTGCCATCATGCATCATGTCTGACCCCGGGGGGCATCCGTGTATCTCAGGTCCCTATGACAACTCTTCAGGTACCTCAGCCGTGTAGTAGGGACCTGGAAATCATTGTCACACGCGGTCCTGTGACAGCTCAGGAAGAGTTGTCATGGGGTCGGGGGTCAGCACAGAACTCACCGTCCAGCTGCAGGTCCAGGAAGACGCAGAGGAGGGACAGGGAGGACAGGACCCCGCTCACACCGCGCCGCGCTCTCTCCATGGCCGCGCTCTGCTGCACCTGCGGGGACACACAAGTCACCGGCTGCAGGACCCGGGCTGCGGAGCGCCGCTCCGGAGGAGACCCGAGCAGTCACCGGCTGCGCACTCTACCTGCAGCTCAGCCTGTCAGCCCTCAGCGCGGCACATCCCCTGCACACAGACACTGCAGCACTTCCGCTTCCGGCTGTCACACACCCGCATCTGACAACCACTCCAGGAGCCGCATCCGGGAGCGTCAGCCCTGGCCAATCAGCGGCCAGCCTGAGATAGCGTGGGGGACGCTAATTGGCTAAAAGCTTAAAACAGCATGACGTCATTGCCACACCTTCTTTTCTTTTTTCCCACTTTCACTTCTCGTGTATCCTTGGTGATGATTAGCAGCGCCCTGTGATTGGTGGATCGGAATTTAGGACTCCACCTTTCCTCGTTCTTATTGGATGTTGACGCTTCGCATGGCTTAGTATCTTTGCCACCTGCTGGATTCTCATTGGTCACGATTATTTTATGTAAATTACTCTCGTCGCCCACTTTTTCAAACTGTTGGTTTGATTGGTCGCCTCTGACAATTAAACTGTCCATAGCATCACGTGACTTCGTCTGTGTAATGACGCTGCGCCACCTGGAGTGGAAATAATATATGTATAGGTTTAAATAGTTAGCAGCATGATGGCTCTGCGCCGCCTGGTGGACAATGGCGGCATTACAAGTATGTGGACTGTGCAGGTAATACAGCTGTAGATTGTAATGTATTGATTGTGCAACTATATGATGACACAGCGCCTCCTTTGTGCACAATGCGGTATTACACGTTTATGGAGGACACAGCGCCGCCTTGTGGACAGGTCAGGTAATACAGCTGTAGAATATAATGTATTGATTGCGCAACTGTATGATGACACAGCGCCTGTTGGTGGAAATAGCGGTATGACAAATGTATGGTAGACACAGCGCCGCCTGATGGACAATGCCGGTATTACATGTGTATGGATGACACAGTGCCCCTTGGTGGACAATGCAAGTAATACAGCTGTACAATATAATGTATTAATTGTGCAGCTGTATGATGATACAGCGCCGCCTGGTGGACAATGTTGGTATTACACATGTATGGATGACACAGCGCCTTTTGATGGACAGTGCAGGTAATGCAGCTGTACAATATAATGTATTAATTGTGCAGCTGTATGATGACACAGCGCCGCCTGGAGGATGATGAAGGTAGTGCAAAACATTATTTGTCCTTCACTTTACCTTATAATATACTGAAAAACAAGAAAAAAATGGGGAAATGGTGAAAACAAAACACATTTTGTTTTTGGGATTTTGTTTTTATGATGTTGATTTTAATATAAAAATGACCTGGAGATGGGATTATTCAGGTTTAATGCGATTACAGCCGTATCAAACGTGTTAATTTATTTTTTAAACTTTAATGGTGAAAAAAAAATGTCAGTTTTTTTTCATTTTTTTTCTGGAGGCCCCACTGAGAAGCGCTCGTTTTGGCATTCACCGATAACAAATATACTTTTTTTTAAATTTTTTTTTTAAAATTATATTCTTTGTTTTTATCGATCGACAATTTTTAATTTAATTTTTTTCTATCATTTAGTGTTTTTGAAAACTTATTTTTTTCTCTTTATTTATTTATTTTTTACGTGCTATATACTGCAATACTACAGTAATGATGGGCTTCTGGTAGGGCTCACAGGGTGAGGTGGATTCATGGCGCCGTGGGTCAGATTGGCAGCTGAAGGCTGGCGTAACACCAAGGATTTGGACAACGGGCTATGCTAGACGGCAGACAAACAAGCGAAACAGGACACACTTGAGCCAGGGGGGCAAATGAAGAGGAAAGTGTCATGTCTGAAGTAGGGTTCAGATGTAAGTACAGAATCCACAGCAGATTGTAGCGTAATGTAAACTGTCTCTAGTAACATTTTGTGATGCTTACAGCAAACGATGGGTTGACCAACAGGTCACAGAAGCAGCAGATGCAAGTTATAGAATCCACAACAGATTGCAATGTAATGTAAACTGTCTCTAATAACATTTTGTGATGCTTACAGCAAACGATGGGTTGACATTTTGGAGTAACACATGGACAGCAGATTGCAACGTAATGTGAACAGACGCTAATAGCTGTTATTGATGCTTATAGCAAATGATGGTTACCAGCTGGCCTTGTGGAGCAGTAGATTCACGTTATGAAATACATAACAAATTGCAATGTAGTGTGAACAGTGTCTAATAACGGTTCATAATGCTTACAGCAAACAATGGATTAACCAGCAGGTCACAGGAGCAGCAGCTTCATGTTATAGAATCCATAGCAAATTGCAATGTAATGTGAAAAACGGTAATAACAGTTGTTGATGCTTATAGCAAACAATGAGTTAACCAGCAGGGTTTGTTAAGCTAGATGCAAATAGTAGAAATCACAGCAGTCTGAAAAGATGGTAGCATCAGAAGAAACTGGATGGTGGCAAACGTTTAACGACAACGGACCACATTACAGTCCCATTAATCGGTCTCAGGGGTATGTCTAAGAGGGCCTTTAAAGGTCATGGGAGATGATGTCACTGAAGAACGCCAGGCTACTTTTGAGACAATGAAGTGGAGCACAATGAAGGGCAGCAGCCATAGGGGAAGGGAGCGGAGCCTGGTCCAGATAGATGAGAAAGATGTGTAACAGCTGCACAGAAGTACAAAGATGTTAGTGATGGGAGTCTTCAGAAGACCCCCTGCAATCGCTTCCCAGGTCATTGAGTCAGGGATGTCTGACATTAGTAACAGCACTGAACTTTGTAAAGTTTTATTTTCCCAAAAAACAAGGTATATATTATTCATTTAATAGGGCAAAACTTGGTAACTGCTGGGAATCTGACTGCTGGGCCCCTGCAATCCCTAGGACAGTGCTCTGGGGTGCTTGCTTGGCCTCCTCTCCATTCATAGTCTATGGGACGGACGGATATAGCTGAGCATGCGCACTTCCCTTCCATTACTGATGAGCCCAGTTCTCGGGATCACCGGGGGTTCCCAGTGGTCTGATCCCCAGCAAAACTTACTACTGTATAAGAGTGCGAAGGTGGCGCTCCTACTGTGTAAGTCACTGATAGGCGCCAACCTGAATTGGCCTCAACCCCTCTCGAAGAAGCAGGTCAGGACATTCCTGGGCATCGTGGGCTACTACGGGAGATTTGTCCCTAACTTCTCCCTGATGGCAGCCCCTCTGAATGACATCCTAAATGTCGGTGTGGAGACACAGGGGTCTTCTGTGGGCATAATACTACTCAGACAACACAGGGTGAGGGTAAAACAGCGTGGCAATACTTTATTGAACCACAAAGCGGACAATAAACACATAGAACAGTCCCAGCAACCACCCAAGGTGGTGCAAAATTACACAGTCTCACTCTTCCGCTGTCCCACCGAGAATAGAGCAGCTGAAATTTCGGGGCTTCCAGGGCCAACTACCTCAACCAGTGGCCCCCACTTTTTGAGGGCACCCACAAAGAGGAGGTACTTAGGAAGCTGACAATCCATTGAGGTACGTGGCCAGGAGACCCGAAGATCCCAACCTGGCTTCTCCGAACATATCCATGGAACCAGGTGACCGGTGGGTCCCAACCTGGCTTTCTCTTAGTGCATCCATGGATTCCAGTAGACCCTTGGGTCCCAACCTGGCTACCCAAAATGTATCCATGGGTTCTGTGATAGTCAATGGAGCAGATCTGTATTCCTCCAGCCAGGGCTATGGTCCCTTAAGCTGGCATCCTGTAGAATCCAAATCTGTGTTCTTCTGTCTGGAGCCATATGTCCTAGCTGCTGTTCTGAAGAGTTACTCTCCTGGCTGTGATTTTGTAAAGGTCTTTCTCATCATTCACAGGGCAGGGGAAAAAGCGACAGGGGCTCATGTCTCATTGTTTGAGCATTTAATCAATTTGCATAGTTTGTCTTCCATGGCTCTGCAGATCAACAAAATAGCTGGCCTGGTTCAATATGTAATCAGTATATTAGCAAGCATCATGGTTCCATGACCCTCAGTCCCTGTCCTCCAGAGATAACAGACAATAAGTTGCAGTAAATATCAACTCAAGTGTCAACATTCCGGCTTATACAAATAATAGTCTGTCCTTCTTGACCAACCAAAGAAAAACACATAAATTCAAAAGTCAACATAAAGATAATAATGTATTTCTCCTGGCCTACTGAACTTAGACGTATGGATAATTAAGATTAAAAGCTGTGCTGTCACTTTCGGCTATGGAAAAGTTGTCTCCTGAAGCTGAGGCTGCATTTGAGGAAATGGAGTTAGCCCTCTGTAGACAGCCGGTTTTGATAGCGCCGGACTTTTTCAAGTCGTTCGTTGTCCCGATGGATGCATTGGATGTCGGGCTGGGTGCAGTCTTGGCACAGGGAGGAGCACCTTGTCTTAGACCTTAGCCGGAAGCGGTTCCTCTGTGAGAGAAATACTTAATCGTTGAGAAAGAATGCTTGGCGATTACATCGGTACTAGAAGCCCAAAGGTACTAAATTTAGGTTGGTATTCGACCATGCCCCATTGAGATGGAAGTGGGAGGGGAAAGAGAACAATGCCGAGGTAACTTGATGGTTTTTGGCCTTACAGAAATTTAGCTTCCATGTGGAACATAGGCCGGGACGCAGCAAGGCAATACGGATGCCTTGTCAAGGGTGCATTGTATGTTGGCAGAAGATGCCAAGACCTCGGCTTTGGGCCGAGGAGGAGGGTATGTCAGTTGGCATCTGTTCAGCCTATTTATGGTCTGGGAGCAGAGATGGAAACACCTCTGGTATTTGGCCTGTGGCTAGAGGCTGACTAGGTCTGTGAGTGAGAGATGGAGGACTTCTTGGTACTGGTCTCCTTGACAGGAGTTAGGAAAACCGTAGGACGTTAACCCCTTCACAACATGCACCTTACATGGTGTATCTCCCCCTTTGATGCAGGCTCTGGCGCTGAGCCTGCATCTTTTCAGGCACATGACAGCTGATCTAATCACATCACCGTGGGTCGCCGATGGATTGGCATGACAACCCGGGGTCTGCAGGAGACCCCTGCAGTTGTCATTGCCGGGATGCTGTGAGCTCCGCCCAGCGGTTGGCACTCATAGGTAGATGAGCATTTTTGCTAGACACAGCAGGGCTGAAGCCCTGCAATGTGTAAAAGAGGCAATCAGACGATCGCAGCTTCTAGTCTCCCATGGAGACTATCGAAGCCAGTGAAAAGTAAAAAAAAATGTTTTTAAAAATATAAAAAAAAAAAAAAAAAAAATTATAAAAGTTCAAATCACCCCCCTTTCGCTCCATTCAAAATAAGACAATCAAAAAAAATCACACATACACATATTTGGTATCGATGCATTCAGAATCGCTCGATCTATCAATATGTAAAAAGAATTAATCCGATCGGTAAACGGTGTAACGAGAAAAAAATCAAAACGAAAGAATTACATTTTTTTGGTCACTGCAACATTGCAATAAAATGCCATAACAGGCGATCAAAATATCGGATCTGCACCAAAATGGTATCAATAAAAACATCAGCTCGGCGCGCAAAAAATAAGCCCTCACCCGGCTCCAGAAAAATGGAGACGCTACAGGTCTCGGAAAATGGCGACATTTTTTTTTTTAAACAAATTTAGGATTTTTTTTCACTATTTATATAAAAAAGAACCTCTACATGTTTGGTGTCTACGAACTCGTAATGATCTGGAGAATCATAATAACAGGGTCAGTTTTAGGATTTAGTGAACATGGTATAAAAAAAAATAAACAAACAAGTGGAATTGCACTTTTTTTTGCAATTTCACCTTACTTGGAATTTTTTTCCCGTTTTCCAGTACACGATATGGTAAAACTAATGGTGTCGTTCAAAAGTACAACTCATCCCGCAAAAAATCAAGCCCCATATGGTCATATTGATAGAAAAATAAAAAAATTATGGCTCTGGGAAGAAGAGAAGCAAAAAATGAAACTGCAAAAACGCATCAAGAGAATTCATGCCTGTGCCAACTTCAGCCATTGCCAGAGTGAGTGAATCCTTACAATCAATAGCATAGCTGCCAGGGGGGCAAAGGATGCGGTCACCCTGGGCCCCGCGCTCGGTGCGGCCACCCCGGGCCCCGCGCACGATGTGGTCACCCCGGGCCCCGCGCTCGGTCCTGTCACCCCGGGCCCCGCGCTCGATGCGGCCACCCCGGGCCCCGCGCTCGGTGCGGCCACTCCGGGTCCCGCGGTCGATCCTGTCACCCCGGGCCCCGTGCTCGGTGTGGTCACCCCGGGCCCCGTGCTCGGTGTGGCCACCCCGGGTCCCGCGGTCGGTCTTGTCACCCCGGGGCCCGTGCTCGGTGTGGTCACCCCGGGTCCCGCGGTCGATCCTGTCACCCCGGGCCCCGTGCTCGGTGTGGCCACCCCGGGCCCCGCGCTCGGTCCTGTCACCCCGGGCCCCGTGCTCGGTGTGGCCATCCCTGGGCTACACTAACTTCAACTGTATTGGCGTGAGCAGCGCACCAATACAATTAAGCTCTGCAGGAGACACGGATCTCCCTGCTCTACCACCATCCGTTCTGTAGACCACATGTTTTATTAATCCCGCAGTCTACACGGTGACATCATCACATAGTGCGGGGACTCTTAACGTCCGCTGTGAGTGCTGGCACGATGACATCACGTTGGTCCGTCTGGGCCTTGCCGGAGGACTCGTCAGGATCCTGGATTAGGTGAGTATATGATGTTTTTTATTTTAACTAGAACTTGTGGGGACATCATAAACAATAGGGGATCCTCATACAGTGTGGGGCCCTTGTAAAGTGTGGAGTACATTATACAGTTTGGGGGCTAATATGGGGGCTATTATATAGTTTGGGGGCTAATGCGGGGGCCATTAAACAGTTTGGGGGCTTATGCAGTGGCCATTATACAGTTTGGGGGCTAATACAGTGGCCATTATACAATTTGGGGGCTAATGCGGGGGTCATTATACAGTTTGGGGGCTAATGCGGGGGCCATTATCCAGTTTGGGGATAATGTTGAAGCCATTATCCAGTTTGGGGGCTAATGTGGGGTCCATTATACAGTTTGGGGGCTATTAAACAGTGTGGGAGCTAATGCTGTTGTGTGAAGAAAATGCAAGGTAATCCCATGTCATTCACTGTGCACTGCTGGCAGGGGGGGTTTACAGAGCTCTTTGTATGCAAATCCGACACCACTGCAGCTCAAGCAGAGGGGAGGGGGGCTGACAAGCAGGAGTGAGATCCTTCACAGCAGCTGTGAGTGGCACAGGACGGCCCATCCCCCGACCATGTGCTTCCTTTGTGTGAGGAGCTTAATAAACAGCGAATTATGGGAAAACGATATATCTGAGTGATACACAAGATAGATTTTTGGAAACTGGAAGGAAGGGAGAATCCCATCAGCTCTTTCTCCACCGCTCAGCTAGCATGGATATGGAGATGTGCAGCACAGCCTTTCAGAAGCCCAGAAGGCCACTGTGTTTGGTCTCCACATGTAGCAGGGGCTCGGCTGGGTCCGTTGACACCAGAACCGGTTCCATGAGACCTTCCAGTAAGGAGGTATAGCCCATGTTAGCTTTGGAGTCTCCTAGCTAAAAGGGAGCATGAGTGGAGACTTGGGCCTGAGCTGGGGGCAGTAAGGGAATAGCCAAGAGAGTCTAAAAACTCCTGCAGGTCTCCTCCCACCTGTCTTTTCCTAGGGAAGCTCGTGACATCAAGACATGTGGGAGAAGTCCAGCAACCAAGCAGTGCCCACAACCTTCCCCATGTGGCCGCCCATCCCATGAGCCATGCTTTCCATCTACTGGTAACTGACTTTATGATCTGTTATTCTTGATGTACCATGCTTTTGTATTTGTAACTCTGACCACTGTATATGTAATAACCCTTGTGTATATAGTAGATTGTTTAGTGCGCCCTTATGGCGATTAAATATATAATTTAATCTTGGGCTGTTCTTTTATCTCAACCCCGAACCTTACGTCTGTTGTTCGGTCCAATGAACACGCTACCGGGCTGGTTTCTAGCCCAATATAAGTCTGTTATATCAAATAGGAAATGGTGGCAGCTCTATCCAGGCTGACAAGGCTCTGCTTCACTGGAGTAGTGAAAGAGCCTCTCAGCCTGTCAGGGGTGTGAGTGAGTGTGGGGGCTATGTCAATGTCTGTGTGGACCACCTTTTATCACTCCCTGGTGCCTCTCTGTATCCGTGTGGACAGGAGGTGACGGTGTAGAACTGCACCAATCTGACCTTACGCGTCCTCAAGGGGGGTGTGGAACGTCACGTTTGTGCAAAGTGTAGATCTGTATCACGTGCTCCGTCTGGCGTAGTGTGACATCAGGCAGGTGGTGGGGTGTGGATCCACCGGAAGAAGCGGTGACAGCGGGATTCTGTGGGGGCCCCTTGGTGCCATTTCTTCGCATTGGTGGCAAGCGGTGTGGGATCAAGATAATACTGTGTGTGAGTGTTTAACGCATGCTCACAGACACTAAGAACTGCCAGTAGTAGCTTTTGCTGCTGGGGTCCTAAGATCAGCTCAGCACTAGACAGTCAGAGTGCAATTACTGTAATGTGTGTGAGTGCATCAGGTTGCAGTTCGGTGTCAGTGACTGTAGGGTGCAAGGATGGCCAGTGGCACCAGGAGCAGAACCAATAAGATGTCCAATGCTCCAGATGGTAGGGGGGAGGTGGAAGTCCATGACGCTCCAGAAGGAGGGGAGGACCGCCCACCACCTGCCCACCCCCCCAGCCAGGCAGACTCTGACCCCCTCAGGCAAGTTGCCCTTGCGAGTCTCCAGGCTGGGGACAGGGCCATCTTAGAGACCCTCATGGAGGAACGTCGCGAGGTGCGCAAGCACCAGGGATGTCTCGAGGCAGCAGTCACAGGAGAAGGTCAGCGAGAGTACAAGCACCAGGAAAATATGCTTCAGCTCCAGCTCCAGCGGCCGGTCCCAGGCAGTCCCGAGTCCCCTAAGCTCTGCTTCCCAAAGCTACGGGAGGAGGACTTCCCCCTGCTGGGCAAAGGAGGGGACTTGGACACTTTCTTGCTGGCATTTGAAAAAAACTGCAATCAGTACTATCTGCCTGAGGACCAGTGGGTCCAGTTTTTAACCCCTCGCCTTAGGGGTAAGGTCCTGGAAATCTTTGGGTGCCTGCCCAGTGAGACCACCCAGAGCTTTGAGGACATCAAGCAGGCTCTGGTCCGGCAGTACAACCTGACCCCTGAGACGTACCGGAAGAAGCTCCGGAGTCTGCAGTGGGGTCCTGCAGACAGCTGGGTCGATCATATGTGGGCCCTATTGAGAGCCATTGATCAATAAACCGCAGGACTGGAACTCACCACCATCCAGCAGCTGAAGGAGCTCATCACGACTGTGCAGTTTCTGTGGAACTGCCCGAAAGATCTCCAACAGTACCTCCATGACCGGAAGCTGCAGGGGGCCTGTGCAACAGCGTCACTTGCCGATGATTATTCCAACAACAGAGCTCCAGAGGCCGGCTGGAGAGGGAGTAAGTAGAACGCGGTGCCTGCTGTCCCTGCCCCCAAGCACAAGGGGGCACCTACCCATGCTTCCCTCTTCACGTCGGTAGGGGAATCCCGACTGTGTCACCTTTGCCGACAACTGGGCCACTTCAAAGCCATGTATCCCCAGCGCCAGAAGGGCCCGTCCTCGTCCCAGAGACCGGCCATTGTTTTGTGTGTAGGTGGGGGTGGTGGGAGGTCCCTTGACAACCTGTAAACTGTCACCATAGGCCAGGCCAGGGCCGTGGGACATCGAGACACCGGCGCCGAGATGAGTCTGGTGCGGCCTGAACTGGTGTCGTCCCTGGATCTGACACCTGGAAAAACTCTTGCCGTCTCCGGGATTGGAGGCGTTGAGCCGGCGCTGCCTGTTGCCAAGGTGTATTTGGACTGGGGCGCCGGGAGGGGAGTGAGGGGTGTGGGGGCAACTCCAAACATTCCCGCAAGTGTTTTACTTGGGAGGGACTTGGGGCGGCTAGTGTCCCACTATGTGGCTAAAGAACCCCCAAGACCTGACTCTCCAGACAACATCACGTCCACCCCTATTGATTCCAATGTTATAAAAATGCCTGATGGAGATTTGGGGGTGGGTGATGTACCGTGTCCCTCTCCCCTAGGGGGGGAGGAGATTGATCAAGTTGGCTGTGATAAAGCCTTAGAGTGTGGCCAGCTGGCTGGCTGGAACAGTTCGTCCTGTGAGGGAAAGAAGGTTTAATCATAATCACAGACGCGGATTCTTTACTGTAAGAGCAGTGAGACTATGGAACTCTCTGCCGCATGATGTTATAATGAGAGATTCACTACTAAACTTTAAGAAGGGCCTGGATGCCTTTCTTGAAAAGTATAATATTACTGGTTATATATACTAGATTCCTTGATAGGGCATTGATCAAGGGAACTAGTCTGATTGCCGAATGTGAAGTCAGGAAGGAATTTTTTTCCCCAATGTGGAGCTTAGTGTTTGCCACATGTTTTTTTTTTTGTTTTCCTCTGGATCAACATGTTAGGCTATGGGTTGAACTAGATGGATTTAGTCTTCTTTCAACCTTAAAAACTATGTTACCATGTTAGGGTGCCACAGGACGAAACAGCTGCGGAAGAGGAGCACGCCATGGAGGGTGGGGCAGTCCCAGGAGAGGTAGGGCTCCCAGGTAAAGGCGCATGGCAGGGTTCCCCCACAACCGGGATGTCAGAGGGTCAGAGTAGTCCGTTTAGACTGGAGGCTTGGTCAGAAGCAGAGAAGAAGCGGGCGCTATCTGCGGACACAGCGGCCGTGGCCGCTGTGACGCGCAGTGGGGCAACCGGGCTCCAGGGGCCCCCTGGGAGTCCGATGGCTTCTCCCCTTCCGACCAAGTGGCTGCAGGGTCAGACAGAGGCCAAGAGACAGGTCCCGGGAAACTGACAGAAGACGTGGCAGTTTCGTCTATTCTGGCCACGTCCAGTCAGGCGTTTCAGGCGGTGTAAGAGACTGACGACAGTCTGAAAGCTCTTAAGGAGCAGGCGGCACAGCCTCCCTCGGACTCAGACCTCGAGCGGATGGTCTGGGACCAAGGACGGCTGTACCGGGTAACGGTCCGGCGAGGTTCCCCGGAGGAGTGGCCCAGGGACTGACAGTTAGTGGTATCCTATCTATTCCGGGCAGAGTTGTTGCGGATGGCGCATGAGATTCCGATGGCCGGAAATCTAGGGGTCCATAAGACCAAGGCCAGGTTAGCCCAGTGTGTCACCCTGGCCTGGATGCCACAAAATGTATTAAAGCTGTGTCTGAGAGCAAGGGGGAGGTTCTCTGGTCAGGGGAACATTAGCATGCAATGCCTCCTGTCTCAGGCCAGTAGGGGGAGCAGGCTGCCCCTATAAAAGCTGGTGCTGGGGGCAGGGTTAGAGAGAACTTGATGGCCTGTCTCAGCACTGAGACTTGTCCCAGAGCAGAGCAGGGACAGACAGCTGCACTGCACCTAAGAGGAAGTGTGGCAGGAGGAGAGCCACAAGCCAGAGACAAGAGGCGAAGCAAGCCTGTCTTGGCAGATAAGAGACTGACTTTACCAGACTTTGGTGTCTGAGGCTGGGAGGATTCTACATCCTCCAGCAGAGAACCAGTCCGCAAGGGACTGTATATTCCCTGGAATAAGAAGCCTGGAGGCCCTGCCACAACCGAAGGGACCAGTAAAGCCGTACAAGGCTGGGAGCAGAAAGGAACCCACGTCGCAGGCCATACAGGCGAGAATACACGGAAAGCTTGGAAACGTGGGCTGTTACCCTATAACGAGGAGATAGCCAGAAGGAGCGCAGAAAGCACGGTAGGCCTACACCCTCACCCTGACCAGGGCCAATTTCTCCGTTGCTCTCAGACATCCAGGTCCCCTCCTAGCTGGGACTGTTTATGGGTCAGTTTACCTGTTTCAGTAAAGACCCTGGACTGCAACCTATTGTCTGTGTGCTCCTTCGTGCCTCCAGCACTACCGGTACTGGGACTCTCACCACCATCACTCCCACCATCCACTACACTGCCCTGGGGCTGCACTCTTCCCGTGGGGAGTCACACCATCTCAGCTGCACACCTCATCAGCCCCAGCGGTCTGCCTTGCAGCGGCGGTACCTAATGACCGCAAATCCACGGGTGGCGTAGTCGGACATTATCAATAGCACATAACGGACTACCACTGGCCTGACCACCCTGAGCCACGGAACCGGGTTGCCACTACTACTCCCACCGTTTCCCTAATTGCCCGGATCCGAGTGCCCCACGGCCCAGGGGGCGAGTCACCAGCATTTCTACTGGCCAAGGACGGGGGCTGAGGTGGCTGCCTACTGCTTGTCGTGTGACACCTGTCAGAGGGTGGAGAAGGCAGACGGCATCCCAAAGCCCCACTGGTAACTCTGCCCATCATTGAAGAGTCTTTCAGGAGAGTAGCTGTGGATTTGGTTGTTCTGATGGCCACTCCCAGCAGCTCCGGGAAACGCTTCATACTGACGGTAGTAGACTATGCCACCCGGTACCCACAAGCGGTAGCCTTGTCGTCCATTCGGGCCGACAAGGTGGCCACCGCCTTACTGGAGATTTTCTCCCGAGTGGGTTTCCCCAAGGAAATGCTCACCGACCGGGGGACCCAGTTCATGTCACAGCTGATGGAGTCCCTGTGTAAGCAAATACAGGTGCAACATCTGGTGACCAGCCCATACCACCCACAGACCAATGGCCTGTGCGAAAGGTTCAATGACATCCTGAAGCAGATGCTTAAGATGTTGGGTGACTCCCACGGGCGCGACTGGGAGCGGTACCTCCCACACCATCTTTTTGCCTTCTGGGAGATTCCACAGGCCTCAATGGGGTTCTCCCCCTTTGAGCTCCTGTACGGCCGGCGTGCGCGGCACCCTCTGGCTCTGGTGAAGGCAGTCTGGGAAGGGGACTTAGCCACCCCTGGAGTGTCGGTCATCAAATATGTCGTGCGCTTCCGTGACAGAATGCAGGCCTTGGCGCAGCTGGTGCATGACAATATGACGCGAGTCCAGGCCGACCAGAAGTAATGGTATGACCAGAATGCTTGTGAGAGGACCTATCAGGTTGGTCAAAAGGTGTGGGTACTGGTCCCTGTACCCCAGGATAAGCTTCAGGCGGCCTGGGAAGGCCTGTACCTCGTGCACCAGCAGCTCAATGCCGTGACCTACCTGGTTAGCCTGGACCACACCCGGGGAAGGTGGAAGACCTTCCACGAGAACATAATGAAGGCACATCATGAACGGAAAGCCTGTGCCCTTTGCGTGTGCAACCTGCCAGAGGAAGGAGAGGCGGAGACCCTCCCGGACATGCTTGCCCAGGCCAGGGCGGGTGGGACCATCAAGGACATGGAGGTTTGCCACCAGCTGTTGTCGGACCAACGGTCCCAATTGTGGGCAACCCTGCACCCCTTCCGGGATTTGTTCAGCAACAAGCCCGGAAGGACAGAGTCGACTGTCTATCACGTTGACACCGGGCATCTCCCCCCAACCCGGCGTTCAGTATATCGGGTCTCCCTGGACATGCGCCAGAAGATTAACGAGATGCTGAAGCTGGGGGTCATCCAACCCTCCAGCAGTGCTTGGGCCTCACCCGTAGTCCTTGTCCCAAAGAAGTACCGGACAACCAGGTTCTGTGTGGACTACAGGGGTCTCAATGCTGTCACGGTCACCGATGCGTACCCAATGCCGCGCATCAATGACCTGCTCGATCAGCTGGCTGGGGCAAAGTACCTGACCATCATGGATCTGAGCAGGGGGATATTGGCAGATTCCCCTGACCCCCGAGGCACGGGAACACTCTGCTTTTATCACCCCATTCGGACTGTACGAGTCCACGGTGATGCCCTTCGGCATGAAGAATGCCCCTGCCACTTTTCAGCGGAAGGTCAACATGCTGCTCAAGGGACTCGAAGGGTACGCGGCCGCGTACCTGGATGACATTGCCATCTTCAGTCCTACCTGGGAGGATCACCTAGATCATCTGGAGCAGCTGCTCGGGCGGGTCCAATGGGCAGGCTTGACCATTAAGCCAGAAAAGTGCCAGCTGGGTATGAGTGAGGTCCACTATCTGGGACATCGGGTAGGTGGGGGAGCTCTGAAGCCAGAGCCCGGGAAGGTGGATGCCATCGCATCCTGGCCCACCCCCAGGACCAAGAAACAGGGGATGTCCTTCCTGGGCACCGCCGGATACTATAGGAGGTTTGTCCCTTATAGTAGCCTGGCGAAGCCCCTGACTGACCTTACCAAGAAGAAGCTGCCCTCCGCAGTCGATTGAACAAATGACTGTGAGACGGCCTTCCGGGTGCTGAAGACCACCCTTTCTAGCTCCCCTGTGCTACAGGCAGCCGACTTCACATGGCCGTTTGTAGTGCAGACCGACGCCAGTAACTTTGGCCTCGGTGCGGTGCTCAGCCAGGTCGACCCTATGGGCCATGAACACCCCGTTTTGTACCTGAGCTGGAAGCTCCTGCCGAGGGAGGTGGCCTATTCCACGATGGAGAAGGAATGACTGGCAATTGTGTGGGCCCTGCAGCATCTGCAGCCATACTTCTACGAATGCCAATTCACCTTGGAAACAGACCACAATCCCCTCAGCTGGTTATACACTGTTTCCGGAACGAATGGGAAGTTACTGCGCTGGAGCCTCGCGCTCCAGCAGTACCACTTCGCCATTTGTCACAGAAAGAGCCGCAAGCATGGCAATGCCGATGGCTTATCCCGACAAGGGAGGTTGCGGATGGGCGCACGGGGGAGCACCAAGTGTTGCTGCCCCCTAGTGCCCTCTAAAGGGGGGAGGTGTGAAGAAAATGCAAGGTAATCCCATGTCATTCACTGTGCACTGCTGGAAGGGGGGTTTACAGAGCTCTTCATATGCAAAACCAACACCACTGCAGCTCAAGCAGAGGAGAGGGGGGCTGACAAGCAGGAGTGAGATCCTTCACAGCAGCTGTGAGTGGCACAGGACGGCCCATCCCCCGACCATGTTCTTCCTTTGTGTGAGGAGCTTAATAAACAGCGAATTATGGGAAAACGATATATCCGAATGATACACAAGATAGATTTTTGGAAACTGAAGGAAGGGAGAATCTCGTCAGCCCTCTCTTCACCGCCCAGCTAGCATGGATAGGGAGATATGCAGCACAGCCTTTCAGAAGCCCAGAGGGCCACTGTGTTTGGTCTCCACGCATAACAGGGGCCCGGCTGGGTCCACTGACACCAGAAACGGTTCCCTGGAACCATCCAATAAGAAGGTATAGCCCATTTTAGCTTTTGGAGTCTCCTAGCTAAAAGGGAGCAGGGGTGGAGACTTGGGCCTGAGCCGGGGGCCGTAGGGGAGTAGCCCAGAGAGTCTAAAAACTCCTGCAGGTCTCCTCCCACCTGTCTTTTCCTAGGGAAGCTCGGGACATCAAGATGTGTGAGAGAAGTCCAGCAACCAAGCAGGGCTCACAACCTTCCCCATGTGGCCGCCCATCCCCCGAGTCATGCTTTCCATCTACTTTTAACTGACTTTAAGATCTGTTATGCTTGATGTACCATTCTTTTGTATTTGTAACTCTGACCACTGTATATGTATAACCCTTGTGTGTATAGTAGATTGTTTAGTGAGCCCTTAAGGCGATTAAATATATAATTTAATCTTGGACTGTTCTTTTATCTCAACCCCGAACCTTACGTCTGTTGTTCGGTCCAACGAACACGCTACCGGGCTGGTTTCTAGCCCGATATAAGTCTGTTATATCAAATACGAACTGGTGGCAGTTCTATCCAGGCCAACAAGGCTCTGCTTCTCTGGAGTAGTGAAAGAGCCTCTCAGCCTGTCAGGGGTGTGAGTGAGTGAGGGGGCCACGTCAATGTCTGTGTGGAACACCTTTTCTCACTCCCTGGTGCCTCTCTGTATCCGTGTGGACAGGAGGTGACGGTGTAGAACTGTACCAATCTAACCTTACGCGTCCTCAATGGGGGTGTGGAACGTCACATTGGTGCAAAGTGTAGATCTGTATCACGTGCTCCGTCTGGCGTAATGTGACGTCAGGCGGGTGGTGGGGTGTGGATCCACCGGAAGAAGCGACGACAGCGGGATTCTGCGGGTCCCCCCTGGTGCTGTTTCTTCATGGGGGCCATTATAAAGTCTAGGGGCTAATGCGGCGTCCAGTGAACAGTTTGGGGGCTAATACAGTGGCTATTATACAATTTTGGGGCTAATGCGGGGGCCATTATACAGTTTAGGGGCTAATATGGGGGCCATTATATAGTTTGGGGGCTAATGCAGGGGCCAGTAAACAGTTTGGGGGCTTATGCACTGGCCATTATGCAGTTTGAGGGCTAATACAGTGGCCATTATACAATTTGGGGGCTAATGTGGGGTCCATTATACAGTTCGGGGGCTATTATACAGTGTGGGAGCTAATGCGGGCGACATTATATAGTCTGAGGATTATTGTGCTTGGGCCATAAAGTGTGGAGACTACTTTAGGTGCCAATATACAGTGTAAGGGCTACTGTGGGGGTCATTATACTGTGTTTTGGGGGGAGCAGTGGGGAAATCATACTATGTATACAGGTGGTGAGCTGTGGGGGTGTCATACAGTGTAAAGGGGATCTGTGTGCCCATCATACTGTGTATAGGGGAGCTGTGGGCTGATCATACTGTATATAGTGGCGCTATGGGGACATCATAATGTATATAGTAGATCTGTGGAGACATCATACTGTGTATAGGGAAGCTCTGGGCCCATAATACTGTTCATAGAGGAGCTGAGGGCCCATCATATTGTGCATAGAGGATCTGTGGATACATCATGCTGTGTGTAGGGGAGCTGTGGTCCCACCATACTGTGTATAGGGGAGCTGTGGGCCCATCATACTGTGTATAAGGGAGCTGTGGGCCCATCATACTGTGTACTGTATAAGGGAGCTGTGGGCCCATCATACTGTGTATAGGGGAGCTGTGGGCCCGTCATACTGTGTATAAGGGAGTTGTGGGTCATCATACTGTATATAGTGGAGCTGTGAGTACGTTATATTCTGCAAAAAGGAGCTGTGAGGACATCATATTGTATTTAGTGGAGCTGTGGGCACATCATACTGTGCATAAGGGATGTGTTGGCCCATCATACTGTGTATAAGGGATCTGTGGGCCCATCATACTGTGTATAAGGGATCTGTGGGCCCACCATACTGTGTATAAGAGATCTTTAGGCCCACCATACTGTGTATAGGAGAACTGTGAGCCCATCATACTGTATATAGTGGAGCTGTGGGTCCATCATACTGTATATAGAGGCGCTGTGGGCCCATCATACTTAGCTGTTCACTGGGGGACTCAGTGGACGTCATTAAATGTTAAGTGGGCACTTAAGCATTGTTGCTATAGGGGCACAATATAACAATATAATATCAATGGGTCAAAATGTGGACACTGTTTTCTAGGGTATTTGCACAGTTCATTAATATTTTCTATGGGGCAATTTTACCATCTAGAGGGCAAAAAGGGGGAATTATTACTATGTAAGGGGCACAGTGAAGCAGTAAGAGGAACCCTGATTTTGTGCCACACATTAGGTGCAGTAATAGGGGTACATACAGCAGAAGTGGCTCAGTATTGGGGTATCTGCAGGATGAGAAGTTTGTGCAGGTTGGGAATAGATAGGGACAGGGCTGGATGTGTGAGAAGTCAGATGTGTCTGTGCTGTAATTTCTGCAGAGTCCTGGCTGGAGAAGTTGTCATGTTGGTCTGGGCCAGATGGAAAAGACATGAAAAATGAAAGACTCCATTACAAAGAAGGTCAGCTGTAAATCACCATCTATAACTGTGCTGTATTCACTTACATGTTCTGCAGGTCTGGTATCTACCACTATATGGTCACCATATGGCGGTAATATCAGTGTTGGTCTTTGTGTAGAGATTAATTTTCAGTAACAGTGCGGTCATCTGCTGAGGTTCCCCTATACCCACAATTAGGGTGCACCACCATATTTGTAATCAAGGTTACTGGTTAGGGGTCCAGTCAGATGCCTCCCCCCCCAAGCTGAACCCTTCGCTACGCCTATGCTTAAAATATATATTCAGGCTCCTTATTCCCCCAGTATAAGTGTCCCAGATAAATATCAGAAATTGTCTCTCAACTTCCTGACTTCTATTTGTCATTCCAGGAACCGGGAATAATGATCAACCATGGTCAGTGTATAGGAATAGCCTGACCTGCTGGGTGACAGCTTGACGTGATCCAGAGCGACAATCTCCAGGGGCTGGGTTGTTTTGATGGATTGCAAGGGTGCTTTCTGGCTGCCATAGTCTTTTCTTCTGAGGCTACAGGGCCCACAATTCCGGCACCACCTCTTTATGGAACTCCGCATTCCAACCCAGTAGAACCGGTCCTTCAGCAGGGTTTCCAACTTCTTCCTGCCAAAGTGACCTGCTTGATCGTGGTAAGCTTCCAACACCATCTGGATATCCGTCCTGGGTACAACAATCTGCCACACCATTTCATGGGTCTTGGGGTTGACATATCTTCTGCACAGCTTCTCTCTGTAGATGAACAGCCGGCTTCTTTCATTCCACAGTTGCTTGACTTGTGGAGGAGCATCCTTCTCCAGGTGAGAACCTTCCTGGGTGATCAGTCTTTTGATAAGGCTGACAACCGGGTCACTGTCCTGGGTCTCCTTCCAACTGTGGTGGGGTAGAGGATTCAGCGTCCTTCCCTGACGTCTTCTGGTGGCGTGTTGCTCGTGGACCACTCCGCTTCGGTGGAAAGCAGGTAATTCAACTTCCTCTAAATCATCCACTGCATCCTCGGTGTCTGACTGGTGGGGCATCCTTGACAGGGCATCAGCATTGGTGTTCTTGTGACCTGCCCGGTACTTAAACTGATAATTTGACAGTCTGGCCACCCAAAGCTGTTCCATGGCTCCCAACCTGGCTGTCTCCAGGTGTGTCAAGGGATTGTTGTCAGTAAAAGCTGTAAACTTAGTTGAGGCTAGGTAATGCTTGAATCTTTCAGTGATAGCCCAGACCAAGGCCAGGGACTCCAGCTTGAAGGAACTGTAGTTCTCCGGGTTCCTCTCGGTAGGGCGTAGCTTCCTGCTGGCATACGCAATTACCTTCTCTCTTCCATTTTGCTTCTGGGACAACACAGCTCCCAGTCCCTCGTTGCTGGCGTCGGTGTACAGCAGGAAAGGCTGGCTGTAGTCAGGGTAAGCTAGGATTTCTTCATTACCGCAAAGGATTCAGCCTGTTCTTTGCCCCACTGGAATGGGGGACTCTTTCGTCTTTTGGACTGTCCTACCAGGAGGTCTTGTAGGGGTGCTACCTTTCTGGTATAGTCCTTTATGAACCTCCTGTAGTACCCGACCAGTCCCAGAAATTGGCGTACTTCTTTGATGCTTCTCGGTTCAGGCCACTTCTGGATGGCAGTGACCTTCTCCGGGTCTGGTGCTACTCCCTCCGAGCTGACTACGTGCCCCAGGCACTGAACCTTCTGCTTGAGCAAGTGGCATTTAGAAGGCTTTAGTTTCATCCCATACCGGGACAATGCTTCAAATACCTCTGCCAGGTGCTTCAGATGGTCCTCATACGTCCTCGAGTACACAATAACGTCATCCAGGTACAGCAGCACTGTCTCAAAGTTCCGGTGTCCCAAGCAACACTCCATCAGCCTCTGGAACGTTCCGGGTGCATTGCAGAGTCCAAATGGCATACTGTTGAACTTGCACAGTCCCATCGGGGTGGTGAAGGCCGTCTTCTCCCTGTCTTCCTCAGCAACAGAGACTTGCCAGTACCCACTAGTGAGATCCAGTGTAGAGAAGTAATTGGCAGATTTTAGTGCAGCCAGGGATTCCTCTATACAGGGCAAAGGGTATACATCTTTATGTGTTATGCGATTAATCTGTCTATAATCTACACACATCCTCAGGCTACCGTCCTTTTTCCTGACCAGGACCAGGGGAGCTGCCCAGGGGCTACAGCTTTCCCTTACTACCCCTGCCTTTTTCATGTCACGCAACATTTCCTTGGCTTTCTGATAATGTGCTGGTGGTATGGGTCGGTAACGCTCCTTAATGGGTGGATGGTTACCGGTGGGTATGTGGTGTTGTACCCCTTTAACCCTTCCAAAGTCAAGTGGGTGTTTACTAAACACTTGTTCATATTCCTGAACAACTCTGTAAACACCGTGTTTTTGATGGACAGGAGTGGCGTCAATCCCAACATGGAGCTGTTGACACCATTCCTCCAGCTGCGCTTCGGAGTCATTGTCCTCCACTGCATCTGGTGGGGTCAAGGATTCCACTGTGTGTATGGCATCATTATTCACAGTATACAATCTGGCAACAGTGGCATATCGTGGCAATTTGACTTCCTCCTCCCCACAATTTAGGAGTCGTACGGGTAACCTCCCATTGCGTACGTCAATTACCCCTCTAGCAGTTAAGAGTGTAGGTCTGTGCTCCGAGCTAATGGGCTCCACTACCGCCTGGTAGTTCTGTCCCTTGAGACCTATTGCTGCCCTACACCAAATCAGCATTTCACTCATTAGGGGAATCACAATGGGTATCGGGTCTGTCACCCGTACATTACCAATCTCACCACCTATTAGTTTTACCTGTTGCTGGTACAGGAGGGCTCGAATCTCTCTCTGGAGCACCTTCCTCTGCCCTGGTTTGGCAGTGTCAGCAATCTGTTGGAGCAAAAGCAACACTTCTCCCAAACAGTTACCAACAATATTTGTACCAAGTATCATATACAAGTCTGTATCACCAGGGATAGATTCTATGACAATTAGTCCTTGGTCCTTTAGTTCCACTCTCCCCACCTTCACTGTCACGTCCTTAACCCCTACTAGGTTAAGAGGAAGGTCGTTAGAGGCATACACAGAGAGGTTCGGGGCTGGCGGGTGGAGTTCATCTATGGACCAGTACCTTTTGTAAAGGACATCAGGTATGATGGTTACCTGTGAGCCGGTGTCCAGTAACGCAGGTGTTGCTATGCCGTCCAGCACGATGGACAGGAAAGGCCTTCCTCCTACGAACCGGTGGTTTGCCCGTTTAAAGACAGTTCCGCGCGGTGTGGCCTGCCTTGTGGCAGCGGTAGCAGATGAAGTCTCCCGGAGGGCGACGTTGGTCGTTGGTCCTCCCACAGGGTGGCGTTGTCCTCCTACGGGGTGGTGTCATCCTCCTACGGGGTGGTGTCGTCCTCCTTCTTCTCCTCATCCAGGGGACATCCTCAGGACTGTCGGTGAGTAGGATCCTTCCTTCCGGCTCGGGCTCCGCCTGTAGCTGCAGGGTGCTCAGGACAGTGGCCAGGGTTTTACTTAGCTGACGCACTTCAGAGCGCAGGCTGTCCAGCTCACTAGGGGGCACTGTTTGCATCTTTGTTTCAGCCGTTAATGAAGGAGCAGTGGGTGCTGCGGGCACTGGGGTGGCCCCTCCCTGGTAATGCTGGATAGCAGTGTCTGATGGTTCCAGGGGCTGCAGACCCTTAATAGCCATGTCTTTCAGTGTGTCAAAGGGGGCATTTGGATGATCTAGGGCCCACCATCGTACAGTTCTGCTCTCCTCCTGGGACCTCAACCCCCGGATGAACTGTTCTGTCAGCATTTTATTCTCATCTTGTATGCTGGCTGGACTAACCTGTTTCAGGGCCCGCAGGGCTTCCTGTAAGCACCAGGCATAGTCCCGAATACTGTCCTCAGGTTTCTGTGTACAGTGGTAGAACCTCATCCGGAGATCTGTCTCAGTGCGGTTTTCAAAGACAGTTTGCAGTCTCTTAAAGATAATGGATACTGATTCCTGGTCTGCGGCTGGCCAGGTTTCAACTTCCCGCTCTGCGGCACCAGTCACTTGTACCAGCACAACAGCGGCTCTCTGTTTATCAGTCATTGAGTACATATCCAGTACACCGCATATCTTTCTTTTGAATCCAGACAGGGTGTCTGGTTTGCCATCATACTGTGGAAGCCATTTTGCTCCAGGGATATACGGCAGGACCATGGGTATTAAAGGAGTCACGACCCCTGCTGGTGGGGCGGCCGCTCCGGCCTGAGCAGCGCCGGGCGCAAGTTGAGCATCAGGAGCATTATCCGGTGCTCCGGCGTCTCGCTGGTCGTCGGCCATGGTTGCACCCCCCTAGTGAACTGTAGCCTACCTCCTGTTTCTTTAATCGGGTAGGCCGCAGCTCCGCAGACGACGGTCTCCTTCCAGGACCTGAAGCTTCCAGGTGCTGCGCCAGAGCGCGAGGCAGGGCTTGAGCTTCGCGCACTTCTAGCAGTCGCGCCTCTCCGATTCCCGCGGTTATGCCCCTCTTCTTCCCGCAAGGCGACGCTGTAATGGCGGCGATGTTCACCACAGTAAAAACACAGTTCAAATACGGCACACAGTACCAGGTGGCAATGGGCGCAAAATCCTGTTTGTGACTCCAGGAGTTGACGCGCCCAAACCAGGCCAGTGGGGTACTCGGTGCCCGGGCCGATAGATGCTGGGGGAAAGGGATATGTCACAGTGGCTGGCCCGGTCCGTGGCCCAGGGCGGTCAACTAAAAGGGGGGAAAGTTTATAGGGGGTTTATAGTTCAATCATGACGCCACCTGTGGTTTCTGGTAATTTGTACCAGCGCTGCTGCAGACCTCTGAGGCAGTTGATAGTGGGTGGTGATGCTGGGACCTGTAGTGCAGGCGGAATGGCGCAGCAGGAGTAACTGACAGAGACAGGGGATTCGCTTCAATACCTTTACTGGTGCGGATGTCAGGTACGGTCCAGGGTACTCAGTAGGGTGGGTGCACTTCAGGACTTCTCCCCAGTGAGCGGGTATAAGGCCTCCTGGTCCGAGTCTGCCTCTTTGTATGCTCCTGGCCAGCCTGCAACTGGGCCTAGCTTATGTGTCGTGCTCTTCCTTCACCTGTCGCTTGGTAGTAGGACCTTCTGCTGGCAACCACTATCCCTGGTAACGCTGGGGCCTTCGTGGTTCCTGATCCTGTTAAGGGTTTAGCTTCAGGTCGGCCAGGGACTTGTAGTCCTCCTGGTATGCCGGTGATCCCTACTGGGTATAAAGGACCCTGTAGGTGCGGACCCAGTGTCCGGTTTGTATATTCGGGGTGAGCTTATGATGCCCCTCTGCCCCCTCAACTCCTCTCTCCTCTCCTCCTTGCCTCCGGCCACACTCGGCGCCCTCAATACTGCAGCAGACGTGCTGCGTCTTCGCTGCTCTCAGCGTCAGCACGCTCTCAGACTCTCTGACTCTGTCTGACAGACTCTCTCTTCTGACTCACTGCCTGGCTCCACCCTCCATATATATATCCCTAACGGGCTCCCTCTGGTGGTATGAGGTGGAAGGGTGGAGGTGTTTGTATGTAGTGAGGGTCTCTTGTGGAGATGTCCGTCCATGCACCCTGGGTCCTGTGGTACCTGTGAAAAACATTTTCATGGCTTACCATCTCCCACCATGCAAGACCGCAATCTTACCTTTCAGGCCAGGCTGCACACTTTTGCTCCAGTACCTGCTGTTTGTAATTCTCTTGTCTGCTGGCTTAGGGTGTCGGCGCTGTTGCTTTCTGATTCTTAAAGCTACAGTGTGGGCAGTCCTAATGCATCCCCAGCATATTGCTGTGAGTCACTGAATACTTAAACCCCCTCCACCCAGTAGGAAGTGCCTGAGCAACACTTTCACTCAGTTTGTCTTTTGCAACTGAGGTGCCAGGTCCTGTCCTGACTCTAGTCTGTCCGCCACACTGGGGGCTGAGTACCCAGGGCCTTTTCCTGTACCTGTGACTTCCAGTCTGTTTCCGCCACCCTGGGGGCCGAGTACCCAGGGCCGCTACCTGTATCTCTGACTTCTAGTCTGCTTCCGCCACCCTGGGGGCTGAGTTCCCAGGCTCGTTCCTGTATCTTGTTCCTGGTTCAGTTCCTGGCTGAACAGTGTCCTAGCCCGTTACCTGTTTGTTTCTATGTCCGTACCTTCCCTTTTCCTGCAGTGTCTGAACCTGCATAGCCTATAGAAATATATGGAGTATGACCCCCAAAAAGGAAGTATAGAACAATATTAAATAATATTAAAAAGACAAATTTTATTCAGTATAAATATTAAAATCAATATACTCTTAACAAATTAGTAGGTCACCGGGGATAGAAAATACAAATTCAATGCGACAATTCTGTATAGAAGTGCACATGAGATCATCTGATAACATTAAAGTAGGGGTTGCACTCTGATATAAGTGTAACTAGCCACATGAAAGGAACATACATAAATAGTCTAACCAAATGGCAGTATATATAGTCAGAAGAACCCAAGAGATGGCATGGAATCTATAGGTATACAGATTCAGTAACTGTTCCAGCCATTCTCATAAAAAATATCAGAGTGCAACCCTTACTTTAATGTTATCAGATGATCTCATGTGCACTTCTATACAGAATTGTCGCATTGAATTTGTGTTTTCCATCCCCGGTGACCTACTAATTTGTTAAAAGTATATTGATTTTAATATTTATACTAAATAAAATTTGTCTTTTTAATATTATTTAATATTGTTCTATACTTCCTTTTTGGGGGTCATACTCCATATATTTCTATAGGCTATGCATTCCAGTAGGAGTACCCTGTGTATATAATATGGTATCCCTCCATACAGTTCGGTTCAATTGTATTTAGTGTCTGAACCTGCACCTAACTCCAGCTCGTTGTCTCTGTACTTCTGTTTGTGAGTTTTGTGTTCACTCGCTACTTTATTGTAAGTACCTTGTGTGTATCTGGTTCTGCTTGTCCCCTTTCCCTGCCTCCGTATCTGCCTCCTGTGTTCTAACCATCTTCCTGTATTTTCCAGTCTGTTCCATGTGAACAGAGCCCTGTCCTGTCTGCCTTCACCTTCTGCTCTGTTCTGCTCTGCTTGTTCACCGCTCCAGCAGTTCCGCTTTGCTCCGCTTGTTTATCGCACCTGCGGTTCTGTTCTGCTCTGCTTGTTCACCGCTCTGGCGCTTCTGCTCTGCTCCGCTTGTTTACCGCACCTGCTGTTCTGCTCCGCTTGTTCACCGCTCCTGCGGTTCCGCTCTGCTCCGCTTGTTTACCGCACCTGCTGTTCTGCTCCGCTTGTTCACCGCTCCTGCGGTTCCGCTCTGCTCCGCTTGTTTATCGCTCCTGCGGTTCTGTTCTGCTCTGCTTGTTCACCGCTCCGGCGGTTCTGCTCTGCTCCGCTTGTTTACCGCACCTGCTGTTCTGCTCCGCTTGTTCACCGCTCCTGCGGTTCCGCTCTGCTCCGCTTGTTTACCGCACCGGCGGTTCTGTTCTGCTCTGCCTGTTCACCGCTCCGGCGGTTCTGCTCTGCTCCGCTTGTTTACCGCACCTGCTGTTCTGCTCCGCTTGTTCACCGCTCCTGCGGTTCCGCTCTGCTCCGCTTGTTTACCGCACCGGCAGTTCTGTTCTGCTCTGCCTGTTCACCGCTTCGGCGGTTCCGCTCTGCTCCGCTTGTTTACCGCACCTGTGGTTTCGCTCTGCTCCGCTTGTTCACCGCTCCTGCTATTTTGCTCTGCTCTGTTTGTTCACCGCACCTGCGGTTTTGCTCCACTCTGCTTGTTCACCGCTCCTGTGGTTTTGCTCTGCTAGTCCACCGCACCTGCGGCTCTGTTCCTGTATCCCAATCTGTACTGGTCCCTATCCAGCCTGCGTTCATACCTGCCAGTATCTGCCTGTCTGCATTCCAACCGTGCCTGTCAGCACCCGCCTGTCTACATACCAGCCGTGCCTGCCAGTACCCACCTGCCTTCATACCAGCCGTGCCTGCTAAGTACCCACCTGCTGTCATACCAGCTGTGCCTGCCAGTACCCACCTGTCTGCATACCTGCTAACCTGGTCGATGTATTATATAGGGCATTTGAAAGCAACACTATTCCAAAAAGCTTTTTGGATAAAATTGTGGGATTAAAGCCTAAACTCCCGACATTGTACCTAATCCCCAAACTCCACAAACATCTGACGGATCCCCCCGGATGCCCTATTGTGTCCAGGAATGGGGGCCTCTGTGAAATAGTATGTCTGATGATTGACTGGTTCTTGAAGCCCATTGTAGCCAGTTTGCCATCTTACATTCAAGATACCACTGCAGCACTAAAAAGACTAGACCAGATCCAATTGGAGAGTGGAATGGTCTTGGTAGTAGCTGACGTGGAAGCACTCTACACATCAATAAAACATGCTGATGGATTGAGTGCAGTAAGATGGTATCTAATCAATAGTAACTTGGACACTTCCCTCATTGGAGTAATCATGGAACTGCTTGAGTTTGTGTTAAAACACAACTGCTTCACATTCAACGATGAGATCTTCATTCAGAGGCAAGGGACTGCAATGGGGGCGGCTTGTGCCCCCTCATATGCAAATCTCTTCATGGGAGCCTGGGAGAGGGAGGTACTACAATATGCTCCAGTTGTGGGCTCTGACAAAGCCCACAACTGGATGAGATATATAGATGATGTCCTTTTTGTGTGGGATGGCACAGGTGAGGAGCTGGCACAGTTCATGATGAACTTAAACTTCAATGATGTCAATATTAAACTGACCCATTCCAGTGGTCGGCATGTAAATTTTCTTGATATTGATCTGCAGGTGACTTTAGATGGATTGATCACCACAGATATTTTCCGTAAACCCACTGAGACAAATTCCATTCTACATGCCAGCTCCTCACATCTGCCATCCACCATACAAAGCATACCGATTAGCCAATACCTTCGTGCTAAAAGAATTTGTTCCACGGAAGAACAATTCGAACATCAGGCACAGGATTTATAAATGAGATTTCGAGAGAGAGGATTTGGCCACAGAACAATCAGACGAGGATACAACAGGGCAAAGAGCATTCCTAGGAATAAACTTTTCTATGACAATAAGCCAAAAGATTATAGGGAACCAGCTGGTCAGGCACATCTTATTACCCCCTTCAATGGTCATTGGAAGAACTTCACCAATATCATTCAAAAGCATTGGGGTATTATACAAGCAGATCCCATCCTAGGACGTATAATGTCTGAAAAACCATTAATTACAGCTAAAAGGTCAAAAAATGTGAAGGATTTACTTGTTAGGAGTCACTACTCCCAGGATAATGACTGGAAAGTGGATTCCTTCAGGAACCACATTAAAGGCTTCTTCCCTTGCGGACATTGCAAAGCTTGTCAAAATCTAGTTAAAGCTAAGAAATGTACTAACTCGGACGGAACCAGAGAGTTTATGATCAATAGTTTTCTAACTTGTGCCTCTAAAGGGGTAGTATATTTAGCTGAGTGCCCGTGTGCAAAATTGTATGTAGGTATGACCACCAGAGAATTGAAGGTGCGGGTACGGGAACACATCAGGGATATTGAAAAATCAAAAGAAATAGAAAATGAAAGTGATCTCAAAACATTACCTAGACACTTTAAGAGGTTTCATGACAGTGATGCCCGACATTTGATAATTAGAGGGATCGATCAGGTGCTGCTGGGTTCAAGAGGAGGAGACTTATTTAGAACAGTATCGCAGGTTGAAAGCCGTTGGATCTATAGACTCAAAACCGTAAGTCCTCTAGGGTTAAATGAAAACTTTGGGTTTGGTTCTTTTTTGTAATTTATATGCTTGTTCTACACTCTCTTTTAACATAAATAGGGTGGTTTTTAATGGTGTTTGTCTAGTTGTGATTTTAATTTTTTGTCTTGTTTGAGTTTTAGATTTATTTGGGTACCACATATGGATGATTTTGGTGGATCTTTACTGCCGCAACAGATCTAACTGACAATGATCCGAATATCCCTACCCGATGGATTCTGGATGGCTGGAATGATGCATTGTTTGGGATATGGGGAGGGGCTCGGTTGTTACGTGGTGATTCCATTTGGAGGAACTCTTATTTTATTATAATGAAAGGACAGAAATATGTGTCCACTGTGTCCACTGTGTCTCTATGAAATATGTGTTCATTGTGATCCTCTGAATTTATCAATATGATGTATGTGATAACAAAGATGGTAATTTAGTTAATGGTTGAATTTGGGGAAAAAAGAGCAAATAAGCGTGATGAAATACAAATATATGTGCAATATTATTGGGGTTATGCAAAATGTTTGGGGTTGAATTCACACCCCTGCATTATTATTATGGGGATTGATAAAATTATTTTTCCTTGTCTTCCCCCTCCCTCCCGCGTGTTTCTCCACTATCCCCTCCATTTTAATTATGATATTCCCATCTTAAAATACACACACAAGTAATACTGTTTTCCCCCCATATCAACAGATACATGCTCTGCTTCTATTTACATTTTAGCGATCCAAGTAATCGGCCCACCTCTCTGCGGTATCTAGAGCGCATGCGTGCCGCCATCCCGTCAGACCTTCCCCTCTCTGACACAGTGCGCGCTCGCTTGCTGTAGCGCTGGCGTCCCTGCCCTCTGCTAGGCAGGGACGCTGCTCCCCTCACCGCTCTGCTCCGTGCCCGGCGTCCTCTTCCCGCTCTGCTGTCAGCGCGCGCTCCTTCCCGGCGTCCTCCTCCCGCTCTGCTCTCAGCGCGCGCTCCTTCCCGGCCCCTGTGCTTAGGGCGCGCGCGCGCGCGCTCCCCTCCTCTTAAAGGGGCCGCGCGCGCCGTCCTAAGGAGTCCCCGGCCAATGGCCGGAGGACTTCATCATATATAAGGCACCTCCTCCAAAATGGAGGTGCCCGAGCAATGTTGTTTGCACCTGTGTCTCACCTGTGCTTCAGCCCTCAGGTCCCGTTGCCAGTTACCTGCCAGTTACCTGCCAGTTTCCTGCCAGTTTCCTGCTAGTTACCTGCCTGATTCCTGCCTGAATACTTGTTACCTGTCTGCCAGCCTGAGGTCCGACGGTCTGCCTTACTACTCCTGTCAGTCTGTCTAAAGGACCAGCCTGCCCGCTCACCTGGGAGCGCATATCAGCTACCTGCCTGCTTGCCTGAGGTCCGACGGTCTGCCTTACTACTCCGGTCAGTCTGTCTATGGACCAGCTTGCCCGCTCACCTGGGAGCGCTTCTCCGTTATCTGCCTGCTTGCCAGCCCGGAGGCTCCGTTGTCACGTGCTGTGACCACCAGCTATCTCAGAGACTCTTGCCCGCTCACCTGGGAGCGCAACTCCGTTACCTGCCTGCTTGCCAGCCCGGAGGTCCCGTTGTCACGTGCGGTGACCACCAGCTATTCCAGAGACTCTTGCCCGCTCACCTGGGAGCGCTTCTCCGTTACCTACCTGCCTGCCAGCCCGGAGGTTCCGCCGTCACGTGCCGTGACCACCTGCTATTCCAGAGACTCTCGCTTGCTCACCTGGGAGCACACATCTACCATCTGCCTGCTAGCCTACCCGGAGGCTCTGCCATCACAGGTCGTACCTACCCCTTACCCAGAGACTGCCCTGATCACTTGCCGTAACTCCCTGTCCGTTCACCCAGAGACTGCCACCCGCTCCCTTACAAGGGCCGCCCCCTTGTATAGTAGCTCAGAGGTTCCGCCTCCCGGACCCGTTACAGTTTGCTCGGGCCATGGAACCCGGTGGCACCCAAGCTCCCTCGCTCTCGGACCTCTGTCTTGAACTGTCCCGTCAGAGGTCCCAACAGGAGGCCATCCTGGGTCACCTGCGGAATGTTAATACTCGCCTGAACACTCTGTCTGATCCACCAACAACCTCCGCCAGTGCCATATCTTGCAATCCGGCAGCTCCGCTGCCCACTAATACTATGGTATCCTACCCCGGACCCCGGCTTTCTGCACCTCCTCGCTTCGGAGGCGACCCCGTCCAGGCTCGGGGCTTCATAAATCAGTGCACCCTGCACTTTGAACTTTTGTCCCATCAGTTTAATTCCGACCGGGCCAAAATTGCCTTTATCATGTCCCATCTCACCGGGGAGGCCCTGGCCTGGCTAAATCCTCTATGGGAGAGAGGAGACCCCCTGGTGTCCAACTTGCCTGCTTTTCTCTCGGCTTTCCGGAAAGTCTTCGACGAACCCGGACGGAAGACCTCATCCGCATCCTCTCTGCTACGCCTCCGTCAGGAGGGTCTCACCGTGGGCCAATATGCCATACGGTTCCGCACCCTTGCCTCGGAGCTGGCCTGGGATAACGACGCTCTGGTATCCGTCTTCTGGGAGGGTCTGTCCGGTCGTATTAAAGATGAACTTGCTGGTCGGGACATTCCTACCTCTCTCGATGATCTAATAACCCTTGCCACCCGGATTGACCTACGGTTCCAGGAGCGTGCCAAAGAGGTCACCCGTGAGAGAAGGATTCCACGTTTAGCTCCTACTTTCCAGAAACCCGTCATTCCCTCCATCTCTCCCCAGGTACACTCTCCTGAGCCTATGCAGGTCGACCAGACCAAGATGGTCAAAACCCGTCAGGACTCACGCCGTGCCGAGGGGAGCTGCTTCTACTGTGGCAGTAAGGAGCACCGGATCCGTGCCTGCCCGGAGAGGTCGGGAAACGCCTGTGTCTAGGTTCGCTCAGAGAGGTCCACCTAGACAAGAATAAATCCTCTCCATCCCTGCTGTTGTCAGTTTCGATCATCTACGGGGAGAACCGTTATTTCGAACTAGCCCAACTTGACTCTGGAGCAGCCGGGAACCTTATTTCACAGTCCCTGGTTGAGAAATACCGCATCCCCACCAAACCTCTGGCTGTACCCTTGTCTGTCGCTGCCGTGGATGGGGGCCTCTTACCTCGCCCCATTCAACTCATCACCGAATCCATTACCCTGCAGGTGGGAATGCTGCATTCTGAGAGTATCTCCTTTCATGTTCTGCCTGGACTCTCTCACGCCCTCTTGCTAGGTCTGCCCTGGCTCCAGAGACATGCACCCGTGCTAGACTGGCAAACCGGAGAGGTCCTTCGCTGGGGACAAGACTGTCATAAAACCTGCCTGGTTCCCGTCCATCCCGTCCGTCCCTCTCCTACCCCAGCTAATCTACCTGGACTTCCGATTCCTTATTGGTCTTATGCAGATGTCTTTAATAAAAAGGAGGCAGAGACATTACCACCACATAGACCATACGACTGTCCCATCGATCTGCTACCCGGTACTACTCCTCCCCGTGGGCGTATCTATCCTTTATCCGCTGCTGAGACCCGGTCAATGTCCGAATATATTGAGGAGAATCTGGCCAGAGGATTCATCCGGAAATCTACCTCCCCGGCGGGAGCAGGCTTCTTTTTCGGCAAAAAGAAGGACGGCTCTCTCCGTCCCTGTATAGACTATAGAGGCCTAAACCTGATCACGGTGAAGAATAAGTACCCCCTTCCGCTCATTCCAGAATTATTTGATCGCCTGAGGGGGGCTAGGATCTTCACCAAACTGGACCTTCGTGGGGCGTACAACCTGGTTCGTATTCGTCAGGGGGATGAATGGAAGACGGCATTCAACACCCGGGACGGCCACTATGAATACCTGGTAATGCCCTTTGGTCTCTGTAACGCTCCTGCCGTCTTTCAAGAGTTGGTCAATGACATCTTCCGGGACCTTCTCTACTCCTGCGTAGTGGTGTACCTGGACGACATCTTGGTCTTCTCTCCGGATCTCCAGACTCACCGGAGGGACGTTCGTCAGGTCCTGCTCAGGCTAAGGCAGAACCATCTCTACGCTAAATTTGAGAAGTGCCTCTTTGAGCAGACCTCGCTTCCGTTTCTGGGCTACATTATCTCTCAGACCGGCCTACAAATGGATCCTGAGAAACTGTCTGCCATCGAGAAATGGCCCCGACCGGAGGGGTTGAAGGCCATTCAGCGATTCCTGGGCTTCGCCAACTACTACCGCCTCTTCATACCACACTTCTCTTCCCGGACGGCCCCAATTTCTGCGCTCACCCGTAAAGGTACTAATCCCAAAGAGTGGCCACCCGAAGCAGAGGAGGCCTTTCTTTCCCTTAAACAGGCCTTCTCTTCCGCCCCGGTGCTGCATCGCCCAGATGGCAACAAACAGTTCTTCCTGGAAGTTGACGCCTCCTCCTCTGGAGCCGGAGCGGTACTTACTCAAAAATCATCTTCCGGGAGGATGGTAACTTGTGGCTTCTTCTCTAAACTCTTCTCCTCCTCTGAGCGCAACTATTCCATAGGAGACCGAGAGTTATTGGCCATCAAACTGGCATTGGAGGAGTGGCGTTACCTGCTCGAGGGGGCTCTTCACCCGGTAATAATTTACACTGACCACAAGAACTTGGCTTACCTCCAGCATGCCCAGAGACTTAACCCGCGCCAAGCCCGGTGGTCCTTGTTTTTTGCTCGTTTTGATTTTGTCCTTCATTTTCGCCCGGCTGACAAAAACGTCAAGGCGGACGCCTTGTCTCGGTCCTTTCTGGTGTCTGATCTCGAGGAGGATCCGAAACATATCATCGATCCCGCCAGAGTAATGCAGGTGGCTCCCGTGAGTCTAAATCGTCTTCCTCCTGGTAAGACGTTCGTACCAGTACCTGATCGGGAGAAGATCCTACACTGGGGTCATTCTTCTAAACTAGCTGGCCACGCCGGTCAGAAAAAGACCCTCCAGCTTATTACCCGGCACTACTGGTGGCCTAACCTGCACAAGGATGTAATAGACTTTGTTTCTGCCTGTGTGTCCTGCGCCCGCAACAAAGTTCCGAGACACCTGCCGGCCGGCCGCCTCCTACCTCTGCCAGTACCTGCTGCCCCCTGGCAGCATATAGCGATGGACTTCATTACTGATCTACCCGTCTCTGCCGGTTGTACGGTCATTTGGGTGGTCGCTGACCGCTTCTCCAAGATGGCTCACTTCATTCCACTGCCTGGTCTTCCGTCTGCACCCGAGCTGGCTAAAGACTTTATCCGCCACATCTTCCGTCTTCATGGCCTGCCCCGTCACATCGTGTCGGATCGTGGGGTACAGTTCACTTCCCGTTTCTGGAGAGCCACTTGTAAATTGCTGGACGTCACCCTGGACTTCTCCTCCGCTTACCACCCACAGTCTAATGGTCAAGTGGAGCGGATCAATCAGAACCTGACCAGTTACCTTCGGCACTTCGTTAATGCCCACCATTCTGACTGGGTGGATCTCCTGCCATGGGCCGAATTCTCGTACAACAATCACGAGAGCGAGTCTTCCTCCAAATCCCCGTTTTTTGTAGTCTACGGTCAGCATCCTCGGATCCCGTTTCCCGTCTCCACCTCGGCGGACAATCCGGCTGCGGAATCTCTTGTTAACAAATTTTCCTCCATATGGGAGAGTACCCGGTCCGCACTCCTTCTGTCATCCGAGCGTATGAAAAGACACGCTGACAAAAAACGTCTGGACCCTCCTCAATTCCGCCCTGGGGATAAAGTCTGGCTCTCGTCCAAATATGTCCGGCTCAAGATCCCTTCCTATAAGTTAGGGCCTCGGTTCATCGGCCCACTGGAGGTCATCAGTCAGATCAACCCGGTGGCCTATAAATTGAAACTCCCGGCCAACTTACGGATCCCTAACTCCTTCCATGTGTCTCTCCTCAAACCTGTGGTGCTTAACTCTTTTTCCAAGTCTACAGGTACGCCTCCTGCTCCGGTTTCTGCTGAGGACGAGTTTGAGGTAGAGAACATTCTTGCCACCAAAAGGGTAAGAGGAAAGACCTTTTTTCTGGTAGATTGGAAGGGGTTTGGTCCTGAGGAGAGAACGTGGGAGCCCCGGGAGAACATCCATGCCCCTCTCATCCTAGCTAAATTTCTGTCTGGCCTAAAAAAGTGGGGGCCTAAAGGGGGGGGTACTGTAGCGCTGGCGTCCCTGCCCTCTGCTAGGCAGGGACGCTGCTCCCCTCACCGCTCTGCTCCGTGCCCGGCGTCCTCTTCCCGCTCTGCTGTCAGCGCGCGCTCCTTCCCGGCGTCCTCCTCCCGCTCTGCTCTCAGCGCGCGCTCCTTCCCGGCCCCTGTGCTTAGGGCGCGCGCGCGCGCGCTCCCCTCCTCTTAAAGGGGCCGCGCGCGCCGTCCTAAGGAGTCCCCGGCCAATGGCCGGAGGACTTCATCATATATAAGGCACCTCCTCCAAAATGGAGGTGCCCGAGCAATGTTGTTTGCACCTGTGTCTCACCTGTGCTTCAGCCCTCAGGTCCCGTTGCCAGTTACCTGCCAGTTACCTGCCAGTTTCCTGCCAGTTTCCTGCTAGTTACCTGCCTGATTCCTGCCTGAATACTTGTTACCTGTCTGCCAGCCTGAGGTCCGACGGTCTGCCTTACTACTCCTGTCAGTCTGTCTAAAGGACCAGCCTGCCCGCTCACCTGGGAGCGCATATCAGCTACCTGCCTGCTTGCCTGAGGTCCGACGGTCTGCCTTACTACTCCGGTCAGTCTGTCTATGGACCAGCTTGCCCGCTCACCTGGGAGCGCTTCTCCGTTATCTGCCTGCTTGCCAGCCCGGAGGCTCCGTTGTCACGTGCTGTGACCACCAGCTATCTCAGAGACTCTTGCCCGCTCACCTGGGAGCGCAACTCCGTTACCTGCCTGCTTGCCAGCCCGGAGGTCCCGTTGTCACGTGCGGTGACCACCAGCTATTCCAGAGACTCTTGCCCGCTCACCTGGGAGCGCTTCTCCGTTACCTACCTGCCTGCCAGCCCAGAGGTTCCGCCGTCACGTGCCGTGACCACCTGCTATTCCAGAGACTCTCGCTTGCTCACCTGGGAGCACACATCTACCATCTGCCTGCTAGCCTACCCGGAGGCTCTGCCATCACAGGTCGTACCTACCCCTTACCCAGAGACTGCCCTGATCACTTGCCGTAACTCCCTGTCCGTTCACCCAGAGACTGCCACCCGCTCCCTTACAAGGGCCGCCCCCTTGTATAGTAGCTCAGAGGTTCCGCCTCCCGGACCCGTTACACTTGCATTCCACCGTCGGAGAGTGGAAGCGTCCCGCAGGATGTGACTTGTGACAGCGCATGCGCCGTCATAGATGCAAGCAGATTTAGGAGTGCACGAGCGACAGGTGGGTGGCGAGTATTCGGATTGGTGGTGGTACACTATATCATGACACACAACCACTTAGGGTACACGCCCCCCAAAAAAGTGAGGGTGAAATGCGCGTAGGGGCGCCAGGACACATACCTAACATTGAGCTGGAGTAAGTATATATCCTTATCTCTTGCTTACATGGCCATTGAGATAATAGACTTCCACTGGGAATGACATGTATTGATAAGATCCACTGGACACTTTGTGAAGGATTGATTAACTATTATTATATGTTTTCTATCTATACTCTGCTCATATTACAACTGTCAAGGTTGTTGTCCTGGTGTTGTAGCACCATGTTACTGAAATTTTTTTTTAAAAAAAATATGTTTTCCAATAAAGATGTCATAAATTTTCTAATAACTCTGGTCGTTTTGGGTTTTTTAGACCCTGGTTTGGTGTAGAATACCTGCTAACCTGCCTGTTCCTGCATTCCCCGGTGTGGGTCAATAGCTGTGACCGGGATCTGACCTGGAATAGCACCTGGTCACTCTGCTCGGTTCCTCCCTGGTTCACGGAGTCGACTGAGCCTCCGTGCGACCTTGGTCGGATCGAGTTGATACTTAGTTACGCCCCTCCAGGCACTCCTCGGTTCATGGTACAGTGGGATCACTAATCACGCTCACGCCAGTCAGTCCGGGCGCGAGCGTAACTGTTTGCTCAGGCCATGGTTCCCGTTGAGCCCCACGGCCCTTCGCTCTCAGAGACATTTGAACTCTTGTCAGGCGAATACGTGCACCAAGGAAAAAATTTTCGCAAGCTGATGCCCAGGCGATTTACGCACCAGCCAAAATGGATCTATCAGCACTAGTGTTGAGCATTCCGATACTGTAATATCGGGTATCGGCCGATATTCGCGGTATCGGAATTCCGATACGGAGTTCCGATACTTTTAGAATATCGGATACCGGAATCGGAAGTTCCCATAATGCCTGCGCTCTGCAGTGTCTCTGAAGGATGACAAGCTGGATGGCAGCGCTCAGCTGAGATCCAGCCTGTCATCAGAATGCCATCCCAGCGTGGGAGAATTCTCCTGATTGTTTAAAAGCCGGCGGCTTTTTACCGCCCGCCGGCTTTTAAACAATCACTCAGCCCCATACTCGCTTCCCCGCAGCCTCCCACCCCAATCCTCCGCTCCCCTCGCCACCTCCCATCCCGATCGTAAGTTAGCACCGGGCGGGGAGCACAGCACCAAGGAGCGGGGAGCGAAGGACCCGGGCGGGGAAGCCGGCAATGAAAAGACTTCACAGCCGGCTTTCCCGTTTTGCGCTGCGCTTTCCGGCCGGTTATTTCAAATGAACAGCTGAGGTATCAGGTGATGCCGATCAGCTGTTCATTTGAAGTCGACGCGGTGCCCTCAGAAGAACTTTCCCACGGCCGCACAGGTCAGCCACACCTCGCAGACCATCAGCCCGTCATTATTGGTGTGTGCGGGTGTCTGTGCGATGTCTGCGGGTGTGTGCGGGTGTGCGCGGTGTCTGTGCGATGTCTGCGGGTGTGTGCGTGCAGGCAGACATAGGCCGATGTGACACTACTACTCCCATCGGCCTATGTCTGTCCCCCGTCCACTCGTGCCAGCAGGATCAGCTCGATGGGAGCAGTAGTTCCCATCAGCCTGATCCTGCTATATAAATTGCCCTACTGTGTCCCCAATAAATTTTAAATACATGTCATTGGTGGCCAGTGGTTACCTAAAATAAATTAGTTTATACATTACCTGTCCCCGCCGATCGCCACCTAAAATAAAGTAAAAAATAAAAAACTACACCTATACTCACCTAGACACCTAATTCCCCGAAGCCATCGATCTCCTGTAATAAAATATAAAATAATAAACCACAACCTTATCCTTACCCCTCCGTAGTAGTCCACGAGTGTCCCATGATGATCTCCAGTTTAGAGCAGCCACAAAGAATGTGACCGCTCTGAACCGCCGCCGCCGCTAGAATGACGGGGCCGTAAAGCAGCCCCGTCATTGCATAAGCGGGTTCACCGGAGTTCAGGCAGCGCTGCTCCGGTCAGCTCCTTTATGGCCCTGCTGTACCGTGAGAAATTCCCACGGTACAGCAGTGCCGTAAAGGAGGTCTCCGGAGCAGCGCTGACTGAATGCACTCCGGTGACCTCAGTCAGTGGCTCCCGCTGCCGGGAGCGGACATGTTCCCGGCAGTGTGAGCTTACAGCAGCCATGACAGCTGTCACCATCTCCAGATGTGACAGCTGTGCATGGGAGATCAGCGCAGGAACGTGGACAGGTAACTATTTTTTTTTTAGTAAACTAAGAATTAAATAAAATGGTGTGTTTTATTTCAAATAAATAATTTTTTTTCTGGGTGTACTGTGTATTTTTTCTTTTTAACACTTTGTAGGTTATTAATGGGGGTGTCTTATAGACGCCCATCATTACTAACCTGGGCTTCATGGCAGCTGGCGCTGACATGAACCCCACCACTATTACCCCCTGCCACCGCACCAGGGCAGCGTGGAAGAGCGAGGCTAAGTGCCAGAATTGGCGCATCCTATGGATGCGCCATTTCTGGGGCGGCTGACGGCTGGTGTTTCTAGCCTGGGAGGGGGCCAATATTCATGGTACCCTTCCTGGGCTATTAATATCAGCCCCCAGCTGTCTGCCTAGCCTTTGCTAGCTATTAAAATAGGGGGGACCCCACGTCATTTTTTTGGGGGGGTCTCCCATTTTAATAGCTAGTAAAGGCTAGGTATTCAGCTGGGGGCTGATATTAGTAGCCTGGGAAGCTCCGTGGGTATTACCCCCTTCCCAGGCTTCAGACATCTGCCCCAGCCGTCTGCTTAACCTCCGCTAGAGACCAAAATTATGGGGAACCCCACGCCAATTTTTTTTTTAATAAATTCTTTATTTTAACACTAAATGACAAGTACAGTAATCAACACTGTCACTGTACTTCATATATATGTGACTGACATGTTTCTATCTATCTAATCTATGTATGATTCTCTATTCTTTCTGTTATAAATTGTCGGGTACCTCTGCTGAATTGCCGGCCGGCTTTTTTAAAGAGACGGTGCATGAAAACACTAATATTTTTTAAAATAAATCCTTTACACTAAATGACAAGTACAGTAAGCAACACTGTCAATTTACTTCTTATATATGTGACTGACATGTTTCTATCTATCTAATCTATGTGTGAAGCTCTATTCTTTCTGTTGTAAATTGTCGGGTACCGGTGTATGCCGCTCCTGAATTGCCGGCTTTTCATGTTTCACTGTGAGCACTGTTCCCATCGATTTGGGCAATCACCTCCCCCAATACATTCTACATTATTGTTAGTTGTTTTCCTTCATGTAGAATTAACCTACAAGGAAAGAAAGGGTTTATTTTCATTCCGATATTTGTGTCCCATTAACTTGCATTGGTTTCCGGTATCGGAATCGGCGATATCCGATACTTTTTGGGTATCGGCCCGATCCAATCCGATACGATATTTCCTGATATCGGAAGGTATCGCTCAACACTAATCAGCACTCGTTCCTGCGGATCCACCACGGTACTATGGAGATCCAAAACGAAGCCGTGCATTTGTGGAGCAATGCATGCTTCATTTCAAATTCTATTCTCACTATTTTCCTACCGATCGGGTTAAAGTAGCATTCATGATGTCCTACCTAGCGGGTGATGCCTTGAAATGGATCACCCCCCTATGGGAAGCATGGGATCCTATCGTCTCTGACCTGCAGGCCTTCCTGCTGGCCTTTATAATGGTCTTCGATGACCCTAATCCTGAAGCTCCTGCTAAAGCTTCCCTTCCCAATATCCTGGAGCAGCCCCGATGGGTGATGTGTGTAGGTAACTCACCAGTTCTCCAGCCTGAAGAGACTGCTGCCCACACAGAATCCACACAGGATGACAATTCTCTACAGAATACTTCTCCTCCCAACCTCAAGAGGCAGTCCAGATGTGCAAGGCGTAGAGGTAAACCGTCACGCCAGGTTCTGTCCTCCCAAAGACCTTCTGTTCCCCGGCCTGTAGAGGCAGCTGTCTACACAGAATCCATGAAGGATGACCATGTTCGTCAGACAAAGCAGAGGCCAGAACTCAGTCACAAAATCGGATTGCGGTCCCGCTGCTGTTGTTTGGGATCCCCTGTTGGTCTTTGTCCAGCAAAGGTTGGAGAATCCCAAGACATTAAGCCTGTAGGAGAGGCTGCCCTTGGCGTTAGTGTTTCCTCTCCACAGATGACCATGACTGTCTCCGTGGCAAGTGAAGGCCTCGGATTAACCGGAAGTTTCAGGCTTAAAGCCTTGAAGAGTCGGTGTCTGATTCCCGTCCGACAACTCCAGAAGCCGGTTTGGGCATTGACAGCGGAAGGACGAGCCCTACTCAGAAATAGTCAAAATATGTCTGTACAAATTAAGGTCCAGATTGGAGCATTACACATGAAGAAGTTCACATTCCAGGTGCTGTCTGGTTTACCCACAGGTCATCCAGAGTCGAGAGATCTAGTGCCCGCTCAGGTCTGGAGATCCTGCATGGTGTTTCCTGGGGGACTGCTGAGGTGCAAGGGGTGTCCAGTCCCCATATCTTCAGGATTGGCAGCAGTTTCTTCTTCTTCTTCACCAGATCGGCTAGTTGCTAACTCGCTGTGCGCTGAAGTCTCCGAAGGAAGGGAAGCAGAGGCATTGTCCCCACACAGTCTCGACGATTGTACCAATGATCTGGCTTTAGGCACTGCCCCGCCTCGCAGACATGTCATCTCAGAAACCAGACTGAAGTTGGTCCCTAAGCAAGGATCCTCCATCTCTAACAAATCTGGCAATAAGTCCATCAAGGCGGTGGCTACCTCCAAGTCTCTGCACCCCTCCAACCAGGCAGAGGACCTCCAGTTGCCTCCTGAATCCTCCAGGGTGCTATCTGATAACAAATGGAGAGAGAATTATCTGCACCCTGTACCTGGTACTCCGCCCACTTCATCCAGTAAGCTTGGCAAAGTGTACGTCAAGGCGGTGGTTACCCCCAAGTCTCCACATCCCTCCAACCAGGCGGAGGACTTCCAGTTGTCTCCAGAATCCCCCGGGGTGCTACCTGATAACAGATGGAGAGAGACTTTTCTGCACCCTGTACCTGGTACTTCGCCCACTTCATCCAGTAAGCTTGGCAAAGTGTATGTCAAAGCGGTGGTTAACCCCGAGTCTCTGCACCCCTCCAACCTGGTTGAGGATCTCCAGTTGTCCCGTGAATCCTTTAGGGTACTACCCAATGTTAACAAGTGGAGAGAGACTTTCCTGTTTCCTGTTGCTGGTACTTCACCCCCTTCCTCTGTTGCTGAGGATGGCTCGATGGGAGGAAGAATCCTAGTCACCAAGATGGTGAGACCAGTTTCATTCCCTCTAGTGGACAGAAGAGGTAATCTTCTTGAAGAGAAGGATCGGCCTTCAAATTCTCTGCAGGAAATCCTTGCTGGCTTGAAGAAGAGGGGGTGTAAAGGGGGGGTACTGTAACATCCCTGGCGGCGTGCTTGCATGGCTTACCATCTCCCACCATACAAGACCGCAATCTTACCTTTCAGGCCAGGCTGCACACTTTTGCTCCAGTACCTGCTGTTTGTATGTCTCTTGTCTGCTGGCTTAGGGCGTCGGCGCTGTTGCTTTCTGATTCTTAAAGCTACAGTGTGCGCAGTCCTAATGCATCCCCAGCCTATTGCTGTGAGTCATTGGATACTTAAACCCCCTCCACCCAGTAGGAGGTGCCTGAGCAACACTTTCACTCAGTTTGTCTTTTGCAACTGAGGTGCCAGGTCCTGTCCTGACTCTAGTCTGTTTCCGCCACCCTGGGGGCTTAGTTCCCAGGCTCGTTCCTGTATCTTGTTTCCGGTTCAGTTCCTGTCTGAACAGTGTTCTAGCCCGTTACCTGTTTGTCTCTATGTCCGTACCTTCCCTTTTCCTGCAGTGTCTGAATCTGCACCTAACTCCAACTCGTTGTCTCTGTACTTCTGTTTGTGAGTTTTGTGTCCACTCGCTACTTCATTGTAATTACCTTGTGTGTATCTGGTTCTGCTTGTCCCCTTTCCCTGCCTCCGTATCTACCTCCTGTGTTCTAACCATCTTCCTGTATTTTCCAGTCTGTTCCATGTGAACAGAGCCCTGTCCTGTCTGCCTTCACCTTCTGCTCTGTTCTGCTCTGCTTGTTGACCGCTCCGGTGGTTCCGCTCTGATCCGCTTGTTTACCGCACCTGCGGTTCTGTTCTGCTCTGCTTGTTCACCGCTCCGGTGGTTCCACTTTGCTCCGCTTGTTCACCACTCCTGCGGTTTTGCTCTGCTAGTCCACCGCACCTGCGGCTCTGTTCCTGTATCCCAGTCTGTACTGGTCCCTATCCAGCCTGCGTTCATACCTGCCAGTATCTGCCTGTCTGCATTCCAGCCGTGCCTGTCAGCACCCGCCTGTCTGCATACCAGCCGTGCCTGCCAGTACCCACCTGCTGTCATACCAGCCGTGCCGGCCAGTACCCACCTGTCTGCATACCTGCTAACCTGCCTGTTCCTGCATTCCCCGGTGTGGGTCAACAGCTGTGACCGGGGTCTGACCTGGAGTAGCACCTGGTCCCTCTGCTCGGTTCCTCCCTGGTTCATGGAGTCGACTGAGCTGCCGTGCGACCTTGGTCGGATCGGGCTGATACTTAGTTACGCCCCTCCAGGCACTCCTCGGTTCATGGTACAGTGGGATCACTAATCACGCTCACACCAGTCAGTCTGGGCACGAGCGTAACAACATGAAAGATAATAAACAACAGTACTAAGCATTGTGACTGTGAGTCCAGCTCTGTAGTGAGACAGAACACTAAGTAGAAAGCAGCAGCTGTATGGAGGTCATTATACACTAGTACTGAGCTGGATAGCCACAAAACGAGCCATTGAATGAGGTAAAACACAAAGCAGCAGCATGGAGGATATTATAAAGCAATACTGAGCAGTGTTACTGTGAATCCATTTCTGGAGTGACATAAAACACTAGAAAGAAGCTACATGGAGGACATTATAAAGCAGTAATAAGCAATGTAACTGTAAATACAGTACTAATGTCAGATAAAACACTAGAAAGCAACAACATGGATGACATTATTCAGCTATACTTAGCAGTGTATTTATGAATCCAAGTAAACAGTGAGATAAGATGCTAGAAAGGAGCAAAACAGAGAGTATTATACAGCAGGACTGTGCTGTGTAGCTATGACTACAGCTCCAGGGTGAGATAAAACACTTACAAAGAAGCAGCAGCATGGAGGAAATTATACAGTAGTATTAAGTAGAGTAGCTGTGAATCCATCTCCGGAGTAAGATAAAAAGCTAGAAAGTAGCAGAATGGAGGGCTGTTATACAGTAGCACTGTGCTCTGTAACTGTGAATACAGCTCCAGGGCTAGAAAAGAAAACACTTTCTAAAAAGCATCATCATCAAGGAATTTATATAGTACTGCTGAGTAGTGTACTGTGAATCCAGTACTGGAGTGAGATCAATTAGTAGAAAGCAGCAACATGTTGGGCATTATAATGCAGCAATATACTGTATAGCTGTAATACAGCTCTATGTTGAGATGTAACAGAAAATATTAAGAATCTCTCTCTTTCCTCCAAACCACTCTTCCACCCTCCCCTATAGTATTTGTCAAAGAAGCAAGAGCTGATGCTTTAGAGAAGTGGCTTCTATACAAATAACAGGAGCCACCAAGTGTCCATTCTAATTAACATATGAATGTAGCTTGTAGTAGCAGAGTCCTGTGATAAATAAGCACCGGTCTAAAGAGGAAATGGCTCATTTGAGCTTCAAAGGAATTCTATCACACTCCGTACAATAGCAGGGACAACCTAATTTGCCAACGCTCTTTGCTCACCAGACGTGAGCACTTACACCAGAGTTTCCGTGTAAATCTCTGAAATACGTGATTCAGACGGAACCCATGACGGAAGATTCACTGTAATGAGGCAGATATAGGCCACTGTGGACGCCGTCTGGCCCACGGTGTCATTTGTTTTAGTCGTGCATAAAAGTGTGGTTGGCCACAGTTTTGTGCACTTCTGAAAAAAGGACACCGCTAAACAGAGGCCAGACGGAGTCCAGAGTAACTCTGCCGCCTCATTACAGTGAATGGATCCCGCAGGGGTTTCATCTGAATTACATCACTTGGAAATTTAGATGGAAACCCCGATGTAAGTGCTCAGCCTAGAGCGCCGGATAAATGTTACGTAAAATGTTCCCAATAAAAGCTTCAACTCAGTCCTCAAAAAAAGCTAGTCCCCACTCAGGTCCGTCATCTGTTAAAAATATAAGGGGCTTCCAAGTTACTGGTAGCAGAAAGGCTCTGGAAAAGCGAAATGACATTTGCCCCCCAAAAGAAATTCAGAAAATTTTGTGACGCCTCTCAAGCCCTGCCCTGGGAAGATGGGGTACTCGGAGCCGGGTCAGATGTTGAGATGGGGGGGATGCAGTCGTGACCTTGACCCGTTCCATGCCCAGGGCCGTCACATTAAAAATGATGTTAGGGCTATCCAGGTTGAGTGGTAATTGTCGACTGCGCCACCTGTGGTGTCTGGTGATGCGCCACCAGCGCCGCTACAGTCCGCTGAGGCCCAGTGTAATGGCGGCTAAAGTTCTCGCTGCTCCCCACAGGCAGAGCGCGGCCTCAGGGCAGGCAAGGCAGGAGGAAGGGGGGTAGTAGTGCGGGAGCGAGGGCACCAAGTCGCGCGGTATGGCGCGTAATGAACAGTCCGGAGGCCATAGGGGTGAATTTCCAAGGCTTTACTCACAGTTCTCATAAGCAGCGCAAGGCTTCTCCCTGCTCCTCACGGAGTCCTGCGGCCACCAGGAACGGGGGTCCGACTACCTCCGAGGAAGTCCAGTGTGAGGTAGCATCCCTACACCAGAGTGTTCCTGCACTACAGACTTTACCCTTTCCCGTCTGTGCGTGTGTAGATAGGCCAGGTCTCCCTCTAAGCTCCTCTCAGGTGTACGGCTCGGGTGGCAATTCCTCTCCATCCCAAGCCCGGCGGGATCCTCAGGGCCTAACCGGGCTTTCCCGTCCTGGACGTAGAGTACGAGGTCGGGTGTCGGGGGCCGGTACCCCTCTTGCAGCCGGAAACCCTCTGAATATATCAGGTAGGCGAGGACAGGTGGCGTGCTCCGCTCCGTCTGCATCCTCCCCGGGACCCATTTGCTAGGGAGCCACACTCTAAAGCTCCCAGGCCTTCTTGTTCCTGGTCCTTGGTCGGGTTGAGACATTCCTTGTCTGCAACCTCCCTCTCGTCCCATGGATCGGGGTACGAGGGCTGTGTCCCTTGCCGGTGCAGGCCCACACAGGATCTGCGCTCCCGGAGGGAAGTCACTTTACACATAGTAGATGACAGCACAGTACGACCACTTGACAGACAGACTGTCCGAGACCACACAGGTCTGAAGGGCTGGACAGGTCCACACAGGACCAGAGCAGAACCAAGATCAAAGGACTGAAGGACCAAGATTCAAGATGGCATTCTATTAAATATGAAATTAGAAGTGTCACTAACTAACTGTTCCTCCACCCACACCCACTAACTGGTTCCTACCACTTTGTGTTCCCCAGTCTCCCTGTAAACAGGGGAGCAGCACCTAGTGCATACTAGCTCCCTCTGGTGGAGATGTGGTGTTGGATGCAAAACTACCATCACACCGGCCTTACCTCAGAGGAGGGACACCACACTCCATTAAAGAAGTGCAGCATTCCTGTGGCGGCCGAACCCTCAGGGGCGCCACACAGTCACATATGAGGTATTGCCACTTTTAGAAGAAATTGTGTGACACATTTCGGCACCATTTTTACCCATTGCCCTGTGTGAGAATGTAAAATCTGAGGGTAAAACATTTTTTTGTGGTAAAAATATAATTATGTTTTCTTCACTGCCCAATGGTATAAATTTAAAAATTAAAAAATACTCACTACTTCCCTAGATGAATTCCTTGAGAGGTGTAGTTTACAAAATGGGGTCACTTGTGGGGGTTTCTGCTGTTTTGGCATGTCAGCGACTCTTCAAATGTGACATGGTGTCTGCTGCCTATCCCAGCCAACATAGCGCTCCTTTCTCTTCTGAACTCTGCCGTACACCAAAGCAGTGGTTTTCCCCCACATATGGGGTATCGGCGTACTCAGGAGAAATTGCACAACAAATTTCATGGTGCAATTTATCCTGTTACCCTTATGATAATGCAAAATTAGGGGATGAAAAACATTTTTTGTGGGAAAAATGTGAAAATTTTATTTTTATGGCTCAATATTATAAACTTCTGTGAAGCACCTGGGGGTTCAAGGTGCTCATCACACATCTAGATAAGTTCCCTAAGGGGTCTAGTTTCCAAAATGGTGGCACTTGTGGGGGGTTTCCACTGTTTAGGCACATTAGGGGCTCCCCAAATGTGACATGGCGTCCGCTAATTATTCAAGAAAATTTTACATTCAAAAAGTCTAATGGCGCTCCTTCCCTTCCGAACCCTGCAGTGCGCCCAAACAGTGGTTTTCCCTCACATATGGGGTATCAACGCGCTAATGAGAAATTGCACTACAAATTGTGTATTCCATTTTTTCCTGTTACCCCTGTGAAAATAAAAAAATTGGGTGTAAAGTAACATTTTTGTCAAAAAAAGTTAAATGTTCATTGTTTTCTTCCACATTCCAAAAATTCCCATGAAGCACTTGAAGGGTTAATAAACTTCTTGAATGTGGTTTTGAGCACCTTGAGGGGTGCAGTTTTTAGAATGGTGTCACTTTTGGGTATTTTCTATCATATAGGCCCCTCAAAGTCACTTCAAATGTGATGTGGTCCCTAAAAAAATGTTTTGTAAATTTTGTTGGAAAAATGAGAAATCGCTGGTCAACTTTTAACCCTTATAGCTTCCTAACAAAATAATATTTTGGTTCCAAAATTGTCCTGATGTAAAGTAGACATGTGGGAAATGTTATTTATTAACTATTTTGTGTGACATATCTCTCTGATTTAAGGGCATGAAAATTCAAAGTTTGAAAATTGCAAAATTTTCAAAATTTTCGCCAAATTTCCGATTTTTTCACAAATAAACGCAAGTGATATCGAAGAAATTTTTACCACTATCATGAAGTACAATATGTCATGAAAAAACAGTCTCAGAATCAGGGGGATCCGTTGAAGCTCCAGAGTAATTACCTCATAAAGTGACAGTGGTCAGAATTGTAAAAATTGGCCTGGTCACGACGGCAAAAACAGGCTCTGGCGCGAAGTGGTTAATCCCTTTTATCTTGTGTAACTGCATATCCTGTACTGTATTGTCCCCCTTTGTAAAACCTTTTATATATTTTTTCATAAACACTGCCTCCCTTTAGGATTAAATATAAAACTGAATAGTCATGTTTCTTTTGCTCTGTAATCGTTCCTTCCCCGAAGCCATACGCTACCAGAAAGCAGGCGTCCGATCAGGCCTGTAATATATTTTAAAACTGATCGGTGGTGGCAGCGAATAATATTAATTGGACTATCGTGAAGCGGGCAGTGATCATACGGCGGCATATACACATATTCCATGCGATGGAATCCGGAGGTGTGTACGCCATACACTCACTACTCGCTTGCCGATAGCTTCGTAGGGAGTAATTGGGATCGTGTGTGCGCGAATCCCTGACAATCCTGACAAAGTGGCGACAGCGATGGGATATTGTATGGTCCCGCCAGTGTCGTATTTAAAAGCAGCAGAATGGACGACATTACACAGAATTACTGAGCTGTGTAGCTCAGTGATCAGAGATAAAAACCACCGATAACAGTGGACACAGAGAAGAAGAGATAAGTGACATCACACCTTTCTCATATATATATATATATATATATATATATAAAATATTTTATTACAAATTACATTCAATTAGTCAGAAATGTACACATTTATTTCATAGATTTATTACAAGTCAAAAAAAAGTCTGAGTCTGGACAGTAATATAAAACTACTGGCATAAAGTTCCCTTTTTCACAAAAATGCAATATTGAAGCTGTACCCCTGAATGCCCTAACTCCGCCCATAAATATCAAAGCTCCACCCTCTATATTATGAATGGCCCAATAATCTATTAATAATAACATCGTATGTAAAGGTGATTTTTACTGGAGTGTCAAATTTTGTTCTTTTAAATCTGGAATATTTGGGGATATAACTACTATAATACTGCCCCTAGTGGACAAGAATATAGGCACTATAATACTGCAACTTGGTCCTTACTGCCCCTTAGTGGACAATATGACTACTACAATGCTGCCCCCTAGAGGACAAGAATATAACTATTTCCCAATAGAGGAATATATCTGCTATAATACCACAAAATATAGACTGTTATCCTGAAACTTTATCTTCTGACCTGACTTGCAATCGAAATTCATTGGTATAAACCTAATGCTAGGATGACCCTCAAAATGGATAAAGGACATCTCTAGAGGTGGCAAACATACAATTGAAAATGTGTTTGTCGCATATTATTATTCCAACCTGATATAACACCATGAATTCTTTTGGAGGACTATTTTTACATTTGCAGTACTGCTTATTGACCACTAGTGGCAGCGAAGATAAAAAAATATATATTAAAACAACAACCAATCTCCAAGAGATATCTAATGGATTCCTCTAATTACTGATTTTAATGGCAATGACTTTGAAAAATCTTTCAGAATTTGCAGGCTTTTCATTGTAACTATTATCTTAACCTATCCTAAATTTTTGCATTTGGGTGTCATGAACGTTTTTGCATTTTTTTTTTTACTTTTATAGCCTCTATATTGTACGGTGTCTTGATGAATTAACTGACAGTCCGTCAGTTATCTCGATCTGATAGGTAGTACCTAATTTCTTTATCTGCCTTTTTTTGGACTCCTCTGTGCTGATTTATGACCACATCAAAGATGAGCTGAACTTTGATGTGGTCATAACTCAGAAAGGGTATCTCTGTATTTATCGTCTCCAAAAATACTGGGGCAATCCATTTAGGTCTTTATTTCCCACTTACTTGTGAGCATATTGAAGTGTAGAAATGCGTTAATGACTTTACCGACACCTCTTTGGAGTCGTCAAAATCATCACAAAGGAACATTAAGGAAAATCACGCTTGAAATCAGCATTGACAAGTCACAGTGTTTACATTTATAGGTTTATATGTCCTGTAGTTTGGATAAATGGAGCAGAACTCTTCGCCCAAAGTAGTACATCTTCCTTATGATGATTCTCCTCATTTGATGGTCCAATTTTCTCGAAACCGCTGAGTAGCTAGAGGGGTTCGAAATAAATGTGGATAATGTGATGTAAATGACAAATACAACTTCTATTCAATATAAGTGGGATGTTGGAGTTAGCAGGTGGTGCTCAGATGGTCTGGGATGGTCACCAGAGGTGGAAGAAGATAAGTGGTCGCTCATTGGAAGATTGATTTGATATAACACAATAAAGATATGGACATTACAGACATCATTTATCAAGGACGGTGACCCAAAACCCAACATAACCTGTGCAAAACATGACATTTTTAATCATTACGAAGACCAATTGCGTGAAAAACATACAGCTTGGAACCGTATTAACCATTGATGACCATTGACTTTATCAAAATATAAAACTAAGAAAAAGAACCAACAAAAAACATGAGAAGACAATTGTCTTGGAAGACAAGTGAACCAAATGGACGGTTGTAAAATTCTTAATGGGATATAACTTTAAAAAGTCTTCATGATTGTCCTGGTTCTGTCCATGAAAGTTACAGTGTCATTCACCCTATTTTACCAATTTCAACCTCGTTCCTGAGCATAGACCCAGGGCCACGATCCAGTGGTTGACGTTCCCGAGCATCCATTCTCAAACCTCGTAGGCGTCTTTCGTAACTCTCCCTCAAATCAAATATAAATGGCTAATCCAATGTTCAATATTCAAGGTGATATTGTAGGTCCTTTAGCCGTGGATTGTTCAATAGAAAAAAAAATAAGAATAAATCGCAAATCACAGACAGCTGAGGATATTTTCTAAATCTTACAAAATTTTCAAAAATAGTAAAAAAAAATAATTTGCAGATTTTCGATTGGGGCTTTGCTATTCTTATTGGGAGTTAAGCAGCTTTGAGGAAGGACGTTTTTTAACGTTTTTCTCCTTGATTTGGCCATCGTTAAATGAGATGTTGTAGGCCTCAAGAAAACTTTTTTTTGCACCAACAGATCAACCTGTCCATCTCAGAAGTTTCATGAAAGAGCAGCGATGCTTAAATGTTTGACAACTGAAAATGCAAACGGACCGTAGCCGAAGACAGTAGAGCTTGACGTGGGTGGGAAACGGACTTCACGTTTTTGGGGGATTATTCTGTGTGCCTTGTACAGTCCTTAGTCTCTCGACCTATACATATGCGTTCTTGCCATATTTGGAGATACTGTTACTGGATTCATATCGGGGAAGGGCAGCTTGAGGGGCAGCCTTAGCCGAAGATTGGGTATTCCCTTGGCGGTAGTTATAAGTGTATTTCCTGTTGGAACATAACACATTAGAACAGTTATAAAATACTATGCTAATACTCCACCTTGACATATATATGGCAAAGTTTGGGGTTGCTGATATTCACTTTTATGATTTGGGGATCCCACTGTAAATTAGGGACTATCCAGGTACTTACTGATTAGCTTTGGCTACTTGTTTGTATGAACAACACATCAATCCTCCTCCGACAACATCCAGAAGGGCACCCGACCAGCCGAGGTAAAGAGCTGGACCGATCTCATATCTGTAGGAAAAGAGCAAACATTTTAAGGATGATAGCGAGTTCAATAGAGCACCAATGAATTCACATCCCAAAAAAAGGAGAGCATAAGCCAATGGTTAGTGAATCGTCTTGTGTGTTGTCCAACTTATGGGCAAACTTTCCAACTAACTATTGGAGACATGTCAAGAAGTTCCTGCCAGTGACAAGGTTTGGATTTATCCTGGCAGTCACATTTCAGACTACCCAGAACAATGGCAGGTTGGCCATTTCTCTGGAAAACACGTAAAAGTACTCCATGAAGACCTAAACCATTTGGTGGAGTGGGGATAGTAACGGTGAAGGTGAAGAAGTCTAATTGGTAATCTGTGCGTACTTGGTTCCAGGATACAAGGGGTTGAAGAAGTCTTGGGTGATGTTGAAGGCATACCATGAGACAGAAATCCCAGCGCAGATACCTGAAGGAAGAAATTAATAAAAGATAGAAATATTGTATTATATGGGAATCTTTACGGATGGAAAGATGCTATGCGGGGTGGCCTAAACTTTGCTGATTTTCTGATGTGCTATCGTTATTTGTTAGACTATCACAATAGATCTAGATGCGTGACCACCTTTCTTTTCCAAGATATAAGGTTGATATCAAGAGTTCTGTCACTGCTTGTTATAGGAAAAGGACATCAAAAGTAACTGCAGTGCTGGATTCCTCACTTGATGGAAGTCATTGACACCCAACAAACCCCATCAACTGTAATGAGGTCCATCAGGTTTCCATCATAGAATCAGACACTGTATCAGACAAAAATAAACTGTGAAAAGCTTCCAAGATGAGAACGTAGCCTTAAAAGATGTCCAGTCAACTTTAAAGTTTTTTTTCTTTAAAGAGACATTAAAACCTGGAACTCAGTGGTGGTCCAAGACTTCACCGATGTTGTCTCTCATGTATCCAAAACACATCAAAAAATTTTCTTTTCTTAGTCATCATTTTCCTCATTCTTGAACCTTTTATTCTGAATCTAAAGTTTAAATTGAATACATGCCAGCCTATCTTATCTCACCTCCAAATATCGAGAGCGCTCCGGATGCTGTTGCAAGTTTTCCCTTCAGTGCTATGTTTCCTTCTGCAACTTTAGTGCACTGAAGCCCGAGCATCCCCAACAGGCATGCGAAAAGACCAAGCACCAGGGCGGAGATCATCAGAGCCCTGGAAGCCTGCAAGTACCCTGTGAAGACAAACAGAATTTGTCCATACAAGATCCCTTATGTGTCATATCATGGTGATCTATTGTACTTCAGAAATGTGTAAGGTTGGTGGACCTCAGAAGAACGTTATGTAGATCCCCCAGTTATGTGGTGAGTCTAGTGGGAAGAAAATACAAGATTTCAACATAACATTATGTAGAACTAAGTAACTCAGTGTTGTCTACACCAGGGTTTGTCAACCCTCCAGAGAAGCAGATTCTATTGAAACTCTAGATTTTATCAATAGGGGAACATGAGATAAACATATGAGCATCGCAATCTGTATTCTGCAGCATCCATATTGTACACATGCCACGTTGACATGTTGTCTCTTGACCTAATTATTGACTGTGGACCCATGGATAAACTGAGCATTTCCTTATGTAAAACCCAATTTGTTTTATGCACCTATATGTTCATGGGGTTAACTTATAGGAATTATTCCTAGGCTTATAAACCAAGAAACAAGAGAGGCTATTAACCATGAGCTACTGGACAATGTCACAAGACCCATTTATCTTCCAGAATCAAAGGCAATTCCATGACAATCACCATAAATAATTCATGAGGTTGGCCCCACAATAACAATGTATCACCTATCCACAAATCATTATGGTGGGCCAATGTATGCCATCTAAGTATGCCAATGTATGACATATGAATGAGACATTCCATAGACACTGTGGTCTGGCTGGGACACTCTGTAGGTACTTTTCTGTGGATGGGACACTGCATAGGTACTGTGGTCTCGCTGAAACACCCCATAGGTGCTTATGAGGTCTGTATGGTATGTTCCATAGGTATTGTTGACACTCCTTAGGTGCTGAAGTCTTGATATGACTCTCTATAAGTAATAATGTCTGGTAGGGACACTCACTAGGTACTGAGGTCTGTATGGGACACTCCATACGGGTTGACTCTGCTGAAGAATGGATGGGACTCTCTTTAGGTACCTAAGTCTGGATGGGACACGCCATAGGTGTTGAGGTTTGGATGGGACACTTCCCAACTACTTACGTCTGGATGGGACACTTTATAGGTATTGAGGTCTGGATGGGACACTCCATAGGTGTTGAGGTCTGGATGGGACACTTCCCAAGTATGTACATCTGGATGGGACACTTTATAGGTATTGAGGTCAGGATGGGACACTCCATAGGTGTTGAGGTCTGGATGGGACACTTCCCAAGTACGTACGTCTGGATGGGACAATTTATAGGTATTGAGGTCTGGATGGGACACTCCATAGGTGTTGAGGTCTGGATGGGACACTTCCCAAGTACGTACGTCTGGATGGGACACTTTATAGGTATTGAGGTCTGGATGGGACACTCCATAGGTGTTGAGGTTTGGATGGGACACTTCCCAAGTACGTACGTCTGGATGGGACACTTTATAGGTATTGAGGTCTGGATGGGACACTCCATAGGTGTTGAGGTTTGGATGGGACACTTCCCAAGTATGTACGTCTGGATCGGACACTTTATAGGTATTGAGGTCTGAATGGGACACTCCATAGGTGTTGAGGCTTGGATGGGACACTTCCCAAGTACATACATCTGGATGAGACACTTTATAGGTATTGAGGTCTGGATGGGACACTCCATAGTTGTGGAGGTTTGGATGGGACACTTCCCAAGTACGTACGTCTGGATGGGACACTTTATAGGTATTGAAGTCTGGATGGGACACTCCATAGGTGTTGAGGCTTGGATGGGACACTTCCCAAGTACGTACTTCTGGATGGGACACTTTATAGGTATTGAGGTCTGGATGGGACACTCCATAGGTGTTGAGGTCTGGATGGGACACAGCACAAGTGCTGATCTCTGGATGGGACACTTTATAGGTATTGAGGTCTGGATGGGACACTCCATAGGTGTTGAGGTCTGGATGGGACACAGCACAAGTGCTGATCTCTGGATGGGACACTCCACAGGTCCTATCACACTACCTCTACATCGACCATCTAAGCACTCCAGCAGCAGGATATTTGTATCGTTAGATGACTATTTATGCCCATGATATAAACTAACTACTTGACAGATTACAGAGTACATTATGGATGAGTTCAGTACAATCTTTATGTAATGTCAGCAGTCTGGTTGCGTAATAGCATTTTGCATGTTTGCACTTTCCCTTTTATCTTTGCGTCATTAATTCATTATCATAGTGAGAACTTTTCCCACACTGACACTTCGTCTCTTGATCTAATTACTGGCTGTGACCATTGGTTCCTGTTTTTGTAAAACCTATTACATGTAATGACGTTGAAAGAGTCTAATATTAACATTCACTACACGTCATTTCTAAACTTATGCAAGTTGTAGTTTTTGCCTGATTATTGGTATTTTACAATGGTACAAGAGTGTCCTAAACTCCTGCAGCTACAATGGAAGTCATAGAAAGCGTGGTTCCATGCCAAGAAGGCTATCAATTTGGTGGCTCCCAGCCAAGAAACCCATGGAAAAAAATTGACCTCAGCTCAGGTCGGTCTTGAAGTTTGCCATTCTGAGAGGGTTGGAGTCACGGTGTCTGAAAAAACTGCTAAGTAGCATTCACAACTGTTCAAGTTGTGGCGCAGTTGACAGACATGTAATAGGCAGAATGAAAGTGTCCTTGTTGTCTGGACTCGACCCACTGGCTGTAAACATAACATTTGCCAAGAGTGTGCAATAAGGAGGAACTTCTGCTAGTACAACAAGCATTCTTGCCAAAGACCTGGCCAGAACAAGTCATGGCACAGACAATAATTAAAAGATATGCAATGGGGCAGAAGGAAAGAGTTGTTATTGTCCATACTGGATCTGATTCAGGAAGCTTGTCTGGAAACATGACCTTCTACAAGTGTGAACTATTAAGAGAAATTCTCCAATTACTTTGGAGATGGTGGAGATGGTGGCTGCCAGTCAAGAGACCTTTGGAGAGGATTGACTTCAGGTCAGGTCCGGCTCCCATACTGGGAAGGTTTGAGCCATGAGCCATCTAGAAGACCACACCACCCTGTTACAAGGAATGGGAAAATGAGGTTTAATGTGAATAAATGGTGGAATGAGCTTCAGAAAAGGTCCATTGGGATGTCTGTAATGTTGCCATCAGGAATCTTGCAACGAATCAGCTGAAGTCAGAGCCAGTAGATAAAAGGATCCCAGTAATGTGGCCAGTGCCTAAACCACAAACACATTTTGCCAAAAACCTTATCAAACTCAAGAGTGGCACTAAATGTTGCCAATAAACCCCCAATGTAGTAATATGACTGGATGACTGGACCCCAAACAGGTAAGTAATAGCCAAGAATGAGAACGCCCAAGTTTCAGGACATATTGATATAAATGTGTAAAACAGACAATTCCACGTAGTAAATAACTAGTTGATAGCTTCAGAGCGATGTACCCGGCATAGTAGCGGTCTCGTCAGTCTCCATAGCCGTTAGGTATAATGGTATTATGCCGGTGCAACGCCTGGTACAAGCTATCATAGCGCCGTGTTGGCACAGGTGCTGCTCACACGGGACGTGATGTGCTTTAAAAAAAGGATTAAGCTGCAATTATTATGATTAATGGCCTCATTGAAAACTTCTCCACTTACAGCCCTGGAAACTTCAGATGTAATGAGCTGGAAACCTATCTCCCTCCCTCCTTCTCCCCTTTATATAACATTGCTGCCAATGCTCTGTATTAGGATTTACCTCCCGGAAACGATTCATGTCGATCGTTCACGTGTCACAGAGAACTTGTATATTATTATAGTTAGTTCACATGGCTGGTCAAGTTTTCTTTATCTGGCCCCTCGCCCTTGATGTATAACATCCGGCCCCTCGCCCCCAGTGTATAACATCCAGCCCCTCGCCAAAAGTGTATAACATCTGGCCCCTCGCCCCCAGTGTATAACAACCGGCCCCTCGCCCCCAGTGTATAACAACCGGCCCCTTGCCACGAGTGTATAACATCTGACCCCTTGCCATCTGTGTATAACATCTGGCCCATTGCCCCCTGTGTATAACATCCGGCACCTCGCCACATGTGTATAACATCCGGCCCCTCACCACCTGTGTATAGCATCTGGCCCCTCTCCCCCGATGTATGACATCTGGCCCCTCACCACCTGTGTATAGCATCTGGCCCCTCGCCCCCGATGTATGACATCTGGCCCCTCGTCCCTCGGTGTATAACATCTGGCCCCTCGCTCCCAGTGTATAACATCCGGCCCCTCGCCCCCAGTGTATAACATCCCGCCCCTCGCCACCTGTGTATAACATCTGGCCCCTCGCCACCTGTGTATAACATCTGGCCCCTCGTCCCAAGTGTATAACATCCCGCCCCTCGCCACCTGTGTATAACATCCAGCCCCTCGTCCCAAGTGTATAACATCCTGCCCCTCGCCACCTGTGTATAACATCCGGCCCCTCGTCCCAAGTGTATAACATCCCGCCCCTCACCACCTGTGTATAACATCCAGCCCAGCCCCTCGTCCCAAGTGTATAACATCCCGCCCCTCGCCACCTGTGTATAACATCCGGCCCCTCGTCCCAAGTGTATAACATCCCGCCCCTCGCCACCTGTGTATAACATCCGGCCCCTCATCCCCCTGTGTATAACATCCGGCCCCTTGCCTCCTGTGCATAACATCTGGCCCCTCGCCCCCAGAGTATAACATCCGGCCCCTCGCCACCTGTGTATATCGTCCGGCCCCTCGTTCCCTGTGTATAACATCTGGCCCCTCGTCACCTGTGCATAACATCTGGCCCCTCGCCCCCGGTGTATATCATGCGGCCCCTCACCACCTGTGTATAACATTTGGCCCCTCGCCCCCCCCAGTGCATAACATCTGGTCCCTCATCCCCCAGTGTATAACATCCGGCCCCTCGCCACCTGTGTATAACATCCAGCCCCTCACCTCCGTGTATAACATCTGGCCCTTCGTCCCCCAGTGTATAACATCTGGCCCCTCACCCCCAGCGTATAACATCCAGCCCCTCGCCCCAGTGTATAACATCCGGTCCCTCACCACCTGTGTATAACATCCAGTCCCTCACCCCCGGTGTATAACATCCGGCCCCTCGCCCCCCAGTATATAACATCCGGCCCCTCGACCCAAGTGTATAACATCTGCACCATTGCCCCCGGTATATAACATGTGGCCCCTCACCCCAGAGGAAAAACATCCGGCCCCTCGCCTCCAATGTATAACATCAGCACTCTCGCCACCAGTGTATAACATCTGCACCATCGCCCCCCGGTTTATAACATCTGGCCCCTCGCCCCAAGGGGAAAACATCCCGCCCCTCGCCCCCGATGTATAACATTCGCACCCTCGTCCCCGGTGTATAACATCCGGCCCCTCGCCACCTGTGCATAACATCTGTGGCGCCCCTGAAGGTTCGGTCACCACAGAGGTATTGCATCTCATCCAGAGGTGTGGTACCTCACTCTCAGGTAAGGAAGGAGTATGGCTCAGGACCCCAGCACCACATTCACTACACCACCTTTCCGGGGGACAGGGCGAGAATGCTCCTAAGGGAGAGCACAAGTGTCCCTGATCCCTGGCTGGAGTGGGGAGGAACCACTTAGAGAGGGGGAACTAAGTAGTGGATGGGTGGAGGACGTAGATCCTGGGCGCACTGAGTAGAAGCATATAAAGAGGGAAGCCATCTTAGAGAGCAGACAGTCAGAGGAGTAGTGAGGAGGAGACAGGGAGCAGAGGCTCTGTATGAGCTCTGCTCCACAGGCAGGCCCAGCCAGGAGGCCTGAGCCTGGAAGGAGAGAAGAGAAGAAAGGGGAGCAGGAGAGGCTCCAGGACGAGGAGAGAAGGGACCCCAGGGGTACGGACCGTGCAGCAGCCACCTGTATGCCCGCTGCTACCAGGAGGTAGGGGGGTCACGCCAAAGAAGGGGAACCGGGTCCCCCAGCCAGCAGAGACTACAGGACTCAACTGGGAACCAGAGGCTGCAGCACTTTAAGTACGGCAGGCCGTCCACACCAGCCACTAGGAAAGTAGCCACATAGGGCCAGGGGACGGAACACACGTCGCCCGCTAAGGCCCGAGGACACTGGACAGAGGTGCCGCTAGGTGTGGGATACAAGGAGAGAGCCCAGAGAGGACACACAGAAGGGGGTCCTGCTAAATGCTCCAGAGATACCTGAGGGTCGACCGAGCCCCTTACTGCGTAGGCACAGGACACCGTGGGCTCTTACACTGGCCCTGTAACTGGAACTGCTTAAACCGTGAGTAAAGGATCTGGGACTGCATCATTTGGACTCTGTGATCATTCTTGCACCGCGACACCTTGTACCATCACCACCATCATCCATACACGCTGCCCTGAAGCTACGCTCCTCCTGTGGGGAGTCACATCACCTAGCTGCACATACAACCAGCTTCAGCGGACTGCCCCGCAGCGGCGGTTAACAATAACCGCAATCCACAGGTGGCGTAGTCGGACATTAACATTCGTACACATAAAATACGCCCTTGGTTTGACCGCCCTGGGTCACAGAGCGGGTCACCGCCACGGTGACTACAACCCCCAGCATCTACAAAAAGGCCCGGCTCCAGGTACCCCACGGCTCAGGGGGCGCGTCACATCCGGCCCCTCGCCCCCGGTGTATAACATCGAGCCCCTCGCCACCTGTGTATAACATCCAACCCCTCGCCCCCAGTGTATAACATTTGGCCCCTCGCCCCCCAGTGCATAACATCTGGCCCCTCATCCCCTGGTGTATAATATCCGGCCCCTCGCCACCTGTGTATAACATCTGACCCCTTGCCTCGGTGTATAACATCTGGCCCCTTGCCTCGGTGTATAACATCTGGCCCCTCGTCCCCCAGTGTATTACATCCGGCCCCTCGCCCCCAGTGTATAACGTCCAGTCCCTCGCCCCCAGTGTATAACATTTGGCCCCTCGCCCCCCAGTGCATAACATCTGGCCCCTCATCCCCTGGTGTATAATATCCGGCCCCTCGCCACCTGTGTATAACATCCGGCCCCTTGCCTCGGTGTATAACATCCGGCCCCTCGTCCCCCAGTGTATAATATCCGGCCCCTCGCCCCCAGTGTATAACATCCAGTCCCTCGCCACCTGTGTATAACATCTCGCCCCTCGACACCTGTGTGTAACATCGGGCCCCTCGCCCCCAGTGTATAATATCTGCACCATCGCCCCCAGTATATAACATCCGGCCCCTCGCCCCCAGTGTATAACGTCCAGTCCCTCACCCCCAGTGTATAATATTTGGCCCCTCGCCCCCCAGTGCATAACATCTGGCCCCTCATCCCCTGGTGTATAATATCCGGCCCCTCGTCACCTGTGTATAACATCCGGCCCCTTGCCTCAGTGTATAACATCCGGCCCCTCGTCCCCCAGTGTATAATATCTGGCCCCTCGCCCCCAGTGTATAACATCCAGTCCCTCGCCACCTGTGTATAACATCTCGCCCCTCGACACCTGTGTGTAACATCGGGCCCCTCGCCCCCAGTGTATAATATCTGCACCATCGCCCCCAGTATATAACATCCGGCCCCTCGCCCCCAGTGTATAATATCTGCACCATCGCCCCCAGTATATAACATCTGGCCCCTCGCCCCAGGGGAAAAAAATCCGGCCTCTCGCCCCCGGTGTATGACATCCGGCCCCTCGCCACCTGTGTATAACATCCGGCCCCTCGCCCCCGTGTATTACATCCGGCCTCTCGCCCCCTAGTGCATAACATACGGCCCTTCGTCCCCCGGTGTATGACATCCGGCCCCTTGTCCCCAGTATATAACATCCAGCCCCTCGCCACCAGTGTATAACATTCGGCCCCTCGCTCCAGAGGGAAAACATCCGGCCCCTCGCACCCGATGTATAATATACGCACCGTCGTCCCCAGTGTATAACGTCCGGGCCCTCGTCCCCAGTGTATAACATCCGGTCCCCCGCCACCTGTGTATAGCATCCAGCCCCTCGCCCCCGGTGTATAACATCTGCACCATCTCCCCCAGTATATAACATCTGGCCTCTCGCCCCAGGGGAAAAAAATCCGGCCCCTCTCTCCTGGTGTATGACATCCGGCCCCTCGCCACCTGGGTATAACATCCGGCCCCTCGCCCCCAGTGTATAACATCTGGCCCCTCGCCATCTGGGTATAACATCTGCACCCTCGCCCCGGTGTATAACATCTGCACCATCTCCCCCAGTATATAACATCTGGCCTCTCGCCCCAGGGGAAAAAAATCCGGCCCCTCTCTCCCGGTGTATGACATCCGGCCCCTCGCCACCTGGGTATAACATCCGCACCCTCGCCACCTGGGTATAACATCTGGTCTCTGACTCTGGTGTACAACTTCCGCCCCCTCGTCCCCTGTGTATTACATCCGCCCCCTCGTCCCCAGTGTATTACATCCGCCCCCTCGTCCCCAGTGTATTACATCCGCCCCCTCGTCCCCAGTGTATTACATCCGCCCCCTCGTCCCCAGTGTATTACATCTGGCCCCTTTCCCTCAATGTATAACATCCTTTCTCATTGCCCCCAGTGTTTAACTTTCGGCTCCATGCTCACTGTAATAGCAGTGTCCTGTAATAGCAGCCATTGGGGTAACAAGTCTGTCCATGACATATTTTCCTCCTCAATCTTACCCCATCACCTGTGAGTGATATTATTGAGATGTGGAAGGATCCGCAGCAAGTCAGCCACTAAGTGGAGACCCCGTACTATTACAGAGCGGGGGGCCGAATGCAGAGGACCAGAGGCAGAAAAGTCACCACCGCTCTGCTGACCCCATAACTGCAGAGTCCAGACCTCCTCTGGTATCAGCACAAACACTGCGCCTCCGCCATGCAGCTGCATACAACCCTACATCACCAAGCACAATGCTGCTCGCTGGATGGAGTGGTGTAAAGCCGCCTCCACTGGACTCTGGAGGAGACATGACGGATCGCACTTCTCTATCTGCGTCTGATGGAGGAGTCTGGGTTTGATGATTCCAGGAGGACGTTACTCCCTGGCTGCATTGTGCTCCCTGTACAGATGGTGGAGGAGGATAACGCTATGGGCTCTTATCAGGGGGCGGCTGCGGACTCTCAGCTCCAGTGATGGGAGATCTTCATCTTCAGCACAAGACATTGTGGACAATTGTAGCTTCAGGTTTGTGGGAACAGTTTGGTGACGAGTCCCTTATCTGTCCCCCATGACTGTACCCGGTGCACAAGCTCCATACAGACAAGGAGGGAGGAGAACATGGGCGGCCGCACAGAGCCCGGACCTCAGCCCCATCCTATAATGGAGATTATGAGCCCGGCCTCCCCCCAACATCAGGGACTGACCCCAGAATTGCTCTTCTGGATGAATGGGCAAAAATTTCCAACATCTCGTAGAAATCCTTCCCAGAAGAGCGAGAGCCTTTATATCTGCAGAGGGGCAACTCCATATTAATGTCTATGGAGGTAGGATGGGAGGTCAGAAAAGCTCCTGGAGGGAGAATGTGAAGGGGGCACTTACTTTTGTCCAACAACTGTATATATGCTCTATATAAGGGACATATCTCGCATTGATCATGTCTTACTCTTCTCACAGCTTTGGTTGTGTGTGGAGCATAATCCATATTGTGATCAAAAGTTACTCAACGTTATGTCACACCGTCTCAGGTCAGAGGTTCCCCTAATAGCTGACACCTGGCCGATATCATCACTTATATTTCTTTTTATGGCAGTGGAATATTTGAGTCTGTCATTTTTTATTAACTATCAAGCCATAAATGTTCTCTACAAGACAATAATGGGTCAATATATAGATGATAAGACGGGAACCATTTATCAAACTCATGGAGCAATAACTACCCGAGGAGAAAAAGCGAGCAATAGAAAGACTTCAATGTAAAACTGCACAGACTCCAAAGGGATGGGGCCAACCAGGACCCTTCTTTTTCAAAGAGCCCTCTAGTAGAAACATATGCTGCCTCAATAGTGCATATAAAGTTGCCTAGAAGACTTAAAGGGGTTGTCCATTACTTAGATATTGATGACCTGTCCTACGGTTTCCACAGACAGACTCTGATTTGAAAGTGTTGAGATGTGAACTTCTTTCTTTACTATGAGGCATTAGATATTTTGTAAAATTGAGCCTAATCGTCAGGACTTTTTCCTATCAGCCATAGACCAGTCAGCTACAAAAGATGCTGGTTGACCACCACCCGTCACTTAGTAAGAGGAACAGAGACCCAGCAGTAGATAATTTGCAGAAAATAAATAGGCCCTTGAGATGATGATGAGATCCATTTCTTTCTGTAAAGTAACCACTGCTGGTGCCTTCCTTACAGTGTCTTGATGGTGGTCAGATTTAGGATACTGTCAGCTGGGCCCTAACTTCAGGATCTCAAGGTGATTGTTTCATCACCATTGGGCCTGTGCCAGATTCCACAAAAATTACTTTAGCTTTAAGTGGAGCTTCTCCAACTTTCAGGTTCCCTTTGGATTTCCTAGTGTCATGGGTGAGCTGGACACGATAGCCAAGTTGGCATCCCGGTGCCAATTAATATAGAATGATTATCGTGTATCGACGACAGTCGTGTATGTGATGCCTACTAGTCTCTTCATTATTTATCGAGGTACGCTAAACCCTTTTTTTTCAGTGGGGATTATTAGGTCATCATCTAACCCATGTGGTGGGCAGATGTGAAGAAGATTTCACTGGCCATATCCTCTGCCTGGACAAGGTGACCACCACTAGTCTGCATTTAATCAGAAGTCTGGTCATGGTTTCTAAATTAATTTTAGGTCAGGTTTTGGGTATAAATTTATTTAAGCATCGGATCTGGAGTCTAAATTGATTTTGTCATGAGATCTCCGGAGCATAGTCCGGTGCTGCGCGTTGATAGGAGAAGGTGACTCCAACCTCTGTATACCTTATACTGTAGATATGACACTAAGCCTGGTCTTTCTTCACTGTCCTTATCTGATCCATATATGAGAGAAGGTTAACGTGAACTTCACATCTGGTTCTTATTGACCACTGGATTGTGTTTTGAAGCCAACTGGGGCTCTTCTATCCATTGGTTCCATTGCCTTGGTTGAGTCTTTGGTTTATCGGAACTACTTTTCCAAAAAGCTGTTACTCATCTCTTCTGATCATAGGTTGAATTTCTACTACTAGCCACATCTACAGCTGCTGTTGGTTCCAGCCATGATTTACGGCTCCATGATCCAGCAATGCTTTCTGCTGGTAGCCTCAGCTCAATAGTCCCAGACCACGGTTCATTTGGAGACCATCACAATTGGCATGCTTTGGTACTGGTTGGGCAACACTGACCTTACCATGTCATCTGCAGGTGAAGGTACTTCGTTGGTGTGACTCTTGTTCCAGAGAGCTACTCCTGACTCTGACCATGTCCTTGGCTTCATTACCATATTCTGCTTTTGTCTAACTCCTTCGATTTGTCACCTGGTACCTGTTATCATACTCCTGGATCTGGCATGTCCACTTACAGCATCTCCATCTTCTTCTTTCACATCCTGATGACCACTAGTGACAAGTCTTGATTTATTGGCTACACTACAATTCCCCCAGCAATTCTTCATCATTTGTTAACTATTTTGTAGACTGTGACACAGGAGTCCAACCTAGAAAGTCTAAACTTCTTTATGGAGGTCAAGGGAGAAGAACATGGAGATTCCTTAGACCCGATAACTCAGTCTAGCTAATGCCAACACGATTGTGGCCTAGAGGATTCATTTCTCTGTTGAGAAATGGAATAAAAGCTCTTTAGTAAATCAGATCTTGGTGACATTTGTCTTTGTTGACTCAATCTAAAGTCTTGAAATGCCAATGTCAATTGACCAACAGGTCGGGCACAACAATTACCTGAATATCGTATAACCCATTATTGTAAAGTCAAATCATTGGCCACAGAAGCCTTGGCACACAGTGGCAACGAAGTACGTAATTACAGCAATCATAAGCATAATAGTGAATACTGAATGCTGAAAGCAGGCTTCTACGAGGCACATTCAGTCCTTTCTCACTAGGTAATTTGCTGCCTCAGGCTCTTACAGATTCTGTGACTCACCCGAAGTTGCGCGGAGAAGCTTTCTCCATTGTTGCAGGCAGTGTCGTTACCAAGTAAGATACTCTTTCCTACCACTCCGTTAACAAATACCCACTTGAGTGGATTGACATGCATTAATGTGATAATCTTTTTGTGGCTTACACTGGAATGTGCTGGATTATTGCCCTGAGACACGTTCAGGACCAATGATCGCTGGTAATCTTTTGTTTATATATATGTTAAGGACGCTAATCCCTTCCAGTCCTTCAGACACTGTCATACATTTACATTTACAATTGGTATTGGCATTGAAAACCCAACAGAATTATAATAATGGCCTACTGACAGATATTGCTCAGTGGTACCAAGCCATTCGTCTCTGAGGTGGTGAAAACTTGGATAACCAATTTTAGGAGTCAGTCCTGGAGGGCCAACTCACCCACCTCACAGTCAACAGGAACCAATGGACCAACATGGACATTTAACACCGTGAGGCAGCAGTCCAATTGCTTGAGCACCTCACTCAGGTGACATCGCTGTGTCTATGGAGGCGTATCCATGAGGGAACAGAGATAGCGGTCACACCCTGGCTCTAGAATTAAAGGAAACCTGTCACCAGGTTTTCCAATATAAACTACAGCGACCACCTTTAACTCCTCTTTTACAGCAATCTGAGTATACAGTAAGTCCCCAACCTCCTCTGCATATCCAAAAATAATACCTTTTATAATCCCCCCATACATCATGGTCCGGTCAGATGGGCGTCTCTGGTCTTGCTCGGCGACTCCTCTATCCCCGCAATCGTTCTCCTCCTGTCCTACTTCATGTGGATGACGCGTCCTACATGATTCACACAGCGCACCTCAATTTCTCTCTTGAGCAGGAGTACTTTGCTTTGCCCTGCTGATAACTTCCGGGTTATCGGCGTTCTTTGTTCTCTCCCGGCGCATGCGCATTACAGTACTTTGCTCTGACATCAGCAGGGTAGGGAGAAGTATGCCTGCACAGGAGCGAGATGGTGGACACTGTCTAGATGACGTAGGACATGTCATCCATATGAAGTACGGCAGAGGGATGGTGACTGAGGGGATAGAGGAGGTGCTGAGCAAGACCAGCGACGCCCATCAGACTGATGGTGGATTTTAGAAGGTATTTTTCTGGAAATGAAGAGTGGGTTGGAACTTATATATAGATTGCTAGACTGCTGTAAAATAGGCATTAAAGGTGGTGGCCTTACTTTATTACAGTGGAAAAACCTGGTGAGAGGTTCCCTTTAATTCCCTTTAACCAAAAAGATTTGTTGGTCTCTGGTCCAATGGGGATTCCAGTAGACTGTGGCCACTGGACCAAAACCCTACAATTCTCCTTCTGCCTGTCAGGATCTTCCGATTAGTAGGTGCAGTTTCATTATATTAGTGGAAGCACGCATAACATGGTGGATAGAATGCCGTTTGGTAGGAGGAGGTTTGCAGGGCTTTGGGCAACGGTTATGTCATTATTCTGTGGCTGCTGGACCATAGCCCTGTGAACTTCCTCTCACCTGACGATATTCCCAGAATCTATACTGATTAGTAGACTCGGTGAATCGTCATCATTGTGGTGTGAAGCATACATGACATCTTTCCGAGGCTACAAATCAGAAAAGGCACCGGAGATGCCATCAGGTAGGATGAAGTTTGCTTGGCTGTGATCCATTGTTCACGGACTACTGACGTGCCTCTGGTAATTTTTTTGCTCAGCTCAACTGGGCATCTCTATACTATCTTAGAAGACACCAGTATTAAAAAATGACACATAATAGGTGGGGTCTCCATGATAGATTTTGTATTGGAGCCTAGTGACTTACTCAATTTCGACAATGTAGTTAATACATAGTTCCTGTCTTACTGTTCAAGTGTTATCTTTGTTCTACTGGGTAAAGCTAGGAAGAGAAGAAAGGAAGCTTTAAAAGGCAAATTCAAATGGGCACTTAATAAGGGTGCCCAGTTTTGCCAAAATTTAGAGAAGGGCATGAAGTTTGCCATCCTCTACTCCTATGTTTTCCTATAATAAAGTTTCTCTGGGGCGGGAAGTCTTCCATTTCTTCTGGCAGCCAAAGCAGCAGCATAGTCTTTCCATATGGTACATACATCCTTGGCGAGAGTCTACCTTGGGCCAAGTTACCTGCAGAATTGAGAAAGGAAGCCCATTTTATATGCCTGGGAGCAGTTTCCAATTACCCAATTTTTAAGCTCGACAACTTTCAGTAAGCGAAATGGATGGATTTCCACCATGCAAAGAAGAAATTTCGTAGAATGTAGAAACTTTACTCTTCTCGCTTCTTTTTATTTACTCCCACGCTTTACTATGTGTATTGTAGTTGACCATTATGATAGTTGGATTACAAGACTGGGCACGGTTCGACTCTGAGGAGCATAGGATCCTCCAGGGGGCCAACACTTGAGCTCAATAAAGGCCATCAAAGCATCAAAGATCTAGCAGAAGACAACCACATTTATAGTAAAATTTATGGGGAGTGACGTTAGGGTCTGTGTCTTATGGGACACAAATTGTCACAGCACTGTTGCAGGATATCCCGAGGCTAGGTGCTCCATCCCTATCCCTAAAGCTAGGGGCATCCTAGCTATCACTGCTCCCCAGATTACTTCTAATGGTAAAGACGCTTGGACCAAGTGCCTTGCTGAGCTCCTGAATCAGCCCTTATATGTCCCCTCCCCCACCCAGGGAAGTGGGGAGTAGTTCTGTATAAGAATACACAAAACAGACTAACAAGGGAAGACGTACAGGGATAAATGAAATACCAATCATACAAATATGCACTCACAAATAACAGGATATGCACACAGACAAATCACCAAGCAAGTCTTTAGATCAACACTCCAAACGCATCCTCTAAAAACACCTCTAACTCCAGGTAGTATGAAACTAACAATGGCAATCCCTGATTGCCAGAGGTGGGTATATATAATATAGGAGAGTGACCAACACTGAACAGCTGAGATCAAAGCAGGAAAGCTCCTGAAGCTCTCAACTGAACAGATTAACCCCTGAAATCAGACACTGCGGTCTTCTGGCCCCTCTCTGTTGCAGTGAACCTGTGGCACAAATAGCCTATTAGACCTTATTATTAATTTATTCTGTGTGTAGAATAATAGTGCACAGATTGTGCCGTGATTAATAGGGGGTGAGCACAGATTCTGTATAGATGTATTGACCCTCAGAATCATCTCCTCTGGTGAAACCAAGTAACTCCGGTCTAACACTGGACAACATCCGCAGTGCAAGATTTCTTTCTAGTTTTGGCTACACTTTGATGCTTGGGAGATTTTGATTGTTTTGGAGGTTTGGGCGTCCTGGGACATGAGCCAATATTAATGGGCACTGACATGTTTACTTTCCAGAAATGGATGTAATCTCCGGTGAGCTATAAAAATATTTCACAAATGTCTGGTAGCTCGGCTAATTCACTCATGTTTTGATAATCACTTAATCAATTCTGGTCTTTATAGAGACCAGATTATGGAGGGTAATTAAGATTTTATGTTTATATTTGTCTTCTTGGCCTACAAAGTCCGCATATGTCTTCTGCCCATCCCGACAGTCTATTCTTCCGTATCTACAAGCTAAGGCTTTGTTCACATCTTCATCATTTCTTAATTCTGCTCTTATTAACCTTATACATACAGAATATTGAACCGGTAAAGTATCGTTGTCTGTGCAGTGGAAATTGAGTTTTATTTTGGCGTGCACAAGTCCCGCGAGCAATTCAGAGGTCTCTAACACTGTAGTAATGGCTACTGTTACTCTGCCCTGAGGCTCAACTAGCTGTTATGTGTCATTAATTATTCTGGTGACCTCCTACATGGTAGGAGAGAGCCCACGTCTGACTGCGTACCATGCACAGTCTATAGCTTCACCCCTGACTCTACCCGTGGGGTGGACATACAGTTATGTAATGATACCTCTCCTACCCATAACTAGTAGACTGGAGATTGGACGCTTTCCCCGATAGACTAGTCATTGACACTGGAAGTTGTTTTTGAAGACATTTTTCCCATTGCAGATGTCTTTCGATGAATTATGTAACACATTGTGTTTTGCTGAGACTTCACATTGTATCTTCAAGGTTATTTCATGGCAGATAGTTCTGTTCTCTGAAATGTTAATTTCTAATATTTAGCCTGCCTCTTATCAACAGAGCTGGCTACGATTTTCCCAGAAGGGCTATCAGACTATCTACCCAGCCACGGAACTAGAGTCATAGTGCAACAAACTCTAAAAAAGCATTGTCCAAGAGCACTCCTGAATGTCGGTCTCCAACTTATGAAGGGTGAGAATCAAGAGGAGACCATTCCTAGAGACCATTATTAGGTTGTCACTGGCTAACTCAGGTGCAGAGTCTACTGTATCCTCCTGTTCCTCACTCTTAGCCCAACAAGGAAGAAGAGGAGAGTTGAATACCCAGATCATAGTCTCCATGATACTCCCTAATAGATGGACAAGAAGCAGGCAGCTCACTGGGTTAGAGACATGGTCAACTTCTTGATTGGTAATTGGTAGAAACCATCAAGTACCAAAAAAGGTAGCAGAAGACAAGAGGTCAGGACAGAATTGGCAGATGGATAGTCAGGCAAGAATAACCAAATGCGGCAAATCTGCAAACTTGTGCAGATATCACAGGCAATGTACATCCATGACATTGACCTGGTGACGGGAGGCCACAGCTCTGCATGGGACAACACAATGCCAGGGAAGTGAATTGGATCACGGCCTCTGACAATTAGCTTCATGTGCAAACTGTGGCTACAAAAATACGCTATTATAGACAGCAAAGACCAACCAAATTCACTTCAGGATAGGACCATTGGTTCAACATTGGAACAGAGCTGGTAAAAAAAGTGAAGAACTTTTGAAGATCTTGAGATATCCACAGAACACAACGAGCATCATGCCCTGGTTTATCTGGTAAAATGTTGAGGCCCATGATGGAAACCCCAAGCACCTCATTATAGTCACTCTCTGCATCACTGTACCTAACTCCTGATAATCAATGTTGTACATAGATACTGAATGTATCCATAAACAACAATAATAATTTGCTGTATCTAAGTCTAGGCACCCATATTCTATCTCTATGTATGCTCCCCACTCTTCCAAGCCCCCCTATACAATCTTCATGGTTGTGGAGTCATGGCAGGTCCAATAATAGAGACTTATGGAGGAGATAGCGTAACGAGGGCACTTTTTTATTGCTGCACATAGGACAATCCCATAAAGCTTAGTAAATATGAATGTCACATGAGAAGCTCTTGGCGTTGGATGGAGCGCGGTGTTGACCTAGTTTTTAAGCCTCAGCAGAAGATCACAGGCATTAGATTACAGCATAGACATTAATATTTCCATTCTTCTGCCAAATGGCCACATTACACAAACCTAACACTGGCCTGCTCTCCTTCTGGAAAAATGTTTTTTCAGCGAGAGTAGTTGTCTGCCAATATCATGATCATTATTAACCTTATCTTCATGAAGCAATTAGTGTGGACAGAGTAATAAGTGGCTAATAATGAACAGCAAATATTACGATGCTGTCATTAATAAGAAGCAATATCATTAAAGCAGAATTATTACTAGATTTCCTCCTGGGCCCACCCTAAAAATGGAAATACTGGAAATCGTAAGAGGAGGAGTTAGCAGCGTTTACTGGAGAGGTCCATGTGGGCTGTCATGTGCATGTACCTTTCCATAGAGACAAGATCCTTGCCTTTTTTGTCTCTGCACCGCTTTTCCTCTTTTATTTCAATCAATAGGGACCTCAATAGGTGCAGAGTGTGGAGGAAACTGGAGAACCCAGAGAAAACCCACGCAAACGTGGGCAGAACTTACCTGCTCAACACAGATTTTGCCCTCGGTTGGATTTCAAGGGCTGCAAGGCAAAAGTGCTAACCACTGAGCCACGTGGCCGCATAGTAGGACTAGCTGAGGTCAGAAGTGGCAGAATAAATGGCCAGTGGATAAAACATGCATGTATCACTCACAGGTCTCCATAGAACCTCTCATACTAGGCTCAGGATGTAGTCACAGGGCTGCATATTCACAATATTAGTCAAAGAGCTCAAATGGAGGTTCTCATTATATATTTATGGCATGTCAACAAGTGTGATTGGTGGACTCCAACAGATGGATTCCCATTGATTCCAATAGTTCAGTGTCTGTTCCACATTTTTTGTTAAGAAGCGTCTTGCAAGGAGACAGTCATCTATGCAGATAACGTAGCGTGCTACTAGAATCGATAAAGGTCTAGTAGATATGTATGGAAAACAAAAGTTTGGTTGATGGGAGTCCGATAGATGGGGCTGCCAATGATCTTGAGATTAGGGTGTCTGTTCTACATTCCTGGCTGATTCAGTCCATGCATGGTCAACACCCTATAAAAATAATGGAGTGCACTAGTAAACCCCATTATTCACAGGATCAGTGGGGACCATAGTAGTTTAGTAGATATGTATGGAAAATAAGTATGATAGGTGGGGGTTCGATAGATGGGATTTCCAATGAGAATGAGGAGTGCCCATTCTACATTGCTGTAGGAGAAGCTTAGTCACCATACAATTAAGATAATAGAGTACACCACTTAGAGCCTCCATTGTTAGGATCCTTGTAGGCTACAGAGATCTAGAAGATATGAATGAACCCAGATGTCCAACAGGTGGTATTCCCAATGATCCTGAGAATGGGGGCACTTGGCCCACTTTATTGGTGAAGAAATATCAGAGCATGGTCACTATTGACTAAAGACAATACACTGTGGCACTCATTACCTTCACTTTAATGAACAATAGAGACCACATAAGACGAGTAGACATGTATGGAATACAAGTGTGATTGATGGATGTCTTAAGTTCCCAGAAGACTCTTAGAGTGGGGGTCTATTCCACATTCCTGTTGGAGAAGAATCAGCACATGCATGGTCACTATTGTGTAAAGATAAAGGAGTTTGTCACTAAACATTCCATTTTTCAGGATCATTATGGACCATAGAAGTTTAGTAGATATGTGATCAAGATTATTAGGAGACCAATAGATGAGATTCCCAATGACTCTGAGAATGGGGGTGTCCATTCTACATTACTAGTGAACAAGCGTGATCACTATGAGTAAAGATAAAGGAGTTTTCCACTAAGATTCTAATACTCAGGATCATTGGGGATGATAGAGGTTTAATAAATATTTAAGATTCCCATTTTTCAGGATCAGATATGTGATTATGATTTGTGGGATATCAACGGATGAGATTCCCAATGACTTTTGAGAATGAGGCACCCTATCCCAAGATCAATCAAGACCATAGAAGTCTATTAGATATTTTTGCAAGACAAGTGTCATTGGGGAGAGTCTAAAAGATAGGACTCCTATAAACCCACAAAGTGGGGGTGCCCATTCCACATTCGGAATGATCAGTGCCTGGATGGTTACCACCAAATAACTAAACATCCCAACGCTTAGGATTGTTGGGGACCATAAAAGTCTACTAGATACATAAGAAAACAGATTTTATCAATGGGACTCCAGCAGAGAAAGCAAGTGTAGCAGTAGTGAGCATGTGCAGCAGTAGTAAACAAGTGTGTCAGTAGTGAGCATGTGCAGCAGTAGTGAGCATGTGCAGCGGTAGTAAACAAGTGTGTCAGTAGTGAGCATGTGCAGCAGTACTGAGCAAATGCATCAGTAAAGAACATGTGCAGCATTGGAGAGCATGTGCATCAGTACTAAGCAAGTGCATCAGCAGTGAGCAGGGCTGCCACCAGGAATTGCGGGGCCCCATACTGACAAAATATTCTTGCCCCCTTGACACTCCGCCCAGGCGCCACACCAGCTCCGCCTCCATGCCTCGAATCTTCCATAGCCCCACTGCCTACTCTTGGAAAAACTTTACTTTCTGCACCACATCTTCACCAATCACACATTAACAGTTCCCATTGAACACCATATCACACACATAGCCATCAGCTTTTGTTTTGGCCAAAAGATTTTTTAAGGTGCCACCATGACAAGGTAGACTCTTCTGGCCAGGCCCTACTCTACTCTAACCTATTAAACATTTCTTATAATACTCTTTTTAGGTATATTTTTATTTAAGGGAATGTGTCACACACATTTTTTTAAAAAGAGCAATAATATCACATACAAAGGACAAATACCTTCACACCGTGACCAGATCACATATTACCACCACATAGTGACCGAATAATATCACATTCGAGGGACAAACACTGCCACACCATGGCCGGACAACATATTACCACCACATAGTGACCAAATAATACCACATACAAGGGACAAATACCGCAACACCATGACAAGATCACATATTACCACCACATAGTGACCGAATAATACCACATACAAGAGACAAATACTGCTGTTTAATAAAAAACAGAATACTAATATTGCCATAAGTGCCATTATACACAGGAGCCCTGTGTATAGTATACAGTGTATAGTGTTAGCGTACAGATAACACACTGATTCACCGGTGACGCCTCTCGTTGAAGTTCTTCATCTTCGCTTTTCCTATTCATCCATCGCTTACCGCCATCACTTCTTCTCGCCAGGACTCGTCTCTGCATAAAATAACAGTTATCTAGAGCAGCTTCCAGAGCACATTCCCCAACTTCTACATTACACCAGATGGAGAAAAAAAGTGACATAGTGCCGCCGTGCACAGTAACAAGACCCCCCCTCACTGAAAACAGTATCCTCAAAAATAAAATAAATCACAGCAGTAATATCCTTTAATTAGCCCCTACAGTAATAATGTCCTACATCCTGCCCCCATGTCTCCATCCTGCCCCCAATGTCTCCATCCTGCCCCATGTCTCTATTCTGCCCCCACTGTCTCTCCATTCTACCCCCAATGTCTCTCCATTCTGCCCCCAATGTCTCTCCATTCTTCCCACGTCTCCATTCTGCCCCCGATGTCTCCATTCTGCCCTCAATGTCTCCATTCTGTCCCCAATGTCTCCATTCTGCCCTCAATGTCTCCATTCTGCCCCCAATGTCTCCATTCTGCCCTCAATGTCTCCATTCTGCCCCCATGTCTCCATTCTGCCCCCCATGTCTCCATTCTGTCTCCATTCTGCCCCAATGTCTCTCCATTCTGCCTCCATATTACTATTCTGCCCCCAATGTCTCCATTCTGCCCCTGTCTCCATTCCGCTTCCATATTTCTATTCTACCCCCATGTCTCCATTCTGCCCCCCATGTCTCCATTATGCCCCCATGTTTCCATTCTGTTTCTATTCTGCCAACAAAGTCTCTCCATTATGCCCCCCTGTCTCCATTCTGCCTCCATGTTTCTATTCTGCCCCATGTCTCCATTCTGCCACTTGACTCCATTCTGCCCCATGTCTCCATTCTGTTTCCATGCTGCCCCCAATGTCTCTCCATTCTGTCCCCCTGTCTCCATTCTGCCTCCATATTTCTATTATGCCCCAATGTCTCCATTCTGCCCCCTTGTCTCCATTCTGCTCTCAATGTCTTTCCATTCTGCCCCCAATGTCTCTCCATTCTGCCTCCATGTTTCTATTCTGCCCCCAATGTCTCCATTCTGACATGTCTCCATTCTGCCTCCCATGTCTCCATTCTGCCCCTCATGTCTCCATTCTGCCTCCCATGTCTCCATTCTGCCCCTCATGTCTCCATTCTGCCCCCCATGTCTCCATTCTGCCCCCATGTCTCCATTCTGCCCCATGTCTCCATTCTGTCCCGCATGTCTCCATTCTGCCCCATGTCTCCATTCTGCCCCCAATGTCTCTATTCTGCCCCCAATGTCTCTCCATTCTGCACCCCTGTCTCCATTCTGCCTCCATGTTTCTATTCTGCCTCCATTGTCTCTATTCTGCCTCCCATGTCTCCACTCTGCCCCCATTTCTCCATTCTGCCCCCCATGTCTCCATTCTGTCTCCATTCTACCCCCAATGTCTTTCCATTCTGCCCCTGTCTCCTTTCTGCCATAATGTCTCTACATTCTGCCCACAATGTCTCTCTCCATTCTGCCTCCATTTTTCTATTCTGTCCTCAATGTCTCCATTTTGCCCTCTATATCTCCATTCTGCCCTCCATGTCTCCATTCTGCACCCCATGTCTCTCAATTCTGCCCCCAATGTGACTCCATTCTGCCCCCATGTCTCCATCCTGCCCCATGTTTCCATTCTGCCCCCATATCTCCATTCTGCCCTCATGTCCATTCTGCCTCCATGTTTCTATTCTGCCCCCAATGTGACTCCATTCTGCTCTCATGTCTCCATTCTGCCCCCAATGTCTCCCATTCTGCCTCCAGGTTTCCCATTCACCCCCACCCCATGTCTCTCCATTCTGCCCTTATTGTCCCTCATCCTGCCCCCATGGTGAGGCGTTAAAAAAAAAAAGGAAAAAAAAGAACTTTCTTCTTACCTTGCAGGGCTCCAGCGCCGGGTTTTCCCATCCCCGGAAGCATGATCACTGGCGCATGGCAGTGACATCATATGCCAGCCACTTGGGTGCAGATGTCAGCCACCGGCCTGTGATTGGCCGGCGGCTGTTAACGATTGCCGTGCGGGATGCTTCCCGCACGGCAATAGATTTAAAGTGGACCTTCGTCCGAGGACGCACGTTCACTGAACCGACAGAATCCTGCCGCTGGGGCTCAGTGAGCAGAAGAACGGGGGCCTGACCGGGCCCCCTCTGCTCATCGGGCCCCATATGCCAGTAAGGGCAGTAATGCCATGATGGCTGCCCTGGTAGTGAGCATCTGCAGCATTAGAGAGCATGTGCAGCAGTACTGAGAATGTGCATTAGCATGTTCAGCAGCAGTGAGCATGTGCAGCAGTAGTGTACATGTGCAGCAGTACTGAGCAAGTGCATCAGTAGAGAGCATGTTCAGCAGTAGTGAGCATGTTCAGCAGTAGTAAGCATGTGCAGCAGTACCTAGCAACTGTGTCAGTAGTGAGCTTTTCCCGCAGTAATGAGCATATGCAACAGTACTAAGCAAGTGCATCAGTAGTGAGCATATGCAGCATTAGAGAGTATGTGCAGCAGTACTGAGTATGTGCATCAGTATACACCATGTGCAGCATTAGAGAGCATGTGGAACAGTACTGAGCAGTTGCAGCAGTGCTGAGCATGTTCAGTAGCAGTGAGCATGTGCATCAGTACTGAGCAAGTGTATCAGTAGAGAGCATATGCAGCAGTAGTGAGCATGTGCAGCAGTACTGATCAAGTGCATCAATAGAGAGTATGTGCAGCATTAAAGAGCATGGCAGCAGTACTGAGCAAGTGCATCAGTAGTGAGTATATGCAGCATTAGAGAGTATGTGCAGCAGTACTGAGTATGTGAATCAGTATACAGCATGTGCAGCATTAGGCAGATTGTGCAGTAGTACTGAGCATGTGCAGCAGCAGTGAGCATGTTGAGCAGCAGTGAGCATGTGCTGCATTACAGAGCATGACAGCAGTAGAGAAAACAGAGGGGGATATGGTGTAAAGGAATAGTCAGCTTACCAAGTGTTGATTAGCAGTCTTCACCTGTGTGAACAAGTGTTCACCCAGTCTCGGACGTAGAGACAAATGGCAGAAAAACAAGAAAATCCTCCAGCGGTAGCCATAAATATCAAAAAGTGAATTTTATTGATCACATTAAAAACTGTAGTAGCAGGTCACCAAATGGGATCCAACAGACATAGGAGAAACAGACCAACTAGTTTCAGTTTAACACCTTAATCATGATATGATTCAGCAGTAGTGCGCATGTGAAGCAGTAGTAAGCATGTGCAGCACTAGTGAACATGTACAGCAGTACTGAGCAAGTGTATCAGTAGAGAGCATGTGCAGCAGTAGTTAGCATGTGCAGCACTACTGAGCAAGTGTATCAGTAGAGAGCATGTGCAGCACTAGTGAACATGTACAACAGTACTGAGCAAGTGTATCAGTAGAGAGCATGTGCAGCAGTAGTTAGCATGTGCAGCAGTACTGAGCAAGTGTATCAGTAGAGAGCATGTGCAGCAGTACTGAGCAAGTGCATCAGTGGAGAGCATGTGCAGCAGTAGTAAGCATGTGCAGCAGTAGTGACTATGTGCAGCAGTACTGAGCAAGTGCATCAATAGAGAGTATGTGCAGCATTAAAAAGTATGTGCAGCAGTAGAGAGCATGTGCAGCAGTAGAGAGCATGTGCAGCAGTAGTAAGCATGTGCAGCAGTAGTAAGCATGTGCAGCAGTAGTGAGCATGTGCAGCCGTACTGAGCAAGTGCAGCCGTACTGAGCAAGTGCATCAGTAGTAGGCATGTTCAGCAGTAGTGCGCATGTGCAGCAGTAGTGAGCATGTGCAGCAGTACTGAGCAAGTGTATCAGTAGAGAGCATGTGCAGCAGTAGTGAGCATGTGCAGCAGTAGTGAGCATGGCAGCAGTACTGTCCAAATGCATCAGATGCATCAGCAGAGAGCATGTTCAGCAGTAGTGTGTATGTGTAGCAGTAGTGAGTGTAGCAGTAGTGAACTTGTGCAACCAACACTCCTACAATGGAGCAATGGTCGCACATGCTCACAATCGCTCTATTCATGCAGGAAACTTTGGAACCCTCCATTTTTATGATTGCAGGAGGTTCCAGTGGACGCCCCCAGTAATTATACATTTGATTATCTGTGATTAATTAAGTAATATGTATTGAAACAGTAGTCACCCAAAAAGGAAGTCAGATGCCTGCCGGGCAACCAGAGCATCAGTCCTCGTGCAGAACAGACCAAGAACTGTAAGAACTTTGTACTCTAAATGCATACGTATCACAGATCCAGCTATGTGTGTGCAGTAGCTGTAGTGGAGCATGGCTTTAAAGGTGTAGGAAAACGTGACTGCTTGCTTCTAAAAACATCACCACCCTTGTGTACAGGTCGTGTGTGGTATTGCAGCTTAGCCCCATTTACATTACAGGAGCTGAACTGCAATCCCAGGCGCAAACTGTAGACAAGAGTGGAGCTGTTTGTGTCATTGAAAGCTGCCATGGTTTTCTAAGTCTTCACATCCGTCTTGACCGCACTTTTGTCCATGTTCCGTTATTTCAGCTTGTATAAATCTATAAAGTCCTGTAACAGCCGGTAACGCGTTTCGCGCTCATAGTCAGACACACGCAATTACCCTATAAAGGTGCAGGATTTGTACACTCGTCATAAACACGCAGCCCTAGGTGACATTTTTACGTCACGTTGTCGTAATTAAAGGAGGAGAGCGGCGGGTACAAAAAAGTAATATTTTCCCTATTAAAATTTACAATGTGTGCTGATGAGATTACCCCGGGCGAGCGAAACCTCAGCCGATCATCACTGCCTGTCTACACACGAGAGCAACTGTGCTGTGTCCAGACCTGTGGACCCGTTCTGGTGGGTAGATCCACTTACAGGGTGATTACCGGGCATATGGAAGGGTCCGATGGATCCAGCACCGTCCCCGCAGTGTGAATAGTGTCTAGGCTTCCTGCTGGAATACGACAACACATAATGATCTTATAGCAGTCAATAAAGACAATTATTTTATGGCTGTTGTAACTTTCAGTGTGTGATGGAGAGATTTATGGTAGGGGGATGGGAGTATGCTGAGGTCCGCACATTTCCAATGTCAAGGTCCTTTCCCTGAACACAGCAGCTGTGAGATAAAGCTTGAAGCGGAGAGTGCAGCCGACACCTTATAGCAGGGGTGGGATCCATTTATAGATTTATAACCTTGTTTGCGGCCATACAAAATTATCAGCTTAAAAATTACCCTGCTATATTTGGTCAAATATTTAATTAGTACCCCCTCCCTAATGTGACTGGTGGAGCTGCTTCTGTTTGGTGAGATGTGTGATGTAAGGTGGTAGTGAGGATGATGATGCTCATAACTGATCTGCGTCGGTCTGGAGCACAGGCGACTCTTTGTGATTATACATTTTGTAAAGCACTGATCTCTGCATTAAGATGTTCTGAATATTGATGTATATTACACTGCAGGTCTCCTCAAAGTAGGAAATTCATCACTACTCATGTCACATTTATAGAACTCAAGCAGTGGGAGATTTGCAGTATATACATCACATAGGAGACACAGAGACTGCTGTATATACATCACACAGGAGACACCGAGACTGCTGAATATACATCACATAGGAGACACCGAGACTGCTGTATATACATCACACAGGAGACACCGAGACTGCTGAATATACATCACATAGGAGACACCGAGACTGCTGTGTATACATCACATAGGAGACACAGAGACTGCTGTATATACAGTACAGACCAAAAGTTTGGACACACCTTCTCATTTAAAGATTTTTCTGTATTTTCATGACTATGAAAATTGTACATTCACACTGAAGGCATCAAAACTATGAATTAACACATGTGGAATTATATACTTAACAAAAAAGTGTGAAACAACTGAAAATATGTCTTATATTCTAGGGTCTTCACAGTAGCCACCTTTTGCATGAAAATACAGAAAAATCTTTAAATGAGAAGGTGTGTCCAAACTTTTGGTCTGTACTGTACATCACATAAGAGACACTGAGATTATTGTATATACATTACATACAGTGACATGTAAAAGTTTGGGCACCCCTAGTCAAAATTACTGTTATTGCGAACAGTTAGGCAAATTGAAGATGAAATGATCTCTAAAAGGCATAAAGTTTAAGATGACATATTTTCTTTGCATTTTAGTCAAAAAATACATATATTGTCATTTTTTTTTCCATTTTAAAATTAATTAGCCTGTTAGGGCTATAGCTCGTTCACTATCATCGTTAAGTGATAAAAATTCACCAGATTTATTAAAACCCAGCCTCCTCTAAACTTGAGAAAAGAGCAGCAGCCATGGGTTCCTCTAAGCAGCTGCCTAGCACTCTGAAAATAAAAATGGTGGAGGCCCACAAAGCAGGAGGAGGCTACAAGAAGATACCAAAGCATTTTCAAGTTTCCCTTCCCTCAGTTTGAAATGTAATTAAGAAATGGCAGTTACCAGGAACAGTGGAGGCCAAGATAAGGTCTGGAAGACCAAGCAAAATTTCAGTGAGCACTGCTGGTAGGATTGCTACAGAGGCAAATCAGATCCCCCACTTGACTGCAAAAGACCTTCAGAGAGATTTAGCAGACTCTGGAGTTGTGGTCCATTGTTCTACTGTTCAGAGACACCTGCACAAATATGGCCTTCATGGAAGAGTCATCAGAAGAAAACCTCACCTGCATTCTCACCATAAAATTCAGCATCCAAAGTATGCAAAAGAACATCTAAACAAGCTTGATGCATTTTGGAAACAAGTCCTGTCGACCGATGAGGTTAAAATAGAAGCATGGGGGAGGATCAATTATGGTTTGGGGTTGTGTTGCAATATGTGGCACAGGGAACATTTCACGGGTAGAGGGAAAAATGGATTCAATTAAATTTCAACAAATTCTTGATGCAAACATAACACCATCTGTAAAAAAGCTGAAGTTAAAAAGAGGATGGCTTCTACAAATGGATAATGATCCTAAACACAAGTGAAAATCCACAATAGACGACCTCAAAAGGCGCAAGTTGGAGATTTTACAATGGCCCTCACAGTCTCCTGATCTGAACATCATTGAAAATCTGTGGCTAAACCGCAAAATATCAGTGCATGCAAAACGACCCAGGAATCTCACAGAACGGGAAGAATTTCCCAAAGAAAGGATGAAAATGCCTCAAACAAGAATTGAAAGACTCTTGTCTGACTACAAAAAGTGTTTACAAGCGGTGATACTTTCAAAAGGGGGTGCTACTAAGTACCAACCATGCGGGGTGACAAAACTTTTGCATCAGCCCATTTTCCTTTTTGTAATTTTTAAATGTAAAAGATGAAAATATATACTGTATTTTTCGGACTATAAGACGTGAAGCATGGGCGTGTAGAGCAGTGAATATTCATTTTCCCTAATAGCACGCACAGTGCTAGCCTGCAGCGGCTGGGCGATCACGTGTGCCCGCTATTAAAGACATTGAATATTCACTGCTCTCCACTCCTATGGGTGATGGAGCAGTGAATATTCATTCTCTTTAATAGCGAGCACAGGTGATCCCGCTGGAAGCTGGCGGTTGCGGCTAACACTGTGTGCGCTATTAAGAAAAATGAACAGTGAATATTTATTTTCTTTAGCAGCGGGCACAGTGTTAGCTGCAGCAGGCGGCTCCTGCCTCCTGTGACTCACACCTTCACTGCAACCCCCCACTCCCACCACCATCCACTGCCTGACTATAAGGTACCGTACATCAGGACTATAAGACGCACCCCCGACTTTCCTCCAAAATTTTGGAGGAAAAAAGTACGTCTTATAGTCCAAAAAACACGGTATATATTTTTTTGCCTAAAATACAAAGGAAATGTGTCATCGTTAACTCTAGGCATTTCAGAGATCATTTCACCTTCAAATTGTTTAACTCTTCACAAAACCAGTAATTTTGACTAAGGGTGCCGAAACTTTTACATGCCACTGTACAGCAGTCTCAGTATCTCTTATGTGATGTATATACAGCAGTTTTAGTATCTCCTATATGATGTATATACAGCAGTCTGTATATATCAGGGGGCTGTGAGGACCATTGTAAAGCCTCCAGCTTGCGCCTTTTGAGGTTTGTTTAAGATCATTATCCATTTGTAGAAGCCATCCTCTTTTCAACCTCAGCTTTTTTACAGATGGTGTTATGTTTGCATCAAGAATTTGTTGAAATTTTATTGAATCCATTCTTCCCTCTACCCGTGAAATGTTCCCTGTGCCATTGGCTGCAACACAACACCAAAGACTGTAAGGAAATACTGAATATCGAAATTTGTATAAATCCAATATTGATGACACATACATTTTCAGCACCAGGGCTAACAGGGGAAGAAAGCGCATCAGTTTTCACAACTGTTACCCCTGCCGATGAGCCACAAACCCACAGTGAACAGATAATTGACAAGAGCTATGCCATGGTTACTATTTAAGTAAATATAAAATCCCGATGGAAAATATGGCACCAATCTTGTACTTCTGCAATCATCCTGTGAGGAGTTATCGCATAAGTTGGGGACCACTGCCCTGGCTGGAGGAATACAGATTTGCTCCATTGACTATCACAAAACTCATGGATACATTGAGGAAATCAGGTTGGAACAATGCGGTCACCTGGTCCCATGAATATGTTGTTTGAAGTTGCCAGGTGGGATCCTCCAGTCACCTGAAACCCATGGATACGCTCGGAGAAAGCCAGGTTGGGACCATCCGGTCACCTGGTTCCATGGATATGTTCGGAGAAGCCAGGTTGGGAACCTCGGGTCTCCTGGCCACGTACCTCAATGGACTGTCAGCTTCCTAAGCTTGTTGTTATCTCCTCTCTGTGGGTGCCCACCAAAAGTGGGCTGCCACTGGTGGGAGTAGTCAAGCCTGGAAGCCCTCTGAGTCACAGCTGCTCTAATCCCGGCGAGTCAGCGGAAGGGTGAGACTCTGTAATTTGCATCATCTTGGGTATTTGCTGGGACTGCTCTATAGGTTATTGTCTGTTTGGTGGTTCAATATAGTATTGCCACGCTGTTTTACCATCACCCTATGTTGTCTGAGTAGTATTATGCCCAAGGGAGACCTCAGGGGCTGCTAAAAGAGCAAGCCGAATTATGATCTGGGTTCCTGTAGAGAGATACATCTTGGTGTATGCATGATTCCCGTCCGCTAGACGTTCTTCAAACGAAGCTCTCTCCTTCGCTAAGCCAAATCATATCTGTGATCGGTGTAGTAAGTTTCTTTTGTTTTATCCCTTGTAAGGCAGCGCTAGTCATCATGCTGGCGGACACTCGCTGCACCGGGTCAATTAAAGCACACCAGCCACGTTTTCCAGTATTTCACAATCCAGCAGTTTATTACACTTCACTACTGCTTATAACCGAGTCCAACTCAGTGGCTCGCCGACACACACATATAATGTCCAGGAGCCTTTCAAGTGGCAGACAGGCCCACTTGGCTCCAGTTACTGCCTTCAGCAAAGTCACTTATATCAACGTCCATATAATGCAGTGTTTTACCTTTGCCGGGTTTTAGCTGCTTCATTCAGATTTGTTCTGCCACCACTGTGGCTTTACGGCTTCCCAGATGGGGGTCTTCAGCCCTCGTTCCTTCAAAGGCTACTGGTATGTTTTCTCACCTAACATCCAGCCTCTGCCTTCCAAGACTCTTGCCTTCCAAGCCTCTGGCCCTCCAAGGCTACTGGTATCGCTTACACATAAGGATCCAGCCTCCGCCTTTCAGGCTTCACCAGGCTTCACTAGGCCTCACTAGGCCTCACACTCTAACGGTGTCCCACACAGGGAACAGGCCTCATGCCTTTCACATCCTGTCTCAAATCTACCAGGGTTTATATATCCTCTGGTGCACACACAGGACCTGTGCTGATGTCACAGACATGTGATCAGACCTTCTGTGTGCACAGGACCTGTGCGATGTCACAGTCATGTGACCAGTCACCTGGGGGAGGTACATGGTCGGCCAAAACACACCCTGGACCATTAAAGTAATGCCGCAAGCCGCTTCATTACATATCCCCCCCTCTGTTCAAACTTGAGAGGTTGAACACATAATATACACAATCACCTTATAACCCACAGCTCACACCGAGACCATGTACTTGACAATTGCGCTGCCCAGCCCCTGGAACATTAGTCATCGACATTAGCCCATTCCTTAGGGACCTACCATCTGTCATTGTCACTGACTTTGTCAAGTCACATTTCCGGGTCATAACCTTATCGGACCTCCCCCGCTCCCAGCGGTCAGTCGTAACCTTGTCAGACCTCCCCCGCTCTCAGCGGTCAATACAGCAGTGTGACTCATGCCCTGGTATCTAAGGTCCGGTTCGACTCCGTACTGTCCCGTCCTCTATTGAGTCGTTTGTATGGGCCACTCAAACCTGAGTTACTGGAGGTCTCACTACCTCTAAACCCACACCCACTACTCTCAGGACATCTTGAAAGGTCCCTAACTTCAGCTGTAGCTGTTCTGTTATTTAGGGGGCCCTTTCTCTGTCTGGTCTCACAATTTCTAGACGGCTGCCACCTTCTGCCGCTCAGGCGATTCTGTCTTTCCACTCGCAGTCTAGCGAGATTCAACTGCTCTACCTCTCGCAGGTAGGTCACTCGGTACTCCATCAGCATGCGTATATATGCAAGACTTTCTTCCGTTCCTACAGCGGAGAATGACACCATGCCGTCTTCATCTGGTATCCAGTCCTGTCGATCACGTGGACTGCTTACTCTCATCACACCAGACTTCTTTACCATCATCTGCATGGCTCGGCCATTTCTCCCAATGAGCTTTCTCACCAGAACATGAGGCACCCGGATGACCTCTTCCCGCAGACTGTGAGCTTTTCTCATAAGCTCCAGTTGTCTAACGGCTTGTTCCGTCTTCAACCGGAGAAACCGCTTCGTGCGAATACATCGCCAGTGCATGTCACTTAGGATCGCCACCCTCTTCACTGTGACTTCGCGGTCGTGGAAAGGACCACCAGCTGTTTAGCTTCTGGGGTCGAGTACACCTTACAGGCTCCCACGGCCTTCTTAAACTCTTCATGCACGGACTCACTGGTGCATTCTTCTCTCAAATCCTCGGGTACATCTATGAGGCACTTGTACCGAGAGGTTTCTGTCTCACCAGTGGTCTCCAAAAGATCATCTAGCTCCGGTTTCAGGAGCAACTGACTTTCAGCTTCTTCACCCTGTATGCTTCCCCTGAGCTGACTCACAGCTACAAATTCACAAATTTTCGTCTTGACCACTTCCATTTCATATTTATCTTCTGGTAACACTCTCTTAGCTCTCTTCAGATCCACCTTCTCATGGTATAAGGGAGTGAGTGCAACTTGTTTGCCCTTTTCCTTCTCCAAGGAGGCCTCATTCACTGAGTGATACTTTGCTAGGCGACCTTTGAGCTCGAAAACTTCTTCCTCTAGCTCAGCTGCTCGCCTCTCAGCAGCCCATATCTGAAGCTCTTCCTGCTTCAACTGCTCCTTTAACAGTAGAGTTCTCTCAGACCTCTCTGTCTCCAATGCGCCCACTCGGCTCTCAACAGCCAGTCTCTCAAGCTTCTCTTGCTTCAAATGGGCTTGTAGCGACTCCTTGAGCTCTTGATCTCGGCTCCTACATCCACCGAATCATCCAACCTCGCATTATTTGAGTAGGTATTTGTTTCATACTTCCCATCTCCAGTGGCCAAATCCTGGCCCTGGTCTGTGGCTTCTCCGATAGACTCCTCCATCTTTTTCCACTCAGCTTCCATCTTGCTGATTCTTCCCTTAAGGCACATCTCTGCCCTCTGGAGATATCACAGAACGTCTGCAGCTCCTTCACCTGAGCTTCCAGACCTAGGGTCTTTCTGCGGAGATCACCATTTTCCTTCTTGGATTCCCACAGCTCCCTGTTGAACTGTTCGCGCAGTTGTTCTAGGTTTTGTTCACGCCCAGAAACTTCATCCTGCAGCGCCTCCTTCTCAAGCTTCAACTGCAAAACCTCCTCGTTGGTTTTGCGGCGGTCCACCTTAATTTCCTGGAACATTTCCTTCCATTGGTTAATTTCCTCGTTGCTTCCCTCCAGGTCTCTCTGTAAGTTCCTCACAACCTGGTATAGTTTCTGCCGTTCAGACTCCAGGCACCGCTGGTCTGAGGACACGTTCTCCAGGTTTTCCCATAGTTGCTGCACGTCACTCTGACACTGCTGCCTGATAGGCTCCAGCTCTTGGTCATGACTGGCCACCTCCTCTTTCAGGGCTGTCAGATCCTGATCCTTCTGTCTCAGTACTGTACCGGAGGTTGCTACTGGCAACGTCACCTCCTCTTCTGCCTCTAAAGGAGGATCCACACTTGAAACAAAGGCACACAGTACTACATTTTCTTTATTTTCACTTGCAGCAAAGACTACAGGAGCAACCTTTTTGTGGCCCTTGCGCCGTCGATGACGAGAGGGGGACTCTCTCCCCTCGTCTAGCCCCTCCTGACTGAACTGTCTTTCTACTTTCATAGTGTCACCGTCAGTTGTGGGGTCTGTGTCACTCCCCATGGTGTCGTGGACCAACAAATCACCTCCCACCTTGACGTCAACCCCTTCTACAGGAGCTACCCCGTTATCAACGGTCAAATTGTCATTTTTAGGTGGTACCAACCCACAACCAGTAACAAATTTTGGTTTTCTATACTCCATGCTGCTTTGAAAATCCACCCCCTTTTTAGACTCCGCCCACTTTTGGACACCCACACCTGTAGGGGGATTTTTACAAAAAAAATCAGCAATAGTCCCCGGGCACTCTGGGACAATACTGGGGCCCCCGGAGAGTTCACAGAATGGTCCACTGCCGCCATTCTATACGGTGCCAACAGCTCCTGCCGTTCCTGCACCATGTCCTGTAGACGTTTCTCAAATACCTGCTGCAGTTTTAACCGGCACTTTAATCGCTCAATAGCTTCAGTTTCATTTGCTGCTCCGTTCACAGCCATCGCGGTACACTGTTCACACTAGACACTTCACACCGCTCTCCCCGGAAAATTTTCGCAGCCCCGCCGAGCCACAGCAAACCAGGTTTGAGTGCGAGGACAATTTTCGTAACCCCGCCGAGTTACAACCAGATGCTTTAATTTTCGTAAGCCCGCCAAGTTACAGCCAGATGCTTTAATTTTCATGACCCCGCCGAGCCACAGCAAACTAGGTTTGAGTGCGAAGACAATTTTCGTAACCCCGCCGAGTTACAGCAAGATGCTTTAATCTTCATGACCCAGCCGAGCCACAGCAAGATGCTTGTATCCACACTCGTCATCCTGTGCCATTACCCCTAGCAACCAGGCTGCAGTTGCCCCTAGCACCCGGGCTGCAGTTGCCCCTAGCAACCGGGCTGCAGTTGCCCGCATTCTCCAACCACATGTAAGGCAGCGCTAGTCATCATGCTGGGGGATACTCGCTGCACCGGGTCAATTAAAGCACACCAGCCACATTTTCCAGTATTTCACAATCCAGCAGTTTATTATACTTCACTACAGCTTATCACCGAGTCCAACTCAGTGGCTCGCCGACATACACATATAATGTCCAGGAGCCTTTCAAGTGGCAGACAGGCCCACTTGGCTCCAGTTACAGCATTCAGCAAAGTCACTTATATCAACATCCATATAATGCAATGTTTTACCTTTGCCGGGTTTTAGCTGCTTCAGTCAGATTTGTTCTGCCACCACTGTGGCTTTAAGGCTTCCTATATGGGGGTCTCCAGCCCTCGTTCCTTCAAAGGCTACTGGTATGTTTTCTCACCTAACATCCAGCCTCTGCCTTCCAGGACTCTTGCCTTCCAAGCCTCAGGCCCTCCAAGGCTACTGGTATCGCTTACACATAAGGATCCAGCCTCTGCCTTTCAGGCTTCACCAGGCTTCACTAGGCCTTACACTCTAACGGTTTCCCACACAGGGAACAGGCCTCACGCCTTTCACACCCTGTCTCAAATCTACCAGGGTTTATATATCCTCTAGTGCACACACAGGACCTGTGCTGATGTCACAGTCATGTGATCAGACCTTCTGTGTGCACAGGACCTGTGCGATGTCACAGTCATGTGACTAGTCACCTGGGGGAGGTACATGGTTGGCCAAAACACACCCTGGACCATTACAGTAATGCCGCAAGCCGCTGCATTACACCCTTTTCTTTTATGTAACTGAATATGCTGTATTTTTGTGACCTTTTTGTAAAATCTTTTATAGATTTTTCATAAACACTTCCCCCCTTTGGATTAAATATAAAATGTAATTGCTCTGTTCCTTTTGGTCTGTAACCACACCTCAAAGGCTTATGCTACCAGGTGTCTAGTCAGCCTGCATTTTGTATAAAGAAAAAAAAACTAGTGGTGGCAGTGAGTAGTTTGGGGCTATCGCGGAGCTAGCCGTGACCGTACGGATTATATACATATTCCATGTGTTGGAATCCAGAGGTGTATATACCATATGTTCACTGTTAGTTTTCCAAAAACCAGCCAGTTAGTGCACACAGCCTGCAGCCTCCTCCGTTAATCATCAGCCCATCATGTAATTGTCTTGACGATAGTGGGCAGAAGAAAACTGGTCGCTCTAGAGATCACATCGGGTGGTTCTGCGTGACCTTCCCGGTCTGTGATATTTGTGATATTCCTGACACATCACATATGAGATACTGAGACTGCTGTATATACATCACCTAGGAGATAACAAGACTGCTGTATATACATCACATAGGAAATAGACTGCTGCATATACATCACATAGGAGTTAACGAGACTGCTGTATATACAATACATATAGAATACTCAGACTGCTGTCACAGAGACATAAAAAAGCTAGACTGCAGTTTGCCAAAATGTATGTGAGTAAGCCAAAATCCATCTGGGATCGCATCTTATGGACAGATGAAACCAAGATAGAGCCTTTTGGTAAAGCACATCATTCTACTGTTTACTGAAAACAGAATGAGGTCTAGAAAGAAAAGAACACAGTACCTACAGTCAAATATGGTGGATTCACAGATGTTTTTGGGTTGTTTTTCTGCCTCTGGCACTGGGTGCCTTGACTGTGTGCAATGCATCATGAAATCCGAAGATTACCAAAGGATTTTAGGTTGCAGTGTAGTGACCATGTATGAAAGCTGGCTTTGCATCCTAGGCCATGAGTTTTCCAGCAGGACAATGACCCCAAACATACTTCAAGAACCACCCAGAAATGGATGGAAAAAAAGCGCTGGAAAGTTTTGAAGTGGCAGCAATGAGTCCGGATCTAAATCCCATTGAACACCTGTGGAGAGATCTTACAATTGCTGTTGGGAGAAGACTCCTTCAAATATGAGAGACCTGGAGCAGCTTGTAAGAAAAGTGTGGTCCAGAATTCCAGGTGAGAAGTATAAGAAGCTTGTTGATGGTTATAGGAAGCGATTGATTGCAGCTATTTATTCCACAAGGTGTGCAACCAAATATTAAGTTGAGGTTGCCAACAATTTTGCCTGACCCATTTTTGGGGTTTAATGTGAAATTATGTCCAACTTGCCTTTCTTTATCTGTTTTTTTGTGTTGTATCAGTAAACACAAAGGAAATACACATGTGTATAACAAAACATGTGTAATTGCAATAATTTTCTGGGAGAAATGCTTCATTTTCTGGAACAATTTGAAGGATGCAAACACTTTTGGCATGACTGAATATCACATAGGAAGCACTGAGACTGCCGTACATACATCACATAGGAGACATTGAGACTACTGTATATTCATTACATAGGAGACATTGAGACTGCTATAAATACATCACATAAGAGACACTGAGATTGCTGTATATAAATCATATAAGAGACACTGAGACTGCTGTATATTCATCACATAGGAGACACTGAGTCTTCTGTATATATTTCACATAGGAGACATGGAGACTGCTGTTTATACATCTCATAGGAGACATCGAGACTGCTGTATATACATCACATAGGAGATACTGAGACTGCTGTTTATACATTACATAGGAGACACTGAGGCTGCTGTATATACATCACATAGAAGACACAGAGACTGCTGTATATGTCACATATGAGACACAGAGACTGCTGAATACATTACTTAGGAGACACTGAGACTGCTGTTTATACATCACATAGGAGACAATGAGACTTTTGTATATACACTACATAGGAGACACTGACATTACTGTATATACATCACATAGGAGATACTGAGACTGCTGTGTATATCACATAGGAGACACTGAGACTGATGAATATACATCACAAAGGAAACACTGAGACTGCTGTTTATACATCACATAGGAGACAATGAGACTGCTGTATATACACTACATAGGAGACACTGAGACTACTGTATATACATCACATAGGAATCACACCAAGAATGCTTCTTTCACCATTGGGATGGGAGCACAGAGCTTGCTAACTTCGCCCACAAAGAATGTTCTGAAGTTGTCACTGGCCAGTGCCAGGACATAACCATATTTTGCGTGTGCTGCAGCGAATGCTGAGTCATTATACTCATGGTCAGGGGTGAAAATAGGAGGCCCTAGCACTGCGGTCTCAAGGAATCTGCCTGGGGGCCTGAAGAAATTACATCACTAGCCATAAAATGCCCGCAAGCTGGAGGTTCCCACCCCTGCCTTATTGTATATAAGCTGAATGTATACCTGTCACATAGCGATACTGAGTATATAGCACTAAAATGTCTCACCTATAGCGGCTTCCACAGTGCCCCCATAATAACAGTGATATCCACAATGCCCCCATAATAACAGTGATATTCACAACCCCCCATAATAATAGTGACATCCACAGTGCTCCCATAATAACAGTGACATCCACAATGTCCCCATAATAGCAATGACATCCACAGTGCCCCCATAATAACAGTGACATCCATATTTGCCTCTTTTGGACTCTCTTTATGTACTAAGTTCTGGATCAGACACTTTATAGATACTTAAGTTTTGGTTTGGACTCTTTCTTGGTTGGTTATGATGGGACTTTCTCTAGGTTCTGCGGTGCAGCCGGGACCCTCTAAAGATACTGATGTTTAAATGGGACCCTCCTGGGGTCCAGTCACATTACCTCCGCAGTCTGTTACACCATGTTAGTGAGATGTTACTTTATGGTCTACGTCTCGGTCAGTTCTCTACGTCTCGGTCACACCATCCTCTATCCACACAACAGATCACAGAGTCCATTGTGGATGAGTTCACCACAATATTTATGTGCCGTTGGCTTTCTGTTCTTACTCCATGTCTGCACCCCCCTGTCACTTCTGCCTTGTTATCATAAAGAACGTTTGTCGCACTGACCGTGTGCTCCAGAGCTGAAAACAGAAAGGTGGGTCAAAGTTAACTCTATGACCTAAGGTAACACAAAAACCACAAACATGCCGTATTTGCTTTATATCGAGAGGACGACCACATCACTGAGCCCTAGCATAGGGAATGTGGACTTTACAGACTATCCCTATGATAATCAGAACAGGAGCTCAGTTAGTAGGAGCATTTCTTGCTCAGGTGGGTTTATCTTATAGACCCACCCATGATCAGTTGATCGCTACAGCTGATTATCTTGATGAGGCAGCTCCTTCAGAGGCTGACAATGTCAAACCCTTAAGGGGGGCAGATAAGGACTGTTTGGCCTTCTCCATTGAAGAAGATCCCAACCCTAGTTGGAGATTCCCAAAAAATAATTGATTCTACTTTACGAATAGAAATACTATGCCGATGGCCAGCTGTAGAGTTAAAGACATAGCAAAGGTGTCCTAATTTAAAGGACTTCTCCAACTTCAACAACTTTTACCCCCCAAAAAATAAAAATAACATCTTTTTGTTTAAGAAGGTCTTGCTATGCCCCTTATTCAAAATCTGGTCATGGGCATTCAATCTCTGCAAGCGGAGGACCCTCTAAGGATCCAATGTCTGGGGCGACGCTCTGAAGACACACTGTCTTTGGTGTTGGGAAGGAATAATCCAGCAGATTTTCTATTTGCCTTCCCTAGGTTCTAGATTTTTATTTTTCACCCAACCAATCTGGAAGAACCTTTAGATCTCAATATGTGGGGCTTCCAAACCACCATTGCTGGTTAGTCTGTAAGGTTAAGTAGGACTTTATGAACTCTTTGGTTCCTTTCAGGAGACTAACTCTGGAAATTATTCCCTGCCCATATGTCCTCTTAGGGCATATGCACATTACAGAGGGAGCTCTCATGCACAAGACTTTTCTCCAGAGAATCTTTGTAAGTGACTCTTTTTTCTGGAGATCATGAGACATCCATGCATTTCATCTGAATGACGGTAATGTCACATTTTCGTCTGTGGTGGCCACCGATAGTAGAAGAAGGAAGATCTTGAGGTGTCAAAGGCTAAAAGTCTAAATAGGATAAAATGTTCTATGGAAGAAGAAAGCATCAGTGGTGATAAAAGAAGAAGTTTCTTTAACCCCTTAAGCCCCGAGGGTGGTTTGCACGTTAATGACCAGGCCAATTTTTACAATTCTGACCACTGTCACTTTATGAGGTAATTACTCTGGAACGCTTCAACGGATCCCCTTGATTCTGAGACTGTTTTTTCGTGACATATTGTACTTCATGATTGTGGTAAAATTTCTTCGATATCACTTGCGTTTATTTGTGAAAAAAATGGAAATTTGGCGAAAATTTTGAAAATTTTGCAATTTTCAAACTTTGAATTTTTATGCCCTTAAATCAGAGAGATATGTCACACAAAAGAGTTAATAAATAACATTTTCCACATGTCTACTTTACATCAGCACAATTTTGGAACCAACATTTTTTTTTGTTAGGGAGCTATAAGGGTTAAAAGTTGACCAGCGATTTCTCATTTTTCCAACAAAATTTACAAAACCATTTTTTTAGGGACCACTTCACATTTGAAGTCACTTTGAGAGGTCTTTATGACAGAAAATACCCAAAAGTGACACCATTTTAAAAACTGCACCCCTCAAGGTGCTCAAAACCACATTCAAGAACTTTATTAACCCTTCAGGTGCTTCACAGGAATTTTTTGAATGTGGAAGAAAAAAATGAACATTTAACTTTTTTCACAAAAATGTTACTTTAGACCCAATTTTCTTTATTTTCACAGGGGTAACAGGAAAAAATGGACCCCAAAATTTGTTGTGCAATTTCCCCTGGGCATGCAGATACCCAATATTTGGGGAAAAAACACTGTTTGGGTGCACGGCAGGGCTCGGAAGGGAAGGGGCGCCATTTGAATTTTTGATTGTAAAATTTGCTTGAATAATTAGCGGACGCCATGTTGTGTTTGGAGAGCCCCTGTGTGCCCAAACATTGGAGCTCCCCCCACAAGTGACCCCATTTTGGAAACTAGACACCCCAAGGCACCTATCTAGATGCATAGTGAGCACTTGGAACCCCCAGGTGCTTCACAAATTGATTCGTAAAAATGAAAAAGTGAAAAAAAAAACACTTTTTCATATTTATGAATCAATTTGTGAAACACCTGGGGGTTCCAAGTGCTCACTATGCATCTAGATAGGTGCCTTGGGGGGTCTAGTTTCCAAAATGGGGTCACTTGTGGGGGAGCTCCAATGTTTGAGCACACAGGGGCTCTCCAAACGCAACATGATGTCCGCTAACAATTTGAGCCGACAATTTGTTAGCGGATATCATGTTGCATTTGGAGAGTCCCTGTGTGCCCAAACATTGGAGCTCCCCCACAAGTGACCCCATTTTGGAAACTAGACCCCCATTGCACCTATCTAGATGCATAGTGAGCACTTGGAACCCCCAGGTGTTTCACAAATTGATTCATAAATATGAAAAAGTGTTTTTTTTTTCACTTTTTCATTTTTACGAATCAATTTGTGAAGCACCTGGGGGTTCCAAGTGCTCAATATGCATCTAGATAGGTGCCTTGGGGGGTCTAGTTTCCAAAATGGGGTCACTTGTGGGGGAGCTCCAATGTTTGTGCACGCAGTAGCTCTCCAAAAGCAACATGGCGCCCGCTAACAATTTGACCCGATTTTCCATTCAATTTGCTAGCGGACACTATGTCGCGTTTGGAGAGCCAGGCAGCTTTTTCTAGTCAGTTAAGTTAGTGCTCAGAGTGAGAGGAGCACGCAGGCTGCTGTGTGAGGCAAGCTAGGCCTCCAGCAGTACTGAAGCCTAGTGAGGGCCCTGAGCGTGGCCGAAGGCGAGTGGAAGAAAGGAGTGATAAAGGGGGCAGAGAAGCATACCAGGCTCACCCCAGTATATATACCGGACACCGGGTCCGAGCCTACAGGGACCCTTTACACCCAGTAGGGATAACCGGAATCCCAGGAGGACTACAAGTCCCTGGCAAACCTGAAGCTAGACACATACAGGACCAGAAACCACAAAGGCCCCGACGTCCAGGGAAAGTGGTTACCAACCGGAGGTCCTACTTCAGAGCAACAGGTGGAGTAGAAAAAGCAAGACACATAAGCTAGGCACAGTTGCAGGCTGGCCAGGAGCTTACACAGAGGCAGACACAGATCAGGAGGCCTTATACCCGCTCACTGGGGAGAAGTCCAAAAGTGCGCCCTTCACCTAGAGTACCCTGGACCGTATCTACCAGCTGCACCAGTAAAGGTAACGAAGCAAAAACCCCTGTCTCTGTCCGTTACTCCTGCTGCGTTCCCTACCTGCACAACAACGCCCAGCGCACCTTCCACCATCTATCTATCTACACTGCCCTGAGGCCCGCTCCACCTGTGGGGAGCTGTACCATCTTTAGCTACCTTGTCACCTGCCTCAGAGGACTGCTGCAGCGCTGGTGACCTTCATCAAACACCACAGGTGGCGTCACGAATTTCTCTGAACTTTATTAGTAATCGCTACCCCTTTTGTGCACTGTCCGCCCTGGGCCAGCCACCGTGATGTATATATACTGTCCCCAAACAGTAAGGCCCCCGGGGGCACGACACTTGGAAAATTCATAGGCGTCAGGGAATTGGCCAAAAAAGATGAACGATGACAGCTCGGGAACTTTTAGCAGAACACTGAGAAGATTGAAGACCTAAAATAAAAGACAGGACTTTCTGGAGAGAGAGCCAACACTCTGTTAATGCATCATGTATTCATATTGTGTCTACAGATTCTCAATCAATATATCAAATAAAGGTCAATCTCACCCATCCTCTAATTCATGGCCAGTATTCAATGCTTTTCATGGTGCTAAGGGAACGGAGATGGAGAATTTGAGGTTGTGTCATATTACAGAAGTTTCTTCCAAGCCAACACTAAGTATTAACATGTCCAATGAATTCTTGATTTGATTCCTTCACTTCACGATTGGCCCTCAACTCAACAGTCCATATACTATTTAGGATGGGGGGACTTGTAAATGTAGGTGACAACCGTCATTGCAGAGATACTATATCGATATAAAAACTGTTTTTACCAACTCATGTAATAAGGCACAGTTACATGGTGTAGTGTGGGCACCGAGGTAAATCCAGTCTTTCTCGGCTGATTGGTGTTTGCTGGATGACCTTACGTCATAGTGGTGCTTCCAGGTAATGCTACTTGGAGAGAATTAAACACATCGCAGTCTGATTTATCTGAACCCAGCAGCCGGAGCATCTGATTGTCTCTTGGTAATTAATTATAACTGGCAGAAGTGGAATTCTTCTACGACAAGTGATGTACTCTCTGACCACAAATCCAGCCCCGGGGCCAAGACAAGACCTCAGTGGAGTTTTCCACTGGCAAAAAAATCTCAGCCCCGTGCTGCATAATGGTACATAAGAGTTAGTCTGCTTTCATATATGATTGGTGAAGGTTATATTGGGAGATGAATCTCTATTTTTAAAGAGATGATAACTTGGTGGTCCCAACACTGGAACCCCCACTGATCACGAGAATGAGCTCTGAAGTTCTCCCTTTGGATGGGGAAATGGTCTTGCAGGTTCATCTCTCCGGACAGCACTCCATCCATAGACTATGAGTAGAGAAGCGTTCTCAGGATTGGTGATGGTCCCAGTTTGGTAACTATGGACCACCCGATCCAATTTAAAGAGGAAAATGATGTCCGTCTGATACCCAGGAGATATCGAACATCAAAAACAAGGTTTCAAACGCAAGGTGGAATATTGAGAAGTGAAGCTGTAGTCTTATCGGTCAAAGTTCAATGAGATCATAAGACAAGCGGAGGAAATAGACAAAAGGAACCCAGGCGAGATAACGAGAAGACGTGCCGAGGTCTAACACACAGAAGTAACGTTGATCAATGCAAACCACAAACAACGAGACATGATTCTTCTATGGGAGGCAATCTCCACAAAAAAAAAGCACAAATGTATAGTGACCATGGCCATTCTCCACGTCAGCCAAACATCCTCCATATCACCCAGTTTCCTAGTCCCCAGCTCGGTGGAAAAAAAAGGAAATGCATGTCTATGGAAGGAGTTCATTCAAATCCTAGAATGGAGGTCAAGTGTGGACCAGTCTTACCGGTTAGAAAGGTCCCTGGACAAAATGTTGGTCACAAAGCGCCTCATCAACTTTAATCTGAAAGGAAACCAGGTAGTAAGTGTTCACACTTCCTGCAGCACCGCACCACCACAGGGCAAGTATTGCAAAGTAACCATTCATAGTGTAGTGTAGTCTTTGTAAATCAGGTCAGGAGACAATTTTTGCAACTGCTCTCCACTTTCCAGAAGAAGAGCATCCTGAGTAGAGGACCCCCCTCTTTTAGCACAGCATTTCCTGTTGGGGTAAAAAAGACAAAAAACACCTTTAAGGAGAAAAGGAGGACCTTCCACCAGTTTGAGTAACTTAAATTGGACACATCATGGGATAGTGGCTACAGAACTGAGTAAAACCTATTTGTTTTTTTTATTATTTTCATTTTCTGTTGCAGAGAAATTTGCTTGTAAAGTTTATGTTATAATTTATAAGCCCAAGGGGCTTTTACCAGAGATTTATCACTAGGGACGAGCCCTTTTTCTCCTGATGACGCCGACCAATCATAAACAGTAGGGTAAAAAAAGAACACGCCCATGTGACACACAACCCTGTTCTCCTCTGTGATCTCTGCACTTACTGTGTAGTATAGAGCAGAGCTGAGTGTGACTATAAACACCTACAGCTTTCATTTCCCAGAAGTCAATGTGAGCAGAAGGGTTAATAAAGCTGAGCTAACAGTGCCGTGAGAGGAGAGCTGCAGCTGCAAATGTGTTTTAATGAGGCATAGCTCAGCTCTTCTCTTCTTCCTCCACACTGACTGCTGTGAGATGAAAGCTGCTGGAGGTGTTTGTTATCACACTCAGCTCTGCTCTATATTAGACAGTATCTGCAGAGATCAGAGCTGAGAGCAGGGCTGTCTGCTAAAACGGGTGAAAGGTCTGCTTTAACCCCTTCCCAACATCTGCCAGGTGTGCGTCTTTGAAGCGGGTTTGGGAGAAGGTCCCGCTCCAGGCATGGTGGTTGCTGGCAGTGTTATACAGCCTGCACTTGCCTCTAACAGCAGTAACCTGAGGTAGGTCTGATCACTGCTGTTTACCACCGCAATGCTGTTAATCGCTAATGATCACAGGGAACGGAAAAATTAAAAAGTTATGGCTGTAGAAATAAGGGGAGGAAAAGTGCAAAAACAAAAAGTGCAAGTGCCTAGTTACTGGGTCAGTCTCTTTCTTCATATCCATCCTGCGGAGGTTTGCTCATGGGATACCTGGCTGATACATGAAGCTATCAGGATGGGAGAGAGATTAGTTCTGCAGATGTTTCGCTCACAGAGCTTTGTCTAGGCTGGACACTAATGATCAGTGCCGTGCAGGTTTCCTTCTCCTGCAGGAACCTTATTAGTCGCTGACAGAGAGCAGAGATCTGGGAGCAGTAATGTAACGATGCAGAAGTGACCAATGGTGCAGAAAAGTTTACAAAAAGTTTACAAAGTATCATAACCACCCCCCCTACAGTAATCAAGAATCAGCTCCCCAGACCAATAATAATAATAATAATAATACTACGGCGGAACGTCAATGACAACGGACAGTGTGCGCCCTGCACTCTACACTCTACTATCCAGGAGTCCGATCAAAGCGACTGTTACACAAAGAAGAAAGGAAACGGCTCCATCATGTGCAGATCAGTGTCAGGAGGCCACCAGCAAGTCACAGGCACACAGTGTACTATGGAGAGGTGATCTACCTGCTGACTGTCTCCATACACTATACATACAGTATACAGAGGTGACCTACCTGCTGACTGTCTCCTTACACTGTACATACAGTATACAGAGGTGATCTACCTGCTGACTGTCTCCATACACTATACATACAGTATACAGAGGTGATCTACCTGCTGACTGTCTCCATACACTATGCATACAGTACACAGAGGTGACCTACCTGCTGTCTCCTTACACTGTATTTACAGTATACAGAGGTGATCTACCTGCTGACTGTCTCCTTACACTATACATATAGTATAGAGGTGACGTACCTGCTGTCTCCTTACACTGTATTTACAGTATACGGAGGTGATCTACCTGCTGACTGTTTCCTTACACTATACATATAGTATAGAGGTGACGTACCTGCTGTCTCCTTACACTGTATTTACAGTATACGGAGGTGATCTACCTGCTGACTGTCTCCTTACACTATACATACAGTACACAGAGGTGATCTACCTGCTGACTGTCTCCTTACACTATACATATAGTATAGAGGTGACGTACCTGCTGTCTCCTTACACTGTATTTACAGTATACGGAGGTGATCTACCTGCTGACTGTCTCCTTACACTATACATACAGTACACAGAGGTGACCTACCTGCTGACTGTCTCCTTACACTATACATACAGTATAGAGGTGACCTACCTGCTGACTGTCTCCTTACACTATACATATAGTATAGAGGTGACGTACCTCCTGTCTCCTTACAATGTATTTACAGTATACAGAGGTGATCTACCTGCTGACTGTCTCCTTACACTATACATATAGTATACAGGTGACGTACCTCCTGTCTCCTTACAATGTATTTACAGTATATAGAGGTGATCTACCTGCTGACTGTCTCCTTACACTATACATACAGTACACAGAGGTGACCTACCTGCTGACTGTTTCCTTACACTATACATATAGTATACAGGTGACGTACCTCCTGTCTCCTTACAATGTATTTACAGTATACAGAGGTGATCTATCTGCTGACTGTCTCCTTACACTATACATACAGTACACAGAGGTGACCTACCTGCTGACTGTCTCCTTACACTATACATATAGTATACAGGTGACGTACCTGCTTCTCCTTACACTGTATTTACAGTATATAGAGGTGATCTACCTGCTGACTGTCTCCTTACACTATACATACAGTACACAGAGGTGACCTACCTGCTGACTGTCTCCTTACACTATACATATAGTATACAGGTGACGTACCTGCTGTCTCCTTACACTGTATTTACAGTATATAGAGGTGATCTACCTGCTGACTGTCTCCTTACACTATACATACAGTACACAGAGGTGACCTACCTGCTGACTGTCTCCTTACACTGTATTTACAGTATATAGAGGTGATCTACCTGCTGACTGTCTCCTTACACTATACATACAGTACACAGAGGTGACCTACCTGCTGACTGTCTCCTTACACTGTACATACAGTATAGAGGTGACATACCTGCTGTCTCCTTACACTGTATTTACAGTATAAAGAGGTGATCTACCTGCTGACTGTCTCCTTACACTATACATACAGTACACAGAGGTGACCTACCTGCTGACTGTCTCATTACACTGTACATACAGTATAGAGGTGACCTACCTGCTGTCTCCTTACTCTGCATTTACAGTATACGGAGGTGATCTACCTGCTGACTGTCTCCTTACACTATACATACAGTACACAGAGGTGACCTACCTGCTGACTGTCTCCTTACACTGTATTTACAGTATACGGAAGTGATCTACCTGCTGACTGTCTCATTGCACTGTACATACAGTATGCGGAGGTAACCTACTTGCTGCCTGTCCCCTTACACTGTACATACAGTATCCCTATAGTAACCTACCTGCTGACTGTCTCCTTACATTGTACATACAGTATCTGTATAGTAACCTATTTGCTGACTGTCTCCTTACGCTATACATACAGTATACAGAGGTAGCCTACCTGCTGACTGTCTCATTACACTGTACATACAGTATATACAGTATACAGAGGTAAAATATCTGCTGACTATCTCCATAAACTAGTCTTATAGTATACAGAGGTAACCTACCTGCTGATTGCCTCCTTACACTACTCTTACAGTATACAGATGTATCCTACTTGCTGACTGTCTCCTTACACTACTGTTACAGTATAGTCGGTCTCCAGTCCACCTGGTGCCTCATTACTTTCCCTCTTGATTTCTTGATCTCAGTTCTCCGCATCCCATCATTCGAGTCCCCCCTGTGTGTGACCTCCATCACCTCCTCCCCGGACCCCTCCATACGGCCCCTTCATGATCTCCCCTATGGTTTAATTTCTCCTGAAGTTTTTCCCTAATGTCCTGTTTCTCCCTCTGTTGATGCTTCTCCTCTTCTCCACCTCATTTTTGTCCTTCTCGTCCTTCTTCCCCTCCTCGTCCTCCTTCATCTCATCATTAGCCTTTTAAGACCCTTTAACTTGGAACCCAAGAAGTCGTCGTTCTTGTGCCTGGATAACTATTACCATCCATCACCCCCGGACCCCAGCCTCGTCCCCAATCCCACCGTGTACATCGCCTCCCGACCTCCTGAACCACTAGTGTCCATGAAACGCTCCATCAATAATCGTCTCCTACACCCCAGCCAACCCCCTGCGCCCTGACCCCCCACACCCCACAACAACTCACCAGAGAGCGCCAGCAAGGAGGGGAAGTCACGACAGTTGTACACTCCGGTGGAGTCGGTGGCGCAGCTCATCCACAGGTTCTCGAACAAGGTGGACGTGGTGATGACGTTCCCGTCCACCGTCGACACCCGCCAGTTGGCATTGAAGAGAGTGATCCCCAACATGAGCGAGCCTGATACCCCGAAGAAGAATCCCACTGTCTCCACGACGGCGGACATCGCGATGGGTGGTGATAGAGAAGGAGATGGCGAGGGATTGTTTTACTGGTGGTGTCGCTTCGTGGGCTCCACTGTCCAAGCTTCCAGATGATGACCACTTCTGCTCTTGGCTCTGACCACTATCGATCTGTTCTCTGCTCCTCTGACCTCTTCCTCTCACTTCGGGAACACTGACCCTTTTTTGCCCTTTCGCTCCTTTTTTTGCTTCGCCCCCTTGTTCTTCTCTCCCTCAAAGCCCCAAATTCATGGACTCCCCAAATGATCTGCTGTGGTGCGGAGCCAGTGGAGATCTGCTGTGGTGAGGAGCCAGCAGAGATGTTCTGATGTTCCTAGCTATGCTACACTCAGAGATCAGCTATGTGAGGTGTGTAACCCCGCAGCTCCTCCTCGCATTCTGTTACACCACACCTATGGCTGATCCTCCACTCTGCAGGGCACTGATATATTGTACCTCTGCAGCACACGGCTGATAGAATGTCTCACACTTCTGCACATTCCTCGTGCTTCCTCTTCCCTCCGGCGTCTCTGTACCAATACACCTTCATTTAGCAATTCTGTCCCCATCGCTACCTGACACCCTCCTCCATTATTACTACCTTAGCCCATCAAGGGCTCGTGCACATGACTGATATTCTCCTACGAGTTCTGGCCGAGGTTTTCGCCGATTGCACTTGTATATATGACATTCCATGGGGCCGTTCACACGTCCGATTTTCTCCTCGGACCGAGCGGTCTGCATAAAAAAAATCGGAGACGTGTCCAAATTTGATCAAAATCAGCAATGCAAGTCTATGGTACGATTTTCACGGACTGACGGAACCGGAGAAGGTGGAGAAACTTTTTGTCCAAAAAAAACTGATTGGAGTAATCGGACCGGATTTTCTCGGATTGAACTCTACTCGTATTCGCCAAAATGCGGATATTTCATAATTTGCTTCCGTCAGTGTAAAGGGCAACCAAAAGGTGAAAAAAATAAAAAAAAACTATTTATACTCATCTCTATAAACCCTCCGCTCCCCATTGTCCCTCGTCTGGTCCTCGTTGTTGAATCTCTGGGACTTCTGGATCTGATGAGGTCCAGGATTATTCCACGCATGCGCTCACAAGTTTATAGTGCAGAAATGTCCATGAGCTTATCAGAGCGAGAAGTCCCAGCCTAACGTCAGAGGCCCGAGGACCCCTCGCTCACGGTAGTGGTTAGAAGATGGGGCGAGGACCGGATGAGTGATGGTGAAGAGCGGAGGGGCCAGAGAGGTGAGCGGTGAGGTGAGTAAAAGTGTTTTTCAAAATTTTTTACATATGTTTATTACATTCAATTTGCGGAGAGTAACTTCTACGCAAATGGAATTTCCGTGTGAGCCGGTGAATTAAAATTTTGCCAAATCCGCTCATCTGTGCTACCTACTATTGGAATGGTCAAGTCTAGCTTAGTGTCAAGATACATTCAATTTTGCTGTTAGGTGGACTGATCCAGTAGTTGAGATTTTATCTAAACCAGGTCACTAGCAAAAAAAGACTGGATCCTAGATGCGGTGATATTGAGATAACCGACAGTGCCGACCCAAAGAGAGGAGCTGATCATACTCCTTACACCTTGTAGATGCAGGAAGCGATGTCATGTAACCCATCTTAGCTCTTCTAAGTGGATAACGGGACCATCTTGAAGATGCCTGTGTTCAACCATGGAGGTCACATTGAGGAAACCAATTACATTGGGTGTTGGGTTGAGTATGGGCATGACTGACCAGGAACAGTGGGCTTCTGAGCACATGACCCTCTTGTTAGAGGGTGGACTCAGCCAGACGGATGGTTCTCCTTCGGAACTCTACCTAAAGAACAGATTTTACCACATTCACTACTGTAATCTGTGATGACTTTGCATCAGAAAATTAGGACTGCTTCACCCTCTGGGGTAGAACTGAACATCCAGGCTGTTCTGCAAATATTGAATGTGCAGCCTCGGATCTCCGGGCGTCCAAAGTCTATAGCTTTACTGCATATACAGCCGGGTCTACTTCTATTAATAGTATTTGAGAGATAGTACAGTTTCACCTGAGCATGTGAATGCTCGGATGGATAATGTATTGCTACTGAGTATCAACAGTCAAGAAAAAAATGTCAAAAGTTCAGTGAGGAAATTAATCTGTCAATCATCTGTAATAAATGTTATTGCATTTACAGTCTTCCACCGTGGGTGAGGTTATAAGGATCGACCACATACTCAAGTCAGATCCATGTAGTAAATGGAAAATTACATGGTCCCCAAGAGCGCTGGGTCTATGACTATCTGCAATCCTTGTGGTCCAGCAAGTTCAGGGATGCTACAAGGGTCTGGTTCCATGACCATGAAGAGTTGGGGAGTCAGGATAAGATTGGGCCCATATGTGGCTGCAAAAGGTTGCACAAATGTGGTGTACGCCCCTAGACACTGAACCTCTATTAGTGCCGGACAATGATGACACTATATTTTCCTGATCTACGAGGAGACACAAACCTCTGTGTCCTGGTGGATAAGTCCCTGATCTATAAAGAGACACAAGCTTCTATGACCTGGTGGATAAGTCTCTGATCTATGAGGAGACACAAGCCTCTATGTCCGGGTGGACAAGCCCCTGATCTATGAGGAGACACAAGCCTCAATATCCGGGTGGACAAGCCCCTGATCTATGAGGAGACACAAGCCACTATGTCTGGGTGGACAAGCCCCTGATCTATGAGGAGACACAAGCCTCTATGTCTGGGTGGACAAGCCCCTGATCTATGAGGAGACATAAGCCTCAATATCCGGGTGAACAAGCCCCTGATCTATGAGGAGACACAAGCCTCAATGTCCTGTTGGATAAGTCCCTGATCTATGAGGAGACACAAGCCTCTATGACCTGGTGGATAAGTCCCTGAACTATTAGGCAGGGCTGCCACCAGGAATTTCAGGGCCCCATATGGGCAAAATTTTTGGGCCCGCTTGAGACTCCGCCAAGCCAGCAGCTTTTGATTTAGCCAAAAGATTTTTTAAACCGCCACCACGTGGTGGTAGACTCTTCTGGCCGGGCCTTACTCTACTCTAACCTATTAAACATTTCTTCAAATACCCAATACTCTTTTTTGATATATTTTTCTTTAAGGGAATGTGTCACATACATTTTTTAAAAATGACCAATAATACCACATACAAGGTACAAACACCACCACACAATGACAAGACCACATATTACCACCACATAGTGACCGAATAATATCACATACAAGGAACAATTAACGCCACACCATGACTAGACCACATATTACCACCACTTAGTGACCAAATAATACCACATACAAGGAACAAATACTGCCACATCATGGTTGGACCACGTGTTACCATCACGTAGTGACTGAGTACTACAATACTGATCATTAATAAAAAAAAAGCACAATACTAATATTACCATAAGTGCCACTATACACAGGAGCTCTGTACATAGTATACAGTGTATAGTGTAAGTGTACAGGGATCATCAGTGACATTATACACAGGAGCTCTGTATATTGTGTCAGTTTACAAGTAATACAGTGATCATCAGTGACACTATACACAGGAGCTCTGTACATAGTGTCAGTGTACAGGTAATACAGGGATCACCAGTGACATTATACACAGGAGCTCTGTATATAGTGTCAGTGTACAGGTAATACAGGGATCACCAGTGACATTATACACAGGAGCTCTGTATATAGTGTCAGTGTACAGGTAATACAGGGATCACCAGTGACCTTATACACAGGAGCTCTGTATATAGTGTATAGTGTACAGGTAATACAGGGATCACCAGTGACATTATACACAGGAGCTCTGTATATAGTGTCAGTGTGTGTGTACAGGTAATATAGTGATCACCAGTGACATTATACACAGGAGCTCTGTATATAGTGTCAGTGTACAGGTAATACAGGGATCACCAGTGACATTATACACAGGAGCTTTGTATATAGTGTACAGGTAATACCGGGATCACCAGTGACATACACAGGAGCTCTGTATATAGTGTACAGGTAATACAGTGATCACCAGTGACATTATACACAGAAGAGCTGTATATAGTGTACTGGTAATACAGGGATCACTAGTGACATTATACACAGGAGCTCTGTGTATAGTATACAGTGTATAGTGTCAACACCCAATAGATAAATCTGAAAAGGAGGTCAAATGTGTTCAATAAAAAGACCTTTATTATAACAAATAGGGTACATGGTGAGAGAGCACGCACACATGATAATGCAATATTAAAATAAAAATTATAGATAATAATTGATTTTCAAATCTTGGATTAATTGTAATTGGCCTATGGATATGTGCATATACTTACGGTCACCATCTTTTCTATACCTGGCCTTAATCTGACACTCTTTTGCAATCTGGGATTGATATTTTTGCCATTGCATTGGCTTGGATGTATTATTGGCATTTATATTGCATCTATAACTATAGCTTAGCTGCTGTTATCGATCTCTGGTGTCCTCTCTGCACTTTATGTATATAATAATTTTTATCTTTCATTTTTATCTTTAATATTGCATTATCATGTGTGCGTGCTCTTTTCTCTGCCACCATGTACCCTATTTGTTATAATAAAGGTCTCTCCTTTTCGGATTTATCTATTGGGTGTTGTTTGTTTCCGATTGGTCTATCCAATTCAGCCAGCAGATATACATTTTCATTATGTAGGTGATTCCTACCATTAAGACGATATATAAGTTCAAATATATATCATCTGCTCGTCCTCTGTAATTGTTTCTTAGTGTATAGTGTCAGTGTACAGGTAACGCACCGACTCCCCGGTGACATCTCTAGTTGAAGTCCTTCATCTTCACTTTTCTTCTTCATCCAGTGCGGACCGCCATCACTTCTTCCAGCCAGGACTCGTCTCTGCAGAAAATAACACACAGTTATTCAGAGCAGTTTCAAGAGCACATTTCCCAATTTTTCCCCAACTTCTACACTATACTGCCGCCATGTCTCCTCACCATTCTGCCCCCATGTCTCCTCACCATTCTGCCCCATGTTTCCTCACCATTCTGCCCCATGTCTCCTCACCATTCTGCCCCATGTCTCCTCACCATTCTGCCCCCATGTCTCCTCACCATTCTGCCCCCATGTCTCCTCACCATTCTGCCCCCATGTCTCCTCACCATTCTGCCCCATGTTTCCTCACCATTCTGCCCCATGTCTCCTCTCCATTCTGCCCCCATGTCTCCTCACCATTCTGCCCCCATGTCTCTTCACCATTCTTCCCCAATGTCTCCTCACCATTCTGCCCCATGTCTCCTCACCATTCTGCCCCATGTTTCCTCACCATTCTGCCCCATGTCTCCTCACCATTCTGCCCCCATGTTTCCTCACCATTCTGCCCCCATGTCTCCTCACCATTCTTCCCCAATGTCTCCTCACCATTCTGCCCCCATGTCTCCTCACCATTATTCCCCAATGTCTCCTCACCATTCTGCCCCCATGTCTCCTCACCATTCTGCCCCCATGTCTCCTCACCATTCTGCCCCATGTCTCCTCACCATTCTGCGCCATGTCTCCTCACCATTCTGCCCCATGTTTCTTCACCATTCTGCCCCATGTTTCCTCACCATTCTGCCCCCATGTCTCCTCACCATTCTGCCCCCATGTCTCCTCACCATTCTGCCCCCATGTCTCCTCACCATTCTGCCCCATGTCTCCTCACCATTCTGCCCCCATGTCTCCTCACCATTCTGCCCCATGTCTCCTCACCATTCTGCCCCCATGTCTCCTCACCATTCTGCCCCATGTCTCCTCACCATTCTGCCCCATGTTTCCTCACCATTCTGCCCCATGTCTCCTCACCATTCTGCCCCCATGTTTCCTCACCATTCTGCCCCCATGTCTCCTCACCATTCTTCCCCAATGTCTCCTCACCATTCTGCCCCCATGTCTCCTCACCATTCTTCCCCAATGTCTCCTCACCATTCTGCCCCCATGTCTCCTCACCATTCTGCCCCATGTCTCCTCACCATTCTGCGCCATGTCTCCTCACCATTCTGCCCCATGTTTCTTCACCATTCTGCCCCATGTTTCCTCACCATTCTGCCCCCATGTCTCCTCACCATTCTGCCCCCATGTCTCCTCACCATTCTGCCCCCATGTCTCCTCACCATTCTGCCCCATGTCTCCTCACCATTCTGCCCCCATGTCTCCTCACCATTCTGCCCCCATGTTTCCTCACCATTCTGCCCCCATGTCTCCTCTCATCATTCTGCCCCATGTCTCCTCACCATTCTGCCCCCATGTCTCCTCACCATTCTGCCCCATGTCTCCTCACCATTCTGCCCCCATGTCTCCTCACCATTCTGCCCCCATGTTTCCTCACCATTCTGCCCCCATGTCTCCTCTCATCATTCTGCCCCATGTCTCCTCACCATTCTGCCCCCATGTCTCCTCTCATCATTCAGCCCCATGTTTCCTCACCATTCTGCCCCCATGTCTCCTCTCATCATTCTGCCCCATGTCTCTGACTCGCCCCCTGGGGCACTCGGAACCGGGCTTCAGGGCAATGCTGGGAGTAGTAGTGGCGACCCGATCCCGTGGCTCAGGGTGGTCAGACCAAATGTTGTGGCAGTGTATTTATAGGTTTTGAAAGTCCGACTACGCCACCTGTGGATTGCGGTCAGGGATGACCGCCGCTGCAGGGCAGACCGCTGAGGCTGATGTAGATGTGTAGCACAGGGATAAGATAACTCCCCACGGGAAGAGTGTAGCCTCAGGGCAGTGTAATAGGATGCTGGGGTTGATGGTGCAGGCGCAGCAGAAATCACGCAGAGTCCAATAATGCAGTCCAGGGTCTTTTACTGCAGATCTTATCACAGACCCACCAGGAGTACCGGGTAGGAATGGGCCTGGGTGTCTGAGAGCATTCGGGCGAGCCCCACTGGTCAGGGTGAGTGTGTAGGCCTACCGTTCTCTCTCTATGCTCTTTTCTGACTATCCCCCTCTTCGTGGTGTAATAGCCCACGTCCCTGAGCTGGCCGTGTACTACGCCTGTATGGCTTGCGACTCGGGCCTTAGGTACCTGTAGCTACTCTGTTCTGTACCAGTCCCTCTGTGTGGCGGAACCTCCAGGCTTCTTTGGCCAAGGGACCTAAAATCCCTTGCAGGTAGATGATCTGCTGCAGGACTTGCAACCCTGACAGCCTCGGACTCCAGTGTCCGGTTAAGCAGTTCTCTCTCAGCCAGGACCGGCTCTCCTCGCCTCTGTCCCTGGCTTGCTGTTCCTCCTTCGCCTCCTGGACTCCTCAGCTGCGGCTGACCTGTCCCTCTCCTCTGGGAGCCCTTCTGGATGCTTCAGAAGTGGGTCCTGGTCTCTCTAACCCTGCCCTCAGTTCCAGCTTTTATAGGGGCAGCCTGCTCCCCTACTGGCCTGGGACAGGAGGTGCTGCATGCTAATGGTCCCTGACCATAGAACCTCCCTCCTGCTCTCAGACACAGCCTTAACTATTTGTGGCATCAAGGCCTGGAGTGACACATCTCCTCTCATCGTTCTGCCCCATGTCTCATCTCATCGTTCTGCCCCACGTCTCCTCTCATCATTCTGCCCCACGCTTCTTCTCATCATTCTGCCCCATGTCTCCTCTCATCATTCTGCCCCACGTCTCTTCTCATCATTCTGTCCCCATGTCTCCTCTCATCATTCTGCCCCCATGTCTCCTCACCATTCTGCCCCACGTCTCCTCTCATCATTCTGCCCCCATCTCTCCTCTCATCATTCTGCCCCATGTCTCCTCTCATCGTTCTGCCCCACGTCTCCTCTCATCATTCTGCCCCACGTCTCTTCTCATCATTCTGCCCCATGTCTCCTCTCATCATTCTGCCCCATGTTTCCTCTCATCATTCTGCCCCACGTCTCTTCTCATCATTCTGCCCCATGTCTCCTCTCATCATTCTGCCCCACGTCTCTTCTCATCATTCTGCCCCATGTCTCCTCTCATCATTCTGCCCCATGTTTCCTCTCATCATTCTGCCCCCATGTCTCCTCTCATCATTCTGCCCCATGTTTCCTCTCATCGTTCTGCCCCCATGTCTCCTCACCATTCTGACCTGTGTCATCTCTCATCATTCTGCCCCCATGTTTCCTCTCACCATTCTGCCCCCATGTCTCCTCACCATTCTGACCTGTGTCATCTCTCATCATTCTGCCCCCATGTTTCTTCTCATCATTCTGCCCCATGTCTCCTCACCATTCTGCCCCCATGTCTCCTCTCACCATATTGCCCCCATGTCTCCTCCCCATTCTGCCCCCCATGTCTCCTCTCACCATTCTGCCCTCATGTCTCCTCTCACCATTCTGCCCTCATGTCTCCTATCACCATTCTGCCCCCATGTCTCCTCTCACCATTCTGCCCCCATGTCTCCTCCCCATTCTGCCCCCCATGTCTCCTCTCATCATTCTGCCGCATGTCTCCTCACCATTCTGCCCTCATGTCTCCTCCCCATTCTGCCCTCATGTCTCCTATCACCATTCTGCCCCCCATGTCTCCTCTCATCATTCTGCTCCACGTCTCTTCTCATCATTCTGCCCCAAGTCTCCTCCCCATTCTGCCCCATGTTTCCTCTCACCATTCTGCCCCCATCTCTCCTCTCATCATTCTGCCCTCATGTCTCCTCTCACCATTCTGCACTCATGTCTCCGCTTCACAAAAAAGTAAAAAAAAATGCCGCCGCTTCAGCAGTGACTCTCCTTAATCATCTGAGGCGAGGATGCCAGCCAGTCACAGGCCAGCAGTGACGTCATACGCCGGCCGCGCGTCGATGTCAGCTTCCAGCCTGTGATTGGCTTGCAGCTGTTAACTATTGCCATGAGGGAAGACTCCCACACGGCAATAGATTTAAAGTGAACCTGCGTCCGAGGACATAAGTTCAGTTTGCTGGGGCCCAGTGCTCACCGGGCCTCATACGCCAGTAAGGGAATTAATGCCCTGATTGAGGCCCTGCTATTAGGCGTCACAAGCCTTTTTGACCTGGTGGATAAGTCACTGATCTACGAGGAGACACAAGCCTCTATGACCTGGTGGATAAGTCTCTGATTTATGAGGAGACAGAAGCCTCAATGACCTGGTGGGTAAGTTACTGATCTACGAGGAGACACAAGCCTCTATGACCTGGTGGATAAGTCTCTGATTTATGAGGAGACAGAAGCCTCAATGACCTGGTGGGTAAGTTACTGATCTACGAGGAGACACAAGCCTCTGTGTCCTGGTGGATAAGTTCCTGATCTATGAGGAGTCACAAGCCTCTATGACCTGGTGGATAAGTTACTGATCTACGAGGAGACACAAGCCTCTATATCCGGGGGGACAAGTCCCTGATCTATGAGGAGCCACATGTTACAACTCTCCTGTTAGTTTTTTTTTAGTTTGCTGGTCACATGACCAGTTTTGCCTATTTAATCCGGCTCCGCCCTCCTGGCATTGCTGGACTTCATTGTATTTACTACTGTTGAGCTAGCTTGGTGCTCTGTTGCCGTTCTCTTTTAGTTTTTCTAGGTCTTCTGACCTCTATGCTTTTTGTTGTGTGTTTGTCTTTGACTGCTACGATTTCTGCTAGGAGGTGTCCAACTTATCCCAGTCCCTAGTTCTTGTAGGGATCCCTCCCTCACATCTATAGGTCTTCGTTCAGACTAGCCTAGGACTTTAGCGGGTCTGATCGCAGGATCAGGTTCCCCGTTACATCGTAGGGATCTAGTATAGTTCTATTGTAGGGACAGATCTCCTCTCTTTCCTTAGTTTCTGTAGCAGATCATAACACCACAAGCTTCTATGACCTGGTGGATAAGTCCCTGATCTATGAGGAGCCACAAGCTTCTATGACCTGGTGGATAAGTCCCTGATCTATGAGGAGACACAAGCCTTTATGACCTGGTGGATAAGTCCCTGATCTATGAGGAGACACAAGCCACTATGTCCTGGTGGATAAGTCCCTGATCTATGAGGAGTCACAAGCCTCTATTTCCGGGTGGACAAGTCGCTGATCTATGAGGAGACACAAGCCACTATGTCCTGGTGGATAAGTCCATGATCTATGAAGAGACGCAAGCCTCTATGTACTGGTGGATAAGTTCCTGATCTATGAGGAGACAGAAGCCTCTATGTTCGGGTGGACTTGTCCCTGATCTATGAGGAGACACAAGCCTCTATGACCTGGTTGGGAAGTCCCTGATCTATGAGGAGACACAAGCTTCTATTACCTGGTGGATAAGTCCCTGATCTATGAGGTTTCAGTATATTCTTATCTTCATTATATAGGTGATTTCTATACAAAAACGGATAGTTTGGACTAGAGATGAGCAAATCGATTCGAGAGACCCTGGTCCAATGGCCAAGTCAGTACTCCATGGCAGCTGGATGGGAGCCCTGTGATTCACCTCCTACCTGTCAGCATCCCATACTCCTCTTTTAATTAGCCATCCTGGCATAATGTGGTATTGTTGTGGCCTAAAGCACATCTAACATTGTGCCAGGCCGGCTAGTCAAAAGAGTAGCTGGGGATGTGGCCAGGTAAAAGGCTATTTACAGGGCTTCCATCCAGCAGCCGCAGAGTGATGACCTTGCCACTTGACCAGGCTCCAGAGAATGTATTCGCTCATCTCTAGTTAAGACCTTCAGAATGTGGAAAGGCAAAAGCTACAAAACTGATGTGGTCCTTAGGAGCCAAAGAGATTCAGAAGGAGCCCCAGACTGAAGCTTGGTAATTGCAATAAAAAAAGAAAGACTCAACATCTTTTTTGGGTTGAGTTCCAGTTGCAATGCTAGTCACAGTCATGCAGCACATGATTTGGTAAATGATTGCTGGAAAAAAAAATACAAATGTTCTCCTTTGTAAAGAATACATAATGGAGAATAAGCAATTTTAGAATATCCTTACATTAACCCCTATGTTAGGGAGACCGGTAGGATGAAACTCAAGCAGAAAAGTCAGAGGTAAGAGATGGTCAACAACCCTTCGTAGGATGGTAAGAGAACTAGACGTTATTGATGATGAAGAATTTCACAAATCAGTCAACATTTTACTCATCGTGTTCAAAAAAGTCTTGGCCCTCTTCCATGTCAGAAGGCAAGAAAGTAAAGATTTTCAAAACTTTCGGAGTGGATCATAGATTAGAAAAAAATGCCAACTTGTACGGCCAAGATGAGCTGTTTTGGTTGTCACGGTTCTCAACAGAAAAGAAGTTTCTTGGGTTATTATTTTTTGTCATTGGCAAAACTAAGGTGCTGAGTCAGAGGAATCACTATGCACTTAGCCTTAGAGCTATCAATTAGGGTATGGTCTTTTTTTGGTATAAAACTCAAGGTTGCTGTCTCTGGGGTTGGCATTCACTGGTGGTAGTTACCCTGTAGACATATATAGAGCAGATGTAGAATTCAGACAAAACCAGAAGCCGACATCAGGAAAGCAGATAAATATGCCTGAAGACAGGGTAGTAGGCAAGACTCAGACAGAAGATAATCAAATGGTCAAAACCAGGAGAAAACCAGGAGGTGCAAAGTGCTAGATGACGCAAGACATAATAAAAAACCATAATCAGACAAAGGTGAATATCTGGGTCAAAGTCATTGTCACAACACAGAACAGTATCTAGAAAAGGATATGGCTTCACTTTATGATCGGTGCTAGTCTGACCTCTGGGATCACCTTTGACCAGGTGATCATCTAATGTGCATTGGGGCCTCCTTCATCTTCCCGTGCCCATCCAATTCATTCTAGAGGACATGAGCCGTTGTCAGATTGTTCGGCAGCGGATTACGGCCCTCTTCATACTAAGACTACATGCTTGGCTGAACGTGAAAATCTATGGAGGGGTCCAGAAATCTAGGACCTTATTGACTACACGTCTTAGGATATGCTCTCCATCCACCATCAAACTACTTCAGGATATTCTTTTTTAGGTTCGTGAATCAGATGTGAGAGATGGATCACTTTTGCCAGTACACATTTGATGATTGTTGCCTGAACCCAACAATTTTGGTGAGGAAATCCAACCATCTAATGTATGAGTGTGCCAACTCCTCCAAAGGAGTGCGGCAACAGCTCAATCTCCTCTACTTTTGCACGCTCACTTGAGTCATCTGAAAGCTATCCAGTGTGTACGGACACTCTAGCACCCTAACTCCGTCAATAAAAAAAAGTCCAACATAAAATGAAAAGAACCTGAGATAAAAATCAATACAACCTAAGACAAAACAATGCCTGCTATACCATCATAGTGCAAAGTCCTAGGAGGAATAATCAGATTACTCAGAAGTTTATCTATGTATGCAGGGCTGATGAGGCAAGGTGTGGGATGTCTTTAGTGTGATCATATATCTGAACACTTCTAGGGAGCACTCAATTATTGACCAGGAATATGCAGAAAAGATAACCTTCTAGTATGGTTCAAAAACAACGTAAAGAAAAGCCCAGGGCGTATTCGGGTCTCTTAAAGATTTCTTCCATTTAATGGCCCATTACATGGATGATATTTACCATTTGTTTATCTTATAGTCCATAAATCAACCCAAACGTGTGCTCTGAAGAGGTCAATGATGACAAAGTGTTTGTCGGACACATGATCAAGGTACTTAAACATCGACCCAAGTCATCATTGGTTAATGAGAGGGTGGACCTGGTTACTGTCCTGGATTTGTTGGACTTTGTTTATGGTTTTGTATTTTGGACCTAAATTGTTGGAATTTCCTTACAGTCAAAATTAGCAAATTGGACAATTGTGGTGAGCGTAGCAGGCTGAGCCAATCGCATTGTTCTTCCGGTGATAAGCTGGCGGCCGACATATCAATCATAGAGAACATAGGCGCGAGTGCTACTGTGGTAGAGATGGTTTAGTTGGCTGTTAGCCACATGATCTGCTGAAGTACCATTTGGTAGATAGCCATCTAATATGTATGGCCGTTCTAAGGAAGGAGAGGACACATCTGTGTGGCTGTAAGGTTTAAACTGTAGGCTTAGTTAGTTGAGTGGAATCAATGAGACTTAAGCCCACCATAATCATAAGATGGCTGTTGGCTGAATGACGCTCGGCCTGCAGTTATCACGCCTGGGTCTCCCGTTCAGCCGAGCACTCCTGTATTATGAGAGAAACATGTCTGGTGGTGGTTTATCTCCAGGAGAGCCAATGAATTGGCAGTCCAAAATTGGACATGCTGAATCGATATCTCTCCCAAAAATATATTGTCCAAGGCTCCCATACGTATTAGACTTTGTCCAAAGCTGTCGTTATTGGCGGGTTCTGCCAATTTTAGTCTAATGTGTATGGGGATCTTTAGGGGTACACAGTGAAGTCCATAATAATCCTGGGTTTGGTCCTAATCCTTTTTATTCTATGTTTCTGCCCCAAAATCTTGATTTTTCCCTCAATTCGTCTTGGTAGCACAACCCATCGCCTCGATTGACCTTGGTTGGCCTGGACTTGGCTGTCGGGATTTTTTTTCTTCTTTAGTCGTGGTTCATGATACCACAGTTTGAGATTAATTTATGGACAAGGAGATTGTATTGTAGTGTATTGTGCCAAAGCTGCCTAATCATCTTATTATAAAAAAAAATGTTCAGCCAACACTGGTAGGACCAACTTTTTTTCTTAGCTGTATTCTTAAAGCAATTTTACAAAATCCAAATAATGGGTTAGACAATGGGACCTTCGGTACTTATAGATGTCAACATTAATCTTCTTACCTATTGTTCCAGGAACAGCTGGTAATTTAAGCTATGAATAGAAGTTTAAGAAATATTTGTCTCTTTCACAATGTCAAGAGATTTGTAGCTTAATTCTAGAGCAGCTGTTGTCGCAGGTGGAAGGAAGCATTGCGTCTGGTCACAAACCGGCCAAGACTTGGAGAGCGCGAAATTATGAGTCATGGTAACTAGTCTCCAGTCAACATTGATCAAATCAATGTCTCGGAGAATGTTGATGATAAAAATAGTCTGCACCAAAGAACAGAGCTAGCTGGAACAATGGAGGAAGACAATGTCATCACGAGCCTGGCACAGCTTCTGTAGACCAAGGCATCAGTCGATAGCACTAATTTTCCTTTATAGCCCTGGAGTCCTGTTTTCAATCCAACCATGAATTTGTAGTTTGCATATTCTCCCTTTGGAACAGCTAGTTCCCTCTGACTATACCAGTTTTTACTTAAAGGGATTGGCCACTACTTTTTTTTGTTGATGGCTATCTTTAAGGTAGGCCATCAATATCTGATCAGTGGGGGGTGCAGCACTTGACTCTCCTGACAATCAGCTACTACCAGCGGTGACCGGAAATTCTTGGATGCTGCCAGAAGACAGCATCTCCATCATTTTTAAAGTGCCCATGGTCAAATAAGGGGTGGATTTACAGTATCCAGATGTGGCCACTATAGTTTTGATGGAGCTGCTGTGTTCAGGCAGCATCAAAGAACTTATGGCCACCTCCAATGCCGGTAGCAGCTGACCGACCAGGGTGTCGGGTGTCACATCCCCACCAATCAGATATTGATTTCCTATCCTAATGATTGGCCATCAATGAAAAAGTAATGGCCAATCTCTATAGAATAAAAATAAAATCAGATGTGGACCTCCAATTAGGACAGGGACCTATGTGAGTGATGACAATCTCAGTAAAGAGTTGCCAAAAATTTAGGGACAACATAGCTAAATCTGGAATGATATTAATAGTTTATGATAATGACTTAAGTGCAAGGAACCCTGGAAAAAATATCTCTGGGATAAAAACCAATTCTCAGAATTTGAATTAGGAAACCAAATGTTGGATCAAATTTTGAAACCAGGAATGGAACCGAGAGAAAGAAAAGAAACTGAACCCTTCCTAAGAAACCACCAGTCGGAAATCCAAAAATTGGAGCTAGAACTCCTGAATCCGCAGCTTGTTCATTAATAAACTAGTTACAGGTCATTCAGAAATCCTTCGGCTCCATTGTACGCTCAGCCATCGTATTTTTGACTCAATCAATTGCCCTTCCACAATAATGGAGGACATGCCAATTGCACCTCTGCCATATCGGAGGATGCTTTTTTTGGCTCTAAATTCTTTATTATTAGTAATCCTTTCCACTTTTTACTCCTTGAATTTCTTCCATACTTAGATGAAAAAAAAAATTTGCTTTACGAGTTAATTAAGACATAATTCACAAAGGGTGAGCACATGCGGCTCTGCCAAATCCTGGCATCATATGTGCAAACAATCCTGTGAAAGTAAAACAAACCCTTAACCGATTCCATGACCTGGGTCAGAGTCTCACGGGACAAACTGGCGGAAAATGGAGATATTTATTTAACATCGTAACACAATTTAATAGCTACTTTGATGTGCCGCCATCATCACCTGTGCACACTGGCGGCTGAACTGCATGGTATTGCAATACGATATTGAAGAAATGTGGTGGCACTGGAGGATTCTTCAAATCAACCAAAAGTATCTGAGAGGCTTCAATGGCAATTTTTTTTTTTGAGTTTTCTATGAATAATATTAATTTTATTGCATCATAATTTGAATTTTGATTTTAAGAAGAAAATCACCAGGAAACAGGAAAACCTTCAAATAAAGCAAGGAAAAATAAGCACAAAACTCACCTGTAAAACAAAACTACATCTAAAGTGCCTTCAACTGGTATTCTCCCGATCTTATAGTTCATTCTTTCAGAGGAAGGCCAGCAATAAAGTGAGCAGCTCTCCGGTAAGACTGGATTTCTGTTGATCTGTGAGTTATCTTCCATGTTGCAAGTTCCGAATGTGAGGGCTACAAGGTGGAGGCACTGTGCTTTCTCTAAAGAATTGTTTATTGTCTGTGGGCCTGGATGGTTCTTCTTGTGTGATGGCTGTTTCTGATCCATACAACATTGGGGGAGTCTTTGATTGATAGAGAGCACATATCGATTGGTTAGGAACAGTCATGGTACCTGCAGTAGGCTGTGAGTATGTAAGGAAACCTTTTCTGCCAAAAGAGTTGGGCGTGACCTAGGGAAGAAGGAAAGCTTTGTTACAATTGAGTTGGAGCATCTGTTACCCGCACGCCGCTAGGTTCAGATAGGGGCGAGACAGGTTACATGAATTCTTTGGAATCCTGGGGGAACCGTTACTCAGGGTGACCATAGACCATGTGCTGCAGCTTCTCTCAGGCACACAGGGGTATTGACCCTCAGGCACAGACACGTAGGTTGTTTCACTTGCTGACCAGACACACTTGACAAGAGTCCTCATAAACGGTAGAACAGTAGCATTTAATAAGAAGCCGCACAGCCAGTGCAAGTTAAGTCTTATGAGCAACAGGCTCCAGTGACAAACAGTACAGTTTCCTTAGCAGCACAGCAGTTCACAGTCTTCCCAGTAGTACAGGACAGCACAGTTCTAATGAAAAGGCACATTAATGAACACAGCATTCTTTACAGCACAGTGAGATGGAGGGGGGGGGGTTGCTGAGGGAGATGATCCCTGTGACACCATTTCTTACAGTCCTTATCTTTCTGCTTGACAATACTCTGCACTGCTAGTTCAGGAACTCTACTTGACCTGTGCTTAGCTTCACTGTGAGATTGTAACGGGTCCGGGAGGCGGAACCTCTGAGCTACTATACAAGGGGGCGGCCCTTGTAAGGGAGCGGGTGGCAGTCTCTGGGTGAACGGACAGGGAGTTACGGCAAGTGATCAGGGCAGTCTCTGGGTAAGGGGTAGGTACGACCTGTGATGGCAGAGCCTCCGGGTAGGCTAGCAGGCAGATGGTAGATGTGTGCTCCCAGGCGAGCAAGCGAGAGTCTCTGGAATAGCAGGTGGTCACGGCACGTGACGGCGGAACCTCCGGGCTGGCAGGCAGGTAGGTAACGGAGAAGCGCTCCCAGGTGAGCGGGCAAGAGTCTCTGGAATAGCTGGTGGTCACCGCACGTGACAACGGGACCTCCGGGCTGGCAAGCAGGCAGGTAACGGAGATGCGCTCCCAGGTGAGCGGGCAAGAGTCTCTGAGATAGCTGGTGGTCACAGCACGTGACAACGGAGCCTCCGGGCTGGCAAGCAGGCAGATAACGGAGAAGCGCTCCCAGGTGAGCGGGCAAGCTGGTCCATAGACAGACTGACCGGAGTAGTAAGGCAGACCGTCGGACCTCAGGCAAGCAGGCAGGTAGCTGATATGCGCTCCCAGGTGAGCGGGCAGGCTGGTCCTTTAGACAGACTGACAGGAGTAGTAAGGCAGACCGTCGGACCTCAGACTGGCAGACAGGTAACAAGTATTCAGGCAGGAATCAGGCAGGTAACTGGCAGGTAACTAGCAGGAAACTGGCAGGTAACTGGCAACGGGACCTGAGGGCTGAAGCACAGGTGAGACACAGGTGCAAACAACATTGCTCGGGCACCTCCATTTTGGAGGAGGTGCCTTATATATGATGAAGTCCTCCGGCCATTGGCCAGGCACTCTTTAGGGCGGCGCGCGCGGCCCCTTTAAGAGGAAGCGCGCGCGCGCGCCCTAAGCACAGGGGCCGGGAAGGAGCGCGCGCTGAGAGCAGAGCAGGAGGAGGACGCCGGGACGGAGCGCGCGCTGACAGCAGAGCGGGGAGAGGACGCCGGGACGGAGCGCGCGCTGACAGCAGAGCGGTGAGGGGAGCAGCGTCCCTGCCTAGCAGAGGGCAGGGACGCCAGCGCTACAGTACCCCCCCCTTTAGGCCCCCCCTTTTTTAGGCCAGACAGAAATTTAGCTAGGATGAGAGGGGCATGGATATTCTCCCGGGGCTCCCACGTTCTCTCCTCAGGACCAAACCCCCTCCAATCTACCAAGAAAAAGGTCTTTCCTCTTACCCTTTTGGTGGCAAGAATGTTCTCTACCTCAAACTCGTCCTCAGCAGAAACCGGAGCAAGAGGCGTACCTGTAGACTTAGAAAAAGAGTTAAGTACCACAGGTTTGAGGAGAGATACATGGAAGGAGTTAGGGATCCGTAAGTTGGCCGGGAGTTTCAATTTATAGGCCACCGGGTTGATCTGACTGATAACCTCCAGTGGGCCGATGAACCGAGGCCCCAACTTATAGGAAGGGATCTTGAGCCGGACATATTTGGACGAGAGCCAGACTTTATCCCCAGGACGGAATTGAGGAGGATCCAGACGTCCTTTGTCAGCGTGCCTTTTCATACGCTCGGATGACAGAAGGAGTGCGGACCGGGTACTCTCCCATATGGAGGCAGACTCGCTCTTGTGATTGTTGTACGAGAATTCGGCCCATGGCAGGAGATCCACCCAGTCAGAATGGTGAGCATTAACGAAGTGCCGGAGGTAACTGGTCAGGTTCTGATTGATCCGCTCCACTTGACCATTAGACTGTGGGTGGTAAGCGGAGGAGAAGTCCAGAGTAACGTCTAGCAATTTACAAGTGGCTCTCCAGAAACGAGAAGTGAACTGTACTCCTCGATCCGACACGATGTGACGGGGCAGGCCATGAAGACGGAAGATGTGGCGGATAAAGACTCTAGCCAGCTCGGGTGCAGACGGAAGACCTGGCAGGGGAATGAAGTGAGCCATCTTGGAAAAGCGGTCAGCGACCACCCAAATGACCGTACAACCGGCAGAGACGGGCAGATCAGTTACGAAGTCCATCGCTATATGCTGCCAGGGGGCAGCAGGTGCTGGCAGAGGAAGAAGGCGACCGGCCGACAGGTGTCTCGGAACCTTGTTGCGGGCGCAGGACACACAGGCAGAAACAAAGTCCATAACATCCTTGTGCAGGTTAGGCCACCAGTAGTGCCGGGTAATAAGCTGGAGGGTCTTTTTCTGACCGGCGTGGCCAGCTAGTTTAGACGAATGACCCCAGTGTAGGATCCTCTCCCGATCAGGTACCGATACGAACGTCTTACCAGGAGGGAGACAATTTAGACTCACGGGGGCCACCTGCATTACTCTGGCGGGATCGATGGGGCAGTCACATGGTCTATGAGGTGGTAATGTCTCTGCCTCCTCCATATCAAAGACATCAACACAAGACCAATAAGGAATCGAAAGTCCAGGTAGATTAGCTGGGATAGGAGAGGGACGGACGGAATGGACGGGAACCAGACAGGTTTTATGACAGTCTTGTCCCCAGCGAAGGACTTCTCCGGTTTGCCAGTCAAGCACGGGTGCATGTCTCTGGAGCCAAGGCAGACCTAGCAAGAGGGCGTGAGAGAGTCCAGGCAGAACGTGAAGGGAGATACTCTCTGAATGCAGCATACCCACTTGCAGAGTAATGGATTCGGTGATGAATTGGATGGGGCGAGATAAGAGGCCCCCATCCACGGCAACAACAGACAAGGGTACAGCCAGAGGTTTGGTGGGGATGCGGTATTTCTCCACCAGGGACAGTGAAATAAGATTTCCGGCTGCTCCAGAGTCAAGTTGGGCTAGTTCGGAATAACGATTCTCCCCGCAGATGATTGAGACAGACAGCAGCAGGGATGGAGAGGATTTATTTTTGTCTAGATCAAGTCCTCTGAGCGAACCTAGACACAGGCGTTCTCCCGACCTCTCCGGGCAGGCACGGATCCGATGCTCCTTACTGCCACAGTAGAAGCAGCTCCCCTCGGCACGGCGAAAGTCCTGACGGGATTTGACCATCTTGGTCTGGTCGACCTGCATAGGCTCAGGAGAGTGTACCTGGGGAGAAACGGAAGGAGTGACGGGTTTCAGAAAAGTAGGAACCAGACGTGGAAGCCCCTTTTCACGGGTGACCTCTTTGGCACGTTCCTGGAACCGTAGGTCAATCCGGGTGGCAAGAGTTATTAGGTCATCGAGAGTGGTAGGAATGTCCTGACCAGCAAGTTCATCTTTAATACGGCCGGACAGACCCTCCCAGAAGACGGATACCAGAGCTTCGTTATCCCAGGCCAGCTCCGAGGCAAGGGTACGGAACCGTATGGCATATTGACCCACGGTGAGGCTTCCCTGACGGAGGCGTAGCAGAGATGATGCGGATGAGGTCCTCCGTCCGGGTTCGTCGAAGGCTTTCCGGAAAGCCGTGAGAAAGGCAGGCAAGTCGGACACCAGGGGGTCTCCTCTCTCCCATAGAGGATTTAGCCAGGCCAGAGCCTCCCCGGTGAGATGGGACATGATGAATGCAATTTTGGCTCGGTCGGAGTTAAACTGGTGGGACAATAGTTCAAAATGCAGGGTGCATTGATTTATGAAGCCCCGAGCCAGGACGGAGTCGCCTCCGAAGCGAGGAGGTGCAGAGAGCCGGGGTCCGGAAAAGGATACCATGGTACTGGCCGTAGTTGCAGGATCAGACAGGGTGTTCAGGCGAGTATTAACATTCCGCAGATGACCCAGGATGGCCTCCTGTTGGGACTTCTGACGGGACAGTTCAAGACAGAGGTCCGAGAGCGAGGGAGCTTGGGTGCCACCGGGTTCTGTGGCCCGAGCAAACTGTAACGGGTCCGGGAGGCGGAACCTCTGAGCTACTATACAAGGGGGCGGCCCTTGTAAGGGAGCGGGTGGCAGTCTCTGGGTGAACGGACAGGGAGTTACGGCAAGTGATCAGGGCAGTCTCTGGGTTAGGGGTAGGTACGACCTGTGATGGCAGAGCCTCCGGGTAGGCTAGCAGGCAGATGGTAGATGTGTGCTCCCAGGTGAGCAAGCGAGAGTCTCTGGAATAGCAGGTGGTCACGGCACGTGACGGCGGAACCTCCGGGCTGGCAGGCAGGTAGGTAACGGAGAAGCGCTCCCAGGTGAGCGGGCAAGAGTCTCTGGAATAGCTGGTGGTCACCGCACGTGACAACGGGACCTCCGGGCTGGCAAGCAGGCAGGTAACGGAGATGCGCTCCCAGGTGAGCGGGCAAGAGTCTCTGAGATAGCTGGTGGTCACAGCACGTGACAACGGAGCCTCCGGGCTGGCAAGCAGGCAGATAACGGAGAAGCGCTCCCAGGTGAGCGGGCAAGCTGGTCCATAGACAGACTGACCGGAGTAGTAAGGCAGACCGTCGGACCTCAGGCAAGCAGGCAGGTAGCTGATATGCGCTCCCAGGTGAGCGGGCAGGCTGGTCCTTTAGACAGACTGACAGGAGTAGTAAGGCAGACCGTCGGACCTCAGACTGGCAGACAGGTAACAAGTATTCAGGCAGGAATCAGGCAGGTAACTGGCAGGTAACTAGCAGGAAACTGGCAGGTAACTGGCAACGGGACCTGAGGGCTGAAGCACAGGTGAGACACAGGTGCAAACAACATTGCTCGGGCACCTCCATTTTGGAGGAGGTGCCTTATATATGATGAAGTCCTCCGGCCATTGGCCGGGGACTCTTTAGGGCGGCGCGCGCGGCCCCTTTAAGAGGAGGGAAGCGCGCGCGCGCCCTAAGCACAGGGGCCAGGAAGGAGCGCGCGCTGAGAGCAGAGCAGGAGGAGGACGCCGGGACGGAGCGCGCGCTGACAGCAGAGCGGGGAGAGGACGCCGGGACGGAGCGCGCGCTGACAGCAGAGCGGTGAGGGGAGCAGCGTCCCTGCCTAGCAGAGGGCAGGGACGCCAGCGCTACAGAGATACAGAACACACACACCACCTTTCTCTTTGGCTCCAGCCAGACAGTAAACAACTTCCCCACAATCCCCCAGGGGCTCTGCTAAAGCAGTCCCCTTCTCCTGTGACAGGGTTAACCCCTCTAGTTGCTGGATGCTTCTGGAGCACAACACTTCCTGTCTCATGTGCTTATGTTACTTCTAATAGTTGCTGAATGCTTTTAGAGCAACATAACTACTTCTGCATGTCACACTCTGCAACAGCACTACTTCTGCATGTCACATACCTTTTAAAAAAATCCTTGCCTTCCCCTGATTCTGCCATTCTTTTCCGTTTTTAGCTGCGTCATTCCATTTCAGATATCTTCACATTTGTTGATCTTCGAGCGCAGTATGTGAAATCACCGCTTGAAGACCAACTGGACATTTCTACAGAGTCTTCTCTGGAGGCATGCATTTTCACTCCTTCCTCCCAGATGCTGCTAATTGTGACGTTGTGACGGTGGTGGATTGTGAACCCACTGCGCCACTGGCTGGATTTACCCTGGAGGGGCGTAATTAGGTGACTACCTGGTCTTCACTAGAGGCACTGATAGTGAGGATAGCCTTGGGCCGTTACGGTAGTCACCAAATGCCACTACTGGGCAGTCCATGGACCTGCAGCACCTAACGGGTCAAATGCAAAATACAAGGCATTAAGAACTAAGACAGAAACGTGGTCAGGAAGTCCGAGGTCAGGGTGAGCAGCACAGGTTCAGAATAAGAAGCCAGGGTCAGGAGCAGAGAGGTCAGACAAAACAAGTGAATAAGCTGGGTTGGTAACAGGAGAGACTGAACAATAAAGCACCTTGACAGGGAACTAATGACAAACTACAACTAGGACCTAAGCCCAGGTAAGGTGTGGAGGGAGGAGCTGCCTAATATATCCCCTGCTGGCAGAGGATAGGCCAGGGAAGCCAAACTGTGCAGGACACAGTGTATTTAAATTCCTGCAGAGTCTGTCCGGGCCTCCCTATAGCCAGGTGGAGACTCCTGCAACAGGAGGATGTATCTGTGCCGAGATGGATTCTGAAGAAACACCCCATTGGTCTGAAAGTAGAGATTTCTTATGCTGAGCTCCAAAAGCAACAAATGTGAATATCTCTGTAGTTGAGCGACGCAGCACAAAATGGAATAGAGCAACAGAACCAGGAGAGCTGGGGGATTTTTATAAGGTTTTTTATCTCCGTTTTTTTCAGCAGTTGATAAGTCCTCTATAACATATCTATGTAAATAATAGTTTAGAGAAATTCTTTCTTCCTTTTATCTAGTTTTTGTCATTGCTTATAGAGCACTGTACGGAGATCGCCACTATGGTAGGAACTCAAACTGATCCTGTCAAGATTCTGACATAATATATAAGCCGGAGGACTGACATACTGTACTTCATCCTGGCAGAGGGAATCCTTTCAGTACCATCAATTTAAGAGATCCAAACCTCAGCTCCCCTAGGCAATCATGCAGAGCAACATTTAAAGGATTTTTTCTGTTTTGATATCGAATCAAAAGTGATCCAACGTTGATGTATTTCATACATCCTCATAGAGCTCCGTTTTATTAATTGTATGCTCCAAACAAGCCAAATAAGCGTTACATGAAAAAATTCTGGCTGTCTGCAGCTTCCACAAGAGGGAGATACTGCACATTTATTATACATTTAGGTTAATAATAATACAGCATCCACTCAGCTACATATATATATATACTAGCTATTGAGCCCGTTCTACGCCCGGGTGGCGAGCATTTTTATTGGTATATGGTCTCCCATGCTGGTATGTGCTGCCCCCATCCTGGTATTTGTGCTGCCCCCATCCTGTCCCCACCATCCTATCTTGGTATGCATGGCACGCCTCATCCCCTATCCTGGTATGCATGGCACTCCTCATCCCTATCCTGGTATGCATGGCACCCCTCATCCCCATCCTGGTATGCATGGCACCCCTCACCCCCAATTCTGGTATGCATGGACCCCCTCATCCCCATTCTGTTATGCATGGCACCCTTCACCCCCAATCCTGGTATGCATGGCACCCCTCACCCCCAATTCTGGTATGCATGGCACCCCTCACCCCCAATCCTGGAATGCATGGCACCCCTCTCCCCCAATCCTGATATGCATGGCACCCTTCACCCCCAATCCTGGTATGCATGGCACCCTTCGCCCCCAATCCTGGAATGCATGGCACCCCTCACCACCCCCAATCCTGGAATGCATGGCACCCCTCATCCCCAATGCTGGTATGCATGGCACCCCTCACCCCCAATCCTGGTATGCATGGCACCCCTCATCCCCAATGCTGGTATGCATGGCACCCCTCACCCCCCTATCCTGGTATGCATGGCAACCCTCATCCCCCAATCCTGGTATGCATGGTACCCCTCATCCCCCAATCCTGGTATGCATGGTCCCCTCACCCCCGAATCCTGGTATGCATGGTCCCCTCATCTCCCAATCCTGCTATGTATGGTACCCCTCAATCCTGGTATGTATGGTACCCCTCACCCCCCAATCCTGGTATGTATGGCACCCCTAATACCTTACACGCTGCACACACATACAAAAAGTAAACACTTATACTCACCTTTCTTCCCTGTGCTCCAGCACTGCTGTGTCCTCTTCTGCCGGAGTCCGGGGGAGGAGTGTGGTGCCGGAGTACGCACGTGTCCATACCGCATACCGTAATGTCCGGCTCCATACACTCCTCTTACCTGTAACGGCTCCATGCGTTCTTTTGTCTGGAGCCAGACTGTGCAGGTGTGTCGCGCTTGCACAGTCCATAAAGGCTTCAGACAGAGACACGCATCCCCGGTTATATTATAGATATATATCACCTATTCTACAAAAGAGAAATGTAAATCCCATCAGTATCTGGTGACTGCCTGTCATCTCCATCATCAGTATTTGGTGATCACCCATCGTCTCCATCATTAGTATCTGGTCACCGCCCTTCACCTCCATCATCAGCATCTAGTGACTGACCGTCACCTCCATCATCAGTATCTGGTGACTTCCAATCACCTTCATTCATCATCAGTATCTGGTGACCGCCCGTCACCTCCATCATCAGTATCAAGTGACCGCCCGTCAACTTCATCATCAGTATCTGGTGACCGCCCGTCACCTCCATCATCAGTATCTGGTGACCGCCCGTCGCCTCCATCATCAGTATCTGGTGACTGCCCATCACCTTCATTCATCATCAGTATCTGGTGACCGCACGTCACCTCCATCATCAGTATCTGGTGACCGCCCGTCTCCTCCATCATCAGTATCTGGTGACTGCCCATCACCTTCATTCATCATCAGTATCTGGTGACCGCCCGCCGCCTCCATCATCAGTATCTAGTGACCGCCCGTCACCTCCATCATCAGTATCTAGTGACCGCCCGTCACCTCCATCATCAGTATCTAGTGACCGCCCGTCACCTCCATCATCAGTATCTGGTGACTGCCCATCACCTTCATTCATCATCAGTACTTGGTGACCACACATCGCCTCCATCATCAGTATCTGGTGACCGCCCGTCGCCTCCATCATCAGTATCTAGTGACCGCCCGTCGCCTCCATCATCAGTATCTAGTGACCGCCCATCACCTCCATCATCAGTATCTAGTGACCGCCCGTCACCTCCATCATCAGTATCTGGTGACTGCACATCACCTTCATTCATCATCAGTACTTGGTGACCACACATCGCCTCCATCATCAGTATCTGGTGACCGACCGTCTCCTCCATCATCAGTATCTGGTGATCGCACACCCCCCCTATTTCCTTGTAGATGTAAACTTGTGAGCAGGGACCTCACTCCTGATGTAACTGTTTAAACTGTCTCACCTTGTATTGAAGTTATTGTCTGTACATGTCCCCGCTTAATTATAAAGTGCTGTGGAATATATTGGCGATATATAAATAAAAATTATTATAATTATAAAAATGAATATTAGTACTTCTTCTAGATACATTTGCAGAGGTGACAGTGAGGACCGGAGAGACTGGAAAGCTGACAGTGAGGACCGGAGGGGTGACAGTGAGGACCGGAGAGGCTGGAGAGGTGACAGTGAGGACCGGAGAGACTGGAAAGCTGACAGTGAGGACCGGAGGGGTGACAGTGAGGACCGGAGAGGCTGGAGAGGTGGCAGTGAGGACCGGAGAGACTGGAAAGCTGACAGTGAAGACCGGAGGGGTGACAATGAGGACCGGAGAGGCTGGAGAGGTGGCAGTGAGGACCAGAGAGGCTGGAGAGGTGGCAATGAGGACTGGAGAGGCTGGAGAGGTGACAGTGAGGACCAGAGAGGCCGGAGAGGTGACAGTGAGGACCAGAGAGGAAAGAGAGGTGACATTAAGAATTGGAGAGGCCGGAGAGGTCGCAGTAAGGACCAGAGAGGCCGGAGAGGTGACAGTGAAGACCGGAGAGGCCGGAGAGGTGGCTGTGAGGACCGAAAAGGTGGCAGTAAGGACCGGAGAGGTCGGAGATGTGACAGTGAGAACAGGAGAGGCCGGAGGTGGCATTGAGGACCAGAGAGGCCGGAGAGGTGACAGTGAGGGCCGGAGAGGTGACAGTGAGGACCGGAGAGGCCGGAGAGTTGACAGTGAGGACCGGAGAGGTGTCAATGAGGACCAGAGAGGCCGGAGAGGTGACAGTGAGGACCGAAGAGGCCAGAGAGGTGACAGTGAGGACTGGAGAGGCCGGAGAGGTGACAGTGAGGACCGGAGAGGTGGCAATGAGGACCAGAGAGGCCGGAGAGGTGACAGTGAGGACCGAAGAGGCCAGAGAGGTGAGCGGTGAGGCGAGTATAAGGATTTGTTTTTCATATTACAGTTATTATACCCTGCAGTCTGGAGAGACCACAGAGTCTAATAAAGGACATTACATTTACGAACTGTAACTTCTCTGCAAATCAAATTTCCCAGGAAAATCTGCGTGAACAGGCAAAATCAAATTTTACCAGATCAGCTCTCCTCCAGCAGTCACACCAAATACTGATGGGATTTAGAGTAGTTTTGCTCAGTAACTTTGCATTATGTTAATTGATAAAAACAAACTATTAATTTGCAAAAGCTTCTTACTCTGCAGCATTTTTTACAGTCCTGCATAAAACTTCTGCACAGTACTTTGCCTTAGTGCAATCAGGGTTGTCTTAGAGCAGTCAGCATCTTTCATCTGCTCATATATATACTCGTATAGATTTATTGATATCAGTTGGTCATAGATGTAAGCGTCGTACATTATCCTACAGCTAAAACTTAAGAATTATTTCAGAGCAAATTTTTTACTTTTTAAGTTTGAATTCCCGACATAAACATTCTGAGCGAGTGCGTGTGACGGGTCCCCATACATCACGAGTTACCATCGCTTGTGTCATTGTTAGTAATGTCTTCTAGATGTGTGACCAATACTTAACTTGGGTGATAATATTATTGACTCAGGACTTGGACATTTTGTAGAAAGTTTACGTAAGGCAAACAAAGCTGAACCGAAAAAGTGCTCTCCACCATCAGAAGTGCCTCATTTACATCTTAAGTGGCGCGATCTCCACCCAAGTAATCATGAATTCTAAATATAGGTTCCAGGAAGATACTGAGGATGGAAAACAGAAGAGGGACCAGGGGCTTCAAGAATAAAAGAGCTCCTGGAAAATTAGCAGCAACGGTGTGAAGTTATTAAAGAAATAAGGACCTTTCTAATCCATTTCCTCCTAGGGTTGGCCTACCTTAGGTCCTCTTTAAGCAGCGACAAATAGAATAAAAAGGTAAACCAATTAAAACATAAGGAAAAGCTGAGTTCACACAAGCGTATAAAACATAAGCGTAAAAAAAGGACAAATTTTCATCCGTATTCCATCCATTGTTTTTCTATACATCAGCATCATTAGAATTTATAAGACCACATACAGTTTCCTATGTATATGTAAAAATCGGATGCTATATAGACTATCTGATTTTTTTTTGCCCACCCGTAGATTTCTCATCCAAAATAAGGACAAGAATTGTGCACGCTGCAATTTTTTTCAAGGGCAGATTCGGTCAATGAAAAAAAAGGTAATCTCTATTGAATTACATCGGTCCAAGTGCTGTCCTTTTTTTAGCCACAAATATATTTTGCATTCCTGAGCTTATAAACATATACAACGCTGTTGGGCCAACTTGCTGAAAGTGTGGCTACTGGCAGAATATGAAATTATTTCCTCCCTGGTGCCGCCTGCTTTCAGTCATGGAGGCGGTGCACAGAGCACGCCCCTGCACTTTCACTGACAGCTCGCGGCACACCGATGTGCCACAGAGCTGGCTGTTACTCAAAGTGCTTGGGTGTGCTTACTGTCGCCGCTCACAGTATAATGAGCAATGTCTGCAGTTGCTCTGTGCGTGTCCCCATAACTGAAAGCCAGTGGCTCCTGGAAGGAAGCCACACTTTCACTAAGGTGGCCGGGTAGCATTGTAATGATTATTACCTGTAGGCAAACCCTATATCTGCAGATAAATAGCATTTTCCAAGGTGACAGGTTCCCTTATGCATAGTTGAGTAAATCAATTTGATGCAAATTGAATTTATGCTGAATTTTTAGGACTTTGCTGAAGCTGGTGAATTTGAACAATGTGCTTCCCGCCAGCTTTATCCACGTTGTAGAAAACTTCATCAGCTAGAGAACGATCACATGACCTTGGGCATGACTTCCCCATAATGCCTGGCAGCTATCGCATCACATCGTATAGCACAGGCAATCAGGAGAGACTATAAGAGCCTGTATAAAAGCCAAGGCAGGGAATAAAGCAGCCATTTGAGAGTGAATCTACATAATGAGAGAACGTCTCAGCTCACAGCTTAGTAATAGAATGAGGGAGAGAAAACATAAAACATTGTACAGAAGTGTGTGTAACATCACAGCAGTTACCATCTGTTAACCCATAGCCATGTACAGTATATTGCGGTCACTTTGACATTACATTAAGGCTGTGTTTGCCTTAAGAGCTTGAACGGGTTTCATTACAGTCCTAGGAGACCTCAGAGTGTTCCAATCATCTTTTTAGGTCAATTTGAGGATTTTTGATTAACAGCGAATCAATTCTCTGTAAGTCGAATTTCCCGGCAAAATTCAGCAAATTTGGAGAATTTGAATTTCCAAAGATTTGCTCATCACCAGATACAATGAAATCTCCCACACAGGATGTGACATAGGGTGGATTCTCCAATGGATGATACATCTAGTTATGCAGCAATGCTGGTAGTGGGAGATGTACTACTGCATAACTACACAGATTTGCTACTCAGGAGCCCAAAACTACCTGGTTACGGCCCCATTGTAATGGCGCCCATTATTGAACCGATATAAGAATTTAGCAAAATCAAGACTTAATGTGCTGGTGATGGTCACTGACCTCATTATATCAAGGGGCTCTCACATGATGGCCACCCTTGTCTTCCTGCCCTTTTAGACCATGTTGGCATCATACAAGAGGGTCCCGTTGTGGCGCACTCAACCGTACATTTATTGCATGGTTATTGTATTTTCCCTGTAGCTTCTGGTTTCAGCTTTCTCCATCAAAATCTGCTTTCTAACTTGGTGGCCCGGAGATGGACCCTCCATCGATGTCCTGAATACTGCTGCGCCTCTGTTCTGAAAGACAATCTTTTTTAGATGGAAAGATGGGTAGACGCTCGCTCATGACAGAGGCATGCACACGGCGCAGCAGGAGGAGAACCTGCTCATAAATATACTCCAAATGTCAGACATCGGTAGAGTCTTGGAATTGTTCGCATGCTTGATTGTCTATACACTATGAAAAAAATTTAAAGACATGGACGTTATCACATAATGGTGTCAGCACAGATTGTTCTGCTCGTGCGGAGTGCCCTAGTGAGAAAACAAACATACCCAAAGGCAAAACTACAAGCAAACCCCTAAGTACAGAACTTAAAGGGGCTACTAACAATTCATATACATTCTGTGATTTCTTGAGTCATCCATAATCTGAAACAGGAATGGGTAGTAATGGTGAGTTACATGGCAGATATGTGCCGTTGAATGACCACCGATCGGCTATAGTTAAGTCTTGGGTGGTCATTTAATGACTTGTTCAGACATGGCTGACCTCAATCCTATGTACACAGAATGGACTTTAATACCATGTGCACATAGAATATCATCATTATCAGGGACACAGCCCCTATTTATGCAGGATGATGAGCACGTTTTAAGCAGCTTAACACTCATCGCACCTGATGAACCAATGTTGTGCTCATTTGGGTGATTACCAGCCTATTTACGTAAGGGTCACCTGGTGAGGTAGATCCACTAAGCCTCTGATCCCCATGAGTTCACAGACCCCAGATGTTAGTCCAGCGTCTTCAAGGACAAGTGGAACCGTGAAGACTTGGACAGACATCAACCACAGAAGCAGTAGGACAGATGGAGCGGAATACAGTAGAGATGAATGGAAGTTAAAGCACAAAAATCTGAGAAGGTGGAGCACACCAAACATAGGACTCTGGAGTCTAAATCCTAAGACACAGGTGTTTGTTTAGTGGGCCTTAAATAGGATTAGGGGGATGAGCCATGCCAGGAAACCTACACAACCTGACGTGGAGCACAACAGAGAGCAATGGATCATGATGAAGGAAGCAGAGCCAGGGATACATGGACAGGTAAGAATTTAGATGGGCCGATAGTTGGGATCGAGCATTCCAAGGAACATTTGTTCCCCAATTATTTGCCTATATGGGTCTTAGAGTAAAAAAATCCTCCTCTGAAAGTAACTGTATGCCATCAACTTCACAAAGAATAAAGACAAGGGAAAGCCAAGTCTTTTCTTGTCCTTTTGGTTATGAATGATTCAAGGACCTCTAAGGTATAACAGCAACACAACCTGCAATAGTTTTAGGCTTGATAGCTTTTATTATTGTTATTGCCTACTGACTGTCCCCAAAAGATGATATTGGGGGAGATAAGGATATGGCTGGATCCTTTTATTTTAAGAAGATAAGCTGCTGCCGGTGGAGCATGGCTGAGGTTTTCTCACCATTACTTATTGAGAACAGATTTATTGGGGCAGTGGGGAGAAATAGCTTTACCGCATGAAGGACAGCTTTGGAGCACAAACTTCTGCTCCTGGGTGTTTTTTTTTTCACTTCTGTCTCCCAAAAGCCAGGTAAGCACAGATCTAATCGGAGATACAGCTACAGACTATGCAATGAATCTTCGCCTTTGGCTCATTATGACCTTCAGGTAATTAAGACATAATTGTTGACACCTACTTTCACTATGACCTGATAATCACTTCTCTTGTCTTGAGGCATTTTTAGTCTATGTTGAATATATTTCACAACATAAGAACAGAAAATAAGGAAGACGAGTGACTTCTGCTCAGAGAGACTTGGTGCCGTGTAATCGACCAGATCACATTCTCGCTTTGTAAATATTGTAAAGTTTGATTTAGACGGTTTCTCATTGGCCCAAAAAAAACATTACGGGAAACTCTTTGGTTAACACCAAAGCTACAAATTATCTTTAGCCGTTATGTCACCATTTGCATCATATATAGCGATCGCCCTGTGGCAGCACTCATTGACATCATGCAAATGTTGGAACCAACCCAATTAACATCCAATCAGTCTTATATGACATTTTTGATACATTTAGGTGAATGCAATCCATGGTGTAGGTATTCGGATTCCATAGCAATGTCTTGGGAATTGGCTCTTCCCTGTAGAATGTAGAAGCTTTGGTATATTTTGAAGAGGACTTTGCACCAGTTAAACTGGTCACATCATGGGATAGTGGTTGCACAGCTTAGTAAAAAAATATTTATTTTATTTTTTAACTTCTCCCCTCCATTGTGGAGATATTAGTTTGTAAAGTTTAGGTTATAACTTATGATAAGTCCAAGGGGGCATTTACAGAGATTATTCTCTGAGGGTGTGTACTTCTTCCTCTGTATGACATTAACCAATCATAAGCTGTCACGCTGTCTCTGTATACTGGAGGTAGGGGGCCTAAGTTGACCCTAAGCTGGGGCCCTGACTAATCCCTCAACCTGGAGGTACTGTTAAAGGTACAGAGGTCCAGGCCGCCAGCGTAACCCCTACCTCCTGAGGATCCCTGCACCTAAGTAATCTAGTCCTGAGAAGGACCCCGATCACAACAAAAGGGGACAAGTAATAATATGCCCACACACAGTACTTAGACGAACGAGACAGTACAAGGGAAAAACCAAAACCACCTTGCATACAAAAACTACACAACTACAACAGAGGGAACACCAACGGGAAAGGAGATAAATGATAAAGCGAGGAAGGGAAAAAACTCTCCGAATACACTTATCTCTGAAACTCCAAATACCACGATCCGCTCTGTTAGTCTGCATGAAATGCTTTCACCGACATTTCCCTAACAGACCAGCAGGCATTTGAAGGAGTCTCACTACAGCAGCATTGATTGCAGCTGGGCGAGGCTGGACCTCGTCTAGCACAGAGAGAGAGAGAATTAACTCCCTCACTGCCGAAAAACACAAAGCACCAAAAAGTCAGCTGCGAGAAGTCAGGCTGTGTAATCGTGACGATCTTCGTGGCGACACACCCGTGACAGTACCCCCCCTTCTACGAGGGGCCTCCGGACCCTCAGGGCCAGGTTTATCCGGGTGAGTCGTGTGGAAGGCCCGAACTAATCGGTCTGCGTTAATATCCGACGCAGGAACCCACATCCTCTCCTCAGGACCATACCCTTTCCAATGAACCAGGTACTGAAGGGACCGGCGATTAAAGCGTGAATCGATGACCCTTGATACCTGGAACTCCAAGTTACCATTGACCACCACTGGAGGGGGAGGTAAAGGTGACGGTACCACCGGCGCCACATACCTCTTAAGCAACGATCTGTGGAACACGTTGTGAATTTTAAACGTAGGGGGGAGGTCAAGATGGAATGCCACCGGATTAATTATAGAACTGATTCTGTACGGCCCGATGAACCTGGGACCCAGTTTCCAGGAGGGAACCTTAAGTTTTATATTCCTGGTAGACAACCATACCCGATCGTTCACACTTAGGTCCGGACCAGACACTCTCCTCCTATCAGCCATACGTTTGTATCGGTTCCCCATAGTATTCAGATTCTTCAGCACCCCTCTCCATACTGAAGCGAGTGATGAGGAAAATCGTTCCTCCTCAGGAACCCCCGAAGAGCCCCCCCTACTGAAAGTACAAAACTGGGGGTGAAAACCATATGCCCCAAAAAACGGGGACTTACCAGTGGACTCGCTCCGCCTATTATTAAGAGCAAACTCTGTCAGAGGTAAGAAAGAAGCCCAGTCCTCCTGGTTCTCTGACACAAAACACCGGACATATGTCTCCAAGCTCTGGTTCATTCGTTCCGTCTGACCATTGGTCTGAGGATGAAAAGCCGATGAGAACGACAAATGCATCCCCCGCCGTGCACAAAACGCCTTCCAGAACTTGGACACAAACTGAGACCCCCGATCAGACACCACCTCGGAGGGTACCCCGTGAAGCCTCACAATCTCCCCAATGAACACCTGCGCAAGAGTTTTAGCATTAGGGAGAGCAGGAAGAGCGATAAAATGTGCCATCTTGCTGAACCTGTCCACTACAACAAGTATGACCGTTTTACCCGAAGACGGAGGGAGGTCCGTAATAAAGTCCATAGACAGATGAGTCCAAGGACGCTCCGGGATCTTCAAAGGTAAGAGGGCCCCAGACGGACGGGTATGTGTGGTCTTAGAGCGCGCACAAACCCCACAGGACGCGACAAAAGTTACCACCTCCTTATGTAAGTTAGGCCACCAAAACCGACGCGAGAGGAGATCCACAGTTGCTTTACTCCCCGGGTGTCCTGCAAAAACTGAGTTATGGTGTGCCTCGATCACCTTTTGTCGCAACTGATCTGGAACAAACAGTCTCCCCGGAGGTCCAACAGGGGCGTCCCCCTGAGCCTCCAATACCTCCTCCTCCAGCTCAGAGCATACTGCCGAAACCACCACCCCCTCCTGAAGGATAGGAATCGGGTCGTCCGTATTCCCGGCCCCAGGGAAACTACGAGATAAGGCATCCGCCTTTACATTTTTTGACCCAGGACGATATGTAACGACAAAATTAAACCTGGTGAAAAACAATGACCACCTAGCTTGTCTGGGATTCAGACGTTTCGCGGACTCCAGATATAGCAGGTTCTTGTGATCGGTGATAACGGTGACCGGATGGACTGCCCCCTCCAAAAAATGGCGCCACTCCTCAAAAGCTAACTTAATGGCCAAGAGTTCCCTATTGCCGACATCGTAATTCCTCTCAGCGGACGACAATTTTTTAGAGAAAAAGGCGCACGGATGCCACTTACCAGGGGACGAACCTTGTGACAATACTGCTCCCACCCCTACCTCGGAAGCGTCTACCTCTACAATGAATGGCTGTGACGCATCAGGTTGAATGAGTATGGGTGCCGAGGCAAAACATTTTTTCAAGGAGGAGAATGCTTGACAAGCCTTGTCAGACCACCTAGAAAAATCCGTCCCCTTTTTAGTCATGTCTGTGAGAGGCTTAACCATGGACGAGAAATTACGAATGAACTTCCGGTAATAATTAGCAAACCCCAGGAAACGTTGTAGTGCCTTAAGATTCTCTGGCCGATCCCACTCAAGAACTGCCCGCACTTTCCCAGGGTCCATACGAAAACCGGACGCTGAAACCAGGAAGCCTAAAAACTGGAGTTCCTGTACGGCGAACACACACTTTTCCCATTTGGCATACAGTTTATTATCCCGCAAGATCTGTAACACCTGCCTAACGTGCTCCTGATGAGACACCAGATCCGGCGAGTAAATTAAGATATCATCCAGATATATGACAACAAACTGTCCCACCAGGCGGCGAAAAATGTCAATAACAAAGTGTTGGAACACCGCCGGGGCATTAGTCAGACCGAATGGCATGACAAGGTTCTCATAATGCCCCTCCGGAGTGTTAAACGCCGTCTTCCACTCATCCCCCTCCTTCATCCTAATCAGATTGTACGCCCCCCTGAGATCCAACTTAGAGAACCATTTGGCGCCCACGATCTGATTAAAGAGATCGGGAATAAGTGGGTGCGGATACGGATCTCGGACCGTAATCCGATTAAGTTCACGGAAATCCAGGCAAGGGCGTAGGCCTCCATCTTTCTTCTTAACAAAGAAGAACCCCGCAGCCACCGGTGAAGATGAAGGTCTAATATGCCCCTTAGCCAGACTTTCTGAAATATAATCCTTCATGGCCTGCCTCTCAGGACCAGAAAGGTTATACAACCTAGCTTTAGGTAACTTGGCCTCAGGGAGCAGTTTTACAGAACAGTCATACTCGCGATGAGGAGGTAGTTCCTGACACCCTTTCTCCGAGAATACATCCTCAAAGTCCGCCAGAAATGGAGGTAAGACCCAAGGAGTAACCGCACCGATGACCGTGTTCATGCAGTTTTTATTACAGAATTTACTCCATTGGCTTATCTCTCTGGTTTGCCAATTAATAACCGGGTTATGCTTAGTTAACCAAGGAAGGCCCAACACTATAGGAGTGGGAAGACCCTCCAACACGTAGCAAGACAACAGTTCTTTATGTATCGCCCCCACTTGAAGTTTTACGTCATGCACAGCTTGCAAAAAACTTCCCTGACCGAGAGGCCTGGCATCGATCGAGAATATGGGGATGGGTTTAGCCAACTCACTCAATCGCATACCTTGAACCCGGGCAAACCGAGCATCAACCAGATTAGCCCCGGCCCCACTATCCAGAAGAATAGATATCCTCTCAGTTCTCGTACCCACCACCACCTCCGCCGGTACGAGAAACTGAGACGAACCTAGGGACGAAATACCTACTCCCAGATTGCCGTCCACCACACAACCTGGGATCAACAGTTTTCCGACGACTCTTCACTCTGCAAGGGACGGGATGGACACCCCCCAATAAAATGTCCCTTTCTCCCGCAGAAGAAACACCTTTCTGTCTTATGGCGCACCACCGGTCCCCTCCCCCGAAATGATGTCCCTCCTAATTGCATAGGCTCCTCTGGACTGACCAGGGGAACCACCATATGAGGGGACCTTGTAGGAGGTGGAGTCATCACAGGGGGTAGAGTTATCCCGCACCTCTCCCGAAGCCGTCTGTCAACGCGAATAGCAAGGGCCATAGCGGCTTCCAGTAACGCGGGAGAGTCATACTGTGCCAACACATCCTGTAATTTGTCGGATAAACCTTGACAAAACTGGCTCCTAAGAGCCGGGTCATTCCACTGGGTGTCCGTGGCCCACCTACGGAACTCCGAACAGAATTCCTCCGCCGGACGATCTCCCTGCTGAATCCTACGTAACTTAGACTCAGCAAGGGAGATCCGATCTGGGTCATCATATACGAGTCCCAGAGCAGCGAAAAACCTATCCACTGACTGGAGAGCCGGGGAGCCCGGGGGAAGAGAGAACGCCCAAGATTGTGGGTCCCCTTGTAGGAGCGAGATGACAATTCCCACCCTTTGTTCTTCACTCCCCGAAGACCGAGGCCGCAGCCGAAAGTACAACTTGCATGCCTCCCGGAAAACAAAAAACTTGTCCCGCCCCCCAGTGAACCTGTCAGGGAGAGCTACTCTAGGTTCTGGTCCGGCTTGCTCCTGAGGATACAAAACCTTGGACCTAACGTCCGCCAGCTCCATGGACAAACTCTGCAACTGCCGAGCTAGACCGGCTACTGGATCCATGGTAGCTGGAGAAAAACTAAGTGGTCGATGAAAATGTCACGCTGTCTCTGTATACTGGAGGTAGGGGGCCTAAGTTGACCCTAAGCTGGGGCCCTGACTAATCCCTCAACCTGGAGGTACTGTTAAAGGTACAGAGGTCCAGGCCGCCAGCGTAACCCCTACCTCCTGAGGATCCCTGCACCTAAGTAATCTAGTCCTGAGAAGGACCCCGATCACAACAAAAGGGGACAAGTAATAATATGCCCACACACAGTACTTAGACGAACGAGACAGTACAAGGGAAAAACCAAAACCACCTTGCATACAAAAACTACACAACTACAACAGAGGGAACACCAACGGGAAAGGAGATAAATGATAAAGCGAGGAAGGGAAAAAACTCTCCGAATACACTTATCTCTGAAACTCCAAATACCACGATCCGCTCTGTTAGTCTGCATGAAATGCTTTCACCGACACTTCCCTAACAGACCAGCAGGCATTTGAAGGAGTCTCACTACAGCAGCATTGATTGCAGCTGGGCGAGGCTGGACCTCGTCTAGCACAGAGAGAGAGAGAATTAACTCCCTCACTGCCGAAAAACACAAAGCACCAAAAAGTCAGCTGCGAGAAGTCAGGCTGTGTAATCGTGACGATCTTCGTGGCGACACACCCGTGACATAAGCAGACAGCAACATACAGGAGAAAAAATAACATGCCCACATAATAGCTTAGAACAGGCTTTCTCCTGAGTGAGACATGTAATGACAGTCAGTCTGCTCTCTTTACTGATCTTCCTGCAGATCTCTGTGTGATTACAAAGTGCTGGGAGAAGAGTGTAGAGGAGTGTGGTTATTAAAGGGATTCTGTCACCCCCCTGGGCGATATCAGACCTCTACTATGGCCATACAGTAAATATATACATACCTGTATGGCCCATAGCAGAGGTCTGATTGCAGAGAAAAACACTTTAATCAATTCTTTTTTCCACAGGCTTGACGGGGGACGCCAAGCAATCCCTGCCTATCTGCTTATTATTCCCTTAAATCCCAGCCTCTCTGCTTAATTATCATATTCCCCCCTCCCTTTGATGTGCACTGTGCTCCCTGACTTCCGGGCATGCGCAAAGCGGCGCTCACATAGAGCTCACATAGAGTGCGCTTTGCTTCATCCCGACCCCGTCTCTCCGTGCACTGCGCCGCAGATTTCTATTGCGAAAGCGCCGGAAAGTGACAGTGACCCCCCTGGCGCCTGCGTAATAGAAACTTGCGGCGCAGTGCACAGAGAGACGGGGCCGGGATGAAGCAAAGCGCTTTATGTTAGCTGCGCTGTGCACATGCCCGGAAGTCAGGGAGCACAGTGCACGTCACAGGGCAAGTCACAGGGGAAGGGGGATATGATAATTAAGCAGAGAGGCGGGGATTTAGGGGAATAATAAGCAGATAGGCGGGGATTGCTTGGCGTCCCCTGGACGCCAAGCCTATGGAAAAAAGAATTGATTAAAGTGCTTTTCTCTGCAATCAGACCTCTGCTATGGGCCATAGAGGTATGTATAGATTTACTTTTCTATACCCTGTATGCCCATAGTAGAGGCCTTATATCGCCCAGGGGGTGACACATTCCCTTTAATACTTATACAGCTTCTATTTCACAGAAGTCACTGTGGGGAGAGGGGCCATAAAGCAGAGCTTTGACTCATTACAAACAACACTACAATAGTTGCTCTCCTCTCATTGTGCACACTGACTGATGTGAGATGAAAGCTGAAATGTGTTTGTAATCACTTTCATCTCTCTCCCACCCCCCAACTTGTAATCACTCTGCAGTGAGATCAGAGAGGAGAACAGATTGTTTGTCATTACATGTCTCCCACAGGAGAATACCTGTTCTATTCTGTATCAAAGGTGTGTTATTTTTTCCCCTGTATATTTCTGTCTGTTTATGATTGGACAATCTCATACAGGGGATGAAGCACACGGCTCCTAGTGATAAATCTCTCTTGGCCTTATCATAACTTAGAACCTAAACTTTACAAGCTAATGTCTCCACAATGGGAAGGTAGAAATGAAAAAATAAAAACTACCTTTTATTCAGCTCTGCAGCCACTATTCCATGGTGTGGCCAGTTTACTATGCTCCAACTGATGAAATGTCCTCTAATAGCTTAAATGCTATGTTTTGAGTAAAAAAACAAGGCTGATCACTCAAGAGAAATGATGAGGAAATAACGCAAGAATGAAGAGAAAAGGAAATAATACAAGAGGGAGGAGACAAGGAATTAATACAAGAAAGAGAAGATGAAATAATACAAGAGGGGGGAGATGAAGAAATAATATAAGAGGGCGGAGACAAGGAAATATACAAGAGGGAGGAAACAAAGAAATAATACAAAAGGGCAGTGACGAGGCATTAAATAATTATAGAGAAAAAAGTAAATTGTGTAAAAAATTAATCAAGGCAGCAAAAATTGAGACAAGAGACTCATTACCAAGAAAATTAAAATAGTCCAAAAATAGTGTTGAACACCTCAAAAATAATCACGGGGAACAGGTGTTGGAGGATGAGGGAAAGGCCAATCTACTAAACACTTTAACCTCTACAGTATTTACACAAAAATATCCCATGACAGACGACATGATCAGGGACAGCAGAAATTCTCTACGTCATCTGCTTAACCCAGAAGACGTACGGCGCCACCTCAAAATTACTAAAGTAGACAAATCCCAGGGCCCGGATGGTAGACAGCCCCGAGTACTGCAGGAATTAATACCGGGATAGGCAGAGCATTATTTCTAATATACACAGATTCTGTAATAACAGGGTCTCTACCATACGACAGGTGTATAGCAAATGTAGCGCCAATATTCAAAAAGGGGACAAAATTTGAGCCTTAAAATTATAGGCCATTAAGTGTAACCTCTACTGTGGGTAAAATCCTTGAAGGTCTTCTAAGAGACGCTATCCTGGAGTATCTCAATAAGAATAACCACATGACCCAGCATCAACATGAGTAGATGGTAGATCGGTCCTATCAGACTAATCTTATCAGTTTCTACGAGGAGATAAATTCCAGATTGGAGCAGGGTAATGCTGTGGATGTTGTCAATATGGACTTTTTGAAGGTGTTTAATACAGGGCCACATAAAAGGTTGGTACTAGTGTTGAGCGAGCACTAAAATGCTCGGGTGCTCGAAGCTCGGGCCGAGCTCGCCGTGATACTCGGGTGCTCGACCCGAGCAACGAGCCCAATGTTAGTCTATGGGAGACCAGAGCATTTTTGCGGTGGCACCTCCGGCAGTCTTTTAAAAGCCTAACAAGTGCCCAAAACGATAGTGACAGTGCTCAAATGACATGGGGACAGCATGGGGATCGCCTCAGGAAGCATTTCTGACCCCCAGATCACTGCTGTCAACAACGTGGTCAGAGGTATTAAGCCACTTTTACAGGCTCACAATAAAACGAAAGTGAAACTTTTTTCCTGTGAAATATGTTAAGGAACATCCTTTCCAGGGAAAAGACTTGTGTATAAGTTAAAATAAATGACCAAAAACAAAGATACTCCTCCACACCTTCGGCTATGTTTACAAGTAGCATTTTTCATGCGTTTTTGCACTTTTGTATTGCTTTCAACTAAGACAAATGCATTCACCGGGAAATGTCATTTTAACATTTTACAACCTTATCTGGCCATGTGCTGTGTGACACATGCATAAAGTGCTGAAAAGACATGGGAACAGCATGGGGAAGACCCCTGGAAGCATCTCTGACTCCCAGGTCTAAAAGCGTGCCCATCATAAGTGATCCTTGCCGCATCAGAAGATGCAGACTTGCAACTATCCCCATGCAAGTTCTAGTCCCAGGGCAAAGTTCAATTGTACCTCCCCCATTCCTTGCAATACAAGTGCAAGTATGCAGCCTGCCACCCACCCACGCCCAGGCTGCAATACCATACTGCTTGCTTGCTTGAACTTGAAATTGGGCCTTTTAGGCATGTGGAGGCGGAATCTGGCCACCACGTCATGGCTGTGTTGGCGGCCTGGAATCCATACTCAATCCCCAGCCGCCCGGCGGCCGGGTGTCCATACTCAGTCCCCAGCCGCCCCGCGGCCGAGTGTCCACACGGTCCCCAGCCGCCTGGGGGCAGTCGGGTGTCCATAAACGGTCCCCAGCCGCCCCCATTTCTCCTTGGAACATCCCCCCACACACTTTTCTTAGCCCGGCCTGCTTTAGGCAGCATTGGACGAGCCCACCAGAGAACCAGACTCCTCCGGTGGGCCCTGACTTCTCCATCGGTGGAGTTGAGAGTGCCAAGGTGAGGAGCATGATGATGATGACAGAAGTTAGCATCTGCTATGTTTTCTTTTAATGCAAGTGTAAGTGAGCAGCCTGCCACCCACTCACCCCCAGACTGCAATTCATACTGCTAGCTTGCACTTGAAATGGGGCCTTTTAGTTTAGAGGAGGCCGAAGCTGGCCACTACCTCATGGCTGCTTCGGCAGCGAGGTATCCATACTCAGTCCCCAGCCGCCCCTATTTGTCCTGGTGTGCCTTATACATAAGATTAAGCGCGTATACCAAAACATTACCTGTGCCCTCCCCAGTGCATTTAGTGGGAAGGAGAGCCTATTCCGCTGTAGTGTGTGCATGCCAAACCCCTGTTCATGGTACATGCGAAGATGCCTCCCACCTTGCACCTGTCGTTGCAGACTTGCAACTATCCCCATTCAAGTCCTTGTCTCAGGGCAGTGTTCAATTGTACCTCTCCCATTCTTTGCAATGCAAGCGCAAGTATGCAGCCTGCCACCCACCCACCCCCAGGCTGCAATACCATACTGCTTGCTTGCTTGCACTTTAAATTGGGCCTTTTAGGCATGTGGAGGCGGAATCTGGCCACCACGCCATGGCTGTGTCGGCGGCCTGGTATCCATACTCAGTCCCCAGCCGCCTGGTGGCCGGGTGTCCCCGCTTGCTCCCCAGCCTCCAGGGGGTGGCCGGGTGTCCATACTCGGTCCCCAGCCACCCCTATTTGTACCGGTAACCTTTCCCACACTTTTCTTAGCCTGGCCTGCTTTAGGGCAGCATTGGCCGAGCCCACTGGACTATCAGACTCCTCCGGTGGGCCCTGGCTTCTCCATCAGGGGAGTTGAGAGTGCCAAGGTGAGGAGCATGATGAGGATGATAGAAGTTAGCATCTGCTTTGTTTTGTTGTAATGCAAGCGCATGTATGTAGTAGCGGCTAGGCCTGAGGAGGTCAGCGTTTTGGCGCATATCCTCCCTCCTCCGAGGATTGCTGGATGTTTTCCTGCTACTATCCAAGTTCTATGACTCCCGTTAAAACAAAGCTTCAGGTAATAAATGATGGATGAGGTAGTGGCAAAGGAGAAAGAGCAGGAGGAACAGGGACCATTCACATCAATATCAGGCCAGTCAACCAGATATGTCTTGTAGGATATGTTTCTGTAACAAAAGGAGCGGTTCGGCTACACAGTTATAGGGCATACAGTGAGTGCAATGCCTACCAAAAATTTCGAGGCACTCCAATGCCCCTTGGAAATGACTTGGAGGTCAGAGGGCGTTAACTAAACCTTTTTTTCCATTTATAGCAACTGGGTCTCCTGTGCACTGTTGGCCTAAGCAGTGAATGGAATGCTTTCCAAAAATTATGAGGTACTGCAATGCCCCTTACAAGAGCCATGTGTGCCACCCCAGGGGTCTGGTCACCACAGTAATAGAGATTACGTCGGAGAGCAAGTGGGAGGTTTCCTGGTCAGGATCCCTTAAACATGCAACATCCTCCTGCCCCAGTCCTGGGAGGGGAGAATTCTGCCCTTATAAACTGGATCTGGGGTGGGGTTGAGTGAGTCAGAGAACAGAGAACAGTCAGAGTCAGAGTGAGAGCAAGGGAAAGTAACAGCAAGGAGCTCTGTAGGAGCTAGGAGCTAAAGACCAGGGGCTGGAAGCTGAGCAGAGCTCGCCCTGGTAGAAGACAATAGGAACCGGACACAGGAGTCCGAAGCTGTGAGGACTTATATATCCAGCAGCAAAAACCAGCTGGCAGGGGATTTCAGGTCCTCTGGCCATAGAAGCCCGGAGGCTCAGTCACAAGCAAGGGACCAGCCCCGCCGTCGTGGAGCGGAGGCTAACAGAAGGCCCCAAGTCACCAGCCATATGGGTGAGCACTACACGGTACACTCAGGGACGTGGGCTAATTCTACCCGCTTACAGCAAGGTAGCCAGGAAGAGTGCAGACAGACGGGGAGGCCTACAACTCCACCTGGCCAGGGGAACTCCTGCTTGCTTACAGACTGACCAGGCCTCTTATGCTAGCCAGTACTCCCGGGAGGGTCTACCTTATAATCATCAGTAAAGACCCTGAACTGCACTGCAAAGACTCTGAGTCATTCCTGCTGCGCTCGTACACCATCACCCCCATCATCCACACTCACTGCCCTGAGGCTATACTCCTCCCGAGGGGAGTTATCCCATTTTATGCTGCGCACACAACACCAGCCTCAGCGGTCTGCCTCGCAGCGGTGGTACTCCCTGACCGCAATCCACGGGTGGCGCAGTCGGACAATTAACCTCAAAACCTAAGAATGATTGCCACTGGTTTGACCAGCCTGAGCCACGGGACCGGGTCACCGCCACGGAGACTACAGACCCCAGAGACCCGGCACCGGGTATCCCACATACGTGTACACACGGCCCAGGGGGCGCGTCACATGCAGTACAGCATATTACAAACATAAGTCCCATTATTGGGGAGTGGGTGTCCCATAGTATTTGCTTATGCTTTCCCAGCAAAAGCTGCCAAAAATTAGGATGGAGCAACTTGCAATGCCCCTTACAAGAGCCATGCAGTACAGCATATTACAAACATAAGTCCCATTATTGGGGAGTGGGTCTCCCATAGTATTTGCTTATGCTTTCTCAGCAAAAGCTGCCAAAAATTAGGACGGAGCAACTTGCAATGCCCCTTACAAGAGCCATGCAGTACAGCATATTACAAACATAAGTCCCATTATTGGGGAGTGGGTCTCCCATAGTATTTGCTTATGCTTTCCCAGCAAAAGCTGCCGAAAATTAGGACGGAGCAACTTGCAATGCCCCTTACAAGAGCCATGCAGTACAGCATATTACAAACATAAGTCCCATTATTGGGGAGTTGGTCTCCCATAGTATTTGCTTATGCTTTCCCAGCAAAAGCTGCCAAAAATTAGGACGGAGCAACTTGCAATGCCCCTTACAAGAGCCATGCAGTACAGCATATTACAAACATAAGTCTCATTATTGGGGAGTGGGTGTCCCATGGTATTTGCTTATGCTTTCCCAGCAAAAGCTGCCAAAAATTAGGACGGAGCAACTTGCAATGCTGGCACCCTGGTGGTATAGTGGTGGTGGAGGCTGAGGATAAGGAGAAGAAGATTAAACAGCGGAAACGAGGAAGCGTATACCCATGTGTGGGTGTGAAGCGGTGCATGTGAATACACCTCACGAAATAACACAGTGGATTTGACTTTATGTTACTCTGCTGTCATTTGGTGGTGATGAGAAGTCTGGCCCAATCCAGCCCTTGTTCATTTTGATAAGGGTCAGCTTGTCAGCATTGTCAGTTGACAGGCGAGTGCGCTTATCAGTTATAATTCCCCCAGCGGCACTAAAAACATGCTCCGATAACACGCTAGCGGCAGGGCAGGCCAGGACCTCCAAGGCGTACAGAGCGAGTTCATTCCAAGTGTCCAGCTTGGATACCCAATAATTAATAGGCACAGAGGAATCACGGAGGACGCTGGTACGATCGGCAAGATACTCCCTCACCATCTTTTGAAACTTTCCACTCCTTGTGAGAGTACCCCGCGCCTCAGGGCCTGTAAACTGGGCGGGTGTCAGAAAACTGTCCCAGAACGTTGACAGTGTTCACCTGCCTCTGCTGGATTGGAGTTGCATCTCTCTCGCCTGTACGCCTTGGTTGGGCAACGAACTGTGACCTCTGCCGCTAGCGTGTTCAGATGGGAATTTTTTTAAGAGTTCTGCAGCAAGGGCCTTCTGGTATTGCCCCATTTTTGTAGACCTCTCCACCTCAGGAATAAGCGAGTGAAAGTTCTCCTTGTAGCGGGGGTCTACAAGTGTCACCAACCAGTAATGACTGTCACCCAACATTTTGACAACGCGAGGGTCACGGTTAAGGCAGCGTAACATAAAGTCAGCCATGCGTGCCAGACTGGTAACGGGCAAGATTTCCGTGTCCTCACCAAGATGACGACTGACCATGCTCTCCTCCTCCTCTTCCTCCTCCCCCCTGTCCTCAGGCCACCCACGCTGAACCGAAGGTATGACACTTGTACAGGTACTACCGTCTACAACGCATGATAGCAGCTCCTGTTCTTCCTCCTTCTCCTCCTATCCCTCATTGTCCCCCAATGCACGTTGGGATGAGATGAGGCTGGGCTGTGTGTAATCGCCCGCTACGGCTTCTTGATCCATCTCATCATACTCTGGCTGCAATGCCTCCTCTTTAATTCTCTGCAGAGAGTGTTGCAATAGACAGACAAGTGGGATGCTGACACTAATGATGGCGTCATCGCCACTCACCATCTTGGCGGCCTCCTCAAAGTTTGTCAGGATGGTACATATGTCAGACATCCAGGTCCACTCCTGAGGTCTTATGTGTGGAGTCTGACCTGAATATCGACGGCCTTGTTGCAGCTGCTACTCCACAACTGCTCTCTTCTGCTCACAAATCCTTTGCAACATGTGGAGGGTAGAGTTCCAACGTGTGGGGACATCACACACCAGTCGGTGTGCCGGAAGCTGCAAACGCTGCTGCAACACAGCAAGGGCGGCGGAAGCTGTAGCCGACTTGCGAAAATGAGCTGACAGGCGGCGTACTTTCACGAGCAGATCTGGCAACTCGGGGTACGATTTAAGAAACCGCTGAACCACGAGGTTAAGCACATGAGCCAGGCATGGTACGTGTGTGATCTCACCTCGCCTCAGAGCCGCCACCAGGTTACGGCCATTGTCACACACGACCATGCCGAGATGTAGGTTCAGCGGTCTCAGCCACAGATCTGCCTGCTCTTTCACAGCTGTCCACAACTCACAAGCAGTGTGAGGTTTATCACCTAAGCTTATGAGTTTCAGCACAGCCTGTTGCCGCTTGGCGGAGGCAGTACTGCAATGCTTCCAGCTTGTAACTGATGTGGTGATATCTGAGATGGAGGCTGAACATGAGGAGGAGGAGGAGGAGAATGCGCAGGAGCTGTACACTGTGGGGGCAACTCTGACTGACATAGGGCCCGCAATCCTCGGTGTGGGGAGGATGTGTTCCGTCCCAAGGTCCGACTGGGTCCCGGCTTCCACTATGTTTACCCAGTGTGCCGTCAAAGAGATGTACCGTCCCTGGCCACAAGCACTTGTCCACGTGTCCGTTGTCAGGTGGACTCTCACAGTAACAGCGTTGTTGAGGGCACGGCAGATGCTTTGGGACACGTGCTTGCGTAGTGCGGGGATGGCACACCGGGCAAAATAGTGTCGGCTGGGGACCGAGTACCGAGGGATGGCCACCGCCATAAGAATGCGGAAGGATTCCGTCTCCACCAGCCTAAAAGGCAGCATTTCCAATGCAAGCAGTCGTGAAATGTGCAAATTTAGGACTGTGGCCTGTGGGGCGTTAGCTGCGAATTTCCGCTTTCGTTCAAAGGTCTGGGATATGGACAATTGAACGCTGCGGTGGGACGTGGACGTGGACGTTGATGCTGTTTCTTGAGAAACTGCCATAACAAGTGAAGACTGAGAGGACGGGGCATCTTTGCATGCAGTATGGACAGGGGATTGCCTTGCACACACAACAGGGGGTTCTATTGCACGCACAACAGTGGAAGAAGCAGTGGTGACACGCGCTGACACTGGTCGTGGACCCTGGGTTTCGCCCCACAAAGTCGGGTGCTTTGCTGCCATGTGCCTGATCATGCTGGTGGTGGTCAGGCTGGTAGTTTTGTCACCCCTGCTGATGCTGGCATGGCAGGTGGAACATATGACCTTTTTAGGGTTATCAGCAGAGTCTTTAAAAAAATTCCAGACTCTGGAAGACCTACCGCTTGTACTGGCAACGTCCCTCGTGTTGGTGTTACGGGGAACGGTTGCCTGCCTTCTGTCTGCGGCCACCACACTGCTTCTTCCTGCCTGTTGGGGTACTCTGCCTCCCTCCCCCTGTGTGCTGCTGGCCTCACTCTGCATGTCCTCCTTCCACGTTGGGTCAGTTACTAGATCATCCACCACCTCCTCCTCTTCCACTTGCGCACCACGATCCTCCTCCTCACTTCCTGGCAATTGTGTCTCGTCATCGTCCACCTCTTGTGACAGATTGCCAACGTCGACTTCCTGTGGCCGTGGCTGTTCAAATATTTGGGCATCGCAACATGGGATCTCCTCTTCCACCACTTCAAGCGTATCAGGCGAGGGGCCCAAATATGGAAATGGACCAGTAAACAGCTCTTCAGAGTGTCCAAGTGTGGGATCACTTGCTGTCTGACGACACTCGGCATGGTGGGAGGAAGGAGCATCAGGGTGAGGAGGAGTATGCGGTCGAGACTCACGGCTACTAAGAGTTGACCGTGTGGAAGACAGACCGGAGGTGGTGGTGCCCAGGTAACTGGAAGTATTGTCTGCTATCCAATTAATAACCTGTTCACACTGATCAGTTCTCAATACTAGTGTTGTTCTGTGCTTCCCTAGTAATTCGGTCAAGAAGTGGGAGCGAGAAGATGTGGCTGTTGGTTGTGGCACATTTTCACCTTGGCCACGCACGGCCCCGTCCTCTGCACGAACCATCACCAGAACGTCCACTTCCACGTCCCTTGCCACGCGCCTTGCCCATTGTAAATGAAGTAAAATAGCTTACACTTGCACTATCAATGGAAAAAGGGTAATAAAGAGTAGATTAGAACCGTGGAAGAGGAAAACCACAGTTATTGTTTACTGGGGTATACCACACTTTTTTAAATAGAGATATTTGCGGCTGAACAGTGAGCGACACACTCAAACTGCTTTTTTTTTAGATACCAAAGGCCCAAAACTGGATAGTACAGCGATTTGACCCGTGGAACTGCGAAACCACACTGGGATGTCGGGCCTACACAAGACTATTTTCAACAGATATATTTTTGTGTCACAACAGTCAGGAGACACTACTGTTTTTCTTTACGGAAAAAACTACCAAAACCTGAATAATAGAGATTTTTTACCGTGGAACATCAGAACCGCAGTTATAATTTACTGGTGTATACCAGGCTTTTTAAAATATATATATATTTGCGGCTGAACAGTGAGCGACACACTCAAACTGTTTTTTTAGATACAAATGGCCCAAAAGTGGATAATACAGAGGTTTGTACCGTGGAACTGCAAAACCACACTTGTATTTCTCGGGCCTACACCAGACTATTTTCAACAGATATATTTGTGTCTGAAAAATCAGGGAGACACTATTTTTTTTTTTTTTACAGCAAAAAATGCAAAAAGCAGGATAATAGAGATTTTTTACCGTGGAACAGCAAAAGCACACTTCTGTCTCTCTGGCCTACACCAGACTATTTTCAACAGATATATTTGTGTCTGAAAAATCAGGGAGACACTATTATTATTTTTATACAGCAAAAAATGCCAAAAACAGGATAATAGAGATGTTTTACTGTGGAACATCAAAACCACAGTAATAATTTACTGGTGTATACCAGGCTTTTTAAAATATATATATATTTGCGGCTGAACAGTGAGCGACACACTCAAACTGTTTTTTTTAGATACAAATGGCCCAAAAGTGGATAATACAGAGGTTTGTACCGTGGAACTGCAAAACCACACTTGTATTTCTCGGGCCTACACCAGACTATTTTCAACAGATATATTTGTGTCTGAAAAATCAGGGAGACACTATTTTTTTTTTTTTACAGCAAAAAATGCAAAAAGCAGGATAATAGAGATTTTTTACTGTGGAACAGCAAAAGCACACTTCTGTCTCTCTGGCCTACACCAGACTATTTTCAACAGATATATTTGTGTCTGAAAAATCAGGGAGACACTATTATTATTTTTATACAGCAAAAAATGCCAAAAACAGGATAATAGAGATGTTTTACCGTGGAACATCAAAACCACAGTAATAATTTACTGGTGTATACCAGGCTTTTTAAAATATATATATATTTGCGGCTGAACAGTGAGCGACACACTCAAACTGTTTTTTTTAGATACAAATGGCCCAAAAGTGGATAATACAGAGGTTTGTACCGTGGAACTGCAAAACCACACTTGTATTTCTCGGGCCTACACCAGACTATTTTCAACAGATATATTTGTGTCTGAAAAATCAGGGAGACACTATTTTTTTTTTTACAGCAAAAAATGCAAAAAGCAGGATAATAGAGATTTTTTACCGTGGAACAGCAAAAGCACACTTCTGTCTCTCTGGCCTACACCAGACTATTTTCAACAGATATATTTGTGTCTGAAAAATCAGGGAGACACTTATTATTTTTATACAGCAAAAAATGCCAAAAACAGGATAATAGAGATTTTTTACCGTGGAACATCAAAACCACAGTAATAATTTACTGGTGTATACCAGGCTTTTTAAAATATATATATATTTGCGGCTGAACAGTGAGCGACACACTCAAACAGGTTTTTTTTAGATACAAATGGCCCAAAAGTGGATAATACAGAGGTTTGTACCGTGGAACTGCAAAACCACACTTGTATTTCTCGGGCCTACACCAGACTATTTTCAACAGATATATTTGTGTCTGAAAAATCAGGGAGACACTATTTTTTTTTTTTTACAGCAAAAAATGCAAAAAGCAGGATAATAGAGATTTTTTACCGTGGAACAGCAAAAGCACACTTCTGTCTCTCTGGCCTACACCAGACTATTTTCAACAGATATATTTGTGTCTGAAAAATCAGGGAGACACTATTATTATTTTTATACAGCAAAAAATGCCAAAAACAGGATAATAGAGATGTTTTACTGTGGAACATCAAAACCACAGTAATAATTTACTGGTGTATACCAGGCTTTTTAAAATATATATATATTTGCGGCTGAACAGTGAGCGACACACTCAAACTGTTTTTTTTAAATACAAATGGCCCAAAAGTGGATAATGCAGAGGTTTGTACCGTGGAACTGCAAAACCACACTTGTATTTCTCGGGCCTACACCAGACTATTTTCAACAGATATATTTGTGTCTGAAAAATCAGGGAGACACTATTTTTTTTTTTTTTACAGCAAAAAATGCAAAAAGCAGGATAATAGAGATTTTTTACCGTGGAACAGCAAAAGCACACTTCTGTCTCTCTGGCCTACACCAGACTATTTTCAACAGATATATTTGTGTCTGAAAAATCAGGGAGACACTATTATTATTTTTATACAGCAAAAAATGCCAAAAACAGGATAATAGAGATGTTTTACCGTGGAACATCAAAACCACAGTAATAATTTACTGGTGTATACCAGGCTTTTTAAAATATATATATATTTGCGGCTGAACAGTGAGCAACACACTCAAACTGTTTTTTTTAGATACAAATGGCCCATAGAACTGCAAAACCACACTTGTATTTCTCTGGCCTACACCAGACTATTTTCAACAGATATATTTGTGTCTGAAAAATCAGAGGCACACTTTTTTTTTTGGGGGGGGGGGGGGGCACCAAAAGGTTAATAAGATGGGTATTTGTACATTGTGAAGGAGGAAAAAAAAAAGAGGATTTAGATAAAAAAAAAGGATTTTTCCTGGCCCCCGGGACCTGGAGCTAAGTCCAGCAATTTCAGCAACAGGAGCAGCACACAGGACTGTAATGCAGCGTTTGCTGGTATAACCACTGCGTCTCCTATACAGCCTGCCTGCCTGATATCTGGGATGGATATTAGTCCTGAGAAGGACTGTTTGTTTGATTTGGCAGGCTTTACAGACCCTACACTACCTATTTCGCACTATACAGTATATCTCTCCCTAACTCATCAGCCCTCTTCCTACACTGTCTGATCCAGAGCGACTGTGTCCAAGATGGCGGCGCCCGGTTTTAAATACTCGAGGTGACGCTGTGCGGCCAGCCAATCACTGTAATGCCCACAAACAACATGGCTGCGGCATTACAGTGACTGGCTGGCAATCCCTGCATGTTCATTGGCTCTGTAAAGAGCGCCAAACATGCAGAGCGGAGACCCGAGCTCCCGCCCGAGTAACCCGGAAATGCTCGGTGCTCGCCGAACATCCCGAGTAGCGTGATGCTCTGGCGAGTACCGAGCAGTGTCGAGCATGTTCGCTCAACACTAGTTGGTACATAAAATTAAAAAAAATGGGTACTAGGGGAAATAGTGTAAAAGGGTTAACATCTGGCTCAGTGATAGGAAACAAAGGGTGGTAATTAGTGGAAAACACTCAGATTGGGTCAAAGTTGACAGTGGGGTTACACAGGGGTCAGTATTGGGCCATCTTTTTAAAATATATTTGTTAATGATCTTGCAGAGGTCATGCAGAGGAGAATTTCAATATATGCAGTTGATAAATTCTGCAGGGTAATCAACACTGAGGAGGATAATGTAATATTACATAGGGATTTATGTTAGCTGGAGGCTCAATAGCAATTGAAATTTAATATAGATAAATGTAAGGTTATGCCCTTGGGCACAGGAATGAAAATGTACAATTATGTACTAAATTGTAAAACACTGGGTAAAACCATCACAGAAAAAGACTGGTGTATGGGTTGGCGGCAAACTCTACTTTAGTGACCAGTGTCAGGCAGCTGCTGCAAAGGCAAATAAAATAATGGGAGACATTAAAAGAGGCATAGAGAACACAATTTTCCGCTATACAAGTCACTAGTGCAGCCACACTTATACGCTGGAGCCCAAGATTGTACACAGTATAAGAAAGACAGAGCTGAACTAGAGAGGGTGCAGAGAAGAGCGACCAAAGTTATTAAGAGAATGGGTGACTGCAGAAAACTGCTTATCAAGATTGGGATTATTCAGTTTGTAAAGACAAAGTGTTAAGGGCGATCTTATTACCATGTACAAATATATTAAGGGACTGTAAAGAGATCTATATCTTTTTACACCTAGGCCAGGAATATTTCCACTAATATGGGGCAATTAGCATCCGCCTCATGTTTTTTTTTTTACTTCCAGTGGATCAACATGTTAGGGTGTAGATTGAACTTGGTGAACTTATGTCTACTTTGAAAACTATGAATTTGTGTCGAATTTTTAGGATTTTTCAGAACACAGTGAATTTAAACAATTTGTGGTTCTGCAAAAGATGTCTAAAATGACCACTGTAATTTTACAGAATGCAGAAGATTGCTTCAGCCTGAGTAGGCTGACATGACCTCAGGTGAGGCATTTGTAAGGAGGTGGACTGTCACATTCCTTTCCCTGAAGACACCAATCGCATTATTGTGATGTAATATGAATAGCGTAATGCATTAATGACACGTGTAGTTTGACTGTAGAACCAGTTGGAGTTAATGTTTTGGACTAGCCCAGGGTAGGAGGGGCTGAGTCATAGGGAAAGTGACAAGTTCCTGTCAGAGAGTCAGATAGGGCTTAGAGTGCATAGTGAGTGAACCACAAGGTCCAAGGTGAGCAGTGCCACATTCTGGAGTGACCCTAAGTAAGAGGAGACCGAAGAGCAGGGATCGCGAGATCCGGATTACAAGTGACTAAGAGACAGAGTGGCCTTCTGGAAACTGGTCCTAGTAGAGGATGTCTAGCCACGAGCCCCCCAGGTGATAATGCTGAAAGGTAATGGACCTAAAAAGGACTGAGTATGTGAGACTAGTAAAGTGTCCCGAGCTGGAGTTCCAGGGCACCAGCCGTGGATAAAGGATGCAGAACTGCGTTAAAGCTGGGTTGTGGTGAAGTAGGTAGAAACCGTGAACATAGACAGCCCTGGAGTAAACTACTGGAGAAGCAAGCTGTGAAAATGCTTCGAGTCGTAAAGGAAACATTCAGAAGACTTTGTACCCGCTATCCCTTGTATATAACCATTACCAAGTTACCGTTCAGTAAAGAGTTTATTTTTGGATGGTGGTCTCCCTCATTGAACTGTGAACCATCTGGTCCCGGCAAACCCGCAACAACAGTTATATGCAGCCTGCGCAAGCATAATGCCCGCACAGCACAAGGCCACACATCAGACCCCACTTTCATGTAACATGCTGAGGTGACAGAGTGAAGTGTCTAGCCCACAGCTACCACCCCGCGCCATGTTACATATTCCCCATAATACCTTGCAGATATCACATCATATAATGTAGCTCAGTCAAAGAGGAGGGACCATCAAAGCCAATATAAAAGCCAACGCAGGGAATGCAGCAGCCATTTTGGGATGAAAGGACGTCAGCGCTAACAGCTTAGCCATAGAGGTAAGGGAGACAAAGCCTTAAAACAGTGAACAAAGAGTGGGCCAGATTCCTTATTGCATTTCCAACTGTTTTTAGTTGACTTTGAGCTTTTTTTTCTGTTAATTTATTTTTCTATTTTTACCTCATTTACAGTCATTTTTTTATGTGTTTGTCTGGTTTGTAGTTCACCGCTATTTATAGAGTTTAGGGTTTCTAGATGCTTTCGCCTGATGCGTGACTGTTCAAAAAGATGTAATATTTGTTGCAAATGTGCTCCAGTTCCCTCGTGGAGTGATTTTATGTATGCATAAAATTTTAGCACAATTTTTTTTTTGCAGAACATGCAGCTTTTTAGGCCAAAAAAGTCACAAAACAGTTTAAAGACAAAAAAAAGAGCAATTTCGATTTTCTGCAAAATTCATGAATCGCCTGTGCTATTTTGGCAAAAAAAAAATCAGCGTGTACTACAAGACGAAAAAATAATAAAGGTGACTTAAAAAAATCACAAATGTATGTTGTCCACATTCAGTAGTGAAGAGCAGTTACCCTCCATTTACTCACAAATCAATTAGCATGATCCTTAAAAATCTTAGTCTTCAACTGCACAAAAATAAAAGACAGATTTTGTACTTTATTAGGTCATTGGGTACAATTGCTTAAAAATGTTGTGAAATTTCAAAAAGTGGCATAAGTCGAACTAGGCTAGAACATTTTAATTGGGAGAATCTTGTCCATCATTCTAAACAATAAAAAATAAATACAGTCAAAACGATGTAGAGTTAACTTTAAAAAAAGGCACGAGTTAAAAAATGAATAAGGCGAAACATAAATGTCTTTATTACAATCATTTTTACTCCAGGGGTAAAGGCGAAAAAATGATGAATCTGGACGCTAACGTTAGAACACAAAAGTACTCTGGGCCCGATTGTCACGGGTGTGTCAAGTGTGACAGACAGTCGCTCTGGATCTGGCTGTAGAAGGTCACTGCGCTTGGCATTGCAGATGCCTTCTTGATCCTCTCATCTCTGCAGTGTAGTGATATCCTTATTCCTTAAGGACCCAGCAGCGACCTCCACCTACTGCCGCTAATTGACACACCCTTGATTGGTAGTTAAAAACTCTCAGTGTCTCCAGAGAGTGACCGGTGATAGTTCTATGTTCCTCTGGCCATGCCTGGAGTACTAGTAGTTGGCTAGTGTCTTTTTGGAGTTCCCTTGGAGGGTCGTTGGTGTTTTCTCTCTGGTGTCTTCTCAAGCTAAGTGTATCCCCTTTGTTTGTTTACCTTGCTGTCTTTAGTTACAGTGGGGACTGACTAGTGTTTACCCCTTCCCCTCCCTACCTAGGGCCAAGCTATAGGGACATTAAGGGATTAGGTTTCCTGCTCGGCGATAGGTGTGGAACAGGGAAGATAGGGCAGGCAGGGTGATATTAGATTTGCCTAGGGGTCTCCACTTCCCCCTTCCCTAGTTATTGGGCTCCCTTCCCCCTCTTCCCATCGTTGTACACTTGTTCCTTCCCTCACCTTGCGTGACACCGATTTATCATTCGTGTTTTATCACTTTTTTTTAAGTCTTGTCTCTTTGACGTTTTTCAAAATGGTTTGTGAATTTTGGTCAAAAATAAAAAAAGCTCTTTATATTAGTTTTTACTCTTTTTTTCCGACTTTTCAATGCAAAAAAGGGACACATTCCGATAAATATGTTGCAGTATTTGTGCAAAAAAAAAATCTATCAGATGTAAATAAAATCATTCCAGGGGGAGACTGCAGCACATTTGCTACAAAATGTTACGACTTTATAAAAAGTCGCAATTTGTGAATCAGCCGAAAACATCTGGAAAAGTCCACAATGACAAACGTACAAACATACATACAACAAACGGGCAAACACATATAGAATAGACTTAAAAAAACAAACAAACCACAAATTAGAAGAAGAATAAATCGCACATGAAAAACAGGTGGAAAAACGCCAAAAACTGGTCGGAAAAAAGGTGCAAATACAATAATGAATCGAGCCCTCACTATGTTGCCACTTCTGCCCTCAGGATAAAGATGCCTTTTTATTGTCCCTTCCTCTCCACGTCATCTCAAACCTCCCCACCCCAATGGTTCTGTCATGCAGCCGTCGTCTTCTTTGCATTACTCCAGGAAGCTGGCGCGGCCGACAAAAGCTCGGTTGTGCAACTTTACAGGTTCAATTCATCAACTTAAAACAGCAGACGCTCACTGGCATCACTTCATCCTCCACAACGCCGGCGTTTAATGGAAATTATTTTCGAAAAGTGACCCTTGCCAAGAATGTAATCTCCTGAGCCAAACAAACAAACACTTCGATGACGACTTGTCAGGAGCTATCACAGGCGATGACAGCTCTAGCTCTTCTTCAGGACATTTTTTCTCTGTATCTTTAGAGATTTAATGTCATGTTTTTTTTACATTGACTGTATAAACAGGAGGGGTGCTAATAACAGGACGTGCCGTGCCGGAGGCCATCACGTACCCACAGGAACTAAAAATCACAGCTCCATTATCCATCATTCACGTGGCTGTCGCAGAAGACAGCACTTGGCCACACGCATGAGCTTACTGTAAAGAGTTTTTTTCCATGAATACAAAATAAGGGGCCCAACAACTTTTTCTTTTAGCTGAAGATCACATTCAAAGAAAACAAGAACTAACAAAGTTAAGAAATTGACCGAGGAGGAGACTTGGTCTTTCTTCTTGGCAACTTGTGTCCCCTTTATCCATCTGTGTGAACAGGAAAATAAACCATAGTCCACTTTGTAATCCACTCTCTAAACTCCATTGTGCAGTCTCCAAATTGTAAAGTGGCACAGAATATATCGATGTTAGAGACGAGCAAATCCATTCGATGCAAATCAAATTTGTGTCAAATTTTATCTAAGAAGTAACGTTTTTCCTTGCGGAGAGCGACATGCTAAGCATGGCAAGGTGAGGAGACTTTTCAAACCGCAAGGCTCGTTAAAAGGGTCAATATTGACTTTTAGGACTGCTACTTCCAGAAAGTGGCACTAGAGTTCTAGTTGTCTTCCTCTCTGAAGAGACAATTTGCATATTTCCCAGAGGAGCATTGTGGCTGGTCAAATCTTATGAAATTTACAAATCCCGGTGAATTAAAAAATTTTGTGATTTGATTAAAAATATGCTTGCTTCCGTTTTAGCAAGCCAGCACAATATTTTTTTCTTAAAAAAAAATGTAAAATCAGTGTCGGCCAAATATGGTGTGCTTGCTTTTCACTAAGATTTTTTTCATTCCTTGTGCAATTTTTTTTGTGAAGGGGACAATAATTGATTTATAAAAATGCACAAAAAAATACTGGACGAAGCATTTCTGTGCGAAACGCGCGTCGGGGGTGGTGGGTGCCTGGACCTCAGACATACTTTCCTTGGTAAACATGGTTTCGATGTTATATATTCACTTTAGGAATTATTGGACTGTCACTAATATGTTGTATTGATCATTTATTGATATGTGTGCTGTGTCCAAGGGGATATAGAGAGTAATCATTTAAAATATTCCTATTATAGGATTGATATTCAGTTGCTTATATTTTTTAACATATACTACATATACTCTGATGTTTACTCATGTATCTATATGACCTCCCTGTATATACAAGCTATGTGATTATACATATATCTGTTGTTACATATGACGGACCATAATATGTAAACTTCCTTGTTTTCTACATCTGTTTCCGCTTGCCTGCTGGAATTTTTGTATCAATTCTGTGATTACCGTTTACATTTTATAGGTCCAGATTCACCCACCCATTTTTTCATCTGTGGTGGTTTCCCTTTTTATTACATCTATATATATATATATTTTTTTATATATATTTCAATAAAGTTTTGCAATTTTTGATTTTAGCCATGTAGTTAATTTTTGCTTGATACTTTATGTAAAGAGTTAATGGAGCATTGCAAAGTTTTATTAACTTTAAACAATCACAGTCATTTCAGAGACTTTCCATAAATCATAAAATAAATATAGTATATTTTGTCAGAGAAATATGCTTCCTTCCCATTTCCTGAACTCAACATTACTGCTGCCTAATGAAGTCTATGGAATTGGAAAGTGGAAGGAGCAGAGACACACACAGATCTGAGCTGCTGCTCTCTAAGGGTCCTTTTTCACCGCAGAGTTGGATTCACAGCTACACTGCGCAGTACCGCTGTAAAATGTCCTCCATTCCACTGCTTCTGATCGTGAGCTACAAGAGAAAGGAGAGCAGGAATCCCTCATTGTCGTCTGTTGCTCAGCTGTCGGCTCTCTGCTTCATTATTTGCCTGTGCATCAATGAGTGAAAGAGGCAGAGCTCCGTCTACTTGTTGCACAGACCAGAGCAGCCATTGGGGGAATGGGGCTAGTTGAGTAGTTGTGTGAGGCCTCGTAATGTGTGTAGGGGGGCTGCAGAGGCATCATACTGTGCCGGAGGCTGTAAGGGCATCATACTTTGTGCTATTATACTGAGTGTGCAGGGGATTGTGGGGGCACCATACTTTGCAGGAGGCTATGGGCGCCATTATACAGTGTGGGGGGCTGTGTGGTCATCATAGTGTGTAGGGGGCTGTGGGTGTATGACAATGTGTGTTTGGCATCATATTGTGTGTGTGTAGGGGCCATCATACTATATGGCATGACTGTGTAGGAATCATACTATGATGGGGTCACTTTGAGAACCTCATAATATGTGTGTGGGGCATTGTGGTGGAAACATATTGTAGAGAGGTCACCGTGGGGGAATGTAAGGTGGGAGTATCCTGCTGATATGGGGCACTATAGGTTCCTTATACTTTGCTGTAGGGCTGTGGGAGCTTCATACTGTGTTGAAGACACTGTGGGAACATACTGTTTTGGGGGGCACCATAGGAGCATCATACTATACTGTGGGCACTGTGGGGTGTTTTGGAGGTCATAATACTCTATATGGGGCATGAAAGGGGTATCATAGAGGGTGAGAAGACTAAGGGGCTTAGAAATTGGAAAAATTACTGTGTAAGTGGCACAATACATGTTCCTCTTCATGTGTTTAAAAGTTGAGATGAATGGAGTTTTGCGACTATGCCTGTGCGGCATGTGTCTGCCTAATCCACCAAATACAAAGACTTATTTTATTTGGGGGGGGGGCAATTGGGACTTTTGCTTTGGGGCTCATATATGACCATGACATCTGAATCACTCGTCTTTCCCTTTTAGCCTCAATGTACGATCTCAACATTTTGTGTTACATTTTGAACATAATATCAGATTATACTCCGGTTTTAGGAGCAAACCTCCACATCTCGCTGTCCTTGTACTAATCTCCTCTTATACTGTAACGTTTCGTCCTGTGGTGACAATGAAGAATATGCTCATTATTGGTTTCCCGGAGACACAGAGCCGGCTATTGTGAATTCTGTGATTATTTGGAAGGAAACATTGTATTCGGAGCCATGGCTTGTAGGGGAGGGTTGGTACTTGGCAATAGTTCCCTATAGATCACGTTTTTCCAACCCTTCTTGATTCGAGGTTAATTTGCAATCATGTTTGGTCACAATGTGTGATTTATCTCATAAAGCTTCAAATGGGGCAATGTCTATTAGAAAGTATCATCATCATCATCATGAAAAAAAAATCATTTATGGTCAATTATCCTACAGAAAGGGAATGGTTCTCCATCTAATATGAATTGTTTGACCCACCAGTGTACCAAACCATAAAATGAGGTCAAAGAGTAGAAAATCCCCATCTGAAGCTCCTCCTATGGTTTTTTTCTTGGGTTTTTTCGACTGTAATCTTCTATTCCATATGAACAATATCATGTGCAGGTTCAAAATTATCCAATGATGGAATCTTGTTTTCTATGACTGAAGGGTTGGCTGTCTGTTCATTTTTCTGGTTGGCCCAAAATGGCCCAAGTTGGCACTGAACACAGTCCAAAATAAAACTGGCACAGTACATCCCAAATTTGGGAAAAAATCAGGCACCGGTGGATTTGAGATAAAGCTGGATTGAACCACCAAAGGACCCAACAGTTATCCACAACACAGAGTTCATGAGTAGAAAACCTCTATCTGAAGTAGACAATAGTGGATATCACATTAGGTTCTTTTATACTTTAGGATTATTTCTTAAATATGGATGACATGATGTGTGGCTGCAGTTAAAGTCAAAACGATGACAAAGTTCTTTATGGTTGAAGAGTTGACCCACAATCACAGTCCAAAAAAAATCTGTGACTTTCAGACAAGGCCAGACCAACCCACGTCAAGGATTAGAGAAGCATGTGGTCAAGGTAGACGAGACTCATATGAAGGTGATTGTGGAAAGTTCACTTGTTCCTAACTTTTTCTGTCTTTACTTTTTAATTAGCCGGGTTATACACTACTCAAACAACCCCTTCTCAATCCCTATGTTCGCCTCCAGTAAAAAATAAAACTCATACTCACCTCTGGTGCCGGCACCATTCCAGTGGTGTCGGCACAGGCTCTCCTGAGGAGGTGACACACGATGCCACCATCAGACAAATCACATACATTCGGAGGAACTGAGAGTTGCTGCTCTCCCACTTCCTTTGGATGTATGTGAAATGTCTCAAGTAGTGCTGGTTATGTCATGCGGGTCTTCGGGAGAGCCAGTACCAACACCTCTGGAACGGCGCCGGCATCGGAGGTGAGCATAGCTGTTATTATTTTACTGGGGGCAAACATGAGGAATGAGAAGGGGTTGTCTGACTAGTGGACAACCCCATGAAGTCAAACACGATGATCTCATGTCCTGTGGGTCTGAAAGTTGGACCCTTAAGTAATTTCTCAGTTGTACCATCTTAATTGGGAAATAATGGTTTATATACAGTTTTTGCATTTAATATTGACTTTGAGGCAAGGTTGGATTGACTATTCAGAGGATTTGCCAGGGTGTCCGACTACAAGAGGTGGCATGTAGTGAAGGCGTATACCTTTCAATTGAAGCTACCCACGAAGCAGATCTTAAAATGTTTGAATGGGACATAACTGGGGAATTTGTTAAAATCCGGAAGAGAATCATTGGAAAAGCAAAAAATTTGTCAAAAACATCCAATAAAAAAGACTTATTCCGGGCAGTTTTTCCTCCCTTGTATTCGCATCTCTCGTGTTTAGCACAGCCTGTACATTTTTCTGAGCACGACCCTCACTCCTCCTAGATGAATTTCTTATTTACTTTTATACAAGTGTGGCGCCCTGCTACGCACAGATGCCACAGAACCCAGTAGGGTGCATGGATGGACTTCTCCACAAGAGGCCCTCGCTACATTCACACACCTCCACCCTACCACCTCAGACCACCGGAGGGATCCCGTTAGGGACATATATATAGGGAGGGTGGAGCCAGGCAGCTGAGAGAGTGAGAGTTTAGTCTGTGAGAAGAGAGCGTGCTGACGCTGAAAGCAGCGAAGACGCAGCTCGTCTGTTGCTGCCGTAGTGAGGGCCCCTAGAGTGGCCGACGGCGAAGAGGAGAGGAGAAGTAACTAAGGGGGCAGAGGAGCGTACCAGGCTCACCCCGAAATACACACCGGACACCGGGTCCGCGCCTACCGGGTCCCTTTATACCCAGTAGGGACCACCGGACACCTGGAGGACTACAAGTCCCAGGTCGACCAACGCTGACTACAGTACCAGGGCTAGGAGTCACGGAGGCCCCAGCGTCCAGGGAGAGTGATCTCCAAGAGAAGGCCCTGCCACCAGGTCAGCAGGTGCAAGAGAGAGACAGTAATTAAGCCAGGCCTAGCTCCAGGCAGGTCAGAAGCTTAGCAAGTGGAAGCAACGGATCAGGAGGCCCTATACCCGCTCACTGGGGAGAGTCCAGAAGTGCACCCTGCCTACCGAGTACCCTGGACCATACCTGCATCTACACCAGTAAAGGTACCGAAGCGAACCCCCGTGTGAGTGTCTGTCATTTCTTCCTGAACCGTCTTGGCCGTCTCTCCCCTGCACCACCATCCATTACCCCACGCTGCCCTGAGGCCCGCTGCACCTGTGGGGAGCCGTTCCATCATAAGCTGCCCTACCATCTGCCTCAGAGGACTGCTCCGCAGCGGTGGCTCCCTTTAGCCACATTCCACAGGTGGCGTCACAAACACTTTACAAATCCCCTATAGATAATTCCCCTTTTTGGGTGACCGCCCTGGGCCACGGACCGGGCCAGCCACCGTGATATCCCCCAACCGGCATCCATAGGCCCGGCTGCCGAGTACCCCACGGCCCTCGGCGCGCGTCACATGTACAATATTATATGAAAAAATGTATTGAAATATGCAGGAGCTATAAAAAAATTCTTATTAGTATTATTTAAGGTTTCTGTCCACTAACATGTCACCGTTATGGGCAGAGATTGGCTGCAGTGGACAGAAAAAGAAGTAAGGAAACCATCGGGAGACCAATGGGGGATTGGTAAGTGAGTTATGTTTTTTCTTCTTTATTTTTCGACCACGCTAGGCCTTTTTTTGAGGTTAAAAAAGGGGGGTTGGCCAAACCCTTTAATGTTTTTGTACTTGATGTTACAGTGTGTAGTTCTCTATTGAGTCCGGAGACTTGTTCATTAATAACTAGGTGCTGAGTCAAGGCCTTTGAATATAGATTTTTACAAGTAAGTCTCAGTGTTTGGAGGAAGGTTATCTTGCAGATAAGTGGGAATGTTCTTTTTCCACAGAACTATTTCTAAAATGCCCCATATTCACAGGAGGCCCCCTAAAATAATTTTATGTTAGAATATTGGTGTTACACACCTGTCCTGACCGATTCCTTGCTTCCCTTTCCCTGGTCCGCTAGACTCTGCTGTGCTCCACGTCGGGCTTTGCATATGAACCGGCGTGATCCCATGTGAGCATCAACCCGAGCCTGTGTAAGGTTCACTGAGACATACGCTTGTATCTTGTAAGTGCATTAAGACGTCTGTGTTTCTGGACCTTGGCTTGCTACGCACTTGTGCCGCCAGCCTGCGGCTTCCTGATGCTCTCCGTCCTCTTGCAGTTTACTGATATTCTATGCCTGCTGCCTATAGTCTCCTGATGTCCTCTGCCTGCCTGCGGTTTCTTGACGTCCTTTGCCTGCCTGCGGTTTCCAGATGTTCTACACCTACCTGAGGTTTCCTGACGTTAAACTCCTGCCTGCGGTTTACTGACATTCCCTGCCTACCTGTGGTTTCCTGATGTCCCCCGCCTACCTGCCCGCTGTCTCCTGTCCCTTAGCTATCTGTGTCTCGTGTGCCCTACCTTCCTGCTATGCTGATGATGCGCCCCCTGGGCCATGGGGTACTCGGTGCTGGGCCGGTCGTTGCTAGGGGTGATGTAACAGTGGCGGTGACCCGGTCCGTGACCCTGGGCGGTCAGTAAAAAGGGGATATTTACAGGGGATTTATAGTTTTTATATACAGTTCGTGACACCACCTGTGGTATGCGGCTATATGGAGCCGCCGCTGCGGAGCAGGTCCTCTGGAGCTGGTGTTAATGCAGCAGAGTTGGTTTAGCTCTCCACAGGTAGAGCTTAGCTCCAGGGCAGTGTAGACGTTGCTGTTATGGTGCAGAGGATGGCGCAGTTAATATTCAGTCCACAACTTAATGGCGGTTTCCTCATATCTTTACTTGCGGTGGTTAGGCAGACCTGGGCACGGGTACTAGCTGGTAATTTAGGTCCGGGCGGCCTGGAAGCAAGTTGGGGGATCTACCTAGCCAGGTGAAGTTGTAGGCCTTCCCTCTGCGCTAATCTCTTTGGCCCTGCTGCTTATAGCTATGCTGCGGCCCTCGTCCCTGAGTAAAACGTCTTTGTGCTCACCCGTATGGCAGGCAGCTCGGGCCTTCCTGGAGTGTCGCTCCCACGTGGCGGTGCTGGGCCCTATCATGCTGCTGAGCCTCCGGGCATCTGATGGGGCCAGGAGACCTGCAGTCTCCTGCCCTCTGGTTTCTGCTGCTGGGCTTTCGGTGCCCCACAACCTCGGACTCTGGTGTCCGGTTCTCCTGCTCGTTCCTCTGGGGTGAACTGCCGCGCAGCTCCACTCCCTGGGTCTTTACTTGCCGACGCCCTGACTTCAACTCCATTCTGCTCTCCTCAGACTAACTAGCCCCGCCTCCAGATCATAGTTACTAAGGGGAGGAGCTCCCCTTGCTGGTCTGGAGCCAGGAAGTGTTGCATGATAGCAAAACCTGATTAGGGGACCCCTCCTTGCTTCCAGGCATGGCATCACCCCCTTGTGAGGGAGGCAATGCCACTGTGGCAACTGGACTCCTGGGGTGCCACATTCCCCCCTAGTTAACTTCAGTACTCCCGGACTGAGGATACCTTTTAAAATTAACAATCAACAATAACAATTCACATTACCAAATAGTTCACAAAGTCTAAAATTACAAAAACCCAACAAAAATTGGTAGCAGTCACTGCGGCGCTTAGTCTTTACGCCACAATACGGATAACTGAAATTTGGCTGGTGGGAACCGCATCAACCCACTTTGTGTATCGTCCCTGGGCGTGGCTTCAGGGCACTCTGTCGGTGGGCCTGGTCTTCGACCACGTCTGCATTTTGTTTTCAAGGCCATTTACTAACTATTTTGAATATTGTCCTGACCACACCTAGTCCTGTAGTCCGATTGTCCATAAATTTAACAACTATATATATCCAAGATTATTTAACGGTTACAACTATTTATAACATACTCTTTAGTTCTCTTACACTTTAGTTCCTCCAGCGGGCAGGGAGCTGACCTTTAGTACTCTGGGTCAATCTATGTAGTTGTTGTCACTGACCTACCCTGGTCCCTAGTATCTACCCCTGATGTGGTGGGTTCAGTGTGAACTACACTACGGGTAGTCTGAGGTAACACCGGTAGGCTGGGTAATCTCCTACGAATTCTTTGACTCACCCTGGGTACGACAGGTTCACTGCTAGCAGAGGGTAGATTCTCCTGATCTGCTGCTGATGAAGCATCTGTCTCTGAGGCCGACTGGTCTTCCAGATGTTCTGGAGCCTCTGCAGCTTCCGGTGAGGCCACTTGGAGGAAGGCCAGTTCACCTGCGTCCAAGACCGGGGAAATGCTCCAAGGACTGTCTGGACCGTTTCTTCCACCTCTTCTGTGGGCTGAGGGCTGTCTTGGTCTTCTTCTCTGTGTTTCAACTGTTCAGGACATATCTTCAAGTGGTCTCTTGAGACTGCCACTGAAGTTCCCCCTCCATCTTTGCTGACGAGGCACACTTTGGTGTTATCGTAATTTGAGGGTAGGACGGTGTATTGCTCAACCTCCCGCTGGTCATCTAATTTGTGGACTCGGCTCTTCCTTTTGAGTACTTGTTCTCCAGGTGATAAGGGAACTGCAGGTGCGTGCTGATTGCAAGTTTTCTCCTGCTTCTGTCTCTCCCTAGACAAACTTCTCTCCACACATTCTTGCACCTTGCGGTATTGTTGCTGCCACTCTGTATCCAAATCTGCATCTGGTGATGTCGTCTCTGGTGTTTAAACTCCCATGTCTAAGTCAATGGGTAGCTTACCAGGTCTTGCTCTCATCAGGTAAACGGGTGTACAGTTGGTGGAGTTCACCGGGATGTGGTTATATAGGTCCACCAAATCTGGCAACTTCTCTGGCCACAGGCTACATTCTTCAAGGGGCAACGTCTTCAACAGGTCTATCACCACCTGGTTCATCTTCTCGCACAACCCGTTGGTCTGGGGATGATACGGCGTCGTCCTTATTTTCTTGCAGCCGTACAAGTTACAGAATTCCTGGAACACCTCTGCTTCAAAGGCTGGACCTGGGTCGGTAAGCACCCGTTCAGGGTAACCGTGCGGGCGACAAAAGTGCTGTTGAAACACTTTGGCTGCCGTCTGATCTTTCACTGGCACTACTACCAAGAACCGGGAGTAGTGGTCTACTATGGTGAGAGCGTAGACATAGCCTGATCGGCTTGGGGCTAGCTTCACTTGATCCAAGGCTACCAGTTCAAATGATTGTTTGGTGATTATGGGCTGCAGGGGAGCCCTCTGGCTATCATGGTCTTTTCGTCTCAGGTAGCATGGACCACATTCTCGACACCATCTCTCGATTGCTTTCCTCATGCCAACCCAGTAGAATCGCTCACGTAGCAGGACTTCCAACTTCTTCCACCCGAAGTGTCCTGCTCCATCGTGGTACGCTTCTAAGACCATTGGCGCATCCCGCCTTGGGACTACCACCTACCAGACCAGTTCGTGTGTCTGGGAGTTGATACTTCTTCGACACAGCTTCCCCTCGTAGATGAACAACTTGCCCTTCTCCTTCCACAACTGTTGGGTCTCCTGTGGAGCATCTGGATCAGGGTGCAAGTCAGCTTATGCCAGCAACTCCTTTACCAGGCGGACAGCCGGGTCGCTATCCTGCGTCTCTGCCCATCCATGATGGGGCAATGGGTTGAACGTGACCTCTCTGTTGGCGGAGCGCTTGTCCCTCACACAGTGGGAGTACTGGGTCACCCGGAAAGTGGGTAGCTCTATCTCCTCCAGCTCTTCCGGGTCTTCTCCCCCATCTGGCAAGTTGGGCATCCTGGACAGCGCATCAGCATTGATTTTTTTATGCCCCACCTGATACTTGATGGTAAACTCGTACTTAGACAGTCGAGCCATCCATCGTTGCTCTAGGGCACCAAGCTTCGCAGTCTCCTGGTGCGTCAGCGGGTTGTTATCTGTGAAGACTGTAAATCTGGAGGATGTGAGGTAGTGTTTGAAGCGCTCTGTTACAGCCCAGACTATGGCTAAAAACTCCAACTTGAAGGAACTATAGTTGTCGGGGTTCCTTTCCGTAGGATGGAGCTTCCTGCTGGCATAGGCAATCACTCTCTCTCTGCCCTGCTGTACCTGGGACAGCACCGCTCCCAATCCCACGTTGCTGGCATCCGTATAGAGTACAAATGGTTGGCCATAGTTGGGGTAGGCCAGAACTTCGTCTCCAGTAAGAGCCATTTTCAGTCGAGTGAAAGATTCGTCTTCCGGTTTACCCCATTTGAACGGAGGTTTCGGATTCTTGGCTTTCTTGGACTGGCCCACTAAGAGGTCCTGCATGGGTGCCGCTATCTTGGTGAAACCCTTGATGAATCTCCTGTAGTAGCCTGCCACCCCGAGGAACTGCCACACTTCCTTGATAGTGGAGGGTCTTGGCCAGTCCTTGATCACAGTGACTTTTTCAGGGTCTGGTGCTGCACCTTTGGCACTTACCACATGACCTAGGTACTGTACCTTGGGCTTCAACAGGTGGCACTTGGACGGCTTTACTTTCAGGCCATAACCAGATAGGGCTTTGAACACCTCGGCCAGGTGCTTTAGGTGGTCTTCATATGTCTTCGAGTAGACAATTACATCGTCTAGGTACAGCAGGACGGTTTCGAAGTTTTTGTGTCCTAGGCAACACTCCATCAACCGATGGAAGGTTCCTGGGGCGTTGCAGAGCCCGAATGACATGCAGTTGAACTCACTGCGGCCCATTGGTGTTGTAAACGCGGTCTTTTCTCTGTCCGCCTCTGCCACAGGAACCTGCCAGTACCCACTGGTGAGATCCAAAGTGGAGAAATAATTAGCAGATCTTAGTGCAGCCAATGATTCCTCAATCCTGGGTAATGGGTAGGCGTCCTTATGTGTAATGCGGTTAATCTGCCGGTAATCAACACACATCCTCATTGTACCATCTTTCTTTCTGATGAGAACTAATGGAGCTGCCCAGGGGCTACAACTATCTCTGATCACCCCAGCCACCTTCATCTCCCATAACATTCCTTTGGCACATTGATAGTGAGCTGGGGGTACAGGCCGGTACCTCTCTTTAATTGGCGGATGATCTCCTGTGGGGATATGATGTTGAACCCCTTTTACCTGCCCAAAGTCTAGTGGATGTTTGCTGAATACTCGCTCATATTCTTGGACCACCCGGTACACCCCATGCTTTTGGTGCAAAGGGGTGGAGTCAGTGCCCACTTGTAGCTTCTGACACCAATCCTCCATCTGCCCCTTGGAGCCGTTATCCTCCGCCGGTTTGGATGGAGGCAAGGGTTCCACTGCCTTTATTGCATTGTTACTGACAGTGAACAGCTTAGCAAGGGTGGCATACCGGGGTAAATGGACCTCTTTCTCCCCACAATTCAGGATGCGTATCGGTACTCACCCCTTGCGGACATCAACTACCCCCCTGGCTGTCAAGATGGTGGGCCTACTATCAGAGTACACGGGTTCTACCAGGGCCTGATAATCTTGACCCCTGAGACCTATTGCTGCCCGACACCATATCAACATTTCACTCCTAGGGGCCATTGCAATAGGGAATGGATCACTCATCCTGACACTGCTGACTTCTCCACCAGACAGCTCTACCTGTTGTCTTTTCATCATCTCCTTCTGCAGAACTCGCTGCTGACTGGATCTGGCAGTCTCTGCGACCTGCTGCAACAAAAGAATAATTTCCCCAAGACAATTCTCTATCACATTGGTGCCTATAGTTATCATAGGATGACTTTCTCGGCGATCAATATCAACAATAATCATTCCTTGTGATGGCAGTTCTACTCGGCCAACTTTTATGGTCACCTCTTTCTACCCCACCTGAGGCAAGGGCTGACCATTGCTGGCATAGATGCTAAGATGTTCATCTGGACTGTGGGTAATGTCTGAATCAGTCCAGTATTGTTTATAAAGGATATATGGCATCGTTGTCACCTGGGACCCAGTGTCCAGCAATGTGTTCATCGGGATGCCATCAAGCACGACAGGAAGGACCGGTCGTCCTCCCACATACTTGTCTCGCCAGCTTTGTGGGCCTGATCGTCTTACTCCTGGGGGTTGGCCCTCTGCCCCAGGGGTTGCTCGTTTAAATTACAGAATCTTGCGAGGTGCCCCGCCTTTTGACAGTGGCGGCAGATGGGTTTTCCGTCCTGGTCGTAGCGATCGCTGTTCCTCCCTCTGGTCGGTGGAATTCTTCTCTGTCGTCGCCATGGGACGTCATATGGACTGGAATCCAGCTGGATCTTTTCCTTTGGAGACACTTGCATGGCCTGCACGGTTTTAGTTAGTGTAGCCACACTTTTCGTCAACTCCTGGACCTGAAGGCGTAGGTCTGCAGACGGGTCATTGTCTAGAGTCTGCGCGTCAGCCTCCACAGTTTCTGGGGGAAAGGACGCCACCTCCTGGTGGTATGTGATAGCTGGATGCCGGAGGGATGCAGCGCCTCCTGGTGTTGATTCTCGCAGCACCCGGATGGCTCTGTCTTTAAATTGCACAAAGTCCAGATCAGGGTTTTGCAGAGCCATAATGCGTAGCTGTGTCCGGTGAGCGTTAGACAGAAGCCCCTCAATAAACTGCTCAGTTAGCAATCTGTCCTCGTCTCGTACACTGTCGGGGTCTACCTGTTTAATGGCCCGCAGCGCCTCCTGCAGGTTTAGAACATAGTCCTGTACACTGTCCTGCACCCTTTGTTTGCACCTGTATAACTTCATTTTAATTTCTGCTGCGGTGCAGGTGTCAAAGGTATCCTTCAACCGGGCCAGTTTTTTCTTGACAGTGCCTTTGTCCCTGCCCGGCCAGTACTTCACCTCTCCAGTGCCTTTGTCCCTGCCCGGCCAGGACTTCACCTCTCTCACCGATTAGCTGGCCTATGAGGATGCTGACTTTTTGCTCCTCAGACAGGGAGTACACTTTAAACAAACTGCGCAGTCTCTCCTCAAAGTCGTTCAGGGTGTGCGAATCCCCTGAGTACTGGGGCAACCACGCCGCCCCTAGTATATACGGCATTGATAACGGCATCAAAGTGGCGGCGGCCGCAGCTGAATCCTCTCCTCAGTTGGGCATCCTCCTCCCCCCTAGTGAACCTCAGCCAGGTCCTGGGCGTCTGCTGACGTACCAGTATGCTGCTCTGCAGGCGTAAGGATCTCTTACCCGGCGGTTCCGGATCGGGGCCTCCTGCTTCCCCTCGGCTGACGGCAAATGACGTGATAACACAGTTCAGTACAGTCTATGGCACATAGGACCCAGTTATAACGGGCTTCGTGAATCCTGTTTGTGACGCCAAGTTGACGCGCCCCCTGGGCCGTGGGGTACTCGGTGCCGGACTGGTCATTGCTAGGGGTGTTGTCACAGTGGCGGTGACCCGGTCCGTGACCCAGGGCGGTCAGTAAAAGGGGGATATTTACAGGGGATTTATAGTTTTTATATACAGTTCGTGACGCCACCTGTGGTATGCGGCTATATGGAGCCGCCGCTGTGGAGCAGGTCCTCTGGAGCTGATGGTGACGCAGCAGAGTTGGTTTAGCTCTCCACAGGTAGAGCTTAGCTCCAGGGCAGTGTAGACGTTGCTGTTATGGTGTAGAGGATAGCGCAGTTAATAATCAGTCCACAACGTAATGGCGGTTTCCTCTTATCTTTACTTGCGGTGGTTAGGCAGACCTGGGCACGGGTACTAGCTGGTAGTAGAGGTCCGGGCGGTCAGGAAGCAAGTTGGGGGATCCACCTAGCCAGGTGAAGTTGTAGGCCTTCCCTTTGCGCTACCTCTTTGGCCCTGCTGCGTATAGCTATGCTGCGGCCCTCGTCCCTGAGTAAAATGTCTTTGTGCTCACCCGTATGGCAGGCAGCTTTGGCCTTCCTGGAGTGTCGCTCCCACATGGCGGTGCTGGGCCCTATCATGCTGCTGAGCCTCCGGGCGTCTGATGGGGCCAGGAGACCTGCAGTCTCCTGCCCTCCGGTTTCTGCTGCTGGGCTTTCGGTGCCCCACAACCTCGGACTCCGGTGTCCGGTTCTCCTGCGCGTCCCTCTGGGGTGAACTGCCGTGCAGCTCCACTCCCTGGGTCTTTCCTCGTCGACGTCCTGACTTCAACACCTGTCTGCTCTCCTCACACTAACTAACCCCGCCTCCAGATCCCAGTTACTAAGGGGAGGAGCTCCCCTTGCTGGTCTGGAGCCAGGAAGTGTTGCATGATAGTGTGTCACCCCAGGCCTGGATGACACAAACAATAATCTGTGTCTGAGAGCAGGAGGGAGGTTTCCTGGTTAGGGACAATTAGCATGCAGCACCTCCTGTCCCAGGCCAGTAGGGGGAGCTGGCTGCCCTATAAAAGCTGGAACTGGGGCAGGGTTAGAGAGACCAGAACCCACTTCTGAAGTGACCAGAAGGGTTCTCAGAGAAGAAGGACAGGCCGGCAGCAGCTGAGGAGTCCGTGAGGCAGAGGAGAGACTGCGAGCCAGGGACAGAGGCGACGAGAGCCGGTCCTGGCTGAGAGAATCACACAACCGGACATTGGGGTCCGAGGCTGTCAGGGTTATAAGCCCAGCAGCAGAGAACCAACCCGCGAGGGATTTCAGGTCCCTTGGCCAAAGAAGCCTGGAGGCTCCGCCACACAGAGGGACCAGTACAGCGAGAAGAAAGCAAAAGGTACCCAAGGCCCGATTCGCAAGCCATACAGGCGAGAAGTGCACGGCCAGCTCAGGGACGTGGGCTATTACACCACAAAGAGGGGGGATAGTCAGAAAGAGCATAGAGAGAACGGTAGGCCTACACACTCACCCTGACCAGTGGGGTTCCCCGAATGCTCTCAGTCACCCAGGCCCATTCCTAACCGGTACTACTGTTGGGTCAGTAATAATATCTACAATAAAGACCCTGAACTGTTTGAAGCGGACTCTGAACTCTTACTATTGCAGCCTGCATTATCACCCCCAACATCCACCTACACTACCCTGGGGCTACACTCCTCCCGTGGGGAGTTATCCTACCTCTGTGCTGCACATCAACACCAGCCCCAGTGGCCTGCCCTGCAGCGGCGGTTATCCCTGACCGCAATCCACGGGTGGCGTAGTCGGACATTTAAAGTACTGATTGATAGACTGCCACAATTTGGTCTGACCATCTTGAGCCATGGGATCGAGTTGCCACTACTACCCCCAGCATCGTACAGAAGCCCGGTTCCGGGTACCCCACGGCCCAGGGGGCGAGTCAGCTTTGGCGTAGTCGGCAGGATTCTGACCAACCTGCCACAAACGGGTACTGCGTGCCTGAAAAAGACTTTATACATACCTGAGTGAAGTTTCCCGCCATTCGGGGCCATTTCCCGCCAATCGGAGCCGGTTCCCGCCATGGGGGCACCATCTTCGGGACGCCGCGCGGGAAGAAGAGGGGCGTGGACGTCAAAAACGCGCGAGACCTGAAGCCCCGCCCTACGCTGAGATGCTGCGCAAGGTCCTGGAAGGAGATCCAGCGGACGCTGACGTCATCACCGAGAGACGCAAGGTCCTCGCCCAGAGCATCGCGAGCGGAGCCGCGGCCTACAGAAGAGGATCGCCGGAAGGTAGGCCACGGTTAACTAGGGGGGAGGAAGATGTCGGACGCAGATGGGCCCTCTACCACCAGCGTAGCCGCTGCAGCTGTGATGCCGTTTACCATGCCCTATATCCCCGGAGCGGCCTGGCTACCACAGTATGCCGGCGAGTCGCATACCTTGAGCGACTTTAAGGAAAGGCTGTATAGCCTGTTCAAAGTTTATCCCCTGACAGAAGAACAGAAAGCAAGCATACTGACAGGGCAGCTAACTGGTGCGGCCCAGCGGGAGGTAAAGTCTTGGACAGCAGAGGAGAAAAGGACTGTAAGGGGGGTTCTGACTCGTCTACGGGACACCTTTGATACCCGTACCTCAGCAGAAATCAAAATGCGGTTCTATGGATGTAAGCAGCGAGCTTAAGATAGCATCAGAGATTATGCCCTAAATTTACAGGAAGCCTTGGGGGCAATTAGGCTGTCCAGCGCCCACAGAACCCAGCTGCGCCTCATGGCCCTACAGAACCCCGATTTGACTTTTGCACAGTTCAAAGATAGGGCCATCCGGGTGCTCCGAGAACCCGCACCAGGTGGCGCTGTAGTTTCCCGGCGCCCTGCCATCACTTACCACCAGGGGGCAGCGCCCTACCCTGCAGACCTTGTGGGGGCTGATGCGCAGGCCCTAACTCCATCCCCGCCTGCAAACCTGCACCATCAGGTCCAAGAACTAACAAAGAGTGTTGCTGCATTGACCAGAACCGTACAGTCCTTGCAGATGGAACCGTCAGGACCAATCAAGCTAGCTTCCAGTCCGGAGGATGTCCCGTGGCGTCGGCAGAGGAGGATCCCGTCGTTCAGAGGGAGGCCCGCCGACCGTTACACTGAGGATGGACAGCCGATTTGCCGCTGTTGCAGCCAGCCAGGACACATAGCCAGGTACTGTACTTTAAACAGGTCCAACCTGGGGCAGAGGGACAACCCCCAGGCATAAGGTCACCAGGCCCGTCTAATTGGCGCGATAAGTACGTGGGGGGACGCCCTGTTTTACCGGTAGTGCTGGACGGTATCCCCATGAGTGCACTGCTGGACACCGGGTCCCAAGTGACTACCATCCCCTATGTACTTTTCAAGCAGTACTGGAGTGACACTGATATAACCCGTTATCCAGACGATGACTTAAGCATCATTGCCAGCAATGGTCAGCCCGTGCCGCAGGTGGGGCTCAGAGAGATGACCATTAAGATTGGTAAAGTTGAACTGCCAGAAACAGGGAGTGATCATTGTGGACATTGACAGTCGAGAACGTCACCCTAAAATAACCTTGGGTACTAACGTGATTGAAAATTGTCTTTCAGAAGTAATTGTAATTTTGCAGCAGGTGGCGATGAATGCGAGCTCCAGCCAACAGAGGGTCCTCCAGAAAGAGATAAGAGCCCTGATGAGACGGCAACAGGTAGAACTGTCTGGTGGTGAGATCGGTAGCGTGAGGATGAGCGACCCGTTCCCCATTTCCATGCCTCCCAAAAGTGAAATGATGATCTGGTGTCGGACTGCAATCGGGTTAAGAGGGAGAGACTACCAAGCCATGGTAGAACCCGTGTACTCAGACAGCAGGCCCACCATTTTGACAGCCCGGGGGGTGGTTGATGTCCGCCATGGAAGGGTGCCTGTCCGGATCTTAAATATTGGGGAAAGGGAAGTACATTTGCCCCGGTACGCTACCTTAGCCAAATTGTTTGCTGTCGAACACAATGCTCTCAGGGTCGTGGAGCCCTTGCCTCCATTTCTCTCGGCGGAGGATAATGGCTCCCAGAAACACAAGGAGGACTGGTGCCAGAAACTCCATGTGGGTGCTGACTCTACTCCCCTGCACAAAAACAAGGAGTCTACCGGGTGGTTCAGGAGTACGAGAGGATCTTTAGTAAGCACCCGCTAGACTTCGGCTGAGTAAAGGGAGTGGAACACCACATCCCCACGGGGAGCCACCCACCAATAAAAGAGAGACACAGACCTGTACCCCCTGCACATTATCAGAACGCAAAGGGCATGCTGAGCGAAATGAAAGAAGCTGGGGTCATTAGAGATAGCTGTAGCCCCTGGGCAGCTCCCTTATTTTTTGTAAAAAAGAAAGAAGGTACCATGAGAAAGTGCGTGGACTATAGAAAGGTCAATCGTATCACCCATAAGGACGCGTACCCGTTACCTAGGATAGAGGAGTCTTTAGCCGCACTAAAATCTGCTAACTTCTTCCCTACTTTGGATCTTACTAGCGGGTACTGGCAGGTTCCTGTGGCAGAGGCTGACAGGGAGAAGACCGCTTTCACCACCCTGATGGGATTAAGTGAATTCAACTGTATGCCATTCGGGCTCTGCAATGCACCCGGGACCTTCCAGAGGCTGGTGGAATGCTGTCTAGGGCACTGAAACTTTGAGACGGTCCTACTTTACCTGGACGACGTGATTGTCTATTCGAAGACTTACGAGGACCATCTAAAGCACCTGGCCGAGGTGTTTGAGGCCCTGGCAGGCTTTGGCATGAAAGTGAAACCCTCCAAGTGCCATCTATTAAAGCCGAAGGTACAGTACCTGGGACACGTGGTGAGTGTAGAAGGAGTAGCCCCCGACCTTGACAAAATCACGGCAATAAAGAACTGGCCAAGCCCCTCTAACATAAAAGAAGTGAGGCAGTTCCTCGGGTTGGTAGGCTACTACCGAAGGTTCATCCCCGGGTTCACCAAGATGGCAGCCCCTATGCAGGACCTCCTTATAGGACAATCTAAGACCAGAAGCCAAAAGCCACCCTTCAAGTTGGACAAGCTGGAAGAGGAGTCCTTCCGCCAGCTGAAGATGGCCCTCACGGGGGATGAAATCCTGGCCTACCCCGATTATGGCCAGCCTTTTATCCTCCATACGGATGCCAGTAATGTGGGGCTGGGAGCTGTACTGTCACAGAACCAACAGGGCACAGAAAGGGTGATCGCGTACGCCAGCCGGAAGCTGAGGCCCACCGAGAGAAACCCGGAGAATTACAGCTCCTTTAAGCTGGAGTTCTTGGCAGTGGTGTGGGCCATAATGGAACGTTTCAAGCATTACCTGGCCTCTGCGAAGTTCACTGTGTACACGGACAACAATCCGTTGACGCACCTGGACACTGCGAGACTTGGTGCCCTAGAGCAGCGGTGGATGGCCCGGCTAGCAAACTATGACTTCACCATCAAGTCCTGGGCAGGCCGAACCAATGTCAATGCAGATACCCTATCGAGAATGCCCCACTTGCCCGATGAGGGAGAAGATCCAGACGAGCTGGAGGAAATAGAGCTCCCTGCATTCCACCAGTATGGGGCCACTCAGTACTCCCACCGTGTAAGAGACAAAGACTCGATCACCGTCATGTTCAATCCCTTACCTCACCACGGCTGGACTGAAACGCAGGATAGTGACCCTGCAGTTCGCTTGGCGAAGGAAATGCTGACTCAGGCAGATGCCTATCCCGATCCGGATGCCCCTGAGGAGGCTAAGCAGCTGTGGAAGGAGAATAGCAGACTATTTCTCTACGAAGGTAAACTGTGCAGAAGGTTTGTCAACCACCGGACACACGAGTTAACCTGGCAAGTAGTACTTCCCAGGCGAGATGCGGCTATGGTTCTGGAGGCCTACCATGACGGAGCAGGACACTTTGGGTGGAAGAAACTGGAGTTCCTGTTACGGGAGCGGTTCTTCTGGATATGAATGAGAGGGGCCATAGAAAGATGGTGCAGAGATTGCGGCCCATGTAACCTCAGAAGGAAGGACCGTGCCAGCCAGAAGACTCCATTGAGGCCCATCATTACCAGGCAGCCTCTGGAGCTGGTAGCGCTAGACCATGTGAAGTTAGCTCCAAGCCGATCCGGCTACATCTATGCCCTCACGATTGTGGACCATTACTCCCGGTTCCTGGTGGTGGTTCCTGTTAAAGACTTGACAGCCCAAACAGTGGCCAGAGCCTTCCAACAACACTTCTGCCGTCCACACGGGTATCCGGAACAGGTCTTGACAGATCAAGGTCCAACGTTTGAGGCTGAAGTCTTCCAGGAGTTCTGCAACCTCTACGGCTGTAAGAAGATTCAGACAACGCCTTACCACCCACAAACCAACGGGCTGTGTGAGAAAATGAATAATATCGTCATTGATCTCCTCAAGACGTTGCCCCTGGAAGAACGCAGCCTGTGGCCGGAGAAGCTGCCAGACCTGATAGACTTATACAACCATATCCCGGTGAATGCTACAAATTGCACCCCGGCTTACCTGATGCGAGCAAGACCAGGTAAGCTGCCGGTAGACCTGGAGATGGGAGTCCTGACACCCGAGGACACCTCCCCAGACGCGGACTGGGAAACGGAACGGCGGCTACAGTACAAGAAGGTACAGGAGAGTGTGGAGAGGAGTCTGGCTCAGGCGAGAGAAAAACAAGAGAGGCTCTTCAACCAACACGCCCCTGCTGGTCCCCTGGAACCTGGTGAGTAGGTCCTGAAGCGGAAGAGAAGGCTTCACAAGCTAGATGACCAGTGGGAGAGCGATCTGTACACAGTACTGCCATCCGACCACAACAACCCGAAGGTATGTGTAATTACCAAGGATGGAGGAGAAACCACTAGCATCATCTCAAGAGACCACCTAAAACAGTGCCCCGAGCAACTGCAGAGTCCAAGTGAAGATCAAGATGACCTTGAGCCCGCAGTGGACAAGGAAGAAATGGTCAGCACCGTTCTCGAGAGTTTCCCCGGTCCTGGACTCGGATAAACAACGCAATAGTGGTACCCGTCCTCCACTTCCTTCAACCAACCCAGCAGGCGCCTACAGGGGATCAGAAAGAACAAGAGGAACAAGCAGCCCCGGAGGCAGAAGAACCCATGCCAGCAGCCCAGGAGAGTCAACCCTCTGCTGACATTGAGCCTGCCATGCCTGCGGTAAACCAAAGGACCCGCAGACAGCTGCCTGCACTTCCTGTAAACCCAGCTAGTAGCTGTACCCTAAATGCTAGTGGGGAAAGCCAGGTTAGACCACCACCAGACAGTGGGTTACGCAGGTCAACCCAGAGCACTAGGGGTCAAATACCAGCTCGTTGGAGAATCTGAATGCAAAGTATATTTTTAATGTTTTATGTTTGTTACCTGGTTATTAATAATGTTTTTCCTAGTACAATGGACTGACAGGTCATGGACACTGAATGGCCGGAACTGTCTTGTAGATAGTTGCACTTTGTGCCCTCTTGCGAAGATGGCCACAGAAGAAAAACCTGTCCGGCGTGGCCTCCTTGTGGCCCAAAGTAGGTAGCTCAGCCTTGTCGCCACGCCCAAGGCCAGGAACTTGGGGTTTATGGAAACAGGTCCCCGCACCGTTCAAAACTTCACCTTATTGGGTGATAAGGCCACGGCGCTTCCGTAACCGGGTGTCCATAAGGACAAAATGTACTTGTATATATGTTATGTTATTGTTTATTCCCTGTGTTTGTGTTTCCTAAAAAAATTGTGTTTAGTCCGGAGTACTAAATTTTACTAAGGGGGAATGTGTCACCCCAGGCCTGGATGCCACAAACAATAATCTGTGTCTGAGAGCAGGAGGGAGGTTCCCTGGTTAGGGATAATTAGCATGCAGTACCTCCTGTCCCAGGCCAGTAGGGGGAGCTGGCTGCCCTATAAAAACTGGAACTGGAGCAGGGTTAGAGAGACCAGAACCCACTTCTGAAGTGACCAGAAGGGTTCTCAGAGAAGAGGGACAGGTCAGCAGCAGCTGAGGAGTCCGTGAGGCAGAGGAGAGACTGCGAGCCAGGGACAGAGGCGACGAGAGCCGGTCCTGGCTGAGAGAATCACACAACCGGACATTGGGGTCTGAGGCTGTCAGGGTTATAAGCCCAGCAGCAGAGAGCCAACCCGCGAGGGATTTCAGGTCCCTTGGCCTAAGAAGCCTGGAGGCTCCGCCACACAGAGGGACCAGTACAGCGAGGAGAAAGCAAAAGGTACCCATGGCCCGAGTCGCAAGCCATACAGGTGAGAAGTACACGGCCAGCTCAGGGACGTGGGCTATTACACCACGAAAAGGGGGATAATCAGCAAGGGCAGAGAGAGAATGGTAGGCCTTCACACTCACCCTGACCAGTGGGGCTCCCCCGAATGCTCTCAGACACCCAGGCCCATTCCTAACCGGTACTACTGTTGGGTCATTAATAATATGTACAATAAAGACCCTGAACTGTTTGAAGCGGACTCTGAACTCTTACTATTGCGGCCTGCATTATCACCCCCAGCATCCACCTACACTGCCCTGAGGCTACACTCCTCCCGTGGGGAGTTATCCTACCTCTGTGCTGCACACGAACACCAGCCTCAGTGGTCTTCCCTGCAGCGGCGGTTATCCCTGACCGCAATCCACGGGTGGCGTAGTCGGACATTTAAAGCACTGATTGATAGACTGCCACAATTTGGTCTGACCACCCTGAGCCACGGGATCGGGTTGCCACTACTATCTCCAGCATCATACAGAAGCCCGGTTCCGGGTACCCCACGGCCCAGGGGGCGAGTCAATAGCAAAACCTGATTAGGGGACCCCTGCTTGCTTCCAGGCATGGCATCACCCCTTGTGAGGGAGGCAATGCTACTGTGGCAACCGGACTCCTGGGGTGCCACACTGACGCCTGCGGTCCATGTGTCTACCCAGAACATGGGCTTAGAGCATCCACCTCACCTGGTGAGCCTAATAATCGGCCTAGGAAATTATGATGGACCAGGAGAAGGTGGTAGGGTGAGGAACACCAGACAAAACATTTTACTACAGAGAGGTAAAAAGCTTTGTGGTGGAACTCCACAGAGGCATGGTCACTTTAACAACGTTCAACGGCAAAACATTTCAGCGCCACAGTCCCGTGACTCTCATCGAGAGCAATAGCAAGGAACAGAAGCCACAACAGAAGTTCCTTTGGTAACTAGTTACTTCTGCTATAAATATCTCATATTCTCACTAGGAAACTCAAAAGTGGTTCCCAGGTCGGTCATGGCTTACAAGTGACCATTTTTTCCAGTGGCATAATATGATGTGCACCAGTCAGAAATGGGCGGCACTATTTCTCTGGTTCGGATGGTGGGAATGGAGGCTTCTCTATTGCAAATGAAGGATTTCCCCAATGACCTGCACTTGATTGAATCGAAGGTCTACCGCTACGCTGCATAGTCATTCTTTCGGGTTCACTTCTCTCCAAATAAATTGGCTTAGCATGTCACTCCCTTTTCACAACTGACTCATTTCTACCCAACCCAGAGCCTCGCACTCCGCTTTGTCTGACTTCAACACACTTCTCAGTTTTAGCATGCATTTCACATCCAGGGAACCGTGGCAAAATTTGCACTCGCCTCCTGCGTTCATCAATGTCATCCCTGACTATAGCAGATGGCATATACACAGCAGCCTCCAGAAGAGCAACATCCAAGACCACGGCTCTAGTGACCAGTCCAGGTGGTCCAAAACCAAACCATGACAAGTCCCATCTTTCTGATAAGAGCCACCACCAGGCTACAGAACTACCTACTGAGAAGAATACAAGGGCTTCACATCACAAACTAAAGGCACAATACACAAAATATACACCTGGCACACACAAGTTAGCCATCTACTCACTCCATGTTCATGCAGCTTTTTATAAAATCAGTGATTTTTATATATATTAAAAGTGACCTTGGGTAATTTCAGTACTGTTTTAATCTTCAATCTTCATTCATCAACATCATTAAGTCTGCAGTCTTATCTAAATTTCTGATTTTTTCAGATTCAGATTCTTGTGGGAATTTCTCTCCCAGTAATATAGGCTGGATGTGAGGTATCTGTGTCTCTACCAGTAATATAGTCTGGATGTGAGGTATCTGTGTCTCTACCAGTAATATAGGCTGGATGTGATGTTTTTGTGTCTTTCCCAGTAATAATAAGTGGATGTGAGGTCTGTGTGTCTCTACCAGTAATATAGGCTGGATGTGAGCTCTGTGTCTCTCTCCTAATAATATAGGCTATATATGAGGTCTGTGTGTCCCTCCCAGTAACATAGGCTGTATATGAGGTCTATGTGTCTCTCCTAGTAATATAGGCTGTATGTGAGGTCTATGTGTCTCTCCCAGTAATATAGGCTGGATGTGAGCTCTTTGTCTTTCCTAGTAATTTAGGCTAGATGTGACATCTGTGTCTCTCCCCGTAATAATAGCTGGATGTGACGTTTTTGTGTTTTTCCCAGTAATAATAGCTGGATGTGAGCTCTGTGTCTCTCCCAGTAATATAGGCTGGATGTGAGCTCTGTGTTTCTCTACCAGTAATATAGGCTGGATGTGAGCTCTGTGTGTCTCTCCTAGAAATATAGGCTGGATGTGAGCTGTGTGTCTTTCCTAGTAATTTAGGCTAGATGTGACGTCTGTGTCTCTCCCCATAATAATAGCTGGATGTGACGTTTTTGTGTCTTTCCCAGTAATAATAGCTGGATGTGACGTTTTTGTGTCTTTCCCAGTAATAATAGCTGGATGTGACGTTTTTGTGTCTTTCCCAGTATTAATAGCTGGATGTGAGGTCTGTGTGTCTCTACCAGTAATATAGGTTGGATGTGAGCTCTGTGTCTCTCTCCTAATAATATAGGCTGGATGTGTGGTCTGTGTGTCTCTCCCAGTAATATAGGCTGGATGTGAGCTCTGTGTCTCTCTCCTAATAATAAAGGCTGGATGTGAGGTCTGTGTGTCTCTTCCTGTAATATATGCTGGATGTGAGGTCTGTGTGTCTCTCCCAGTAATATAGGCTGGATCTTAGGTCTCTGTCTCTCACCTAGTAACATAGACTGGATGTGAGGTTTGTGTGTCTCTCCCTGTAATATAGGCTGGATGTGAGGTCTCTGTGTCTCCCTGCTAGTAATAAAGGCTGGATGTGAGGTCTGTGTGTCTCTTTCTTAGTAATATAGGCTGGATGTGACATCTGTGTCTCTCCCAGTAATATAGGCTGGATGTGACGTTTTTGTGTCTTTCCCAGTAGTAATAGCTGAATGTGAGTGTGCTCTTTGTGTCTCTCCTTGTAATATAGGCTGGATATGATCTCTGTGTCTCTCTCCGAGTAATATAGGCTGGATGTGAGGTCTATGTCTCTCTCCCAGTAATATAGGCTGGATGTGAGCTCTGTGTCTCTCCTAGTAACATAGGTTGGATGTGAGTTCTGTGTGTCTCTCCCTGTAATATAGGATGGATGTGAGGTCTGTGTCTCTCCAAGTAATGTAGGCTGGATGTGAGCTCTGTTTCTCTCTCCTAGTAATATAGACTGTATTTGAGGTCTATGTGTCTCTCCCAGTAATAAAGGCTGGATGTGAGCTCTGTGTCTCTCTCCTAATAATTTAGGCTGGATGTGAGGTCTGTGTATCTTTCCTAGTAATATAGGCTGGATGTGAGCTCTGTGTCTCTCCTAGTAATATAGGCTGGATGTGAGGTCTGTGTGTCTATCCCAGTAATATAGGCTGGATGTGAGGTCTGCGTCTCTCTCCCAGTAATATAGGCTGGATGTGAGGTCTGTGTCTCTCTGCCAGTAATATAGGCTGGCTGTGAGGTCTTTGTGACTCTCTCCTAGTAACATAGTCTGGATGTGAGCTATTTGTGTCTCTCCTAGTAATATAGGCTGGATATGATCTCTGTGTCTCTCTCTGAGCAATATAGGCTGAATGTGAGCTTTGTGTATCCTTCCCAGTAATATAGGCTGGATGTGAGCTCTGTGTCTGTCTCCCAGTAATATAGGCTGGATGTGAGGTCTGTGTGTCTCTCCCAGTAATGTAGGCTGGATGTGAGCTCTGTGTCTGTCTCCCAGTAATATAGGCTGGATGTGAGCTCTGTGTCTTTTTCCTAGTATTATAAACTAGATGTGAGGTCTCTGTCTCTCTCCTAGTAACATAGACTGGATGTGAGGTCTATGTCTCTCCTAGTAATATAGGCTGGATGTGAGGTCTGTGTATCTCCCCCAGTAATAGAGGCTAGATGTGAGCTTTGTGTCTCTCTCCCAGTAATGTAAACTGGATGTGAGGTCTGTGTCTCTCCCAGTAATATAGGCTGAATGTGAGGTCTGTGTCTCTCTCCCAGTAATATAGGCTGGATGTGAGCTCTTTGTGTCTCTCTCTCTCAGTAATATAGGCTGGATGTGAGCTCTGTGTGTCTATCCCAATAATATAGGCTGGGTGTGAGCTCAGTGTCTCTCCCAGTAATATAGGCTGGATGTGAGGTCTGTGTGTCTTTCTCCTAGTAATATAGGCTGAATGTGAGGTCTCTGTCTCTCTCCCAGTAATATAGGCTGGATGTAAGGTCTGTGTCTCTCTCCCAGTAATATATGTATGTGAGCTTTGTGTATCCCTCCCAGTAATGTAGACTGGATGTGAGGTCTGTGTCTCTGCTAGTAATATAGGATGGATGTGAGCTCTGTGTCTCTCTCCTAGTAATATAGGCTGGATGTGAGCTTTGTGTATCCCTCCCAGTAATTTAGGCTGGATGTGAGCTGTGTGTGTCTCTCCAAGTAATATATGCTGGGTGTGAGCTCTGTGTGTCTCTCTCTCAGTAATATAGGCTGGATGTGAGGTCTGTGTGTCTCTCCTAGTAATACAGGCTGGGTGTGAGGTCTGTGTCTCTTTCCTAGTAATATAGGCTGGATGTGAGGTCTGTGTCTCTCTCCCAGTAATATAGGCTGGATGTGAGGTCTGTGTCTCTCTCCCAGTAATATTGGCTGGATGTGAGCTTCGTGTCTATCCCAGTAATATAGGCTCAATGTGAGATCTGTGTTTCTCTGTCCTAATAATATAGGCTGGATGTGAGGTCTGTGTGTATTTTCAGGTAATGTAGGCTGATGTGCAGTTTGTGTGTCTCTCCCAGTAATATAGGCTGGATGTGAGCTTCGTGTCTATCCCAGTAATATAGGCTGGATGTGAGGTTTGTGTTTCTCTCTCCTAATAATATAGGCTGGATGTGAAGTCTGTGTTTCTCTCTCCTCATAATATAGGCTGGATGTGAGGTCTGTGTGTATTTTCAGGTAATGTAGGCTGATGTGCAGTTTGTGTGTCTCTCCCAGTAATATAGGCTGGATGTGAGGTTTGTGTGTCTCTCCCAGTAATATAAGCTTCATGTGAGGTTTGTGTGTCTCTCCCAGTAATATAGGCTGGATGTGAGCTCTTCTTGTCTCTTCCAGTAATATAGGCTGGATGTGAGGTCTGTGTGTCTCTCCCAGTAATATAGGCTGGATATGAGGTCTATGTGTCTCTCCCAGTATTATAGTAAAAAAAAGACTGACTATCACTTCCAAATCAGAAAACTGGTGTGTACAGGTGCGAATTACATAACAAGCAAATAAAGTTGCACTCTGCAGTGCTAAAGTATGTCAACATGAAATATGTGAAATTTTATTAGTATTACTGCTCTAGATAATAAGAACCAATTTATTGAAAAAAAGATTCCACACAGGTCCGAAGTAATCCAACAAAACTGAAGAAGTCTAGAAAAGGAAACCTGAAAGACATAAAAAGACAGAAATAAACACAATCAGCACAGTCCCTCCTTCATCAACTTATTGCCCACAATGTTGCCACGCGTGTAGTCCACGTTTCCCGATGTCTCCGGCATCTGTGAACCACAGTAAACTTCCTTGTTTTTGTGATGTATACCCCTTTTTCACTTGTAAAGCGCCATGGAATAAATGGCGCTATAATAATAAATGATAATAATAATAATTCACAGGTGCTGGGTATTGACTATGACGCTCATCAGAGCGCTCAGCGAGACCCGGTGACCATTATGAGGGTTGACGTCACTACCCGGCCCCTGTGAATTATTATTATTATTATCATTTATTATGTCTGAGAGACGCCTCTCCATTACTAACCCCAGGATTTGAAGCCAGCTGTGATTTTTCACCAGTCACAGCTGTCCTCAACCCCAACTACGATTACCCCGATTGCTACCGCACCAGGGCGATTGGGAAGAGCCGGGCAAAGCACCAGAATCAGCGCATCTAATGTGATGCGTCAATTCTGGGGTGGCTGTGGGATTGTTTTATTAGGCTGGGAAAGGCCAAATAACCAGGGACCTTCCTAGCCTGATAATATAAGCCCGCAGCTGTCTGCTTTACCTTGGCTGGTTATCAAAAATAGGGGGGACCTCCATTTTTCTAATTTATTTATTAGTTTAATCAATATGCAGTAAAATAAACACGCACGGCACTAACTATATATCTCATGGATATCTATCTAGCCATCTATCTACCCCATATCGATCTATCTACATCTTTGCACATCTAATGACATATCAGAGAGAGAGAAAAACGCTTGCGTCAAAAATGCATGCAAAAAAACGCAAGGGAGCTGCGTGAAATTCGGCTGCGTGAAAGCCTAAACAAACACTGATAGTGGGAACGTACCCTAAAAGTGGAGTAATACTCTGACAACACTGGACCTGGGAGTCAGAGATGCTTCCCATCATCTTCCCCGTGCTGTTCCCGTTTCAGTGATTTTCCTGCCCCCTCCAGCCCTCCTGTTGGGGTCTTCCAGAAAATTGCTTGAGTCTGCTATTGACTTCCATTATACTCAGTACTTGAGTCCGACCCGCTCGATCCGACTACCGACCCCTCCAGCATTTTAGTGCTCGATCATCACTAATATTAAGCCTTTATTCATTCGCCTTTTGCCACGGACACGGTACAATGGTTTTTCTTGAGGAGGCCAATGTATATCTTACTCCGCATCGACTTTGAGAAGAACATCTCTCGTCTCGTTAAAGGAGTGATTAATAGAAGAGGTATTTATAGAATTATTCGATGATTTCAGTAGTTTTCCCTTCTAGTGTTGACGTTAGTGTTGTGAAATCCATCGTCCGCCCCTATAAATAGCTCCATTCACAGTCTGGTAAGTCAACGTCAGTGCCACCAGCTCCTGTCCATCGCATTGTTCCCAAGCCTGGAGCATTGCCCAGGATTGCAAAACCTCTTCTTCTTTTTTTTTTTGCGGTTGTGGAGAATCTCTTGAAAATTTGTGAGAGTGTAGAGTCGTTAGGCCAACACAAACGGAAAACCACAGATGTCCATCGTCAATGGATCCTCTTCTGAAGTGAGGAATCGGCGGTCACGCTCGGGAGAAGTTGGAGGTGACGTCTTGGGTCACGCTTCAGTTTTTCTTCATGTACTCTTAGATATGTTGCCTCTTATTTTCTCCATGCTTTTCTCAATAGGTTGGACACAAGGGCCGGGGTTTTTTTTGGGGGGTTTTTTTTCGATGTTGGACTTTCTATTTAAAGGAGTTCTCCACCACTTGGACAACCTCTTAAGTTTTGCAGTTTCACAAGTAAAATAAAAATCTCTTATACTCAACTCCAACACCGGCGGCGTTCAAGTAATGCCGGCACCAGACCTTCTGGTGCTCTGGTGGCATTGTCATGTCTCGTGAGTGCAGCAACCAATCAGTGGCCACGAGTGGACACACTTGCCACTGACAGAGATTAGTGAGAGGGAAGTGTGAGCAAAGCAGCCACTGATTGGCTGCAGCACTCACATGACATATTAGTATTTCGGGAGTGTTGGAAGAGATGGAACAGCGGTGGTGCCGGAAGTGAGTAAAAGGTTTTATTATTTTACTCAGGGGACAACAACATTTAAAGAGATTTTTGTTACACCATTAATGTAGGGACAGAGACCCTGATTCCAGGGAGGGGTTACTTACTTTACGGAGTGCTGCAATTTTGATTGAAAGCAGTTTTATCTGCTGCAGATGTAGGAGTGCTCTGAAAGCTGAGCTCTGTATAACCCCGCCCACAGCACTGATTGGCTGCTTTCTGTGTACATAGTCAGAAAGCAGCCAATCAGTGGTGGGGGTGTGGTTGGACTAACTGGCAGTAGGTTTATTAGTCCTGTAGTGATAATGTCCTGCTGATAAAACAGTCATTTTATTAAAATTACAGCAAGCAACCCAGTAAGTGACACTGCAGGAATCAGGGTCTCTGCCCCTACATCATACTCTTCTCAGAATAGTTGAGAAAAACCTGGTAACAGATTACCTTTAAGAAGGACCCATTCCTGGTACAAAAATATTCATTTTTGCACTTTTGTTTATTCCCTGCCCTTTTTCCAACAGCCACAACTTTTTATTTCTCAACATTTGTGGAAAGAATTCTAGTTTTGAAGGACATGATTCACTTTTCCTGTACTGAAAAATGGGAAAAAAAATCGAAGTGGGGTGAAATGAAGAAACAAAAAAGCAATTCTGCTAAACTTTTTGGGGTCTTATTTTTATGTACGGTGATATCAGATGTGTGTGTATATAATATACAGGTGGGTTGTAAGATTTCTACTCATTTGGTTGCAGTTTGAGGTAGACATGTGAAGCAGTTTCAGTAAAATGTTCAGGCTGATTTATTAAAACTCCATAAAACGCTCAGGATAACAAAACAAAAACCTTTTCAGGCACAAAGTGAAAAACATAAAGTAAATGGTCCATACAATAGTGCAGGTTCACCCACTCGGTTTAGTGTCCAGCTCTTTAGTCCTTAGCAAAGACAAACACACTGGAGGTCTGCACACCTCCACACACAGACACTGAAAGCGACAACTGGTCTCAATTTTATCTGCCGTACCACACCCCAAGGTGGGGATATGTGAGCAGCCAGTCCCACCCAACTCTCTAACTGCTCATAAACACAGCCATGACATGTCCAATTAACTCTCTCAGTACTATATGTGCTGGAGCCTGATTTTCCGGGCTTACATCACTGAGGCTACCAACCTAGATAAAACATATCTCCCCTTGAGGACATACCATCTTACAACATGTGTATGTCGAGCCCAAGGGATGGGGAGAACTCGGCGCCCAGGCCTTGTTGTTGCCTGACCTTGGGGGATGTCGCGGTGGTCGGCTCCCGGGCCCGTACACTGGGCCTCTCTTTAAAAAGAGGTGAATAACTAGATAAAAGTTCGTGATGCCACCTGTGGTGCCTGGTGAGGATCACCAGCTCTGCGGCAGCCCACTGAGGCCGGTGTTAAGGCAGCTCGAGTGGTATAGCTCCCCACAGGTGGAGCTAGGCCTCAAGGCAGTGTAGGAGAAGGGATGCAGGACAGAGGGGACCCAGCCGGGTTCGAAGAAGGATGGGCAAACACACAGTTCACTTCAGTACCTTTATTGATGTTAATTCAGGCACGTTCCGGAGCACTGTAGGGAGAAGGGTGCATTTCAGGATCCTCCCCAGGGAGCGGGTATAGGGCCTCCTGTTTCTTGCCTTTCTGTAGTAAGTTTTTGACCTGCCTGGAGCTAGGCCTAACTTTGTTTCTGTCCTGCACCGGCTGACTTTGTGGTAGGGCCTTCTCTTGGAGTACACGCTCCCAGCTTGCGGGGCCTCCGTGACTCCTGGCTCTGTTACGTATCAGCTCTTGGGTGATCCTGGGACCTGAAGTCTTCCAGTGGTCTCCGGTTGTCTCTACAGGGGGGTATACGACCCTGTAGACGCGGACCCGGTGTCCGGTATATGTTTCCTGGGGTGAGCTTGTACAGCTCCTCTGCCCTCAATGCTACTCACTCCTCTAGCCTTTGGCCTACTCGGCCCTACTAGGCTATACACACTAGCGGCAGCTTGCCGCGCTTCACCGCTCTTACGACGTCGGCACACCTTAAGCTCACTATTCTGAGCTACAACTGAGTCTGACTAGACTGACTGAGCTCCACTGCAGTCTGACCTCTCTCAGGCTTCCCCACTGCAGGGACTCCTTCCACAGACTTGACTCTCTGTGGACTCCAGACTTGACTGAACTGCCTAGCTCCACCTTCCCTATTTATATCCCTAACAGGCTCCCTCTGGTGGTCTGAAGTGGAAGGTGGAGGTGTGTGTATGCTATGAGGGCCTCTTGTGGAGGAATCCGTTCATACTCCCCTCTAGGATCTGTGGCACCCAAGCGCAGCAGGGGCGCCACATTCCCCCCTAGCAAAGCTCAGCACTCCCGGGCTGAAGTACATTTTATAACAACAATAATAACAATATTCCCTTTATGGGAGGCACATACTTAAACGTTGCATATAAAACATTATAAATAACAATTAGATATATACAATAAGCAACCTCAGAATTTAAGTCTCTTTTGGTGAGGTTCCCTGATAGGATGTCCATCTCACAGGGTAGAGTACTTGGTAGCTTGAGGGACCTGTCCCAAACCCTCAACGTAGGCCCTGGGGTGGCTGCAGGGCATGGAGATCCTGAGTTGGACCTCCGGTAGAGCCACTCCAGACAGGTTTTCCTTCTGAGGTCACCTAAAGGGGCACTCCAGGGAGCGCAATTATATACAAGAAGCAGTTTTTGGGCTGCACATAGTCCTCAGCCACAAAGTTCTTTATGCAACAAGGGAAGTGTCTGTATCACTTAGATTGTCCATTAGAAGGCAAAACACAAGTTAATACATATTCATAAAAATACACAATACTATGCAATATTATACAATACCCCAGGGGTAACTATCTACACTTGTCAGAAGTTTAACTATTTTACTCAGTGTATCTGACAGGGATCTGACCTTTGGTACTACGTATGGACCTGCATGGTACTGGAATGCGTGAGGCACTAGTACTTGCACTACCCCCCCATTCTGTCAGTACTAGGTGTGGAGGGGCTGCTAGACTGCCTTGGCCTCTCTGCGGGACTGGCAAGTATACCATTAGCTGGGCCTTCTTGCTCTGCTCCAGCCAGGGATCCTTCTTCGGGGACTCATCTTGAGCAGACTCGTCTGGGGCACCTACAGGTTCTTCTTGCTGTGGGTAGAAGGTGATTACAGGTATGATTACTGCTCCTCCTAGTTGGGGCCAATCTGCCGGGAAATCTCCTAAGTCAGTATGGATTACTGCTTCTTTAGGTTCCCCGGTACGGTGAGAGGCACTTCTTCTTGGGGCTTTAGCAGATCTGGACACAACTTCAGATGGTCCCTGGATACTGTTGCAGTCGTTCTTCATCCGTCTCTACTAATTATGCAGGTCTTCCTATTACCAAATCTTCAGTTCAACACAGTGTAGGGTTCTCTCTCCCACTGGTCATCAAATTTGTGGTTTCTTCTCTTCCTTTTTAACACTACTTCACCAGGTGTAAAGGGTTCTGCTGGGGCACTTTTGTTGTAGTGGGCCTCTTGCTTGTCTCTCACCCGAGTGAGACTGTCTTCGACACAGGCTTGTACTCTTCTGTACTGCTCCTGTCTGGTCGTGTCCCAGTTCTCAGTGGTCACATCCGCTTCAGGTTCGACAACACCAAGCTCCAGGTCCATGGGCAGCTTTCCTGGTCTTGCCCGCATGAGATATGCCGGAGTGCAGTTGGTGGAACTTACTGGTATGTGATTGTACAGATCTACTAGGTCAGGTAGTAGGTCTGGCCACTGGTTTCTCTCCTCTAGTGGTATAGTCTTCAGCAGGTCGATGATGATGTTATTCATCTTTTCACAGAGACCGTTGGTTGGTGGGTGGTACGGTATAGTTCTGATCTTTTTACACACGTACAAATGGCAGAACTCTTTGAACAACTCAGCCTTAAAGGCCGGGCCTTGGTCCGTCAGCACCTGCTCAGGGTATCCATGGGGTCTACAGAAACACTCTTGGAACGTTTTCGCTGCTGTCTCTGCCGTCAGGTCTTTGACGGGGGCGACCACCAGGAACCTGGAGTAGTGATCCACCATGGTCAGGGCATAGGAGTACCCTGACCTGCTGGGTGACAGCTTGATATGGTCCAGGGCCACGATCTCCAGGGGTCGAGTCGTCTTGATGGGTTGCAGGGTTGCCTTCTGGCTGCTGTAGTCTTTTCTTCTGAGGCTACAGGGTCCACAGTTTCGGCACCATCGCTCAATGGAGCTGCGCATTCCTACCCAGTAGAATCGACACTTCAGCAGGGTCTCTAGCTTCTTCCAGCCAAAGTGTCCCGCCTGATCGTGGTAGGCCTCCAACACCATTTGGATGTCTGTCTTGGGGACCACTATCTGCCATACCATCTCATGGGTCTTTGGATTGACATACCTCCGGCACAGCTTCTCACGGTAGATAAACAGCCGGCTTCTCTCGTTCCACAGCTGCTTTGCTTGCAGAGACGCTTTCTTTTCCAGGGAGGAACCTTCTTGGATTATCAGCTCCTTGATACGGCTGACAACCGGGTCACTGTCCTGGGTCTCTTTCCAGCTGTGGTGAGGCAGGGGGTTTAACGTCTTCCCACGCTGTTTCCTGGAGGCTCGTTGCTCGTAAATAATCCCATTCCGGTGAAAGGCAGGTAGCTCAATCTCTTCCAGGTCATCCACTTCTTCTGTGCGAAAAGAAAAGAAAGGGCGCATGTGTAGACTCACAGGGCTATTTATATAATTTAAAAAGTGCCAGTACACTCAGCTGTGATGGTTGTGTACGTCTACACAACCAAGATTAAGCGTGTGATTAATGAGGCTCCGGGTCGCCTCTATTTGTAGTACCGTCCTGTCGGTGTTTGCCTCGCAACTCCGTGCTCCTCGAGTGGTCACACGATCCTGCTGGACCAGATACCACGTCACCGCAGGTCCTCAGTAGTTTATCCCGGTGGCTGGATAACCGCAGGTCCTCACACATCCAAATATGCCCGGCTGCTCCTGCCGCTTTGGCTCCGTATGGAGATATATCACAAGTAAACAATGGTGCCGCGGTCTCAGGGAGCGCCAAAGGAATACTGGACAATTTAGTAGATGTCAACCGACTTTTATTCTTCCTCCAATACCACTGCCACAACGCGTTTCAACGGTCTAAGCCGTCTTCATCAGGTGGGGTAAAGGAGAATGTTACAATGACAGCTTTATAAAGGGGTGGTATTTTACATAATTTAGACCACGTGTTGTAATCAATTAACCCTTTCATTGAAAAACTCCATATAATGCATTCTTAACCAATTAACCTCTTATTTCCCCTGGAAACAGCATTGTGCACTAAAAAATCCCTACATGGATTCATAAAATCACAATTCTTAGTAAAAACTTCCTATTTGTGTTTAAAAAAAATATATATTTTTTTTAATAATATTTATTACCAACTATTAAAAATTATTAAAATCACCCTGGGGACCGTCTTGGGGTGTCTTGACAGTGCTATACTGCAGTTTCCAGCCCCCAATTCAGAAGTTGAATTTCTTAAAGAGACAGTACACTTTCATAAAAATGGCCGAAAATAACCTTGTACCATTACCCACTACGATTATAAACCCCATAAATGTTTAAAACACACACTGGGAACCTTCCCAGGGTGTCCTGACAATGCTATACTACGATTACCAACCCCCAATTCAAAAGTTAAGTTTCTTAAAGAGACAGTACACTTTCATATAAAATGGCCGAAAATAACCTTGTACAATTGCCCACTACTATTCTAAAGCTCATTAAACCCAATGCTATCCTTTAAAATGATCGGAGCCTATGCTTCCGGGAAACTAAGTAAGTGACGACTATAGGATAAATGAACTAAATACCAACCCGAAAGGGCAAGCAAATCTCCCGCTATGCTACGTCATACCATACCTTTAATCCTGTGCAGGTAACCCCCGCAAGCCATCATTAATCGGCTGATGACAACCCGGGAAAGATATGAGAGGGACAACATTAAACCTTCTCAGATTTAATGGTTTGATGTGTTTTCAGTCGTAAGGTTCAAACCCTCAGGGTACAAAGTGCCCATTTTGTACATCCAAAAACTTTCTTTCTTTATAAGTGTACTCAATTGTTCTGGTCCATTATCCACAATGTGGTCAATAATGGTTATTTTCATCTTACTCGGGTCTTTGTGGTGATGGTTTGCATAGTGTCTGGAGACCCTATGTAATTGATATCCTGCCCTTATATTAGATCTGGGTTTATTTCATCGGGCATGGGCGGTCTGAATTGTCCGGCCGATGTATTGCGAGCCACAAGGGCACTCCAGCAGGTATACTACATAGGTGGATTGGCATGTTAATCTCTGTTTGATCTGAATAACCTCATTAGTGGGATTAGATGGAAAGGTTTTTGCATTATTGGTTATAACGCCGCAGCACATACATTTAGGTGTATTGCATGTGAAGCAGCCTCCTGTGTTAGGATTAGTCGTCACATCCCTTATTTTTTTCTTTTTTCTATTCGTGTTGCTGGGAGCAAGCAAGGTTATTACACTTCTATTCTTCCTGAAGATAATATTTGGTTTCTCTGGGATACTTTTGGAGAGAATGGGGTCACCTTTTAAAATAAACCAATGTTTGTGTAATAACTCCCGTACTACCGACCTGGATTGGCAAAATGTAGTAATTAAACTCCACTTTGTCTTTTCCTCGGTTCTTAAAGAAGCCCTATCCAGATTCTCCCTTCTGTCCAAGCACGAGTCCTGTGATAGGGTGCACCTTCTTTTATATGCATCTTTTAAAAGTTTTTTTGGATAGCCTTTTTCCAAGAATCTCTTTTTGAGAATCTTGGATTCCACCTTAAAGTCAGAATCCAGAGTACAGTTTTTCCTGACTCTCCAATACTGCCCATAAGGCACATTTTTGATCCATCCGGGAAGGTGTCCAATGTTGAATTTGAGGTAGCTATTCACATCTACTGGTTTGAAAAACGTGGATGTGAATATTCTCCCCAGGTGGTCGAACTGCCCCCATAGATCCAAGAACTGGAGAGAAGTGGATGATGCTGTGGCCGTGAATTTTAACCCCCAATCATTGTGATTTAGTTTATCCGCAAAGCTCAATGCCTCCTCCATTGATCCATGCCAAATAATGAATAAATCATCTATAAAGCGCCTATAGAAAAGCACTCCACTCGTGGATGATCCCGGCTGCGCGATGAGGACGGATTCCACCGCGCCCATACAAAGGTTAGCATAGCTTGGTGCGAATCTCGTCCCCATCGCGCAGCCCTTGATCTGTTTATATAATCCATCCTCAAAAGAAAACACATTGTTCTCCAATATGAACGCTATTGCGTTCAGAATGAATTCTCTTTGGTTTATAGGCATATTAGTGTCTCCAGTTAAAACCTCTTTGATGACCTTTATTCCCAACGTATGTGAAATATTATTATAGAGGGCCACTACATCCAGAGAGAGAAAAACGCATCCCTCCATGGGTGGTAGAGCCCTTAATTCTTTAATTAATTGTGACGAGTCCTTTAGATATGATGTTAATCTCAGAACATATGTCTGCAAAAATAAATCTACATAATGCGATAGATTACTTGTAATGGATTGGATCCCTGATATTATTGGGCGTCCAGGAGGATTCTGTGTCTGACTGGTGAGGCATCCTGGACAGGGCATTGGCGTTGGCGTTCTTGCGGCCCGCCCGGTATTTAATTGTGAATTGATAATTTGACAGCCAAGCCATCCATCGTTGTTCCAGTGCTCCTAGCTTAGCTGTTTCAAGATGGGTAAAGGGGTTGTTATCAGTGAAGGCAGTGAACTTACTGGAGGCCAGATAGTGCTTGAACCTTTCAGTGATGGCCCAGACCAAGGCCAGGAACTCCAACTTAAAGCTGCTATAGTTCTCTGGGTTCCTCTCGGTCGGGCGGAGCTTCCTGCTTGCGTATGCGATCACTTTCTCCTGGCCATTCTGCTTCTGACTTAGGACAGCTTCCAGCCCTTCGTTGCTGGCATCAGTATACAGCAGGAACGGTTGGCTGTAGTCAGGGTAGGCTAGGATATCGTCGCCTGTCAGGATCTCCTTCATCTCCTGAATTGACTCGGCTTCCTCCTTACCCCAGTGGAATGGGGGATTTCTGCCTTTGGGGGACTGCCCTACCAGGAGGTCTTGCAGAGGCGCCGCTTTCTTAGTGTAGTCTTTTACAAACCTCCGGTAGTATCCTACTAGTCCCAGGAACTGACGCACCTCCTTGAGGTTCTTCGGCTCCGGCCACTTCTGGATGGCTGTGACCTTCTCCGGGTCTGGTGCTACCCTTTCCGGACTGACAATGTGCCCCAGGTACTGTACCTTTCTCTTGAGCAGGCGGCACTTTGAGGGCTTCAGCTTCATCCCGTATCGGGACAGTGACTCAAATACCTCCGTCAGGTGCTTCAAGTGGTCCTCATACGTTTTGGAGTACACTATCACGTCATCCAGGTATAGTAACACAGTCTCGAAGTTGCGGTGTCCCATGCAGCACTCCATCAATCTCTGGAACGTTCCGGGGGCATTGCAGAGTCCAAACGGCATACTGTTGAACTCGCAGAGTCCCATCGGGGTGGTAAAGGCCGTCTTCTCCCGATCCTCCTCAGCAACAGCTACCTGCCAGTACCCACTAGTGAGGTCAAGGGTGGAGAAGTAATTTGCAGACTTTAAGGCAGCCAGGGATTCCTCTATACGTGGTAAAGGGTATGCATCTTTATGTGTAATGCGATTTACCTGTCTGTAATCTACACACATTTTCATGCTCCCATCCTTTTTACTGACTAGCACTAGGGGAGCGGCCCAGGGACTACAACTATCCCTTACCACCCCCACCTTTCTCATGTCGTGCAGCATCTCCTTGGCCTTCTGGTAGTGTGCTGGTGGTATAGGCCTGTAACGTTCTTTGATGGGTGGATGGTCACCTGAGGGGATATGGTGTTGAACCCCCTTAATCCTCCCAAAGTCAAGTGGATGTTTACTGAACACCTACGCGTATTCTTGAACCACCCGGTGTACACCCTGCTTCTGATGGGCAGGAGTGGTGTCTGTCCCAACATGGAGCTGTTGACACCAATCCTCCACCTGGGTTGCCGGGTCATTATCCTCCACCTGGTCTGGGGAGGTCAAGGACTCCGCCATGTGAATGGAGTTGTTATTTACAGCATGTAACTTGGCAACAGTGGCATAACGTGGTAACCTGACCTCATCTTCCCCATAGTTGAGAAGACAGACGGGCACCCTCCCATTGCGTACATCCACTACCCCTCTGACAGTTAAGAGTGTAGGTCTGTGCTCGGAGCCAAGGGGTTCTACTACCGCCTGGTAGCTCTGTCCTTTGAGACCTATTGCTGCTCTACACCAGATAAGCATTTCACTCATTGGGGGAATCACAATGGGTATCGGGTCTGTACATTACCAATTTCACCACCTGTTAGCTTTACTTGCTGCTGGTACATCAGGGCTCGGATCTCCTTCTGCAGCGCCCTCCTCTGCCCTGGTCTGGCAGTGTCAGCTATCTGTTGGAGCAAGAACACAACTTCTCCCAAACAGTTACCAACAATATTAGTGCCAAGTACCATATACAAATTGGTATCATCAGGATTAGTCTCTACTACAATTAGTCCCTGGTCCTTCAGTTTCACTCTCCCCACCTTCACTGCCAACTCCTTAACCCCGTCTAGGTTAAGGGGGAGGCCGTTTGAGGCATAAACGGAAAGATTTGGAGCTGGCGGGCGTAGATCGTCCATGGACCAGAACCTTCTGTTGAGGACATCAGGCATGATGGTTACCTGAGATCCTGTGTCTAGCAGAACATGTGTCGGGATGCCGTTCCGCACAATAAACAGGAAAGGTCTTCCTCCCACGAACCTGCTGTACCAGTCTGAGGGGCCTGGGGAATTTACTCCTGGGTGTCGGCCCTCGGCCCCAGGGTTTTCTCGTTTAAAGGACAGCTCTGGATGGTATGGCCGGACTTGTGGCAGCGGTGGCAGACAGGGTCCCTCGGTGGACGTCATTGGTCGCTGATCCTCCTAGGGGGTGGCGTTGTCCTGTTCCTCCTTGTCATCCAGGGGACAACCTCAGGGCTGTCGGCTAGCAGGATCCTTCCCTCCTCCTTGGCTCCGTCCGCAGCTGCAGAGCACTCAGTACAGTGGTCAGGGTTTTGCTCAACTGACGCACTTCAGAGCGCAGGCTGTCCAGCTCACTAGGGGACGTTGCTTGCACCTTGGCTACAGCAGCCACCGGAGAAAAGGTGGATGCTGCAGGCACTGGGGTGGCCCTACCCTGGTAACATTGGATAGCAGTTGTATCCAGGGGCTGCAGTCCCTAAGGGTGTCAAAGTTGGCATCTGGATGATCCAGGGACCACCAACGCACAGTCCTGCTCTTCTCTTGAGACCTCAGTCCCCGGATAAACTGCTCCTTCAGCATTTTATTTTCATCATTGCATTGACGCTGGTTGGACTAACCTGTTTCAGAGTCCGCAGGGCCCCTTGTAGACGCCAGGCATAGTCCCGAACACTGTCCTACGGTTGCTGAGAGCAGTTGTAGAACCTCATCTGGAGGTCTGTCTCAGTACGATTTTTAAAGACAGTCTGTAACTTTTTAAAGATTGCGGACACTGACTCCTGGTCTGCGGCCGACCAAGTTTCTACTTCTCGCTCCGCAGCACCAGTCAATTGTCCTAATACTACAGCGGCTCTTTGCTTGTGACTCGCCCAGGGGGAATGGGGATGACTCGGTACCCGGGCCTTTAGCCTGGCCTTGTAGGGATGTTGCGGTGGTTGGCTCCCGGGCCCGTACCCTGGGGTCGCTCCTTAAAAAGGGTTGATAATTTGTTAAGGTTATAAAAGTTCGTGACGCCACTGGGTCTTAGAGATCCCGGTAAACTTCGGACCCGGTGTCCGGTAACTGCTTCAGGGTGAGCCAGTTAAGCTCCTCTGCCCCCTATGTACTAACTCTCCTCTCGCCTTCGGCCTACTCGGGCCCTCACTAGGCTACTCACACTAACGGCAGCTTGCCGCGCTTCACCGATCTTATGGCGCCGGCACACCTAAAGCTCACCTCTCTGAGCTACCCGGAGTCTTGATCTGGATAAGCTCCACTGCAGGATAGCAATTGCAGGAGCTGGAACAGACTTTTGTCCTCTGAGGTAACTCTTCTCAGACTGCACTGGACTCACTGCTAAACCAGACTCGACTCACAACTCTGACTCCAGAACAGACTAACTGCTGCCTGGCCCCACCTTCCCTATTTATCTATCCCTAACGGGCTCCCTCTGGTGGTCTGAGGTGGAAGGTGGAGATGTGTGAATGGTTATGGGGGCCTCTTGTGGAGGAATCCATCAATACACCCTTCTAGGATTTGTGATCCCAAGCACAGCTGGGCGTCACATTTGCCTGTCATAGAGTACATGTCCAGTATACCGCATATTTTCCGTTTAAATCCAGACAGGGTATCTGGTTTACCGCTGTACTGGGGGAGCCACTTCGCTCCAGTGATGTACGGTAGGGCCATGAGTATGACAGGGGTTACAGGCACTGCTGGTGGAGCGGCTGCTTCGGCCTGCTCGGCGTCGGGCGTGGGTTGAACATCAGGGCCGTTAACCGGTATTCCGGTGTTGTGCTGTTCCTCGGACATTCTGGCGCCCCCCTAGCGAACCGTGGCCTACCTTCTTTTCTTTTCTTCTGGTAGGCCGCAGCTCCGCAGGTGATGGTCTTCTTCAGGACCTTGCGACGCTTGCGTCCTACATCAGAGCGCTCAGCGACGCTCCTTCCAGGACCTGGCGCTTCCTGGTTTGACGTCGAGGCGTGGGGCGTGTCCGGAGCTTTGCGCACTTTTGCAGGTATGCCTCTAAATTTCCCACGGTTACGCCCTTCTTCCCGCTCGGCGGCCCAACAATGGTGGCAATCTTCACCACAGTCAAATACACAATTTTTGATTAAAGTTGCACAGTACCCGGTGGCAACGGGCACAACACTCTGACGTTGCAGCGGGCACGGGATCCTGTTCGTGACGCCAAGAAAGAGAGATGTCGAGCCCAGGGGATGGGAAGGACTCGGCGCCCGGGCCTTGTTGTTGCCTGACCTTGGGAGATGTCGCGGTGGTCGGCTCCCGGGCCCGTACCCTGGGCCTCTCTTTAAAAAGGGGTGAATAACTAGATAAAAGTTTGTGATGCCACCTGTGGTGCCTGGTGAGGATCACCAGCGCTGCGGCAGTCCACTGAGGCCGGTGTTAAGGCAGCTCGGGTGGTATAGCTCCCCACAGGTGGAGCTAGGCCTCAAGGCAGCGTAGGAGAAGGGATGCAGGACAGAGGGGACCCAGCCGGGTCTGAAGAAGGATAGGCAGACACACAGTTCACTTCAGTACCTTTTACTGATGGATGTTCAGGCACATTCCGGAGCACCGTAGGGTGAAGGGTGCATTTCAGGATCCTGCCCAGTGAGCGGGTATAGGGCCTCCTGTTTCTTGCCTTTGTGTAGTAAGTTTCTGACCTGCCTGGAGCTAGGCCTAACTTTGTTTCTGTACTGCACCGTCTGACTTTGTGGTATGGCCTTCTCTTGGAGTACACGCTCCCAGCTTGCGGGGCCTCTGTAACTCCTGGCTCTGTTACATATCAGCTCTTGGGTGATCCTGGGACCTGAAGTCTTCCAGGGGTCTCCGGTTGTCTCTACAGGGGAGTATACGGCCCTGTAGACGCGGACCCGGTGTCCGGTATATGTTTCCTGGGGTGAGCTTGTACAGCTCCTCTGCCCCCAATGCTACTCACTCCTCTAGCCTTCGGCCTACTCGGGGCCCTACTAGGCTATACACACTAGCGGCAGCTTGCCGCGCTTCACCGCTCTTACGGCGTCGGCACACATTAAGCTCACTATTCTGAGCTACAACTGAGTCTGACTAGAGTGACTGAGCTCCACTGCAGTCTGACCTCTCTCAGGCTTCCCCACTGCAGTGACTCCTTCCACAGACTTGACTCTCTGTGGACTCCAGACTCGACTGAACTTCCTAGCTCCACCTTCCCTATTTATATCCCTAACAGGCTCCCTCTGGTGGTCTGAGGTGGAAGGTGGAGGTGTGTGTATGCTATGAGGGCCTCTTGTGGAGGAATCCATTCATGCACCCCTCTAGGATCTGTGACACTCAAGCGCAGCAGGGGCGCCACATGTATTCAACCCCTGGCAACAATTATGGAATCACCGTGCTCGGAGGATGTTTATTCAGTTGTTTAATGTTGTTGAAAAAAACCAGATCACAGATATGGCACAAAACTAAAGTCATTTCAAATAGCAACTTTAGGGCTTCAAGAAACACTAAAAGAAATCATGATAAAAATGTGGTACTCAGTAAGGGTAATTTTTTTCAGACTAAGCAGAGTGAAAAAATTATGGAATCACTCAATTCTGAGGAAAAAATTATGTACTCACCCAGTAAATTTTCATTTCCAAAACTAACACCTGCATCAAATTAGATCTGCTCATTAGTCTGCATCTAAAAAGTAGTGATCACACCTTGGAGAGCTGTTGCACCAAGTGGACTGACATGAATCATGGCTCCAACAGGAGGGATGTCAAGTGAAACAAAGGAGAGGATTATCAAACTCTTAAAAGAAGGTAAATCATCATGCAATGTTGCAAAAGATGTTGGTTGTTCACAGTCAGCTGTGTCTAAAATATGGACCAAATACAAACAACATGGGAAGGTTGTTAAAGGCAAACAGCACTGTGCTTAGGTCGCGCGCTCCCTCCCTCTTAAAGGGGCCGCGCGCGCTGTCCTAAGGAGTCCCCGGTCAATGGCCGAAGGACCTCTCATATAAAAGGCACCTCCTCCTAAATGGAGGTGCCCTTGTAAGGTTGTAGCTCTGTGTTCTAACTCTGCTTCAGCCCTCAGGTCCCTCTGCTAGTCTGACTACCAGTCCAGTCCGCCAGCCTGACTACCAGTCCAGTCCACCAGCATGACTACCAGTCCAGTCCACCAGCCTGACTACCAGTCCAGTCCACCAGCCTGACTACCAGTCCAGTCCGCCAGCCTGACTACCAGTCCAGTCCACCAGCCTGACTACCAGTCCAGTCCGCCAGCCTGACTACCAGTCCAGTCCGTCAGCCTGACTACCAGTCCAGTCCGCCAGCCTGACTACCTGTCTCCGCCAGCCAAGTACACTCTCCAGCCCGACGGTCTGCCTACGGTCCAAAACCCGCCAGTCTGTCTATGGACCTGGCTTGATGGCCTACCCGGAGAACGTACCAGTTACCTGCCGTGCCTACCAGCCAGCCTACCTGGAGGCTCCTGCCAGTTACCAGTAGTGTCTACCAGTCCGTCTTCCCGGATCACCCGTCAGCCTGCCTGCCGTTTTCAACTGCTGTACCGGTCAGTCCCTGCCTTCTGACCCGTGGGAGTCACCTGCTCTCATACAAGGACTGGTCCAGAGTAGCAACTGGTCCCTCTGCTCAGTCCTTGCCTGGTTCACGGAGTCGATTGAGCCGCTGTGCGACCTTGGTCAGTCAGAGTTGATACCTAATTACGCCCCTTTGTTCCCTCCTTTCACTGCAGCACAGAGGTTCCACAACCCGGATCTGTAACAGTTTGCACGGGCCATGGAGTCCGGTGGCCCTCAGGCTCCTTCGCTTGCTGACCTGTACCAGGAGGTTTCTCGTCAGAGATCCCAACAGGAAACCATCCTGACCTACCTGCGGTTTGTTAACTCTCTCCTGGACACGCTGTCTGCCCCACCTGTGTCCACCTCGAACCGAGCGACACCCGCTCCGGTGGTGCCTCTGCCTACCATTGCCACGGCATCCAGCTCAGGACCCCAGCTCTCTGCGCCTCCTCGTTTTGGGGGTGACCTCGTCTTATGTCGGGGTTTTCTGAACCAGTGCACGCTGCACTTTGAATTACTGGCACATCAGTTTCCCTCCGATTGGGCTAATGTGGCGTTCATCATGTCTCACCTCACTAGGGAAGCATTGGCATGGCTAAACCCTCTATGGGAGAGAGGGGATCTCCTGGTGTCCAATCTTCCGGCTTTCCTCATTGCCTTCCAGAGGGTCTTCGATGAGCTCGGACGAAGGACTTCTACTGCCTCCTCATTGCTCCGTCTCCGCCAAGGGAGTCTGACCGTGGGCCAGTATGCCATACAGTTCCGTACCCTCGCTTTTGAGCTTGCCTGGAACAACGAGGCCCTGGTGTCCACCTTCTGGGAGGGTCTTTCAAGACGGATCAAGGATGAGCTAGCCGGCTGGGACATTCCTACCACCCTGGATGACCTGGTGTCACTTGCTACCCGGATTGACATCCATTTCCTGGAACGAGCTAAGGAGAGTACCCGGGAGAGAAGATTTCCTCGTCTTGCTCCTGTTTTCCAGAAACCTGCCTCCCAACCAGCAACTCCCCGGGCACACTCGCCCGAACCCATGCAGATAGACCAGACCAAGATGGTCAAATCTCGCCAAGAAACACACCGTGCCGAGGGGAGCTGTTTCTACAGTGGTAGTAAGGAGCATCTGATCCATTCCTGCCCGGAGAAGCCGGGAAACTCCAGTGTCTAGGACCACTCGGAGAGGTCATCCTAGGCAAGAGTAAATCCTCTCCGTTCTTGACTCTATCCGTTTCTATTTCCTGTGGAGAGAACCGCTTCTTTGAAACCACCCACCTGGATTCTGGAGCCGCTGGGAATCTCATTTCTCAGTACCTTGTAGAGAAGTATCAGATTCCTACCAAACCTCTGGCTGAACCATTAGCAGTCGCTTCTGTGGATAGAAGACTCCTTCTGGTGACCATCTTGCTCGTCACAGAGCCTGTAACCCTTCAGGTGGGAATGCTGCACTCGGAGAGGATCTCCTTCCATGTGCTATCCGGACTCTCTCACTCCCTTTTGCTAGGTCTACCCTGGCTACAGAGACATGAACCCATTCTGAATTGGCGATCCGGTGAGGTGCTCCGTTGGGGGCAGGATTGCCATGAGACCTGCCTGATTCCGGTTCGCCCGGCTCGACCTCCATCTACTCCGGCTAATTTACCTGGTCTACCGGCACCTTACTGGTCCTATGCCGATGCCTTTGACAAGAAGGAAGCAGAGACACTGTGTCACGGGTGTGTTGCCACGAAGATCGTCACGAGTACACAGCCTGACTTCTCGCAGCTGACTTGTTGGTGCTTTGTGTTTCTCGGCAGTGAGGGAGTTAATTCTCTCTCTCTCTCTGGGCTAGATGAGGTCCAGCCTCGCCCAGCTGCAATCAATACTTCTGTAGTGAGACTCCTTCATATACCTGCTGGTCTGTTTGGGAGGTGTCGGTGAAAGCATTTCATTCAGACTGACAGAGCGGATCGTGGTGTTTGGAGTTGCTGAGATAAGTGTATTTGGAAGTGTTTTTTCCCTTTCCTCGCTTTATCATTTATCTCCTATCCCGTTGGTTTTCCCTCTGTTGTAGTTGAGAAGTTGTTTGTATGCAAGGTGGTTTTGGTTTTTCCCTTGTTCTGTCTCGTTCGTCTAAATACTGTGTTTGGGCATATTATTTCTTGTTCCCTTTGGTTGTGATCGGGGTCCTTCTCAGGACTTGATTACTGAGGTGCAGGGATCTTCAGGAGGTAGGGGTTACGCTGGCGGCCTGGACCTCTGTACCTTTAACAGTACCTCCAGGTTGAGGGATTAGTCAGGGCCCCAGCTTAGGGTCAGCTTAGGCCCCCTACCTCCAGTATACAGAGACAGCGTGACATTTTCACCGACCCACTTAGTTTTTCTCCAGCTACTATGGATCCAGTAGCCGGTCTAGCTCGGCAATTGCAGAGTTTGTCCATGGAGCTGGCGGACGTTAGGTCCAAGGTTTGGCATCCTCAGGAGCAAGCCGGACCAGAACCTAAAGTAGCTCTCCCTGATAGGTTCACTGGGGGGCGGGACAAGTTTTTTGTTTTCCGGGAGGCATGTAAATTGTACTTTCGGCTGCGGCCTCGGTCATCGGGGAGTGAAGAACAAAGGGTGGGAATTGTCATCTCGCTCCTACAAGGGGACCCACAATCTTGGGCGTTCTCTCTTCCCCCGGGTTCCCCGGCTCTCCAGTCAGTGGATAGGTTTTTCGCTGCCCTGGGACTCGTATATGATGACCCAGATCGGATCTCCCTTGCTGAGTCTAAGTTACGTAGGATCCAGCAGGGAGATCGTCCGGCGGAGGAATTCTGTTCGGAGTTCCGTAGGTGGGCCACGGACACCCAGTGGAATGACCCGGCTCTTAGGAGCCAGTTTTGTCATGGTTTATCCGACAAATTACAGGATGTGTTGGCACAGTATGACTCTCCCGTGTCTCTGGAAGCCGCTATGGCCCTCGCTATTCGCGTGGACAGACGGCTTCGGGAGAGGTGCGGGATAACTCTACCCCCTGTGATGACTCCACCTCCTACAAGGTCCCCTCATATGGTGGTTCCCCTGGTCAGTCCTGAGGAGCCTATGCAATTAGGAGGGACATCATTTCGGGGGAGGGGACCGGTGGTGCGCCATAAGGCAGGAAGGTGTTTCTTCTGCGGGAGAAAGGGACATTTTATTGGGGGGTGTCCATCCCGTCCCTTGCAGAGTGAAGAGTCGTCGGAAAACTGTTGATCCCAGGCTGTGTGGTGGACGGCAATCTGGGAGTAGGTATTTCGTCCCTAGGTTCGTCTCAGTTTCTCGTACCGGCGGAGGTGGTGGTGGGTACGAGAACTGAGAGGATATCTGTTCTTCTGGATAGTGGGGCCGGGGCTAATCTGGTTGATGCTCGGTTTGCCCGGGTTCAAGGTATGCGGTTGAGTGAGTTGGCTAAACCCATCCCCATATTCTCGATCGATGCCAGGCCTCTCGGGCAGGGAAGTTTTTTGCAAGTTGTGCATGACGTAAAACTTCAAGTGGGGGCAATACATAAAGAACTGTTGTCTTGCTACGTGTTGGAGGGTCTTCCCACTCCTATTGTGTTGGGCCTTCCTTGGTTAGCTAAGCATAACCCGGTTATTAATTGGCAAACCAGGGAGATAAGCCAATGGAGTAAATTCTGTAATAAAAACTGCATGAACACGGTCATTGGTGCGGTTACTCCTTGGGTCTTACCTCCATTTCTGGCGGACTTTGAGGATGTATTCTCGGAGAAAGGGTGTCAGGAACTACCTCCTCATCGCGTGTATGACTGTTCTGTAAAACTGCTCCCTGAGGCCAAGTTACCTAAAGCTAGGTTGTATAACCTTTCTGGTCCTGAGAGGCAGGCCATGAAGGATTATATCTCAGAAAGTCTGGCTAAGGGGCATATTAGACCTTCATCTTCACCGGTGGCTGCGGGGTTCTTCTTTGTTAAGAAAAAAGACGGAGGCCTACGCCCTTGCCTGGATTTTCGTGAACTTAATCGGATTACGGTCCGAGATCCGTATCCGCTCCCACTTATTCCCGATCTCTTTAATCAGATCGTGGGCGCCAAATGGTTTTCTAAGTTGGATCTCAGGGGGGCGTACAATCTGATTAGGATGAAGGAGGGGGATGAGTGGAAGACGGCGTTTAACACTCCGGAGGGGCATTATGAGAACCTTGTCATGCCATTCGGTCTGACTAATGCCCCGGCGGTGTTCCAACACTTTGTTAATGACATTTTTCGCCGCTTGGTGGGACAGTTTGTTGTCATATATCTGGATGATATCCTAATTTACTCGCCGGATCTGGTGTCTCATCAGGAGCACGTTAGGCAGGTGTTACAGATCTTGCGGGATAATAAACTGTATGCCAAGTGGGAAAAGTGTGTGTTCGCCGTACAGGAACTCCAGTTTTTAGGCTTCCTGGTTTCAGCGTCCGGTTTTCGTATGGACCCTGGGAAAGTGCGGGCAGTTCTTGAGTGGGATCGGCCAGAGAATCTTAAGGCACTACAACGTTTCCTGGGGTTTGCTAATTATTACCGGAAGTTCATTCGTAATTTCTCGTCCATGGTTAAGCCTCTCACTGACATGACTAAAAAGGGGACGGATTTTTCTAGGTGGTCTGACAAGGCTTGTCAAGCATTCTCCTCTTTGAAAAAATGTTTTGCCTCGGCGCCCATACTCATTCAACCTGATGCGTCTCAGCCATTCATTGTAGAGGTAGACGCTTCCGAGGTAGGGGTGGGAGCAGTATTGTCACAGGGTTCGTCCCCTGGTAAGTGGCATCCGTGCGCCTTTTTCTCTAAAAAATTGTCGTCCGCTGAGAGGAATTACGATGTCGGCAATAGGGAACTCTTGGCCATTAAGTTAGCTTTTGAGGAGTGGCGCCATTTTCTGGAGGGGGCTGTTCATCCGGTCACCGTCATCACCGATCACAAGAACCTGCTATATCTGGAGTCCGCGAAACGTCTGAATCCCAGACAAGCTAGGTGGTCATTGTTTTTTACCAGGTTTAATTTTGTCGTTACATATCGTCCTGGGTCAAAAAATGTAAAGGCGGATGCCTTATCTCGTAGTTTCCCGGGGGCCGGGAATACGGACGACCCGATTCCTATCCTTCAGGAGGGGGTGGTGGTTTCGGCAGTATGCTCTGAGCTGGAGGAGGAGGTATTGGAGGCTCAGGGGGACGCCCCTGTTGGACCTCCAGGGAGATTTGTTCCAGATCAGTTGCGACAAAAGGTGATCGAGGCACACCATAACTCAGTTTTTGCAGGACACCCGGGGAGTAAAGCTACTGTGGATCTCCTCTCGCGTCGGTTTTGGTGGCCTAATTTACATAAGGAGGTGGTAACTTTTGTCGCGTCCTGTGGGGTTTGTGCGCGCTCTAAGACCTCACATACCCGTCCGTCTGGGGCCCTCTTACCTTTGAAGATCCCGGAGCGTCCTTGGACTCATCTGTCTATGGACTTTATTACGGACCTCCCTCCGTCTTCGGGTAAAACGGTCATACTCGTTGTAGTGGACAGGTTCAGCAAGATGGCACATTTTATCGCTCTTCCGGCTCTCCCTAATGCTAAAACTCTTGCGCAGGTGTTCATTGGGGAGATTGTGAGGCTTCACGGGGTACCCTCCGAGGTGGTGTCTGATCGGGGGTCTCAGTTTGTGTCTAAGTTCTGGAAGGCGTTTTGTGCTCGGCGGGGGATGCAGTTGTCATTCTCATCGGCTTTTCATCCTCAGACCAATGGTCAGACGGAACGTATGAACCAGAGCTTGGAGACATATCTCCGGTGTTTTGTGTCAGAGAACCAGGAGGACTGGGCTTCTTTCTTACCTCTGGCAGAGTTTGCTCTTAATAATAGGCGGAGCGAGTCCACTGGTAAGTCCCCGTTTTTTGGGGCATATGGTTTTCACCCCCAGTTTTGTACTTTCAGTGGGGGGGGCTCTTCGGGGGTTCCTGAGGAGGAACGATTTTCCTCATCACTCGCTTCAGTATGGAGAGGGGTGCTGAAGAATCTGAATACTATGGGGAACCGATACAAACGTATGGCTGATAGGAGGAGAGTGTCTGGTCCGGACCTAAGTGTGAACGATCGGGTATGGTTGTCTACCAGGAATATAAAACTTAAGGTTCCCTCCTGGAAACTGGGTCCCAGGTTCATCGGGCCGTACAGAATCAGTTCTATTATTAATCCGGTGGCATTCCGTCTTGACCTCCCCCCTACGTTTAAAATTCACAACGTGTTTCACAGATCATTGCTTAAGAGGTATGTGGCGCCGGTGGTACCGTCACTTTTACCTCCCCCTCCAGTGGTTGTCAATGGTAACTTGGAGTTCCAGGTATCGAGGGTCATTGATTCACGCTTTAATCGCCGGTCCCTTCAGTACCTGGTTCATTGGAAGGGGTATGGTCCTGAGGAGAGGATGTGGGTTCCTGCGTCGGATACTAACGCAGACCGATTAGTTCGGGCCTTCCACACGACTCACCCGGATAAACCTGGCCCTGAGGGTCCGGAGGCCCCTCGTAGAAGGGGGGGTACTGTCACGGGTGTGTTGCCACGAAGATCGTCACGAGTACACAGCCTGACTTCTCGCAGCTGACTTGTTGGTGCTTTGTGTTTCTCGGCAGTGAGGGAGTTAATTCTCTCTCTCTCTCTGGGCTAGATGAGGTCCAGCCTCGCCCAGCTGCAATCAATACTTCTGTAGTGAGACTCCTTCATATACCTGCTGGTCTGTTTGGGAGGTGTCGGTGAAAGCATTTCATTCAGACTGACAGAGCGGATCGTGGTGTTTGGAGTTGCTGAGATAAGTGTATTTGGAAGTGTTTTTTCCCTTTCCTCGCTTTATCATTTATCTCCTTTCCCGTTGGTTTTCCCTCTGTTGTAGTTGAGAAGTTGTTTGTATGCAAGGTGGTTTTGGTTTTTCCCTTGTTCTGTCTCGTTCGTCTAAATACTGTGTTTGGGCATATTATTTCTTGTTCCCTTTGGTTGTGATCGGGGTCCTTCTCAGGACTTGATTACTGAGGTGCAGGGATCTTCAGGAGGTAGGGGTTACGCTGGCGGCCTGGACCTCTGTACCTTTAACAGTACCTCCAGGTTGAGGGATTAGTCAGGGCCCCAGCTTAGGGTCAGCTTAGGCCCCCTACCTCCAGTATACAGAGACAGCGTGACATTCTGCCACCTCATAGGCCATATGATTGCCCTATCGACCTGGTACCTGGTGCCACTCCACCCCGCGGGTGTATCTACCCCTTGTCGCTGGCCGAAACCCGGGCCATGTCGGAGTACATCGAAGAAAATCTGATTAGGGGATTCATCCAGAAATCTACCTCCCCGGCTGGAGCTGGATTCTTCTTCGTAAAAAAGAAAGACGGTTCACTACGCGCCTGTATCAATTATAGGGGACTTAATCAGATTACTATCAAAAATAAATACCCCCTGCCACTCATCTCAGAGCTGTTCGACCGCCTTAAAGTCGTGAAGATCTTCACCAAGCTCAATCTTCGTGGGGCGTATAACTTGGTCCAGATCCGCCAAGGAGACTAGTGGAAGACGGCATTCAATACCCGGGATGGCCACTATGAATACCGTGTGATGCCCTTCGGCCTCTGTAATGCTCCAGCCGTCTTCCAAGAACTAGTTAACGACATCTTCCGTGACCTCTTATATTCATGCGTGGTGGTGTACCTGGACGACATCTTGGTCTTCTCTCCGGATATACCCACACACCGGAGGGATGTTAGTCAGGTCCTGCTTAGGCTCAGGCAGAATGACCTATACACAAAATTTGAGAAATGCCTCTTCGAGCAGACCTCTCTTCCGTTCCTGGGCTATATTACCTCTAAGACTGGTCTACGGATGGACCCCGAGAAGGTCTCTGCCGTCTTAAAGTGGCCCTGACCGGAGGGGTTGAAGGCGATTCAGCAATTCCTGTGCTTCGCTAACTATTACCATCTCTTCATCCCGCATTTCTCTTCCCGGACTGCACCCATCTCTGCGCTCACCTGTAAGGGTGCTAATCCTAAGGAATGGACGTCCGAAGCGGAGGAGGCCTTCCTCTCCTTAAAACAAGCCTTTTCTTCTGCCTCGGTGCTGCACCGTCCGGATTGCAACAAACAGTTCTTTCTGGAGGTTGATGCTTCCTCTTCCGGAGCCGGAGCGGTGCTCACCCAGAAATCTCCGTCCGGGAGAATGGTAACCTGCGGCTTCTTCTCCAAGCTCTTCTCCTCGTCCGAGCGCAACTATTCCATAAGAGACCGAGAACTGCTAGCCATCAAATTTGTGCTGTAGGAGTGGCGTTACCTGCTAGAGGGGGCTCTGCACCCGGTGGTCATCTACACTGACCACAAAAACCTGGTATATCTACAAAATGCCCAAAGACTCAATCCGCGTCAGGCCCGGTGGTCTTTGTTCTTCGTCCGTTTCAACTTTACCCTACATTACTGCCCTGCGGACAAGAACGTTAAAGCCGACGCTTTGTCCCGATCCTTTCTGTCTTCCGATCAAGAGGAGGAGCCTATGCACGTCATCTGTCCCTCCAAAGTGATGAATGTGACTCCCTTGGACCTGTCTCGTCTCCCACCCGGTAAGACGTTTGTAGCGGTTCCGGATCGTAAGAAGGTTCTTCACTGGTGTCATTCATCTAAACTAGCCAGCCATGCTGGCCAGAGGAAGACCTTCCTGCTCATTACCCGGCATTACTCGTGGTCTTCCCTGCGCAAGGATGGTGTAGACTTCGTCACGGCCTGTTCATCCTGTGCCCGCAACAAGGTTCCCAGACATCTTCCAGACAGCCGTCTCCTGCCTCTACCCGTACCTTCCGCCCCGTGGCAACACATTGCTATGGACTTTATTACTGATCTCCCTGTTTCTGCCGGTTGTACTGTCATTTGGGTAGTCGCTGACCGCTTTTCTAAAATGGCCCACTTTATCCCTCTGCCTGGTCTCCCGTCTGCATCTGTGCTGGCTAAGGACTTCATCCACCACATCTTTTGTCTCCACGGCCTACCCCTCCACATTGTGTCTGATCAAGAGGTCCAGTACACTTCGCGCTTCTGGAGAGCTATGTGTAAGCTGTTGGATGTCACCCTGGATTTCTCCTCTGCTTATCATCCTCAGTCCAATGGCCAAGTTGAACGTATCAACCAGATCCTTACCAGCTTCATCTGGCACTTCGTCAACGCTCACCATACCGATTGGGTAGAGCTCCTACCATGGGCCAAATTCTCCTATAATAACCATGAGAGCGAATCTTCTTCCAAGTCCCCGTTATTTGTGGTCTACGGTTAACACCCCCGGATTCTGTTTCCCGTCTCCGCTTCAGTGGACAATCCTGCCCCGGAGTCTCTGGTCAGCGAATTTTACACCATTTGGGAGGACACTAAATACGCACTTCTTCAATCCTCCGAGCGGCTGAAGAGACATGCTGATAAGAGACGTCTGGATCCACCTCAATTCCGTCCGGGAGACAAGGTTTGGCTCTCCTCCAAACATGTTTGTCTCAAAATACCCTCCTATAAGTTGGGTCGACGGTTCATTGGTCCATTTGAAGTCATCAAGCAAATCAATCCAGTGACCTACAAGTTAAAACTCCCGGCCACCTTACAGATTCCCAACTTAATTCTTTTTCCGACGATCCCGGTACCTCCCCAGCTCCGGTCTCCGCTGAGGACGTCTATGAGGTAGATTCTGGCCACCAAGAGGGTAAGAGGGAAAACCTTTTTTTCTGGTGGATTGGAAGGGGTTTGGCCTAGAGGAAAGAACTTGGGAACCCAGGGAGAACATCCACGCCCCGCTTCTTCTTAAAAAAATTTTTTCAGGCCTAAAAAAGAAGGGGAGTAAAGGGGGGTTACTGTAGCATCGGCGTCTCTGCCCCCTGACAGGTAGAGACGCCGCCCCCCGTACCGCCGCGCTCCTGGCCCGGCGTCTTCCGGCCCTCCTGCTGCTGCCCCTCCCTCTTAAAGGGGCCGTGCGCGCCGTCCTAAGGAGTCTCCGGCCAATGGCCGAAGGACCTCTCATATAAAAGGCACCTCCTCCAAAATGGAGGTGCCCGTGCAAGGTTGTAGCTCAGTGTTCTAACTCTGCTTCAGCCCTCAGGTCCCGCTGCTAGTCTGACTACCAGTCCAGTCCGCCAGCCTGACTACCAGTCCAGTCCGCCAGCCTGACTACCAGTCCAGTCCGCCAGCCTGACTACCAGTCCAGTCCGCCAGCCTGACTACCAGTCCAGTCCGCCAGCCTAACTACCTGTCTCCGCCAGCCAAGTACACTCTCCAGCCTGACAGTCTGCCTACAGTCCAAAACCCGCCAGTCTGTCTATGGGCCAGGCTTGCCTGCCTACCCGGAGAACGTACCAGTTACCTGCCGTGCCTACCAGCCAGCCTACCTGGAGGCTCCTGCCAGTTACCCGTGGTGTCTGCCAGTCCGCCTTCCCGGATAACCCGTCAGCCTGCCTGCCGTGCTCATCTGCTGTACCGGTCAGTCCCTGCCTTCTGACCCGTGGGAGTCACCTGCTCTCATACAAGGACTGGTCCAGAGTAGCACCTGGTCCCTCTGCTCGGTCCTTCCCTGGTTCACGGAGTCGATTGAGCCGCCGTGTGACCTTGGTCAGTCCAAGTTGATACCTAGTTACGCCCCTCTTGTCCCTCCTTTCACTGCAGCACAGAGGTTCCACCACCTGGATCCGTAACAACAATGGGCTAAGGAAAAGCAATGGTGGACTGTGGATGACTGGATGAAAGTCATATTCAGTAATGATTCGCTGTTATGATCTGCAGCATAAGCTAGGGAAAGATGGGGAGAGCTGTCCCTACAGTTAGACTAAGCTGAGTCCCTACGTTGTAGCGGGCTGCCTGTTCCTTGTGAACAGACCCGCCTTCGTCCTCGGCTAGTCTGAACGGAGACCTATAGAGAAAGGGAGGGGTCCCTAAAAGAACTAAGGACTGGGACAAAAATTGGACACCTCCTAACAGAAGTTGTTGCAGAGCAAAAGATAAACTGACAAAAAGTACTAGAGGTCCCAGAGGACCAAGCAAACTAGAGATAGATATGCACAAAAGCACCTGGCTAGAGAGACAGTCAAAACAACACTGAAGTCCAGCAAGGCCAGAAGGGCGGAGCTGGAATATAAAGGAAGATGGTCACGTGACCTCAAAACACAAGATAGAAACAAAAACAAACAGGAGGGTTCTAACAGTACCCCCTCTTTTATGAGGATCCTCTTGATCCTCCAAGCCCAGGTCTATCAGGAAACCTCCTGTGGAAAGCTCTGACAAGTCTAGGGGCAGAGACATCATCTGCCCTTACCCAGGAGTTATCCTTGGGACCGAAACCTTTCCAAGCGACGAGTTACTGCAATCTCCCTCTATGCCCTCTGGAATTCAGGATACGAGAAATTTCATATTCGCCGTCTTCCACCACCGGAGGAGCTGTGAGAGTGGCATCCCTATCCGATACATCAGCCTTTTTCAACAAGGAAACATGAAACACAGGATTAATCTTCCAGGAGGTGGGAACCTCCAACCTAACAGCAGACTGGTTAACCACCTGAAGCACCTTAAATGGTCCCACAAACTTCGGACCCAATTTTTTAGAGGGAATCCTCAACCGCAGATTCTTTGAGGACAACCAAACCGTGTCACCCACAGTAAACAAAACCTCTTTACGTTTCCTGTTAAAATACTTCTTAGACTTTTTGTTAGCCTCTTGAAGGTTACAACGTACATTAGTCCAAACTCTCTCCAAATCACCGGAAAAATTCTCCTCCTCCGGCACCACCGACCCCAAATTGGAGAACGAACCAAAAGACGGATGTCTCCCAGTACAACAAAAAAAAGGAGAACACCCAGCAGAAGAGGATGTATGGTTGTTAAGAGCAAATTCAGCCAGTGGCAGAAACTCAGACCATCCCTCTTGATTGTCCGCCACAAAACAACGCAAAAACTGTTCAACATCCTGGTTCTTTCTTTCTGTCTGTCCATTAGACTCAGGATGATACCCAGACGAAAATAACAAATGAACTCCCAACCTGTCACAAAAAGCACGCCAAAAACGAGCCACAAACTGAGGTCCCCTATCAGAAACAATGTCGGTGGGAACGCCATGGAGCCTGACAATTTCCTTAACAAACGCTTTAGCGAGTATCTTAGCGCAGGGTAGCTTAATGAATGGAACCAAATGACACATCTTGCTAAAACGGTCCACGACCACCCAGATGACAGTGAAACCCTCGGACACAGGAAGGTCAGTAATAAAATCCATTGCCAGATGCGTCCAAGGCGCACTAGGAACCTCCAGAGGGCAAAGCAACCCCGCAGCAGGAGTATGTGAAGCCTTTGACCTAGCACACACAGTACACTGACGCACCCACTTGATGACTTCCTTCTGCCACCCAGGCCACCAAAAACTGCGACTGATAAGTCTCTTAGTCTCAGAAATTCCTGGATGACCTGCCAACCGAGACTCATGATACTCCACAAACAAATCTCTCCTAAAGGTTCTAGGCACGAACAACCTCCCATGGGGAGTGTTAGATGGAGCATCATCTTGAGCATTCAGAATCCCATCTTCCAAAACGGAGTCCAATGCCGCCACCACAACGCCTTTCTGTAAAATGCTCTGCTTCTCCTAGGCACCAACCGTAGGAGAAAAGCTGTGAGATAAAGCATCGGCTTTAACATTCTTAGTACCAGGGATATAGGTAACAGAAAAATTAAACCGAGAAAAAAAAAGTGCCCACCTAGCTTGACGGGCATTCAAGCGTTTGGCAGCATCCAGATAGATCAAATTCTTATGATCTGTGAAAACCTGAATAGGAAATTTAGCACCTTCCAAGAAATGACGCCAATGTTCAAATGCGAGTTTAATAGCCAGCAATTCCCGATTACCAACATCGTAATTAAGTTCGGTTTCTGAAAATCTTTTCGAAAAAAAAGCACAGGGATGTACTCCACCCTTGTTATCCTGAGACAAAACTGCTCCGACCCCCACCGAAGAAGCATCAACCTCGACCAAAAAAGGCTTGGTCTCATCAGGCTGCATAAGGATGGGGGCAGAGCTGAACCTCTCCTTGAGATACACAAAAGCTTCAATGGCCTCAGTAGTCCACTGAGTCGTATTCGCACCTTTCCTGGTGAGATCGGTCAGCGGCTTAACAATTATAGAAAAATTCTTAATGAATTTCCTGTAATAATTGGCGAAACCCAACAATCTCTGTATAGATTTCAAACCAATAGGCCTAGGCCATTCCTGCACAGCCTGAACCGTCACCGGGTCCATCTCAAAACCTTCACTGGAGATAATGTAGCCCAAAAAACTAATTCTCTGTACAGCGAACTCACATTTCTCTAGCTTAGCAAAAAGCGAATTGTCCATTAATAACTGTAATACCTCACGCACGCTCCGCCAATGAGACTCCAGATCTGGTGAATAAATCAGAATGTCATCCAAATACACAACCACATTCTTACCAATCAAAGGTCTCAGGATGTCATTAATAAGGTTCTGAAAAAACGCGGGTGCATTGGTAAGACCAAAAGGCATAACCAGATTCTCAAAATGACCCACAGGAGTGTTAAAAGCAGTTTTCCATTCATCACCCTCCTTCATTCGTAACAAATTGTATGCCCCCCGGAGATCAATTTTGGAGAACCACTTGGCCCCCACTAACTGGTTAAACAAGTCAAGAATTAACGGCAATGGGTAGGAATTGCGTACGGTAATCTTATTAATTTCACGAAAGTCCAGACAAGGACATAAACCGCCGTCCATTTTAACAAAGAAAAATCCAACGGCCACAGGCGACTTAGAAGGTCTAATGTGACCGGCGGCCAGGCTCGTCTGTATGTACTCCTCCAAGGCTTTCCTCTCAGGGATAGTCAGATTAAATAAGCGACTCTTGGGAAGAGTAGCTCCAGGAACAAACTCAATGGTGCAATCATAATCCCTATGAGGAGGTAAAACTTGCGACTCCTCCTCTGAAAAAACCCTCCAAAAATCTTGAATAGGTACAGGTAATTCCCCTTTTACCACCGCCGCAATGCGACCATTACAACATTTATCATAGCACTTCGGACTCCAAGACTTAATCTCATTAGTAGACCAGTCCAGTAAAGGATTGTGCAGTTTTAACCAAGGCAAACCTAAAACGACTGGAGAGGGTAAATTATTTAATACCACCAAATCCAAAATTTCTTGGTGAACACCATTGATAGTGAGGGGAAATGCAGCAACCTTGTGAGTAATACATTTCAAAGGCGTGTTATCAATTGCAATCACAGAAATAGGTGATGACAAAGGTTTGGATTCCAATTTAAGTTTTTCCAAAAACCCTTTATCAATCACATTAAGTGTAGAACCACAAATACCTGAAATTCAATCAAATATTCCTGCAATGAGGTACTCCCTGAAAGAAATACTCCTGCAGAGCTCAAACAAGCAATACGGGCGTAACTGACCTTTTTTTTTTCTTTACTTAAACGAAGCTCACAGTTCTTAATTAGTGTTGAGCGAGCACTAAAATGCTCGGGTGCTGGAAGCTCGGGCTGAGCTCACTGTGATACTCAGGTGCTCGACCCGAGCAACGAGCCCAATGTTAGTCTATGGGAGACCCGAACATTTTTGCGGCGGCACCCCCGGCAGTCTGTAGAAAGCCTAAAAAGTGCCCAAAACGATAGTGACAGTGCTCAAATGACATGGGGACAGCATGGGGATCGCCCCAGGAAGCATTTCTGACCCCCAGGTCACTGCTGTCAACAACGTGGTCAGAGGTATTAAGCCACTTTTACAGGCTCACAATAAAACGTTCAAAAACGAAAGTGAAAGTGCTTTCCTGTGAAATATGTTAACCCCTTAACGACCATGGGTCTTTCTGTTTTTGTGTTTTCCTTTTTTGCTCCCCTTCTTCCCAGAGCCAGAACTTTTTTAATTTTCATTCAATATGGCCATGTGAGGGCTTATTTTTTGCGGGACGAGTTGTACTTTTAAACACCATCACTGGTTTTACCATATCGTGTGCTGGAAAATGGGAAAAAAATTCCAAGTGCAGTGAAACTGCAAAAAAAATGCAATTCCACAGTTGTTTTTTGGGTCCTTTTTTTACCACGTTCACAGATTGCTAAAACTGACCTGCCATCATTATTTTCCAGGTCGTTACGAGTTCATAGACACCAAGCATGTATAGGTTCTTTTTTATTTAAGTGGTGAAAAAAAAATCCAAAGCTTGCTAAAAAAACAAAAAAAAATGACGCCATTTTCCGAGACCCTTAGCTTCTCCATTTCTCGGGATCTGGGGCCAGGTGAGGGCTTATTTTTTGCGTGCCGGGCTGATGTTTTTATTGATACCATTTTGGGGTAGATCCGATGTTTTGATCGCCCGTTATAGCATTTTATTGCAAAGTTGTAGCGACCAAAAAAACTTAATTCTGACGTTTAAAATTTTTTTCTCGTTACGCCGTTTATTGATTGTATTAATTCTTCTTTTATATTGATAGATCGGGCGATTCTGAACGCGGCGATACCAAACATGTGTATGTGTTTTTTTTTTTATATATATATATATATATTTTATTTTGAATGGGGCGAAAGGGGGGTGACTTAAACTTTTATACATTTTTTATTCTTTTTATTTTTTTAAAAACTTTTTTTTTACACTTTCTGCATGCTTCTATAGTCTCCAGAGGAGACTAGAAGCAGCAGTTGTCTGATTGCTTCTACTGCATACAAGCGATGAGCAGATCGCTTGTATGCAGGAGAAATGCTCACTTGCTATGAGCGCTGACCACTAGGTGGCGCTCATAGCAATTGAGACATGACAACCACAGGCGTCTGCTGCAGACCCTGAGTTGTCATGCCCACCCATTGGTGACCCGCGATCACATGACGGGGTCACTGTGGGCGGGGCTTAGGACTCCCGGAAGCGCGAGTTAAATGCCACTGTCAGAGATTTAACATGTTAACAGCCGCGGGTGGATTGCGATTCCAATAATCAGCTGACATGTGCTCGCTTCAGTGCGGGATCACCGCCGGAGCCCCCGCTGAACCGGCCTTCCCGACCTGGTGCGTACTATTACTGACCAGGTCGGAAAGGGGTTAAGGAACATCCTTTCCAGGGTAAAGACTTGTGTATAAGGTAAAATAAATAACCAAAAACAAAAATACTCCTCCACACCTTGGGCTATGTTCACAAGTAGCATTTTTTATGCGTTTTTGCACGTTTGTATTGCTTTCAACCGTGACAAATGCATTCACCGGGAAATGTCATTTTAACATTTTACAACCTTATCTGGCCATGTGCTGTGTGACACATGCATACAGTGCTAAAAAGACATGGGAGCAGCATGGGGAAGACCCCTGGAAGCATCTCTGACTCCCAGGTCACTGCCTAAAAGTGTGCCCATCAGAAGTGATCCTTGCCGCATCAGAAGATGCAGACTTGCAACTATATCCGTGCAAGTCCTTGTCCCAGGGCAGTGTTCAATTGTACCTCCCCCATAACTTGCAATACAAGCGCAAGTATGCAGCCTGCCACCCACCCACCCCCAGGCTGCAATACCATACTGCTAGCTTGCTTGCACTTGAAATTGGGCCTTTTAGGCATGTGGAGGTGGAATCTGGCCACCACGTCATGGCTGCATCGGTAGCCTGGTATTCATACTCAGTCCCCAGCCGCCCGGCGGCCGGGTGTCCACGCTTGGTCCCCAGCCGCCAGGGGGTGGCCGGGTGTCCATAAATGGTCCCAGCCGCCCCTATTTGTCCCGGTGCGCCTTATAAACAAGCGCGCATACCAAAACATTACCTGTGCCCTCCCCAGTGCATTTAGTGGGAAGGACAGCCTAACCACAAACACGTGGACAAGTGAATGTGGCCAGGAATGGTCCATCTCACTGACGCCTTCACACTGGGTTAATATTGTGGAAGCCGGGACACAGTTGGACACTGGGATGCAACACGTCCTCCAGACATAGAGGATTGCGGGTCCTGGGTCAATCAGGCTTCAACACAAAGTTCAGAAGGTAGACAGCAGCAGTGGTCGGCCTCCTACACAACGAGTAAATTATTCATGATCATAAGGCCATCCACCTCCTTAGCTTTCTGTTCCTTGGAATGCAAGCGCATGTATGTGGTAGCAGCTAGGCCTGAGGTGGTCAGCGTTTTGGCGCATATTCTACCTCCTTCGAGGATTGCTGGATGTTTTCCTGCTACTATCCCAGTTCTATGACTCCCGTTAAAACAAAGCTTCAGGTGATGAATGATGGATGAGGTGGTGGCAAAGGAGAAAGAGCAGGAGGAACAGGGACCATTCACATCAATATCAGGCCAGCCAACCACACATGTCTTGTAGGATATATTTCTGTACCAAAAGGAGCGGTTCAGCTACACAGTTATAAGGCATACAGTGAATGCAATGCCTACCAAAAATTTCGAGGCACTCCAATGCCCCTTGGAAGTGACATGGAGGTCAGAGGGCCTTAACTAAACCGTTTTTTCCATTTATAGCAACTGGGTCTCCTGTACACTGTTGGCCTAAGCAGGGAATGGAAGGCTTTCCAAAAATTATTAGGCACTGCAATGCCCCTTGAAACAGATGTGGATTACAGTGTATTAAAAACCTTCTACCCATTATTGGGGAGTGGGTCTCCCTTAGTGTTCGCCTATGCATTGAAAAGCAAAAGCTGACAAAAATTAGGAGGAAATGCAATGCCCGTTGCAAGAGTCGTGGAGGTTAGAGGTAATTAAAAACAACATGTCAATGCCCCTTGGAAGAGCTGTGGAGTTCAGAGTGGTTTAACAAAACTGTTTTAATGCCCCTTAGAAGAGACGTGGAGTTCAGAGTGATTTAGCAAGACAGTTTTAATGCCCCTTGGAAGAGATGTGGAGGTCACAGTAGCTTAACAAGATGGTTTTAATGCCCCTTGGAAGAGACGTGGAGTTCAGAGTGGTTTAACAAGACAGTTTTAATGCCCCTTGGAAGAGTGGTGGAGGTTACAGTGGAATAAAAAGACAATATCAATGCCCCATGGAAGAGACGTGGAGGTCACAGTAGCTTAACAAGACGGTTTTAATGCCCCTTGGAAGAGTGGTGGAGGTCGCAGTGGAATAAAAAGACAATATCAATGCCCCTTGGAAGAGTGGTGGAGGTTACAGTGGAATAAAAAGACAATATCAACGCCCTGTGGAAGAGACGTGGAGGTCACAGTAGCTTAACAAGATGCTTTTAATGCCCCTTGGAAGAGTGGTGGAGGTCGCAGTGGAATAAAAAGACAATATTAACGACCCTTGGAAGAGACGTGGAGGTCACAGTAGCTTAACAAGACGATTTTAATGCCCCTTACAAGAGCCATGCAGTACAGCATATTAAAAACATTATTCCCATTATTGGGGAGTGGGTCTCCCATAGTCTTTGCCTATGCCTTCCAAGCAAAAGCTGCCAAAAATTAGGACAGAGGAACTTGCAATGCTGGCAACATGGACCATGGTCACCCTGGTGGTATAGTGGTCGTGGAGGCTGAGGATAAGGAGAAGAGCAAAAAACAGCCGAAATGAGGAAGCGTATACCCATGTGTGGGTGTGAAGCGATGCATGGGAATACACCTCCCGAAATAACACAGTGGATTTGACTTTATGTTACTCTGCTGTAATTTGGTGGTGATGAGAAGTCTGGCCCAATCCAGCCCTTGTTCATTTTGATAAGGGTCAGCTTGTCAGCATTGTCAGTTGACAGGCGAGTGCGCTTATCAGTTATAATTCACCCAGCGGCACTAAAAACACGCTCCGATAACACGCTAGCAGCAGGGCAGGCCAGGACCTCCAAGGCATACAGAGTGAGCTCATTCCAAGTGTCCAGCTTGGATACCCAATAATTAAAAGGCACCGAGGAATCACGGAGGACGCTGGTACTCCCTCACCATCTTTTGAAACTTTCCACTCCTTGTGAGAGTACCCCGCGCCTCAGGGCCTGTAAGCTGGGCAGGTCTCAGAAAACTGTCTTAGAACATTGACAGTGTTCCCCTGCCTCTGCTGGATTGGAGTTGCGTCTCTCTCGCCTGTATGCCTTAGTTGGGCAGCGAACTGTGACCTCTGCCGCTACCGTGTTCAGATGGGAATTTTTTTAATAGTTCTGCAGCAAGGGCCTTCTGGTACTGCCCCATTTTTGTAGACCTCTCCAACTCAGGAATAAGAGAGTGAAAGTTCTACTTGTAGAGGGGGTCTAAAAGTGTCATCAACCAGTAATGACTGTCACCCAACATTTTGACAATGCGAGGGTCACGGTTAAGGCAGCGTAACATAAAGTCAGCCATGGGTGCCAGACTGGTAATGGGCAAGACTTCCGTGTCCTCACCAAGATGACGACTGATAGTGTTGAGCGATCACTAAAATGCTCGGGTGCTCGAAGCTCGGGCCGAGCTTACCGTGATACTCGGGTGCTCGACCCGAGCAACGAGCCCAATGTTAGTCTATGAGAGACCCGAGCATTTTTGCAGCAGCACCCCCGGCAGTCTGTAGAAAGCCTAAAAAGTGCCCAAAACGATAGTGACAGTGCTCAAAAGACATGGGGGCAGCATGGGGATCGCCCCTGGAAGCATTTCTGACCCCCAGGTCACTGCTGTCAACAACGTGGTCAGAGGTATTAAGCCACTTTTGCAGGCTCACAATAAAACGTTCAAAAACGAAACTGAAACGGTTTTCCTGTGAAATATGTTAAGGAATTTCCTTTCCAGGGTAAAAACTTGTGTATAAGGTAAAATAAATAACCAAAAACAAAAATACTCCTCCACACCTTGGGCTATGTTCACAAGTAGCATTTTTCATGCGTTTTTGCACTTTTGTATTGCTTTCAACTGTGACAAATGCGTTGACCGGGAAATGTCATTTTAACATTTTACAACCTTATCTGACCATGTGCTGTGTGACACATGCATACAGTGCTGAAAAGACAAGGGATCAGCATGGGGAAGACCCCTGGAAGCATCTCTGACCCCCAGGTCACTGTCTAAAAGTGTGCCCATCAGAAGTGATCCTTGCCGCATCAGAAGATGCAGACTTGCAACTATCCCCGTGCAAGTCCTTGTCCCAGGGCAGTGTTCAATTGTACCTCCTCCATTCCTTGCAATGCAAGCGAAAATATGCAGCCAACCACCCACCCACCCACCCGCAGGCTGCAATACCATACTGCTAGCTTTCACTTGAAATGGGGCCTTTTAGTTTGGAGGAGGCCGAAGCTGGGCACTACCTCATGGCCGCTTCGGCAGCGAGGTATCCATACTCTGTCCCCAGCCGCCTGGCGGCCGGGTGTCCACGCTCGGTCCCCAGCCGCCAGGTGGCGGCCAGGTGTCCATACTCGGTCCCCAGCCACCCTGATTTCTCCTGTCACCTTCCCCCACACTTTTCTTAGCCTGGCCTGCTTTAGGGCAGCATTGGACGAGCCCACCAGAGAACCAGACTCCTCCGGTGGGCCCTGGCTTCTCCATCAGGGGAGTTGAGAGTGCCTAGGTGAGGAGCATGATGATGATGATAGAAGTTAGCATCTGCTTTGTTTCCTTGGAATGCAAGCGCATGTATGTGGTAGCGGCTAGGCCTCAGGTGGTCTGCGTTTTGGCGCATATCCTACCTCCTCCGAGGATTGCTGGATGTTTTCCTGCTACTATCCCAGTTCTATGACTCCCGTTAAAACAAAGCTTCAGGTGATAAATGATGGATGAGGTGGTGGCAAAGCAAAGGAGAAAGAGCAGGAGGAACAGGGACCATTCACATCAATATCAGGCCAGTCAACCAGATATGTCTTGTAGGATATGTTTCTGTAACAAAAGGAGCGGTTCGGCTACACAGTTATAGGGCATACAGTGAGTGTAATGCCTACCAAAAATTTCAAGCCACTCCAATGCCCCTTGGAAATGACATGGAGGTCAGAGGGCGTTAACTAAACCTTTTTTTCGATTTATAGCAACTGGGTCTCCCGTGCACTGTTGGCCTAAGCAGTGAATGGAAGGCTTTCCAAAAATTATGAGGAACTGCAATGCCCCTTACAAGAGCCATGTGTGGCACCCCAGGGGTCTGGTCACCACAGTAATAGAGATATTACGTCGGAGAGCAAGTGGGAGGTTTCCTGGTCAGGATCCCTTAAACATGCAACATCCTCCTGCCCCAGTCCTGGGAGAGGAGAATTCTGCCCTTATAAACTGGATCTGGAGCGGGGTTGAGTGAGTCAGAAAACAGTCAGAGTCAGAGTGAGAGCAAGGGAAAGTAACAGCAAGGAGCTCTGTAGGAGCTAGGCGCTAAAGACCAGGGGCTGGAAGCTGAGCAGAGCTCGCCCTGGCAGAAGACAATAGGAACCGGATACAGGAGTCCGAAGCTGTGAGGACTTATATATCCAGCAGCAGAAACCAGCCGGCAGGGGATTTCAGGTCCTCTGGCCATAGAAGCCCGGAGGCTCAGTCACAAGCAAGGGACCAGCACCGCCGTCGTGGAGCGGAGGCTAACAGAAGGCCCCAAGTCACCAGCCATACGGGTGAGCACTACACGGTACACTCAGGGACGTGGGCTACTTCTACCCGCTTACAGCAAGGTAGCCAGGAAGAGTGCAGACAGACGGGGAGGCCTACAACTCCACCTGGCCAGGGGATCTCCTGTTTGCTCTCAGACTGACCAGGTCTCTTATGCTAGCCAGTACTCCCGGGAGGGTCTACCTTATAATCATCAGTAAAGACCCTGAACTGCACTGCAAAGACTCTGAGTCGTTCCTGCTGCGCTCGTGCACCATCACCCCCATCATCCACACTCACTGCCCTGAGGCTATACTCCTCCCAAGGGGAGTTATCCCATTCTATGCTGCGCACACAACACCAGCCTAAGCGGTCTGCCTCGCAGCGGTGGTACTCCCTGACCGCAATCCACGGGTGGCGCAGTCGGACAATTAACCTCAAAACCTAAGAAAGACTGCCACTGGTTTGACCAGCCTGAGCCATGGGACCGGGTCACCGCCACGGAGACTACAGACCCCAGAGACCCGGCAAAGGGTATCCCACACACGTGTACACACGGCCCAGGGGGCGCGTCACATGCAGTACAGCATATTAGAAACATAAGTCCCATTATTGGGGAGTGGGTGTCCCATAGTATTTGCTTATGCCTTGCAAGCAAAAGCTGCCAAAAATTAGGACGGAGCAACTTGCAATGCCCCTTACAAGAGATATGCAGTACAGCATATTACAAACATAAGTCCCATTATTGGGGAGTGGGTCTCCCATAGTATTTGCTTATGCTTTCCCAGCAAAAGCTGCCAAAAATTAGGACGGAGCAACTTGCAATGCCCCTTACAAGAGATATGCAGTACAGCATATTACAAACATAAGTCCCATTATTGGGGAGTGGGTCTCCCATAGTATTTGCTTATGCTTTCCCAGCAAAAGCTGCCAAAAATTAGGACAGAGCAACTTGCAATGCCCCTTACAAGAGCCATGCAGTACAGCATATTACAAACATAAGTCGCATTATTGGGGAGTGGGTGTCCCATGGTATTTGCTTATGCTTTCCCAGCAAAAGCTGCCAAAAATTAGGACGGAGCAACTTGCAATGCCCCTTACAAGAGCCATGCAGTACAGCATATTACAAACATAAGTCCCATTATTGGGGAGTGGGTCTCCCATAGTATTTGCTTATGCTTTCCCAGCACAAGCTGCCAAAAATTAGGACGGAGCAACTTGCAATGCCCCTTACAAGAGCCATGCAGTACAGCATATTACAAGCATAAGTCCCATTATTGGGGAGTGGGTGTCCCATGGTATTTGCTTATGCTTTCCCAGCAAAAGCTGCCAAAAATTAGGACGGAGGAACTTGCAATGCTGGCACCCTGGTGGTATAGTGGTGGTGGAGGCTGAGGATAAGGAGAAGAAGATTAAACAGCCGAAACGAGGAAGCGTATAACCATGTGTGGGTGTGAAGCGGTGCATGTGAATACACCTCCCGAAATAACACAGTGGATTTGACTTTATGTTACTCTGCTGTCATTTGGTGGTGATGAGAAGTCTGGCCCAATCCAGCCCTTGTTCATTTTGATAAGGGTCAGCTTGTCAGTATTGTCAGTTGACAGGCGATTGCTCTTATCAGTTATAATTCCCCCAGCGGCACTAAAAACACGCTCCGATAACACGCTAGCGGCAGGGCAGGCCAGGACCTCCAAGGCGTACAGAGCGAGTTCATTCCAAGTGTCCAGCTTGGATACCCAATAATTAAAAGGCACAGAGGAATCACGGAGGACGCTGGTACTCCCTCACCATCTTTTGAAACTTTCCACTCCTTGTGAGAGTACCCCGCGCCTCAGGGCCTGTAAGCTGGGCGGGTGTCAGAAAACTGTCCCAGAACGTTGACAGTGTTCCCCTGCCTCTGCTGGATTGGAGTTGCATCTCTCTCGCCTGTACGCCTTGGTTGGGCAACGAACTGTGACCTCTGCCGCTAGCGTGTTCAGATGGGAATTTTTTTAAGAGTTCTGCAGCAAGGGCCTTCTGGTATTGCCCCATTTTTGTAGACCTCTCCACCTCAGGAATAAGAAAGTGAAAGTTCTCCTTGTAGCGGGGGTCTACAAGTGTCACCAACCAGTAATGACTGTCACCCAACATTTTGACAATGCGAGGGTCACGATTAAGGCAGCGTAACATAAAGTCAGCCATGCGTGCCAGACTGGTAACGGTCAAGATTTCCATGTGCTCACCAAGATGACGACTGACCATGCTCTCCTCCTCCTCTTCCTCCTCCCCCCTGTCCTCAGGCCACCCACGCTGAACCGACGGTATGACACTTGTACAGGTACTACCGTCTACAACGCATGATAGCAGCTCCTGTTCTTCCTCCTCCTCCTATCCCTCATTGTCCCCCAATGCACGTTGGGTTGAGATGAGGCTGGGCTGTGTGTAATCGCCCGCTATGGCTTCTTGATCCATCTCATCATACTCTGGCTGCAATGCCTCCTCTTTAATTCTCTGCAGAGAGTGTTGCAAAAGACAGACAAGTGGGATGCTGACACTAATGATGGTGTCATCGCCACTCACCATCTTGGCGGCCTCCTCAAAGTTTGTCAGGATGGTACATATGTCAGACATCCAGGTCCACTCCTGAGGTCTTATGTGTGGAGTCTGACCTGAATATCGACGGCCTTGTTGCAGCTGGTACTCCACAACTTCTCTCTTCTGCTCACAAATCCTTTGCAACATGTGGAGGGTAGAGTTCCAACGTGTGGGGACATCACACACCAGTCGGTGTGCCGGAAGCTGCAAACGCTGCTGCAACACAGCAAGTGCGGCGGAAGCTGTAGCCGACTTGCGAAAATGAGCTGACAGGCGGCGTACTTTCACGAGCAGATCTGGCAACTCGGGGTACGATTTAAGAAACCGCTGAACCACGAGGTTAAGCACATGAGCCAGGCATGGTACGTGTGTGATCTCACCTCGCCTCAGAGCCGCCACCAGGTTACGGCCATTGTCACACACGACCATGCCGGGATGTAGGTTCAGCGGTCTCAGCCACAGATCTGCCTGCTCTTTCACAGCTGTCCACAACTCACAAGCAGTGTGAGGTTTATCACCTAAGCTTATGAGTTTCAGCACAGCCTGTTGCCGCTTGGCGGAGGCAGTACTGCAATGCTTCCAGCTTGTAACTGATGTGGTGATATCTGAGATGGAGGCTGAACATGAGGAGGAGGAGGAGGAGGAGGATGCGCAGGAGCTGTATACTGTGGGGGCAACTCTGACTGACATTCCGTCCCAAGGTCTGACTGGGTCCCGGCTTCCACTATGTTTACCCAGTGTGCCGTCAGAGGGGGTTCTATTGCACGCACAATAGTGGAAGAAGCAGTGGTGACACCCGCTGACACTGGTCGTGGACCCTGGGTTTCGCCCCACAAAGTCGGGTGCTTTGCTGCCATGTGCCTGATCATGCTGGTGGTGGTCAGGCTGGTAGTTTTGTCACCCCTGCTGATGCTGGCATGGCAGGTGGAACATATGGCCTTTTTGGGGTTATCAGCAGAGTCTTTAAAAAAATTCCAGACTCTGGAAGACCTACCGCTTGTACTGGCAACGTCCCTCGTGTTGGTGTTACGGGGAACGGTTGCCTGCCTTCTGTCTGCGGCCACCACACTGCTTCTTCCTGCTTGTTGGGGTACTCTGCCTCCCTCCCCCTGTGTGCTGCTGGCCTCACTCTGCATGTCCTCCTTCCACGTTGGGTCAGTTACTAGATCATCCACCACCTCCTCCTCTTCCACTTGCGCACCACGATCCTCCTCCTCACTTCCTGGCAATTGTGTCTTGTCATCGTCCACCTCTTGTGACAGATTGCCAACGTCGACTTCCTGTGGCCGTGGCTGTTCAAATATTTGGGCATCGCAACATGGGATCTCCTCTTCCACCACTTCAAGCGTATCAGGCGAGGGGCCCAAATATGGAAATGGACCAGTGAACAGCTCTTCAGAGTGTCCAAGTGTGGGATCACTTGCTGTCTGACGACACGCGGCATGGTGGGAGGAAGGAGCATCAGGGTGAGGAGGAGTATGCGGTCGAGACTCATGGCTACTAAGAGTTGACCGTGTGGAAGACAGACCGGAGGTGGTGGTGCCCAGATAACTGGAAGTATTGTCTGCTATCCAATTAATAACCTGTTCACACTGATCAGTTCTCAATACTGGTGTTGTTCTGTGCTTCCCTAGTAATTCGGTCAAGAAGTGGGAGCGAGAAGATGTGGCTGTTGGTTGTGGCACATTTTCACCTTGGCCACGGCCCCGTCCTCTGCACGAACCATCACCAGAACGTCCACTTCCACGTCCCTTGCCACGCACCTTGCCCATTGTAAATGAAGTAAAATAGCTTACACTCACACTATCAATGGAAAAAGGGTAATAAAGAGTAGATTAGAACCGTGGAAGAGGAAAACCACAGTTATTGTTTACTGGGGTATACCACACTTTTTTAAATAGAGATATTTGCGGCTGAACAGTGAGCGATACACTCAAACTGCTTTTTTTTTAGATACCAAAGGCCCAAAACTGGATAGTACAGCGATTTGACCCGTGGAACTGCGAAACCACACTGGGATGTCGGGCCTACAGAAGACTATTTTCAACAGATATATTTTTGTGTCACAACAGTCAGGAGACACTACTGTTTTTCTTTACGGAAAAAACTACCAAAACCTGAATAATAGAGATTTTTTACCGTGGAACAGCAAAACCACAGTTATAATTTACTGGTGTATACCAGGCTTTTTAAAATATATATATATTTGCGGCTGAACAGTGAGCGACACACTCAAACTGTTTTTTTAGATACAAATGGCCCAAAAGTGGATAATACAGAGGTTTGTACCGAGGAACTGCAAAACCACACTTGTATTTCTCGGGCCTACACCAGACTATTTTCAACAGATATATTTGTGCCTGAAAAATCAGGGAGACACTTATTATTTATATACAGCAAAAAATGCCAAAAACAGGATAGAATCATAGAATCATAGAATGGTAGAGTTGGAAGGGACCTCCTGGGTCATCTGGTCCAACCCCCTGCTCAAAGCAGGATTCACTAAATCATCTCAGACAGATGTCTGTCCAGCCTCTGTTTGAAGATGTCCATTGAAGGGGAACTCACCACCTCTCGTGGCAGCCTGTTCCACTCATTAATCACCCTAACTGTCAAAAAGTTTTTTCTAATATCTAATCTGTGTCTCCTCCCATTTAGTTTCATCCCGTTGCTTCTAGTCTTTCCCTGTGCAAATGAGAATAAAGATGATCCTTCTACAATTTGACAGCCCTTGACATATTTGTAGACAGCTATTAAGTCTCCTCTCAGTCTTCTTTTTTGCAAGCTAAACATTCCCAAATCCTGCAACCGTTCCTCATAGGACATGGTTTGCAGACCAGTCACCATTCTGGTCGCTCTTCTCTGAACTTGCTCCAGTTTGTCTATGTCTTTTTTAAAATGTGGTGCCCAAAACTGTACACAGTATTCCAGATGAGGTCTGACCAAAGAGGAGTAAAGACCGATAATGACTTCACGTGATCTAGACTGATGTTTTACCGTGGAACATCAAAACCACAGTAATAATTTACTGGTGTATACCAGGCTTTTTAAAATATATATATATTTGCGGTTGAACAGTGAGCGACACACTCAAACTGTTTTTTTTAGCTACAAATGGCCCATAGAACTGCAAAACCACACTTCTATTTGTCTGGCCTACACCAGACTATTTTCAACAGATATATTTGTGTCTGAAAAGTCAGAGGCACACTTTTTTTTTTGGGGGTGGGGGGGGCACCAAAAGGTTAATAAGATGGGTATTTGTACATTGTGAAGGAGGAAAAAAAAAAGAGGATTTAGATAAAAAAAAAGGATTTTTCCTGGCCCCCGGGACCTGGAGCTAAGTCCAGCAATTTCAGCAACAGGAGCAGCACACAGGACTGTAATGCAGCGTTTGCTGGTATAACCACTGCATCTCCTATACAGCCTGCCTGCCTGCCTGCCTGATATACCTGGGATGGATATTAGTCCTGAGAAGGACTGTTTGTTTGATCTGGCAGCCTTTACAGACCCTACACTAACTATTTTGCAGGATATATCTCTCCCTAAATCAGCAGCGCTGTCCCTATGTGACACCCCAGGGGTCTGGTTGCCACAGTGATAGAGATATTATGTCTGAGAGCAGGTGGGAGGTCCTTTGGTCAGGGATCCTGTGCATGCCACACCTCCTGCCCAGTCTTGGGAGGGGAAGAACTTCCCCTGTATAAACCCGGGGCTGAGGCAGGGTGAGTCAGACAAGGAGAGTGGAGAAGAGAAGCAGCATAGGAAACAGCAGAGTTACAAGGAGTCAGGGGCTGGCAGCTACAGAGCTCGCCCTGACTAAGAAGATTCTTTACCGGACCCGGAGTCCGAGGCTGTGGGGACTAACTCCTACCCAGCAGCAGAATCCGTCGGGCAGGGGATTTCAGGTCCTCTGGCCCAGAAGCCCGAAGGCACGGTCACACGTGTGGGACCAGCACCGCCATCGTGGAGCGGAAGCCATTAGAAGGCCCCGAGTCACCGGCCATACGGGTGAGCACCACACGGTACACTCAGGGACGTGGGCTACTTATTCCCGCCTCTAGCAAGGTAGCCAGAAGAGTACAGTTAGTTGGGAAGGCCTACAACTCCGCCTGGCCAGGGGAAATCCCATCTGCTCAAGGACTGACCAGGCCCCTATCACTAGCAAGTACTCCGGGAGGGTCTTTCTTTGTCACCAGTAAAGACCCTGAACTACACCGCACCGTCTCTGAGTGGTTCCTGCTACCCCCATCATCCACGTCGGCTGCCCTGAGGCCATACCCCTCCCGTTGGGGGTTATACCATCCACGCTGCACCATCCTTCCACCGGCCTCAGCGGTCTGCCCTGCAGCGGCAGCTCCATAGCTGCATTCAACGGGTGGCGTAGTCACCAACCATCTACTGCTAGTACATCGCCGCTCAGTTTGACTCCCTGGGCACGGACCGGGTCGCCGCCACGAGACTACAACCCTCAAGAGATCCGGCTCCGGGTAAGCTCCCGCGTGCGCATCGCAGCGCGACACAGGCCCAGGGGCGCGTCAACTTTGGCGTAGTCGGCAGGATCTCGTGCCCGCAACCACCGCGTACTGCGTGCCTGAAAAGCAAAGACTGTTCAAACTTACCAGTGGTGAAGATTCCCGCTATCCGCGAAGTTTTCCCGCCATCCGGCGCCATCTTCGACCTTCTTCCCGCCATCCGTGGAGTTTTCCCGCCATTGGACGCCATCTTGAGGACGCCGCGCGGGAAGAAGAGGGGCGTGGACTCCGAAAGCGCGCGAGAACTGAAGCCCCGCCTCACGTCCGGACGTTGCGTAAGGTCCTGGAAGGAGCCCAGCAGACGCCGACGTCACAGGAGCGCGACAGAAGGTCCTCAACCCTGACGATCCACTGCGGAGCCGCGGCCTACGGAAGAGGATCATCGCAAGGTAGGCCACGGTCCACTAGGGGGGAGGAAGATGTCGGATACGGAGGAGAGCTTCACTGCCTCAACCCCCGCCAGCGCTACCGCTGCTGCAGTTATGCCCTTCACCATGCCCTATATCCCGGGAGCAGCTTGGCTACCCCAGTACTCAGGGGAGTCACATACCCTGCATGACTTTAGAGAAAAGCTGGATAGCCTCTTCCAGGTGTACCCCCTCACAGAAGAGCAAAAAGTGAGCATCCTGGTGGCCCAACTAACCGGGGCAGCCAAAAGGGAAGTAAAATCCTGGCCACCTGGGAGGAAGACTGTCGCAGGGATACTAACCCGGCTGAAGGACACCTTTGATACCCGCACCTCAGCCGAGATTAAGCTTAGATTCTACGGGTGCAAGCAGCGAGCGCATGAGAGTATAAGGGACTATGCACTAAACCTACAAGAGGCCCTGAGGGCCATAAAGCAGACCGACCCTGATGGGGTGGGAAACGAGGACAGGCTGTTGACTGAAAATTTATAGAGGGTTTATATTGCAATGCCCACCGAACCCAGTTGCGGGCAATGGCCTTACAGGATCCCCATCTGGACTTTGCACAGTTCAAGGACAGAGCCATCCGGGTGCTCCGAGAACCGGCACCAGGTGGCGTTGTGACCCACAGACGCCCCACTACCACTTACTACCAGGAGGCGGCGCCCTTGTCAGCAGGGCCTGTGGGAGCTGATGCGCAGGCTTTGGACAATGACCCGGCTCCAGACCTACACCATCAGGTCCAAGAGCTAGCTAAGAGCGTTGCTGCGCTAACCCGAACTGTGCAGTCTTTACAGGTTTCCACCCCAGGGAAGATCCAGCTGGCATCCGGACCGGAGGACATCCCGTGGCGTCGACCAAGGAGGACCCCACCGGCCAGAGGAAGACCCAGTGACCGATACAGCGAGGACGGACGACCCATCTGCCGCCGCTGCAATCAACCCGGACATATGGAAAGGTACTGTTCTTTAAACGGGCACAACCTGGGGTAGAGGGCCAACCCCCAGGAAAAAGATCACCAGGCCCATCGAACTGGCGCGACAGATATGTGGGAGGACGTCCAGTCTTGCCTGTGGTACTGGATGGCATTCCCATGAGTGCCCTACTGGACACCGGGTCACAGGTCACCACCATCCCGTACGTGCTCTTTAAGCAGTACTGGAATGACTCGGATATTACCCGCTACCCTGACGACGACTTGAGTATCATCGCCAGCAATGGTCAGCCCGTGCCACAGATCGGATTTAAAGAGGTGACCATCAAAATTGGTAGAGTCGAACTGGCCGCACAGGGACTGATCATTGTAGATATCGATAAACATGAGAGTCACCCAAAAATAACTCTAGGAACTAATGTAATTGAAAATTGTCTTGCAGAGGTGATTTTCCTTTTACAGCAGGTTGCCAAGAATGCCAGCTCCGGCGAGCAGCGGGTGCTCCAGAAAGAGATCCGGGCACTGATGCAACGGCAACAAGTGGAACTCTCCGGCGGTGAGATTGGTAGCGTAAGAATGTGTGACCCTTTTCCTATTGCCATGCCCCCAAAAAGTGAAATGATGATTTGGTGCCGGGCAGCTATTGGTCTGAGAGGTAGAGATTACCAGGCAATGGTAGAACCAGTTTACTCAGACAGTAGGCCCACCATTTTGACAGCACGGGGGGTGGTCAATGTACGCCATGGGAGGGTGCCCATTCGCATAATAAATATCGGGGAGAGGGAAGTGTACCTGCCCCGGTATGCCACGCTAGCCAAATTATATACCACTAATCAAAGTTCTATACAATCTGTGGAACCCTTGCCTCCATCTCACCCGGAGGAAGGTAACGGCTCTAAGAAAGACATGGAGGACTGGTGTCAGCAACTACATTTGGGTACTGACTCCACTCCCTCACATCAGAAACAAGGAGTCTATCGGGTGGTTCAAGAGTATGAGAGAGTGTTTAGTAAACACCCGTTAGACTACGGGCGAGTCAAGGGGGTAGAACATCGCATCCCCACGGGAGATCATCCTCCCATAAAAGAGAGGTATCGACCCGTACCCCCTGCACATTACCAACACGCCAAGGGGATGCTTAGAGATATGAAGGAGGCTGGGGTAATCCGGGATAGTTGTAGCCCCTGGGCAGCCCCATTAGTTTTAGTCAAAAAGAAAGACAACACCATGAGGATGTGTGTAGATTACCGGAAAATCAACCGTATCACACACAAGGATGCGTACCCCTTACCAAGGATAGAGGAGTCATTGGCTGCTTTAAGATCTGCTAACTTCTTCTCTACCTTGGATCTCACTAGCGGGTACTGGCAGGTTCCTGTAGCAGAGGCGGACCGGGAGAAGACCGCATTCACCACCCCGATGGGACTTAGCGAGTTCACCTGCATGCCGTTCGGACTCTGCAACGCACCAGGAACCTTCCAACGCCTAATGGAGTGTTGTCTGGGCCACAGAAACTTCGAGACGGTCCTGTTGTACCTGGACGATGTCATCGTATATTCCAAGACGTATGAGGACCACCTGAAACACCTGGCGGAAGTGTTCGAGGCTCTGGCGAGTTACGGCCTAAAGGTGAAACCCTCCAAGTGTCACCTCCTGAAACCAAAGGTGCAGTACCTGGGACACGTGGTGAGCGCTGACGGAGTGGCTCCCGACCCCGATAAGATCACCGCAATTAAGGGATGGCCAAGCCCCTCCAGCGTAAAAGAAGTGCGGCAGTTCCTCGGGTTGGTAGGCTACTACCGAAGGTTTATTCCCGGTTTCACCAAAAAGGCAGCACCTATGCAGGACCTCCTGATAGGCCAGTCCCGGAAGGCCAAGAACCAGAAGCCGCCCTTCAAATGGGAAGAGCTGGAAGAAGAGTCCTTCCGCCAGCTGAAGATGGCCCTCACGGGGGACGAAATCCTGGCGTACCCGGATTATAGCCAGCCCTTTATCCTCTACACCGACGCCAGTAACATCGGGCTAGGAGCCGTACTGTCCCAGATCCAGCAGGGGAAGGAACGAGTAATCGCCTACGCCAGCCGAAAACTGCGACCCACCGAAAGGAACCCCGAGAATTACAGCTCATTTAAGTTAGAGTTCCTGGCCGTAGTATGGGCAATCACTGAGCGCTTTAAGCATTACCTCGCCTCTTCCCGGTTCACCGTGTACACGGATAACAACCCGCTGACACACCTGGACACGGCAAGACTCGGTGCCCTGGAGCAGAGGTGGATGGCCCGTCTGTCCAACTACGAGTTCACAATTAAATACCGGGCAGGACGCTCCAATACCAACGCGGACGCCCTGTCCAGGATGCCCAACCTGCCGGACGGAGGAGAAGATCCGGAGGGACTGGAAGAAGTTGAACTCCCTGCGTTCCACCGTCATGGGACTATTCAGTATTCCCACCGGGTAAGGAGTAAGCAGGCTGCTACGTTGAACCCCTTACCCCACTACAACTGGGCGGAAACGCAAGACAGCGACCCTGCCGTCCGACTGGTGAAGGAGATGCTGACTCGGCCGGAGGCTCGCCTTGAACCAGACGCTCCGGAGGAAGCCAAACAACTATGGGCAGAGAAGAGTCGACTGTTCCTTTACAAAGGGAAGTTGTGCCGCAGAATGGTTAACTCCCGGACGCATGAATTACTCTGGCAAGTAGTGGTGCCACGAAGAGACGCAGCCATGGTGATGGAGGCATACCACGACGGAGCTGGACACTTTGGGTGGAAAAAGCTGGAGTTCCTGCTGCGCGAGCGGTTCCACTGGGTAGGCATGAGGGGAACCATCGAGAAGTGGTGCAGAGATTGTGGCCCGTGCAACCTGAGAAGGAAGGACCGAGCCAGCCAGAAGACTCCCCTGCAGTCCATCGTCACCCGGCAACCGTTGGAACTGGTAGCCTTGGATCATGTAAAACTGACCCCAAGCAGAAGTGGCTACGTCTACGCGTTAACCATCGTGGATCATTACTCCCGGTTCTTGGTTGTCGTCCCCGTCAAGGACTTAACGGCTCAAACAGCAGCTAGAGCCTTCCAGCAGCACTTCTGCCGTCCACACGGGTACCCGGACCAAGTGCTGACGGACCAGGGACCTGCCTTTGAAGCGGAGGTCTTTCAGGAATTCTGCAATCTGTATGGCTGCCGGAAGATAAGGACGACACCCTACCATCCGCAGACTAATGGACTTTGTGAAAAAATGAACCAGGTGGTAATGGATCTTCTAAAAACGTTGCCCCTGGAAGAACGCAGTCTGTGGCCTGAAAAGTTGCCCGATCTGGTGGACCTATACAACCACATCCCGGTAGGTTCCACCAACTGTACCCCGGCTTACCTAATGAGGGCAAGACCTGGTAAGTTACCTGTTGACCTGGAAATGGGAGTCCTGACCCCCGAGGACACTTCACCAGAAACAGACTGGGACACAGAGAGGCAGCAGCAGTACCGGAGAGTACAGGAGAGCGTGGAGCGAAATCTCTGTCAGGCTAGGGAAAGACAAGAGAAAACTTACAACCAGTATGCTCCCGCTGTTCCCCTGGTACCCGGAGAGCAGGTCTTGAAGAGGAAGAGACGGCTCCACAAGTTGGACGACCAGTGGGAGAAGGACCCGTACACCGTACTGCCCTCAAGCCACGAGAACCCGAAGGTCTGTACCATCAGTAAAGACGGAGGGGAAACCACAGCCATTGTATCCCGGGACCACCTGAAGAAGTGTCCCGAACAACTGAGGAACCCTGAAGAGGAACAAGAAGACCATCGACCCGTGGAAGAAAGGGAAGATATGGTTAGTACCGTGCTCGGGGACTTTCCTCAGTCTTGGACTCAAGTCAATGGTGCAGTTGTGGTACCCGTACTCACCTTCCTCCAACCATCATCCCAAGAACCTACGGAGCAACGGGTAGAGCTGGAAGAACAGCCGGTCCAGGAGGCAGAAGACTCCACACAAGCAGAACAGGAGAATCAACCCTCTGCTTATAGTGAGCCTGCCGTACCCCTAGTGAGACAAAGAGCCGGTAGACAGCTGCCCAGTTTACCCTTGACAGCTCCTACACCCTGTAGTTCAGGGCCAGACAGTCAGCTCCGTAGGTCCACTCGGGCCACTAGAGGCCAGTTACCCGCACGCTGGAGAATTTAAAGTGTATAAATTGTTTTATCTATGTTTTTCTGTGTCTTGTTGCTTGTGTATAATTTTGTGTTTCTAGTTATTTTTAGGAAACCTTGGTGGATTTACCGGGAATCCTTGTATATAGTTGGAGCGTAACCCAGGATGGACTAGAGACTGTTAAGGACTCGGGGTAGGACAGACCCCTACCTGGTTACGTCTCCCTGTGTTGGTGAAATGGACACCTTTGCTTTTCTTCAAAGACTGCATCCGGTTGCGGACACGCCGTAACCATCTTATGTGTTTTTCTTATAGTATTGTTATTGTTATACTTTGTTATGTTTTTCTAAATGTGTTTAGTCCCGGAGTACTAAATTTCACTAGGGGGGAATGTGACACCCCAGGGGTCTGGTTGCCACAGTGATAGAGATATTATGTCTGAGAGCAGGTGGGAGGTCCTTTGGTCAGGGATCCTGTGCATGCCACACCTCCTGCCCAGTCTTGGGAGGGGAAGAACTTCCCCTGTATAAACCCGGGGCTGAGGCAGGGTGAGTCAGACAAGGAGAGTGGAGAAGAGAAGCAGCATAGGAAACAGCAGAGTTACAAGGAGTCAGGGGCTGGCAGCTACAGAGCTCGCCCTGACTAAGAAGATTCTTTACCGGACCCGGAGTCCGAGGCTGTGGGGACTAACTCCTACCCAGCAGCAGAATCCGTCGGGCAGGGGATTTCAGGTCCTCTGGCCCAGAAGCCCGAAGGCACGGTCACACGTGTGGGACCAGCACCGCCATCGTGGAGCGGAAGCCATTAGAAGGCCCCGAGTCACCGGCCATACGGGTGAGCACCACACGGTACACTCAGGGACGTGGGCTACTTATTCCCGCCTCTAGCAAGGTAGCCAGAAGAGTACAGTTAGTTGGGAAGGCCTACAACTCCGCCTGGCCAGGGGAAATCCCATCTGCTCAAGGACTGACCAGGCCCCTATCACTAGCAAGTACTCCGGGAGGGTCTTTCTTTGTCACCAGTAAAGACCCTGAACTACACCGCACCGTCTCTGAGTGGTTCCTGCTACCCCCATCATCCACGTCGGCTGCCCTGAGGCCATACCCCTCCCGTTGGGGGTTATACCATCCACGCTGCACCATCCTTCCACCGGCCTCAGCGGTCTGCCCTGCAGCGGCAGCTCCATAGCTGCATTCAACGGGTGGCGTAGTCACCAACCATCTACTGCTAGTACATCGCCGCTCAGTTTGACTCCCTGGGCACGGACCGGGTCGCCGCCACGAGACTACAACCCTCAAGAGATCCGGCTCCGGGTAAGCTCCCGCGTGCGCATCGCAGCGCGACACAGGCCCAGGGGCGCGTCACCTACACTGTCTGATCCGGAGCGACTGTGTCCAAGATGGCGGCGCCCGGTTTTAAATACTCGAGGTGACGCTGTGCGGCCAGCCAATCACTGTAATGCCCACAAACAACATGGCTGCGGCATTACAGTGACTGGCTGGCAATCCCTGCATGTTCATTGGCTCTGTAAAGAGCGCCAAACATGCAGGGCGGAGACCCGAGCTCCCGCCAGAGTAACCCGGAAATGCTCGGTGCTCGCCGAACATCCCGAGTAGCGTGATGCTCGGGCGAGTACCGAGCAGTGTTGAGCATGTTCGCTCAACACTATTCTTAATCAAATGGTCAGTTTTACCACAATAAAAACACAATCCCTTGGAAAACCTGCCTTCTCTTTCCTGAGAGCGGAGTGACATCGCCCCAACCTCCATCGGTTCTCCGCCGTCCGAGCAGACCCTCTGGGAACTAGGAGCTGCCATTGCAGGAATTTTTTCATCATTAACCCTGGCACGCTGTCTCCTGTCCACACGTATAGCTAATTGCATGGCTTCCTGCAAGATCTCAGGTGCAGGAAATGCAATCAGCAGATCCTTAACCCTTTCACTTAGACCAGCAAGAAAAAAGCATTTTAATGCCGAATTCATTTCTTTTCACTTCTGAGGACCACCTTCTGAAGTGTGTACAATAATTTTCAACATCACCTGGCCCCTGATTCAAACGCCTCAGTTCTGTCTCAGCAGATGAGACTCGATCAGGATCGTCATACAATAGCCCCATAGCAGAAAAAAAATCCTCCACTGACCTAAAACACGAATCATTAGGTTGGAGAGAAAAGGCCCACCCCTGTGGTTCCTTGCGCAAAAGTGACATGATAAACCCAATGCGCTGTGATTCATTCCCAGAGGACCTTGGTCTCAAATGAAAATATAATAAACAAGCATTTTTAAAGGAAAAAAAATCTTGTTGTTTACTACAAAAAATATCAGGCAGTCCTACCTTCGGTTCCACAAAATGCGCTCCAGGACAGCTACTCACGTGTTGCCGGAGCTCGGACACCTCCAAAGACAATCCCTGCAGGCGTTGAGCCAAATCTTGAACAGAAACCATACTGATCCCCGGATTTCTTTCCTTAAAGTTTTTGTTTGGGCTGGACTTACTGTTATGATCTGCAACATAAACTAGGGAAAGATGGGGAGAGCTGTCCCTACAGTAAGACTAAGCTGAGTCCCTACGTTGTAGCGGGCAACCTGTTCCTTGTGAACAGACCCGCCTTCGTCCTCGGCTAGTCTGAACGGAGACCTGTAGAGAAAGGGAGGGGTCCCTAAAAGAACTAAGGACTGGGACAAAAATGGGACACCTCCTAACAGAAGTTGTTGCAGAGCAAAAGATAAACTGACAAAAAGTACTAGAAGTCCCAGAGGACCAAGCAAACTAGAGATAGATATGCACCAAAGCACCTGGCTAGAGAGACAGTCAAAACAACACTGAAGTCCAGCAAAGCCAGAAGGGCGGAGCTGGAATATATAGGAAGATGGTCACGTGACCGCAGAACACAAGATAGAAACAAAAACAAACAGGAGGGTTCTAACATTCGCGAATCTGCATTGGGCAAGGTGATGATGCTGGAACTTTTGTTTGGTGCCGTTCCAATGAGATTTTTAAAGATGACTGCATGAAGAGAACATGCAGATTTCCACAGTCATTGATGATATGGGGCTGCATGTCAGGTAAAGGCACTGGGGAGATGGCTGTCATTACATCTTCAATAAATGCCCAAGTTTACATTGATATTTTGGACAGTTTTCTTATCCCATCAATTGAAAGGATGTTTGGGGATGATGACATCATTTTTTCAAGATGATAATGCATCCTGCCATACAGCAAAAACTGTGAAAACATTCCTTGAAAGAAGACACATAAGGTCAATGTCATGGCCTGCAAATAGTCCGGATCTCAATCCAATTGAAAATCTTTGGTGGAAGTTGAAGAAAATGGTCCATGACAAGGCTCCAACCTGCAAAGCTGATCTGGTAACAGCAATGAGAAAAAGTTGGAGCCAGATTGATGAAGAGTACTGTTTGTCACTAATTAAGTCCATGCCTCAGAGACTACAAGCTGTTATTAAAGCCAGAGGTGGTGCAACAAAATATTAGTGCTGTATTGGAGTGTTCTTTTGTGTGTTTGTTTTTCATGATTCCATAATTTTTTTCTCAGAATTGAGTGATTCCATAATTATTTCCCTCTGCTTGGTCTGAAAAAAAATTACCCTTACTGAGTACCACATTTTTTATCTTGATTTCTTTTAGTGTTTCTTAAAGCCCTAAAGTTGCCATTTGAAATTACTTTAGTTTTGTGCCATGTCTGTAATCTGCTTTTTTTCAACAAGATTAAACAACTGAATGAACATCCTCCGAGCCCGGTGATTCCATAATTTTTGCCAGGGGTTGTATATATACAGTACAGACCAAACGTTTGGACAGACCTTCTCATTTAAAGATTTTTTCATGACTATGAAAATTGTACATTCACACTGAAGGCATCAAACTATGAATTACCACATGTGGAATTATATACTTAACAAAAAATTGTGAAACAACTGAAAATATGTCTTATATTCTAGGTTCTTCAAAGTAGCCACCTTTTGCTTTGATGACTGCTTTGCACACTCTTGGCATTCTCTTGATGAGCTTCAAGAGGTAGTCACTGGAAATGGTTTTCACTTCACAGGTGTGCCCTGTCAGGTTTAATAAGAGGGATTTCTTGCCTTATAAATGGGGTTGGGACCATCAGTTGTGTTGTGCAGAAGTCTGGTGGATACACAGCTGATAGTCCTACTGAATAGACTGTTAGAATTTGTATTATGGCAAGAAAAAAGCAGCTAAGTAAAGTAAAACGAGTGGCCATCATTACTTTAAGAAATGAAGGTCAGTCAGTCTGAAAAATTGGGCAAACCTTGAAAGTGTCCACAAGTGCAGTTGCAAAAACCATCAAGAGCTACAAAGAAACTGGCTCACATGAGGACCGCCCCAGGAAAGGAAGACCAAGAGTCACCTCTGCTTCTGAGGATAAGTTTATCTGAGTCACCAGCCTCAGAAATCGCTGGTTAACAGCAGCTCAGATTAGAGACCAGGTCAATGCCACACATAGTTCGAGCAGCAGACACATCTCTTCAACAACTGTTAAGAGGAGACTTTGTGCAGCCGGCCTTCATGGTAAAATAGCTGCTAGGAAACCACTGCTAAGGACAGGCAACAAGGAGAAGAGACTTGTTTGGGCTAAAGAACACAAGGAATGGACATTAGACCAGTGGAAATCTGTGCTTTGGTCTGATGAGTCCAAATTTGAGATCTTTGGTTCCAACCACCGTGTCTTTGTGCGACGCAGAAAAGGTGAACGGATGGACTTTACATGCCTGGTTCCCACCGTGAAGCATGGAGGAGGAGGTGTGATGGTGTGGGGGTGCTTTGCTGGTGACACTGTTGGGGATTTATTCAAAATTGAAGGCATACTGAACCAGCATGGCTACCACAACATCTTGCAGCGGCATGCGATTCCATCCGGTTTATGTTTAGTTGGACCATCATTTATTTTTCAACAGGACAATGACTCCAAACACACCTCCAGGCTGTGTAAAGGCTATTTGACCAAGAAGGAGAGTGATGGGGTGCTACGCCAGATGACCTGGCCTCCACACTCACCAGACCTGAACCCAATCGAGATGGTTTGGGGTGAGCTGGACCGCAGAGTGAAGGCAAAAGGGCCAACAAGTGCTAAGCATCTCTGGGAACTCCTTCAAGATTGTTGGAAGACCATTTCCGGTGACTACCTCTTGAAGCTCATCAAGAGAATGCCAAGAGTGTGCAAAGCAGTCATCAAAGCAAAAGGGGGCTACTTTGAAGAACCTAGAATATAAGACATATTTTCAGTTGCTTCACACTTTTTTGTTAAGTATATAATTCCACATGTGGTAATTCATAGTTTTGATGCCTTCAGTGTGAATGTATAATTTTCATAGTCATGAAAATACAGAAAAATCTTTAAATGAGAAGGTGTGTCCAAACTTTTGGTCTGTACTGTATATAAATATATATATATATATATATATATATATATATATGTACACACACACGTGGTCAAAATTGTTGGCACCCCTCGTTTAATGAAAGAAAAACCCACAATGGTCACAGAAATAACTTGAATCTGACAAAAGTAATAATAAATTAAAAATCTATGAAAATGAACAGATGAAAGTCAGACATTGCTTTTCTGCTTCCACAGAATTTAAAAAAAAATGAAACTCATGAAATCGGCCTGGACAGAAATGATGGTACCCCTGAAAGTAATGTGACAAAAGGGACATGTTTAATCAAGTTGTGTCCACTATTTAGCATCACAGGTGTCTACAATCTAGTAATCAGTCAGTGGGCCTGTATATAGGGCTACAGATACTCACTGTGAGGTTTGGTGACATGGTGTGTACCACACTCAACATGGACCAGAGGAAGCAAAGGAAAGAGTTGTCTCAGCAGATTAGAAAGAAAATTATAGACAAGCATGTTACAGGAAAAGATTAGAAGACCATCTCCAAGCAGCTTGATGTTCCTGTGACTACAGTTGCACATATTATTCAGAAATTTAAGATCCATGGGACTGTAGCCAACCTCCCTGGACGTGGCCGCAGGAGGAAAATTGATGACAAATCAAAGAGACGGATAATACGAATGGAAACAAAAGAGCCCAGGAAAACTTCTAAACAGATTAAGGTGAACTTCAAGCTCAAGGAACATCAGTGTCAGATTGCACCATCCGTCGTTGTTTGATCCAAAGTGGACTTCATGGGAGACGACTAAGGAGAACACCATTGTAGAAAAAAATCATAAAAAAGCCAGACTGGAATTTGCAAATTACATGTTGACAAGCCACAAAGCTTCTGGGAGAATGTCCTATGGACAGATGAGACAAAAATGGAAGTTTTTGGCAAGGCACATTAGCTCTATGTTCACAGACGGAAAAATGAAGCATATCAAGAAAAGAACACTGTCCCTACTGTGAAACATGGTGGAGGCTCTGTTATGTTCTGGGGTTGCTTTGCTGCATCTGGCACAGGGTGTCTTGAATCTGTGCAGGGTACAATGAAATCTCAAGACTATCAAGGGATTCTAGCAAGAAATGTGCTGCCCAGTGTCAGAAAGCTTGGTCTCAGTCGCAGGTCATGGGTCTTGCAACATGATAATGACCCAAAACACACAGCTAAAAACACCCAAGAATGGCTAAGAGGAAAACATTGGACTATTCTGAAGTGGCTTCTATGAGCCCTGACCTAAATCCTATTGAGCATCTTTGGAAAGAGCTGAAACATGTCATCTGGAAAAGGCAACCTTCAACCACGAGACAACTGGAGCAGTTTGCTCATGAGGAGTGGCCAAAATACCTGTCGAGAGGAGCAGAAGTATCATTGACAGTTACAGGAATCGTTTGATTGCAGTGATTGCCTCAAAAGGTTGTTCAACAAAATATTAAGTTACGAAGAAACATCATTTCTGTCCAGGCCGATTTCAGGAGTTTAATTTTTTAAAAATTCTGTGGAAGCAGAAAAGCAATGTCTGACCTTCATTTGTTCATTTTCATAGATTTTTAATTTATTAATACTTTTGTCAGATTCAAGTTATTTCTGTGACCATTGTGGGTTTTTCTTTCATTAAACGAGGGGTGACAACAATTTTGATCATGTGTGTATATAGGTACAGTACAGACCAAAAGTTTGGACACACATTCTCAGTTAAAGATTTTTCTGTATTTTCATGACTATGAAAATTGTACATTCACACTGAAGGCATCAAAACTATGAATTATCACATGTGGAATTATATACTTAACAAAAAAGTGTGAAACAACTGAAAATATGTCTTATATTCTAGGTTTTTCAAAGTAACCACCTTTTGCTTTGATGACTGCTTTACACACTCTTTGCATTCTCTTGATGAGCTTCAAGAGGTAGTCACTGGAAATGGTCTTCCAACAATCTTGAAGGAGTTCCCAGAGATGCTTAGCACTTGTTGGCCCTTTTGCCCTCACTCTGTGGTCCAGCTCACCCCAAACCATCTTGATTGGGTTCAGGTCTGGTGAGTGTGGAGGCCAGGTCATCTGGCGTAGCCCCCCATCACTCTCCTTCTTGGTCAAATAACCCTTACGCAGCCTGGAGGTGTGTTTGGGGTCATTGTCCTGTTGAAAAAAAATGATGGTCCAACTAAACGCAAACCGGATGGAATAGCATGCTGCTGCAAGATGCTGTAGTAGCCATGCTGGTTCAGTACGCCTTCAATTTTGAATAAATCCCCAACAGTGTCACCAGCAAAGCACCCCCACACCATCACACCTCCTCCTCCATGCTTCACGGTGGGAACCAGGCATGTAGAGTCCATCCGTTCTCCTTTTCTGCGTTGCACAAAGACACGGTGGTTGGAACCAAAGATCTCAAATTTGGACTCATCAGACCAAAGCACAGATTTCCACTGGTCTAATGTCCATTCCTTGTGTTCTTTAACCCAAACAAGTCTCTTCTCCTTGTTGCCTGTCCTTAGCAGTGGTTTCCTAGCAGCTATTTTACCATGAAGGCCTGCTGCACAAAGTCTCCTATTAACAGTTGTTGTAGAGATGTGTCTGCTGCTTGAACTGTGTGTGGCATTGACCTGGTCTCTAATCTGAGCTGCTGTTAACCAGCGATTTCTGAGGCTGGTGACTCGGATTAACTTATTCTCAGAAGCAGAGGTGACTCTTGGTCTTCCTTTCCTGGGCGGTCCTCATGTGAGACAGTTTCTTTGTAGCGCTTGATGGTTTTTGCAACTGCACTTGTGGACACTTTCAAAGTTTGCCCAATTTTTCGGACTGACTGACCTTCATTTCTTAAAGTAATGATGGCCACTCGTTTTTCTTTACTTAGCTGCTTTTTTCTTGCCATAATACAAATTCTAACAGTCTGTTCAGTAGGACTATCAGCTGTGTATCCACCTGACTTCTGCACAACACAACTGATGGTCCCAACACCATTTATACGGCAAGAAATCCCACTTATTAAACCTGACAGGGCACACCTGTGAAGTGAAGACCATTTCCGGTGACTACCTCTGGAAGCTCATCAAGAGAATGCCAAGAGTGTGCAAAGCAGTCATCAAAGCAAAAGGTGGCTACTTTGAAGAACCTAGAATATAAGACATATTTTCAGTTGTTTCACACTTTTTTGTTAAGTATATAATTCCACATGTGGTAATTCATAGTTTTGATGCCTTCAGTGCGAATGTACAATTTTCATAGTCATGAAAATACAGAAAAATCTTTAAATGAGAAGGTTTGTCCAAACTTTTGGTCTGTACTGTATATTTACTAGCTATTGAGCCCATTCTACATCCGGGTGGCGAGCAATTTTATGGTATATGGTCTCCCATGCTGGTATGTGCTGTCCCCATCCTGCTATTTGTGCTGCCCCCATACTGGTATTTGTGCTCCCCAATCCTGATCCCCCATCCTGTTATGTGCTGCCCTCATCCCTATCCTGGTATGCATGACACCCCTCAACCTCAATCCTGGTATGCATGGCACACCTCACCCCCAATCCTGGTATGTATGGCACATCTCACCCCCAATCCTGGTATGCATGGCACCCCTCATCCCCAATTCTGGTATGTATGGCACCCATCATCAAAATCCTGGCATGCATGGTGCCCCATCCCTCATCCCTATCCTGGAATGTATGGTACCCCTCATCCTGGTATGCATGGTACCCCTCATCCCTATCCTGGTATGCATCGCACCCCATCCCTCATCCTGGTATAGATGGTACCCTTCATCCCCAATCCTGGTATGCATGGCACCCCTCATCCCAAATCCTGGTATGCATGGCACCCCTCATCCCCAATCCTGGTATGCATGGCACCCCTCATCCCCAATCCTGGTATGCATAGCACCCCTCATCCCCAATCCTGGTATGCATGGCACCCCTCATCCCCAATCCTGGCATGCATGGCACCCCTCATCCCCAATCCTGGTATGCATGGCACGCCTCATCCCCAATCCTGGTATGCATGGCACTCCTCATCCCCAAACTTGGTTTGCATGGCACCCCTCATCCCCAATCCTGGCATGCATGGCACTCCTCATCCCCAATCCTGGTATGCATGGCACCCCTCATCCCCAATCCTTGTATGCATGGCACCCCTCATCCCCAATCCTGGTATGTATGGCACTCCTCAACCCCAAACTTGGTTTGCATGGCACCCCTCATCCCCAATCCTGGCATGCATGGCACCCCTCATCCCCAATCCTGGAATGCATGGCACGCCTCGCCCCTATCCTGGTATGCATGGCACACCTCACCCCCAATCCTGGTATGCATGGCACCCCTCACCCTCAATTCTGGTATGCATGGCACCCCTCACCCCCAATCCTGGTATGCATGGCACCCCTCACCCCCAATCCTGTATGCATGGCACTCCTCATCCCCAATCCTGGCATGCATGGCACCCCTCATCCCTTATCCTGGCATGCATGCTGCCCCATCCCTCATCCCTATACTGGTATGTATGGTACCCCTCATCCTGGTATGCATGGTACCCCTCATCCCTATCCTGGTATGCATGGCACCCCATCCCTCATCCTGGTATAAATGGCACCCCTCATCCCTATCCTTGTAAGCATGGCACCCCTCATCCCCAATCCTGATATTCATGGCTCCCCTCATCCCCAATCCTGGTATGCATGGCACCCCTCATCCCCAATCCTGGTATGCATAGCACCCCTCATCCCCAATCCTGGTATGCATGGCACCCCTCATCCCCAATCCTGGCATGCATGGCACCCCTCATCCCCAATCCTGGTATGCATGGCACGCTTCATCCCCAATCCTGGTATGCATGGCACTCCTCATCCCCAAACTTGGTTTGCATGGCACCCCTCATCCCCAATCCTGGCATGCATGGCACTCCTCATCCCCAATCCTGGTATACATGGCACCCCTCATCCCCAATCCTTGTATGCATGGCACCCCTCATCCCCAATCCTGGTATGCATGGCACTCCTCAACCCCAAACTTGGTTTGCATGGCACCTCTCATCCCCAATCCTGGCATGCATGGCACCCCTCATCCCCAATCCTGGTATGCATGGCACGCCTCGCCCCTATCCTGGTATGCATGGCACACCTCACCCCCAATCCTGGTATGCATGGCACCCCTCACCCTCAATTATGGAATGCATGGCACCCCTCACCCCCAATCCTGGTATGCATGGCACCCCTCACCCCCAATCCTGTATGCATGGCACACCTCATCCCCAATCCTGGCATGCATGGCACTCCTCATCCCTTATCCTGGCATGCATGGTGCCCCATCCCTCATCCCTATCCTGGTATGTATGGTACCCCTCATCCCTATCCTGGTATGCATCGCACCCCATCCCTCATCCTGGTATAAATGGTACCCCTCATCCCTATCCTTGTATTCATGGCACCCCTCATCCCCAATCCTGGTATGCATGGCACCCCTCATCCCCAATCCTGGTATGCATGGCACCCCTCATCCCCAATCCTGGTATGCATGGCACCCCTCATCCCCAACCCTGGTATGCATGGTACCCCTCATCCCTATCCTGGTATGCATGGCACCCCTCATCCCAAATCCTGGTATGCATGACACCCCTCATCCCCAATCCTGGCTTGCATGGCACCCCTCATCCCCAATCCTGGTATGCATGGCACCCCTCATCCCCCATCCTGGTATGCATGGCACCTCTCATCCCCAATCCTGGTATGCATGGCACTCCTCATCCCCAAACTTGGGTTGCATGACACCCCTCATCCCCAATCCTGGCATGCATGACACCCCTCATCCCCAATCCTGGTATGCATGGCACCCCTCATCCCCAATCCTGGTATGCATGGCACCCGTCATTCCAAATCTGGTATATATGGCACCCCTCATCCCAATCCTTGTATGAATGGCACCCCATCTCGCATCCTGGTATGCATGGCCCCCTCATCCCAAATTTGATGTACATGGCACCCCTCATCCCAATTCTGATATGTATGGCACCCCTCATCCCCCAATCCTGGTATGTATGGTACCCAATCCCTTATCCTGGTATGCATGGCTTCCTCATCCCCAATCCTGGTATGCATGGCCCCCCCGGATCCCTATCCTGGTATGCATGATACCCCTCATCCCCAATCCTGGCTTGCATGGCACCCCTCATCCCCAATCCTGGTATGCATGGCACCCCTCATCCCCCATCCTGGTATGCATGGCACCTCTCATCCCCAATCCTGGTATGCATGGCACTCCTCATCCCCAAACTTGGGTTGCATGACACCCCTCATCCCCAATCCTGGCATGCATGACACCCCTCATCCCCAATCCTGGTATGCATGGCACCCCTCATCCCCAATCCTGGTATGCATGGCACCCGTCATTCCAAATCTGGTATATATGGCACCCCTCATCCCAATCCTTGTATGAATGGCACCCCATCTCGCATCCTGGTATGCATGGCCCCCTCATCCCAAATTTGATGTACATGGCACCCCTCATCCCAATTCTGATATGTATGGCACCCCTCATCCCCCAATCCTGGTATGTATGGTACCCAATCCCTTATCCTGGTATGCATGGCTTCCTCATCCCCAATCCTGGTATGCATGGCCCCCCCGGATCCCTATCCTGGTATGCATGATACCCCTCATCCCTATTCTGGTATGCATGGCACCCCTCATCCCAAATCCTGGTATGCATGGTACCCCTCATCCCCCAATCCTGGTATGTATGGTACCCAATCCCTCATCCTAGTATGTATGTTACCCAATCCCTCATCCTAGTATGCATGGTACCCCATATCCCTATTCTCTTATGTATGGTATCCCTCATCCTGGTATACATGGCACCCCTCATCCAAATTCTGGTATGTATGGCACCCCTCATCCCCCAATCTTGGTATGTATGGCCTCCTCATCCCCCAATCCTGATATGCATGGCACCCAACCCCTCATCCTGGTATGCATGGCTCCCTCATCCCCAGTCCTGGTATGTATGGCCCCTTCATCCCAATCCTGGTATGCATGGCACTCCTCATCCCCCAATCTTGGTATGTATGGCATCACATATTCCTATTCTGGTATGCATGGTACCCCTCATCCTGGTATGCAAAGTACCCCGCATTCCTATCCTGGTATGCATGGTACTCCTCATCCCCAATGCTGGTATGCATGGCACCCCTCATCCCCAATCCTGGTATGCATGGTACTCCTCATCCCCTAATCCTGGTATGCATGGTACCCCTCAAGTAAAAAATTATGATTTTTACATAATTAATTTGCATTTTATTGCATGAAATAAGTATTTGATACAATAGAAAAACAGAACTTATTATTTGGTATTGAAATCTTTGTTTGCAATTACAGAGGTATGACATCTCCTGTGGTTCTTGACCAGGTTTGCAAACACTGCAGCAGGGATTGTGGCCCCCTCCTCCATACAGAACTTCTCCAGATCTTTCAGGAATCGGGGCTGGTGCTGGGCAACATTGAGTTTCAGCTCCCTCCAAAGATTTTCTATTGGGTTCAGGTTTGGAGACGGGCTGGGCCACTCCAGCAACTTGAAATGCTTCAATGTACTTACTGAGGGAAGAAAATTGTTAGCCTAAATCTCGTGATACATGACCCCAGGGCCGGCTCTAGGTTTTTGTGGGCCCTGGTATGCATCGCACCCCATCCTGGTATACATGGTACCCCTTATCCCTATCCTGGAATGCATGGCACACCTCATCTCAAATCCTGGTACGCAGGGCACCCCTCATCCCCAATCCTGGTATGCATGGCACCCCTCATCCCCAATTCTGGTATGCATGGTACCCTACATCCCCAATCCTGGTATGCATGGCACCCCTCATCCCCAATCCTGGTATGCATGCCACTCCTCATCCCCAAACTTGGTTTGCATGGCACCCCTCATCCCCAATCCTGGCACGCATGGCACCCCTCATCCCCAATCCTGGTATTCATGGCATGCCTCGCCCCTATCCTGGTATGCATGGCACACCTCACCCCCAATCCTGGTATGCATGGCACCCCTCACCCTCAATTCTGGTATTCATGGCACCCCTCACCCCCAATCCTGGTATGCATGGCACCCATCACCCCCAATCCTGTATGCATGGCACACCTCATCCCCAATCCTGGCATGCATGGCACCCCTCATCCCAATCCTGGCATGCATGGTGCCCCATCCCTCATCCCTATCCTGGTATGTAGGGTACCCCTCATCCTGGTATACATGGTACCCCTCATCCCTATCCTGGTATGCATCGCACCCCATCCCTCATCCTGGTATAAATGGTACCCATCATCCCTATACTTGTATGCATGGCACCCCTCATCCCCAATCCTGGCATGCATGGCACCCCTCATCCCCAATCCTGGTATGCATGGCATCCCTCATCCCCAATCCTGGTATGCATGGTACCCCTCATCCCTATCCTGGTATGCATGGCACCCCTCATCCCAAATCCTGGTATGCATGACACCCCTCATCCCCAATCCTGGTATGCATGGCACCCCTCATCCCCAATACTGGTATGCATGGCACCCCTCACCCTCAATCCTGGTATGCATGGCACCCCTCATCCCCAATCTTGGTATGCATGGCACCCCTCATCCCCAATCCTGGTATGCATGGCACCCCTCATCCCAAATCCTGGTATGCATGTCACCCCTCATCCCCAATCCTGGTATGCATGGCACCCCTCATCCCCAATCGTGGTATGCATAGCACCCCTCATCCCCAATCCTGGTATGCATGGCACCACTCATCCCCAATCCTTGTATGCATGGCACCCCTCATCCCCAATCCTGGTATGCATGCCACTCCTCATCCCCAAACTTGGTTTGCATGGCACCCCTCATCCCCAATCCTGGCACGCATGGCACCCCTCATCCCCAATCCTGGTATGCATGGCATGCCTCGCCCCTTTCCTGGTATGCATGGCACACCTCACCCCCAATCCTGGTATGCATGGCACCCCTCACCCTCAATTCTGGTATTCATGGCACCCCTCACCCCCAATCCTGGTATGCATGGCACCCGTCACCCCCAATCCTGTATGCATGGCACACCTCATCCCCAATCCTGGCATGCATGGCACCCCTCATCCCAATCCTGGCATGCATGGTGCCCCATCCCTCATCCCTATCCTGGTATGTAGGGTACACCTCATCCTGGTATACATGGTAGCCCTCATCCCTATCCTGGTATGCATCGCACCCCATCCCTCATCCTGGTATAAATGGTACCCATCATCCCTATACTTGTATGCATGGCACCCCTCATCCCCAATCCTGGTATGCATGGCACCCCTCATCCCCAATCCTGGTATGCATGGCACCCCTCATCCCCAATACTGGTATGCATGGTACCCCTCATCCCTATCCTGGTATGCATGGCACCCCTCATCCCAAATCCTGGTATGCATGACACCCCTCATCCCCAATCCTGGTATGCATGGCACCCCTCATCCCCAATACTGGTATGCATGGCACCCCTCACCCTCAATCCTGGTATGCATGGCACCCCTCATCCTCAATCCTGGTTTGCATGGCACCCCTCATCCCCAATCTTGGTATGCATGGAACCCCTCATCCCCAATCCTGGTATGCATGGCACCTCTCATCCCCAATCCTGGTATGCATGGCACTCCTATTCCCGAAACTTGGTTTGCATGGCACTCCCCATCCCCAATCCTGGCATGCATGACACCCCTCATCCCCAATCCTTGTATGCATGGCACCCGTCATTCCAAATCTGGTATATATGGCACCCCTCATCCCAATCCTTGTATGAATGGCACCCCATCTCGCATCCTGGTATGCATGGCCCCATCATCCCAAATTTGATATACATGGCACCCCTCATCCCAATCCTGGTATGCATGGCCCCCTCATCCCAAATTTGATATACATGGCACCCCTCATCCCAATCCTGGTATGTATGGCACCCCTCATCCCCCTATCCTGGTATGTATGGTACCCAATCCCTTATCCTGGTATGCATGGCTTCCTCATCCCCAATCCTGGTATGCATGGCCCCCCCGGATCCCTATCCTGGTATGCATAGTACCCCTCATCCCTATTCTGGTATGCATGGCACCCCTCATCCCAAATCCTGGTATGCATGGTACCCCTCATCCCCCAATCCTGGTATGTATGGTACCCAATCTCTCATCCTAGTATGTATATTACCCAATCCCTCATCCTAGTATGCATGGTACCCCATATCCCTATTCTGGTATGTATGGTATCCCTCATCCTGGTATACATGGCACCCCTCATCCCAATTCTGGTATGTATGGCACCCCTCATCCCCCAATCTTGGTATGTATGGCCTCCTCATCCTCCAATCCTGATATGCATGGCACCCAACCCCTCATCCTGGTATGCATGGCTCTTTCATCCCCAGTCCTGGTATGTATGGCCCCTTCATCCCTATCCTGGTATGCATGGCACTCCTCATCCCCCAATCTTGGTATGTATGGTATCACATATTCCTATTCTGGTATGCATGGTACCCCTCATCCTGGTATGCATAGTACCCCGCATTCCTATCCTGGTATGCATGGTACTCCTCATCCCCAATGCTGGTATGCATGGTACCCCTCATCCCCAATCCTGGTATGCATGGTACCCCTCATCCCCTAATCCTGGTATGCATGGTACCCCTCAAGTAAAAAATTATGATTTTTACATAATTAATTTGCATTTTTTTGCATGAAATAAGTATTTGATACAATAGAAAAACAAAACTTATTATTTGGTATTGAAATCTTTGTTTGCAATTACAGAGGTATGACGTCTCCTGTGGTTCTTGACCAGGTTTGCAAACACTGCAGCAGGGATTGTGGCCCCCTCCTCCATACAGATCTTCTCCAGATCTTTCAGGAATCGGGGCTGGCGCTGGGCAACATTGAGTTTCAGCTCCCTCCAAAGATTTTCTATTGGGTTCAGGTTTGGAGACGGGCTGGGCCACTCCAGCAACTTGAAATGCTTCAATGTACTTACTGAGGGAAGAAAATTGTTAGCCTAAATCTCGCGATACATGACCCCAGGGCCGGCTCTAGGTTTTTGTGGGCCCCAAGCGAAAGAGTCTCAGTGGCCCCTTTAACACATACCACGATTCATGATGCACAGATACCGCAGAGAAATATAGGTATAGTACAATGCAGAAGATTTCACTTCTTACATTACATGAGCGATATCTATTGTAAATTCCACAATAGCTCAGAAACCGGTGAATCGCTCCACACAGAATACTGGCCCCCATATAATGTTCCATACAGGATCCTGGCCCCCATATAACACTCCATACAGGATACTTGCCCCCATATAACGCTCCACACAGTATACTGGCCCCCATATAACGCTCCATACAGGATACTGGCCCCCATATAACGCTCCATACAGGATACTGACCCCCATTTACCGCTCCATGCAGACTGTGCCCCCACATAATGCTCCATGCAGGATGTTCCCCTCACATAATGCCTCATGCAGGCTGTTCCTCCCACATAATGCCCCACGCAGGCTGTTCCCCCCATATAATGCCCCATGTAGGATGTCACCCCCCCTTATAATGCCCCATGCAGGATGTCACACCCCCCTCCCTTATAATGCCCCATGCAGGATGTCACACTCTCCTCCCTTATAATGCCCCATGCAGGATGTCACCCCCCCTCCCGTATAATGCCCCATGCAGGATGTCACACCACCCCTCGCTTATAATGCCCCATGCAGGATGTCACACCCCCCCTCGCTTATAATGCCCCATGCAGGATGTCACACCCCCATATAATGCCCCATGCAAGATGTCACACACCCCCCTCCCTTATAATGCCCCATGCAGGATGTCATCCCCCCTCACTCCCTTATAATGCCCCATGCAGGATGTCACCCCCCCCCATTGCTTATAATGCCCCATGCAGGATGTCACCCCCCCACTCCCTTATAATGCCCCATGCAGGATGTCACACACACCCCCATTGCTTATAATGCCCCATGCAGGATGTCACACCCCCCTCGCTTATAATGCCCCATGCAGGATGTCACACACCCCCCTCCCTTATAATGCCCCATGCAGGATGTCACCCCCCCTCCCTTATAATGCCCCATGCAGGATGTCACACCCCCATATAATGCCCCATGCAAGATGTCACACACCCCCCTCCCTTATAATGCCCCATGCAGGATGTCATCCCCCCTCACTCCCTTATAATGCCCCATGCAGGATGTCACCCCCCCCCATTGCTTATAATGCCCCATGCAGGATGTCACCCCCCCACTCCCTTATAATGCCCCATGCAGGATGTCACACACACCCCCATTGCTTATAATGCCCCATGCAGGATGTCACACCCCCCTCGCTTATAATGCCCCATGCAGGATGTCACACACCCCCCTCCCTTATAATGCCCCATGCAGGATGTCACCCCCCCTCCCTTATAATGCCCCATGCAGGATGTCACACCCTCCCCCCCTTATAATTCCCCATGCTGGATGTCACACCCCCCCTCGCTTATAATGCCCCATGCAGGATGTCACCCCCACCATATAATGCCCCATGCAGGATGTCACCCCCCCTCCTTTATAATGCCCCATGCAGGATGTCACACCCCCCCTCGCTTATAATGCCCCATGCAGGATGTCACCCCCCCATATAATGCCCCATGCAGGATGTCAGACCCCCCTCCTTTATAATGCCCCACCTCACTTCTCACCTGCTGCCACTGCTCCGGACTCCTCACCCGCGCCGGTGTCTTCCCACTCTGCGCTGTGACGGCTCAGGGGAGGGCGCGGTGTAAAGACGTCACCGCGCCCTCTGACCTGAGACGTCACTGTGCAGCAGCCGCAGAAGAGACAGGAGCTGCTGCAAAGGCACGGGGAGTGGTAAGTATTGTGCTGGGTGCTGGGGCCCTGAGCAAGCGGAGGGAGCGGGTGCAGGCACCGCTCTCCTCCACTCACGGGTCCCATAGCGCGGCGGGGTGCCCGATGGCGAGTGGGCCCCCCCGCCGCTCAGGGCCCCGGCACTTGCCCAGGTGCGCCGGGTGCTGACGCTGGCCTTGCATGACCCCATCCATCCTCCCTTCAATACTGTGCAGTCATCCAGTCCACTTTCCAGAAAGCACCCCCAAAATATGATATTTCCCCCATGCTTCACGGTTGGGACTCTGTTCTTGGGGTTGTACTCATCTTTCTTCCTCCAAACACAGCGAATGGAGTTAATACCAAAAAGCTCTATTTTGATCTCATCTGACCACATGATCTTCTCACATGCCTCCTCAGGATCATCCAGATGGTCACTCGCGAATTTCAAATGGACCTGGACATGTGCTGGTGTGAGCAGGGGGACCTTGTGTGCCCTGCAGGATGTTAATCCATAACAGCGTAGTGTGTTAATAACAGTAATGTTTCAGTCTGTAATCCCAGCTCTCTTCTGGTCATTGACCAGGACCTCCCATGTAGTTCTGGGCTGATTCCGGACCTTTCTCAGAATCATCCTTACCTCACGAGGTGAGATCTAGCATGGCGCCCCAAACTGAGGAAGATTGACAGTCCTCTTGTGTTTCTTCCATTTTCTAATAAGTGTGCCAACAGCTGTTGCCTTCTCACCAAGCTGCTTGCCTATTGTCCTGTAGACCAACCCAGCCTTGTGCAGGTCTACAATTTTGTCCCTGGTGACCTGAGACAGCTCTTTGGTCTTGGCCATGGTGGAGAGGTTGGAGTGTGATTGAGTGTGTGGACAGGTGTCTTTTACACAGGTAACGAAGTGCAAGTAATACAGGTAATGAGTACAGAGTAGGAGGTTTCTTAAAGAAAAACTAACAAATCTGTGAGAGCCAGAATTCTTGCTTGTTGGTAGATGATCAAATACTTATTTCATGCAATAAAATGCAATTAAATTATGTAACATCTTACAATGTGATTTTCTTTTTTTTTGTTTTAAGATTCTGTCTCTCACAGGTGAAGTGACCGACGATAACAATTACAGACTTCTCCATTCTCTGTAGGTGGGAAAACTTCGGCAAAATCGGCAGCGTGTCAAATACTTATTTTCCCCACTTATACAGTGCTGGTCAAACGTTTTGGGCAGGTGTGGAAAGAAATGATGACAGTTTATATTTTTCCAACATGACATCATCAGGCCACATGTTCCTCACACTACTGTGAGCCGCCTGCGTGGCCTAAACTTGCTCCCGTGGCTGCAATGTCTTCGGACTTGTCTCCCATCGAGCACATCGGGGACATCATTGGTCAGTGATTACACAGGAGCTTTCAGAAGTGGAGCTTGATGATTTTTGTGCCCAAGTGCATTCAGTGGCAGAACCTTCCTCAGACGACCATTAATAACCTCACCGATAGCAGCTGAGGCTGTAAGTGCACGTGGTGCTCATAATTCTACAAGTCTAAGCCTCTTGAGCGTTCCCTATAAACAAACTGGGCATCACTTTGGCCACTCATATGCCCGTACCCCATATGTAAAAGGGTTGCCAGAGTACCTGCTACAAGTCCTGTTATATGTCCATGTGACTGTAGAGGGAGAGAAGTTTGGGGACATCTGTACTACATGGATCATCAAGGCTAATCAAGTGAAAAGGCTCGATGACGTAGAATTTGTCCTGCACAGCTAAATATGAAGAATACTCAAGGGAAATCAGTGGAGACTCATCATCTGTACTTGTTTTTGTACCTGATCAGTGGAAGATATGAAACTCGATGAGATGGAACACATCGTGCTCGGCACCATCAATAATGGTCGATTGTTCTGGAAGACAACCTCTAATTTATTTGGAATTTCAATAAAACTTGATTCACCTTAATTTGGACCGTAGACTTCTATTTTCGTGAACAAAATAAACAGTTTATTTGAGGTAAGGTAATAGAAAGTGCAGTAGAGAGAAGGGGTAAAATCTCGAGGTGTGCCATGGACATTTGTGGCATTCCATAGATAAAATACTTGAAAAGAAGACAACTATGAAAGAGTGGGAGAAGAATGGAGAAGGCAACGAATGCCAAGAACCAGGAGGAGAGGAGACAAAAAAAGAAAATGAATGATTGAGGGTGTTAGGGATGGGAAGCAGGACTATGGGCAAGAATATTTAACCTGTATCGAGCACATCACTGTCGTAGGGTGGTGGGATCATCACCTTAATATCACACTGTAATAATGACTCCATCATTCCAGTGGACAATCAATGACATGACAATGGCCATGAGCAACTGTGATGCATCACTTAGTTGTGACTGAAGAAGGCTAGGAAGAATGAAGGCTTGGGACCCCCAATCTAGTGATCTGTGAGACCCCCAGCAAACAGACAGTGATTAGGTTTGGTTACACCTTTATAACTTTTTTATGGAATCCTGCGTTAACAGAGGAATTCCTCCTAAAACCCTCTTTCTAGGTAGAGTGGAAAATACCATCTTTTTGATAAACCTATGCATTGCACGGACAGCCCATTGGTTTCAGCAGGCACCATATACAATGGATATAAAAAGTCTACACACCCCTGTTAAAATGTCAGGTTTTTTCTCACGTATGAAAATCCTACCAAGAAGACTAATTTCAGAACTTTTTCCATGTTTAAAGAAGCACTCCCATCAAATTTTCTATCCTATGTTGCAGTCATCATATGATGATGCAGAATTGAAGTACTTATGATGACTCATGCAGGGAAAAAAATTATTATTTCTACATAGACCTTAGAAGGATTCAGCATGTCTGTTTTTAATCATGTGATGTGATAGACCTAATGGAAAAAAGAAGAACTACCTGGGTAAAAAGGCAACCTGAGCAATTGGAAGTGCACAGTGCTGCATAATAGGATGACTGCAACATATTAAGAGAACATAAACTTTGATGGCAGTGCTTCTTTAATTTCACCAATAATCTGTCCAAATCCATTGACTAACAAACTGACATCATTTTGAGGGAAAAAAATAAAAATAAAAAAACTAAAGCAATGCGTTGCATAAGTGTGACCACCGTCGCATAATTAGGGATGTGGTTGCGTTCAGAATTAGCCAATCACATGTTAGATAGTAGTCAATAGAGCTACCATCATTTACAGTGATTCTGAATAACCCCATAGAAAGTTTTGCTGTTCTATATAAATTTTCCTGACATTTTCGTAATTGTGTTTTACAGTAAAAGGCCGTGAGCCATAAACAGCTTACAACAAAGCAAAGGTATCTCATTGCTTAAATTTATCAATCAGGAGAAGGGTAGCAAAAAAATATTAAATATACCATGGAACTCTGAAGACGTCATCAAGAAGTGGCTTAAATTTGACACAACAATGACATTACCTATAACATGAAGTCCATTAAAAATTAATGAAAAGTCAAGAAGAAAATTGGTCCCAGAGGCTGCTAAGAGGCCGATAGCAACATTAAAAGAGCTGCAGGAATTTCTGGCAAGTCCTGGTGCCGTCCTTCATATAACAATAATCTCCTGTATTCCTCATATGTCCGGCCTGTGGGATAGGGTGCTAAGACGGAAGCCTTTTCTTGCAAAGAACAACATCCAAGCCTTGCTATGTTTTGCTAAAATCTCCATAAAGTCTGCAAAAATCAAGTGAGGAATGTGCTATAGTCTGATGAGGCCAAAATTTCACTTTTTGTCCTTATTTCCAAAAAGTTTGTTTGGCGAAAAGCCGACACTGTGCATGACCAAAAGAGCACCATATCCACAGTAAAGCATGGTGGAGTTAGTATTGTGCTTCAAGGCTGTTTTTAGACAGCAGGAACTGGGGCTTTAGCTAAGGTGGAGGGAATTATGAACAGCTCCAAATATCAGTCAATTTTGCATCAAAACCTTCAGGACTCTGGTAAAAAGCTGAAAGTGAAGAGGAATTTGTTGACTGTGTGTATGATATTCACATGGGTTAAAAAATTGTAAGGGCACCATTAATATGATTATTCTGTCCCCATACAGTGTGCATGTTGTAGGCAGCACATTCCGTATTTAATTGAGGCAACGTGCTGCTGATAACGATGAGTCAATAGCCCACAAGAATGATCTAATACGCCGATTAGTGTCATGTTTACAGGAACCAATGATCGGGAACAAGTTGCTTCCCATTAAAGAGGTATTCCCAGAATTTTATTGATAGCTCAGTGGATCATGAATTTATTTACAACTCAAAATAATCCATGCTTAATCATAGCTGATCCCTTGGTTGTTTTGGACATGTCCTCCTTTCTGCACAGGTTGAGTATGCTCAGTCTGTTCCTCCTTGTCTTCTACTGCAAGGTCCTGCTCCTACACAGAGCATGCGCAGTGAGAAAAGATGGAGCTTCCCTCCATTGACCATCGACCGAAAAATAAGCACCGATGACCAAAAAAGTGCACAGGAGAAAACAAGGAGGGGGGGGGGGTGCCACCAGTAGAAGATAACAAAGCGCCCTCGGAAGCAGTCGTTTCACGTTACGGCGGCTGAAAAAAAAAAAATGCTTCCAAAGTTGCATGAATGAGTGTCAACGGATGATAAAAGTTAGAAATGACTTAGGAAGTTTGTTTTGGGCATGGGGCAGTCTCTTTTTAGATTTTAGGGTTCTGGGCTCGGGCAAAAATGATAGCTTGTGGAATAAACCCTCTAAATCAGAATCAAACAAAAAAAAAGAGATAAAAATCAAAGAGCACAGATGAAAAATAAAGTTTTGAAGTTTACCTGGCCGGGGTATGACCATAGCTTCAGAACAAGTGGGCACAAGTTCTCGAAGGCTATGAAATGACCCAGCTTTTTCCATCAGAAACATTACGATCCTCCACCACTTTTATCAGTGTGCTACTGTCTTGCAACAGGAGCAGGTAGTGTTCCCGTAGATTCTTCTACTGTGTAACCAAAACTGTCATCTGTGACTGGACCGAACCATGAAAAAAAAATGAGAGAATCCAGAATTTAAGGATTTTTTTTTTTTTGCAGATTCCTTCCTGAGTCTTCAGGTTCGTGTTAATCAGTCATATTTTATCACCACCTTTCTCTGGATTATAAGGTTTGGTCCATAATTACACAGATTTACGACATCTGTGGTAAATAATTCCCCATAAATCTATACGGCGGAGCAAATTCTGCCGAAGGAAGTGAAGTTTGTTACAACACATTTATTGAGTGAGAGGGTTTTTTGTTAGCAGGTCTCGTTAATAATTGATGGTCCTTTACATTGCCGCACATGATATACACAGAGCGGAGGATTAATGTCTCACAGGCACAGGTCGAGTTTACGTGACCGCTCTTATCGAAGAACTGCAAAAAGTTGCACTCTTCTCGCTGTACATTGACAGGGTCTCATTTATGAAACGTAAACTGTATCATTCCTATGGTGCAAAAAAAATAACTGGCCTAGAAATATGGTTAATATTTACATGCGCTATCGTGTGAGGACCAAACACGATACGTGGGAACACCTGGAGTTTCGGTGCTACAGATACTACCCAGAAAACAACATGTAAACACATTGGAGGGCGCGTATCTTGGCTATTTCGACAGTTGTCTAGAATTGAAAAATTGCACATTTTTCTGTAAAAATTTTTTTTTTTCAAACCAAATATATCAAGGAGAACCTATGTGAAGATGGTAGAGCTGAATTCCTTCGGACCTTCAACATCTTGGGCTTTGAGATTGTGAGACCTGGACATTCTCTTGTCAATAAAGTGTCCCATACTCAATATGTAGCTGTAAGCCGAAAGATGGTTCCACCGATCGTTCAGCTAGTGGATATCTTTCCCGGCCACTCCACGCGACTGCCAGACATCTCTGAGGGCGGCTATCTCTTAGAGAACAAGAGGATCGTGAGTCCAAAAGCGTACAGGCCACCGGATCCTTATCTCCCGAGATATAATCTGTCATGGCACAGTCAGGGGCCCATCATACACATTAGACTGTCGGCCAACTCCGTCGATATCGAGTCCTTTAGGGACCAGTTTCTTGGCTAACATATTTGAACAAATTTCTTCAGATAAACCCGAAATGTCCAACAACTTCATAGAGCTTTGAGCACTGGATGTGTGTGGGGGCCTCCCGACTCTTCCTTAACATCACCGGGATCAGACAGCTCAGATTTACATGCCTGATACTTTTGTTCTGCGGGGTGATAAGCATTGACCAGCAGAGTCCGACAGCAGCTTTATCGCCATTGAAGACATAAGAACTCTCAACCTAGCCAACCATTCATCAGTATGGCGGAGCTGGAGCATGTGTAGGTACCGGAAGGCCTCATACACACAGTGTTTTCCACAGCATCACAGCAGAACTTCCATAGCAGTGGATAGGTCTTCTGATGTAAGTCTCCGGGAAATAACGACATGCTCCATAAGTGCTATACTGGGTGATGAGTGGCCCTATACTGGGTGATGTGTAGCCCTATACTGGGTTATCTGTAGCCCTATACTGGGTGATGTGTAACCCTATACTGGGTGATGTGTAGCCGTATACTGGTTGATGTGTGGCCCTATACTGGGTGATGTGTAGCCCTATACTGGGTGATGTGTAGCCCTATACTGGGCGATGTGTAGCCGTATACTGGGTGATGTGTAGCCCTTTACTGGGTGATGTTTAGCCCTTTACTGGGTGATGTTTAGCCCTATACTGGGTGATGTGTAGCCATATACTGGGTGACGTGTAGCCCTATACTGGTTGACGTGTAGCCCTATACTGGGTGACGTGTAGCCCTATACTGGGTGGTGTGTAGCCCTATACTGGGTGATGTGTAGCCCTATACTGGTGGTGTGTAGCCCTTTACTGGGTGATGTGTAGCCATATACTGGGTGATGTGTAGCCCTATACTGGGTAATGTATAGCCCTATACTGGGTGATGTGTTGCCCTATTCTGGGTGATGTGTAGACCTATACTGGGTGATGTGTAGCCCTATAATGGGTGATGTGTAGACCTATACCAGGTGACGTGTAGCCCTATACAGGGTGATGTGTAGCCCTATACTGTGTGATGTGTAGCTCTATACTGGGTGATGTGTAGCCCTATACTGGGTGATGTGTAGCTCTATACTGGGTGATGTGTAGCCCTATACTGTGTGATGTGTAGCCCTATACTGGGTGATGTGTAGCCCTATACTGGTTGATGTGTAGCCGTATACTGGGTGATGTGTAGCCGTATACTGGGTGATGGGTAGCCGTAGACTGGGTGATGTGTAGACCTATACTGGGTGATGTGTAGACCTATACTGGGTGATGTGTTGCCCTATACTGGGTGATGTGTAGCCCTATACTGGGGGATGTGTAGCCCTATACTGGGTGATGTGTAGCCCTATACTGGGTGATGTGTAGCCGTATACTGGGTGATGTGTAGCCGTGTACTGGTTGATGTGCAGCCTTATACTGGGTGATGTGTAGACCTATACTGGGTGATGTGTAGACCTATACTGGGTGATGTGTTGCCCTATACTGAGTGATGTGTAGCCCTATACTGGGGGATGTGTAGCCCTATACTGGGTGATGTGTAGCCCTATACTGGGTGATGTGTAGACCTATAGTGGGTGATGTGTTGCCCTATACTGGGTGATGTGTAGCCCTATACTGGGGGATGTGTAGCCCTATACTGGGGGATGTGTAGCCCTATACTGGGTGATGTGTAGCCCTATACTGGGTGATGTGTAGCCCTATACTGGGTGATGTGTAGCCGTATACTGGGTGATGTGTAGCCCTATACTGGGGGATGTGTAGCCCTATACTGGGTGATGTGTAGCCCTATACTGGTTGATGTGTAGCCGTATACTGGGTGATGTGTAGCCGTATACTGGTTGATGTGCAGCCTTATACTGGGTGATGTGTAGCCCTATACTGGGTGATGTGTAGCCCTATACTGGGTGATGTGTAGCCGTATACTGGGTGATGGGTAGCCGTAGACTGGTTGATGTGTAGCCTTATACTGGATGATGTGTAGACCTATACTAGGTGATGTGTAGCCCTATACTTACTGGGTGATGTGTAGCCATATACTGGGTGAAGTGTAGCCATATACTGGGTGATGTGTAGACCTATACTGGGTGATGTGTAGCCCTATACTGGGTGATGTGTAGCCCTATACTGGGTGATGTGTAGCCCTATACTGGGTGATGTGTAGCCCTATACTGGGTTATGTTTAGCCCTATAATGGGTGATGTGTAGCCCTATAATGGGTGATGTGTAGCCCTATAATGGGTGATGTGCAGCCCTATACTGGGTGATGTGCAGCCCTATACTGGGTGATGTGTAGCCCTTTACTGGGTGATGTGTAGCCCTATACTGGGTGATGTGTAGCCCTATACTGGGTGATGTGTTGCCCTATTCTGGGTGATCTGTAGCCCTATAATGGGTGATGTGTAGCCCTATACTGGATGATCTGTAGCCCTATACTGGGTGATGTGTGGCCCTATACTGGGGGATGTGTAGCCCTATACTGGGTGATGTGTAGCCCTATACTGGGTGATGTGTAGACCTATAGTGGGTGATGTGTTGCCCTATACTGGGTGATGTGTAGCCCTATACTGGGGGATGTGTAGCCCTATACTGGGGGATGTGTAGCCCTATACTGGGTGATGTGTAGCCCTATACTGGGTGATGTGTAGCCCTATACTGGGTGATGTGTAGCCGTATACTGGGTGATGTGTAGCCCTATACTGGGGGATGTGTAGCCCTATACTGGGTGATGTGTAGCCCTATACTGGTTGATGTGTAGCCGTATACTGGGTGATGTGTAGCCGTATACTGGTTGATGTGCAGCCTTATACTGGGTGATGTGTAGCCCTATACTGGGTGATGTGTAGCCCTATACTGGGTGATGTGTAGCCGTATACTGGGTGATGGGTAGCCGTAGACTGGTTGATGTGTAGCCTTATACTGGATGATGTGTAGACCTATACTAGGTGATGTGTAGCCCTATACTTACTGGGTGATGTGTAGCCATATACTGGGTGAAGTGTAGCCATATACTGGGTGATGTGTAGACCTATACTGGGTGATGTGTAGCCCTATACTGGGTGATGTGTAGCCCTATACTGGGTGATGTGTAGCCCTATACTGGGTGATGTGTAGCCCTATACTGGGTTATGTTTAGCCCTATAATGGGTGATGTGTAGCCCTATAATGGGTGATGTGTAGCCCTATAATGGGTGATGTGCAGCCCTATACTGGGTGATGTGCAGCCCTATACTGGGTGATGTGTAGCCCTTTACTGGGTGATGTGTAGCCCTATACTGGGTGATGTGTAGCCCTATACTGGGTGATGTGTTGCCCTATTCTGGGTGATCTGTAGCCCTATAATGGGTGATGTGTAGCCCTATACTGGATGATCTGTAGCCCTATACTGGGTGATGTGTGGCCCTATACTGGGTGATGTGTAGCCCTATAATGGGTGATGTGTAGCCCTATAATGGGTGATGTGCAGCCCTATACTGGGTGATGTGCAGCCCTATACTGGGTGATGTGTAGCCCTTTACTGGGTGATGTGTAGCCCTATAATGGGTGATGTGTAGCCCTATAATGGGTGATGTGTAGCCCTATAATGGGTGATGTGCAGCCCTATACTGGGTGATGTGCAGCCCTATACTGGGTGATGTGTAGCCCTTTACTGGGTGATGTGTAGCCCTATACTGGGTGATGTGTAGCCCTATACTGGGTGATGTGTTGCCCTATTCTGGGTGATCTGTAGCCCTATAATGGGTGATGTGTAGCCGTATACTGGGTGATGTGTTGCCCTATTCTGGGTGATGTGTTGCCCTATTCTCGGTGATGTGTAGCCGTATACTGGGTGATGCGTAGCCCTATACTGGGTGATGTGTAGCCCTATACTGGGTGATGTGTAACCCTATACTGGGTGATGTGTAGCCTTATACTGGGGGATATGTTGCCCTATTCTGGGTGATGTGTAGCCCTATACTGGGTGATGTGTAGCCCTTTACTGGGTGATGTGTAGCCCTATACTGGGTGATGTGTAGCCCTATACTGGGTGATGTGTAGCCCTATACTGGTTGATGTGTAGCCCTATACTGGGTGATGTGTAGCTCTATACTGGGTGATGTGTAGCTCTATACTGGGTGATGTGTAGCCATATACTGGATGATGTGTAGCCCCATACTGGGTGATGTGTAGCCCCATACTGGGTGATGTGTAGCCCTATACTGGGTGACGTGTAGCCCTATACTGGGTGACGTGTAACCCTATACTGGGTGACGTGTAGCCCTATACTGGATGATGTGTAGCCATATACTGGGTGATGTGTAGCCCTATACTGGGTGATGTGTATCCCTATACTGGGTGATGTGTAGCCCTATACTGGATGATGTGTAGCCCTATACTGGTTGATGTGTAGCCTTATACTTGGTGATATGTAGCCCTATACTTACTGGGTGATGTGTAGCCCTATACTGGGTGATGTGTAGCCGTATACTGGGTGATGTGTAGCCCTATACTGGGTGATGTGTAGCCCTATACTGGGTGATGTGTAGCCCTATACTGGGTGATGTGTAGCCATATACTGGGTGATGTGTAGCCCTATACTGGGTGATGTGTAGCCATATACTGGGTGATGTGTAGTCCTATACTGGGTGATGTGTAGCCCTATACTGGGTGATGTGTAGCTCTATACTGGGTGATGAGTAGCCATATACTGGGTGATGTGTAGCCCTATACTGGGTGATGTGTAGCCATATACTGGGTGATATGTAGCCCTATACTGGGTGACGCGTAGCCCTATACTGGGTGATGTGTAGCCCTATACTGGGTGATGTGTAGCCCTATACTGGGTGATGTGTAGCCCTATACTGGGTGATGTGTAGCAATATACTGGGTGATGTGTAGCCCTATACTGGGTGATGTGTAGCCCTATACTGGGTGATGTGTAGCCCTATACTGGGTGATGTTTAGCCCTATAATGGGTGATGTGTAGACCTATAATGGGTGATGTGTAGCCCTATAATGGGTGATGTGCATCCCTATACTGGGTGATGTGCAACCCTATACTGGGTGATGTGTAGCCCTATACTGGGTGATGTGTAGCCCTATACTGGGTGATGTGTTGCCCTATTCTGGGTGATCTGTAGCCCTATAATGGGTGATGTGTAGCCGTATACTGGGTGATGTGTTGCCCTATTCTGGGTGATGTGTAGCCCTATACTGGGTGATGTGTAGCCCTATACTGGATGATCTGTAGCCCTATACTGGGTGATGTGTGGCCCTATACTGGGTGATGTGTTGCCCTATTCTCGGTGATGTGTAGCCGTATACTGGGTGATGCGTAGCCCTATACTGGGTGATGTGTAGCCCTATACTGGGTGATGTGTAGCCCTATACTGGGTGATGTGTAGCCTTATACTGGGGGATATGTTGCCCTATTCTGGGTGATGTGTAGACCTATACTGGGTGATGTGTAGCCCTATACTGGGTGATGTGTAGCCCTTTACTGGGTGATGTGTAGCCCTATACTGGGTGATGTGTAGCCCTATACTGGGTGATGTGTAGCCCTATACTGGTTGATGTGTAGCCCTATACTGGGTGATGTGTAGCTCTATACTGGGTGATGTGTAGCTCTATACTGGGTGATGTGTAGCCATATACTGGATGATGTGTAGCCCCATACTGGGTGATGTGTAGCCCTATACTGGGTGACGTGTAGCCCTATACTGGGTGACGTGGAACCCTATACTGGGTGACATGTAGCCCTATACTGGGTGATGTGTAGCCATATACTGGGTGATGTGTAGCCCTATACTGGGTGATGTGTATCCCTATACTGGGTGATGTGTGGCCCTATACTGGGTGATGTGAGGCCATATACAGGGTGATGTGTAGCCATATACAGGGTGATGTGTAGCCCTATACTGGGTGATGTGTAGCCCTATACTGGGTGATGTGTAGCCCTATACTGGGTGATGTGTAGTCATATGCTGGGTGATGTGTGGCCCTATACTGGGTGATGTGTAGCCCTAGACTGGGTGATGTGTAGCCCTATACTGGGTGATGTGTAGCCATATACTGGGTGATGTGTAGTCCTATACTGGGTGATGTGTAGCCCTATACTGGGTGATGTGTAGCTCTATACTGGGTGATGAGTAGCCATATACTGGGTGATGTGTAGCCCTATACTGGGTGATGTGTAGCCATATACTGGGTGATATGTAGCCCTATACTGGGTGATGAGTAGCCATATACTGGGTGATGTGTAGCCCTATACTGGGTGATGTGTAGCCATATACTGGGTGATATGTAGCCCTATACTGGGTGACGCGTAGCCCTATACTGGGTGATGTGTAGCCCTATACTGGGTGATGTGTAGCCCTATACTGGGTGATGTGTAGCAATATACTGGGTGATGTGTAGCCCTATACTGGGTGATGTGTAGCCCTATACTGGGTGATGTGTAGCCCTATACTGGGTGATGTTTAGCCCTATAATGGGTGATGTGTAGCCCTATAATGGGTGATGTGTAGCCCTATAATGGGTGATGTGCAGCCCTATACTGGGTGATGTGCAGCCCTATACTGGGTGATGTGTAGCCCTATACTGGGTGATGTGTAGCCCTATACTGGGTGATGTGTTGCCCTATTCTGGGTGATCTGTAGCCCTATAATGGGTGATGTGTAGCCGTATACTGGGTGATGTGTTGCCCTATTCTGGGTGATGTGTAGCCCTATACTGGGTGATGTGTAGCCCTATACTGGATGATCTGTAGCCCTATACTGGGTGATGTGTGGCCCTATACTGGGTGATGTGTTGCCCTATTCTCGGTGATGTGTAGCCGTATACTGGGTGATGCGTAGCCCTATACTGGGTGATGTGTAGCCCTATACTGGGTGATGTGTAGCCCTATACTGGGTGATGTGTAGCCTTATACTGGGGGATATGTTGCCCTATTCTGGGTGATGTGTAGCCCTATACTGGGTGATGTGTAGCCCTATACTGGGTGATGTGTAGCCCTTTACTGGGTGATGTGTAGCCCTATACTGGGTGATGTGTAGCCCTATACTGGGTGATGTGTAGCCCTATACTGGTTGATGTGTAGCCCTATACTGGGTGATGTGTAGCTCTATACTGGGTGATGTGTAGCTCTATACTGGGTGATGTGTAGCCATATACTGGATGATGTGTAGCCCCATACTGGGTGATGTGTAGCCCTATACTGGGTGACGTGTAGCCCTATACTGGGTGACGTGTAACCCTATACTGGGTGACATGTAGCCCTATACTGGGTGATGTGTAGCCATATACTGGGTGATGTGTAGCCCTATACTGGGTGATGTGTATCCCTATACTGGGTGATGTGTGGCCCTATACTGGGTGATGTGAGGCCATATACAGGGTGATGTGTAGCCATATACAGGGTGATGTGTAGCCCTATACTGGGTGATGTGTAGCCCTATACTGGGTGATGTGTAGCCCTATACTGGGTGATGTGTAGTCATATGCTGGGTGATGTGTGGCCCTATACTGGGTGATGTGTAGCCCTAGACTGGGTGATGTGTAGCCCTATACTGGGTGATGTGTAGTCATATGCTGGGTGATGTGTAGCCATATACTGGGTGATGTGTAGCCCTATACTGGGTGATGTGTAGCCCTAGACTGGGTGATGTGTAGCCCTTTACTGGGTGATGTGTAGCCCTTTACTGGGTGATGTTTAGCCCTATACTGGGTGATGTGTAGCCCTATACTGGGTGATGTGTAGCCCTAGACTGGGTGATGTGTAGCCCTATACTGGGTGATGTGTAGACCTATACTGGGTGATGTGTAGCCATATACTGGGTGATGTGTAGCCCTATACTGGGTGATGTGTAGCCCTAGACTGGGTGATGTGTAGCCCCTTACTGGGTGATGTGTAGCCCTTTACTGGGTGATGTTTAGCCCTATACTGGGTGATGTGTAGCCCTATACTGGGTGATGTGTAGCCCTATACTGGGTGATGTGTAGCCCTATACTGGGTGATGTGTAGCCCTATACTGGGTGATGCGTTTCCCTATACTGGTTGACGTGTAGCCCTACACTGGGTGATGTGTGGCCCTATACTGGGTGATGTGTAGCCCTATACTGGGTGGTGTGTAGCCCTATACTGGGTAATGTGTAGCCCTATACTGGGGGATGTGTAGCCCTATACTGGGTGATGTGTAGCCTATACTGGGTGATGTGTAGCCCTTAACTGGGTGGTGTGTAGTCCTATACTGGGTGATGTGTAGACCTATACTGGGTAATGTATAGCCCTATACTGGGTGATGTGTTGCCCTATTCTGGGTGATGTGTAGACCTATACTGGGTGATGTGTAGACCTATACTGGGTGATGTGTAGACCTATACTGGGTGATGTGTAGCCCTATAATGGGTGATGTGTAGCCCTATACTGGGTGATGTGTAGCTCTTTACTGGGTAATGTGTAGCCGTATACTGGGTGATGTGTAGCCCTTTACTGGGTGATGTGTAGCCATATACTGGGTGATGTGTGGCCCTATACTGGGTGATGTGTAGCCCTAGACTGGGTGATGTGTAGACCTATACTGGGTGATGTGTAGCCCTAGACTGGGTGATGTGTAGCCCTATACTGGGTGATGTGTTGCCCTATACTGGGTGATGTGTAGCCCTATAATGGGTGATGTGTAGCCCTATACTGGGTGATGTGTAGACCTTTACTGGGTGATGTGTAGCCCTTTACTGGGTGATGTGTAGCCCTTTACTGGGTGATGTTTAGCCCTATACTGGGTGATGTGTAGCCCTATACTGGTTGACGTGTAACCCTATACTGGGTGAAGTGTAGCCTATACTGGGTGATGTGTAGCCCTATACTGGGTGATGTGTGGCCCTATACTGGGTGATGTGTGGCCCTATACTGGGTGATGTGTAGCCCTATACTGGGTGGTGTGTAGCCCTATACTGGGTGATGTGTCGCCCTATACTGGGTGATGTGTAGCCCTATACTGGGTGATGTGTAGCCTATACTGGGTGATGTGTAGCCCTTTACTGGGTGGTGTGTATCCCTATACTGGGTGATGTGAAGCCCTATACTGGTGGTGTGTAGCCATATACTGGGTGATGTGCAGCCCTATACTGGGTAATGTGTTGCCCTATTCTGGGTGATGTGTAAACCTATACTGGGTGATTTGTAGACCTATACTGGGTGATGTGTAGCCCTATACTGGGTGATGTGTAGCCCTTTACTGGGTGATGTGTAGCCCTATACTGGGTGATGTGTAGCCCTATACTGGGTGATGTGTAGCCCTAGACTGGGTGATGTGTAGCCTTAGACTGTGTGATGTGTAGCCCTAGACTGGGTGATGTGTAGCCCTATACTGGGTGGTGTGTGGCCCTATACTGGGTGATGTGTTGCCCTATTCTGGGTGATGTGTAGCCATATACTGGGTGATGTGTAGCCCTATACTGGGTGATGTGTAGCCCTTTACTGGGTGATGTGTAGCCATATACTGGGTGATGGGTAGCCGTAGACAGGTTGATGTGCAGCCTTATACTGGGTGATGTGTAGCCCTATACTGGGTGATGTGTAGCCGTATATTGGGTGATGTGTGGCCCTATACTGGGTGATGTGTAGCCCTATACTGGGTGATGTGTAGCCCTAGACTGGGTGATGTGTAGCCTTAGACTGGGTGATGTGTAGCCCTAGACTGGGTGATGTTTAGCCGTATACTGGGTGATGTGTAGCCCTAGACTGGGTGATGTGTAGCCTTACACTGGGTGATGTGTAGCCCTTTACTGGGTGATGTGTAGCCCTTTACTGGGTGATGTTTAGCCCTATACTGAGTGATGTGTAGCCCTATACTGGGTGATGTGTAGCCCTTTACTGGGTGATGTGTAGCCCTATACTGGGTGATGCGCTGCCCTAGACTGGGTATTGTGCAGCCCTAGACTGGGTGATGTGTAGCCCTAGACTGGGTGATGTGTAGCCCTTTACTGGGTGATGTGTAGCCCTTTACTGGGTGAAGTTTAGCCCTATACTGGTTGATGTGTAGCCCTATACTGGGTGATGTGTAGCCCTATACTGGGTGATGTGTAGCCCTATACTGGGTGATGCATTCCCCTATACTGGTTGACGTGTAGCCCTATACTGGGTGATGTGTGGCCCTATACTGGGTGATGTGTAGCTCTATACTGGGTGATGTGTAGCCCTATACTGGGTGGTGTGTAGCCCTATACTGGGTGATGTGTAGCCCTATACTGGGTGGTGTGTAGCCCTATACTGGGTGATGTGTAGCCCTATACTGGGTGATGTGTAGCCCTATACTGGGTGATGTGTAGCCTATACTGGGTGGTGTGTAGCCCTATACTGGGTGATGTGTAGCCCTATACTGGTGGTGTGTAGCCCTTTACTGGGTGATGTGTAGCCATATACTGGGTAATGTGTAGCCCTATACTGGGTGATGTGTTGCCCTATTCTGGGTGATGTGTAGACCTATACTGGTGATGTGTAGCCCTATACTGGGTGATGTGTAGCCTATACTGGGTGGTGTGTAGCCCTATACTGGGTGATGTGTAGCCCTATACTGGTGGTGTGTAGCCCTATACTGGGTGATGTGTAGCCATATACTGGGTGATGTGTAGCCCTATTCTGGGTGATGTGTAGACCTATACTGGGTGATGTGTAGACCTATACTGGGTGATGTGTAGCCCTATACTGGGTGATGTGTAGCCATATACTGGGTGATGTGTAGCCCTATACTGGGTGATGTGTAGCCCTATACTGGGTAATGTGTAGCTCTATACTGGCTGACGTGTAGGTCTATACTGGGTGATGTGTAGCCATATACTGGATGATGTGTAGCCCTATACTGGGTGATGTGTAGCCGTATACTGGGTAATGTGTAGCCGTATACTGGGTGATGTGTAGCCCTTTACTGGGTGATGTGTAGCCATATACTGGGTGATGGGTAGCCGTAGACAGGTTGATGTGCAGCCTTATACTGGGTGATGTGTAGCCCTATACTGGGTGATGTGTAGCTCTATACTGGGTGATGTGTAGCCCTTTACTGGGTGATGTATAGCCATATACTGGGTGATGGGTAGCCGTAGACAGGTTGATGTGTAGCCTTATACTGGGTGATGTGTAGCCCTATACTGGGTGATGTGAAGCCCTATACTGGGTGATGTGTTGCCATATTCTGGGTGATGTGTAGACCTATACTGGGTGATGTGTAGACCTATACTGGGTGATGTGTAGCCCTATACTGGGTGATGTGTAGCCATATACTGGGTGATGTGTAGCCCTATACTGGGTAATGTATAGCCCTATACTGGGTGATGTGTTGCCCTATTCTGGGTGATGTGTAGACCTATACTGGGTGATGTGTAGCCATATACTGGGTGATGTGTGGCCCTATACTGGGTGATGTGTAGCTCTATACTGGGTAATGTGTAGCTCTATACTGGGTGATGTGTAGGTCTATACTGGGTGATGTGTAGCCATATACTGGGTGATGTGTAGCCGTATACTGGGTAATGTGTAGCCGTATACTGGGTGATGTGTAGCCCTTTACTGGGTGATGTGTAGCCATATACTGGGTGATGGGTAGCCGTAGACAGGTTGATGTGCAGCCTTATACTGGGTGATGTGTAGCCCTATTCTGGTTGATGTGTAGACCTATACTGGGTGATGTGTAGACCTATACTGGGTGATGTGTAGCCCTATACTGGGTGATGTGTAGCCATATACTGGGTGATGTGTAGCCCTATACTGGGTGATGTGTAGCCCTATACTGGGTAATGTGTAGCTCTATACTGGGTGATGTGTAGGTCTATACTGGGTGATGTGTAGCCATATACTGGGTGATGTGTAGCCGTATACTGGGTAATGTGTAGCCGTATACTGGGTGATGTGTAGCCCTTTACTGGGTGATGTGTAGCCATATACTGGGTGATGGGTAGCCGTAGACAGGTTGATGTGCAGCCTTATACTGGGTGATGTGTAGCCCTATTCTGGGTGATGTGTAGCTCTATACTGGGTGATGTGTAGCCCTTTACTGGGTGATGTATAGCCATATACTGGGTGATGGGTAGCCGTAGACATGTTGATGTGTAGCCTTATACTGGGTGATGTGTAGCCCTATACTGGGTGATGTGAAGCCCTATACTGGGTGATGTTTAGCCCTATACTGGGTGATGTGTTGCCCTATTCTGGGTGATGTGTAGACCTATACTGGGTGATGTGTAGACCTATACTGGGTGATGTGTAGACCTATACTGGGTGATGTGTAGCCCTATACTGGGTGATGTGTAGACCTATACTGGGTGATGTGTAGCCGTATACTGGGTGATGCGTTGCCCTATACTGGTTGAAGTGTAGCCTTATACTGGGTGATGTGTGGCCCTATACTGGGTGATGTGTAGCTCTATACTGGGTGATGTGTAGCCCTATACTGGGTGGTGTGTAGCCCTATACTGGGTGATGTGTAGCCCTATACTGGGTGATGTGTAGCCCTATACTGGGTGATGTGTAGCCCTATACTGGGTGGTGTGTAGCCCTATACATGGGTGGTGTGTAGCCCTATACTGGGTGATGTGTAGCCCTTTACTGGGTGGTGTGTAGCCCTATACTGGGTGATGTGTAGCCTTATACTGGGTGATGTGTAGCCCTATACTGGGTGATGTGTAGCCCTTTACTGGGTGGTGTGTAGCCCTATACTGGGTGATGTGTAGCCCTATACTGGGTGATGTGTAGCCCTATACTGGGTGATGTGTTGCCCTATTCTGGGTGATGTGTAGACCTATACTGGGTGATGTGTAGCCCTATACTGGGTGATGTGTAGCCATATACTGGGTGATGTGTAGCCCTATACTGGGTAATGTATAGCCCTATACTGGGTGATGTGTTGCCCTATTCTGGGTGATGTGTAGACCTATACTGGGTGATGTGTAGACCTATACTGGGTGAGGTGTAGCCCTATACTGGGTGATGTGTAGACCTATACTGGGTGACGTGTAGCCCTATACTGGGTGATGTGTAGCCCTATACTGGGTGATGTGTCGCCCTATACTGGGTGATGAGTAGCCGTAGACAGGTTGATGTGCAGCCTTATACTGGGTGATGTGTAGCCCTATACTGGGTGATGTGTAGACCTATACTGGTTGATGTGTGGCCCTATACTGGTTGATGTGTAGGTCTATACTGGGTGATGTGTAGCCATATACTGGATGATGTGTAGCCCTATACTGGGTGACGTGTAGCCCTATACTGGGTGATGTGTAGGTCTATACTGGGTGATGTGTAGCCCTATACTGGGTGATGTGTATCCCTATACTGGGTGATGTGTAGCCTATACTGGGTGATGTGTAGTCTTTTACTGGGTGATGTGTAGCCCTATACTGGTGGTGTGTAGCCCTTTACTGGGTGATGTGTAGCCATATACTGGGTGATGTGTAGCCCTATACTGGGTAATGTATAGCCCTATACTGGGTGATGTGTAGCCCTATACTGGTGGTGTGTAGCCCTTTACTGGGTGATGTGTAGCCATATACTGGGTGATGTGTAGCCCTATACTGGGTGATGTGTAGCCCTATACTGGGTGATGTGTTGCCCTATTCTGGGTGATGTGTAGCCCTATACTGGGTGATGTGTTGCCCTATTCTGGGTGATGTGTAGCCCTATACTGGGTGATGTGTAGCCCTATACTGGGTGATGTGTAGCCCTATACTGGGTGATGTGTAGCCCTATACTGGTGATGTGTAGCCCTATACTGGGTGATGTGTAGCCCTATACTGGGTGATGCGTTTCCCTATACTGGTTGATGTGTAGCCCTATACTGGGTGATGTGTAGCCCTATTCTGGGTGATGTGTAGCCCTATACTGGGTGATGTGTAGCCCTATACTGGGTGATGCGTTTCCCTATACTGGTTGACGTGTAGCCCTATACTGGGTGAAGTGTAGCCTATACTGGGTGATGTGTAGCCCTATACTGGGTCATGTGTGGCCCTATACTGGGTGATGTGTAGCCCTATACTGGGTGATGTGTAGCCTATACTGGGTGATGTATAGCCCTTTACTGGGTGGTGTGTATCCCTATACTGGGTGATGTGAAGCCCTATACTGGTGGTGTGTAGCCATATACTGGGTGATGTGCAGCCCTATACTGGGTAATGTGTAGACCTATACTGGGTGATGTGTAGACCTATACTGGGTGATGTGTAGCCCTATACTGGGTGATGTGTAGCTCTTTAGTGGGTGATGTGTAGCCGTATACTGGGTGATGTGTAGCCCTTTACTGGGTGATGTGTAGCCATATACTGGGTGATGGGTAGCCGTATACTGGGTGATGTGTAGCCCTTTACTGGGTGATGTGTAGCCATATACTGGGTGATGGGTAGCCGTAGACAGGTTGATGTGCAGCCTTATACTGGGTGATGTGTAGCTCTATACTGGGTGATGTGTAGCCGTATACTGGGTGATGTGTGGCCCTATACTGGGTGATGTGTAGCCCTATACTGGGTGATGTGTAGCCCTAGACTGGGTGATGTGTAGCCTTAGACTGGGTGATGTGTAGCCCTAGACTGGGTGATGTGTAGCCCTTTACTGGGTGATGTTTAGCCGTATACTGGGTGATGTGTAGCCCTATACTGGGTGATGTGTAGCCCTAGACTGGGTGATGTTTAGCCGTATACTGGGTGATGTGTAGCCCTAGACTGGGTGATGTGTAGCCCTTTACTGGGTGATGTGTAGCCTTTTACTGGGTGATGTTTAGCCCTATACTGGGTGATGTGTAGCCCTATACTGGGTGATGTGTAGCCCTATACTGGGTGATGCGTTGCCCTATACTGGTTGACGTGTAGCCCTATACTGGGTGATGTGTGGCCCTAGACTGGGTCATGTGTAGCCCTAGACTGGGTGATGTGTAGCGCTAGACTGGGTGATGTGTAGCCCTTTACTGGGTGATGTGTAGCCCTTTACTGGGTGATGTTTAGCCCTATACTGGTTGATGTGTAGCCCTATACTGGGTGATGTGTAGCCCTATACTGGGTGATGTGTAGCCCTATACTGGGTGATGCGTTGCCCTATACTGGTTGACGTGTAGCCCTATACTGGGTGATGTGTGGCCCTATGCTGGGTGATGTGTAGCTCTATACTGGGTGATGTGTAGCCCTATACTGGGTGGTGTGTAGCCCTATACTGGGTGATGTGTAGCCCTATACTGGGTAGTGTGTAGCCCTATACTGGGTGATGTGTAGCCCTATACTGGGTGATGTGTAGCCCTATACTGGGTGATGTGTAGCCTATACTGGGTGGTGTGTAGCCCTATACTGGGTGATGTGTAGCCCTATACTGGTGGTGTGTAGCCCTTTACTGGGTGATGTGTAGCCATATACTGGGTGATGTGTAGCCCTATACTGGGTAATATATAGCCCTATACTGGGTGATGTGTTGCCCTATTCTGGGTGATGTGTAGACCTATACTGGGTGATATGTAGCCCTATACTGGGTGATGTGTAGACCTATACTGGGTGACGTGTAGCCCTATACTGGGTGATGTGTAGCCCTATACTGGGTGATGTGTAGCCCTACACTGGGTGATGTGTATCCCTATACTGGATAATGTGTAGCTCTATACTGGGTGATGTGTAGGTCTATACTGGGTGATGTGTAGCCATATACTGGATGATGTGTAGCCCTATACTGGGTGATGTGTAGCCCTATACTGGGTATTGTGTAGCCGTATACTGGGTGATGTGTAGCCGTAGACAGGTTGATGTGCAGCCTTATACTGGGTGATGTGTAGCCCTATACTGGGTGATGTGTAGCTCTATACTGGGTGATGTGTAGCCCTTTACTGGGTGATGGGTAGCCGTAGACAGGTTGATGTGTAGCCTTATACTGGGTGATGTGTAGCCCTATACTGGGTGATGTGTAGCCCTATACTGGGTGATGTGTAGCCCTTTACTGGGTGATGTGTAGCCCTATACTGGGTGATGCGCTGCCCTAGACTGGGTATTGTGCAGCCCTAGACTGGGTGATGTGTAGCCCTAGACTGGGTGATGTGTAGCCCTTTACTGGGTGATGTGTAGCCCTTTACTGGGTGAAGTTTAGCCCTATACTGGTTGATGTGTAGCCCTATACTGGGTGATGTGTAGCCCTATACTGGGTGATGTGTAGCCCTATACTGGGTGATGCATTCCCCTATACTGGTTGACGTGTAGCCCTATACTGGGTGATGTGTGGCCCTATACTGGGTGATGTGTAGCTCTATACTGGGTGATGTGTAGCCCTATACTGGGTGGTGTGTAGCCCTATACTGGGTGATGTGTAGCCCTATACTGGGTGGTGTGTAGCCCTATACTGGGTGATGTGTAGCCCTATACTGGGTGATGTGTAGCCCTATACTGGGTGATGTGTAGCCTATACTGGGTGGTGTGTAGCCCTATACTGGGTGATGTGTAGCCCTATACTGGTGGTGTGTAGCCCTTTACTGGGTGATGTGTAGCCATATACTGGGTAATGTGTAGCCCTATACTGGGTGATGTGTTGCCCTATTCTGGGTGATGTGTAGACCTATACTGGTGATGTGTAGCCCTATACTGGGTGATGTGTAGCCTATACTGGGTGGTGTGTAGCCCTATACTGGGTGATGTGTAGCCCTATACTGGTGGTGTGTAGCCCTATACTGGGTGATGTGTAGCCATATACTGGGTGATGTGTAGACCTATACTGGGTGATGTGTAGACCTATACTGGGTGATGTGTAGCCCTATACTGGGTGATGTGTAGCCATATACTGGGTGATGTGTAGCCCTATACTGGGTGATGTGTAGCCCTATACTGGGTGATGTGTAGCCCTATACTGGGTGATGTGTAGCCATATACTGGGTGATGTGCAGCCCTATTCTGGGTGATGTGTAGACCTATACTGGGTGATGTGTAGACCTATACTGGGTGATGTGTAGCCCTATACTGGGTGATGTGTAGCCATATACTGGGTGATGTGTAGCCCTATACTGGGTGATGTGTAGCCCTATACTGGGTAATGTGTAGCTCTATACTGGCTGACGTGTAGGTCTATACTGGGTGATGTGTAGCCATATACTGGATGATGTGTAGCCCTATACTGGGTGATGTGTAGCCGTATACTGGGTAATGTGTAGCCGTATACTGGGTGATGTGTAGCCCTTTACTGGGTGATGTGTAGCCATATACTGGGTGATGGGTAGCCGTAGACAGGTTGATGTGCAGCCTTATACTGGGTGATGTGTAGCCCTATACTGGGTGATGTGTAGCTCTATACTGGGTGATGTGTAGCCCTTTACTGGGTGATGTATAGCCATATACTGGGTGATGGGTAGCCGTAGACAGGTTGATGTGTAGCCTTATACTGGGTGATGTGTAGCCCTATACTGGGTGATGTGAAGCCCTATACTGGGTGATGTGTTGCCATATTCTGGGTGATGTGTAGACCTATACTGGGTGATGTGTAGACCTATACTGGGTGATGTGTAGCCCTATACTGGGTGATGTGTAGCCATATACTGGGTGATGTGTAGCCCTATACTGGGTAATGTATAGCCCTATACTGGGTGATGTGTTGCCCTATTCTGGGTGATGTGCAGACCTATACTGGGTGATGTGTAGCCATATACTGGGTGATGTGTGGCCCTATACTGGGTGATGTGTAGCTCTATACTGGGTAATGTGTAGCTCTATACTGGGTGATGTGTAGGTCTATACTGGGTGATGTGTAGCCATATACTGGGTGATGTGTAGCCGTATACTGGGTAATGTGTAGCCGTATACTGGGTGATGTGTAGCCCTTTACTGGGTGATGTGTAGCCATATACTGGGTGATGGGTAGCCGTAGACAGGTTGATGTGCAGCCTTATACTGGGTGATGTGTAGCCCTATTCTGGTTGATGTGTAGACCTATACTGGGTGATGTGTAGACCTATACTGGGTGATGTGTAGCCCTATACTGGGTGATGTGTAGCCATATACTGGGTGATGTGTAGCCCTATACTGGGTGATGTGTAGCCCTATACTGGGTAATGTGTAGCTCTATACTGGGTGATGTGTAGGTCTATACTGGGTGATGTGTAGCCATATACTGGGTGATGTGTAGCCGTATACTGGGTAATGTGTAGCCGTATACTGGGTGATGTGTAGCCCTTTACTGGGTGATGTGTAGCCATATACTGGGTGATGGGTAGCCGTAGACAGGTTGATGTGCAGCCTTATACTGGGTGATGTGTAGCCCTATTCTGGGTGATGTGTAGCTCTATACTGGGTGATGTGTAGCCCTTTACTGGGTGATGTATAGCCATATACTGGGTGATGGGTAGCCGTAGACATGTTGATGTGTAGCCTTATACTGGGTGATGTGTAGCCCTATACTGGGTGATGTGAAGCCCTATACTGGGTGATGTTTAGCCCTATACTGGGTGATGTGTTGCCCTATTCTGGGTGATGTGTAGACCTATACTGGGTGATGTGTAGACCTATACTGGGTGATGTGTAGACCTATACTGGGTGATGTGTAGCCCTATACTGGGTGATGTGTAGACCTATACTGGGTGATGTGTAGCCGTATACTGGGTGATGCGTTGCCCTATACTGGTTGAAGTGTAGCCTTATACTGGGTGATGTGTGGCCCTATACTGGGTGATGTGTAGCTCTATACTGGGTGATGTGTAGCCCTATACTGGGTGGTGTGTAGCCCTATACTGGGTGATGTGTAGCCCTATACTGGGTGATGTGTAGCCCTATACTGGGTGATGTGTAGCCCTATACTGGGTGGTGTGTAGCCCTATACATGGGTGGTGTGTAGCCCTATACTGGGTGATGTGTAGCCCTTTACTGGGTGGTGTGTAGCCCTATACGGGGTGATGTGTAGCCTTATACTGGGTGATGTGTAGCCCTATACTGGGTGATGTGTAGCCCTTTACTGGGTGGTGTGTAGCCCTATACTGGGTGATGTGTAGCCCTATACTGGGTGATGTGTAGCCCTATACTGGGTGATGTGTTGCCCTATTCTGGGTGATGTGTAGACCTATACTGGGTGATGTGTAGCCCTATACTGGGTGATGTGTAGCCATATACTGGGTGATGTGTAGCCCTATACTGGGTAATGTATAGCCCTATACTGGGTGATGTGTTGCCCTATTCTGGGTGATGTGTAGACCTATACTGGGTGATGTGTAGACCTATACTGGGTGAGGTGTAGCCCTATACTGGGTGATGTGTAGACCTATACTGGGTGACGTGTAGCCCTATACTGGGTGATGTGTAGCCCTATACTGGGTGATGTGTCGCCCTATACTGGGTGATGAGTAGCCGTAGACAGGTTGATGTGCAGCCTTATACTGGGTGATGTGTAGCCCTATACTGGGTGATGTGTAGACCTATACTGGTTGATGTGTGGCCCTATACTGGTTGATGTGTAGGTCTATACTGGGTGATGTGTAGCCATATACTGGATGATGTGTAGCCCTATACTGGGTGACGTGTAGCCCTATACTGGGTGATGTGTAGGTCTATACTGGGTGATGTGTAGCCCTATACTGGGTGATGTGTATCCCTATACTGGGTGATGTGTAGCCTATACTGGGTGATGTGTAGTCTTTTACTGGGTGATGTGTAGCCCTATACTGGTGGTGTGTAGCCCTTTACTGGGTGATGTGTAGCCATATACTGGGTGATGTGTAGCCCTATACTGGGTAATGTATAGCCCTATACTGGGTGATGTGTAGCCCTATACTGGTGGTGTGTAGCCCTTTACTGGGTGATGTGTAGCCATATACTGGGTGATGTGTAGCCCTATACTGGGTGATGTATAGCCCTATACTGGGTGATGTGTTGCCCTATACTGGGTGATGTGTTGCCCTATACTGGGTGATGTGTTGCCCTATTCTGGGTGATGTGTAGCCCTATACTGGGTGATGTGTGGCCATATACAGGGTGATGTGTAGCCCTATACTGGGTGATGTGTAGCCCTATACTGGGTGATGTGTAGCCCTATACTGGGTGACGTGTGGCCATATACAGGGTGATGTGTAGCCCTATACTGGGTGATGTGTAGCCCTATACTGGGTGATGTGTAGCCCTATACTGGTGATGTGTAGCCCTATACTGGGTGATGTGTAGCCCTATACTGGGTGATGCGTTTCCCTATACTGGTTGATGTGTAGCCCTATACTGGGTGATGTGTAGCCCTATTCTGGGTGATGTGTAGCCCTATACTGGGTGATGTGTAGCCCTATACTGGGTGATGCGTTTCCCTATACTGGTTGACGTGTAGCCCTATACTGGGTGAAGTGTAGCCTATACTGGGTGATGTGTAGCCCTATACTGGGTCATGTGTGGCCCTATACTGGGTGATGTGTAGCCCTATACTGGGTGATGTGTAGCCTATACTGGGTGATGTATAGCCCTTTACTGGGTGGTGTGTATCCCTATACTGGGTGATGTGAAGCCCTATACTGGTGGTGTGTAGCCATATACTGGGTGATGTGCAGCCCTATACTGGGTAATGTGTAGACCTATACTGGGTGATGTGTAGACCTATACTGGGTGATGTGTAGCCCTATACTGGGTGATGTGTAGCTCTTTAGTGGGTGATGTGTAGCCGTATACTGGGTGATGTGTAGCCCTTTACTGGGTGATGTGTAGCCATATACTGGGTGATGGGTAGCCGTATACTGGGTGATGTGTAGCCCTTTACTGGGTGATGTGTAGCCATATACTGGGTGATGGGTAGCCGTAGACAGGTTGATGTGCAGCCTTATACTGGGTGATGTGTAGCTCTATACTGGGTGATGTGTAGCCGTATACTGGGTGATGTGTGGCCCTATACTGGGTGATGTGTAGCCCTATACTGGGTGATGTGTAGCCCTAGACTGGGTGATGTGTAGCCTTAGACTGGGTGATGTGTAGCCCTAGACTGGGTGATGTGTAGCCCTTTACTGGGTGATGTTTAGCCGTATACTGGGTGATGTGTAGCCCTATACTGGGTGATGTGTAGCCCTAGACTGGGTGATGTTTAGCCGTATACTGGGTGATGTGTAGCCCTAGACTGGGTGATGTGTAGCCCTTTACTGGGTGATGTGTAGCCTTTTACTGGGTGATGTTTAGCCCTATACTGGGTGATGTGTAGCCCTATACTGGGTGATGTGTAGCCCTATACTGGGTGATGCGTTGCCCTATACTGGTTGACGTGTAGCCCTATACTGGGTGATGTGTGGCCCTAGACTGGGTGATGTGTAGCCCTAGACTGGGTGATGTGTAGCGCTAGACTGGGTGATGTGTAGCCCTTTACTGGGTGATGTGTAGCCCTTTACTGGGTGATGTTTAGCCCTATACTGGTTGATGTGTAGCCCTATACTGGGTGATGTGTAGCCCTATACTGGGTGATGTGTAGCCCTATACTGGGTGATGCGTTGCCCTATACTGGTTGACGTGTAGCCCTATACTGGGTGATGTGTGGCCCTATGCTGGGTGATGTGTAGCTCTATACTGGGTGATGTGTAGCCCTATACTGGGTGGTGTGTAGCCCTATACTGGGTGATGTGTAGCCCTATACTGGGTAGTGTGTAGCCCTATACTGGGTGATGTGTAGCCCTATACTGGGTGATGTGTAGCCCTATACTGGGTGATGTGCAGCCTATACTGGGTGGTGTGTAGCCCTATACTGGGTGATGTGTAGCCCTATACTGGTGGTGTGTAGCCCTTTACTGGGTGATGTGTAGCCATATACTGGGTGATGTGTAGCCCTATACTGGGTAATATATAGCCCTATACTGGGTGATGTGTTGCCCTATTCTGGGTGATGTGTAGACCTATACTGGGTGATATGTAGCCCTATACTGGGTGATGTGTAGACCTATACTGGGTGACGTGTAGCCCTATACTGGGTGATGTGTAGCCCTATACTGGGTGATGTGTAGCCCTACACTGGGTGATGTGTATCCCTATACTGGATAATGTGTAGCTCTATACTGGGTGATGTGTAGGTCTATACTGGGTGATGTGTAGCCATATACTGGATGATGTGTAGCCCTATACTGGGTGATGTGTAGCCCTATACTGGGTATTGTGTAGCCGTATACTGGGTGATGTGTAGCCCTTTACTGGGTGATGTGTAGCCGTAGACAGGTTGATGTGCAGCCTTATACTGGGTGATGTGTAGCCCTATACTGGGTGATGTGTAGCTCTATACTGGGTGATGTGTAGCCCTTTACTGGGTGATGGGTAGCCGTAGACAGGTTGATGTGTAGCCTTATACTGGGTGATGTGTAGCCCTATACTGGGTGATGTGTAGCCCTATACTGGGTGATGTGTAGCCCTATACTGGGTGATGTGTAGCCTATACTGGGTGATGTGTAGCCCTTTACTGGGTGATGTGTAGCTCTATACTGGGTGGTGTGTAGCCCTATACTGGGTGATGTGTAGCCCTATACTGGGTGGTGTGTAGCCCTATACTGGGTGATGTGTAGCCCTTTACTGGGTGATGTGTAGCTCTATACTGGGTGATGTGTAGCCCTATACTGGGTGATGTGTAGCCCTATACTGGGTAATGTGTAGCTCTATACTGGGTGATGTGTAGGTCTATACTGGGTGATGTGTAGCCATATACTGGATGATGTGTAGCCCTATACTGGGTGATGTGTAGCCGTATACTGGGTAATGTGTAGCCGTATACTGTGTGATGTGTAGCCCTTTACTGGGTGATGTGTAGCCATATACTGGGTGATGGGTAGCCGTAGACAGGTTGATGTGCAGCCTTATACTGGGTGATGTGTAGCCCTATACTGGGTGATGTGTAGCTCTATACTGGGTGATGTGTAGCCCTTTACTGGGTGATGTATAGCCATATACTGGGTGATGGGTAGCCGTAGACAGGTTGATGTGTAGCCTTATACTGGGTGATGTGTAGCCCTATACTGGGTGATGTGAAGCCCTATACTGGGTGATGTGTAGCCCTATACTGGGTGATGTGTTGCCCTATTCTGGGTGATGTGTAGACCTATACTGGGTGATGTGTAGCCCTATACTGGGTGATGTGTAGCCCTATACTGGGTGATGTGTAGCCCTTTACTGGGTGATGTGTAGCTCTATACTCACTGATGTGTAGCCCTATACTGGGTGATGTGTAGCCCTTTACTGGGTGATGTTTAGCCCTATACTGGGTGATGTGTAGCCCTATACTGGTTGATGTGTAGCCCTATACTGGGTGATGTGTAGCCCTATACTGGGTGATGTGTAGCCCTATACTGGGTTTTGCGTTGCCCTATACTGGTTGACGTGTAGCCCTATACTGGGTGATGTGTGGCCCTATACTGGGTGATGTGTAGCTCTATACTGGGTGATGTGTAGCCCTATACTGGGTGGTGTGTAGCCCTATACTGGGTGATGTGTAGCCCTATACTGGGTGGTGTGTAGCCCTATACTGGGTGATGTGTAGCCCTTTACTGGGTGATGTTTAGCCCTATACTGGTTGATGTGTAGCCCTATACTGGGTGATGTGTAGCCCTATACTGGTTGATGTGTAGCCCTATACTGGGTGATGTGTAGCCCTATACTGTGTGATGTGTAGCCCTATACTGGGTGATGTGTAGCCCTATACTGGGTGATGTGTAGCCCTTTACTGGGTGATGTTTAGCCCTATACTGGTTGATGTGTAGCCCTATACTGGGTGATGTGTAGCCCTATACTGGGTGATGTGTAGCCCTATACTGGGTTTTGCGTTGCCCTATACTGGTTGACGTGTAGCCCTATACTGGGTGATGTGTGGCCCTATACTGGGTGATGTGTAGCTCTATACTGGGTGATGTGTAGCCCTATACTGGGTGGTGTGTAGCCCTATACTGGGTGATGTGTAGCCCTATACTGGGTGGTGTGTAGCCCTATACTGGGTGATGTGTAGCCCTATACTGGGTGATGTGTAGCCCTATACTGGGTGATGTGTAGCCCTATACTGGGTGATGTGTAGCCCTATACTGGGTGATGTGTAGCCTATACTGGGTGATGTGTAGCCCTTTCCTGGGTGATGTGTAGCCCTTTCCTGGGTGATGTGTAGCCCTATACTGGGTGATGTGTAGCCCTATACTGGGTGATGTGTAGCCCTTTACTGTGTGATGTGTAGCCATATACTGGGTGATGTGTAGCCCTTTACTGGGTGGTGTGTAGCCCTATACTGGGTGATATGTAGCCCTATTCTGGGTGATGTGTAGACCTATACTGGGTGATGTGTAGACCTATACTGGGTGATGTGTAGCCCTATACTGGGTGATGTGTAGCCCTATACTGGGTGATGTGTAGCCCTATACTGGGTGATGTGTAGCCCTATACTGGGTGATGTGTAGACCTATACTGGGTGACGTGTAGCCCTATACTGGGTGACGTGTAGCCCTATACTGGGTGATGTGTAGCCCTATACTTGGTGATGTATAGCCCTATACTGGGTGATGTGTAGCCCTATACTGGGTGATGTGTAGACCTATACTGGGTGACGTGTAGCCCTATACTGGGTGATGTGTAGCCCTATACTGGGTGATGTGTAGCCCTATACTGGGTGATGTGTAGCCCTATACTGGGTAATGTGTAGCTCTATACTGGGTGATGTGTAGGTCTATACTGGGTGATGTGTTGCCATATACTGGATGATATGTAGCCCTATACTGGGTGATGTGTAGCCGTATACTGGGAGATGTGTAGCCGTATACTGGGTGATGTGTAGCCCTTTACTGGGTGATGTGTAGCCATATACTGGGTGATGTGTAGCCCTATACTGGGTGATGTGTGGCCCTATACTGGGTGATGTGTGGCCCTATACTGGGTGATGTGTGGCCCTATACTGGGTGATGTGTACACCTATACTGGGTGATGTGTGGCCCTATACTGGTTGATGTGCAGCCTTATACTGGGTGATGTGTAGACCTATACTGGGTGATGTGTGGCCCTATACTGGGTGATGTGTAGCCCTTTACTGGGTGATGTGTAGCCATATACTGGGTGATGTGTAGCCGTATACTGGGTGATGTGTAGCCCTATACTGGGTGATGTGTAGCCGTATACTGGGTGATGTGTGGCCCTATACTGGGTGATGTGTAGCCCTATACTGGGTGATGTGTAGCCCTAGACTGGGTGATGTGTAGCCTTAGACTGGGTGATGTGTAGCCCTAGACTGGGTGATGTGTAGCCGTATACTGGGTGATGTGTAGCCCTAGACTGGGTGATGTGTAGCCCTTTACTGGGTGATGTGTAGCCCTTTACTGGGTGATGTGTAGCCATATACTGGGTGATGGGTAGCCGTAGACAGGTTGATGTGCAGCCTTATACTGGGTGATGTGTAGCCCTATACTGGGTGATGTGTAGCTCTATACTGGGTGATGTGTAGCCCTTTACTGGGTGATGTATAGCCATATACTGGGTGATGGGTAGCCCTATACTGGGTGATGTGTAGCCCTATACTGGGTGATGTGTAGCCCTATACTGGGTGATGTGTAGCCCTATACTGGGTGGTGTGTAGCCCTATACTGGGTGATGTGTAGCCCTATACTGGGTGGTGTGTAGCCCTATACTGGGTGATGTGTAGCCCTTTACTGGGTGATGTTTAGCCCTATACTGGTTGATGTGTAGCCCTATACTGGGTGATGTGTAGCCCTATACTGGTTGATGTGTAGCCCTATACTGGGTGATGTGTAGCCCTATACTGTGTGATGTGTAGCCCTATACTGGGTGATGTGTAGCCCTATACTGGGTGATGTGTAGCCCTTTACTGGGTGATGTTTAGCCCTATACTGGTTGATGTGTAGCCCTATACTGGGAGATGTGTAGCCCTATACTGGGTGATGTGTAGCCCTATACTGGGTTTTGCGTTGCCCTATACTGGTTGACGTGTAGCCCTATACTGGGTGATGTGTGGCCCTATACTGGGTGATGTGTAGCTCTATACTGGGTGATGTGTAGCCCTATACTGGGTGGTGTGTAGCCCTATACTGGGTGATGTGTAGCCCTATACTGGGTGGTGTGTAGCCCTATACTGGGTGATGTGTAGCCCTATACTGGGTGATGTGTAGCCCTATACTGGGTGATGTGTAGCCCTATACTGGGTGATGTGTAGCCCTATACTGGGTGGTGTGTAGCCCTATACTGGGTGATGTGTAGCCCTATACTGGGTGATGTGTAGCCCTATACTGGGTGATGTGTAGCCTATACTGGGTGATGTGTAGCCCTATACTGGGTGATGTGTAGCCCTATACTGGGTGATGTGTAGCCCTATACTGTGTGATGTGTAGCCATATACTGGGTGATGTGTAGCCCTTTACTGGGTGGTGTGTAGCCCTATACTGGGTGATATGTAGCCCTATTCTGGGTGATGTGTAGACCTATACTGGGTGATGTGTAGACCTATACTGGGTGATGTGTAGCCCTATACTGGGTGATGTGTAGCCCTATACTGGGTGATGTGTAGCCCTATACTGGGTGATGTGTAGACCTATACTGGGTGACGTGTAGCCCTATACTGGGTGATGTGTAGCCCTATACTGGGTGATGTGTAGCCCTATACTGGGTGATGTGTAGCCCTATACTGGGTAATGTGTAGCTCTATACTGGGTGATGTGTAGGGCTATACTGGGTGATGTGTTGCCATATACTGGATGATATGTAGCCCTATACTGGGTGATGTGTAGCCGTATACTGGGAGATGTGTAGCCGTATACTGGGTGATGTGTAGCCCTTTACTGGGTGATGTGTAGCCATATACTGGGTGATGTGTATCTCTATACTGGGTGATGTGTAGCTCTATACTGGGTGATGTGTAGACCTATACTGGGTGATGTGTGGCCCTATACTGGGTGATGTGTGGCCCTATACTGGGTGATGTGTGGCCCTATACTGGGTGATGTGTAGACCTATACTGGGTGATGTGTGGCCCTATACTGGTTGATGTGCAGCCTTATACTGGGTGATGTGTAGACCTATACTGGGTGATGTGTGGCCCTATACTGGGTGATGTGTAGCCCTTTACTGGGTGATGTGTAGCCATATACTGGGTGATGTGTAGCCGTATACTGGGTGATGTGTAGCCCTATACTGGGTGATGTGTAGCCGTATACTGGGTGATGTGTGGCCCTATACTGGGTGATGTGTAGCCCTATAATTGGTGATGTGTAGCCCTAGACTGGGTGATGTGTAGCCTTAGACTGGGTGATGTGTAGCCCTAGACTGGGTGATGTGTAGCCCTAGACTGGGTGATGTGTAGCCCTTTACTGGGTGATGTGTAGCCCTTTACTGGGTGATGTGTAGCCATATACTGGGTGATGGGTAGCCGTAGACAGGTTGATGTGCAGCCTTATACTGGGTGATGTGTAGCCCCATACTGGGTGATGTGTAGCTCTATACTGGGTGATGTGTAGCCCTTTACTGGGTGATGTATAGCCATATACTGGGTGATGGGTAGCCGTAGACAGGTTGATGTGTAGCCTTATACTGGGTGATGTGTAGCCCTATACTGGGTGATGTGAAGCCCTATACTGGGTGATGTGTAGCCCTATACTGGGTGATGTGTTGCCCTATTCTGGGTGATGTGTAGACCTATACTGGGTGATGTGTAGCCCTATACTGGGTGATGTGTAGCCCTATACTGGGTGATGTGTAGCCCTTTACTGGGTGATGTGTAGCTCTATACTGGCTGATGTGTAGCCCTATACTGGGTGATGTGTAGCCCTTTACTGGGTGATGTTTAGCCCTATACTGGTTGATGTGTAGCCCTATACTGGGTGATGTGTAGCCCTATACTGGGTGATGTGTAGCCCTATACTGGGTGATGTGTAGCCCTATACTGGGTTTTGCGTTGCCCTATACTGGTTGACGTGTAGCCCTATACTGGGTGATGTGTGGCCCTATACTGGGTGATGTGTAGCTCTATACTGGGTGATGTGTAGCCCTATACTGGGTGGTGTGTAGCCCTATACTGGGTGATGTGTAGACCTATACTGGGTGATGTGTAGCCCTATACTGGGTGATGTGTAGCCCTATACTGGGTGATGTGTAGCCCTATACTGGGTGATGTGTAGACCTATACTGGGTGACGTGTAGCCCTATACTGGGTGATGTGTAGCCCTATACTGGGTGATGTGTAGCCCTATACTGGGTGATGTATAGCCCTATACTGGGTGATGTGTAGCCCTATACTGGGTGATGTGTAGACCTATACTGGGTGACGTGTAGCCCTATACTGGGTGATGTGTAGCCCTATACTGGGTGATGTGTAGCCCTATACTGGGTGATGTGTAGCCCTATACTGGGTAATGTGTAGCTCTATACTGGGTGATGTGTAGGTCTATACTGGGTGATGTGTTGCCATATACTGGATGATATGTAGCCCTATACTGGGTGATGTGTAGCCGTATACTGGGAGATGTGTAGCCGTATACTGGGTGATGTGTAGCCCTTTACTGGGTGATGTGTAGCCATATACTGGGTGATGTGTATCTCTATACTGGGTGATGTGTAGCTCTATACTGGGTGATGTGTAGACCTATACTGGGTGATGTGTGGCCCTATACTGGGTGATGTGTGGTCCTATACTGGGTGATGTGTGGCCCTATACTGGGTGATGTGTGGCCCTATACTGGGTGATGTGTAGACCTATACTGGGTGATGTGTGGCCCTATACTGGTTGATGTGCAGCCTTATACTGGGTGATGTGTAGACCTATACTGGGTGATGTGTGGCCCTATACTGGGTGATGTGTAGCCCTTTACTGGGTGATGTGTAGCCATATACTGGGTGATGTGTAGCCATATACTGGGTGATGTGTAGCCCTATACTGGGTGATGTGTAGCCGTATACTGGGTGATGTGTGGCCCTATACTGGGTGATGTGTAGCCCTATACTGGGTGATGTGTAGCCCTAGACTGGGTGATGTGTAGCCTTAGACTGGGTGATGTGTAGCCCTAGACTGGGTGATGTGTAGCCGTATACTGGGTGATGTGTAGCCCTAGACTGGGTGATGTGTAGCCCTTTACTGGGTGATGTGTAGCCCTTTACTGGGTGATGTGTAGCCATATACTGGGTGATGGGTAGCCGTAGACAGGTTGATGTGCAGCCTTATACTGGGTGATGTGTAGCCCTATACTGGGTGATGTGTAGCTCTATACTGGGTGATGTGTAGCCCTTTACTGGGTGATGTATAGCCATATACTGGGTGATGGGTAGCCGTAGACAGGTTTATGTGTAGCCTTATACTGGGTGATGTGTAGCCCTATACTGGGTGATGTGAAGCCCTATACTGGGTGATGTGTAGCCCTATACTGGGTGATGTGTTGCCCTATTCTGGGTGATGTGTAGACCTATACTGGGTGATGTGTAGCCCTATACTGGGTGATGTGTAGCCCTATACTGGGTGATGTGTAGCCCTTTACTGGGTGATGTGTAGCTCTATACTGGCTGATGTGTAGCCCTATACTGGGTGATGTGTAGCCCTTTACTGGGTGATGTTTAGCCCTATACTGGTTGATGTGTAGCCCTATACTGGGTGATGTGTAGCCCTATACTGGGTGATGTGTAGCCCTATACTGGGTTTTGCGTTGCCCTATACTGGTTGACGTGTAGCCCTATACTGGGTGATGTGTGGCCCTATACTGGGTGATGTGTAGCTCTATACTGGGTGATGTGTAGCCCTATACTGGGTGGTGTGTAGCCCTATACTGGGTGATGTGTAGCCCTATACTGGGTGGTGTGTAGCCCTATACTGGGTGATGTGTAGCCCTTTACTGGGTGATGTTTAGCCCTATACTGGTTGATGTGTAGCCCTATACTGGGTGATGTGTAGCCCTATACTGGTTGATGTGTAGCCCTATACTGGGTGATGTGTAGCCCTATACTGTGTGATGTGTAGCCCTATACTGGGTGATGTGTAGCCCTATACTGGGTGATGTGTAGCCCTTTACTGGGTGATGTTTAGCCCTATACTGGTTGATGTGTAGCCCTATACTGGGTGATGTGTAGCCCTATACTGGGTGATGTGTAGCCCTATACTGGGTTTTGCGTTGCCCTATACTGGGTGATGTGTGGCCCTATACTGGTTGATGTGCAGCCTTATACTGGGTGATGTGTAGACCTATACTGGGTGATGTGTGGCCCTATACTGGGTGATGTGTAGCCCTTTACTGGGTGATGTGTAGCCATATACTGGGTGATGTGTAGCCGTATACTGGGTGATGTGTAGCCCTATACTGGGTGATGTGTAGCCGTATACTGGGTGATGTGTGGCCCTATACTGGGTGATGTGTAGCCCTATACTGGGTGATGTGTAGCCCTAGACTGGGTGATGTGTAGCCGTATACTGGGTGATGTGTAGCCCTAGACTGGGTGATGTGTAGCCCTAGACTGGGTGATGTGTAGCCCTTTACTGGGTGATGTGTAGCCATATACTGGGTGATGGGTAGCCATAGACAGGTTGATGTGCAGCCTTATACTGGGTGATGTGTAGCCCTATACTGGGTGATGTGTAGCTCTATACTGGGTGATGTGTAGCCCTTTACTGGGTGATGTATAGCCATATACTGGGTGATGGGTAGCCCTATACTGGGTGATGTGTGTAACGGGTCCGGGAGGCGGACTGTAACGGGTCCGGGAGGCGGAACCTCTGAGCTACTATACAAGGGGGCGGCCCTTGTAAGGGAGCGGGTGGCAGTCTCTGGGTGAACGGACAGGGAGTTACGGCAAGTGATCAGGGCAGTCTCTGGGTAAGGGGTAGGTACGACCTGTGATGGCAGAGCCTCCGGGTAGGCTAGCAGGCAGGTGGTAGATGTGTGCTCCCAGGTGAGCGGGCAAGAGTCTCTGGAATAGCTGATGGTCACCGCACGTGACAACGGGACCTCCGGGCTGGCAAGCAGGCAGGTAACGGAGATGCGCTCCCAGGTGAGCGGGCAAGAGTCTCTGAGATAGCTGGTGGTCACAGCACGTGACAACGGAGCCTCCGGGCTGGCAAGCAGGCAGATAACGGAGAAGCGCTCCCAGGTGAGCGGGCAAGCTGGTCCATAGACAGACTGACCGAAGTAGTAAGGCAGACCGTCGGACCTCAGGCAAGCAGGCAGGTAGCTGACATGCGCTCCCAGGTGAGCGGGCAGGCTGGTCCTTAGACAGACTGACAGGAGAAGTAAGGCAGACCGTCGGACCTCAGACTGGCAGACAGGTAACAAGTATTCAGGCAGGAATCAGGCAGGTAACTGGCAGGTACTGGCAGGTAACTAGCAGGAAACTGGCAGGTAACTGGCAACGGGACCTGAGGGCTGAAGCACAGGTGAGACACAGGTGCAAACAACATTGCTCGGGCACCTCCATTTTGGAGGAGGTGCCTTATATATGATGAAGTCCTCCGGCCATTGGCCGGGGACTCTTTAGGGCGGCGCGCGCGGCCCCTTTAAGAGGAGGGGAGCGCGCGCGCGCGCGCCCTAAGCACAGGGGCCGGGAAGGAGCGCGCGCTGAGAGCAGAGCAGGAGGAGGACGCCGGGACGGAGCGCGCGCTGACAGCAGAGCGGGGGAAGGAAGCCGGGCACGGAGCAGAGCGGTGAGAGGAGCAGCGTCCCTGCCTAGCAGAGGGCAGGGACGCCGGCACTACAGTACCCCCCCCTTTAGGCCCCCCCTTTTTTAGGCCAGACAGAAATTTAGCTAGGATGAGAGGGGCATGGATGTTCTCCCGGGGCTCCCACGTTCTCTCCTCAGGACCAAACCCCTTCCAATCTACCAGAAAAAAGGTCTTTCCTCTTACCCTTTTGGTGGCAAGAATGTTCTCTACCTCAAACTCGTCCTCAGCAGAAACCGGAGCAGGAGGCGTACCTGTAGACTTGGAAAAAGAGTTAAGCACCACAGGTTTGAGGAGAGACACATGGAAGGAGTTAGGGATCCGTAAGTTGGCCGGGAGTTTCAATTTATAGGCCACCGGGTTGATCTGACTGATGACCTCCAGTGGGCCGATGAACCGAGGCCCTAACTTATAGGAAGGGATCTTGAGCCGGACATATTTGGACGAGAGCCAGACTTTATCCCCAGGGCGGAATTGAGGAGGGTCCAGACGTTTTTTGTCAGCGTGTCTTTTCATACGCTCGGATGACAGAAGGAGTGCGGACCGGGTACTCTCCCATATGGAGGAAAATTTGTTAACAAGAGATTCCGCAGCCGGATTGTCCGCCGAGGTGGAGACGGGAAACGGGATCCGAGGATACTGACCGTAGACTACAAAAAACGGGGATTTGGAGGAAGACTCGCTCTCGTGATTGTTGTACGAGAATTCGGCCCATGGCAGGAGATCCACCCAGTCAGAATGGTGGGCATTAACGAAGTGCCGAAGGTAACTGGTCAGGTTCTGATTGATCCGCTCCACTTGACCATTAGACTGTGGGTGGTAAGCGGAGGAGAAGTCCAGGGTGACGTCCAGCAATTTACAAGTGGCTCTCCAGAAACGGGAAGTGAACTGTACCCCACGATCCGACACGATGTGACGGGGCAGGCCATGAAGACGGAAGATGTGGCGGATAAAGTCTTTAGCCAGCTCGGGTGCAGACGGAAGACCTGGCAGTGGAATGAAGTGAGCCATCTTGGAGAAGCGGTCAGCGACCACCCAAATGACCGTACAACCGGCAGAGACAGGCAGATCAGTAATGAAGTCCATCGCTATATGCTGCCAGGGGGCAGCAGGTACTGGCAGAGGTAGGAGGCGGCCGGCCGGCAGGTGTCTCGGAACTTTGTTGCGGGCGCAGGACACACAGGCAGAAACAAAGTCTATTACATCCTTGTGCGGGTTAGGCCACCAGTAGTGCCGGGTAATAAGCTGGAGGGTCTTTTTCTGACCGGCGTGGCCAGCTAATTTAGACGAATGACCCCAGTGTAGAATCTTCTCCCGATCAGGTACTGGTACGAACGTCTTACCAGGAGGAAGACGATTTAGACTCACGGGAGCCACCTGCATTACTCTGGCGGGATCGATGATATGTTTCGGATCCTCCTCGAGATCAGACACCAGAAAGGATCGAGACAAGGCATCCGCCTTGACGTTCCTGTCAGCCGGGCGAAAATGAAGGACAAAATCAAAACGAGCAAAAAACAAGGACCACCGGGCTTGGCGCGGGTTAAGTCTCTGGGCATGCTGGAGGTAAGCCAAGTTCTTGTGGTCAGTGTAAATTATTACCGGGTGAAGAGCCCCCTCGAGCAGGTAACGCCACTCTTCCAATGCCAGTTTGATGGCCAATAACTCTCGGTCTCCTATGGAATAGTTGCGCTCAGAGGAGGAGAAGAGTTTAGAGAAGAAGCCACAAGTTACCATCCTCCCGGAAGATGATTTTTGAGTAAGTACCGCTCCGGCTCCAGAGGAGGAGGCGTCAACTTCCAGGAAGAACTGCTTGTTGCCATCTGGGCGATGCAGCACCGGGGCGGAAGAGAAGGCCTGTTTAAGGGAAAGAAAGGCCTCCTCTGCTTCGGGTGGCCACTCTTTGGGATTAGTACCTTTACGGGTGAGCGCAGAAATTGGGGCCGTCCGGGAAGAGAAGTGTGGTATGAAGAGGCGGTAGTAGTTGGCGAAGCCCAGGAAACGCTGAATGGCCTTCAACCCCTCCGGTCGGGGCCATTTCTCGATGGCAGACAGTTTCTCAGGATCCATTTGAAGGCCGGTCTGAGAGATAATGTAGCCCAGAAACGGAAGCGAGGTCTGCTCAAAGAGGCACTTCTCAAATTTAGCGTAGAGATGGTTCTGCCTTAGCCTGAGCAGGACCTGACGAACGTCCCTCCGGTGAGTCTGGAGATCCGGAGAGAAGACCAAGATGTCGTCCAGGTACACCACTACGCAGGAGTAGAGAAGGTCCCGGAAGATGTCATTGACCAACTCTTGAAAGACGGCAGGAGCGTTACAGAGACCAAAGGGCATTACCAGGTATTCATAGTGGCCGTCCCGGGTGTTGAATGCCGTCTTCCATTCATCCCCCTGACGAATACGAACCAGGTTGTACGCCCCACGAAGGTCCAGTTTGGTGAAGATCCTAGCCCCCCTCAGACGATCAAATAATTCTGGAATGAGCGGAAGGGGGTACTTATTCTTCACCGTGATCAGGTTTAGGCCTCTATAGTCTATACAGGGACGGAGAGAGCCGTCCTTCTTTTTGACGAAAAAGAAGCCTGCTCCCGCCGGGGAGGTAGATTTCCGGATGAATCCTCTGGCCAGATTCTCCTCAATATATTCGGACATTGACCGGGTCTCAGCAGCGGATAAAGGATAGATACGCCCACGGGGAGGAGTAGTACCGGGTAGCAGATCGATGGGACAGTCGTATGGTCTATGTGGTGGTAATGTCTCTGCCTCCTTTTTATTAAAGACATCTGCATAAGACCAATAAGGAATCGGAAGTCCAGGTAGATTAGCTGGGGTAGGAGAGGGACGAACGGGATGGACGGGAACCAGGCAGGTCTTATGACAGTCTTGTCCCCAGCGAAGGACCTCTCCGGTTTGCCAGTCTAGCACGGGTGCATGTCTCTGGAGCCAGGGCAGACCTAGCAAGAGGGCGTGAGAGAGTCCAGGCAGAACATGAAAGGAGATACTTTCAGAATGCAGCATTCCCACCTGCAGGGTAATGGATTCGGTGATGAGTTGAATGGGGCGAGGTAAGAGGCCCCCATCCACGGCAGCGACAGACAAGGGTACAGCCAGAGGTTTGGTGGGGATGCGGTATTTCTCAACCAGGGACTGTGAAATAAGGTTCCCGGCTGCTCCAGAGTCAAGTTGGGCTAGTTCGAAATAACGGTTCTCCCCGTAGATGATCGAAACTGACAACAGCAGGGATGGAGAGGATTTATTCTTGTCTAGGTGGACCTCTCTGAGCGAACCTAGACACAGGCGTTTCCCGACCTCTCCGGGCAGGCACGGATCCGGTGCTCCTTACTGCCACAGTAGAAGCAGCTCCCCTCGGCACGGCGTGAGTCCTGACGGGTTTTGACCATCTTGGTCTGGTCGACCTGCATAGGCTCAGGAGAGTGTACCTGGGGAGAGATGGAGGGAATGACGGGTTTCTGGAAAGTAGGAGCTAAACGTGGAATCCTTCTCTCACGGGTGACCTCTTTGGCACGCTCCTGAAACCGTAGGTCAATTCGGGTGGCAAGAGTTATTAAGTCATCGAGAGTGGTAGGAATGTCCCGACCGGCAAGTTCATCTTTAATACGGCCGGACAGACCCTCCCAGAAGACGGAAACCAGAGCGTCGTTATCCCAGGCCAGCTCCGAGGCAAGGGTACGGAACCGTATGGCATATTGGCCCACGGTGAGACTCCCCTGACGGAGGCGTAGCAACGATGATGCAGATGAGGTCTTCCGTCCGGGTTCGTCGAAGACTTTCCGGAAAGCCGTGAGAAAAGCAGGCAAGTTGGACACCAGGGGATCTCCTCTCTCCCATAGAGGATTCAGCCAGGCCAGGGCCTCCCCGGTGAGATGGGACATGATGAAGGCAATTTTGGCCCGGTCGGAGTTAAACTGGTAGGACAAAAGTTCAAAATGCAGGGTGCACTGATTCAAGAAGCCCCGAGCCTGGACGGGGTCGCCTCCGAAGCGAGGAGGTGCAGAAAGCCGGGGTCCGGGGTAGGATACCAAAGTATTAGTGAGCAGCGGAGCCGCCGGATTGCAAGATATGGCACTAGCGGAGGTTGTTGGTGGATCAGACAGAGTGTTCAGGCGAGTATTAACATTCCGCAGGTGACCCAGGATGGCCTCCTGTTGGGACCTCTGACGGGACAGTTCAAGAGCGAGGTCCGAGAGCGAGGGAGCTTGGGTGCCACCGGGTTCCATGGCCCGAGCAAACTGTAACGGGTCCGGGAGGCGGACTGTAACGGGTCCGGGAGGCGGAACCTCTGAGCTACTATACAAGGGGGCGGCCCTTGTAAGGGAGCGGGTGGCAGTCTCTGGGTGAACGGACAGGGAGTTACGGCAAGTGATCAGGGCAGTCTCTGGGTAAGGGGTAGGTACGACCTGTGATGGCAGAGCCTCCGGGTAGGCTAGCAGGCAGGTGGTAGATGTGTGCTCCCAGGTGAGCGGGCAAGAGTCTCTGGAATAGCTGATGGTCACCGCACGTGACAACGGGACCTCCGGGCTGGCAAGCAGGCAGGTAACGGAGATGCGCTCCCAGGTGAGCGGGCAAGAGTCTCTGAGATAGCTGGTGGTCACAGCACGTGACAACGGAGCCTCCGGGCTGGCAAGCAGGCAGATAACGGAGAAGCGCTCCCAGGTGAGCGGGCAAGCTGGTCCATAGACAGACTGACCGGAGTAGTAAGGCAGACCGTCGGACCTCAGGCAAGCAGGCAGGTAGCTGACATGCGCTCCCAGGTGAGCGGGCAGGCTGGTCCTTAGACAGACTGACAGGAGAAGTAAGGCAGACCGTCGGACCTCAGACTGGCAGACAGGTAACAAGTATTCAGGCAGGAATCAGGCAGGTAACTGGCAGGTACTGGCAGGTAACTAGCAGGAAACTGGCAGGTAACTGGCAACGGGACCTGAGGGCTGAAGCACAGGTGAGACACAGGTGCAAACAACATTGCTCGGGCACCTCCATTTTGGAGGAGGTGCCTTATATATGATGAAGTCCTCCGGCCATTGGCCGGGGACTCTTTAGGGCGGCGCGCGCGGCCCCTTTAAGAGGAGGGGAGCGCGCGCGCGCGCGCCCTAAGCACAGGGGCCGGGAAGGAGCGCGCGCTGAGAGCAGAGCAGGAGGAGGACGCCGGGACGGAGCGCGCGCTGACAGCAGAGCGGGGGAAGGAAGCCGGGCACGGAGCAGAGCGGTGAGAGGAGCAGCGTCCCTGCCTAGCAGAGGGCAGGGACGCCGGCACTACAATGTGTAGCCCTATACTGGGTGATGTGTAGCCCTATACTGGGTGATGTGTAGCCCTATACTGGGTGGTGTGTAGCCCTATACTGGGTGATGTGTAGCCCTATACTGGGTGGTGTGTAGCCCTATACTGGGTGATGTGTAGCCCTTTACTGGGTGATGTTTAGCCCTATACTGGTTGATGTGTAGCCCTATACTGGGTGATGTGTAGCCCTATACTGGTTGATGTGTAGCCCTATACTGGGTGATGTGTAGCCCTATACTGTGTGATGTGTAGCCCTATACTGGGTGATGTGTAGCCCTATACTGGGTGATGTGTAGCCCTTTACTGGGTGATGTTTAGCCCTATACTGGTTGATGTGTAGCCCTATACTGGGAGATGTGTAGCCCTATACTGGGTGATGTGTAGCCCTATACTGGGTTTTGCGTTGCCCTATACTGGTTGACGTGTAGCCCTATACTGGGTGATGTGTGGCCCTATACTGGGTGATGTGTAGCTCTATACTGGGTGATGTGTAGCCCTATACTGGGTGGTGTGTAGCCCTATACTGGGTGATGTGTAGCCCTATACTGGGTGGTGTGTAGCCCTATACTGGGTGATGTGTAGCCCTATACTGGGTGATGTGTAGCCCTATACTGGGTGATGTGTAGCCCTATACTGGGTGATGTGTAGCCTATACTGGGTGATGTGTAGCCCTTTCCTGGGTGATGTGTAGCCCTTTCCTGGGTGATGTGTAGCCCTATACTGGGTGATGTGTAGCCCTATACTGGGTGATGTGTAGCCCTATACTGGGTGATGTGTAGCCCTTTACTGTGTGATGTGTAGCCATATACTGGGTGATGTGTAGCCCTTTACTGGGTGGTGTGTAGCCCTATACTGGGTGATATGTAGCCCTATTCTGGGTGATGTGTAGACCTATACTGGGTGATGTGTAGACCTATACTGGGTGATGTGTAGCCCTATACTGGGTGATGTGTAGCCCTATACTGGGTGATGTGTAGCCCTATACAGGGTGATGTGTAGACTTATACTGGGTGACGTGTAGCCCTATACTGGGTGATGTGTAGCCCTATACTGGGTGATGTGTAGCCCTATACTGGGTGATGTGTAGCCCTATACTGGGTGATGTATAGCCCTATACTGGGTGATGTGTAGCCCTATACTGGGTGATGTGTAGACCTATACTGGGTGACGTGTAGCCCTATACTGGGTGATGTGTAGCCCTATACTGGGTGATGTGTAGCCCTATACTGGGTGATGTGTAGCCCTATACTGGGTAATGTGTAGCTCTATACTGGGTGATGTGTAGGTCTATACTGGGTGATGTGTTGCCATATACTGGATGATATGTAGCCCTATACTGGGTGATGTGTAGCCGTATACTGGGAGATGTGTAGCCGTATACTGGGTGATGTGTAGCCCTTTACTGGGTGATGTGTAGCCATATACTGGGTGATGTGTATCTCTATACTGGGTGATGTGTAGCTCTATACTGGGTGATGTGTAGACCTATACTGGGTGATGTGTGGCCCTATACTGGGTGATGTGTGGCCCTATACTGGGTGATGTGTGGCCCTATACTGGGTGATGTGTGGCCCTATACTGGGTGATGTGTAGACCTATACTGGGTGATGTGTGGCCCTATACTGGTTGATGTGCAGCCTTATACTGGGTGATGTGTAGACCTATACTGGGTGATGTGTGGCCCTATACTGGGTGATGTGTAGCCCTTTACTGGGTGATGTGTAGCCATATACTGGGTGATGTGTAGCCGTATACTGGGTGATGTGTAGCCCTATACTGGGTGATGTGTAGCCGTATACTGGGTGATGTGTGGCCCTATACTGGGTGATGTGTAGCCCTATACTGGGTGATGTGTAGCCCTAGACTGGGTGATGTGTAGCCTTAGACTGGGTGATGTGTAGCCCTAGACTGGGTGATGTGTAGCCGTATACTGGGTGATGTGTAGCCCTAGACTGGGTGATGTGTAGCCCTTTACTGGGTGATGTGTAGCCCTTTACTGGGTGATGTGTAGCCATATACTGGGTGATGGGTAGCCGTAGACAGGTTGATGTGCAGCCTTATACTGGGTGATGTGTAGCCCTATACTGGGTGATGTGTAGCTCTATACTGGGTGATGTGTAGCCCTTTACTGGGTGATGTATAGCCATATACTGGGTGATGGGTAGCCGTAGACAGGTTGATGTGTAGCCTTATACTGGGTGATGTGTAGCCCTATACTGGGTGATGTGAAGCCCTATACTGGGTGATGTGTAGCCCTATACTGGGTGATGTGTTGCCCTATTCTGGGTGATGTGTAGACCTATACTGGGTGATGTGTAGCCCTATACTGGGTGATGTGTAGCCCTATACTGGGTGATGTGTAGCCCTTTACTGGGTGATGTGTAGCTCTATACTGGCTGATGTGTAGCCCTATACTGGGTGATGTGTAGCCCTTTACTGGGTGATGTTTAGCCCTATACTGGTTGATGTGTAGCCCTATACTGGGTGATGTGTAGCCCTATACTGGGTGATGTGTAGCCCTATACTGGGTTTTGCGTTGCCCTATACTGGTTGACGTGTAGCCCTATACTGGGTGATGTGTGGCCCTATACTGGGTGATGTGTAGCTCTATACTGGGTGATGTGTAGCCCTATACTGGGTGGTGTGTAGCCCTATACTGGGTGATGTGTAGCCCTATACTGGGTGGTGTGTAGCCCTATACTGGGTGATGTGTAGCCCTTTACTGGGTGATGTTTAGCCCTATACTGGTTGATGTGTAGCCCTATACTGGGTGATGTGTAGCCCTATACTGGTTGATGTGTAGCCCTATACTGGGTGATGTGTAGCCCTATACTGTGTGATGTGTAGCCCTATACTGGGTGATGTGTAGCCCTATACTGGGTGATGTGTAGCCCTTTACTGGGTGATGTTTAGCCCTATACTGGTTGATGTGTAGCCCTATACTGGGTGATGTGTAGCCCTATACTGGGTGATGTGTAGCCCTATACTGGGTTTTGCGTTGCCCTATACTGGTTGACGTGTAGCCCTATACTGGGTGATGTGTGGCCCTATACTGGGTGATGTGTAGCTCTATACTGGGTGATGTGTAGCCCTATACTGGGTGGTGTGTAGCCCTATACTGGGTGATGTGTAGCCCTATACTGGGTGGTGTGTAGCCCTATACTGGGTGATGTGTAGCCCTATACTGGGTGATGTGTAGCCCTATACTGGGTGATGTGTAGCCTATACTGGGTGATGTGTAGCCCTTTCCTGGGTGGTGTGTATCCCTATACTGGGTGATGTGTAGCCCTATTCTGGTGGTGTGTAGCCCTTTACTGGGTGATATGTAGCCCTATTCTGGGTGATGTGTAGACCTATACTGGGTGATGTGTAGACCTATACTGGGTGATGTGTAGCCCTATACTGGGTGGTGTGTAGCCCTATACTGGGTGATATGTAGCCCTATTCTGGGTGATGTGTAGACCTATACTGGGTGATGTGTAGACCTATACTGGGTGATGTGTAGCCCTATACTGGGTGATGTGTAGCCCTATACTGGGTGATGTGTAGCCCTATACTGGGTGATGTGTAGACCTATACTGGGTGACGTGTAGCCCTATACTGGGTGATGTGTAGCCCTATACTGGGTGATGTGTAGCCCTATACTGGGTGATGTATAGCCCTATACTGGGTGATGTGTAGCCCTATACTGGGTGATGTGTAGACCTATACTGGGTGACGTGTAGCCCTATACTGGGTGATGTGTAGCCCTATACTGGGTGATGTGTAGCCCTATACTGGGTGATGTGTAGCCCTATACTGGGTAATGTGTAGCTCTATACTGGGTGATGTGTAGGTCTATACTGGGTGATGTGTTGCCATATACTGGATGATATGTAGCCCTATACTGGGTGATGTGTAGCCGTATACTGGGAGATGTGTAGCCGTATACTGGGTGATGTGTAGCCCTTTACTGGGTGATGTGTAGCCATATACTGGGTGATGTGTAGCTCTATACTGGGTGATGTGTAGCTCTATACTGGGTGATGTGTAGACCTATACTGGGTGATGTGTGGCCCTATACTGGGTGATGTGTAGCCCTTTACTGGGTGATGTGTAGCCCTTTACTGGGTGATGTTTAGCCCTATACTGGTTGATGTGTAGCCCTATACTGGGTGATGTGTAGCCCTATACTGGGTGATGTGTAGCCCTATACTGGGTGATGCGTTGCCCTATACTGGTTGACGTGTAGCCCTATACTGGGTGATGTGTGGCCCTATACTGGGTGATGTGTAGCTCTATACTGGGTGATGTGTAGCCCTATACTGGGTTATGTGTAGCCCTATACTGGGTGATGTGTAGCCCTATACTGGGTGATGTGTAGCCCTATACTGGGTGATGTGTAGCCCTATACTGGGTGATGTGTAGCCCTATACTGGGTGATGTGTAGCCCTATACTGGGTGGTGTGTAGCCCTATACTGGGTGATGTGTAGCCCTTTACTGGGTGGTGTGTAGCCCTATACTGGGTGATGTGTAGCCCTATACTGGGTGATGTGTAGCCCTATACTGGGTGATGTGTAGGTCTATACTGGGTGATGTGTAGCCATATACTGGGTGATGTGTAGCCCTATACTGGGTAATGTATAGCCCTATACTGGGTGATGTGTAGACCTATACTGGGTGATGTGTAGCCCTATACTGGGTGATGTGTAGCCCTATACTGGGTGATGTGTAGCTCTATACTGGGTGATGTGTAGCCCTATACAGGGTGATGTGTAGCTCTATACTGGGTGATGTGTAGCCCTATACTGGGTGATGTGTAGCCCTATACTGGGTGATGTGTAGCCCTATACTGGGTGATGTGTAGCCCTATACTGGGTGATGTGTAGCCCTATACTGGGTGATGTGTAGCCCTATACTGGGTGATGTGTAGCCCTATACTGGGTGGTGTGTAGCCCTATACTGGGTGATGTGTAGCCCTTTACTGGGTGGTGTGTAGCTCTATACTGGGTGATGTGTAGCCATATACTGGGTGATGTGTAGCCCTATACTGGGTAATGTATAGCCCTATACTGGGTGATGTGTAGACCTATACTGGGTGATGTGTAGCTCTATACTGGGTGATGTGTAGCCCTTTACTGGGTGATGTATAGCCATATACTGGGTGATGTGTAGCCGTAGACAGGTTGATGTGCAGCCTTATACTGGGTGATGTGTAGCCGTAGACAGGTTGATGTGCAGCCTTATACTGGGTGATGTGTAGCTCTATACTGGGTAATGTGTAGCCCTTTACTGGGTGATGTATAGCCCTATACTGGGTGATGTGTAGACCTATACTGGGTGATGTGTAGCTCTATACTGGGTGATGTGTAGCTCTATACTGGGTGATGTGTAGCCCTTTACTGGGTGATGTATAGCCATATACTGGGTGATGGGTAGCCGTAGACAGGTTGATGTGCAGCCTTATACTGGGTGATGTGTAGCTCTATACTGGGTGATGTGTAGCTCTATACTGGGTGATGTGTAGCCCTATACTGGGTGATGTGTTGCCCTATACTGGGTGATGTGTTGCCCTATTCTGGGTGATGTGTAGACCTATACTGGGTGATGTGTACACCTATACTGGGTGATGTGTAGACCTATACTGGGTGATGTGTAGCCCTATACTGGGTGATGTGTAGCCCTATACTGGGTGATCTGTAGCTCTTTACTGGGTGATGTGTAGCCGTATACTGGGTGATGTGTAGCCCTTTACTGGGTGATGTGTAGCCATATACTGGGTGATGGGTAGACGTAGACAGGTTGATGTGCAGCCTTATACTGGGTGATGTGTAGCCCTATACTGGGTGATGTGTAGCTCTATACTGGGTGATGTGTAGCCCTTTACTGGGTGATGTGTAGCCATATACTGGGTGATGGGTAGCCGTAGACAGGTTGATGTGTAGCCTTATACTGGGTGATGTGTAGACCTATACTGGGTGATGTGTAGCTCTATACTGGGTGATGTGTAGCCCTATACTGCTTGATGTGTAGCCTTATACTGGGTGACGTGTAGCCCTATACTGGGAGATATGTAGCCCTAAACTTACTGGATGATGTGTAGCCATATACTGGGTGACGTGTAGCCCAATACTGGGTGACGTGAAGACTTATACTGGGTGATGAGTAGCCCTATACTGGGTGATGTGTAGCCCTATACTGGGTGATGTGTAGCCCTATACTGGGTGATGTGTAGCTGTATACTGCGTGATGTGTAGCCGTATACTGGGTGATGTGTAGCCATATACTGGGTGATGTGTAGCCCTATGCTGGTTGATGTGTAGCCCTATGCTGGTTGATGTGTAGCCGTATACTGGGTGATGTGTAGCCGTATACTGTGTGATATGTAGCCCTATACTGGGTGATGTGTAGCCCTATACTGGGTGATGTGTAGCCCTATACTGGGTGACGTGTAGCCATATACTGGGTGATGTGTAGCCCTATACTGGGTGATGAGTAGCCCTATACTGGGTGATGTGTAGCCGTATACTGGGTGATGTGTAGCCATATACTGGGTGATGTGTAGCCCTATGCTGGTTGATGTGTAGCCGTATACTGGGTGATGTGTAGCCGTATACTGGGTGATATATAGCCCTATACTGGGTGATGAGTAGCCCTATACTGGGTGATGAGTAGCCCTATACTGGGTGATATGTAGCATTATACTGGGTGATGTGTAGCCCTATACTGGGTGATGTGTAGCCCTATACTGGGTGATGGGTAGTCCTATACTGGGTGATGTGTAGCCCTATACTGGGTGATGTGTAGCCCTATACTGGGTGATGTGTAGCCCTATACTGGGTGATGTGTGACCCTAAACTGGGTGATGTGTAGATCTTTACTGGGTGATGAGTAGCCCTATACTGGGTGATGTGTAGCCCTATACTGGGTAATGTGTAGCCTTATACTGGTTGATGTGTAGCCTTATACTGGGGGTTGTGTAGCCGTATACTGGGTGATGTGTAGCCTATACTGGTGATGTGTAGCCGTATACTGGGTGATGTGTAGCCCAATACTGGTGATGTGTAGCCGTATATTGGGTGATGTGTAGCCCTACACTGGTGATGTGTAGCCCTATACTGGGTGGTGTGTAGCCCTATACTGGGTGGTGTGTAGCCCTATACTGGGTGATGTGTAGCCCTATACTGGGTGATGTGTAGCCCTATACTGGTGATGTGTAGCCGTATACTGGGTGATGTGTAGCCCTATACTGGTGATGTGTAGCCCTATACTGGTGATGTGTATGTTATGATCTGCTACAAGCACTAAGGAAAGAGAGGAGATCTGTCCCTACAATAGAACTAAACTGAATCCCTACGATGTAACGGGGAACCTGATCCTGCGATCAGACCCGCTAAAGTCCTCGGCTAGTCTGTACGAAGACCTATAGATGCAAGGGAGGGATCCCTACAAGAACTACGGACTGGGATAAAGTTGGACACCTCCTAGCAGAAATTGTAGCAGTCAAAGACAAACACACAACAAAGAACATAGAGGTCCGAAGACCAAGCACAGCTAACAGATAACGGTAACAGAGCACCAAGCTAGCTCAAGAGTAGTAAATACAATGAAGTCCAGCAAGGCCAGGAGGGCGGAGCCGGATTAAATAGGCAAAAATGGTCATGTGACCAGCAAACTACAAAAAACCTAACAGGAGAGTTCTAACAGTACCCCCCCTTCTAAGAGGATCCTCCGGATCCCCTAGGACCGGGCTTATCAGGAAACCTCCTGTGAAACGCTCTGACAAGTCTGGAAGCAGAAACATCATCTGCCCTCACCCATGAGTTATCCTCGGGTCCGAAACCCTTCCAAGCGATGAGATACTGCAAACTCCCTCTATACCGTCTAGAATTTAGGATGCGGGAAATTTCATATTCCCCGTCCTCCACCATCGGAGAAACAGTGGCAGAGGCGTCACCAACCGACACATCAGCTTTTTTCAACAGAGAAACATGAAACACCGGATTAATCTTCCAGGAGGTTGGAACCTCCAACCTAACAGCAGATTGGTTAACTATCTGAAGCACCTTAAAGGGCCCTACAAACTTGGGACCCAATTTTTTCGAAGGAATCCTCAATCGCAGATTCTTAGAGGACAACCAAACCATGTCACCAATATCAAACGAAACCTCTTGCCGTTTCCTATCAAAGTACCTCTTAGATTTTTTGTTAGCCTCCTGAAGATTATCACGCACATCCGTCCAAACTCTCTCCAAGTCACCGGAAAAACTCTCCTCCTCAGGCACAGCCGATACCAATTTGGAGAATGACCCAAAAGACGGATGTCTCCCAGAACAACAAAAAAAAGGCGAACACCCAGCAGAGGATGATGTATGGTTGTTAAGAGCAAATTCAGCAAGCAGCAGAAACTCAGACCACCCCTCTTGATTGTCTGCCACAAAACAACGCAAGAACTGCTCAACATCCTGGTTCTTTCTTTCTGTCTGTCCATTAGACTCAGGATGATATCCGGATGAAAACGACAAATGAACTCCCAACCTGTCACAAAAGGCACGCCAAAAATGAGCCACGAACTGAGGTCCCCTATCAGAAACAATGTCAGTAGGAACGCCATGTAGTCTGACAATTTCCTTGACAAAGGCCTTAGCGAGTGTCTTAGCGCAAGGCTGTTTGATGAAGGGAACCAAGTGACACATCTTGCTAAAACGGTCCACGACCACCCAGATGACCGTGAAACCTTCAGAGGGGGGAAGGTCAGTAATAAAGTCCATAGCCAGATGTGTCCAAGGTGCACTAGGAACCTACAGAGGGCAAAGCAACCCCGCAGCCGGAGCATGCGAAGACTTAGATCTAGCACACACAGTACATTGACGCACCCACTTAATGACTTCCTTCTGCCATCCAGGCCACCAAAAACTACGACCCACAAGTCTCTTGGTCTCAGAAATTCCTGGATGACCTGCCAACCGAGACTCATGACACTCAACAAACAAATCTCTCCTAAAGGTCCCAGGCACAAACAACCTCCCATGGGGAGTGTTAGATGGGGCATTCTCCTGAGCTTTAAGAATCTCATCCTCCAAAACGAAGTCCAAAGCAGCAATCACAACACCTTCTTGTAAAATGCTCTCCTCCTCCTCAGCACCGACCATGGGAGAAAAGTTGCGAGACAAAGCATCCGCTTTAACATTCTTGGTACCCGGGATGTAAGTAACGGAAAAATTAAACCGCGAGAAAAAAAGTGCCCACCTAGCCTGACGGCATTCAAGCGCTTGGCAGCATCAAGATAGATCAGATTTTTATGATCAGTGAAAACCTGAATGGGAAATTCAGCACCTTCCAAGAGATGACGCCAGTGTTCAAATGCGAGTTTAATCGCCAGCAATTCCCGATTGCCAATATCGTAATTAAGTTCAGTCTCAGAAAATTTTTTTGAAAAAAAGGCACAGGGATGTACTCCATCCTTGTTATCCTGAGACAACACCGCACCGACCCCCACAGAGGAAGCATCAACCTCAACCAAAAACGGCTTAGTCACATCAGGCTGCATAAGGATGGGGGCAGAGGTGAACCTCTCCTTTAGAAACAGAAACGCTTCAATGGCCTCAGTAGTCCACTGAACCGCATCAGCACCTTTCCTGGTGAGATCGGTCAGCGGTTTGACAATAATAGAAATTTTTTTATGAATTTTCTGTAATAATTGGCGAAACCCCAAAACCTCTGTATCGATTTAAAACCAATCGGCCTAGGCCATTCCTGAACCGCATGAACCTTCACAGGGTCCATCTCAAAGCCCTCGCTGGAGATAATGTAGCCCAAAAAACTAATTCTCTGTACAGCGAACTCACATTTCTCCAGCTTAGCAAAAAGTGATTTGTCCATTAACAACTGTAATACCTCACGTACGCTCCGCCAATGAGACTCCAGATCAGGCGAATAAATCAGAATGTCATCCAAATACACAACCACATTTTTGCCGATCAAAGGTCTAAGGATGTCATTAATAAGATTCTGAAAAAATGCTGGAGCATTGGTGAGACCAAAAGGCATAACCAGATTCTAAAAATGACCCACAGGAGTGTTAAAAGCAGTCTTCCATTCATCACCCTCCTTCATGCGCAACAGATTGTATGCCCCCCGGAGATCAATTTTAGAGAACCACTTGGCCCCCACTAACTGGTTAAATAAATCAGGAATCAATGGCAGTGGGTAGGGATTGCGTACAGTAATTTTATTAATCTCACGAAAGTCCAGACAAGGACGTAAACCGCCATCTTTTTTTTTAACAAAAAAAAATCCAACAGCCACAGGAGACTTGGAAGGCCTAATGTGACCGGCGGCCAAGCTTGTCTGTATGTATTCCTCCAAAGCCTTTCTCTCAGGAATAGTAAGGTTAAATAAACGACTTTTAGGAAGAGTCGCTCCAGGGACAAATTCAATGGTACAATCATAGTCTCTATGGGGAGGCAAAATTTGTGACTCCTCCTCAGAAAAAACTCTCCAAAAATCCTGAATAGGTACAGGCAATTCCCCTCTATCCACAGCAGCAATACGTCCGTTACAACACTTGTCATAACACTTAAGGCTCCAGGACTTAATTTCATTGGTAGACCAATCCAGTACAGGATTGTGCAATTTTAACCTGGGCAACCCCAATATTACTGGAGAAGGCAAATTATTCAATACTACCAAATCCAAATTCTCTTGATGAACACCATTAATAGTGAGGGGAAACTCACAGACCTTGTGAGTAACACTCTTCAAGGGGGAACCATCGACAGAAACCACAGCAATAGGGGATGACAAAGGTTTAGGTTTTAATGTAAGTTTTTCCAAGAATCCCCCATCAATCACATTCAGAGTAGAACCCCAATCCACAAATACCAGAAATTCAATTAATTCTTCCTGAGCAGCGGTAGTGGCAGATAGGAATTTAAACAGGCAATACGGGCATAACTGACCATTTTTTTTTCTTTGTTCATACGAAGTACACAGCTCTTAATAAAATGACCAGAATTTCCGCAATAGAAGCACAAACCTTCAGAAAGCCTGCGGTCTTTTTCCTGAGAGCGGGGTGTCATCGCCCCAATCTCCATCGGCTCTCCTTTGTCAGCACAGACCCTCTCAAGACTCGGAGCTGACATAGCAGAGGATTTGCTCTCATTAACCCTTGCACGCAGTCTCCTGTCCACCGGTATAGCTAATTGCATAGCCTCCTGCAAGTTTCCAGGTGTGGGATAAGCAATCAGCAAATCCTTAACCCTTTCACCTAGCCCCGCAAGAAACAAACTTTTCAAAGCTGAATCGTTCCACCCCACCTGGGCAGACCACCGACGGAAGTGAGAACAATACTTTTCCACATTACCTGATCCCTGCCTCAAACGTCTCAATTCAGACTCAGCAGATGAGACACGATCAGGATCATCGTACAACAAACCCAAAGCAGAAAAAAAACTATCCACTGATCTAAAGCACGGATCACTAGGTTGGAGAGAAAAAGCCCATCCCTGAGGATCCTTGCGCAAAAGTGACATTATGAACCCTATGCGCTGTGATTCATCACCAGTGGATCCGGGTCTTAAACGAAAATACAATAAGCAAGCATTTTTAAAAGAAAAAAAATCTTATTGTTCACCAAAAAATAGATCAGGCAGACGTACCTTTGGCTCTACCAAATGTGCTCCAGAACAGCTACTCACGTGTTGTTGGAGCTCGGCCACCTCCAGAGAGAGTCCCTGCAAGCGTTGAGCCAAATCTTGAACCGAGACCATGATGGAAACTGTAGGTCTTTCCTTAGAGAAATTTTTTGGGCTGGACTTACTGTTATGATCTGCTACAAGCACTAAGGAAAGACAGGAGATCTGTCCCTACAATAGAACTAAACTGGATCCCTACAATGTAACGGGGAACCTGATCCTGCGATCAGACCCGCTAAAGTCCTCGGCTAGTCTGTACGAAGACCTATAGATGCAAGGGAGGGATCCCTACAAGAACTAGGGACTGGGATAAAGTTGGACACCTCCTAGCAGAAATTGTAGCAGTCAAAGACAAACACACAACAAAGAGCATAGAGGTCCGAAGACCAAGCACAACTAACAGAGAACGGTAACAGAGCACCAAGCTAGCTCAAGAGTAGTAAATACAATGAAGTCCAGCAAGGCCAGGAGGGCGGAGCCGGATTAAATAGGCAAAAATGGTCATGAAACCAGCAAACTAGAAAAAACCTAACAGGAGAGTTCTAACAGTGTAGCCCTATACTGGGTGATGTGTAGCCTTATATTGGGTGATATGTGTAACATCCCTGGCGGTGTGCTGGCATGGCTTACCATCTCCCACCATGCAAGACCGCCATCTTACCTATCAGTCCTGGCAGCACACTTTGCTCCATTATTTGCTGTGTGCATGTCTCTTGTCTGATTGCTTAGGGCGGTGGCCCTGTTACTTCCTGATTCTTAAAGTTACAGTGTGCGCAGTCCTAATGCGTCCCCAGCTTATTGCTGTGAGTCACTGGATACTTAAACCCCCTCCACCCAGTAGGAGGTGACTGAGCAACACTTTCTTTCAATGTGTTCTGTGCAACTGAGTTGCCAGGTCCTGTCCTGTATCTTGTCTGTTTCCGCCACCCTGGGGGCTGAGTACCCAGGATCGTTCCTGTATCTTGTTCCAGGTTCAGTTCCTGTCTGAACTGTGTCCTAGCCCATTACCTGTTTGTCTCTATGTCTGATCTTTTCCTTTTCCTGCAGTGTCTGAACCTGCACCTAACTCCAACTCGTTGTCTCTGTACTTCTGTTTGTGAGTTTTGTGTCCACTCGCTACTTCATTGCAAGTAACTTGTGTGTATCTGGTTCTGCTTGTCCCTTTTCCCTGCCTCCATATCTACCTCCTGTGTTCTAGCTACTTTCTTGTGTTTTCCAGTCAGTTCCATGTGAACAGAGCCCTGTCTTGTCTGCCTGCACCTGCGGCTCTGCTCCGCTCTGCTCCTCTTGCCCTCTGCATCTGCAGCTTAACTCTGCTTTGCTCCGCTTGTCCTCCGTGCCTGCAGTTCTGCTCTGCTCTGCTTGTCCTCGGCACCTGCGGCTCTGCTCCGCTCTGCTCCTCTTGCACTCTGCACCGGCAGCTTAACTCTGTTCTGCTCCGATTGTCCTCCGTGCCTGTGGTTCTGCTCTGCTCTGCTCCACTCGTCCTCTGCACCTGCGGCTCTCCTCTGCTCTGCTCTGCTCCTCTTGCCCTCCGCACCTGCAGCTTAACTCTGCTCTTCTCCGCTTGTCCTCTGCGCCTGCGGTTCTGCTCTGCTCCACTTGTCCTCCACGCCTGCAGTTCTGCTCTGCTCTGCTCCACTTGTCCTCCGCACCTGCGATTTTGCTCTCCTCTGCTTGTCCTCCGCGCCTGCGGTTCTGGTCTGCTCTGCTCCACTTGTCCTCTGCGCCTGCAGTTCTGCTCTGCTCTGCTCCGCTTGTCCTCCGCGCCTACAGTTTTGCTCTGCTCTGCTTGTCCTCTGCGCCAGCGGTTCTGCTCTGTTCTGCTCCATTTGTCCTCTGCGCCTGCGGTTCTGCTCTGCTTTGCTCTGCTTGTCCTCCGCGCCTGCGGTTATGCTCTGCTCCTCTTGTCCTCCGCGTCTGCGGTTCTGCTCTGCTTTGCTCCGCTTGTCCTCTCCACCTGCGGTTCTGCTCTGCTTGTCCTCCATGCCTGTGGTTCTGCTCTGCTCTGCTTGTCCACCGCACCTGCGGCTCTGTTCCTGTATCCCAGTCTGTACTGGTCCCTATTCAGCCTGTTTTACTACCTGCCAGTACCGGCCTGTCTGCATACCAGCCGTGCCTGCCAGTACCCGCCTGTCTGCACACCAGTCTTGCCTGCCGGTACCCGCCTGCCTGCTTACCAGTCTTGCCTGCCGGTACCCACCTGCCTGCATACCAGCCATGGCTGCCGGTACCCACCTGCCTGCATACCAGCCGTGCCTGCCGGTACCCACCTGCCTGCATACCAGCCGTGCCTGCCGGTACCCACCTGCCTGCATACCAGCCATGCTTGCCGGTACTCACCTGCCTGAATACCAGGCATGCCTGCCAGCACCTGCCTGTCTGCATACCAGCTAAACCGTTCCTGCATTCCCCGGTGTGGGTCAACAGCTGTGACCGGGGTCTGACCTGGAGTAGCACCTGGGCCACCTCCCATGTCCCTCCTCGGACCACGGAGTCAATTAAGCCACCGTGTGTTCGTGGTCGGATCTGGCGAGGCCCCTAGTCACGCCCCTCCAGGCACTCCTCGGTTCGTGGCCCAGTGGGACCACTAACCACGCTTACGCCAGTCAGTCCGGGCGTGAGCGTAACAATGTGTAGCCATATACTGGGTGATGAGTAGCCATATACTGGGTGATGTGTAGCCCTATACTGGGTGATGTGTATCCCTATACTGGATGATGTGTAGCCTTATACTGGGGGATGTGTAGCCGTATACTGGGTGATGTGTAGCCTATACTGGGTGATGTGTGGCCCTATACTGGGTGATGTGTGGCCCTATACAGGGTGATGTGTAGCCATATACAGGGTGATGTGTAGCCCTATACTGGGTGATGTGTAGCCCTATACTGGGTGATGTGTAGCCTTATACTGGGTGATGTGTAGCCTTATACTGGGTGATGTGTAGCCCTATACTGGGTTACGTGTAGCCGTATACTGGGTGACGTGTGGCCATATACAGGGTGATGTGTAGCCCTATACTGGGTGATGTGTAGCCATATACTGGGTGATGTGTGGCCCTATACTGGGTGATGTGTAGCCCTATACTGGTTGACGTGTAGCCCTATACTGGGTGACATGTGGCCCTATACTGGGTGACATGTAGCCCTATACTGGGTGACGTGTGGCCCTATACTGGGTGATGTGCAGCCTTATGCTGGGTGATGTGTAGCCCTATGCTGGTTGATGTGTAGCCCTATGCTGGTTGATGTGTAGCCCTATACTGGTTGACGTGTAGCCCTATACTGGGTGACATGTAGCCCTATACTGGGTGACGTTTGGCCCTATACTGGGTGATGTGTAGCCCTATACTGGGTGATGTGTAGCCCTATACTGGTTGACGTGTAGCCCTATACTGGGTGACATGTGGCCCTATACTGGGTGACATGTAGCCCTATACTGGGTGACGTGTGGCCCTATACTGGGTGATGTGTAGCCCTATGCTGATTGATGTGTGGCCCTATACTGGGTGGTGTGTAGCCCTATGCTGGGTGGTGTGTAGCCCTATGCTGGGTGGTGTGTAGCCCTATGCTGATTGATGTGTAGCCCTATACTGGGTGATGTGCAACGTGAAAAAAATGTGGAAATGTTCATAGGGTATGAATACTTTTTCAAGGCACTGTATCTTATTAGAGAAAGCCGCCTCTTTCTCCTCCTGGACTGATCTTTCACTTTCAGTTCATGGGTAAGGATCTGCAGTCAGTGAAGACAGATTTTCTGACTACTGAGATAGGAGGTGACAGTTGGTGCTGTAAAAATCTATGGAGGGAGGAGGGGAAGTAGGTGGGAGGAGCTAGAGTCAGACAAAGACATTTTGCTGTAAGTTCTCCTGAGGTGGGAGGAGCTAGATCCAGACAGACATTCGGCTGTAAGCTCTCCTGAGGTGGGAGGAGCTAGATACAGACAGACATTCTGCTGCAAGTTCTCCTGAGGTGGGAGGAGCTAGAGACAGACAGACATTCTGCTGAAAGTTCTCCTGAGGTGGGAGGAGCTAGAGACAGACAGACATTCTGCTGTAAGCTCTCCTGAGGTGGGAGGAGCTAGATCCAGACAGACATTCTGCTGTAAGCTCTCCTGAGGTGGGAGGAGCTAGAGACAGACAGACATTCTGCTGCAAGTTCTCCTGAGGTGGGAGGAGCTAGAGACAGACAGACATTTGGCTGAAAGTTCTCCTGAGGTGGGAGGAGCTAGAGACAGACAGACATTCTGCTGTAAACTCTCCTGAGGTGGGAGGAGCTAGATACAGACAGACATTCGGCTGTAAGCTCTCCTGAGGTGGGAGGAGCTAGAGACAGACAGACATTCGGCTGCAAGTTCTCCTGAGGTGGGAGGAGCTAGAGGCAGACAAACATTCTGCTGTAAGCTCTCCTGAGGTGGGAGGAGCTAGAGGCAGATAAACATTCTGCTGTAAGTTCTCCTGAGGTGGGAGGAGATAGATACAGACAGACATTCTGCTGCAAGTTCTCCTGAGGTGGGAGGAGCTAAAAGCAGAGACATTCTTCTGCAAGTTCTCTTGAGGTAGGAGGAGCTAGAGGCAGACAGACATTCTTCTGCAAGTTCTCCTGAGGTGGGAGGAGCTAGATACAGACAGACATTCTGCTGCAAGTTCTCCTGAGGTGGGAGGAGCTAGATACAGACAGACATCCTGCTGCAAGTTCTCCTGAGGTGGGAGGAGATAGATACAGACAGACATCCTGCTGCAAGTTCTCCTGAGGTGGGAGGAGATAGATACAGACAGACATTCTGCTGTAAGCTCTCCTGAGGTGGGAGGAGCTAAAAGCAGAGACATTCTGCTGCAAGTTCTCTTGAGGTAGGAGGAGCTAGATACAGACAGACATTCTGCTGTAAGCTCTCCTGAGGTGGGAGGAGATAGATACAGACAGACATCCTGCTGCAAGTTCTCCTGAGGTGGGAGGAGATAGATACAGACAGACATTTTGCTGTAAGCTCTCCTGAGGTGGGAGGAGCTAAAAGCAGAGACATTCTGCTGCAAGTTCTCTTGAGGTAGGAGGAGCTAGATACAGACAGACATTCTGCTGTAAGCTCTCCTGAGGTGGGAGGAGCTAGAGGCAGACAGACCTTCTGCTGCAAGTTCTCCTGAAGGGACTGTTACAGTTTAACTTATTTTTTTTAAAGTGTACCTGTTATTGCAGAAGAACTTGTAGCAGAATGCCTGTCTTATTCTAGCTCTTCCCCTCTCCATAGAACATTATGAGCACCAACTGTCATTTTCTGTCTCAGAAATGGGAAAAGTTGTCTTCAATGAATACAGATATTACTACTCCTGCATTGAGAGTGAATGATCAGTCCAGGAGGAGAAAGAAGTGTATTTTTCTGATAAGATATATGATAAATTTGCTTATTTTCTTGTGTATTATTAATTTATGAAATAAAAATTCAAATTACGGTCATAACTCAGATCTCCAGCATGGCAGGCAATCACTTTTTCATGTCGGTGTTTCGGTAGCATTGTGGTTGCCTTCATGCCGTATCCTCCTCGCACAGATCTATCGCAGTCACAGTCAGGATGTTTAGCTGTGCACAGTATTTGCTAATGCCCAATTGTTCTTTATATGAGATCAGCGGGTAATTTAACTTCTACACGCATGACCGGCCTTGAGACCTTGTGATTGCAGGATGACTGAAGAGACGTGGATGAGATTTATGGGCATTCATGTATTATGAATCACATTGGCTGAAGGCTTGGGTCATTATCAGTAATGGGAAATAATAATAGAATGACCACATCTGCAGGAACATTGCACATTTACCTGAAACTTATAACCTTATAACCCATGACTTATAAACTAAAGGGGTGGACAGGTCCTTTTGGCAGAATCTTTGAGTGAATTAAGTCTGTAAGAAGGCCAATGGGATGGGGATTCAAGACCTTCAGCCAAGGGTCCAAAATATGGTTAACGCTCCCAATTCCACTGCTGATAGCCATTTAAAGAGGACTTGTCACTTGTTCAAAAATAAGTAGGCTACATACCTTGTAAAAATCTCTGAGCTACCCAGATTCTGTCGCTCTTTTCCGTTTTGAACTGCTTTGCTCCATTGCAGAGATATTCACATTTGTTACTTCTGGAGTGCAGTATGTGAAATCTCTGCTTGCAGATCAACTGGGTGTTTCTTCAGAGTCTCCCCTCTGCACTTTCACCCCTCCCTTCTAGATGCTGCCAATCACATTTCGGCAGTAGATCTACTACTTTGACAACTCTACCCCACGCTTGGCCATGATAAAGTAAAAAAGCTTAAATTCACCTCCTGTGTTGGCGCCATTTCAGCGGTGTCGGCACTTGCGGTCCTGGGGCTCTAGTCAAGTTGTTGTAATACGTGAGCCAGGCACCCAAATGTCACACTCAGTGCGGGAAAGACTAAGTGCAACACAAAGGGATGAGGGGAGGGTAGCCCAAACGCTAGGGAAAGGGGGAGTGGAGACCCCTAGGCAGATCTAATATCAACCTACCTGTCCTACCGTCCCTATATAGGTTCCGCACCTATCGCCAAACAGGAAACCTAATCCCTGTATATCCCTAGAGCTAGGCCCTAGATAGGGAGGAGGGTAAGCACTGGTCAGTCCCCACTATAAACTAAAGGCAACAAGGGAGACAAAAAAAGGGGAGAAAACTTAGCTTGAGCAGACACCAGAGAGATAACACCAAACGTCCTCCAAGGGCACCAGAGAGGAAGCTAGTCGACTGCTTTATCTCCAAGCCTTCACTATAGAAAATGAGAATATCACCGGTGACTCCATGAAGCAGACTGAGAGTTTATAAACACCCAAGCCAGGGTGTGTCAATCAGAGCAGGAGGGAGGTTGCCGCTGGATTCAAAAGTAAGAAGGATTAAAAAAGCGCCTGCAATGCCAAACACAGTGACCTTCTGTAGCCAGATCCAGAGGGACTGACTGTTACATCTGACACACACTTGACACCAATCAGAGCTGGCGTAATTATCCCCGCCTTCGTATGAATTGAACATAAAGAGGAAGTGAGAGAGCAGCTGCAGCCCGGACTTCCTCTTCATGTTCAATTCGACAGAAGGTCGGGACAGTGACGCTGGTGCTGATTGGGCACTGGGCTCATGTATCACAACAACCGTATGAGAGCTCTAGGACCATGAGTGCCAACACTACTGGAATGGCGCCGGCACAGAAGATGAGTATAAGCTTTTTTATTTTATCGGGGCCAAACATTTAGATCAAGAAGGGGTTGTCCTAGTAGTGGACAACCCTTTTTTACAAGGGAGTGAGATTTGTTGCTAAGAGGTCCAGGTCCCAGTCCAATATTTTGTCACATAGTTTATATATCATTGTGGAAATTCCTAGGAACACTTGGTTGTCCCTGAAATGTTGTGATTAATGTGTCGTACCATGTTGTAGGTTGTGGGCTATGTAGACACAGGCTTGGACTGTGTCAGGACTCGAACCCAGGAGCTCTTGTGCACCAGGCGGCAGCTCTTCCCTCTTAGCTATTCAGCTCACTGGACAGTTCCTGGCTAACCTAGACTCTAGTACCTGTGTTGTTCCTAAGCAGCTTTACCCTGTGTTGCTCCTGATTGACTACATCCTGTGAGTTCCTGATTGAACACCCTATTTAAACCTGGCCTGGCATCTCCTTCCTTGCGAGATTATTGAGCTCCCAGCCTCTAGTCAAGCGCTCCCTTCACCTGTCTCATTCAAGATTTTACTGCTTTTCCTGTGTACCGATTCCTGGCTTTTCCTGACTACGCTACCTGCCAGTGATGCCCCTAATGGTGGCAATACCACTACTCCAACCCAGGTCAGTTCCTAACAGACTGACCCACACAAGAACAAGAGAATCCTCCGGTGGGCCACCACCCTCTTATATGAGAAGTACTTGGTAAAATATACTTGAATCACTATGTACAGACAATGGCAGCATGTTATTCATTTAACAATCTACCCAGTTCATTGTTATATAAATTTGTGATGGAGGATAATGTCACATTTGCATGAAGCTGAAAACTGGGGCCCTGGAGTTGATTACTGGTGGGTCCTTGGCATCGCAGTCCTACACTGTGTAGATGACGTGTCCTCCCGGGCCTCTGGTTGCCGGGGGGGGGGGGGATATCACGGTGGCTGGTTCGTGACCCAGGGCGGTCAGTGAAAAGGGGAAACTTCTGTTATATGGGGTTTTTGGGATTTTTCGTGACGCCACCTGTGGTGTCTGGCGAGGATCACCAGCGCTGCAACAGTCCTCTGAGGCAGATGTTAGAGCAGCTTGTGATGGGACGGCTCTCCACAGGTGGAGCAGGCCTCAGGGCTGCGTAGGGGATGTACTGGATGGTGGTGCAGGGGAGAGACAGCAGGACGGTCCCAGAGGAAGGATGGACACTCACACAGGGGTAAGCTTCAGTACCTTTACTGGTGATGCTGCAGGCACGGTCCGGGGTACTCCAGGTGAAGGGCGCACTTCTGGACTCTCCCCAGTGAGCGGGTATAGGGCCTCCTGATCCTTTGCTTTACTCTCTCAGCTTCTGGCCTGCCTGGAGCTGGGCCTAGCTTGGTTACTGTCTCTCTCTGCACCTGCTGACCTGGTGGTAGGGCCTTCCCTTTGGAGATCACTCTCCCTGGACGCTGGGACCTCTGTGACTCCTAGCCCTGGTACTACAATCAGCATTAGGTGGTCCTGGGACCTGTAGTTCTCCAGGGGTTCCAGTGGTTCCTACTGGGTATAAGGAGTCCCTGTAGGAGCGGACCCGGTGTCCGGTATATAAATCGGGGTGAGCTTACTATGCTCCTCTGCCCCCTTAGCTCCACTCTCCTTTTCCTCTCGCCGTCGACCACTCTCGGGGCCGTCACTACTTGGCAGCTGGCTTGCTGCGTCTTCACCGCTCTCTGAGCGTCAGCACACTCTCTGCTCACTGTGAGCTGTGTTCCTCTCTGAACACTGTACTGAAACTCAGACTGAGCTGCCTGGCTCCACCCTCCCTATATATATCCCTAACGGGCTCTCTCTGCTGGTCTGAGGTGGAAGGTGGAGGTGTATGAATGTAGTGAGGGCCTCTTGTGGAGAAGTAAATCCACGCACCCTTCTGGGTTCTGTGGCACCAATGCGCAGCAGGGCGCCACATAGACATATATAAAAAACAACTAACTATACCTCTAATACCACTGGGGTTACTTTTAGAATTAAAACATTTATTAATAGTAATTCTACACATGTGGTATACTGAGCAACATGCAGAGCATGTATTCTCTAATATACAGGATGTACAAGGAGAAAACTCAAGAGACGAATCTCTGAACACATAAATGGGGATAAGGCTGATCCTAACACTAGCAAACGTTCTCTATCTGGTGTGTCTTAACATTTTTGGAGAAACATAATGGAGATATTAGGGACCTAGTGGTGGGTGGTATGGAGAGAATTAATTGTCCTTTGAGAGGGAGAGACCGGTCTGCGCTTCTGAGGACACGGGATGATTGCTGGATCTTTTGCATGGAAACTCGAGCACTATCGGGTTTGAACTTTAAAAAATATTTATTATATTATTATTAAGATAAGCTAAATACTGCTGTAAATTGTCTAATAATGATTTAATGATTTATATATTATTATATCTTGAGTTTCATCTTGAATTAAAACAAATGTTGAGATAATTATTCTGTCTAAATGTTATACCGTTATTGATCTTAAGATCATTCTGTCTAAATGTTATACCGTTATTGGTCTTCAGATTAATTATGGGCGACACTCTAGTCTTATGTCATGGTCTTCATAGGTATTTACGGATTCCATTTATGTGTGAATAGTGCCATGACTAAGAGTTTTTTTTTATTGAAATGCGTAGGTCTAGTGTTTCCTTGTTTTTAAATTAATGAAGTTGTCCACTACTTGGACAACTCCTTCTCATAGCTCATGCTTGGCCCCGATAAAATAAAAAAAAAGCTTATTCGCCCCTCCCATACTGGCGCCGTTCCAGCTACGTCAACACTCGCACTCCCTGGGGTTCCCGTGCTGTTGTTGTGACACGTGACGCCGGCGCCCAGTCAGAGCTGGCGTCACTATCCATGCCTCCTGTCGAATTGACCATGAAGAAGTCAGAGAAGAGCTGCAGCCTGGACATCCTCTTCATGTTCAGGAGACGGGGACAGTAAGGCCAGTGCTGATTGGACGCCGGGGTCACAGCAACTGAACGAGAGCCCTGGGACCACGAGTGCCGACACCACTGGAGCGGCGCCAGCACGGGAGGAGAGTATACGTTTTTTTATTTTATCGGGGCCAAACATTTAGATCAAGAAGGTGTTGTCCAGGTAGCGAACAACCTCTTTAACCTTTTAGAGCATATCAATAAACTATGTTTTATAATAAGAAAAAAATAAGATAATCTTTTGGTGGCAGCTGGATATCTTCTTGTACACACAAACCTGACCTGGGAACTGGACTCAGGAATTCCATGCACCGCACCCATCCTGGATCAACTACCTTCACTGGTGAGCTGATGTAATCCTCCTTCCTTTGCCTTGGGAGTTTCTTCAGAGTCTTCTCTGGGGGCGTGCGCTTTCACCCCTCGCTTCTAGATGCTGCCAATCACAGCTCAGCAGCTGATCTAGCAGTCTCTTAGTTTCACTTGCTGCTGCGCAGTCATTAGCAATGTCTGGGAGAGAGGGCTGACACCGCACGCCCCCAGAGAAGATGTGGCACACCTGAGGGTTCAGTCGCCACAGGGGTACTGCACCTCACCTAGAGGTGTGGTATCTCCTTCTCTCAGGTAAGGAGGGAGTGCTGCACGGAACCCCAAAACACCTGCATCCAACACTACAGTGCTCCAGGCCGGCTGGAGGGGCAAAATGCAATGTGTCTCCTGCTGAACCCTGTCCCTGGATGGAGTGGGGGGAACCAAAGAGAGGGGGAACCAGTAGTGGGTGTGGGTGGAGGATGTAGAGTAGGGAAGCACCATTGTAGAAAGTATAAAAAGGGAAGCCATCTTAGGGTGGCAGGTCAGTAGGACAGTCAGTCAGTGAGGAGTAAGGGGAGCAGAGTCTCTTCAGGAGCTCTGCTCCACAAGTGGGGCCCAGTAATAGAGGCCCAGGAGGGGAGCAGAGGAGAAAGGCTCCGTTTTACAGAAGAGATCCCAGGGGGTACGGTGAGTGCAGGACGGCACCCGTATGCCCCGAATCTGCCAGGTGTCAGAGGGATCAGGCAGCAGGAAGGGAACCGGTCCCTGGACCAGCCGCGTTACTCCAGGTCTCGGCTGGAAAAACCGGAGGCTTCTGCACTTCCACGGTGCAGTCGCCACAGTCTCACCCTAGTCACCGTGAAGGGTCAAGTAGGTCCGGGAACTCCAGGTTGATCAGAGGGACTTCAGAGTGTAATAGTGACACTGAAATAGTTAAAGGGAGGTTTCCCGTAGTTAAACCTCTTAGAACTGTTGGTAGGCCAAGCTAAGAGGTTAGCATCAGTGGTCCAGTCAGTAGAGTAGAGGGGGAACTTAGTGTCCTGACCAAGCCTTGAGTGTTATAGAGCTTGGTCCTGGCATAATGCCTTGTGGGCTGCAGTACCTGTAATCAGCCACAAGATGCCACTTTCCTGGGTGCAGATGTTAGGTTGAGTCTGCTAGCAGTATTACAGACAGTGATGGGGTTAATGCTGTGTGATGACAGTCCACAGAGGGTGGGCACATTAGGAAAATCTCTGCTTAAGTTTCCAGAAGCAGGAAGTGATGAGTAGTAAGAGATAGAACAGTGAACTGTACGGGCTGCCTGACTATATATTGGCTGCTAGGGTAGACGGGAGCTCCATACCCTCAGACAGTGGGATCACCAGTGCAAAGGTCTCCCTGAGTACTATTAGCCGGCCGGAGAAACTCAACGGAGATATTGAGGACCCGGGGCACTTCTAGTCTGCAGGTAGCAGAGGAAGATAAATAGGACTCCAGGCTAAGACGTGGGGGAGATATCAGATCCCGAACACTGTTGGTATTGCAGAAGAGTCTCTTGGGCTAGAGATAGAGTCACAGAGATGCTTCACTCAAAGAGGGAACCAGGGCTGAAGATGTTGCCAGCGCCTGTGAGGGAGATAATAACCTGTCGGGCCTTATCCATTATATCTGCCTAAAAATATTGTACATATTCCTCTTCCCCAAGTAAAGTCACAGCTATGGTTATGAACATCGTGTCCTCTGAATTTATTGCTGCCCTGGTCGGATGCTTTGAAGTAAGTGGAGAGCCCCACGTACACAGCCACACATCAGAGGGAGGACACAAATTGTCTGTAGGGTGCCAGAGCAAGAGGGGGCTACAGCTCGCCCACGACTACCTCGCTGGGGCACCTTACAAGAGCACTCGATCAGGACTGTGTGTGGGGGAGAGCAGGGCAGGAGGGAGAAGACCCAGCGCGTGAAGTCGGTCAAGGAAAGGAAAATAAGAAAGGGGGTCCTGTTAAGTGCTTCTAATCTACCTGAAGGAGTGCTGAACCCCTGCCTGGCAAACGCAGTGCGACACGGGAGGCTGACACCCGTACAGTGTACCTGAGAGACTTGAACAAGAACTGTGAGTAAGGACCCTGGGACTGCACTTCCTTGTCTCTGTGTTTCTTGCTGCGCCATCAATCCCTGCACTACAACGTCCTGCACAACCTGCAACATCTACACTGCCCTGGAGCTAGCTCTTCCTGTGGAGAGCTACATCATCCCTGCTGCAGTAACATCAGCTTCAGAGGACTGCTCCACAGCGGTGGCTCCCCTTAGCCGCATTCCACAGGTGGTGTCACAAACTCTATAAATCCCCTATAAATAGAATTCCCTTTTGTTGACTGCCCTGGGTCACAGACCGGGTCACCGCCACTGTGACATCAACCCCGGCATCTACCGACCCGGCACCGAGTGCCCCACGGCCCAGGGGTCGCGTCAAAGACTCTGAAGAAACGCCCAGTTGATCTGCAAGCAGAGATTTCTCATACTGCGCACCAGAAGAAACAAATGTGAATATCTCCGCAATGGAGCGACGCAACGCAAAATGGAAAAAAGCGGCAAAATCGGGGGAGCGCTGGGATTTTTGCAAGGTATTTAACTCAATTGTTTGAGCAAGTAACAGGTCCTCTTTAATGGGTTATTTCCACAATATTAATCACAGCTCAGTGGTTTAAAATCCTGAAATAAATGAAGTTGTCCAATGCAATCAATTTCCAAAAGTTCTCGCTGCCCTGGATATCACTCCCTGATAACCTGCATGTTAGAGGCTTTTGCTCAGCAGATTGCCCATGGATAGGCCCTGTAGTTCTTTCACAGCAGGTCGCACATGCTCAGTAGATACCGGATATTCTTCTATAGTGGATATCCGCCTCTTGTGGTGCAGGGAGACAGCTTACGTATGATTGCGCTGTGATTGATGTTTGGAGCTAGGAGTAGACACATATCTAGAGCATGTCCAGAACTGGAGGATTAGAGGATTACACAGGGCGGTGGGGACAAACAAGAAGTACATGTATTGATTGACATAATATTAGAAACTATGCACAGCCCCAGGATATTAAACTTTAGGGAGTTAGAAAAAAAAATAATACATTCTAGGACAATCCCTTTAATCTTTTCACCACCAATAATGTACAGTTGTAATTAAAATTATTCACCTCTCCTTTTATAATTATTAGTAACATATCCAACCTTTTTTTCTGTTTGAAATAAACCAAAAGAAAGAAGAACAACTAATATAACAAGTTTTTATTTCTGCAAATTCATCAGAAAATACCACGTTTACTGACTACTGCAGACTCAATATTCACACCCTTCATGACCGGCCTTTTTAGTAGTTAGGAAGAGTCCCTCTGGCTGTTATGATCTGCTGCCCCTTTAGCTGTTATGACCTGCGGCAAATGTGATGGATATCCAAACATCAGCTTTGGGCAGTGTTCCTGGAGAATATTAACCTATTCCTCATGGACAATGGCTCATGGCCATTTGCTGCTACCGACGTGTTCATATCTGATTAAAGATTTTCTGTGAGGTTCAATTCAGATAACTGTGATGGCCACTCAAAAATCTTCTAGAACGTGTAGGACCAGCCAGACTTTTTGGTTTACTTTGGATCATTGTCCTTTTAGAAGGTCCAAAAAAGCCCAAGCTTTAGCAAATTACTGAATACAGTGACGAGCAAAAGGGTAACATATCTCACCATCTACTACTGCTTCCAACATGAGACTACCATCATTTTTTATCATCTTGGTTATCTCATACATAAATTTGACTTGTAACTATTTAGCATATGATTAATTACACAGCTTCTTGTCAAGTCACTGCATTGTTACTGTTTTGTTCCAAAAAAAACTAAATTTTAATTATTCTTATTTTGTCAGTATTTTGTAAATCCACCTTTGGCTTTCAACACTGCCTGAATCCTTCTCGGCATGCTCTCGATCAGATTCAAGCATGTCTCAACGGATATCTGACCCCAGGTCTCTTCTACACGTTCCCAAAGTTGGTGCAGATTGGTTGACTCGATTGGGTATGCATGCCGCTCTTTTTTCAACACTACCCACAAGTGTTGGATTGGGTTGAGGTCTGGGGACTGTGGGGTCAATCCAGCTCCTCTACTTCATGGTCATTGAACCATTTATTCGCCAATCTCGACGTATGCTTCACGTCGTTGATCTGCTGGAACATTATGTTATCCTTTTTATACCCATAGAACTCAAGTGTACAAAGTAACTCGTCTTGTAGGATACTAACAAATAGCTCAACATTGAGACCACCATCGATCCTGCTCAACTATCCAATGGCTTTGTCTGTGAAACAACCCCATTTCATCAGGTTTACTCCACAGAATTTGACAATTCCTTCAATTTCTCGATCTGTTAGCCCCTTTTTCCCTTGTTTTTTGTTTCCAGACCCCTTTTCACCTATCAGAACCTAGTCAATTGATTTTCGTCTCATTGCTTCAAATCACTGGTTTAATCTACTGTTCACTTTTCAGATTTGGCAAACTTGAGCCGACGCATCTTATAACGAGATTGAGGTCGCGGGCTTCTACACCTTTTTTCGGGCCACCATTCCAGACTTCTGCAACGTGCGTCACACGGTGCTTGCATGGACTTCTGTGATCTCACTATTATGAAGCTTACGAGCCTCCTCCACTGCCGTGTTTGCACATCATGACTGATAGACCTTGTGATGAGCCGACTTGTTGACTCCGATATTTTGGCTTGACGTCCACCTCTTGGCTTTTGAATGGATGGACGGACTTAATTTCATGTTTATCCATCTGTCATGGCGCTCACATGATGCAGTTTGGCAATTTTCTTGGCCGAGACACCGCTATCGATGAGCTGGATGATGCGTTTTCTCTTTTCTTGGGAAATGTTCTTCATGGCTGCTCCTCGATTCGAACCAGAGACCTTTCACTTGGGAGTCAACCTAATAACTCGCTGAACTATTAGGGGATGTGAGGACAGGTTGTAATTTGTAGTATACAGGAACCACCAGGAGCAAAACAGTAACAATGCAGCGACATGAGAAGAATCTGCATAACTAATCATATGCTAAATAGTTACAAGTCAAATTTACGTAGGAGATAGCCAAGATGAAGGTCTATAAAATGGTGGAAGTCTCATGTGTGAAGCAGTAGTGGATGGTGAGATATGGAGCCTGAGAGTCAAAAGGTCAAAACATTGTAACCATTTTGCTCCTCAGTGTATATTAGGCATTGTATTAGTATATATATATGGATTATAATGGCCATATATCAATTATCTGGAGGTAACTGCCCATGAGGAACGGGCTAGGATTCCCCAGGAATGCTGCCAGAAGCTAGTGTCTGGTGATGCAGTACATCTGTAGCAGGTCATAACAGCCAGAGGAGATACAGGTCATAACAGCCAGAGGGGATACAGGTCATAACAGCCAGAGGGGCTCTACTAAGTACTAAATATACGGGTCATGAAGTGAAGAATTGTAAGACTGCTTTAGTCAGTAAAAGTGTCATTTTGAGCTGAGTTTGGAGAAATAACTTGTTATATTAGTTGTGTTCAGCTTATTGACATTGCTCTTGTTTCATTGTTTTTTTGTAAACAGCAGCAAATTTGTAAATTTTGCTAAAAAACAAAACAACTAAATTTTCAATGAGGGAGGGGGAATTATTTTGATTGCAACTGTAAACCACATATCATGACTTTGATCTTATTTTCTAAATCAAGAGCTCATTTGAGGTCGGAGGGCGCAATGAAAAGTCTTACTTCCTGCTCCCGTTTATAGGAGGGAAGGAGGAATCTACAAGTGTGAGCAGGAAGAAAGATCAAAGCCGGTTACAGTCTTTTCTTCCCTGGTATAACCTGCACTGACCTCAGGGGGCAATAGAACAACTCTTCTTAATGGTTTCACCCCAAAATCACAGAGGATATACATTACGTCCTCTGATTGCCAGATGTAGGGTTTTCTTCTACTAAAGGGGTGAGAGAAAGCTACAAGATAGAACACAAGGAAAGATCAAAGCCGGTTACAGTCATCATTTACGCTACACAGTCTCCTGTCACCTCCAGGAGTGATTCAGGAGCTTTTCTTCATGCTATCACTTTTCTTCATGCTATCAAATCACAGAGGATATACATTATGTCCTCTGACTGCCAGATGTAGGTTTTTTCTTTTACTAAAGGGGTGAGAGAAAGCTACAAGTCAGACCAGGAGTAAGATCAATGCCAGTTACAGTCACCTCAGGAAGTGATACAGGAGCTTTTCTTCATGGTATCACTCCCAAATCACAGAAGATATACATTATCTCCTCTGACTGACATATGTAAGGTTTTATTCCCTACTTAAGAGGTGAGAAGCTACAAGTTAGAACAGGAGGAAAGATCTAAGCTGGTTACAGACATCTCTTCCCTTACACAGCCTCTTGTCACCTCAGGAAGTGGTACAGGAGCTTTTCCTCATTGTATCACTCCCAAATCACAGAGTATATACTGTGCATTATGTCCTCTGACTGCCACATGTAGGGGTTTTTCTTTTACTAAAGGAGTGAGAGAAAGCTACAAGTCAGACCAGGAGTAAAGATCAATGCCAGTTACAGTCACCTCAGGAAGTGATACAGGAGCTTTTCTTCATGATATCACTCCCAAATCACAGAGGATATACATTATCTCCTCTGACTGACATATGTAAGGTTTTATTCCCTACTAAAGAGGTGAGAAGCTACAAGTTAGAAAAGGAGGAAAAATCTAAGCTGGTTACAGACATCTCTTCCCTTACACAGCCTCTTGTCACCTCAGGAAGTGGTAAAGGAGCTTTTCTTCATGGTATCACTCCCAAATCACAGAGGATATACATTATGACCTTTGACTGCCAGATGCTGTTTTTTTTATCCTACTAATGAGGTGAGAAGCTACAAGTTAGAACAAGAGGAAATATTCAGGCCTGTTTCAGTCATCTATTCCCCTGAATAACATTCATTGACTGCAGGGGGTGACACAGGAAATTTTCTTCATGGTATCACTCCCCTTAATAATCAGGGAGGCAATGTGCCCGCATGAAAGGTTATGGTGAGAAGAACCGTTCAACATGTAATCACCCAACCCTAGAAGAAGTTTTATTGACTATATAATGACATCTGCATCAGTGACTTTTGATCTCATCTTTTCTGCTGAATAGATGCGGATACAGAATGTGGATGTAGACACAGAAGTAAATGACTTGTATGAACTGCCCATCTTGATCTTTTTATTTTAGCAGTTATGCATCTCATGCTCTGCTTGGGTCGGATTTTAACCCCCAAACCTGAAAGTTTAAATATATATATTAAAAAAAATTACATTCTGATGCAAAATTTCATGAAGGAGTTTATGCGTACATATTAAAATACCTAGCCATCGCCGTTCTCCTGTCCCATCTCCTTCTGCCCCACGTGACCGCAGTTCTGATTAGCTGGAAACACGGCATCTTCTGTGTGCAATGGAAGTTTCTTTTTCAATGTACATAAGTCTATGAGAGCGTCGATGAGAGTATCATAGGCTTACAGTGAGAAAGTGGAACGACTCTGGGAATGGGGAGATGACAATTACTATTTTCATAAGTGCATTGTGCAGTCAACAACTAGAGATGAGCGGATCAGACAAAATTCTAATTTGTATGGTCAAGTGGTTTTTCCAGGGAAATTCATTTTTTTTGGCCTATTAAATGTCCCTTATTATTCTCTGGACAGACCCCATAGTATAATAAATGTAATACATAAAAAATCCATACATTCACCACTCACCTCTCTGGCCCCTCCGCTGATCACCCATCCTGTTCTCGTTGCATCTCCTGATCCCCTGCCGCTCAAACTATATTCCCCGGGATCTCGAGATGACTCAGCTTTCATGGGGCCAAGAGGCTTCTGCAAAGACGTGCAGGAGGTCACGGCATTATGACATCGCAATGTGTTGCCGTGACCTTCCTATGCTCATGCACAGAACCATCCTGGCTGTTAAGGGTCCGGGTGGTGGAACCTCTGTGCTTCGGTGCAAGCAGGGACCAGAGGGGCGTAACTAGGTGCCTACTCGGACCGACTCAGGTCACACGGCGGCTTAGTCGACTCTGTGAACCAGGGAGGGACCGGGCAGGTGAACCAGGTGCTATTCTGGGACTGACCTTGTGTGAGAGAAGGTGACTCCCACGGGCCAGATGACAGGAGCTGACCGGTACAGCAGATAAGCACGGCAGGAAGGCTGACAGGTGGCCCGGGTAGATAAGCAGGCTGGTATGGCAGATAGCCAGATGGGTGCTCTGGGTAGGCAAGCAGGCGCGCACGGCAGGTAACAGGCAGGTGTTCCTGGTAGGCAGGCTGGCGGGCACAACAGGTAACAGGCAGGTGCTCCGGGTAGGCAGGCTGGTGGGCACGACAGGTAACTGGCAGGTGCTCCAGGTAAGCAGGCTGGCAGGCAGGGCTGGTAAATTGCCAGACAGGGCCCTTAGACAGACTGGCGGGCTGGACTATAGACAGACTGGCGGGCTGGACTGACAGTCAGCGGGGCCTGAGGGCTGAAGTAAGTGTTAGTACACCAAACAACAACCTTACACAGGCACCTCCATATTGGAGGAGGTGCCTTATATAGGGGAAGTCCTTCGGCCATTGGCCGGGGACTCTTTAGAACGGCGTGCACGGCCCTTTTAAGAGGGAGGGAGCGCACGCACGCGCGCTCTAAGCACTGTGCCCGGAAAGCTGCGTGCACCAGCAGCATCAGCAGCAGGGGAGCCGGAAGACGCCGGACCAGGACCGCGGCGGTGAGGGGAATGGCGTCTCTGCCCGGCAGGAGGCAGAGATGCCGATGCTACACTGGTCACATGACAGCTGGAAGTCTTGGCTCAGCCTGAGATCCCCAAAGATTCCAGCATGAGCGGCGGGGGATCAGAAGATGCAGCGAGGACTGGACAGATGACGGTGAGTAGCGCAGGGGCCGGAGAGGTGAACTGTGAGTACAGATTTTTTTTTTTCGCTTTTTTAATGGCCCGTCACGGTTCAGAAAAATTGTGGCCAGTTTGCTCAATACGTGCGGAAGTGAATTAGCTTTGTAAAAATTTTTGTAGAATTCAATTTATTTGGTCATCTCCAATAATCACAATGGTCAATAGGGTGATTTATTCGAAAAAAAAATCCCCAGGGGTTGCTACTTTAATAAACAGCACTATTAACATTTAAGAAAAAAAAATAAAAAATGAGGTCTACACAACCTTACAGTACAGTCTCAGTACAAGCATCAGCACAGGATTCCACTCTAGGAATCGCCAAACGTACAGTCAGTATAGAGAGTGCAAAAAGATCGCCCCCTTGTGTAAATCTCAATGCATTACAATAGATTACAAGACTAGATGATGAACCGCTAAAAACTCTTGAAGCCGTTGACGTGCATGAAAATGCTAGTCTATAGAGTTACTGGGAACCCACCAAACAGGAGTATTATTTCTTCTCAAAGAGTCTCGATTGCATAATTTGCCACAGACAGGGCACCAATTATAAGACTGAGGAATATTTCAAAGCTTGATTGCCCCAGGAAAGTCCCTTTAAGTCGTGACGTTGGTGACTGGTGTCCTGGATCCTGTTCCAAACAGATAAAGCAAAAGTCTGGCTTCTTCAGAAGATAAAGTTAATTAGATGTTAAGATACTTCCTTTATCCGCATAATAAAGGAAGCAAAGTGTGCCAGATCCTCACCCGCGATAAGGAAATACTTGTGTAGATAGAGTTACCGAACAATGGGGCAGTGTGATCCTAATCTGCGGATTATACATTGATGACTGCATAACAAAACATCCTCCATCCACTAATACAGCAACACTTGGTGCATTCACAAAGTATTCACACCCCTTCACCTTAGCCACAATTTGGTAAGTAACAGCTTTATCCTATAAGGAGCCATATATATTGTACTTATTGGGGAAGGATCTTCTTTGCCTACATGTGGGTCAGCCGGTGGTGGGAACCTACCCTAATCAGGGCTGTACTCAAAATCCTCGAGATATTTCTACAACTAGATTGAAGTCCACTTGTGGTAAAATAAAACGATTGGACCTAAACATGGAAAGATCTCGCTCCCATAAAGAGCCCAAAGTGGACTTTGCAAACACTAAACCGTGCAGTCAAAGAGACTGTCTGTAGATGTGACGCGCCCCCTGGGCCATGTTGGGCAGCGTTGCGCATGCGGGGAATACCCGGAGCCGGATCTGATAGGGGTAGTAGTCCTCGTGGCGGTGACCCGGTCCGTGCCCAGGGTGTCAAACCAAGTGGCAGAACTTAGAATAAGATGTTATAGAGTTCGACTACGCCACCCGTTGAATGCGGTTATGAAACCGCCGCTGCAGGGCAGACCGCTGAGGCCGGTGGTACGGTTGTGCAGCGTGGATAGTATAACCCCCAACGGGAGGGGTATGGCCTCAGGGCAGCGGACGTGGATGATGGGGATAGCAGAATTGCACGCGGGCACCAGGAACCACTCAGAGACGGTGCGGTGTAATTCAGGGTCTTTACTGGTGGCAAAGGTAGTACTGGCTAGCGATCGGGGCCTGGTCAGTCTGTGAGCAGATAGGATATCCCCTGGCCAGGCGGAGTTGTAGGCCTCCCCAACTATTGTACTCTTCCTGGCTACCTTGCTAGAAGCGGGTAGAAGTAGCCCACGTCCCTAAGTGTACCGTGTGGTGCTCACCCGTATGGCCGGTGACTCGGGGCCTTCTGGTAGCCTCCGCTCCACGCCGGCGGTGCTGGTCCCTTGCGTGTGACCGTGCCTTCGGGTTTCTTGGCCAGAGGACCTGAAATCCCCTGCCGGTCGGTTTCTGCTGCTGGGTATGGATCAGTCCCCACAGCCTCGGACTCCGTGTCCGGTGAGGTCTCTTCAGTCAGGACGAGCTCTACAGCTTCCAGTCTCTGACCCCTTTTATCACTGCTCCCACAGAGCTCCTGATCTTGCTCTCCCTGTATCTGCTCCACTCCAGACCAGACTGTGTCTCTGTCTGGGACTCCTCTTCTTCCTCTTCTTCACTAACCCTGCCTCAGCCCCCAGTTTTTATAGGGGAAGTTCTTCCCCTCCCAGGACTGGGCAGGAGGTGTGGCATGCTTAGGGCACCTGACCAGGAGACCTCCCACCTGCTCTCAGACGTAATATTGCTATTACTGTGGTAACCAGACCCCTGGGGTTCCACAGATGCTCCAAAGCAGGATTGTGCTGCGCCAACGATTTGGGAAAGTGTAACCCAAAATTGTAGCATTGGGGGCCTTAGACAACACTGTGGATGACCAATGCTAAAACTGGGCCACTAGTGTCCACAAATTGCAACTGTAACTGGCTCTGTGACCTGCAAGATATGTCATACATCCAAAAGAAAAAAAAAGAATAGTGCATTGGCCCATGTAGAAAATTACTTGTAAGCACTTGTGCGACGATAGTCACTACTCACAGACAAGCCGTGTGTCTTGGGTAATCAAAACGTCCAGGGTCAGAAACCAAAAGAGCTCGTCATATACAAAGGGGTAAGGCAAAGGTGTAGTCCGAGGTCAGAATTCCGGGAAGGTAGCGAATCAAGACAAAGGGGCTAGGCAAACAGATGGTCAAAAGCAAGGTCCAAAGTTGGGTGACAAAGATCAAATACAGGAACACCATTTAAGCAAAGCTACAACTGGCACTAATTGGAGGCAGGAAGCCAGGTAGTCACTCGAATAGCAGACACATTGAGGAAGCGCCGGCATTCCCCGGCCCTGATTGGACACCTGAGCTGTCACTCAACACACTGACCGCTCAGCATGCCCCAGCCTCCAATTGGACGGCTGAGCCTGCCATCACCATAATGACAGCTCAGCACACCCCTGTCCTAGATTGGACAGCTGAACTGTCATTGCTTCCAGACACCCCGATAGGCGGAATCGTGACAACTTGCAAATAGGTTAATATTTGTCAAGCCTTCTGTCTGATGCACACAAAGTCCAAAAATAGGGGCATCAGAAAAGGGTCTAAAACTTCAGCCAACGGGAATCTCTGAAGGGCTGACTGCCCGGCCTATGAAAGCAATGAATAGAGCCGCCGGCTGGAAGTGCTTACCTGCGATGCTTGGCCGTCAAGTTGTAGTGGTCGCCGCGGGGTTCTGCACATCTGCCTCCCAGGGTATTTAGTTAACATAATTTTGATCAAAATAATGTAAAAGCCATCCCGCCACGTCACGGCAACCCTTATGGGACAGTCTTAACTCTAATATTAAAACCTAACCATTTGTCAAGTGACGTACATATGGATAAGGGCAGAGAGCGATTTACCCGTTTACTTCCAGTTACTTGGGTATTTTGATTGTCTTTGGTTTTTCCATGTTCCGTACACGGTCAGACACAGACAATTTTTAAAATGAACTTTTGTTTGTTTGTGGGAAAACCCCTTTAATGCATTTGCGCACATTTTAACAAATCTGGATTTCACTTTGTCATTATTGAGTATTGTACGTCAATTGATTGAGAATAAGGCTGTGATATAGAAATAAGGAAAAATGAAGGCTGAGAAAACATCCTGAATGCACTGGAAGCCAACCATGTAATTATCTGTATGTGACCATCCCAACACGCAAGGCAAAGATACTGTATGGTTATATTTATTGGTGACTGAGCCACGAGTATCCAATCACAACAATTGCACCAAATCTGTACACAGATTACTGAGCAATGAGTATCCAATCATGACGACTGCACCAAACCTATATGACTGAGCCACGAGTATCCAATCACGGTGACTGCACCAAATCTACATACACAGATGGCCGAGCCACAATTATCCAATCACAATTGCACCAAATCTATACACTGATGACTGACACAGAAGTATCCACTCATGGTGACTGCCCCAAACTTACGTAGATAAATGGCTGAGCCACGAGTATAAAATCACGGTGACTGCCCCAAACCTATGTAGCTAGATGGCTGAGCCACGAGTATCCAATCACAGTGACTGCTGCAAACCTATGTAGATAGTGTAGCATCGGCGTCTCTGCCCTCTGTCAGGCAGAGACGCCGTCCACCTTACCGCCGCGCTCCTGCTCCGGCGTCTTCCAGCCTCCCTGCTGCTGGTGCACTCAGCTTCCCTGGCACTGTGCTTAGGGCGCCTGCGCTCCCTCCCTCTTAAAGGGGCCGTGCGATCCATCCTAAAAAGTCCCTGGCCAATGGCCGGAGGACTCTCCCTATTTAAAGCACCTCCTCCAATATGGAGGTGTCCGTGCAAGGTTGTTGCTTTGTGATTCTTACTTTGCTTCAGCCCTCAGGTCCTCTGCAAGTCAGTCTTGTCCGCCAGTCTGATCTTCAGTCCAGTCTGCCAGTCTGACTACTTTCCAGCCCGACAGTCTGCCTTCAGTCCAGTCCGCCACTCTGTCTATGGGCTCCGCCTGCCTGCTTACCTGGAAGCACCTGCCTGTTACCTGCCAGCCTGCTTACCTGGAAACATCTGCCTGTTACCTGTCGTGTCTGCCAGTCTGCTTACCTGGAAGCACCTGCCTGTTATCTGTTGTGCCCGCCAGCTTGCCAACCCGGAGCACCAGTCTGGCTATCAGCCGAATCAGCTTGCCTGACTACCTGGACCACCCGTCAGCCTGCCTGCCGTGCTCTTCCACTATACCGGTCAGTTCCTGCCTTCAGACCTGTGGGAGTCACCTGCTCTCATACAAGGTCGGTCCCAGAGTGGTACCTGGTCCCTCTGCTTGGTCCCTCCCTGGTTAACGGAGTCGACTGAGCCGCCGTGTAACCCTGTTCAGGCCGAGTAGATACTTAGACATGCCCCTCTGGCCCCTCCTTGCACCGCAGCACAGAGGTTCCACCACCCGGATCCGTAACAGATAAATGGCTGAGCCACTAGTATCCAATCACGGTGACTGCCCCAAACCTATGTAGATAGATTGCCGAGCCACCAGTGTCCAATCACAGTGCCTGCCTTCAAACCTAGATAGATAGATGGCTGAGACACGAGTATCCAATCGCGGTGACTGCACCAAGCCTATATAGACAGATGGCTGAGCCACAAGTATCCAATCACAATTGCACCAAACCTATACACCGAAGACTGAGCCACGAGTATCCAATCATGGTGACTGCACCAACCCTACACACCAATGACTGAGCCATGAGTATCCAATCATGGTGGCTGCACCAACCCTATACACCAATGACTGACCCATGAGTATCCAATCATGGTGGCTGCACCAACCCTATACACCGATGACTGAGCCATGAGTATCCAATTATGGTTACTGCACAAAACATATACACTGGTGACTGAGTCACGAGTATCCAATCACTGTGACTGCACCAAACCTATACACTGATTGATGAGTCATGGATATCCAATCATGGTGACTGCACTAAACTAAGCTGCTCACAACTGCCACCACTATATACGGTCTGGTATCACGACGACCATTTATCTAATCGTCTATCAGCTTTTCCACACCACATCTTCTCTATTTTGTTGCTTTCCAATCAATCATTTTGCCGTTTCCCGCACATTTCTGCACACTGATGGCAGATCTGGGAAGAACGTGTGGGCCGCGGGTCTACTTGGCATTCATTGGTTGACATTTCAAGCTCTTTGATCTACAGTTGCGGTTTGGGCTCCGTCCAGTCATAACATTACCAGATCCTGTTGAGGTGGAAAGCTAGGTGTCGGATGACACACTCAAGGATGAGAAGCCGGTAAGTTGGGTTTATACACACAAATTAATGAATCACCTGTGGAACGGAATCTGTGTTTTCTTTTATCGGAGAAATCTGCAGAAAGTAAATATGTTCCTATGAAAATGAACCTCCCTAACAAATACCTGGATGTCAGGATCCTTCCCGGCCTCGAAGATTAATAGTCAATGTGGTAACACTGAAAGCTAATAAGGAGATAAGCAGGAGAGCTCCACCGGGCCTCTGCTCACTAAGGCCGGGCACCTGCTTCTCCGGGCATACAGAAAGCCGTACATGTATTTATACATATAAATGTAGGTCCAGAAATATTTGGATAGTGACACAAGTTTTGGTATTTTAGCTGTTTACCAACACATATTCAAGATACAGTGATATAATCACTTACGGCTTAAAGTGTTGACTCTCAGGTTTAGTTTGAGGGGATTCACTTGCTAATTGGAGGAAGGGTTTAGGAATTACAGCATTTTAATACTGTATGTAGCTGCCTCTTTTTAAAGGGACCAAAAGTAATTGGACAATTATCTCAAAAGCTGTTTAATGGGTCTTTCCCTCATTAATCCATCATCAGTTAAGCAGGAAAAGGGTCTGGAGGTGATTCCAGGTGTGGCATTTGCATTTGAAAGCTGTTGCTGTGAACCCACAACATACGGCCACAGGACCTCTAAATGGAAGAGAAACAGACCATTATTAGGCTGAAAAAAAGAAGAAATCCAGACAGAGAGCTGAAATGTTAGAAGTGGCTAAATCAACAGTTTGGTACATTCTTAAAAAAAAAAGAGCACAACGGTGAGCTCAAGAACTCAAAAAGGCCTGGACATCCACGTAAGGCAACAGTGGTGGATGATCGCAGAATTCTTTCAATGGTGAAGGAAAACTCCTCAGAATTCACCCAAGTGAAGGACACTCTCCAGGAAGTCGGTGTCTCCGTATCTAAGTCTACCGTAAAGAGAAGACTTCATGAGAGCAAATACAGAGGGTTCACGACAAAGTGCAAACCATTAATCAGCTGGAAAATAGAAAGGCCAGATTAGACTTTGACAAAAAGCATCTAAAGAAGCCGCCCATTTCTGGAAAAGCAAATCTAAGATCAAACTGTACTAGAATGATGGGAAAAAAGTATGGAGAAGGCTAGGAGCGGCTCCTAGTACTCAGCACCTTCTGTGGAACACATGGTGGAGGCGGTGGGATGCATGACTTCCAATGGCACCGCGTATCTAGTGGTTACTGATGATGTGACTGAATACAGGAGCAGCCGGGTGAATCCTGTGTGCACAGGGCGATACTTTCTGCTCAGATTCAACCAGATGAAGCAAGGGTGATTAGACGACGCTTCACAGGACAGATGGACAATGGCCCAAAACATCCTGCGAAAGCAAAGAAGTAGAATATTCTGCAAAGGCCGAGTCATCACCAGATCTCAGCCCATCGAGCCGCATTTCACAGGCTGAAGACAAAACTTAAGGCAGAAAGACCCACAAACAAGCAACAACTGAAGTCACTGCAGTAAAGGCGGCAAAGCCTCACAAACTAGGAAACCAAATGTTTGGTGAGGTCCATGGCCTCCAGACTTCAGGCCGTCATTATTGCAAAGGATTCTCTTCAAAATATTAAATATTAATATTTTATTTATGGTAAAGTTAATTTGTCCAATTACTTTTGAGTCCCTTAACTGAGGAGGCTTTGTAGAAAAATCGCTGCAATTCCTAAATGTTTCACGGGATATTTTTGTTCAATCCCTTTAATTAACCTGAAATTCTCCACTTCAATTGCATCTCAGCTGTTTCATTTTAAATTAAAAATAGTGGCCTGCAGAGCTGAAATCACCAAGATTCGGTCACTGTCAAACATTTCTGGACCTAATTATAAATCAGGTCTCCTTTGAGGCATCTTTTTTCTAAGCTAAACAAGCCCAATTACCCAACCTCTCATTTGGGAGGCCTCCATCCCGTGAAATAATCTAGTTGCCGCCTTTGAACTATTACTTCTGAATTCTGAATATCCTTTTCTAAATGTGGAGCCCTAAACTGAATCCCATATTCTAGATGTGGCCTTTACAAGTGATTTATGGAGGGCTAACAATACGCTGGGATCGCAGGATTTTCACTCTCTTTTTTTATACACCCTAAAATCTTGTTTGCTGCTGCCTGACAATGTGGGCTGCCTGACAATGTGGGCCTAACATAGATCCTTGCTGTCTAAGCTGCTCCCACTACTGATCTTTGTGGTCCCCACTGCAGATCCTTGTGGCCCCCACTGCTCACAGTGCAGATCCTTGTGGTCCCCACTGCAGATCCTTGTGGCCCCCACTGCTCACAGTGCAGATCCTTGTGGTCCCCACTGCTCCCAGTAGAGATATTTGCGGCCCACACTGCTCCTAGCACAGATCCTTGTGATTCCCATTGCTCCCAGTACAGAACATTGCGGTCCCCACTGCATATCCTTGTGGTCCCCATTGCTCCCACTACTGATCTTTGTGGTACCCACTGCTCCCAGCACAGATCCTTGTGGTCCCCACTGCAAGTCCTTGTGGTCCCCATTGTTCCCCAGTACAGATCCTTGTGGTCCCCACTGCTCCCAGTACAGATATTTGCGGCCCCCACTGCTCCCAGTACAGATCCTTGTGGTCCCCACTGCTCCTAGCACAGATCCATGTGATTCCCATTGCTCCCAGTACAGAACCTTGCGGTCCCAACTGCAAGTCCTTGTGGTCCCCATTGTTCCCCAGTACAGATCCTTGTGGTCCCCACTGCTCCCAGTACAGATCCCTGCTGTCGCCACTGCTCCCAGTACAGATCCCTGTGGTCCCCACTCCTCCTAGCACAGGTCCTTGTGATCCCCATTGCTGCCAGCACAGATCCTTGCGGTCCCCACTACAGAGCCTTGTGGTCCCCATTGCTTCCCAGCACAGATCCTTGCGGTCCCCACTACAGAGCCTTGTGGTCCCCATTGCTTCCCAGCACAGATCCTTGTGGTCCCAACTGCTCCTAGCACAGATCCTTGCTGTCCCCACTGCTCACAGTACAGATCCCTGCGGTCCCCACTGCTCCCAGAACAGAACCTTGTGGTCCCCACTGCTCCTAGCACAGATCTTTGTGATTCCCATTGCTCACCAGTACAGATCCCTCCGGTCCCCACTTCTCCCCAGTACAGATCCTTGCAGTCCCCACTGCTCCCAGTACAGATCATTGTGATTCCCATTGTTCCAATCACAGATCCTTGCGGTCCCCACTGTTCCCCAGCACAGATCCTTGTGGCCCCCACTGCTCACCAGTACAGATCTTTGCGGTCCCCACTGCTCTCAGTACAGATCCTTGCGGTCCTCACTGCAGATCCTTGTAGTCCCCACTGCTCCCAGCACAGATCCCTGCGGCCCCCACTGCTCCCAGCACAGATCCCTGCGGCCCCCACTGCTCCCAGTACAGATCCCTGCGGCCCCTACTGCTCCCAGTACAGATCCCTGCGGCCCCCACTGCTCCCAGCACAGATCCCTGCGGCCCCCACTGCTCCCAGTACAAATCTCTGTGGCCCCCACTGCTCCCAGTACAGATCCCTGCGGCCCCCACTGCTCCCAGTACAGATCCCTGCGGCCCCCACTGCTCCCAGTACAGATCCCTGCGGCCCCCACTGCTCCCAGTACAGATCCCTGCGGTCCCCACTGCTCTCAGTACAGATCCCTGCGGCCCCCACTGCTCCCAGCACAGATCCCTGCAGTCCCCACTGCTCCCAGTACAGATCCCTGCTGCCCCCACTGCTCCCAGTACAGATCCCTGCGGCCCCCACTGCTCCCAGCACAAATCCCTGCGGCCCCCACTGCTCCCAGTACAGATCCCTGCGGTCCCCACTGCTCTCAGTACAGATCCCTGCGGCCCCCACTGCTCCCAGTACAGATCCCTGCGGTCCCCACTGCTGACTATATTCCATTTAGAGAACGTACCATTTATCACAACTTTGTTTCCTATCATTTAGTCAACTCCTTACCCATATATACACACTGCTCAAAAAATAAAGGGAACACTTAAACAACAGAATATAACTCTAAGTAAATGAAGCTTCTGTGAAATCAAACTGTCCACTTAGGAAGCAACACTGATTGACAATCACTTTCACATGCTGCTGTGCAAATGGAATAGACAATAGATGGAAATTATTGGCAATTATCAAGACACCCTCAATAAAGGAGTGGTTCTGCAGGTGGGGACCACAGACCACATCTCAGTACCAATGCTTCCTGGCTGATGTTTTGGTCACTTTTGAATGCTGGTTGTGCTTTCACACTCGTGGTAGCATGAGACGGACTCTACAACCCACAGAAGTTGCTCAGGTAGTGCAGCTCATCCAGGATGGCACATCAATGTGAGCTGTGGCAAAAAGGTTTGCTGTGTCTGTCAGCGTAGTGTCCAGAGGCTGGAGTCGCTACCAGGAGACAGGCCAGTACACCAGGAGACGTGGAGGGGGCCGTACAAGGGCAACAACTCAGCAGCAGGACCGCTACCTCCGTCTTTGTGCAAGGAGGAACAGGAGGAGCACTGCCAGAGCCCTGCAAAATGACCTCCAGCAGGCCACAAATGTGCATGTGTCTGCACAAATGGTTAGAAACCGACTCCAAGAGGGTGGTATGAGGGCCCGACGTCCACAGATGGGGGTTGTGCTCACAGCCCAACACCATGCAGGATGCTTGGCATTTACCACAGAACACCAGGATTGGCAAAGTCTCCACCGGCGCCCTGTGCTCTTCACAGATGAAAGCAGGTTCACACTGAGCACATGTGACAGACCTGACAGAGTCTGGAGACGCCGTGGAGAGCGATCTGCTGCCTGCAACATCCTTCAGCATGACCGGTTTGACAGTGGGTAAGTAATGGTGTGGGGTGGCATTTCTTTGGAGGGCCTAACAGCCCTCCATGTGCTCGCCAGAGGTAGCCTGACTGCCATTAGGTACCGAGATGAGATCCTCAGACCCCTTGTGAGACCATATGCTCCTGCGGTTGGCCCTGGGTTCCTCCTAATGCAGGACAATGCCAGACCTCATGTGGCTCATGAGTGTGTCAGCAGTTCCTGCAAGATGAAGGCATTGAAGCTATGGACTGGCCACCCGTTCCCCAGACCTGAATCCGATTGAGCACATCTGGGACATCACAGTCTGCACCACAGACTGTCCAGGAGTTGGCAGATGCTTTAGTCCAGGTCTAGGAGGAGATCCCACAGGAGACCATCCGCAACCTCATCAGGAACATGCCCAGGCGTTGTAGGGAGGTCATACAGGCACGTGGAGGCCACACACAATACTCAGCCTCATCAGGAGCATGCCCAGGCATTGTAGGGAGGTCATACAGCCACGTGGAGGCCACACACAATACTCAGCCTCATCAGGAGCATGCCCAGGCGTTGTAGGGAGGTCATACAGGCACGTGGAGGCCACACACAATACTCAGCCTCATCAGGAGCATGCCCAGGCGTTGTAGGGAGGTCATACAGGCACGTGGAGGCCACACACAATACTCAGCCTCATCAGGAGCATGCCCAGGCGTTGTAGGGAGGTCATACAGGCACGTGGAGGCCACATACAATACTCAGCCTCATCAGGAGCATGCCCAGGCATTGTAGGGAGGTCATACAGGCACGTGGAGGCCACGCACAATACTCAGCCTCATCAGGAGCATGCCCAGGCATTGTAGGGAGGTCATACAGGCACGTGGAGGCCACACACAATACTCAGCCTCATCAGGAGCATGCCCAGGCATTGTAGAGAGGTCCTACAGGCACGTGGAGGCCGCACACAATACTCAGCCTCATCAGGAGCATGCCCAGGCGTTGTAGGGAGGTCATACAGGCACGTGGAGGCCACACACAATACTGAGCCTCATTTTGACTTGTTTTAAGGACATTACATCAAAGTGGGATCAGCCTGTAGTGTGTTTTTCCACTTTAATTTTGGGGGTGACTCCAGATCCAGGCCTCCATTGGTTAATAAATGTGATTTCCATTGATGATTTTTGTGTGATTTTGTTGTCAGCACATTCAGCTTTCTACAGAACAAAGTATTCAATGAGAACATTTCATTCATTCAGATCTAGGATGTGTTATTTCAGTGTTCCCTTTATTTTTTTGAGCAGTGTAGTTCCCCCAGTCCTGGCTTTTGTAGCTTCAGTATAAGGCTGTTATGTGGTACAGTATCAAATGCCTTTGCAAAGTCCAGATAAATCACATCCGCCGCATTACCTACATCCAGATTTGCACTTACCTCCTCATAGAACCCAACATGTTGGTTAGACATGACCTATTTTTCATGAAACTGTGCTGATTATCATTTATTATATTATTCTCTGCACTATAACTCTGCAGATCATCTCTTATTATGACCTCAAAAACTTTGCACACTACTGATATCAGACTAAGCCACACTACTGAGTGTGAGTAGCTGGGCTTGTTCTAAAGACTATTGGACCAATGAATGTAGAGCGGAGTCCGTGGCTCTAAGGGATGCAGAATTTTTCCAGCACGGAGCACTGGTTTCGTCAATCTTATTGCTGTTTTATTAGAGATTTGCTTGCTCGTCAGTTCAGCCTCAGGAATCAATGTTTCCATTCAGTGACAGTAAGCAGAGGAAGACATGCTTGTTGGATCTTATGTATACAGAAGGCCAGAGAGGAGATCGCTGAAGATAAATGTAAAGCAATCATTCCATTAATCTTGTTAGTGTCTCAGGGGCCTCAAGGTATTGTTCTCCCAGTCACTGGGCCAATTGAGTGGATGGAGGTAGTAAACCCAGGGGAGCCATCACCACAGGGGGTCTCCCATGCAATCCCAGGTGATGGGCTTCTGGAATATTCTTCATTCTTTGAGCTAAAAGCAAATGTTTAAGGGGGCGTGTGACGATACAGATCATATTCTTAATCAGCCAGAAGTCTAGATTTGTTAGGCCAAGACAAATACATTTAAAAGTCACATAAAAACAATAGTGTATGTGTATTTCTATGGCTGGTGAAGATGGACAGACCAGTATTTGTATAACCCTGATTGTTGTCTCCTCTTGGTTCTGAAAACAATGATGTTTGTCAATATAAAATTAGCATATTATACGAAAGCCAGCTAGATGTTTGATTTAAATAGCCCCCCTGCTATGCCGGCTGTGTGGGTTGATTGAATGCTCAAACAATGAGACCTGAGCCCTGTGGAATATTTACCCTCCCTAACGCTTGCCCTTTGGATGTGTTCTTACTACTTGAAATAACAAATGTGAACTATTTAAGAAAGAAATGCCTCTGTAGCAGGCAGATAGGAAACGTAGAGGATTGAAAGAGACTTGACAAGGAGAATCAAAGATCAGACTCTCAGACCATCAGCTAGCTTTGTAACATGGCTTTACCCAAAGAGACATAGATTTGGATTTTGCATGATTCCAGCCTAAGGGTGTATGGCTCTGACTGGATGGATACGGATCAGCTCCATTGACCATCAGAGAGCCTATAGATACATTTGGGGAGACCAGGTTGAGACGATGAAGTCGCCTGGCCCCATGGATGTTGTTTGGAGTTGCCAGGTGTGACCCTCTGGTCGCCTGGAACCCATGAAGACATTTGGAGAAGCCAGATTGGGACCAGCCGGTCATCTGGCCCCATGGAAACTCTCTGAGTGGCCATGGTGGGACCCTCGTGTCTCCTGGTCTTGTACCTCGATGGACTACTAGCTTCCTAAGCTTGCCACTATCTCCTCTCTGTGGGGGCCCGTCCGAAGCGGGGGCCCACTGGTTGAGGTAGTTGGCCCTGGAAGTCCCGGAGTCGCAGCTGTTGTATTCCAGACTGGCGGAGCGGAAGGGTGAGACTGTGTAATGTGGTACCATCTTGGGTATTTGCTGGGACTGTTCTGTGTTTATTGTCAGTTTTGTGGTTCAATAAAGTATTGACACTCTGTTTAACCCTCACCCTTTGTTGTCTAAGTAGTGTTACGCCCACGGAAAACCCTGAGTCTTCACAGGGAGGGTGTGAACATTTCTGCCCATTCAGAGTGCTGATCCCAGGGAGGAAGAAACCACATGTTATAGTCAGAGAGTTGTGAGAGTGACGTAGAAGGGAGAGGATCTAGGCTGAGGTCCTGGAGCCATGGATGGATGGCCTATGGAATTTGGAGATCGGTTGTCGGCTGGGCTGTACACATGTGCTACAACTGTGGGATCTGTTGTCTGGATTTGATAAACTTTCTTAAGGACTTGATACATGGGCTTCGGTCGTGTTATCTGTCGTCTGGAGGAGAGTGGACTGTGGCTACAGACTATACTGGTGGGAGCTACGAAGTCTTTGGGCCAATCGAAAGTTGGAGGACAGTGAGTATCGCCTGGTACAAAGGCAGTGGAACTACCTGGGGAGGGGATCTTGTGGACTGGGGGCAATGTATTTTGGCCATTTTACCTGGAATCGTTGTAAAACCATGGATGTAAGGAATAAAATATTGTTGCATCGTTAACATGCCTAGGTGATTATCACAACCCACAACCTCAGGTCTTCACACCGAGTATGGAAAGAAACGGGAAAGAACCACTGCCTCCATGCAAATATATCTTCAGATAAGACACAAACGCACCGTTGTACGCAGCGATCAGCACCGGTCACATATCACTCTAGTGTCTACGTAGAGACGAACAGCACTCACTTCAGAGAGACATCAAATTCGTCAAGAGACTTCTATACTTGGGTGTCCCCGTTACGGCACTTGAACAACAAGCTTTTAGCCACCAGTGCCAGGCAGCTGCTGCCAAGGCAAATAAAATCACGGGATGCAATAAAAGAGGCAGAGATGCTCATGACAAAAACAGTTTTCCCGCTATAAAAGTCACTAGTGCGGCCACATCTATATACACTGGAGCCCAAGATTATATACAGTATAAGAAAGACAGAGCTGAACTAGAGAGGGTGCAAAGTAAAGTGACTGAGGTTATGAAGGAAACGGGTGACTGAACAGGACGGGTCATCAGACTGGGGGGGTTATTCAGTTTGGAAAACCAAAGGCGTAGCAGCGATCTTATTACAATGTACAAATATATGAAGGGACAGTACAGAACTTTATACACTTAGGCCTGCAACCATGGCAAGGGGGCATCCTCTTTACGTCTACAGGTTGAAGTCGATGGATTTGCGTCTTCTTCCTCAACCTTAACTATGGATTTACAGATTGATTTACTTGGAAATCCTCAATTTTGGGCACAGTTGCGCGTCACTCCTCATGGACTAGCCCCTCCTCATGGACTAGCCCCTCCATACCATCTTCTATTTTCCATGTCTCGGTGACGACAGATGTATTTCCTCTTCACATTCTATACTTTTCAGCCATGTATAAGTTATTTTCCCTTCTTTATGTCCTTGTATTCCCCCCCACCCCAGTCTCCTAGTTACTTCCATGGCTTTAACCATTAACCCTTCTTCCTAATTTTCCCATGTGAATAAAAAGTCTAGGTGACAATCGGCAACCGCAGAAGACCCAGACGATCCCTCGCTGTTCCGTCTGCCGGAGGCTACAGAGCCCGCAGAGTGGAGAGAGAAGGGAAGAAACAAAGAGTCGCCCCTCGTCCTCGTCACAGAAGAGCGGAGGCTTTCCATCTGCTGAAATATCATTTTATTTACATTAGCTGTAAAGCAAATCTCCTATAAATACAATATGAGCATTATCGCAGCGCTGCAGCTGGAAGACCGGTTCTTCAACCCCGGGGGGGGGAGAGACATAAGCCATAAGACAAAACGCACTTTATTAAAAAAAAAAAATATATATAAAAAAACAAATACACAAAGTTTAATTTAAAAAAAATTGGCACCTCGCTTCTGAGTGTACAGATAATAAAGTTGGGGTGGGAAATTACATTTTTTGGGACAGACCAGCGCAGGACCATTAGGTAGTACAGGAGACACTAAAATCACATCTAAACATGGCGGTGTTTTAGGCGCCCGCTAATGACCATAAATCATGTTCTCTAGTGGTAGATTTTAACCTTTTCCCAACCAGGGATTTTTTTTTTGTGCTTACGTTTTATCCTCTCCTCGACCAAGAAACGTAATTTTTTCAATTTCAGTCCCCATTGCAGGACGAGCTGTAGTCTTCAATACCTATTTTGCAACGTTATGTAGGGAAAAAATTCTAAATGGTGCAGTGGATAAAAAAAAAATGTTGTCATGGATTGGACCTTGACGTCTGAGGATTTAAACAGCAGCAATAGAGACAGATGCCGGCTGTATAAGGCAGCCGGTATCTGTCGCAGCAAGGTGTGGGCTCAGCTCCTGAGCGAGCTCTACACTGGCCCCCGTCCTATGTCAGAAAAGGGTTAGGAAAGCCTTTAGGAATTCATCTTGGAGCCATGGACGCATCTTCCCTTTTTAACTTCACGCATTTCGCAGTAGGGTAGAGATTGGCTTTGCCGGCAGAACTTCTGCCTGGCACACAACTTGCAAGTGGCCAAAACTCAAAGAGAGAGACACCATGTCATGGGATGAACCAACAATGTCCAGTCCATTCAGAAGCAGCGAGCGTCTACTAAACGCCAAGTCGTAAATATGTAGCTGTCAATCTGGAACGATGACGCAACCCATCCAAACAAAACAGTCTCTGCTCCGGATAGGTTTACGATCTTCATCCACTTCTCAGCCAAAAAACGTTCTCCCTGAACAAACAGAATTACTGGGTTGTGCTCCGGCATTGTCTCCTCACACAACACCGCCGGGTCCCCTAACAACCTGCGATCAACAAGTCTCAAAATATTTATCTGGGGTCCAGTGACTTAATGAATAGTCTGGACAAAAACTTATTGTCCGGCCCTTTGCGAGGGATTAATCATGGAGACGACTGACGAAAATCACCGCCGCCACCATCCCCGAAAGTAAAATAAAAGTGTTGCGTAAAGAGTGGTGCGATTCTGATGAGGATTTCACTGCGAAGGTGTAAAGAAGGGCGGATGACAGCCTGAAAAACAGGTCTCATGATGCCCGTTACTAATTGTGATCCAAGACAAACGAACCACCTGAGAAGTGGAAAAAAAATAACAATGATTATTGGCAAAATTATCTTTGCACTTGACACTAAAGCTGAGTGTACATGGGGGCATCGAGAGGAGATCAGACGAGGAGGACGAGAGGCTCCGACACAAACATAGAAGAAGAATTATACGTAGACTCCATTTATTCAGTGAGTGCAACATAAACTGGAGAAGACCGGCGGACAAGGAGAGAAGACTCGGGCACCAGCTGGTTATCGGAGCAGGGTCCAGGTCATTAATGTTAGATGATAAGTTCGGCGCTGGGGACAAGTGACTGTAAATTCTAGTATAATTATGTGTGTGATCAGTGTCCACGGCAACGAGAACGAGTTTTTTATCCCCCTTTATTTGGATTTGGAAATGGCCAAACCAATGAGGCCAGCGAGACCGGCAACTCCCAGAGCCATTCCACCAACGATGGCCATGCCGACTAGACCCTCTGAAAGAGAAGCAGAAGACAAGTGAGCCTCATCCATATTTTCTAACCTGGTAAATTCTTGCCTCGCATGCTTACTCTTCTCTATTCCATAAAATTCCTGCCCTTTGTCTCTCCACCCCAAACAATCACTCCTTTCCTTTACTTCTTCCTTAAAGAAGCGTGCAAGAATTTTTAACTTCTGGTCACCAGGTACATAAAACATTCTTCTGGAGAGGAGTAAAAAGATTTTAAAGTATCTGGGTATGGGGTCATGCGTGGCAGGCGGACTGGGGCAGTGTTCACTTCTGTGCCAACATCATCTGCCAGTTACTAGACCCCAGAGATGTCGCGAAGGGCCAGTAAGCGAAAAAGGTTCCCAAGATGACGGGCAGAGGATTGAGGCAGAGAGGAGAACACTGCCCTGGTCCGGTCGCCATGGAGGTCTTAACTAGACATTGGACCTATACAATTTTTCCTGACTTGTCTTGTTCAGACACGTCTACATCCTTCTGTCATTACCCTCTAAACCCAACACATCCATGCCCTCTTGCTTTCCCATTTCTATACCAAACAATCAGAACTTCTCGATAGTCCGCTCTGTTCCCTTCCACAGGCGTTTCTGTAACTCGCCCAATTACCTTTTTGCATTTTCTTTTCGATGATCTTCTCCAGCTCCATGGCTTGTTTGTTGTTTGGTTCTTCCCTGAGAAGAGTTCTCACGTACTTCAGCGCTTTCTCATATTCCTAAAAACAGAGCTATAGTCATCGCCTAGCAGACAATACTCCACCGGTCGCCAATGATGGCAAGAAACCCGCAAAGTTCCTGGAGGTCAGGCGGAGGCCGACGTGCACTCACCTTTAATCTGTGGTGAGCCACGGCCAGGTAGAACAGGTAGTCTCGCTGCTCGTCTTTATTGCCCTTCAGTAAGAGATCTTAAAAAGGAAACAAACCCAAAGATTCAGAATGTTTATGGCTTGTTAAGAGTTTCAGAAAACCCACCATCTACCAACTGGCAAATACAACACAACATTGCCAGCGGGCTACACATCTATGGCTTCCTGCACCGGGTCTTACACTACATTTCATGAATCTCTACGAGACAGAACCTAAATAATCCCAAAATATATCGAATGACCAGGAAAGTGCCAGCCGGCGGTGCGCTCACCTTCCAGAAGCAAAGCCCCTTTCTGGATGTCGGCCGTGTACTTGCTGCGGGTTAAGCACCAGGAGTACTCGAACTGCGTGCTCTTGCTCAGTGATCCGGCGGACAGTTCGTCCAGATACTTCTTCTCAAACTTCTGCAAAATGCAAAACCACAAGGGGTGAGCGTGAAGAGGAAAACTCATGAAAACGAAGAAGAGATGGTCGCTCATCCTAACCGCTGTTTCACCTTCTTCACCTATAACGGCTGCACTAACAACCACATTTTACCATACCTGCCTACACGAACCCAAAGTCTCGCCTCCGCCGCAGTGACATTATCCAGGGCATGTCATATCAAAAGGACTCTTGTAGAATGGTGGAAATAATTTTTTTGCTACGTTAAAATAATGAATAAAAAGTTTAAAAACTATTTGTTTTTCCTCCGCACAATTAAACTCCAATATTGCTTTAAGAAAAAAACAAGAACTCCATTGTAAGATTATTTTGACAAATAATCGCCCCATTTATGAAGGCCTAATATGAAGGCATTCGGGTTGTGCAAAAAGATTTGCAGGACCTTGATTGAGCGGCTACATTGGTGGGCCATGGCAATACCCTGTAGACCACCTCCTCCTCCCTGCTGGCATCCTTGGCACTACATTGGTGGACTGTGGCCGCTGATGCAGAACCCTGTGGACCACCTCCTCCTCCCTGCTGGCATCCTTAGCACCACATTGGTGGACTGTGGCCGCTGATGCAGAACCCTGTGGACCACCTCCTCCTCCCTGCTGGCATCCTTAGCACCACATTGGTGGACTGTGGCCGCTGATGCAGAACCCTGTGGACCACCTCCTCCTCCCTGCTGGCATCCTTAGCGCCACATTGGTGGACTGTGGCCGCTGATGCAGAACCCTATAGACCACCTCCTCCTCCCTGCTGGCATCCTTAGCGCCACATTGGTGGACTGTGGCCGCTGATGCAGAACCCTGTGGACCACCTCCTCCTCCCTGCTGGCATCCTTAGCGCCTCCTCTGATCAGTAGAGCCATACTGTCCTGCGCGTTACGCTGCTGTGCATCAAAAACAGATGTTGGGGACATCGGCAGGGAGGGGGATTGCAGTGCTCTCAATCAAGGTCATCTCTACTAAACACACGAGATTCTAAGAGTTTGTGCAGGGAGACATTGTTATCAGATCTGGTGTGGTCTCCATACGAAGGCACGTCTCCACCGATCACACATCGTACCCAGTCACAGGACTCCTGCCGGAGATTACAGGCTTATCGGGTGAATATTCTGCCGTACAAAAAAAAAAAAAAAGAATTTTACAAGCCCCTTGGGACAAGAACGACCCGACCAACAGGACACAGTTCTTTATGGGCAGCGAAATTCAAGATCAGCCCCACCAGAGACCTGTTTCAGAATGACGGTACCTGCCAGGGGGCACCATACCAGCAAACTTATCACAAGCAGGTGGGGAGACCCCAGTATGTTTCCATACAACCAGACTGATGAACGTTAACAAGCAGAAGTCCTGACACCACTGCACCATCCACATGTCTTCTATATCCAGACCAAAGCTACAAGCCTGGACCCGGTCACACGTCAGTAATACAACGCGGCTAGAGAACCAGGAGGCCGCAGACACCAGGAGACGTGCAGACAATGAGGAGGCTCCTGCGCACCACAGACTGCACGTTCTCCAGTCCTCGCCACTCTGCACTACATCCCGGCCCTAAACTTCTCGCCAGCGCACTGTCTAACCTCACAACCTGTGCCTCGGCAGTCTAAAGCCCCTATGGGCTAAACAACCAAAGAGCCACCAAAGCTTCCAAGTGTTGGGCCATGACGTCTGGTCTGGCCTCTGAGGAAGAAGTGCCATGTACAGTCAGATGATGAGGGATACGACCAGGGCTGTGGAGTGGGTAAACCAAACCTCTGACTGACAGCAAGATTCTGTTATCTCCACCCCGTTGATGACCCTGGTTATTACCGAGGACAATGTCTGGATGGAGGCTGCTAGTCAAAGTCTGGCTGCGGTTTAGCCTCTTAGTACATGATCAATAATGGCTGAGAAATTATCTCCCGAGTTTTCAAAGATCCACCCTCCATTGGCTCCTTGTACCCAATCTAATGCCCACCCCGGAGCACATGTGTCTGATAATGACTGAAAAATTCAATTAGTGATAGGGAATCAATGAAGACTCAAAACTCCACCAGACAGGAAGAGCGAGCGCGCACCTCCACACCCAGCGCGTGACCGCCGTCTGCCGACATCTCAGAAAGTCATTTTGTAAAACACGTTGACTCGAAGCTCAAAACCAAAGAGAAAAAATATGTGTGGCGTTCCCCTTCCCTGCCGGCGGCGTCCCATGGGGGACGGGAGGCAGCCAGAGGGGGTCAAGTTGTACATGTGCCAGAAAATGATTACTTACCGGTAATCGGATTTTCCAGAACCCACGACAGCACCCAAGGAGAGAGGGATCCGCCCTAAGGACAGGAAACCCTACAGGTTTAAAAGGCGGAGCCCCCTGTCATGCCATGGTTTGCCGAGCATCAGAGGAACCCCGTTTGGTTAGTTTAGACAGTACATACATACACGGAATCTCCAACATTAAGAAGGGAGGGAATAAGCGAGGGTGCTGTCGTGGGGTCTGGAAAATCCGATTACCGGTAAGTAATCACCATTTTTCCCATTCCCCACGACAGCACCCAAGGAGAGATTGTAAAGGAATCCCCTAGGGAGGGACCACCTCTTGTAAGACTTTCCTTCCGAAAGACAGATCTCCAACACCCAGATCCACCCTGTAGTGCTTGAAAAAAGTGGAGGGTGAAGACCACGTGGCAGCCCTACAAATCTGCTCCAGAGAAGCATTTGCACTTTCCGCCCAGGAAGTAGAGACTTTAATCTTATCAGGAGGGGAGAACCCCCCTGAAGTGTATGCTAGACCAATCCCCGTCCCCACCCATCTTGCTATGGATCCTTTGGACGTTGCCTGGCCTTTCCTGGGACCCTGGAAGAGAATAAACAAGAAGGTAGATTTCCTAATTCCCCTGGTTGACACCAAATATTGCAATAGACATCTCTTGACATCTAAAGTATGGAACTCCCTTTCCCCTTCATTTTTCGGGTTCTCGCAGAATGATGGTAAAACTATATCCTGTGATCTACAGAAAGTGGACATTACTTTTGGAAGAAAGGCAGGGTCCGGGGCAACAATAACTGACAGGAACCGAGTAAAGGGCGGATTTATTGACAAAGCCTGAATCTCCCCCACCCGTCTAGCTGATGTAAGGGCCACCAGGAGGGCCGTTTTAAGGGTTACATTTTTTAAATGAACAATCTGATGTGGGCTCAAAAGGAGACTTAGTAAGAGCCTTAAGGACCAGTTTAAGTCCCAAGGAGCCGCTCTTGGTTGTGGAACAGACTCCGAGCGATTACTGCTCTAAAAAATTTGACTATCAAGGGGTGGACCGCGACCTTCCCCCCCCAAAGAGGGCTCCCAAGGCTGCTGAGTGAACTTTAAGGGTGCTCTTTTTTAGCCCCATTTTCCACCCGTTTTGTAGGAATTCCAGAATTCCGACATATGAGACCCCATGTTTTTTTTTTTAAAGGATTTATCCCTGAAAAATCCAGAAATTTCCTCCATATCCTGTAATATATGATCAATGTAATTTTCTTCCTCGATTTAATAAGGGTGGATATTACATTTCCCGAACACTCCTTAGCTTTCAATAGCTGCCGCTCAAGTGCTAGGCCGTTAAATGAAGCTTCCTTATGCCGGGGTGATGTATGGGACCCCTGAGATAGGAGGTTTGGAATTCCTGGAAGTACCGATGGAGTTGCTACTGTTAGGCGACGTAGCTAGGTTAACCACAACCTTCTGGGCCAGAAGGGTGCTATTAGTGTTAACTCGGCCCCCTCTGTACGTACTTTCCTGAGCACTGCTGGAATCAGTTGAAGTGGGGGAAAAGCATAGAGTAGACCTCCTGGCCATTCATGGACAAGGGCGTCTACCCCCAAGGGGAGGTCTTTTGGATTCATTGAGAAGAATTTAACTTTCCTGTTCAATTTGTTCGCAAATGGGTCTATCTTTGGAACCTCCCAGAGATCTACTCCTCCTGATCTACTCTGTGACGGCTCAGGAAATCTGCTTTTATGTTTTCCGACCCCTTATTTAGCTTGCTGAGATGGAACTTAGATTTCCTTCTGCTAACATAATTTTCTGTGTCTCTGCCATAAGACCTCCTGATCTTGTTCCCCCCTGCTTGTTCATGTAGGCTACCGCTGTTTTCTGTCTGAAAGCATTCTTAAGTGTTGATCTTTGACAACTGGCAGGATCTCCCGTAAGGCCAATCCTAAGGCTGTTCTTTCCTGTTGGAAGACACATCTACCAGATCGTGTGGTCATCTCCCTTGCAGAATGCTTCCATCTGCGTGGGCCCCCCACCCCCAGGGATTTGCATCTGTTGTGAGTATCACGGGGTTTTTTTTTTATTTCCCATGGAACCCATTTAGACAGATTTGTCTCGTTTGTCCACCATGTTAATGATAGTGGAGTATCCTTTGATATCAAGATCTTTGCGATTAAATTTCCTCCTGTTTTTTTCCTCTACTCTCAAGACATCCCATTGGAGAGATCTGAAGTGGAATCTCGCCCAAGTCACTGCCGAGATGCATGCAGTCAGGGATCCTAGGATGGACATAGCCCTTCATAGCCCTTCTTAAGGTAGTCTCTGGGTTGTTTATCAGCTCCAAAGCTAGTCTCTTTATTTTCCCCTTTTTTTCTTCCGGAAGAATAGACACCTGCTCTTTTGAATCCAACCAGATTCCCAAGAAGATTTGTTTTTGTCTTGGCTCTAGTTGGGACTTTAAGTTTATTAGCCACCCTAAGAAGGTTAAGATTCTTGAGACCTGTGATACTTCCAGATTGCATTCGGATTTTCCTACCACAAGTACGGGATGAAAATCATGTCTGCTTCCCTTAACGTGTGCTGACATTTCTGCCACTCTTTTAGTAAAGACTCTTGGATAGTCCAAAGGGGAGGACTTGGAATAGAAGATGCGTTAAATGCCCCTTGATGTTGACCGCCACTCTTAGGAATCTTTGATGACCTCGAAAGATGGGAACATGGTAATAGGCGTCTTTGAGATCTATAGTGGGCCATAAAACATTTTGGAAACAGGAGTTTTATTACTGATTTGATGTTTTCCCATCTTGAAACGCTTTAGTACCAGAAACTTGTTGAGTTTTTTTTGGTTTATGATGGTTCCCGTGTCTAGAACCCAGGGGCTTAGGGAAATATTCTCCCAGGCAAGGAGGAAGTGTTTTAATCTTCCACTTACCTGGGACCTGGCGTCATTGACAAAAAACGATCCCCCTGGAAGGTTTTCCCCTTGTTCCTTGGTTCCTTACACTTCAAGTCTTTCTGCGTTGGTTGCCCCTCCTCTTGAATTTTGGTATGCTCAACTGGGGGAACCTTTTTTTTTTTTTTTTTTTTTTAAGAGTCTCCTGCTTTATCCAGGATCTCGTCGAGAGTGAATCCGAAGAGATAATTTCCCTCAAAGGGAAAACCACAAAGCCTGGACTTTGAATTGAAGTCGCCTCTCCAGTTCTTTAACCAGAGGGCTCTTCTGGCAGAATTTGACAGGGCACAGGTTCGGGATGTCAGGCGAACGGCATCCGCTGAGGCTTCAGCGAGAAAGTCTGGTGCTTTGGCTATACTGTGTAGACATGCTAGCAGCTCGTCCCGAGGGCATTTATTCCGGATCTTGTAATTGAGCCAGCCATACACTTAAGGATCTCGCCGTGCATATTGCAGCTATGTTTGAACGCTGTGGCCCCCGTCTCCCAAGATCTTTTCAGAAAACTCTCTACTTTCCTATCAAGAGGGTCCTTCAGAAGTCCTGCACCCTAAAAATGGGAGAGAGGAGTTCCTGGAGACTTTGCATACCGCCACATCTATTTTGGGTGCCTTGTCCCAAACTTCTGAGTCCTCTGCTCCGAAAGGGTATTTTCTCTTAATCAGTTTGGGGGTGTAAGCCTGTCTGTTTTTTTCCCATTCCCTTTTGATTAGCTGGGTAATGGTTTTGTGAACTGGAAAACACTTAGGTTTCTTGCTTCCCCCAAACATTTGATCCTGAACGGACCTGGGCTCCCTTCACCTCTTCCACTTTCATAGTAGCTCTCTCTTTCACTAGCCTACTAGTTTCCTCAGGCGGAAAACATGAGGTGTCCTTCGTCTGAAGAGGATGATGACGATGTGGAACCTGTATCAAAGCTTCCTCGCTGGCCTTCCTCCCCGTCGTTTTCTGAACTAGAGCTCCCGCTAGCTTCTCTTGCCGCTGTGCCGGCCTTTAACCCTTTAAACGATTTTTTCATTTTGCTTCTAATCATGGATCGCATATTATCCATCAATGAGGAGGACTCTTCCGAGAAGGTTCTCTCAATGCAATCCTTGCATAGTCGTTTAGTGCAGGCGGCGACTAGCTTACATTTGTATAGCGCACGTTCCTTGTGCTTAGATTTGGCTTGAGTTTTCCTAAGCAATGTACAGAAAGAAAGTGGACACATTTAATAAGGTTTTTCCAGGGTTTCACCCCTGACTTACCCCACCTAATGCAGGACTACCGAGGTCGGAGGGGCTGCTTCCATGGGTTCTCCGGGCTGAGTTGTGGCCTCCATCTTTTAAAACCTGTGCAGCACTGGATGGAGGTAGGGGGGGGGGGGGGGCGAGCTTTTATCCTCTTCCTGCCCCCCCCCCCAGAAATACGCCCATCTGGGGAATCACTCTGCCCCTCGGGCCGTGCCCCCAGATGACGCCCCCCGCTCTGTCCCGGGGACGCACCAACCAATCTAGGTCGTGCCCCAGGGACCCATCGCTGTCAGGCTCCCAGCGGATGTGACAAGAAGCCGGCGGGGATTTCGGGAAGCCACTTTGCCGCGATAGGTCGTGCCCCCGGAACAGATGTCACGCTTGCCCAGAGATGCCGCCTTGCGTGCGACTTCACCGCTCCGGAGGCCGGCATCTGGAGAAGCGCTGCCTGCCTCCCCCGGAGAGAACCCAGACGCCAGGTCTGCAAGGAAACCACCGCAGAGCTTCTAAGGTCATTTCTTCACTCCCCCCCGAAAGCGCCAGGGGAGCTGTAGGTTCTCCTCAAGGACAGGAAACCACTGAGGCATGACATATGGGGGGGGGGGGGGGGGGGGTGTCTGCCTTTTAAACCTGTAGGGTTTCCTGTCCTTAGGGCGGACCCTCTCTCCTTGGGTTCTTTCGTGGGGAATGGGAAAAACAGCATCATGAGCGATCACTGGGTCTACTGTCAGGTCATCTGCAGGCAGCAAGTGAGGACATTGTTCACCCGGAGGTGAAGTCTGCTGCTAAAATCCGCTGCTGCTAAAATCCTCAAATCTCTTGTCAACCAAACCACTAGTAAAGCTTCCCAAGTCCACTGACCGTCTCAACGCTTCCCATTCTGGATGGAAGGTGATGTGACCGCTGCAGTTAATCAGCAGAAGCATCACCACTGTAGGCCGTGACTGGCTGTCAAAGTCACATGACTGTGTGGTCGGAAGAGGAAACATGGAGACCGGCGGACGGCCCTGGGAAGGAGCAGCGGCCGTGGTAGAGTGAAGGCGACGGGCCCTTGGAGAGGGTCGGTGGGCATCAATGTAAACTACGATGCCCCCGTCACAGAATTTGGGACAAGTGCAGATACTTATTGTTGTGTTTCTAAGCCAAAGATCCCTTCAAAAGTGCAGCATGAGGTCAGTGTGAACACGCCCGAGATCACAGCATGAGCCTCGTCCTGATGATCGGTGAGGGTCTCACACACAGTGGTCAGTCCTAGAGATCACAAGCTATAGATACAAGGTAGGGGGCGCTGTACAAACAGTATATGGGGGGCAGGAGGTACAAGGAGGCCCACTGTGAGCGTATGCACCACATGTCCCAGAAGACATGGCAGTGGGACGACGCGGAGCCCACGAAACGGCTGAACGCAGCTTTCGCTGTGACTGGAGTAGAAGCCGTGATATCCACAAGAAGTAATGCTGAGTATCCTCCCATGACTCTCCCCACACTGCAGAGGGTTTGCTACAGTGTATCAGTGTAGAAAATAGTGATCTCTGTCCTGTCCCGAAGCCACTAGATCCCACAGTGAGAAGGACGTGGACAAGCAGGAAGCCCTCAGAGAGATCTCATAAAGAGTGAAGAAATTACCCACAAGGTATTGTCCAGAAGTTACCGCAGCGAGTGCTGCCCCCAGCTGTAATACCGGGTATGACGGAGGGCAGGCCACACGGCTGTACACAGCCTCATTACTAATGCGCTGACGCCACCTGCTGCCTCATCACAGGAGCTGCACTCAGATTTAACCCTACGAGGACGTGAGCGCTGCTCGGCTCCTGGATAAGGGATCGCAGCTTCTACCAAAATCAAGAGAAGGACAAGCGGGAAATCCTCCGTCCTGAGGCTGTGTGCACACGATGTGTTTTTCATGCGTCTATGCTGTGGAGTTTCCGCAGCGGAAACGCATCAAAAAAGCATGGTAATCCTCACCCCATGGTCCCCAATGGCATTCCGCAATGTCAATGCACATGCTGCGGATTTTTCCGCAGCGCTCATAAATCCACAGCATGTTCATTAATTTTGCGGTAGCGCAGCGGAACTCCCGCCATTGACTTGCATTGAGACGCATAGAATCCGTGTCTGTACATTTGTATAAGCGGCTTCTATGCGTCTCTATGTGCGGATGGTACCCAGTTCTGGAGGAGAGGAGACTCTCATCCAGACCTGGGCACCATTGTACCTGTAAAAAAAGAATAAAATAACAAACAAAGTTTATACTCACCTGTCCGGCGTCTTCTCTCTGAATGCCGACATCGCTTGAGGACCTGCGGTGACGTCACAGTCATGTGACCGCAGGCCCTTCACCGCTCTGTCTCGCGATATGCCGGCAGCCGGGAACCAGCCAGGAAGCAGCGCTGCAGCCACGCCGGGGCATCGGAGGTGAGTATAGCTTTATTTGTTTTAATTTTTACGGTCACACTGTATAAATCCATGCTGTTTGCATGGATTTATACAGTGTGACCTAGTTGTCAAGCACTTTCCAAGTGATGCTATGGCCTGGAAAACACATGTACAATCCGCATGCACAATCCGCATGCACAATCCGCATGCACAATCCGCATGCACAATCCGCATGCGTTTTTTCTGCCAGGGAGATGCAGAAATGCTGTAGAAATTTTCTGCTTCATTTCTGCATCGTGGGCACATAGCCTAATGCTCCAGATCCCCGGAGCAGAGGGCGAGCAAGGAAAGACCAGCGACACCGGGAGGGGAGCGTCACACAGTCAGCATGGGGGGAGGGAGGTCACACAGTCAGTATGGGGGGAGGGGAGGTCACACAGTCAGTAGGGGGGGGGGGGTCACACATTCAGTATGGGGGGGGGAGAAGAGATCACACAGTGAGTATGGGGGGGGGAGAAGAGATCACACAGTGAGTATGGGGGGGGGGGGGAGATCACACATTCAGTATGGGGGGAGGGGAGGTCACACAGTCAGTATGGGGGGAGGGAGGTCACACAGTCAGTATGGGGGGGGGGGGAGAAGAGATCACACAGTCAGTATGGGGGGGGGAGATCACACAGTCAGTATGGGGGGAGGGAGGAAGAGATCACACAGTCAGTATGGGGGGGGAGATCACACAGTCAGTATGGGGGGAGGGAGGAAGAGATCACACAGTCAGTATGGGGGGGGGGAGAGATCACACAGTCAGTATGGGGGGAGGGGAGGTCACACAGTCAGTATGGGGGGAGGGAGGTCACACAGTCAGTATGGGGGGGGGGGAGATCACACATTCAGTATGGGGGGGGGGAGATTACACATTCAGTATGGGGGGAGGGAGGTCACACAGTCAGTAGGGGGGAGAGAAGAGATCACACAGTCAGTATGGGGGGAGGGGAGGTCACACAGTCAGTATGGGGGGAGGGAGGTCACACAGTCAGTATGGGGAGGGAGAAGAGATCACACAGTCAGTATGGGGGGGGGGGGAGGTCACACATTCAGTATGGGGGGGGGGTCACACATTCAGTATGGGGGGGGGAGATCACACATTCAGTATGGAGGGAGGGGAGGTCACACAGTCAGTATGGGGGGAGGGAGGTCACACAGTCAGTATGGGGGGAGGGAGGTCACACAGTCAGTATGGGGGGGGGGGAGGTCACACATTCAGTATGGGGGGGGGGAGATCACACAGTCAGTATGGGGGGAGGGGAGGTCACACAGTCAGTATGGGGGGAGGGGAGGTCACACAGTCAGTATGGGGGGGGGGAATCACACAGTCAGTATGGGGGGGGGGAAGAGATCACACAGTCAGTATGGGGGGGGGAGAGATCACACAGTCAGTATGGGGGGGGGGAGAGATCACACAGTCAGTATGGGGGGAGAGATCACACAGTCAGTATGGGGGGGGAGAAGAGATCACACATTCAGTATGGGGGGGGGAGATCACACAGTCAGTATGGAGGGGGGGGGAGATCACACATTCAGTATGGGGGGGAGGGAGGTCACACAGTCAGTATGGGGGGAGGGGAGATCACACATTCAGTATGGGGGGGAGGGAGGTCACACAGTCAGTATGGGGGGAGGGGAGGGCACACAGTCAGCATGGGGGGAGGGGAGGGCACACATTCAGTATGGGGGGGAGAGATCACACATTCAGTATGGGGGGGGGGGGAGAGCTCACACAGTCAGTATGGGGGGAGGGGAGGTCACACAGTCAGTATGGGGGGAGGGGAGGTCACACAGTCAGTATGGGGGGGAGATCACACATTCAGTATGGGAGGAGGGGAGGTCACACAGTCAGTATGGGGGGAGGGGAGATCACACAATCAGTATGGGGGGGGAGGTCACACATTCAGTATGGGGGGGGAGATCACACATTCAGTATGGGGGGGGGAGATCACACATTCAGTATGGGGGGGGGGGAGGTCACACAGTCAGTATGGGGGGAGGGAGGTCACACAGTCAGTATGGGGGGAGGGAGGTCACACATTCAGTATGGGGGGGGGGGGAGAAGAGATCACACATTCAGTATGGGGGGGGGGAGAAGAGATCACACATTCAGTATGGGGGGGGGAGATCACACATTCAGCATGGGGGGGGAGAGAGGTCACACAGTCAGTAGGGGGGGGGGGAGAAGAGATCACACAGTCAGTATGGGGGGAGGGGAGGTCACACAGTCAAGTATGGGGGGGGGATCACACAGTCAGTATGGGGGGGGAAGAGATCACACAGTCAGTATGGGGGGGGAGAGATCACACAGTCAGTATGGGGGGGGGAGAGATCACACATTCAGCAGGGGGGGAGGGAGGTCACACAGTCAGCATGGGGGGAGGGGAGGGCACACAGTCAGCATGGGGGGAGGGGAGGGCACACATTCAGTATGGGGGGGGGGAGAAGAGATCACACAGTCAGTATGGGGGGAGGGGAGGTCACACAGTCAGTATGGGGGGAGGGGAGGTCACACAGTCAGTATGGGGGGAGGGGAGGTCACACAGTCAGTATGGGGGGAGGGGAGGTCACACAGTCAGTATGGGGGGAGGGGAGGTCACACAGTCAGTATGGGGGGAGGGGAGAGCACACAGTCAGTATGGGGGGGGGTCACACATTCAGTATGGGGGGGGGGAATCACACATTCAGTATGGGGGGAGGGTAGGTCACACAGTCAGTAGGGGGGGGGGTCACACATTCAGTATGGGGGGGGGTCACACATTCAGTATGGGGGGGGGAGATCACACATTCAGTATGGGGGGGGAGAAGAGATCACACAGTCAGTATGGGGGGGGGGAGAAGAGATCACACAGTCAGTATGGGGGGGGGGAAGAGATCACACAGTCAGTATGGGTGGGGAGAAGAGATCACACAGTCAGTATGGGGGGGGGGAGAAGAGATCACACAGTCAGTATGGGGGGGGGGAGAAGAAATCACACAGTCAGTATGGGGGGGGGGAGAAGAAATCACACAGTCAGTATGGGGGGAGGGGAGGTCACACAGTCAGTATGGGGGGAGGGAGGTCACACAGTCAGTATGGGGGGAGGGAGGTCACACAGTCAGTATGGGGGGAGGGAGGTCACACAGTCAGTATGGGGGGAGGGAGGTCACACAGTCAGTATGGGGGGAGGGAGGTCACACAGTCAGTATGGGGGGAGGGAGGTCACACAGTCAGTATGGGGGGGAGGGAGGTCACACAGTCAGTATGGGGGGGAGGGAGGTCACACAGTCAGTATGGGGGGGAGGGAGGTCACACAGTCAGTATGGGGGGGAGGGAGGTCACACAGTCAGTATGGGGGGGAGGGAGGTCACACAGTCAGTATGGGGGGGAGGGAGGTCACACAGTCAGTATGGGGGGGAGGGAGGTCACACAGTCAGTATGGGGGGGGAGGGAGGTCACACAGTCAGTATGGGGGGGGGGGAGGGAGGTCACACAGTCAGTATGGGGGGGAGGGAGGTCACACAGTCAGTATGGGGGGGAGGGGAGGTCACACAGTCAGTATGGGGGGGGTCACACATTCAGTATGGGGGGGGGAGATCACACAGTCAGTATGGGGGGGAGAGATCACACAGTCAGTATGGGGGGGGAAGAGATCACACAGTCAGTATGGGGGGGGAGAAGAGATCACACAGTCAGTATGGGGGGGGGGGAAGAGATCACACAGTCAGTATGGGGGGGGGGAGAGATCACACAGTCAGTATGGGGGGGGAGAAGAAATCACACAGTCAGTATGGGGGGAGGGGAGGTCACACAGTCAGTATGGGGGGAGGGAGGTCACACAGTCAGTATGGGGGAGGGAGGTCACACAGTCAGTATGGGGGGAGGGAGGTCACACAGTCAGTATGGGGGGGGAGAGATCACACAGTCAGTATGGGGGGGGAGAGATCACACAGTCAGTATGGGGGGGGGGAGATCACACATTCAGTATGGGGGGAGGGGAGGTCACACAGTCAGTATGGGGGGGGAGGGAGGTCACAGTCAGTATGGGGGGAGGGAGGTCACAGTCAGTATGGGGGGAGGGAGGTCACAGTCAGTATGGGGGGAGGGAGGTCACACACAGTATGGGGGGAGGGGAGATCACACATTCAGTATGGGGGGGGAGATCACACATTCAGTATGGGGGGGGGGGGAGATCACACATTCAGTATGGGGGGGGGGGGGAGGTCACACAGTCAGTATGGGGGGAGGGAGCTCACACAGTCAGTATGGGGGGGGGGAAGAGATCACACAGTCAGTATGGGGGGGGGGAAGAGATCACACATTCAGTATGGGGGGGGGAGAAGAGATCACACATTCAGTATGGGGGGGGAGATCACACATTCAGCATGGGGGGGGAGAGAGGTCACACAGTCAGTAGGGGGGGGAGAAGAGATCACACAGTCAGTATGGGGGGGGAGATCACACAGTCAGTATGGGGGGGGGGAGATCACACAGTCAGTATGGGGGGGGAGAAGAGATCACACAGTCAGTATGGGGGGGGGGAGAAGAGATCACACAGTCAGTATGGGGGGGGGAAGAGATCACACAGTCAGTATGGGGGGGGAGAAGAGATCACACAGTCAGTATGGGGGGGGGGAGAAGAGATCACACAGTCAGTATGGGGGGGGGAGAAGAGATCACACAGTCAGTATGGGGGGGGGGAGAAGAAATCACACAGTCAGTATGGGGGGAGGGGAGGTCACACAGTCAGTATGGGGGGAGGGAGGTCACACAGTCAGTATGGGGGGAGGGAGGTCACACAGTCAGTATGGGGGGAGGGAGGTCACACAGTCAGTATGGGGGGAGGGAGGTCACACAGTCAGTATGGGGGGAGGGAGGTCACACAGTCAGTATGGGGGGAGGGAGGTCACACAGTCAGTATGGGGGGGAGGGAGGTCACACAGTCAGTATGGGGGGGAGGGAGGTCACACAGTCAGTATGGGGGGGAGGGAGGTCACACAGTCAGTATGGGGGGGAGGGAGGTCACACAGTCAGTATGGGGGGGAGGGAGGTCACACAGTCAGTATGGGGGGGAGGGAGGTCACACAGTCAGTATGGGGGGGAGGGAGGTCACACAGTCAGTATGGGGGGGAGGGAGGTCACACAGTCAGTATGGGGGGGGAGGGAGGTCACACAGTCAGTATGGGGGGGAGGGAGGTCACACAGTCAGTATGGGGGGGAGGGGAGGTCACACAGTCAGTATGGGGGGGGTCACACATTCAGTATGGGGGGGGGAGATCACACAGTCAGTATGGGGGGGGGAGAGATCACACAGTCAGTATGGGGGGGGAAGAGATCACACAGTCAGTATGGGGGGGGAGAAGAGATCACACAGTCAGTATGGGGGGGGGGAAGAGATCACACAGTCAGTATGGGGGGGGGAGAGATCACACAGTCAGTATGGGGGGGGAGAAGAAATCACACAGTCAGTATGGGGGGAGGGGAGGTCACACAGTCAGTATGGGGGGAGGGAGGTCACACAGTCAGTATGGGGGAGGGAGGTCACACAGTCAGTATGGGGGGAGGGAGGTCACACAGTCAGTATGGGGGGGGGGAGAGATCACACAGTCAGTATGGGGGGGGAGAGATCACACAGTCAGTATGGGGGGGGGGAGATCACACATTCAGTATGGGGGGAGGGGAGGTCACACAGTCAGTATGGGGGGGGAGGGAGGTCACAGTCAGTATGGGGGGAGGGAGGTCACAGTCAGTATGGGGGGAGGGAGGTCACAGTCAGTATGGGGGGAGGGAGGTCACACACAGTATGGGGGGAGGGGAGGTCACACAGTCAGTATGGGGGGGGAGATCACACATTCAGTATGGGGGGGGAGATCACACATTCAGTATGGGGGGGGGGGGGGGGGAGATCACACATTCAGTATGGGGGGGGGAGGTCACACAGTCAGTATGGGGGGAGGGAGCTCACACAGTCAGTATGGGGGGGGGGAAGAGATCACACAGTCAGTATGGGGGGGGGGAAGAGATCACACATTCAGTATGGGGGGGGGAGAAGAGATCACACATTCAGTATGGGGGGGGGGGAGATCACACATTCAGCATGGGGGGGGAGAGAGGTCACACAGTCAGTAGGGGGGGGAGAAGAGATCACACAGTCAGTATGGGGGGAGGGGAGGTCACACAGTCAGTATGGGGGGGGGAATCACACAGTCAGTATGGGGGGGGAAGAGATCACACAGTCCGTATGGGGGGGGGAGAGATCACACAGTCAGTATGGGGGGGGGGAGAGATCACACAGTCAGTATGGGGGGGGGAGAAGAGATCACACATTCAGTATGGGGGGGGAGAAGAGATCACACATTCAGTATGGGGGGGAGGGAGGTCACACAGTCAGCATGGGGGGAGGGGAGGGCACACAGTCAGCATGGGGGGAGGGGAGGGCACACATTCAGTATGGGGGGGGGGAGAGATCACACATTCAGTATGGGGGGGGGAGAAGAGATCACACAGTCAGTATGGGGGGAGGGGAGGTCACACAGTCAGTATGGGGGGAGGGGAGGTCACACAGTCAGTATGGGGGGAGGGGAGGTCACACAGTCAGTATGGGGGGAGGGGAGAGCACACAGTCAGTATGGGGGGAGGGTCACACATTCAGTATGGGGGGGGAATCACACATTCAGTATGATGGGAGGGTAGGTCACACAGTCAGTAGGGGGGGGGGGGTCACACATTCAGTATGGGGGGGGTCACACATTCAGTATGGGGGGGGAGATCACACATTCAGTATGGGGGGGGGGAGATCACACAGTCAGTATGGGGGAGGGGGGGGAGATCACACAGTCAGTATGGGGGGGGGAGAAGAGATCACACAGTCAGTATGGGGGGGGAGAAGAGATCACACAGTCAGTATGGGGGGGAGGGAGGTCACACAGTCAGTATGGGGGGGAGGGAGGTCACACAGTCAGTATGGGGGGGAGGGAGGTCACACAGTCAGTATGGGGGGGAGGGGAGGTCACACAGTCAGTATGGGGGGGGTCACACATTCAGTATGGGGGGGTCACACATTCAGTATGGGGGGGGGGGGAGATCACACAGTCAGTATGGGGGGGGAGAAGAGATCACACAGTCAGTATGGGGGGGGAGAGATCACACAGTCAGTATGGGGGGGGAGAAGAGATCACACAGTCAGTATGGGGGGGGAGAAGAGATCACACAGTCAGTATGGGGGGGGGAGAAGAGATCACACAGTCAGTATGGGGGGAGGGGAGGTCACACAGTCAGTATGGGGGGAGGGAGGTCACACAGTCAGTATGGGGGGAGGGAGGTCACACAGTCAGTATGGGGGGAGGGAGGTCACACAGTCAGTATGGGGGGAGGGAGGTCACACAGTCAGTATGGGGGGAGGGAGGTCACACAGTCAGTATGGGGGGGAGGGAGGTCACACAGTCAGTATGGGGGGGAGGGAGGTCACAGTCAGTATGGGGGGGAGGGAGGTCACACAGTCAGTATGGGGGGGAGGGAGGTCACACAGTCAGTATGGGGGGAGGGAGGTCACACAGTCAGTATGGGGGGGAGGGAGGTCACACAGTCAGTATGGGGGGGAGGGAGGTCACACAGTCAGTATGGGGGGGAGGGAGGTCACACAGTCAGTATGGGGGGGAGGGAGGTCACACAGTCAGTATGGGGGGGAGGGAGGTCACACAGTCAGTATGGGGGGGAGGGAGGTCACACAGTCAGTATGGGGGGGAGGGAGGTCACACAGTCAGTATGGGGGGGAGGGGAGGTCACACAGTCAGTATGGGGGGGGTCACACATTCAGTATGGGGGGGTCACACATTCAGTATGGGGGGGGGGGGAGATCACACAGTCAGTATGGGGGGGGGAGAGATCACACAGTCAGTATGGGGGGGGGGAGAAGAGATCACACAGTCAGTATGGGGGGGGGGGGGAGAAGAGATCACACAGTCAGTATGGGGGGGGGGGAAGAGATCACACAGTCAGTATGGGGGGGGGAGAAGAAATCACACAGTCAGTATGGGGGGAGGGGAGGTCACACAGTCAGTATGGGGGGAGGGAGGTCACACAGTCAGTATGGGGGAGGGAGGTCACACAGTCAGTATGGGGGGAGGGAGGTCACACAGTCAGTATGGGGGGGGGGAGAGATCACACAGTCAGTATGGGGGGGGGGGAGAGATCACACAGTCAGTATGGGGGGGGGGGGGAGATCACACATTCAGTATGGGGGGAGGGGAGGTCACACAGTCAGTATGGGGGGGGAGGGAGGTCACACAGTCAGTATGGGGGGGAGGGAGGTCACAGTCAGTATGGGGGGAGGGAGGTCACAGTCAGTATGGGGGGAGGGAGGTCACACACAGTATGGGGGGAGGGAGGTCACACAGTCAGTATGGGGGGGGGAGATCACACATTCAGTATGGGGGGGGAGATCACACATTCAGTATGGGGGGGGGAGATCACACATTCAGTATGGGGGGAGGGGAGGTCACACAGTCAGTATGGGGGGGAGGGAGGTCACACAGTCAGTATGGGGGGGAGGGAGGTCACACAGTCAGCATGGGGGGGGAGGGAGGTCACACAGTCAGTATGGGGGGAGGGGAGGTCACACAGTCAGCATGGGGGGAGGGGAGGGCACACAGTCAGCATGGGGGGAGGGGAGGGCACACAGTCAGTATGGGGGGAGGGGAGGGCACACAGTCAGCATGGGGGGAGGGGAGGGCACACAGTCAGCATGGGGGGAGGGGAGGGCACACAGTCAGCATGGGGGGAGGGGAGGGCACACAGTCAGCATGGGGGGGAGAAGAGATCACACAGTCAGCATGGGGGGAGGGGAGGTCACACAGTCAGCATGGGGGGAGGGAGGTCACACAGTCAGCATGGGGGGAGGGAGGTCACACAGTCAGCATGGGGGGAGGGAGGTCACACAGTCAGTATGGGGGGAGGGAGGTCACACAGTCAGTATGGGGGGAGGGAGGTCACACAGTCAGTATGGGGGGAGGGAGGTCACACAGTCAGTAGGGGGAGAGGGAGGTCACACAGTCAGTATGGGGGAGGGAGGTCACACAGTCAGTATGGGGGGAGGGAGGTCACACATTCAGTATGGGGGGAGGGAGGTCACACATTCAGTATGGGGGGAGGGAGGTCACACATTCAGTATGGGGGGAGGGAGGTCACACATTCAGTATGGGGGGGGGGAAGAGATCACACAGTGAGTATGGGGGGGGAGAAGAGATCACACAGTCAGTATGGGGGGTGAAAGATCACACAGTCAGTATGGGGGGGGGGGAGAAGAGATCACACAGTCAGTATGGGTGGGGGAGAAGAGATCACACAGTCAGTATGGGGGGGGGAGGTCACACAGTCAGTATGGGGGGGGAGGTCACACAGTCAGTATGGGGGGGAGGGGAGGGCACACAGTCAGTATGGGGGGGAGGGGAGGGCACACAGTCAGTATGGGGGGGAGGGGAGGGCACACAGTTAGCATGGGGGGGGGGGAGATCACACAGTTAGCATGGGGGGGGAGATCACACATTCAGTATGGGGGGGGGAAGAGATCACACAGTCAGTATGGGGGGAGGTCACATTCAGTATGGGGGGGGGAGATCACACATTCAGTATGGGGGGAGGGGAGATCACACAGTCAGTATGGGGGGGGGAGATCACACATTCAGTATGGGGGGGAGGGGAGGTCACACAGTCAGTATGGGGGGGAGGGAGGTCACACAGTCAGTATGGGGGGGGAGGGGAGGGCACACAGTCAGCATGGGGGGGGGATCACACAGTCAGTATGGGGGGGGGGAGAAGAGATCACACAGTCAGTATGGGGGGAGGGGAGGTCACACAGTCAGTATAGGGGAGGGGAGGTCACACAGTCAGTATGGGGGGAGATCACACATTCAGTATGGGGGGAGGGGAGGTCACACAGTCAGTATGGGGGGAGGGGAGGTCACACAGTCAGTAGGGGGGGGGTCACACAGTCAGTAGGGGGGGGGGGTCACACATTCAGTATGGGGGGGGGAGAAGAGATCACACAGTGAGTATGGGGGGGGGAGAAGAGATCACACAGTGAGTATGGGGGGGGGGAGAAGAGATCACACAGTGAGTATGGGGGGGGAGAAGAGATCACACAGTCAGTATGGGGGGGGGGAGATC